>NC_037094.1:56941638-58243304 GCF_002994745.2 Rosa chinensis | reverse complement strand
TTTTCCTTAAACCCGACTTTTCCAATTTAAGGTTCTTAATACTCGAAATCCAAGATTCTCGATGATTTAACTGTCCCCAAATCCTCTTTTAGCATTCCTTAATCTTCTTTTAACATGCTACAATCCAATAAGGATACCATCATGTTTGACCCAATAATTTCAAAACTAACACTTCCCAATCAATATCTAAATTCGAATTTTCTAACATGAAGTGTGGCCAAAGGTTCCTAATTGCAGGATATGATTTATAAGCTAAAATAAAGCATTTTAAGTGGCTGCATGCACCTCCACGCGCCAACACACCAACACCAACATCCGGCCACACCACCTACACCAAAATGATCTCCACAACATACAGAACAACTTTTACTACAACAACAATCAATTGGTTGGAAATTGGCCCGAAAGCAAAAATCTAACAAACCCTAACTGCGCCTCTTTAATTTCTCCTCCTCTGGTCGATTCAAGCTACAAGAAGGTTAGCAAAGTGATCAGTGCCTCCCCAGCAAAAAAAAAAACCCCCCAAGATTTCTAGCCGGAAACAGTCAAAAATCAGAAACCCAAACAAAATCGGCAAAACTCCAATTTGAACAATCCCACTTCAATTAGCTCAATTCAAGGTTTCTCAATGGGAAATACTTACATGGATTGGAAGAGGAGGAAGAAAGGATCATTTTGTGACCAGTGGCATGCTCAACGGCGGTTGGACGACGGAGAACTTGCCGAAAATCTGTTTTCGGGTCCGTACAGCAAAAAAGAAAAAAACAAGTCGAGCCTTTTGGATGTGTGGTTGACTGAAATGGAAACCCTCTCTCTCTTCCAAAAGTAGAAACCTCAAATATATATATATATATATATATATATATATATATATCCACAATTATCTAGAATAGTAACTTAGGGTTTTTTATTATAACTTTTCCGTACAAACTCCGTTTTGGGCAAACTTCAAGTCTATGAACTCGGTTTAATGTATTTTACAACTTCCACAAGAAATTTTCTAAATTATCGGGTCAAAGAAAAAGTCAACTCTTTGTCCCCTAAACGTAAAGTAGAAGCCCACAAACTAAAAATCATTTTTTACTAACTGTAACTATAATAAGTTAAAGATTTTGGTAAAGGGTATAACAGTCTCAGCCAAAAACCGCCGCTATTGGAGCCTTGAGCAGTGCCTCAATATGTCTATCGAGCTACACCTAGAAAGAAACGCGCAACCACGCCGTCAAAAGAGAAGCCTGCAGGAGCACCGCCTCTTCCAACCACGCCGTCATCATCACGCTGTCGTTACCTGGTCTGGGGACCTCAAGGTCACCGCTAACAGCACGCGAAACCTAATTTCGCCTCTCAAGGTCACTCGGTAAACTACGGAGGCCTCATACAGAGCTAATATTATAATCCACTACTAGCAAAATAACAATACACACGGATTTACTATAGTTAAAAGCCACAGAAATCCGTGTGAAATAGAAATACTAACAGAAATCCGTGTGAAATGAGCATAATCGGGCCCACAATAATTTATACAATAACAATATCAACGGAAATCCGTGTGCATAAACAACAGTTACAGATATCTGTGTACAAACTAAAACATTTTCACACGGATATCTGTGTGAAAATCAATTCACACTGATTTCTGTACGTATTATAAATTAGTTCATTTCGAAATAATTAATTTTTTTTTTATGTGAATTATGGAGGGACGGATTTCCGTTACAATAAGCATTTGATACAGATATCTGTGTGAAAAGAACATAATTGAGCCCTACAGTGATTTATACAATAACAATATCGACTGAAATCCGTGTGAATAAACAATAGTAACAGATGTCTGTGTAAATGATAAAATATTTTTATACGGATATCTGTGTGCAGATCAATTCACACTGATTTCTGTGTGAAAATCCGAAATTAGTTTATTTCGGGATCATTAATTTTGTTTGTTATGTGAATTACGGAGGGACAGATTTCCGTTATAATAAGTATTTGATACAGATTTCTGTGTGCAATGAGTAATACACACAGATTTCCGTGTGCAAATGTTGACACAGATATCCGTGTGAAAAGAACAATGAGCTACAAAATTCCGTGTGAAAAAGGAGACTACACACAGAAATCCATGTGAATAAACAACAATAACTGATGTCTGTGTAAAAACTAAAACCTATTCACACGGATATCTGTGTGAAAAAAACAATTAGCTACAGAATTCCGTGTGAAAAAGTATATGTGTATATAAAGTTAACCACTTATTTGATATTGAAAGAACGGCAGATTGAGTTAATTTTTTTACACCTTACCTATTAATACGCTATAAATAGATGAGTAATGTCAAATTTATCAATTTTTTATTTTTATTTTTTGGATTGCACAAAATTCTTATATGTCTACTAATGTGGTATAACTAGTTTATTAGTTATAATGAAAAGTATACCTTCCATAAGCAACAATGCGTAGGAAATAGACTTTATCAAAATCGACCGTAGGATGTTATCATGATAAGAATAAACGGTTGTGTTCAAAATTTCAGCTATTTTCGTCGTCGTTTGGGTTTCGATCTAGTAGGTCAATCCTAAACTTTAAATACTACATGAAACTAATATGCTCATAACCGCACACTCGTAACTTATTTTTTTGATCTGTAAACTCTTATGCTCTCATGGGTAGAAGCTATATCAACTAATGTAAAAATTTCTGAAATTTTATCTCCTCAAGGGTCGGCTCCCCTTAGGGAAGTAGAAGCGTTTAAAGGGTTGACCGGTTTTTGGTACAGACATCTGTGTGAAATGAGTAATACACACGGATATCTGTGTGAAATGAGTAATACACACGGATATCTGTGTGAAATGTTAACACAGAAATCCGTGTGAAAAGAACAATGAGCTACAAAATTCCGTGTGAAAAATGAGACTACACACAGAAATCCGTGGGAATAAACAACAGTAACTGATGTCTGTGTAAAAACTAAAACCTATTCACACGGATATCCGTGTGAAAAGAACAATTAGCTACAGAATTCCGTGTGAAAAAGTATATGTGTATATAAAGTTAACCACTTATTTGATATTGAAAGAACGGCGGATTGAGTTAATTTTTTTACACCGTACCTATTACTATGCTATAAATAGATGAGTAATGTCAAATTTATCAATTTTTTATTTTTATTTTTTGGATTGCACAAAATTCTTATATGTCTACTAATGTGGTATAACTAGTTTATTAGTTATAATGAAAAGTATACCTTCCATAAGCAACAATGCGTAGGAAATAGACTTTATCAAAATCGACCGTAGGATGTTATCATGATAAGAATAAATGGTTGTGTTCAAAATTTCAGCTATTTTCGTCGTCGTTTGGGTTTCGATCTACTAAGTCAACCCTAAACTTTAAATACTACATAAAACTAATATGCTCATAACCGCACACTCGTAACTTATTTTTTTGATCTGTAAACTCTTATGCTCTCATGGGTAGAAGCTATATCAACTAATTTAAAAATTTCTGAAATTTTATCTCCTCAAGGGTCGGCTCCCCTTAGGGAAGTAGAAGCGTTTAAAGGGTTGACCAGTTTTTGGTATAGACATCTGTGTGAAATGAGTAATACTGTAACGTCCCGAACCTAAATCCACGTGTTTACTAGTCATTTGGACGGTAAACGACCTTTACTTTCACGTTTACTTTCGGTTTAGTACTTTTAGTAGCCCTAAAAGTTGACTTTTTGTTCGGGTCAAAATTTGAGAAAATGTTCTTCATGAAAGTTGTAGGGGACGTTAAACCGAGCGCGTGCATATGTGGTACGTAAAAATCGGACTTCGTATGTGAGAGTTATGACCAAAATTGTAAAGTTACTGTTCGTGGTAACTTTTGATAAAAATGGAAAGTTACCCGGGTAGGTTTCCATTTCCGGAAACCACCCCAGCTCTTTCTCTCTCCTCTCCCCCCGAGCTCTCTCTTCTCCGGTTTGGCCTCCTCCTCCCCCCTCCGATTTCCGGCGATTCCGGCCACCACAGGGCGTGCCACCGGTCACCAGAGGAGCGCCTCCTCCCTCCGAGCACCCCAGCAGCCTTGGTTTTCCACGATTTGGCCGGAAAACCACGGATCGAAGCCTAAACCACTCCGGCTGCAGTTTGGGACTTTTGCCGATTCCCGGCGATTTCGGCCACCTCCGGTCCCCATTTCTTCGTCGAAGGTTTGGTTTTTACCACTGATCATTTCCCCTATGGTCTTGTAACGCGATTTGAAGTGTAGAGGCCGGATCGAATTAGGGTTCTTGAAATTTTCTGGGTTTGTGTTCTTGGATTGATTTCAACTGTTTCTAGTTCTTATTTGGAATTGTTGTAGTTATGAAGTTGAATCAGTGTGTTGAGTAGGTGTTGTATCTGAAATTTGGTGGCCGGAGGTGGAGGTTGGCCACCGGCGCGTGAAACCCACGCACCGCCACTGTAGGTGGCGCGTGAGACAGGGTTTTGGCCGGGAATTTTGACCTGTTGTAAATGTAATTAATCAATTATACGTCTAGGTTATTAATCGTAGCTTGGAAATGGATTTGGAGTTGAATTGAATATAAATTTTGATGGTTAATCAAAGAATGGTGAAATTGTTAATCGAATTACGAGGAATCCATCCATCGGATTTCCTCGGTTTGGCCTTTGAGCCATACATTAAAGGAATAATATTATTGAAGAAGATTGGGAGAAATTGGGCAATTAAAGTTGATGTTAGGGTTGGTTTTAATTATCCCAATTAAGTTTTCCATCCGGTAATTAAAGTTACGAACGTTATATTGTACAGGACGTGAGGAGGATTCCCTCGAGGAGGGTTTGGATCGACGGCAGGCTTAGCCGTACATTGTGAGTGGACGTTTGTTTTAAATAAGTGATGCATGCATTTATTTATTAAAGCATGTTTTATTTTATCAACATATTATTTTCCGAGCATATAAAGTTGATTGCAAATGATCTTATGGATTTGCTTTTAAATAATGATTCTCATGAATAATTATGATTTATACCGGTTGTGAGTTTCGGTTATTAAGTTGTTATGCTCGGATTCGAATTTATAAATGATGTTGATTTTCGACGAATTGATTTTCGATGTGATTTTCGAGATTTATACTGTTTATATTATCTTTATAATCGTCGATTTGAGATTTCTGAAAGATTTTCGAAATGGGATTTCGATGGAATAAATTCTTGTTTATTTATTCGATTTTTGGCATTGGGAATGCCTCATTGACAATCTACTTATTTCTTTAGCGTGTGGGACACGCTGTTAATTTATACGACTCTTTGAGTATTTCCGGGTACGGTTGGGAATCGTACCCGTGTTTTTCTTTACTCGTGGGATATGGGGAAGCCTTAAGGATTTATGGGATTTTATTAGTTTTTACCCACCATACCTGGGTCGTTATATATATATTTATTGCTAGCTAGCCTATTAGAACTCCTCCCTACTTACTATGTGTTTGTGGGCGAGTAAGAGCAGAGCATGGGATGCTCCAGAGTGTGGGACACTCCGACCCGAGCCTGGGAGGCTCCCTTCTTTAGTATGGTGAAACTTCTTCCCCATATTTTATCGTTGCTTGACTAGCGGGGCTAGTCCGATTTTCACTGTAGCCAGCGGGGCTGGTCTTATTTTCTTGAGAAATGAGATTTCGGTTTTACGATATAGTTTTCAAATGTGGTGACTAGCAAGGCTAGTCGATTTATCGTTTTGGAATTCTTGGATTTAAAGCTAAATGTATTTTTCTAATTGTTGCATGCATCGGTTATTAAAGAGAATAAATGTGGGAAAGTATGAAATCCCTTTTTCCTTTAAATTGTTTATTTTGTCCACTCACGCTAACATTTTTCGTCTACTTTCCCCTGGGCCTTTCGGTTTCTAATGCCCAGTTTGCAGGCGAATTAGTGGAGGTCGGGCGTACATGACATTTGAGGCATAGTTGTCACTACTTCCGTAGTGTAGGATCACTTGATCCTTTACTCCTCTGTTATATCCCTGTGTATAGTAGTATTGCTCTGCATAACCTTGGGATTAGTATTTTTGAGTTTTGTGTTTTGTGAAAGTGGAGTTGTTGGTAATTGGGAGCAGGGTGGCTCCAGGAGTATAAGGTTGGTTTGCTTGAAGTGTTTAGTGTGTTTTACAGGTTTTTGGGTAGTCCATTTTAGAGGTGACTCTGCCGAATTTTTGGTAGGGTTATCTCTAAGGTGGGCCCCACAGTGCCACCTCGGGTTTCAGGGTGAAATTCGGGGTGGGTCCTGTCAAATACACACGGATATCTGTGTGAAATGTTAACACAGAAATCCGTGTGAAAAGAACAATGAGCTACAAAATTCCGTGTGAAAAAGGAGACTACACACAGAAATCTGTGTGAATAAACAACAATAACTGATGTCTGTGTAAAAACTAAAACCTATTCACACGGATATCCGTGTGAAAAGAACAATTAGCTACAGAATTCCGTTTGAAAAAGTATATGTGTATATAAAGTTAACCACTTATTTGATATTGAAAGAACGGCGGATTGAGTTAATTTTTTTACACCGTACCTATTACTATGCTATAAATAGATGAGTAATGTCAAATTTATCAATTTTTTATTTTTATTTTTTGGATTGCACAAAATTCTTATATGTCTACTAATGTGGTATAACTAGTTTATTAGTTATAATGAAAAGTATACCTTCCATAAGCAACAATGCGTAGGAAATAGACTTTATCAAAATCGACCGTAGGATGTTATCATGATAAGAATAAATGGTTGTGTTCAAAATTTTAGCTATTTTCGTCGTCGTATGGGTTTCGATCTAGTAGGTCAACCCTAAATTTTAAAGACTACATAAAACTAATATGCTCATAACCGCTCACTCGTAACTTATTTTTTTGATCTGTAAACTCTCATGCTCTCATGGGTAGAAGCTATATCAACTAATGTAAAAATTTCTGAAATTTTATCTCCTCAAGGGTCGGCTCCCCTTATGGAAGTAGTAGCATTTAAAGGGTTGACCGGTTTTTGGTACAGACATCTGTGTGAAATAAGTAACACACACGGATATCTGTGTGAAATGTTAACACGGAAATCCGTGTGAAAAGAACCATTCGCTACATAATTCTGTGTGAAAAACTCTATTAGCTACAGAATTCCGTTACAACAAGTGTTTAATACAGAATTATCTGTGAAATGAGCAACACACGAATATCTGTGTGAAATGTAGACACGGATATCTGTGTGAAAAGAAAAATTAGCTACTAAATTCAGTGTGAAAAAAATAGAATAGAGACAGAATTCAGTGTAAACAATAATTAACATGACAGTTATATATTACCGAGATAAATACACACGAAAATCAGTGGTAAATATATATGTATCTCACACGGATTTTCATGGTAAATTTTTTCCCGCTCACTTTTTTGGAACAAATTCAATTTCCCTCCCGTAGTAGTATTACACACGGATTTCCGTGGATTTCTTAAGTACATACACACGGATATCCGTAGCAAAGGTAAATGTATTTCACACGGATTGACGTGGAAATTCCGCTTATACCCAGCAAATTGCAATTGAATGACAATTATTTAGTTTCAAAAAACAAGGGCGGGCCAATCAATTTATTCCCGCTCAATATTTGGATATTCCCACGGATTACTGTGGGTGCTGTTGTAAATATTTAAATAACAATAGATGATAGCTATTGGGTTACCGAGGTAAATTCACACGGATATCTGTAGTAAATGCAAATGTATTTCACACGGATTTCCTTGTGAAATACTATAAACACACAGATTTCCGTGTATAATGCTGCTTAAAACCAGAAAATTTTCCACAAAATAACAACACACACGGATTTACTGTACTTAAAAGCCACAGAAATCCGTGTGAAATAGAAATACTAACAGAAATCCGTGTGAAATACTAACAGATATGTAGCTCACACGGATTTTCGTGGTAAATTTTTTTCCCGCTCATTTTTTTGGAATAAATTCAATTTTCCTCCCCTAGTAGTACTACACACGGATTTCTGTGGATTACTGAGCCATATACACGGATATCAGTAGCAAGGGTAAATGTATTTCACACGGATATCCGTGGAAATTCCGCTTATAACCAGCAAATTGATCCAAATCTGAAGCATATCGATCCCTATTTCTCTCTCTCCTCTCCCCGAGCTGAAAACAGAGCATGGAGTCTCCGGCTCCGTTCTCCCTCCTCCGGCCACCGTTTGATGCCAAACCACATCCTACTGCTTCGTATCTTCCTTGTGCAGATGCCTGTGGTAGCCTTGAGCGGCGGCACGGCCTGTATCGGCGGCGGTAACCACGTTTCCATTTTCGGCCGTTTTGGTTCAAACCGAGATTTCTCCTATCTCCGGCCACCAAAACTCGAGTTCTTTAGTTTGTTGAACTAGTATCAAGGAGTAGAACACGCAGAAAGAAGGACCGGACCCGAAGCAACTGTTTTTACGTTGAACGGAGCAGCTATCGGAAACTGCAGTTTTTCCGGCCAAACCGGACTGTTTTGGTAATTTTCGATCACTTGTACTCATTTTCTGACTTCGTGCTAGTTATAAATGTTTCTCAAAATGATGAAATGAAGCGGAGCAGCCCAGCCCCAACACCATTGGAGGTGGTCGGTGGCGGCTCTGCCCCTAACTCCGGCGACCTTTTTCGGCCAGTTCCGGGGGTCCCAAGAGCAGTTTCTGCTCATTTTTAGATTCTACATGTCGATACGATCATTTTGATATATAGCATGTGAATTTTGGATATCGTATGATTTAATTGTGAGTTTTACAATTTCGATCGATTTTGATAGTTCGATTTGTGATATGTGAAGATCGGACCATCCGTTAGACTTGTAATTTTGATATGATGATCGTAGGACTGTCACAAATGTGGGTCTTGCAGAAACTACCTACCTATATTGATTTTCAATTTGCTTGAGACGTGTTACTCTATGACATTGTCTTGGTTGCCATCAATCGAATACCGGTAATCGAAGACAAAGTTCGGTTATGTCAAGCTCTCATCCAAACTTTTCACATTTCACTTGGAATGTTGCAGCTTGGGCAGACAATGAAATTAGTAGTACTTGCATTGTTGATGATCATGTACTAATTTTTATTCTAATTAGCATTGGTATGAAATGTAAAAAAATATCTTGCTATGAATGTAAAGTTTGAATATTTTCGATTGAGTTGTGGATTTGTTCATTTTATTGTAAATATTTGTAATATATTTAAATTGTAGAAAAATAAAAGTATTTTTTTTTTGAATAAAAAATAAAAGTATTATTATGTTTAGGTTGCAAATTAATTAGCAGAAATTTTTTTTTTAACATGCTGTTACTTTTACACACAGAAATCAGTGAGAGTTAGGGTAAAAGGATTTGACACAGAAATCTGTGTGAGATAGGTATGTATTTGACACAAAAATCCGTGTGAGATTGATACGTATTTGGTACAGAAATCCGTGTGAAATAGAGTTGTTCACACGGATACATTCCATTACGGTGATCTATATTTACGGAAAGATAGTGGGGCCCACTTCTAATATTCACACGGACAAAATAATCCGTGTGAGATAGGTATGTATTTGACACAGAAATCCGTGTGAGATTGGTACGTATTTGGTACAGAAATCCGTGTGAAATAGAGTTGTTCACACGGATGCATTCCATTACGGTGATCTATATTTACGGAAAGATAGTGGGGCCCACTTCTAATATTTACACGGACAAAATAATCCGTGTGAGATAGGTATGTATTTGACACAGAAATCCGTGTGAGATAGGTACGTATTTGGCACAGAAATCCGTGTGAAATAGAGTTGTTCACACGGATTGCAGCTAATTCCGGTAATTTATATTTATGGAATTATAGTGGGGCCCACGTAAGTATTTCACACGGACAACATAATCCGTGGCAGATGAGCATTACCCCCCCCCTCCAAACCGCACGGTAATACCAATCTGTGCGTGCACTGTGTGTAAAAGCTATCACACACTGAAATCAGTGTGAGATAGTCTTATTACCCACAGATTAAAATCCGTGGGTAATTGTTGTTTTGCTAATAGTGATCTTTATCTGATTTTGAATGTTCGTCGAGAAACTTATTCGTATATCTAATTTTTTTTATAACAAGTTCCTTTGGTGCATGTAGATTACTGCAGTACACATCAAATAGCATACATTTGTCAACTTTTAGGAGAATGAGTTTCATGTTGCACTATAATCGGTAATGAAAACATTATGATTGAGGAAGAAATGGGTCGAGCGTGAACCAAACAGAAGTGAATGTTTTTTGGGAATGAAGCAAAATGGTAGGGCATTTTCCATTTTCTTTGGAATTTTTGTACTAGCTAGAAACAAAGACGTTTTCAATTACACACACACATGTATATGTATATTTGTGTGTGTATATCCTATGTGTAAACTATATCTTTTCTCAACATCCTCAAGATGCGCAAAATGATATCAATTTTTGATTCACTTGTGCACATAAATATAATTAGTACTATTATTAAGAGAAGAGAACTTTGTCTCCGTAATTAAAGTTTTTATAATTATAACCCTGAAATATTAATAAAATTTTAAAAAAAATTTAATTAACGAGGATAATAAAAAACATAATAAAAAGAAATTGGGAGGTTATGAGTTTGACTCACAATTGACTAGTTATTATATATGAGTTATTTATTTGATTAAAAAAAAAAAAACAAATTTCTACCAACATGGAGAAAAGAAACTCCCCAGTATATTTAAGGGTAATCTAAAATGCTCTCTTCTCTGACTCTCGCAAGAGAGGTTTCTCCACGGCGGCTGGTTTCGACTGGTGGCGGCTCTGTTCCTTTGACAGGGACTGGGGTCCTTTCTCCTCTCTCTCGTCTAAATTGCGGTGGTGGCGGCAGGCTTCTTCGTCGGTATCACCTAAACGTAGGCTTTGGCCTTTTTCTCATTGTTATTGCTGTTGGACATGATGGCAGTGATAGGTGTGTGCCCGATCAGATTTGGGATCTGAGGTGCTTTGGAATGAGGGCAGGGGTCGTCTCGACTTGCAGTGGTGGTTGGTTTGGCAGCAAAGACGACTGGGCTGGCCTTCAGATGTCGTCTAGGGCTTTACCAATTGATGGATGTGATGGAGATCCAGGGGTTGATTTAGGGCTGGTTTGGCCTGAGATTGGAAGCTATCGTGTTGGGATGATTACTCCCTCGTCCAGCGCAGCCAGTTTTGGTAGAAGTGGGATATTGGATTCGGTGATGCCAGCGAAGCAACGCTGCTCGTGGATGGCTTCGGCGACGCAACCTCTGGCCGGGGTCGTTGGTCGTTCTTGCTTTGGTGGCGGTAAAGGTGGCCTGGCTATCGGCGGCACCTCTGATGACAATAGTGGCAGTGCAGGTGGAGTCGGTGGCCTGTCTTTGGCGGTGACAGGGTTGGTGCTCCTTGGGCGAACTGAATATCTTGGTAGGGCTGTGTTCAGTTGGGTTTGGGTCTGGTGTGCTAGGTTCCTCGATTTTGGGCCTTGGTAGTATGGGCCTGGCCTGATGGGTTTCATAGAACTGTTAGTTCTCTATTTTTCATGATAAGTTTGGGTTCGCATCTTTTCTCACGAAAAGATGATGGGCTTTATTTTTTCTTTTTTTGAGAGAAGAGATCGCAAAAATCTAGTAACTCTGAGGGACATTTTATTTAAGCTTCGGAGTACTAGGTTTTTGTTAGAATAAAGATGTGTGAACTTCTTTAAAAGGTGGGTGTACTAGGGGTATGCTGGGTTCCTATTTTGTGTTAGAGTAGGGTTTTAGGGTGCTCTAAGGAACGATTCTTTCTGTCGACCCCTTAGGGTTGTTTCCTTTTTGTACTGTTTGCTGAATCTATATAATGGGCTGACCTCTTTTCATAAAAAAAAAACCCAGCACACAAAAAATTGTCATTTATTTCCAACTTCACCCCTAGTTGTACCCAACACCAACTTCCCCATCGTCATGATTCCACTTCGGCTCCGCTTCAATTCTTCCAAGTAACCATACTTTGTGGTCTCTCTACGATCATTTGTCTATACATGTATAGGTTAATAGTTCGAGTTGTTCAAATTGGACATATATCTGTAGTAATTTAGTGAAAGCTCAGTGCAATCATATATATACTTATTAGTTCTCAATGAAACTTTCTTTGCCTCATTTCATCAAGATGTTTGTGGAGAATTCCTTCTTATATCGCTTTAAGTTTACTGGGCACTGTTACTTGCTTTTAATCAATTGGATCTTTAATTAATTGTAATTTTCTTTTGACATGGAATTCGTTCATATAGGGACGATAACACACCAATGAAAATTCTCAACAAGCTAATTGGAATTTAATAAACTGTTGAATCATTCCAACATGAAACATGGGTGTTTTTGGACTGAGGAAAGAAAACCTCAGTTGGAGAATTTCGTCAAACGCAGAGACTTTCGTCAAACTCCGTTTGGTGGATTACCAAGAAAGATCAGCCGCATTTGATGCAGAGTTTGGAGGCAGGGGAGGTGAGGTTGGCGTTTGACTTAGAAATAGTTAAAATTGGAAATTTGAGGAAAAAAAAATTTATGCTGGTTACACCAGGATATATTTGCTGGGTACACCCTTTCATATTTCACCACATACATAGGATGTTGGCGCTGCTTGTACACACACACACAAATATATATATATATATATATATATATATATATATATATATATATATAGAGGGCTCTTCTACTAAGGGATCCCTTTTTTTAGTCTTTTATAGGGATAGGGCATTAGACAACTTTTCACTCACATTTTGGCATCTCAACCATTTAGTTTTTAGGTCATAATGTGCAGGATCATTTCTAGAAATTTTTAACCAAATCGGTGATCGTTAAGGTATTAAACTAGATTAAATCAATAGACGAACCAAATATGTCAAACTTGAACCGTTCATACTGATAAATATAAATCACCATTTTGAATGCCTTAACAATCACTGATTTGGCTGAAAATTTGTAGAAATGATCTACACATTAGGACCTAAAAACTGAACGGTTGAGATACCAAAATGTGAGTGAAAAGTTGTCAAATTCCCTATCCCTATAAAAGACTAAAAAAAAGGGATCCCTTAGTGGAAGAGCCCTCTATATGAGTGTGTGTGTGTGTACAAGCAGCGCCAACATCCTATGTATGTGGTGAAATATGAAAGGGTGTACCCAGCAAATATACCGTGGCGTAACCAGCATAAATTCATTGGCGTGCTATTGTCTCTATATATATACAGAGCCCTTCTAGTGAGAGATTCTTTTTTTTGTCTTTTCTAGGGATAGGGGATTAGACCAACTTTTCGACACATTTTCGCATCTTAATCATTCAGTTTTTAGGTTCTAATGTGTAGATCATTTCTGCAAATTTTCAGCCAAATCAGTGATCGTTAAGGTATCAAACTAGATTAAATCAACGAACGAACCAAATCTGTCAAACTTGAACCATTCATAGAATCATATTTATAATCTTTAATCGCCATTTTGAATGCCTTAACGATAATCAATTTGGCTGAAAATTTGCAGAAGTGATCTACACATTAAGACCTAAAAACTGAACGGTTGAGATGCAAAAGTATGATCGGAAAGTTGGTCTAATGCCCTATCTCTAGAAAAGATAAAAAAAAAAAAAGGATCCCTCACTAGAAGGTATATCAGATCCTATCCAGAGCGAGGTTAGGGTTTATGGTCACTTTTCGATCGCATATCCACATCTCAACCGTTCAGTTTTTAAGTACTAATGTATAGATCATCTCTGCAAAATTTCAGCAAAATTGATGGTCGTTAAGGCATTGATAACTGCCTTAAAGCTAGTATGGATCAGGTTGGACAGATTCAGTTCGTCCATTGGTTTAAGCGAGTTAGGTACCTTAAAAACCATCAATTTTGTTGAAATTTTGCAGAGATGATCTATACATTAATACCTAAAAACTGAACGGTTAAGATGTGGATATGCGACAGAAAAGTGACCCTAAACCCTAACCTCGCTCTGAAATTTCAAAGCGAGGCCTCGCTCTAGATAGGATATATATATCAAAAAATGGATCCCTGATTAGAAGGGCCCTGTTTATATATATATATATATATATATATATATATATATATATATATATATATATATATTAGACCAACTTTTCGATCATATTTTCACATCTCAATCGTTCAGTTTTTAGGTCCTAATGTATAGATCACTTATGCAAATTTTCAGCCAATTTGATGATCGTTAAGGCATCCAAAACTGCAATTTACCATTATTAACACGAACGGTTCCGGTTAGACATATTCGGTCCGTTCGTGTAAATTGCAGTTTCGGATGCCTTAACGATCACCAATTTGGCTGAAAATTTGCAGAAGTGATCTATACATTAGGACCAAAAAACTGAACGGTTAAGATGTGCAAAAATATAATCGAAAAGTTGGTCTAATGTCTATCCCTATAAAAGACCAAAAAAAGGGATCCCTTAGTGGAAGCCCTATATATATATATATATATTAGACAACATGCATCCTTTCTTAATTATTTGTGGCGTGGAATTTTTATGTTTCCAGTTCATTATTACCATCCTCTAGGATTAATTAGTATCTAAAAAACATTAATTTCCTGGATCTGTTACTTCGCATCACACATTTGATATATAGACTTACAGTGCTACGATAAAATATAATTGCGAATTGTGAACCAACAAATCTTTTCAGAAATAAACAAAGTAAACACATATTGCTGCTGTTTTCACTTCATTTACAAACGAAGTCAACAACTTATGGTACACTATGCTTAAAAGTTTTGTTCTTTGAGAAACACAAGTATGTAGATATATATATATATATATATATATATATATATATATATATATATATATATTAGGCGGAAGTTGAAGATGATGGGGCTTCTAAACGAATATAGTCATACATGATCCCCACGAAAGGGCTGGTGCTCAATGCTTGCGTTAGAAACACTGTATTGTCACCTTTCACAAGCAGTGTGCCGGGTACGTCTATTGTATACAGCCGGTAGAGACCATGAATTCCATGTCTGCAAATTGTGTTGTCGTGTCCGATCACACCGGTCGTAAACAGAGGAGGGTCTGCTTTGGAATCATTTATGCGAATCTTCATTTGGAAAAAAAAAAAAGGAACCTCAGATCAGAGCTTTAGCATGTGTATATCTCCACCGCACTCCATGTTGTTAGCTAATGTACGTAAGTGGATCTAAAAATATAGTCGCTCTAGCGTTACTGACCTGTAATTCTGCAATATTTGCAGTAGCAAGGGCCAATCGAAGTTTGTAGATTTTGGTCTGACTGACATTGTCAAGCTGAAACTTGATTTTCCATGTAGTCCCTTGATATGTGCCATCATCGTTCTTCCTGTTACCCAACAACTTGAAGGTAAGGCTATGAGTTTTTCCATAGTTTATCAATGGGATTACCAAATTCTATTTAGACATTAGCTTTGAGAATATATATAGGAAGAACTTAACCTGGTAACTTGAGCAAAGAACCAATCTTTAGTATAGTCACTAGTTCCAATAGTGTAAACTAAATCCTCATTAGGATATAACTCGGCATATCTTTCCCATAACCCCCACTGCCTAAACCTTCAAGTGTAACAAAATATGTCAGGACACAAAACTTCAGACATACAGAAAAAAGTTGATGGAAGTTAGATTGGTGTGACTAGATTAAAGTTTCATGGACTGCTCAAATATAACAAAGTTCGAGCTTCACCTGTCAGGATGGTTTACATAAAGTTTATTGATATACTTTGGATTAGGATCGGGAACATAGAATCCAGCAGCAGAGCGATCCGGGTAACCAATTTCCCACAATGTTGGTCCATCCCTTGGAGGCTCATATACAAGACTACCAAGGTCAATATCACAACCTGCTCCATGCATGTGCATGTAGGGATGATGTCGATCAGTTTTAATTTAGTTCTACGTAAATTCATCAAATTTCAGAAAGAAAAAAAAAGAACACGAGAGAAGTAGACCTGGAGTTAGGTCAATGGTTAAACCATAGCGGTAATCTCCGATAAACCCAGGAACCCACGCGTAGAGATTATAGTTCCCCTCGCGTATATCTTTGATAGAGTAATAGCCATTCTCATCTGCCCTAGTCCAGAACTGGTAACCCTGCTAGCAAGTAAAATATAAAATTGTCAAGCTTGCATAGAAAATTGACTTAGAAGGTAATTAGCTAGTGTGGATGTCTTCAGAGAATAAAGAAGGTATAAAGAAGCTATTTTAAACAAGAAGCTAGCAACTCCAAAATTGGTGTACAATAAAGAACAAATTAACAAGGCAAACCTTAGTGACACTAAATTAATGATCCAGCAACTCGTGCAATGGATAAATCAAAACTTTTTTATTTGGTATACCCTAAATATGTCTCATTTCTCTTGGTCACATTGGCAACATTTATAGACATGAAGAAATGTAGCAGATCGAGTTTCCAATTAACAGTAACTTTGTGATTAAACAAGCCTAAGCATGTATAAACTATTTTGATGTGATAGTGATACCAAAATATATACTAACCTCAGCGCGCTGTAGGAGATTTAAATAGCAGGAAATATTGGAAGAGATTAATCTATCTTAAATTCTTTGATAGAATACTAACACAATGAGTTAAATTATATATATTATTTGGATTACTAATTGTAGGGTGGAAAAAGTCAGGGTAAAGAGGGTACGTAATTACATATCTCAATCTCGCATGCATGTCAAAATTAATTTAATTATATAAAAAGTAATTAATAAGGCGATAATTAAGTAAGCCAATACCGAACTATAAGATTAATAAGGCATGTGCCCCTTCATGTTGTTTAAAGTATTCTGTTTAAAAATAAATTTACCTTGCAATCTCTTTGCCATGATCCAACATCTCCAGGTGGTGCCAATCCAACATAAGCACCATGGCCGAGAATGTGATCGTCGCTAACAAAGCTAAACAACCATTACCTTTTACGTAAGATTTTCAACTAACTTGATCAGAAATCGAAATATATAAACTACTTCGTTATATTTGCTCAACTTTATTAATAAGCTAATTTAACAACATGTTAGTGCTTAATTAGATTAGATATAACCGCCAACAAGATTAACAGGAAAAGAAGCAGAGAAAGAATGACCGAGTTAAATTAGTACCTATCTCCAACACGTATTCTACCACTAACATTACCCCGTTGCTTTGACGTTGGAAAATCAGTGGAAGCTGGAAACTCATAAGGCCAGCTTTTTACTTCTGTCATCATCTGAAGTGTCGAAAACACGCACTTAACCTTAAGAATGAAAATGTGGACTAAAAGAAAAGTACCATATTTTTGAAACTAGCTTGTTGATTCTCTGTTTTCAAATTTATCCTCCTAATAATAATTGAGAAGAAATTATGAAATAAAAACCTGTTTCTTTGCATCTTCCCAGAGTGGTGATGAATCTTTTGCATCAGATGCAGAATTAAGATAGATAAAAACAGGGCCGAAAACTTTCTTCCATGGCTCATCTGGTTTAAGTTTCAGCACAAGATCCTCTCCTGAATAGTGAGCACTCAGAAACATCTGAATTATATAGTAGTATCATATCAACATTAATATTGAAGGCATCTTAATTGATTCAAGATTCTTGAATAAGCATACTTGATTGTATGATTATATATCAGAACTCTTTATGAGAAGCACAAAGAATTCGATAAAAAATTTAGTACTTATGAAACCTTGGATCACTTATCGAAGCGCTTCTAAAAGAAGCATGCAATTGATATATAGTTGCTTGTTTCAGAAGTACTGTCAAGAGCTTCATTACCCTAAATTAAAATATTGTTAATGTATAAAGTTCATTCAACTTACTGCAAGACAAATAGGACCGACGTGGGATGTGAGGTTCTGTTTAAGAGGTCCGCCGGATCGGAACTCATCACTAGGCGTTATCTGCCAAAACCCTACATGAGGGTCCATGCATGTCCAACCGTGAACCCGCAAATTTTGGTTCTCGCATGAGTATTGGTACTTGTCATCCACCTGAAAGTTCATTATATTTTTGTTTGTTTTTAGGAATCTAACACGAAACAAGCGGGTGGCTACTATGTGTGTGGAAATGCATATTTCTTTCTCATTTCTTACACCTGAAATTTTAAACTTATGGGACATTGCCTTTAAATCTTTAACACATATAAGATATTTAGGTCACCATAATATAGATAAATCCGAAAAAGAAATGTTTTAATTCGGTGAAAATACATGAATGCTAATCCTACACTACTAGCAAAATAATAACATACACGGATTTACTGTATTTAAAAGCTACAGATATCCGTGCGAAACATAAATACTAATAGATAACAGTGTGAAATGATCATAATTGGGCCCACAATAATTTAAACAATAACAATATCAACGGAAATCTGTGTGAGTTAACACCAGTAACAGATGTCTGTGTGTAAACAAAAACATTTTCACACGGTTATCTGTGTGAATATCAATTCACACTGATTTCTGTACGCTTTACAAATTAGTTTATTTAGAAATCATTAATTTTTTATGATATGTGAATTATGGAGGGACGAATTTCCTTTACAATAACTTTTTGATACAGATTTCTGTGTGAGATGAGCAATACACGAATATCTGTGTGAAATTAAGACACGGATATCCATGTGAAAAGAAAAATCAGCTATAGAATTCTATGTGAAAAGAGGAACTAGATACAGATTTCCGTGTAATTAATCAAATGACAATTAACACGACAGCTAGCTATTAAGTTACTGAGATAAATACACACAGACATCTGTAGCAAATGTAAATGTATTTCACACGGATTTCCGTGACTATTCTACTTAATGTTACAGACATCCATGTCAAAAAGAAGCTACATACGAAATTCTGTGTAAAAAATTCAAAATTGATGCGATGTTCTTTCAGGTAGCTATCGACACGCAGATATTTATGAGAATTTTGAATGTATCTCACACGGATTTCAGTGATTACATTGCTTATACCTCCCCCGCCGCGCTCCCAATCTCATCAAATCCTTCATCTTCTACTCTCTCCTATCCATTCCCAATCCTATACTTTCACTTATCCTCTCAGAGACCCAAGTCCAAAATCCTAAACTTGGAAATTTATTTTTCAATCTCAGGATTTTCTTCACCCATCATCTCGCATGATTTTCTTCCTCTCATTGATATCTTCGAACCCAGATTCGATCTCGGATTTAAGAAAAAGTAGATCAATTCCAGGTATGTTTTTAGATCTTATCCTATTACTCTGTTCAATTTGTTATTGGATCTTGAATATTTTTCTTTTTGTGCTTCTTGGTTCCAGTTGTTTGTGGTGGATTGCTTTAGATGTGTTCATTGTGAAAAGGTTCGTGAAATCTGGATTCCTTTTCTTTCGCATGTTGATTTTATGGTTAGTTAATTTCATTCAATAATATTCTTGTTTCTCTCTCCTTGGTTTTGCAGCTCATTTAATTTCATTCAAGTTTACTGTCTTTATAATTTTTTCATATCTTTGGTTCATGGATCCTTATGGTAATGCTTTTGCAAATCCATGAATTTCATTCAAGATCCTTATGCTGCGTTCGCGGCAAGCATGGCTTGGGCTTGAAGTACATTTACTAGAGGGTTAACTTTTACAATTGGGTTTAGATGTAATCAGTAATTACTGGGAGGCTAGAAGTAGTTTCATGTAATGCCCCGTACCTTAAAATTTTTACTAGTTACATTTATCGGTTTTGACCGAGGAGTTGACTTTTTATTTTTTCTGTTAAGTTGGGAATTTCCTCGAGAATGTCGTAGTTTACGGAAAATCGAGTTCGTGGACACGTAGTTTGTGTAAATGGGAATTTTGACGGGAAAGTTATGACCTAAAATAGGAGTTACTATACTTAGTGGGTTTTATTTAAGTGGTTTCTATTTTGGGAAGAGAGAGAAAGTGACATAACAAGAAAAATGGGGAAAGCACGATCTTCTTCTTCTCCCCCTTTCCTTTTCGCACGCACAATGACCTGAGAAGACAATCGGGCAAATCCGTCGCCGTCAAGCCACCCCAGGTCGTCTCACCGGTCGGCAAGCTTCCTCTCTTCCTCCTCTTTCATCTCAGGTAAGCGATTTGCATTAGGTGGCCTTGATTTGAGAAAAATTTTGGAGAAATACCGATCGGGGTTTGGGAATTTTCGACTGGGTTTTCAATTTCATATGGTCTCCGGCCGGAAATCCTTGTGATTTTGGTTCTTTGAGAAGTGTTAAACATATTTCCAACCTTGTTGCAGTTTGATTTGGCCGGAGGAGGTGAGATTGATGATGAACGATTGATGATGAACAATAACCATCCGATTTCTTGATTTTGGAGTGAAATTCCAGTATTTTCTGCTTAGAAGTGGTGGTTGTTGCAAGTATATATTTTGTTGGGCTAGTTGTGGAGATTGTGTAGGTGAGATTTGGTGGCCGGTTTTGGATGTTGGAGTGGAGGCCCGTTGGTGGCGTTTAGAGGCCCCATCAATTCATTAGAAATGCTTTATTTTAGCTGTTAATTATACTTATTGTTGGGAGCCCTTGTTTGTCACTGTTTGTGCTTATTTTGAGTTGAAATCGTTGGGAGGTTGGAGAAGTAGAATGGATTATAGAATATCAAAAGAGAAATTGGAAATTTGGAAGAAAATGTATTTATAACCTTGATGACTAATTGTTGGTGGAGAAATTGGATGGAATTGTGAATTGAAAAGGAAAAAATTAAGGAAGAATTTGGAAGTTCGGAAAGGAAATCATTGTATATTTGGTGGTTAGTTTTGGTTAAGTAATTGAATTAAATTGGCTAAGTTATTGAACTATCCTTGTGAAGGTTAAAGATTAATTGAGGATGTGGAAGTTGTTAAGAAAAATTCGAATTCGAGAATTTTAATTTCAAATTGAAGTGTGGGATTTTTTTTATAAGAATTTTTGAGTAACGAATATTAATTCCAGAGGGAATGAGTTTTGATTTTGAGATTATTGACTTATTATGGTTAATTATATCCTGTCCATTTGCTACAGGACGTATTGATCCCTCGAGCGAGGAGGATACGGGCAGGTAGCAGGATTAGCTGCGAGATTCACCTGTGAGTGGACTTTTATTTAATTTAAATAATGCATGTATTAAATTTATAATGGATTATTATTTGAGTAAATGTGGTTTTTGTGAAAAGAAAAGAATTTAAAGAAAGGAGTTGACAAGGAGGCTAGTTTCGGCGCATGCGTACATTACCTAGTCGGCAGTCCCCTCTAGGTAATAGTCTAGTCGGCAGTCCCCTCCAGCCGGTCGGCAGTCCCCTCCGGTGAGTCATCTGGTCGGCAGTCCCCTCCAGATGACATGAGTTAGTTAGTCGGCAGTCCCCTCTAACTACCTGTGGTTAGTTAGCAGTCCTTTCTAACCACTGCCTCCTAAATCCGGTCTGTAGTCCCCTCCGATGCGTCATCTGGGCGGCAGTCCCCTCCAGATGACATGAGATGACTAGACAGCAGTCCTCTCTAATCATCGAACGAGTCTTCTTAAGAAGGATATAAAAGGATTGAGTTGGAAACATTTTTGTAAATCTCGCTACATGTCGGTTTTTGTTAACAAGAAAATGGGGAAGCATTCAATTAATTGTTTCATAACTTGTTTCATAACTTGTTTCAGTTTTGTCCACCCAGTCTAACTGATTTTAAATGTTTTCCCCTGGGCCCTTCGGTTTTAAATGCCCCGATTTCAGATTTGCCGAGATCGCGTCCAGGAACTCGAGGCATAGGAATCAGTGCTTCCGTTTTGACCGTAGGTTAATACTTAACCTACCTTGTATGATATCGGTTTAGTTATGTAGCACTGCTCTGATAACCTTTTAATTTGGAGAATGTTAATGCTTGAGAATCTGTAACCATAATTGAAGTTAGGGTGGATTTCGTACTTCCTGAATGTAACTTATATACGTGGAATGTAAATATTGGAATGTGTATCTGAGTAGGAACTTATTACTATTCATGTCCAGGTTTTGTGAAATTTTGGGTAGCCTATTTTAGGGGAGGTTCTGCCCATTTTTTGGTAGGATTTCACTTAAAGTGGGCCCCACAGGCTCGTATCCAGGTTTCGGGGTGAAGCTTGGGTCGGGTCCTGTCATTTCATCTCATGGTAATTGGGTTGATTCTGAATTTCTGACTAGTCATCTTTCATTGTCTATAAGAATCTGATCTATTATGTAGTTCATGACCTGTGGGTTGGGTTGGGTTGGCTATGTGATTCGGATTTCCTGAATTTGGGCGTTCTTTTTGTGGTGCAATTGCTGCTGTGATTTTATGCGCTTGATATATGTTGTTGGATAGATTGGCTCTATTTTGTTGAAATGTTCAGGAAAAAAAAAAGTGGTTGACTGGTTGCAGATGTATTTGATAATTAATTTGCAGAAATTTTTTTTTGAAAGCTATAACTCTTTCACATAGAAATCCGTTTGGGATAGGGTTTATGTATTTTACACAGATATCCGTGTCGTTGTTCACACAGACTCCATTCCATTACGGTATTTTATATTTATGGAAAGTAGTCGGGCCCACATCTAATATTCACACGGACAAAATAATCCGTGTGAGATGAGTATTAACCCCCTCCAAACCACACGGTAACTCAATCTGTGTGTGTACTATGGGTAAAAGTCATCACGTACTGAAATTTGTGTGAAAAAGTCTTATTACACAAATTAAAATCTGTGGGTAATTCTTGTTTTGCTAGTAGTGCTAGCTAGGTGGTATATATACATCTATCTAATCAGTGGGTTTGAATTTATATTGAAAATTATTAATAATTTTCATGGGTACACGTAATTGACTTTTGTAATGCAATGATAGCGTTTCTCTTAACATGGGGTTAGTTTGTGTGTGTGTGCGCGTGCGTATATATTACCTCTCCCGTATATTGTGGCTCTATAGGATTGACAAGAAGGACTGCTTCTGGGAAATCTGAATTTAGGATTTGGCATCGTTCGGGTAATCGGTCGTCAGGAAGGGGCATGTTTCTTTGCCTGTCATCAGCTATCGCCATGTACTGAAACCTATACGTTCAATCATATATGACAGCAGTAAATAATTGATCATATAGATAATAGAGTTAAAATGGCTAAATACGCACTTCTCTTTACTGAGCTTGAACACAATCCTGGTTTGGGGAAGGTTGAAAGGAGGCCATTCTTTCAAGTGCTCGTAGATGGCGTACGAGTAGAAGCCTGACGAATTACGAAGCATTACAAACCTGAAAATTTGAAAAATATATCGTTCTTTTGTCATATCGTATAGTACGTATACAAAGATTATCTATGGCATCACCTAATCAAACCTTTTGTCTATATTTAGCGGGACATTCTTGTCCTCGTGATTCCACTCTCTAGTGAATGATATCTCTACTTGTTCTTCACTTTTCACTATAACAGTGAATTTTGTTCCTATAATTCTGCAATTAATGGATAAACAAGCAAGTTAAATCTCGATCACATGTGGAATTATAGAAACTTCCACATCATATGTTAGGGTTTAGGCCGTTTAGCTGGTAGTCTCGTACCGATCATAGGTTCCGGTTGTTCCGATACTTCCCGTTTCACTCCAAACAAGGTCCCAGTACCTTTAAAATTCAAAAGCATAGTAGGATGATCATTAAAAGAAAATGAACCGTAAATAGTTTCTAGTAGGTGAATTACACATGCACGTACCCTCTATTATCCTCTTCATTGAGAACTTCAAGTAAATTGTCAATGCCGTTATAATGGATCCCAGTAACAATTCCACCTGGATTTGATAATGTAACTTGGAGTGTGCCGTTATCCATAATCACCTGCAGAGCATTGTGTGTATATAATATATTTGTTATTTGGTATATGTAACATGTTAGTGTATTGATAGTTCTTTTGGTATTTGTAGAAAGGGATATCTTCATATATGGTATATGAACTTTAGGCATTTCTACATTTTGATGTACCAACTTTCATAACTATCAGAATGGTGTATCAAGTTTGCTCAAATCTTTCATTTTGGTGTATGTCGTTAAATTTTCCGTTATCTTTGACAAAAAAAATAAAAAATCTGTTATCTTTCCTTTAGCTTTGTCAATTTTTGACTTTCTGTTTTGTTTTTGTTTGTAAGGATAACTGAAAGATAACGGAAAACTTAATGGCGTACACCAAAATGAAAGATTTGAGCAAACTTGATACACCATTCTAATAGTTATGAAAGTTGGTACACCAAAGTATAGAAATGCCTAGAGTTCATACATCATTTGTGATCTTTTCCCTTGTAGAAAATGCCTCAAGTTTGAATCCCCTTCTCATCTAATATTCATTGATAAAAAGAAAAATAATTAAATACTATTTAGTCCATGAATTTTTACTAAAAATTATTTTAGTTCATATCTTTCTAATTTCACATGTTTAATCTTTGTACTCTCAATTTTAGACCAACAAGTTCATTCAGTTACTTTCAATCTAGAAACTTGTTAAGTTGTTGACGTGGTAATTTTTTCTCATCAAAATGTCTATTATACCTTCACTTCTTTTTTTAATTTTTTTTTATATTTTATTTTATTTTATTATGCTTACCACTTGTCTCCAAAACCCTCCAACATCTTGCCCAGTATCATTTAGTCTAATGACATAGTCTCTTCTTCAAAAGTATAAGTTTGTGAGTTCGACTCACAAAAAACTAGTTATAGCATTATCTAATAAAATAAATAAATAAATAAATAAACCAACCTCTTCTCTCTCCCAACCACCACCTCCCGCCCACATTTCTCAATCTCAACCCACACTCTCACATAATTTGGTTCTTCGATTCTTGGACACACAGTCTTAACCCAAACGAGATAGTCCGGCCCCGGCTCCAGATTTCCGCCGAGAACAAGAACCACCTCTGCCGCCTACTCCTCAACTCCGGCCTGTCGTCCGCGGTCCCGGTCGTCGAGTCGCTCCAGATTTCCTTCTTGATTGTCACTTTTCCCTATCAATCCCCAAAACCCTAATCGATTTTCGCTTTTCATGTCAATTTAGAGGAAGGTCGAAGTGCAAGTTTAGCCATGGCCAATGACAAAAGCTTGTTCAAGAAAGAACATGGTCTGGAGAGGAGGCAAGCAGCAGCTTGTCGAATCAGGGAGAAGTATCTGGAGAGAGTACTGGTAAAGTGGTGACTGTGGAGAAGGCTCCGATCAGTTGTCGGAGGTCTGGGCTGAAATCTGGGTGAAGTTCTTGAGCGTCGGGTCTACCGGCGAGTGAATCTGACAGAGTATGGGAGAAGCCAAAGGTTCCAAGTACCAACTGCCAAGTCTTTATCTTGGTCAAATTGTGCTGAACTGCTATCTGGGTTGGTTTATTTGGTTGGGATTGTAGTAGCTTGTGTTTAGCGACGACATTCCTCTAAGATCTGGTGGTGGGTTTCGGCAATCAAGGTCAGTCTTTTCGATCTGGTTTTGCCTCATTCTGAAGCTCGCAGCTTTTTCTACAACGTTCTGTTTTGTATCTTGGAGTTTTGATCTGTTCTTGGATGTGTGAATTTATATGAATTCTGTAAAAAGTTTGTTTCTTTGTGTGAGACTTTTTCTGGGTTGTATACCATTTGTTGTTAATCTGCTGAGTTGTTTGGAAAGAACCATTCTTTATTGCAAAATCTAATCTGGGGTTGTAGCGGACTATGTTTAGCTCAAATGTTTGGAAAGAACCATTCTTTTTGGTCTCTGGTAGTTTATCTTCTTTGATTAGAATTGTCTATTAATACATTGGTGTTATGATTTTGTCGTGCGTTTGATCTGATTCATGGTATTGTATATTTATCAAGGAACAATGGCCGAAGCCAAAAGCAGATACCCTTGAAGGTGGAAGAAGAGCTAAACGGGAAAAATAAAAGAAAAAAGAGAAGAAAAAAAAAGAAAGAAGAAGTGAGGGTATAATAAACATTTTCGCATTAAAAAATTACCAAGTCAGTAATTTAACGAAGTTTTTGGATGGAGAATAACAGAATGAATGTATTGGTTTAAAATTAAGATTACAATGATTAAACATGTGAAATTATAGAGAGATGCGCTGAAGTGTTTTTTTTTTTTTCAATAAAAGTTTTGGGACTAAACAATATTTAATTGAAAGAAAAATGAAAAATTAATGCAAAATGTATGACCAAGATGCTTACTTGTTAAAATCAACATGATGTTGAGTATACTAAATTTTGTGTGATAAACATATATTAACCTCAAGTTCAAAGTTCAATCCAATGTAAATAAAAAACAATCCATTAGCTGAACATGTTAATATATCTACCCATTCGTAAATTAATAATCCAAAGCTACCACATTTTTTCGTATATAAAAGAATTTAAGTGAGTCACTAAAATTTCAATATGTGATTGATATTTACAAATAAAACTAAATTTCTTTCAGAAGTTGTACAAAACCAAAAACTCATCATTCTTTCTCCAAAAGTCTAATACATGAACTTTCTATGAGCGATTACTAGTTAATTAGTAAAACATGCTATAGTATTCCTAGTTAATTAATTTTTTTTCCTTTTCTTTTTCTTAATCATTTGATCATGTAGTGGATAATATGTATAATATTGCTTTCTTCTTAAAACTTATTTGATGAATTGACCGGAATTATGAAAATTTGATTGAAGTTCTCTAAATATTTAACTTATTTAATTAATTGTGTAAAACTTATCGGTTTTAGCAGGATTTATACGCATGTTTTCTTAACAAACATGTCATATATACAATTTATATGCATATAGCCATGCATACACAGATTACAAAAAAAATAAGAACTAAACAAAACGAAAAACTTATAGTATCACTTACATGATCATCCTGAATATGCAATTGCACCCCCAGGGACGACATTGTGTGAAGACTCCCTATGAAATCTCAATATGGGTTTATAGGCAGAACTGAATTTTATGAAAGATATGCATATTGCTTCTTCATTAATCTGTTATATATAATATATCCTACCTACCCTACCCCTAGATGGCTGGGTTCAAGTTAGGGGTTGATTAAAAGAAGCGTTCTTTCTTTACTTTTCCTTTGCGTGTGGTTTTCATTTACTCATGTATACTGCCTGAAGTTCTTTGTATCCTTCTTCAATTATTAGTTTTCGATCAAAAGACATAGGAATATCTGCTAACATCTTCAAATATGTGTGAACGAGTCTGTAATAAGAAACCAAAAATGTCCGTGACTTGGAGTCTTCTGTCTATGTTCTATAATAAGATCTGGATTTTTTTTGTTTTTTTTTTAAAGGAGATTTGGATGTTGATATTGGATTGTTGTTTAAAGGATAAAGGTCACGGACTCAAGGGAGCTTATTTTCAAGCTTAAGTTTGCTTGACTGCATTGGAAGTCATGCTAGTAGAAGTAACATCTCGCTCAAGCTCAATTTTCATGAAGTTCCCATAGGTTTGATCAGACTCAACAAATGATGAAAACTTGGGACAATTCAACGTTGGCCGCCCAACTGCGCAAGCATATGCATCTGTTCTGGGCCACATCAAAATGTAGTTCCATATGTTACACCTTCGATAGCAAATATATATGACGGTGAAAGGATATGATCTTGCAACATGCATGTCACATCGAGAATCACATACGCCAACCGATAAAGCACTAATGGTTGCAAATTGCTTACAAGCGTGAAGCGTGCACCGGAACACAATATGCAATCCAATGCAAATATTGAAAATTATGTCCAAAGGAAACGTGAACTTGCCCTTTTTTTTTCCGTATACTTTATCCTTTATATACCAACAAAAATTCGATAGAAAATCCCTTTTCTTATTTTTTTTTTTTTGACAGGAGTGAGAGTGAAAACTTTACGGTCAAGTAATTGACTATACGTCTTCGGAACTTAGATCAGTATTTTTAGAGTACTTGAGATGCCTAATTAAATCAGTGATGGTTTGAGTTGTAGTAGGTTTAGATGGCCAGAATTAATTGGTTACCGGCCTCAAATGTTCACTTTATCAATTATATATAGGTGAGTTTGAATGCATATCTCGATACTCAAGTACTGCGCGCAGTGGTGTGCATAGTGCGCAAGTCATGC
Organism: Rosa chinensis; assembly: GCF_002994745.2. Lineage (NCBI taxonomy): Eukaryota > Viridiplantae > Streptophyta > Magnoliopsida > Rosales > Rosaceae > Rosa > Rosa chinensis. The sequence goes on along the minus strand of NC_037094.1, from coordinate 58,215,213 downwards.
CTTAGTGGATCCACTAAACCAATAAATTATGTAAGGAGGTGGTCTGGAGTTCTGAAATGAGAGTCACGCAAGTACGAAATTCATCAAGGCATGGTACATCAAGACCTTGACAAGAAATTATGCGTAGGAGGATCACGTCAAGGTGGTAGTGACGAACCTCATACTATATATTCAGAATTGTCAAAGTTGCATGCGAAGGCTGACGGTAAAGTTTTTTCTTCCCCCACTCTGAGCTCATGTGGAAAGAAAACAGAGGGAATTTTAACTTAGGTTTTAGTCACGGAATGGTCTGATAGAGAGAGAGCCCAACTTGTTTGAGATAAATTCGTTGAGGTAAAATTCCATCCAAATAAGGTGCAATGAAATCCTCTCAAAGCAGATGTGCAATTCTCTTAAGACAGATTTAAGTGAGGTGAAATCCACACAAAACATAACCATTTATTATCATCCACTAAGGATTATTATTATCTAAAAACCATTAATTTTTTCAAGCGTATATAGCTAGCTAGTAACACCGTTACTTCCTTGTTTTGGTCGAAAGTAACACCTTTATTTCGCACGACACATTTGATTTCTTGTGGTACGTACAATCATGACAGTGCTAGCTAAAATATTATTGCGAATGATGAACCAACAGATCTTTCAGAAACAAATCAACAAAAATAAACACAACAACAGAGATATTTCACTTCATTTGCAAATGAAGATCAACAAGTTTTGTTACACGATGTTTAAAAGTTTTATTCTTTGACAAACACAACAGCAGAGGTATTTCACTTCATTTGCAAATACTTGCAATTTAGGCGGAAGTTGAAGATGATGGAGCTTCTAAACGAATATAGTCATACATGATTCCCACGAAAGGGCTGGTGCTCATTGCTTGAGTTAGATACACTGTATTGTCACCTTTCACAAGCAATGTGCTGGATACATCTATGCTATACAGCCTGTAGAGACCATGAATTCCATGTCTGCAAATTGTGTTGTCGTGTCCAATCACACCGGTCGTAAACAGAGGAGGGTCTGCTTTGGAATCATTTATGCGAATCTTAATTTGGAAAAAAAAGGAACCTCAGATCAGAGCTTTAGCATGTGTATATCTCCACCGCACTTCATGTTGTTAGCTTAGTACGTAAGTGGATCTAAAAATATGGTCGCTCTAGCGTTACTGACCTGTAATTCTGCAATATTTGCAGTAGCGAGGGCCAATCGAAGTTTGTAGATTTTGGTCTGACTGACATTGTCAAGCTGAAACTTGATTTTCCATGTAGTCCCTTGATATGTGCCATCATCTTTCTTCCTGTTACCCAACAACTTGAAGGTAAGGCTATGAGTTTTTCCATATTTTATCAATGGGATGACCAAATTCTATTTAGACATTAACTTTGAGAATATATATATAGCAAGAACTTGACCTGGTAACTTGAGTAAAGAACCAATCTTTAGCATAGTCACTAGTTCCAATAGTGTAAACTAAATCCTCATTAGGATATAACTCGGCATATCTTTCCCATAACCCCCACTGCCTAAACCTTCAAGTGTAACAAAATATGTCAGGACACAAAACTTCAGACATATAGAAAAAAGTTGATGGAAGTTAGATTGGTGTGACTAGATTAAAGTTTCATGGACTGCTCAAAAATAACAAAGTTCGAGCTTCACCTGTCAGGATGGTTTACATAAAGTTTATTGATATACTTTGGATTAGGATCGGGAACATAGAATCCAGCAGCAGAGCGATCCGGGTAACCAATTTCCCACAATGTTGGTCCATCCCTTGGAGGCTCATATACAAGATCACCAAGGTCAATATTACAACCTGCCCAATTCATATATACATATGGATGATATCGATCAGTTTTAATTTAGTTCTACGTAAATTCATCAGAGTTCAGAAAAAGAAGGTAAAAGAACAAGAGAAGTAGACCTGGAGTGATGTTAATGGTTAAACCATAGCGGTAATCTCCAATAAACCCAGGAATCCACGCGTAGAGATTGTAGTCCCCCTCACGTATATTTTTGATAGAGTAGTAGCCATTCTCGTCTGCCCTAGTCCAGAACTGGTAACCCTGCTAGCAAGTATTTTAATCAAGCCAACTAATCTAGAATAGTGTTCGAGTCGGCCCATAACCGACCTTATTTGGGCCGAACCGCTGCCTAACTCCAAAACCGAACCGGTCAAAGCGCAAACCGATATTTCGGTATGCGGTCGCTTTAATTCGGTATTAGGCAACCACCTTTTTGTTTTCAGGGCCCATTTCAGTTTTGTGTGGAGGAATAAACTCTTGAAGCACAGTTTTACTTTTACAGCATTTTTTGAGTTTTGAACTTTTAATTGACTCTCCGGCTCATTTGGCATAAAATGAATCAACATACCACAAACCACAGTACTCCACCGTCAATATTACATCCTATTGAAGTCACAACTCCATTCAAAATTGGCAAATTCTGTTAGGAGTTGAGACTTGATGAGGTATTTCTAGAAGGGTAATTAGTCTGCGTGTCCAATTAAATAGAATAAAGAAGGTACAAAGAAAGCAATAACTTTAAACAGTTTTTTTTTTTGGGGATAAAATTCTCCTCTCCAAACTCTACACCATGGAGCAACCCCAAAATTAATGTACAATAAAGAACAAATAAGGGAGACCTTAGTCACACAAACTGGTCCAACAACTCGTGCAACGAGTATATCAAGGCTCTTTTATTTGGTGTACCATAGATATGTCTCATTTCTCTTGGTCACATGCATTTACAACATTTATAGAAAAAATGAAATGTACCTGAGTAATTTCCAATTAACATTAACTTTGTGATTAAATCATGCATGTATAATGCATGGCTAAGGATGGATAGAATATTTGCATATGATACCAACTTATATACTAACCTCAACCCGTAGAAAGATTCAGATAACGTGAGATATTGAAAAAGATTAATCTTATATTATTTGATAAGATAGAATAATGTGTTATTAATAGGGGCAGAATCAAGATTTGTAATTTGGGGGGGGGAGGGGGTCGAGAAGAATATACTTATTACCAAACAAAGAAATTAATTTGCTTAATGTAACGTCCATTCTTATACATTTTCTATTTGATTTTCCTTATATGTGATTTAGTCTCACTAAACAAGTTCTTTTATATTAATTAGTAAATACTTATGAAAATTATTTTTTATGAGGTGTAATTAACATTTCTATCTCATCATCTTGTATCAATTTATTTTTCAGTTTTCTTCTTCATCAGATGTTTTAGTAGAAAAGTAACTAATGAGGGAGATAATTAATTTAAGCCAATACTGAAGTATAAGATTAATCAGGCATAATGTGCCCCTTTAATTATGTTATCTAAAGTATCATTTAAGAAAGATTGTTTGAAAGTGCATTCACCTTGCAATCTCTTTGCCATGATCCAACATCTCCAGGGGGTGCCAACCCAACATAAGCACCATGGCCGAGTATGTGATCGTCGCTAACAAAGCTAAACAACCATTACTTTTTACGTAAGACTTCCAACTAACTTGATTAGAAATCTAAATATATAAACTACGTGGTTATATCTGTTCAACTTTGTTAATAAGATAATTTAACAACATATTAGTGCTTAATTAGATTAAATATAACGGCCATCATGATTAACAGGAAAAAGAAACAAAAAGAATGACCAAGTTGATTAATTAGTACCTATCTCGAACACGTATTCTACCACTAACATTACCCCGTTGCTTTGACGTTGGAAAATCATTGGAAGCTGGAAAGTCATAAGGCCAGCTCTGTACTTCTGTCATCATCTGAAATGTTGAAAACGCGCACTTAAGTAACCTTAAGAATGAAATATAGAAAAAGAGAAAAGTACCATAATTTGGAAACTTGTTGATTCTCCGTTTTCAAATACATCCTCCTAATAATAAAATAGAAAAACTTATATATGAAATAAAAACCTGTTTCTTTGCATCTTCCCAAAGTGGTGATGAATCTATTGCATGAGATGCGGAATTAAGATAGATAAAAACAGGGCCGAAAACTTTTTTCCATGGCTCATTTGGTTTAAGCTTCAGCACAAGGTCCTCTCCTGAATAGTGAGCACTCAGAAACTTCTGAATTATATATAGTAACATTAATATTCAAGGCCGTCTTGATTAATTCACTATTCTGGAATAAGATACAAAAAACTCATATCTACTGGGAAATGCTTTTGATGAAAACCTCTTTATGAGAAACACAAATAATTCGATAAAAGTTCTAGTACTTCTCAAATCTCAAACCTTGGATCACTTCTCGATCAAACATTTCTAAAGGAAGCATGCAATTGATAGGTGCTTGTTTAAGCAGTATTATATAGAGAGAGCTCCATTACCCTAAATATATGCTAAATGTATAAAGTTCATTCAGCTTACTGCAAGACAATAAGGACCGACGTGGGAGGTGAGGTTTTGTTTAAGAGGCCCGCCAGATCGGAACTCATCACTGGGCGTTATCTGCCAAAACCCTACATGAGGGTCCATGCATATCCAACCGTGAACCCACAAATTTTGGTTCTCGCATGAGTATTGGTACTTGTCATCCACCTGAAAAAAAAATTATTTCAACCTTTTTTTTTTTGGTAAGCTAAACACGAAACAAAGCGGGTGGCACGATTAAATAGTAATGTGCGAGGAAATGCATATTTGTTTCTCATTTCTTGCACCTGAAAGTTTGGACTTATGGGACATTAATTTCCTTTAATATATATCAGATATTTAGGTCACCAGATATAGGTAAATCCAAACACGACATTAGCCGGTGAAAATCTGAACATGAATTGCTAACCCTAGGTGTATATATAGGGACATTTCCTTTAATTTAACTGCCATCAACAACGGCTTAGAATTAATTTTGAAAATTATTCAACGCCATTGGTAGACGTAATTGACTTTTGTGATGCAATGATACTGAGAGTTCCTCTTAAATATAATAATATAGCGGATAACATGGGGGTAGTTTGTGTGTGTGTGTGTGTTATAATAGATATATATCCTAGAGTCGGTGTAGATATTACCTCTCCCTTATATTGTGGCTCTATAGGATTGACAAGAAGGAGTGCTTCTGGGAATTCTGAGTTTAGGATTTGGCTTCTCTCTGGTGATCGGTCATCAGGAAGGGGCATGTTTCTTTGCCTGTTATCAGCTATCGCCATATACTGAAACCTGTACGTCCAATCATATATGACAGCAGTAAACAATGATCATATATATAAAGGAGTTAACATGGCTAAGTACTCACTTCTCTTTACTGAGCTTGAACACAATCCTGGTCTGGGGAAGGTTGAAAGGAGGCCATTCTTTCAAGTGCTCGTAGATGGCGTACGAGTAGAAGCCTGACGAATTACGAAGCATTACAAACCTGAAAAACATAGCATTTTTTTTTGGTCATATCGTACAGTATGTATATAAAGATTATCTATGGCATCACCTAATCAAACCTTTTGTCTATATTTAGCGGGACATTCTTGTCCTCGTGATTCCACTCTCTGGTGAATGAGATCTCTACTTGTTCTTCACTTTCCACTATAACGGTGAGTTTTGTTCCTATAATTCTGCAATGGATAAACATGGTTAAATCTCACACGGAGAAACTTACGTATCACGAGGTGAGTTTTGTCCCTATATACACAAACACACACACACACATGTATATATATATATACATATATACACATACATATATGTTATGTGTGTGTGTGTGTGTGTGTTAGAGTTTAGCCGTTTAGGTGCAGTAGTCTCGTACGGATCAAAGGTTCCAGTTGTTCCGGTACTTCCCGTTTCACTCCAAACGAGGTCCCAATACCTTCAAAGTTCAAATTGTAGTATCTCGATCATGAAAAGAGGAACGAATTGTAAGTAGTTGCAAGTAGGTGAAGTAGCTATGTACGTACCCTCTATTAGCTTCTTCATCAAGAACTTCAAGTAAATTGTCAATGCCGTTATATTGGATCCCGGTAACAATTCCATCTGGATTTGATAATGTAACTTGGAGTATGCCGTTATCCATAATCACCTGTATGCATTGTGTGTATATAATATATTTGTTATTTGGTACATGTTAGTCTATTAGTATTTTGATTTCTTTTGGTATTTGTAGAAAGTGCCTCAAGTTTGAATCCCCTTCTCACATACTAATTGATCGATAAAAGATGAATGAAAAAATAATGCATAGTGTATGACGAAGGATGCATTACTAGATAAAATTAACATGATGTTGAGCAATACTAAATTTTGTGTGATGGAAACATATATTAACCTCACGTTCAAAGTTCAATCCAATGCTAACCACAAAACTAAAAAAGAATCCATTAATTAGCTTATATACAAAAGAAAAAAAAGAATTTCATTAGCTCTACATAGTAATATATCTGAAATATTTGAAGAAATTAAAGTTTATTAATATATAAATAATTCAAAGCTGACTAGTTCTTCGGTATATAAAAGAATTTAAGTGAAAGTGTAGAATCTTCTTTGAAACTTCTGTCACTCAAAATGTGACTGATGGATACAAATAAAACTAAATTTACTTCAAAGGTAGCACAAAACATAAAACTCATCATTCTTTCACCTATTAGTATATTTTTCCTTTTTCTAATCATTTAATTATGTAGTAGATAATACGTATAATATTGCTTTCTTTTTGAAACTTTGATGAATTGACGAAATCATGAAAATTTGATTGAAGTACTCTATGTGAAATATTTAATTTATTTAATTAAATGTGTGAAAAAAGAGAATCGATTATAAAACTTAACGGTTTTAGCAAGTTTTCTATACATGTTTTCTTAACTAACATTTCATACAATTTATAGGCATACAACCATACACTCGCGACAAAAAAAAAAAAAACAAATAAATAAATAAAATGAAAAACTTAGAGCATGACTTACATGATGGTCCTGAATATGCAATTGCACCCCCAGGGACGACATTGTGTGAAGACTCCCTATGAAATCTCAATATGGGTTTGTAGGCAGAACTGAATTTTATGAAAGACACGCGTGTTGCTTCTTCATTGATATAGTGTATCCTACCGACCCTAAGCTACCTCTAGTAGTTGATCAAAAGAAGCGTTCTTTCTTTACTTTTCCCTTACGTGTGGTTCTTATTTACGCATGTATAATGCGTGAAGTTCTTTGTATCCTTCTTCAATTAGTTACTTTTCCATCAAACGACATAGGAATATCTGCTATCATCTTCAAATACATGTGAACCAGGCTGTAATAAACAACCAAAAATGTGTGTGATTAATTTGTACTTTTCTGTCTATATATATTTTATTATAAGATCTGGATGTTGATGTTGGATTGTTGTTTAGAGGCTAAAGGTCACGGACTCAAGGGAGCTTATCTTCAAGATTAAGTTAGCTTGACTGCATTGGAAGTCATTCCAGTGAAAGTAACATATCGCTCAAGCTCAATTTTCATAAACTCACATGAAATTAACCCTCCAACAACTACTTGATTAGACTCAACAAATGGTGTAAACTTAGGACAATTAAACGTTGGTCGCCCAAGCATATGCATGTGTTCTGGGCGACGTCAAAATGTAGTTCCATGTGAGTTTACACCTTCGAAAGCAAATATATATGACGGTAAAAGGATGTGATCTTGCAACGTGCATGTCACATCAAGAATCACATTCACCAACCAATAAAGCACTAATGGTTGCAAATTGCTTACAAGCGTGATGCGTGCACCAGAACACAATATGCAATCCAATGCCAATATTGAAAACTATGTCCAACGGAAACGCGAACTTGCCCTATTTGTTTTTTTTTGAGTAAATTTGATTCTTTACCTTTTGGTGCGGAAAAATTAGATATACAATCTCCTCACCTTTTTTTTTTTTAATTGGAGTGAGAGCAAAAACCTCACGGTCAAGTAATTGACTACGCATCTTCAAAATTTAGATTGGCGTTTGTCAAGCCAAGCTTGAGAAGGGAGAACTTACAAAAGATATTATGATGTCTAAGCCAGTGAAAGTTTACGTTGTAATAGGAGTAGATGGGATTGATTGTTTACCTCATATGTTCACTTTATCAAGTATTTATAGTTGAGTTTAAACGAACGTACATCTCGATTAATGCTTATAGTGGTGTGCAAAATTCGCAAATCATGCGTTAGTAGATCTACTGCACCAAAAACTTATGAAAGGAGGTGGTCCAGAGTTCTGAAAGGAGGGTCACGCAAGTATGTAATTAATTCATTGAGGCATGAGATATCAAGACATTGACAAGAAATTATGCATAGGAGGATCACATCAAGGTGATAGTGACGAACCTCAAACGATATATTGAGAAGTGACAAAGCTGTGAAGTCCGACGGCAAAGCTTGAAGAGTTTTTCCTTCCCCCACTCTAAGCTCACGCGGAAAGGTAAAAGGGAACATTGTGGGGATACAAAAATAAAAAAATAATAAATAAATAAATAAAATAAATTTTAAACCATTTTATTCACGAAATTGCTTGATAGAGAGAGCCAAACTTGTTGAGAAAAATTTCTCAAGCTAAAATTCCCTCAGAGAGGATTTAAGTGAGGTGTAATCCCCTTGAGACATATCCAAAAATAGGTGAAATCCTCTCAAGGCAGATTTAAATGAGGTGAAATCCGCTCAAGACAGATTCAAGTGAGGTGAAATCCCCTCGAAACATATCAAAGTGACGTGAAATCTCTTCAAGGCGGATCATAGTGAGGTGAAATCATGTTCTAGTTAAGAGATGAGCTAAAAGAGAGACGGTCCGATCTATTTGTGGAGCTCTGAAAATTGTTAGATTCTCCTGAGAAGAAATCCTCTCTAGATGGATATAGATTAGGCGGAACCAGTCAGCTCGACTGAATCCGTAGCGAGCGGGAAGCATTCTCCCATGTTATCTTGAGACTTGAGAGTGACGTAGTAAATCCACGCATGACTTGAGGACTTTGCACACTACTATGCACACTAGTCGAGATTTCGTTCAAGTTGGCTTATAAATACTTGGTAAAGTGAACATTTGAGGCAAGTAATCAATCTCATCTACATCTACTACAACTCAAAATATCATTGACTTAGGCATTGAATTATCTTTTGCAAGTACCATCTTTTTTAAGATCGGCTTGTGAAACAGCGATTCAAGTTTTGAATAGTCAATTTCTTGCTCTCACTCCAGTCAGAAATAGGTGAAGAGATTTTCTATGAAATTTTCCGTAAGTTTAAAAATTCTTTTCTATACTATCAGATTAGTGGCTACATAGTAAAATGAATGATTAATTTCTTATTTCTTTCTATGAACTAAATCCAATATTATTGTTGTCATTAGAAGATTGGGGGCCTTCTAAACGAATATAATCATACATGATTCCCTGAAAGGGGCTGACACTCAATTCTCGAGTTAGAAATATGGTATTGTTCCCGTCGACTAGCTGAGCGCTTGGAATGACCACATTGTATAGCCTGTACAGTCCATGAATTCCATGCCTTGCGATCGTGTTGTCGTTCCCAATCTGTCCGGTAGTAAATAGAGGATCATTCTCTGAATCGGGGTCATTGATCCGAACCTTGAAGAGTTGAAAAAAAGTTATCATTAGCAAATAATAATATATGTTACATGATCATGCACTAGAATACTAAAGTAAAACAATTTAATATGCTATGTTGACAGATTTTCATTCTCAACCAATTCTCATTTATCAAGCCAGTAGATTGTTATTAGAATAACAACCTTGCATATAAAATGTACATGTATCTAGTTAAATAAATCATTTGCTATATTTTGTAAGTGCGCAGTAAAATATTAGATGTACTATTTCTTGGAAAGAGAACATTTTTCGAGTACTGCATCTAAATAGATATGATATATATATATATATATATACATATATATATATATATATATATATATATATATATATGATTCAAATTTTCGTGAGTATAATGATTTTAGGGAAAGCTAATAAAAAATTGATCGAGTTCAAGAGTAATACTTGTAATTCAGAAACATGTGCTGTTGCAAGTGATACTCGTAGTTTGTAGGTAGTGTTCTTGTCCACGTTGTCTAGGTTAAACCTAATCTGCCATGTTGATCCTTTGTATGTGTTATTACCTGTCTTCCTGCGAACAATAAAACAAGGTTTAATGTTGTTATCTGATCATATATGAATTGGAAACACGTAATATTAAATATTAAATGAAAACCTGCTATTAAAGATGCAGTAGATCGATATTTAATTGATCATTTTTCTACTATACGCTAGAAGGGCGTGTGTAGTAGTAGCTGAGTAATGGCGGTTTCATGAATTTTTCCAAAGAAGAAGAACAATCGAAGAGTAACCGAACCTGGTAACCTGAGCAAAGAAGAAATCCTTTCTATAATCGCTAACTCCAATTGTGTAAACCAAGTCATTGTCAGGATATAACTCTGCATATCTTTCCCACAATCCATATTGTCTAAACCTGTCGATCATAATAAGCATATGCATAAGTTTCATAACATACCTTTTCCAATCATTAAAAGAAGATAATTACCAACAAGTGCAACAAACCTGTCAGTGTTGACGTAGAGTTTGTTAATGTACTTTGGATTAGGATCTGGGACGTAAAATTCTGCTGCAGTTCGATCGGGGACGCCTATTTCCCACAGAGTTGGGCCAGTTCGCGGAGGCTCATATACAAGTGTACCCACATCAACATCACCATCTGCAGCGTAATTTACATTAGTATAAGATAAACCAAAAATTATGTATGACAATACATATATAAAATAAAAAGATTGAAGTAGAATAAGACCTGGAGTTACAACAATTTCAGAAACATCTCGGTAATCACCAATAAAACCAGGAACCCATGCATAAAGATTATAGGTCCCTGGGCGTACGCCATGAATAGAGAAGTAGCCATCATTATCAGCTTTGGTCCAGAATTGGTAACCCTAGGGTTTTATATGAAAATATGTTATGTGAAAATACAAAATTGCTATCTTAACAGACCTTGCGTGAGAGATTTAAAATAACGTACCTTGCATTCTAACTGCCATGATCCAACAACTCCTGGAGCTGCCAAGCCTACCAGAGTTCCATTTCCCGGTACGTCTTTATCATCCGTAACATACCTATATATGCAAGTGTACTTGGTGAAATTTTTTTCTGATCGACTTGTGAACTTTTCTCGATATATAGGGCAAGAGGAAAAAGCTCTCAAACAAATTTAATTTTGCCGGTCGTTTGAGACATTTTATCGAGCAGATTGCACTCATTCTTATAAAACAATATATCAGGCTAGAAGTTCAATTATATATAAGCTAAGAATTAGCAAAGTAAGTACCTTTCGCGGACCAATAGTCTGCCGCTAACTGTTCCTCGTTGCTTAGGCGACAGAAAGTCCTTTGAAGCTGGAAAATCATATGGCCACCTTTCAACTTCATCGTTCATCTGAAAAATGTCAATTATTTTTATAGTAAATTTCCACCCATTTACCCATTGAAGTTGTAATTATATGCATAACTTTAAGTATTGAAGGCTTTGGACCTGTTGCTTAGCATCCTCCCATAGACACTGGAAAGGGTTAGCTCCATCACCCAAAGAATTAAGATAGAAAAAAACTGGGCCAAACACTTTCTTCCATGGCTCATTGGACCCAAATTGTAATATCAGTTCCCCTCCTGAGTAATGGGTACTATGAAAGATCTGTTGATTATTCCATTGCAATCGAAATTAGCATGGTAGTTGCATATTGTTACTTAGTGATCTTCGATCATATTGTAGTAGAGAAAACGTTATGTGTATAAAGAATCCTAATTGCAAGCATCATTTAGATTCAGAACCTAACAGATATTCAACAAAAAACAACTTTACTTGTTGAACGATACTTACGGCAAGGGTGATGGGTCCCACATGTGAAGTAAGGCACTGCTTGAAGGGACCTCCAGATTTAAACTCTTCGCTGGGAGTAATCTGCCAAAATCCAACCTGTGAGTCATTTGCTATCCATCCATGCACCCGATTATGTATGTTCTCAACCGAATATTGATATTTGTCATCCACCTGAAAAATAGATGAACCAAAAGTAGAAGAAGGAGATTAATGTGATTAGTTAGACGCAACACCAAATCCTAACTGTGTTGTATCAAAGATGTTATGTTTTATTGCTAGACTATATTATCATGTATTTGCCAACATATCAGTTGACAACATTGAATTATGGGTTATTATTCTCATTTTTTATGGTGTGTCAAATTCTTGGTGCGCAAGAAAACTTTATCAATAATGTGAATATAAAAGTCCAATATAAATACAGTGCAAGGTTTTATTTTTTTTATTTATTTTATAAGTTATATCAGGAAGAAAACAATACATACCTCTCCTTTGAACTCTGGCTCGACCGGATTGACGAGCAAGACCGCCTCCGGGTAAGCCAGGGCTTGCCCTCTTTTTTCTGATCGATCATCGGGAAGGGGCATGTGTCTTTGCCTGCTGTCTGATATTGCCATGTAATGAAACCTACGCAGACATCAAAATTAATGTAAAAACACACATGATGAACAAAATATTACAATTGAAAACCTCATATAACTAGTGAACACGTTTACCTATTTAGAAGTATAATTTTGTAAATCATTTGAGGTTTGATAGCTAACGAGGATAAAATATTGACCAGCACGTACGTTCTCCACCTTCCTGGGTTTGTTGGCCACGACAAAACTAACACAAACTAAGTCCTACTACAGTTAGGTTCTAAATCCTAATGCATTGATTTACTCTATGTTGAAGCTAAAGCTGGTGCCTCTCTATTGGAGCTTTAATAATATTTCTGGATCTGCTTGCATGAGATATTTTTGAAAGGATCATAACCATCACGAGAAAGCAACCATTTGTTGTCTTTTGGATCAGAAATCACGAGAAAGGTTAGCCGTACATTTTTCATTTTTCTCTTTGTTTATATGTATGGTAAGAATCAAGCTCCCAACTAACCCAGGAAGAAAATGAAAACTTGAGTAAATAAAAGAAAAAATGGAGGAAGTTGTAAATTACTTGTCTTTTCTGAGCTTAAACACAGTCCTGGTGTTGGTCAAGTTGAAAGCAGGCCATTCCTTCAAGTGTTCATAAATGGCGTAAGTGTAGAAACCCGACGAGTTACGAAGCAACACGAACCTTCAAAATGATTGTGTTATTATCATTTTAATCACCTATTAATCAAACGAAAACTAGTGTAATATAAAAGACCTTTTGTCTATGTTTAAAGGGACAACTTTGCCCTCTAAAGAGGGATCCCACATTCTGGTGAATGAAAGCTCTATCTGATCCTCAGTTTCCACTATAACCGTAAAATTTGTTCCTTCCATCCTGCACATAGATGTAGCAAGCTTATTATGTTAAACAGAAAACTTGCATTCTTTTATTAGAGGGTCTTAGTAGAACACTATATATAGTTGAGCAAAATGCATGTTCAACTATCTAGCAAGATCAACATTTCTTGTCATAATCGATGATTGTAGTAATATTATTGACCAAATTGTATTGTATGTACATAGAGTGAATGGAGTACCTATCAAATGCGCCTTTCTTTCTCGTAATTCCTGGTGCAGACCAAACCATATCCCAGTACCTACATCGTTATATTATGAGTTGATAAGCATGCATGTATTGACTAAAACATTAGTTAGATACATCTTTCTGTACGTTTTGGTTGAAAGAAAAGTAATCGTAATTATTTTCTCATCATGACTAGCCACTTAGGGAAGGAATTATTTATATGGATTCCAAATAAAGCGAGTCGTGAATTGATACACACAGCATTGAATATTGAACATGCCTTATCTAGCCGGCCGGGTTATATTGAGATTCCTTGTATGTCATAATCAATTAATATAATCCTTAATTTGAAAAATATAAACAACATGAAATAGTAGCAAGCAAGAGGCCGGTACCCTCTATTGGTTTCATCTTCAAGAACTTCAAGCAGATTGTCGATGCCTTTATATTGTATTCCAGTAACCATCCCCTCTGGTTTTGAAAGATTGACTTGGAGAATGCCATTATCCATGACCACCTGCGCATATAAAGTAAAATCGGTCAGAAACTGATTCCTTACCTCAATGTTTAAAACTTTAAATCAAAATGGTAAGAACACTATTATACAGAGACCACTTATTTCTACCATGCACCGGCTTTGTTCATCTATTCCAACAGTACGTAAAACACTGGTGCATGCATGGTTGAGTTTCGGACTGAACTTACATATTGATTGAAGATATGCAGTTGCAGGCCTGTTGTATTTTCTGAAGTAGTGGCTTGGATGAATAGATCTTCATCCAGAAATGTCTGGCTGGAGAAGAGGAGGAGAATCATGGTACCCAACTTTGCCGAAATCCATGTTATTGTGGAAAGCGAAAAAATGGTGCGGATTGGTCCTTTGCCTAATCCAACAGGAAAGGTCGACATGTGAACTTTTTGGCCAAGCTTCCGTGAACAATAAACAAAAGGCTAGGCTTATGATGATATGTAGATATTCTCTACGTTGCTTTCACTTTCTTCTGATTGATTGCTTTACTTTGTCGCTACCACTGTACATTTGTGTTTGGTGAACAAGATGTGGGTGAAGCATGATTCCTTTGTTGAGAAACAGATGAAAATATTTATATGAGTTGGGAGGGGAGACTTAGCTAGGTAGCTGTTTAATTACTACCGAATTACAATTAGGAAGTGATCTCATGCATGATCTTAACGGTCTGCTTATTGATTTGGTGAACTGTCAAGATTCAGTCATAAATATAATTGGGTCAGATTATTAAGAAATTTCAATGTCATTACATTTATGGAAAATGCAATATGTGCATTTGTTAGAAATATTTAAGTCTTAAAATCATGAATCATTAATACATCATTTGGTATACATTTGAAATATCTAACGATACATAATTATTTCACTTTGACCATTGTTTTTTTCTTTGGACAAGCACTTTGATCATTGTTAAGTAGAATACTGAATCACAGTCTATACTGACATGCATCTTCTGTTTGAATTTGTTTGGATAAATCGCAACATTTTCTTCTTCTTCTTTTTTGGCTAAGAGCGAAACACTTTTTATCATGGATAGATTTGAGATCCTACATACATACCCAAAGTAACATTAATTCAGGACACCATTTAGATTTATCAGACACGGGTATCATTAATTAACAGCGCAATTGATGAATATTTACAAATCATATTATTAATATCCTTTCTGTTATGACTAAATATGTTCTTCTTTGGTTCCTGCAATCTTTAATAACCAAATCTAATCTTCGATTTGTTTTTCTTTTTTCTAAGGAATCTCAATTTATTTTTGTTCCTGCAATTCCTATACGATTAATCATAATTCCATTCTACGACAGTGAATAAATAATATTTAGGTAATAGGTAATACTTGCTACCCTTGGTCGAAGCAGCTGAAAGTAATTTACTGGAAACAGGCTCATTTGAGAATAATCCCCACTAGACGCGCCATAGCCTTCTTCGGAGTAGAGGAATCTCTCAAAGTAATAGTTTGGTTGACAGTATCATTTGGACAATATTTTGGTTGGCAATATCCTCCAAAACATATAGGATCAACAGTACCATCCGATATGTCATCTTGGGAAGTAATGTAGTATTGTGGGATCTCTGAAAGTTGGTTTCCTATTTTTGAAAGGGAAAAATATTTTGAGCCATATTTTTATTTAATTTCTATTATTTCCTATAGTTTTTATAGCTTTCAAAAATTATTTAAATTTTGATTTTGTCAAATTTTATCTTTTGAGCCTGTAGGATTAAACTAGAGGTTGTTACGAGTTCGTAGAAATTTTTGGAGAATTTCAGACACCGAAGCTATTTTTAATGATATTTGGCAGTTGAAATTATCCAAGAATTATTTAAAAATAAATCTTTTGAGGTGGCTTGATCTGGACCGTGGATTTCAAAAGACAGAAGATGTAGACCGTTGAAGAAACAGATATACAACGGATCAGCTCAGACCGACCCAAGTCAACGACTCGTTTTGCAGCGGCGGTGGCCCGACCTTTTCTCCTCCGTCCAGCCACCTCCAGACGTCACACTGGAGCAGTTCGACTCGTCTCGGAGGCGCGAATCAGAGCGCGGTCGCTCCTACTCGAAAGACCGGCGACGGTGGTAAGAAGAATAAGCCCGAAAGCTTTTCGTGTTGGCCGGCGGATTCTCTAATGTCGGCCACTTCTCGGCTACGGACGGGTAGCGGCAGCTTCCTCTCGACCTCGCCGATCTATCTATGGTGTATGTTTTTCCAGATGATAAGGTATGAGAAAGAATCAAAGCCAGTAAGCTTCGGTGCTTCTTGCTTTTCCGGCGACTTCGACGAGTAAGGTATCAAACTTCATCCCCTCGTTGAGCTCTACATGTTGGTGCAATTGTTTTTCATATTCGGTTCATGTTTTACGATTTGGTTGTTTCGGGGCTCCGACGTTTTTGTTGTGTTTTCCGCCGTTTATCTGTGTACTTTCCGGTGACGATTAGCTTTAAACCAGGTATGAAATATCATCTAATCAGCAAGTTATAACCTGAGAGTATGATTTTGATTGTTGATTATGCTTGAATTCAAGAATTGGAGGAGTAATTGAACTCGAAAATGCGAATGGTTACTTTGATTTTCACCAAAGGCATGAGAGAGAATCGAAGGGGAGAAGAATTTTGGAATTCCCGGCGAGTTTCCATGTTTTTCGCCGACCATTCTGTTTTAGTTTGCTTGTAATTATTGTCTTTTGAAGATTATGCTTTCTGGGATTTGATTGTTTCAGTGTGTAATTGCTAGATTTGGGTACTATGATTTGTTGGGCCACTGTAATTGCTAGATGTGTGTGTGTGTTTTACAGTAGTTGAGAGAGAAAAAAATAGAAAAAAAATGTTTAGATAAAAAAAAAACCAATGGATGAAGACATGAAAAGACGAAAAAATCTTTAACGGAGCTAAATGCTTCAGGTTATGGAGCTAACAGCTGCATGTATCAATCTTCGGCCGGGATCAGAACTTCAGGTATCATTCTGATATTATATGAACATGAGATACAGAAGTTTAGAATGAGTCAAACGTCAGGTAGTGTATGGATGATTTTCCCATGATTTGAAAATAAATGAAGAATTAGTGTGTAATTGTTTATTTTGGGTCGTTTAGGTTCAGAAATTCTGAAAAAAAAAGAACAATCATTGTGCTAACATATTTGGGATTGAAATGATTTATTGAATGCATGAAGTTGGAATTGGTTCAAGAACATCAGTTATCGGGGAATTAGAATTGATTTATGTTTCAGATCAAACAATTTACGACGAAGTAGTTTAGATTATTATTTTTGGGTGTCCATAGATTGAATGAATTTATGATTTGATTTCATTATTGAAGACGGAACATTCGGAGTTTGGATTAGTGTTTGGAGCCGGATTGGGTACGCTAACAGAATTGAACCTATGTGATATTGATTGGGAAAGTATTGAAAAATCGGGAATGAAAATTTAGGTGTCCTTAGTAAATTGAGGGATTTGGCTGATTTCTATTTTAGAATAATTGATCAAGTTGATTTGAAGTACTTCGGTTACTGTCATTGAAGAAGGATTTGATTTGAAGATGGAATGTGGTGCTACCAATGTCATAAGCATAAGAACAAAGATTTCATAATGCAATTCGCAGTGTTACTAATTTCGAGTAGCGATGCAGTTAAAGCTTAGATTTCCAAGTAGGATATCTCAGGAAATCTTTTCTATTAAATGTTAAATAGTATTATAATTGAAATCGGTGAATCGTTTGATATTGCTTGACTAAATCGCGAAGGCATGTGGTGGACCTTATATTATGAGCATTGATATTCAAATTGTCAATACTTAACGCATAAAGAGGCATTGTGGATATGCATTTGAAAGTGGTGTATGCGGAAGGATGTGAGGGATGTTGATATCAAAATGAGATTGAAAGAAATGTATTCTTTTGTGTAGTTGAGTTTACGTCATAAGGCGTTTAGGATCTATGATAAACCAAAAACAAGTTTCGGAACTGTAATTATAGTCGGCCTGTAAGTGCACATTGAGGGAAAGCAAACCTTTTCAACAAAGAGTGTTGGTTAAACGACATCGAGTTTCGGGTCTTAAGATCATGAGTAAACAAGATGACTAACAAAAGAGGAATGTGGATTGAATTGTTACGGGTGTTAGATCATATATCCGAAACATCTAAGGCCACCCTTAGTTGGTAAAATACACGGTATGAGACGTGTAGGCTCTTTTGTTTTAATATATGGACTAACGGGTAATTAAGTGGAGTTCATTTGACTTACATGTATCAATTATTATCATTTATAGATAACTTGATTGTTTTACGTAGTTAAGAATGACATAAAGAGGTTTGGCCCTATTGAGCGGAAGCTCACCCTTATAGATATTTACCTTGTTCAGGAGGTTCGACACGTTTATGGAGAGGACTAAGTGAGATGTTACTTATGTTTAAGAGACTCAAAAAAGGATTGCAGAAGACAAAAGCGAGTTAGACTAGAGAGTACGATGTAATTTTCTCTTTATTTGAGTATTGTTATTTCAAATGTTCTAGGGGTCGTCATGGGCCGGGCTAGGGCCGGCCCTACCCTAAATTTTAGGGCTTAGGGTCGGGCCGGGCCGGGCTTTGACCAAGTCAACAAAACTTAGGGCTGGGCCGGGCCAGGGCTTCAATATGTAAACCCTTACCCGCCCTTAAGGCCCATTTTGCAAGGGTCGAAAGGGCCGGGCCGGGCCTTTCTCTGTTTTAACACTTTTTAACTCAAACTCACAAGGAATAACATCAAATTTGAATAACATCACTGAATGTCTTCAATATTGTAGTTTGAAATCTCTATATCATCAATTACAATATGACTGAAGACAAAATCTCCATATGATGATTACAATATTACTTAAACTAAAGTTACTGAATGAGAATGATTTCAATATTGTAGTCTGAAATCTCTATATCATCAATTACAATATGACTGAAGACAAAAACTCCATAGTCCATATGATGATTACAATAAACTAAAGTTACTGAATGATGTTAAAAACAATATTACATAATCAGTCCAAGAAAAAAAATAGTAGGAAAGGTTAAAAATAATACATTAAAGCATTCAAATCCTCTCTTTCGTAGGAAAGTCATTCTTGAAGACTTCCGTAGTCAAGATCCAAAAATCCTCTCTCCCCATGAGTGATGAGTCTGTTAAAGCACAACACAAAAAAATGTTAAAAAACAATACATTAAACCTATAAACCATCTACAGCAAACCATCATTACTTATTCCCACAATATTTCAGTTCATGGTAGCACATTATTCTGAGTTTCTGACAGCAAATGAACACCACAAGTCCACAACCACACAATGCAGCAAGAAATTTCAGTTGCATGCAAGAACAAAAGGCATAGTTATAAGAACCGTAATGTGCAGTTCAAAACAACACCAACCTTTACTCAATATTTGTGATTGACTCGTTCGCAGCTGAGTTTGATTGAGCACGTTCAAGGGCAAGCATCCATTCCGGTCTTGCTAACTGTGCATTTCGTATCTCTTTAGCTCGCTGCTCATCTTACTCCCTGTCTTGCTGTCTTGCTTCTGCCAGCCTCCAATATTTTACACAAATCAAGGCTTCAATTGTGTTTGGGCTCAAACTTGCTCTCTTCTCCGATACGACTCCCCCCCCCTCCCCCCGCACTAAAAGCAGATTCTGATGCTACTGTTGAAGCTGGAACGGACAGTAGGTCACGAGCTATCACAGATAGGACATGATACACTTCTTCATGAGATCTCCACCAATCTAAAAGGTTAAATTCCTGTCCATCAGCAATTTCAAGTGGAGGCATATCAATATAATATTGTAAATCAGAATTTGATGAAAAGCTGGAAGTAGAACTTGCTGTCTTAGCCTTTTTTAAGACCTCCTCAGCAAAGTCCTCATCTTCATCAATAGGTAAAACCAGAAAATCAGAAGATGTAGGTAATTGAGAGGTTACACTAGAGGTTGGAACCGAAGGCACTATATTTTCCTTGTACAGATCATGTAATTCAACTAATTGATGCTTTAGAGAAGATATAGTAGTTTCGATTTCCCAATCCTCAACATTCATACTTTTCATCCATTGACCAATTGCAAAAAACTTATACCTAGGATCCATAGCAGCAGCAAGACAAAATACAGTAGGAAATGTTTTCCAATACTTAGCAAATTTTGCCTTCATGGCAGTCAAAGCAGCAGCAATTACAGCATATCGAGAATATTTATTAAAGGCTCACTACTAGAGAAAACCCATTCAGGGACAAAATCATTTTGTCTCCAAAAGCTGAGAATTCGTCACCCAAAAAAATTTGAGACGGAACCATTTTGTGGCCAAAGTCGTCTCCTAAAGCTCGTCCCTAATTGTTTTAGGCGACAACTACTAAATTCCGTCCTCTAATGCATTTGGAGAAGAAATGAAAATTGTCCCCGATTCAATGAGATTTCATCTCCCATTCTCATTGAGCATTGACAGACTGGCGGGAAATTTAACTAATTTTGGCGCCAATCAAAGGAATAAGGGACAAAACTCACACTGTCTCCTTTTGTTTTCAAATTTTAATTTTAATTTTTTTCAAATTTAATAGCGCCAAACAAACAAAAAGGGGACAAAATTCATTCCGTCTCCATTTATTCTTAAATTTTAAATTATTTTAAATTTTCATTTTATTGTCAATATTGAATTATATGAACAAATTTTTTTTTTTTAAACAAAAAATTCAAATTTATTACGGATAATGTAGTGATAAACAAAGCCATAACATCAACTTATTTTTCAACTCCAACTAAGATGAAAAACTTGAGCACTTTCATAAATTTGCTTCATTAGTCTTCAACTAGAGATAAAATCTGCAACTACTTAAGGGCATCCATGTGTAAATATAAGATAGACAACGTCCTAATGAATAGTAACTTATGAAAACCTAATACGCTTAATGCCAAAATCCTCTTCATTTTCTTCATCTTCAGCATCCATATCACATGGGGAACATATATTGCTTTTTCATATGTTGCAAACTTGGCTTCCAGTTCCTCTATTTTTCAATACCATCTTCAAACCTGCATATAACTTTACAGTTTTCAACTTATTCAAACTCAAAACAAATTCAATACAGCAAAGGAGAAGTATAACTTTTTTATTGAAGTTAGATGGTTATTGAGTATATGCTGTAGGCTGTAGCATATTATCAGAAGTAGTAAAACATCAACACCACCATTACTAACAGTAACCCGGTAACCATTCACCACAAAAAATTTGTAGAGAAAGGAAGTAAATGAAAAATTGGAAAGATTTTTGGTACATAATTACTTATTTTTCTGTATGACAAATGGACCAGAATTATTGCACATATAGAATTTGGAGTTTTAAAACTCATAGTTATCTGTTATAGACTGAATTAACTTTTCTTAACTATGGAACTTCGGAGTGTTTAGACATTTTGGTGAAAGTCAGGCCCTACTTGATCATTGGCATTATCCAAATTTGTCGCATTATCAAAGGACTTCAAAAATTACAGAGAAAATCACCTAGTTTCTGACCAAAAAAACAAAAAAGAAGAAACAGAAGAAACCACCTAGTTAACTTACTTCCTCCAACCAGACCAACAAAAATTACCCCTAGTAGACTGTAGACAGTAACAAAATCAATAATTTATTTACTGTGAATTTTATATGTAATGAAAAAGATTTCACATACCTCAAGTCCCAATCTCTAGTCACATCCCAGTAAAATGAGTACAAAGAGTTCAAAATGGCTAAGAGAAGCCAAAAGGGCTAATAGAAGTTTGTCCACTTCTCTGGGAAGACTTGATATTTAAGGGCTGAGAGAAAAATCACAGGTACTGCAATCGGATAATTTAAAGCTGAAACCAGGAGTAGACAACATCAATACTGTAATGACTAAGGAGTAAATCCATCAAATCAATTTCAAAGCAATAATGTACCACACAGAATCTAGCAATAAAAGACAAAATTTTGTAACAAAAGTAGGGGCAAAGAGTACCTAATTGCAAGATTAGAAAACAAATTCCATGGCTTAGGTGATTAAGTACTGGCATGTGGCTTATTTTGATGATTTCGACTTTTAGCATTCAGCAAGATACAGACTTGATATCTTTCAGGTTCAGTACTTTCTATTCCATCTAAGGAAACTAAAAGATATTAAACAAACTTTACTTCTTAGCTAATATGTAAAACCACTAATTAAGTGCTTTACCTTTTGCTTTGAATTGGCTTATCAAAACATACCATTAGTTAGAATTTACAAATTATTGCATTTTAGAAGCTAAGATGTGGTACACTACTACAGGATACAACAGTAAGTGTGTAATAACGTGGAATCCTCACAACTGTTTAGATAATAGGTATTTACACCATCAAATTGGTTTTACAATTTATGACTCTATGCTTACATAGACATGCTCAGAGTGTCAAAAGCATTCATGATTTGGTAAAGCCAAGGAGAAGAAAATATGGTCAAACAAATGGAGGTAACAAATTGAAGCTACAGAGAAACCACTTAGAATAAAGGCCTTGTCAGCGTACCATTCAGAAGGCTTATATTCTCTCCAGTATCCTTGTATTGTCAAAGGCATTGGAACAAACGAACAAATATGCCCAACATTCACTGCTCTGCCTACAATCAATCCTTGCTAAAACATAGACCTAAATGTAAATAGGTAAAGCAAAAGGGTGAGTTCCATTATGTCCTGCAATATCTCTATTAAACATCAGCTCAGTTTTTTTTTTTTACTCTTTTTTCAATGAGAAAAATCATATGAAAAAGCTATGGTTCATGCTTTATATATACTTACCTCCCAGCCTCATCCTTCTCTCTAGCTTTACTTCAGAAAAGAATGCTTGCTCTAATAGGCACTTCCTCCTACACCTGGGGTGTCATTGAAAAAAGAAGAAGTTACTATTGCCTACGGTATTGCATTCATTCACATGAGCAGTCATCCAATTCCAACTCTAGTATATCATAGATTAGAGCAAATTACCTCTCGACACTGTTTGATGGACTAGGGTCCATTCCAGCCCCATGAATACTGCAAATCCAGAAGAAAGAAGGCTTGAGGTGAATCAAAATCCAAAGGCCAATCATTCTGTTTTTGCTAGAGGTAGTTATCTTCATCTCCTGATAGTAATTCCTCATCTAGAGGATTATCATCGATAAAATCATCGTCACTTATGTTGCTTTGTTCAATATCTTTGCTACTCAAACCAACAATTTCAGGTTCGACATCTCTTCTACAAAGTGTTGGCATTGAATTAACATTCTCTTCAATGGGATGAGTGATATTGCTAGCCTCTTCTTCTTGGTCTACCCCATCAACATAACTTGTTTCGGTATCACAAGGACATAATGTCTCATTATTTGCATTCAAATGATGTTTTGCAACATCAATGAAAGACTGAATACCTTCCTTGTATTCTTGGCAGAGTTTGTTTTTAGAATGAATCCACTCTCTATTCATTTTGGATCCCCTGACATTTACAAACAAACACTACCCTATAAATGGGCATTGAAAAATAACAGTAACAAAGAAAAGAAAGACTTGGTCTGTTTTAGAGTTTTATTCATGTAATATTTGGTTAGTTATAGTCTTATTAAGTAAAGCAAATACCTCAAGTATTAAAGCATAACATCAAGGGTATCAACAAAGTTCAATAATTATTTGCTATGAATTTTATATGTAATGAAAAAGATTCACATACCTCAACTCCCAATCTCTAGTCAAGCTCCAGTGAAATGAGTACAAAGAGTTCAAAATGCCTTGGCTGTGCTCTGTTATCACGCTACTCCAGCAGATCTTGCATAAATGAAACTATACATTGATCCTCTAGTGATTAGTTAACCTGGGAACCCACCGTCTAATTCAGAAAACCATAAACTTCTAGACATTGAAGAAACATAGGAAAACAAAACGGGGCCAGAAACATGAACAACAACAACCCAGAGGTTTAATCGAAAATTAAATCAAAGCTTGAATGAAACAAAACTTTAAATCAATGAAAAATTGAGAGAGAGAGAGAGAGAGAGAGAACGAACCTGAAGACAGAAACGGAAAACGAATCTGAGAATATTCGGGAAGAGAACAAACCTGAAGCAGAAAAGAAGAAGCTTTAAAGTGAGAGGAAGAGAGATTGGTTTGCGAGGAATTATGGGTCTGCAACTTTGTGTTGGGAGAGGAGAAAATCTGAACAGAGATGAAGGCCAATCTGCTGCACCCTAAACCCACGAACAAAGGAGACTAGAGTCGTGGAGAAGGAATTGGAGGCACCTGCTGCACCCTAAACCCACGAACAAAGAAGACTAGAGTTGTGGAGAAGGAATTTTGGAGGCACCTATGTGGAGAAGGAGTTGGAGGCACCGGCAAAAGACTATACGGCAAAAGACTATACCTATGTAAAATCATGGGAAAAGGAAAAAAGGAAAAAAGATTCGTATAAAAAAAAAATCAACAAATTGGAGGCACTTAATTTACAACATATATAGTTATTTACTATTTATTTTTTAATTAAAAAAATATAGAAATATTCCTTACACCCCTCTTATAGTCGTATGGTTGAAATACATATGAAAAAGATTGCAACAGATATCTAGGCCAATCAAGTCACTGCAATTGATTTTAATATGAAATTATATTTAATATAAAATATTTTCCGAATTGAAAAAACACAAATATCATTAAATTCAATATAAAATGCTCTCCTAATTGAAAGAAATCCTCCCCAAAGCGAACTTGGGTAAAGAGAAATCCTCTCAAAGTGAATCCCCTAAATATAAATGTGTGTGAGGACAAATCTCTCATTTCCTCAAAGCGAATATGAGTAGAAGTATTCCCTTCAAGGGAAATCCGAGTGAAGAGTGAAATCCAGATGAGGGGAAATCTTCTCAAACCGAATTTAATTAGGTGAGGAGTATTCCCTTCCCTTCAAGGGAAATCCAAGTGAAGAGTGAAATCCAGATGAGGGGAAATCTTCTCAAACCGAATTTAATTAGGTGAGGAGTATTCCCTTCCTTTCAAGGGAAATCCAAGTGAGGAGTGGAATTCAGGTGAGGGGAAATCTTCTCAAACCGAATTTAGGTGAGGAGTATTCCCTTCAAAGGAAATCCAAGTGAGGAGTGGAATCCAGGTGAGGAGAAATCTTCTCAAAGTGTATCTGGGCGAGGAATATTTCTTTAAGGGAAATCCAAGTAAGGAGTGGAATTCAGGTGAGGAAAAATTCTCTCAAGACGAATCTGAGTGAGGAGAATTCATGATGGAGCAATTTTCGCAAAAGAAAAAAAACTTGATGAAGCCATGTTTCAAAAAGTAACTCATTGTAGTTCAAAAACTTAATGGAACCACCTATAATCTCTTTTTGGACATAAATGAAGTTGACATTCGTATTTTTTTGTATGTAAATCTAATAAGCTAACATTCATATCACTAATGATTGAAGAACTTGATCACGCTTGTTGAGGTCAGACTATCTAGAAACTCAAATCTTGGTTGCTCATTGGCTGAATTAAATGTCCAAGTAAATTTTAATTAAAGATAAATTATATGTGATAAATATAAGAGCTAAAGTCATTTTTCCACCCTTAACTTTATACCTAAAATCATTTGTGCCCCTAAACTTCTACTATGAACGCTTGTGCCCTTGTACTTCTCCAATGTGATTGATTATAGCCAATCCTTAACTAATCGATCAACATAGTGTTGCCCACTCAAACTAGATTTTGGCCTTCAATCATGCAAGAAACACACCATTTACATGTCCAAAGCTAAAAACTGACCCTAAGTGGACTCTCATCATCATCAATTTAGAAAGAAATTGATGAATTAGTTTATTAATGGCTTTGATTAATTATATTGGAGAGTATAAGGGCATATGTGATTAAATTAGAAGTTTGGGAACATAAACGATTTTAGATGTAAAGTTCATGGTGGTAAAATGATTTTAGCTCTAAATATAATTATAAAAAAATAAATAAATACCATACATATGATTATCATAAATTTTGTTTACGTAAATACCCCTTATACATATACTATATGAACCACATTAATTTAGAAGGGTAAATAAGTAAAATTAGAGATAAGAAATAATAAGAAATTAAAATAAAAATCTTTTAAATATGATCTTCTATTCCTCTCGTAGGGTTTTTTCCTCTTCTTTTGGATTCTAAAGCCGAGAGCTTCTTCTTGGTCAATAATATCATAGATTTTTTTTATATGTAAATATAATAAGCTGACGTTCATATCACTATTGACTGAAGAACTCGATCACTCTTGTTGAGGTCAGACAATCTAGAAATTCAAATCTTCATTGCGCACGCATTGGCTGAATTAAATGTCTAAGTAAATTTTAATTAAAGATAAATCATATATGATAATTATAATTATGAAAGAATAAAGTGTAGGGTGAAAACATGATAGTGTAGGGTGAAAACATCACATGGCTCTCAAGGAATGTAAACAAAAACATAATTAATCAAAGTGGTATTATGCCGTGATCAATATTATAGAATAAAAGGTCTCCTACTTATGGAGACCTAAAGATTCCTGCTAAAGCCTTAAAAGGTTTCCTATATTAACTCTCTCCTAAATCCTGATAAATCCCGCCAAAGGTCTCCTACTTATTGATTCTTAACTAAATCCCGCCAAAAGAAAACGTAAGTAAGACAAAAATTCTTTTATTAACTATTGCTAAACCAGCCAAAAAAAACTTCAGTAAAACAAAAATATTGCCAATAGAATTGGGGGCAAAAAATTTAGCCCCTATTTCTTTTCGTCTAAATTTTAAAAGTCATCATAATTCTCCGCTTAAATTTTTACCAATTATTTACAAAATAAAAAAAATATAGGAGACCAAATTAAATCTCATCCCCAATTAAATTTTGGGACAAATATTTTTCGTCTCCAATTGAAATTTATTTGTCTCTAACAGCGTTGAATGAACAATTCGGAAGACCAAAACTTTTAGAGACAAAATTAAAAAATTTGTCCCTAATTATGTGTTTGGGGGACAAAAAATTGGTCCGTCCCAAAAGATTTTGTCTCTAAATGGGTTTTCTCTAGTAGTGGCTGCATTAACACTTACTAAGCAAGGAATAACACGACATGATGTCGGATAATACACACCACACAAGTTTTTTGTTGAAGAATCAAAAATTTTTAAAAAACGACACACAATTGTAGCTATTAACCAATCTTCATCAGTGGGAGGTACTAAAGTGGAATGACGAGTAGATTGGTTTAGCTTTTGAACATATCGATTCAAAACTAACTTATACCTTTCAGCTAATTGCAACAGATCATATGTGGAATTCCACCTATGAGGAACATCATTATCGATATTCCTCTTTGGCATATTCAAGTCAGTACAACAATTAACCCATAACTCATGCCTCTTAATAGATGAATTCATGCTACGAACAATATTTGTGATTTTTTCAATTGATGGAGATAACAAAGTCAAACCATCTTGAACAATTAAATTTAAAATATGAGCACTACATCGCACATGAAATATCTTCTTAAAGGCAGAATTCAGCATAAGAAACTCAGGGAGTAATTCAGCGACAACATCATTATTGGTGGCATTATCTAAAGATATTGAAAGAATTTTTCTATGAATGCGCCAACAAATCAGCTCCTCATTTATGTGATTAGCAAGTGATTCACCAGTGTGTGGGTACTCTATCATTTTAAAAGTAATAATTCTCTTATTCAAATTCCAATTTTTATCAATAAAATGGGCAGTAAGACACATATATCCCATCTTTTGACGTGACGACCAGCAATCAGAAGTCAAACAAATTTTTCCTTGAAAACTTTCAAACAATTTCAGCAACTCTTTTTTTCCTTCAACAAAAAACTTCATGACATCCCTTTTGCAAGTAGAAGCTGACGTTCCCACAAATTGAGGACAAAATGCTCTTTGTATCAGTCCCTTAAAATCATGTTTGTCTACAAATGTAAAAGGTTGTTCAGCCCTAATGACATAGTCTACAACTTCCTTTCTAGCAACATCCTTGTCATAAGACCAATTAAACACATTCCCACTAGAATCTGATCCTAATTGCATTTGAGTCCTAATATCAACTGATTGACTACTAATATGACCCTCCCAATGCCTACGTAAATGGCTAGTGCCATAAGTTCCTCCACGTACCAACAATTGAGAGCAAATACTACATTTAGCATATTTCATAGCAAGGTTACCCTCAGTGACTTCAACCTTTTCATAGAAGTTCCAAACAGTTTCTTTTTTTATCTATTTGCTTTCTATGTATAGGAGGTTTTTCAGAAGTTTGTTGATTAGGTAAAGGAGGTTGTGAATTTGTTGGGTCTGTGGAAGCAACATTCATAGGACTAGTTATTGATTCAGCCATTTCCTCCATCACACTCGGGAGAATTCTTAAGTTAACAAAACGACACTAAGTGGAACAACAATACAACTAGACGTCTAGACTCACACACAATAACACAATATCACACACAATAACACACAACACAGCAACAAGTGCACTGAACTATAGAAAGGTTTAGAGTTTACTGGAAGCTTTTATAACAAATTGAAGAGACACTCTGAAAGCTTGAACAGAATACACAAAGCCCTCTCCCTCCTCCTTGCAAGTCTGCTAGTGCTCCATCACTGTAAAACACACACACACAAAAAACTTGATAAGGATACTGAAATACTGAATACTAAATTGTAATGAAGAGAAAAATAGGTTAGTTGAAAATACTGATACTCTTACCAGTAGTTCAGAGCTGGATACTAAATTGATGTTTATGTTTGGAATATGAAAATAAGTTGACGTTTATGTTTATTTATAGAGATCAGACAAGAAAAAGAGGATTGCAACGGCCATATTCTGTCTAACGGTAACTTAATTTTTTTTTTTTTTAGAATAACGGTAACTTAATTTTTTGGGGGTGTGTGAACAACGGTAAAAAAAATCACTATATAGACTAAACCACTGTCCCACTGCATACAAATTGGCTAGTAATTCATTTTTCAACCACCAAATATAAAGAAATTTGCACGGAACAGAAACTCACCGTCTTATTCCGTTGCCGGCATCTGAGAGCTAAACCCAACCACAGAGTCTTCTTCTTAAAATATGCGAGTCTTCTTCTTCCGTCTCTCTCTCTCTCTCTCTCAACCCAAACAGAACACCAGAAAACACCAACAAGTAGGTCATCAAATTTGAACAGTAACTAGAAAAATTCGCTGTAAAACCAAAGGAAATGTTAATTTGAGTAGCTAATTGGCGTACCTAGACAAACAATCGGGTTATTTCACTACCCACGGTTGTGAAAATCGAAAGCTTCAGTCTTTATTCTCCAATCTCCATCATGATGCTACCCAGAAGCAAAAGCTTCAGTCTTTATTGGTAAAGGCGTCGGGGAGGGCGGTGACTGGGTCTCGGGATCTGTGGACAGTGGCTATGGATGTGTGAACCGCAAGCGGGTTGAACTGCAGCGACTGGTTGAACTGTAGGCGGAGGAGGAATGGTATACTGATCGGAGAAGGAGGACGGGTCTTGAGATCGGCGAAGGAGGATGGGTCTCGGGGTCTGCGACGAATTGGACTGCAGGCGGAGGAGGGCTTTACGGATCGGAGAAGGAGGATGGGTCTCCAATCTCCATCATGCTAACCAGAAGTAAAAGCTTCAGTCGGGGAAGGGCGGCGACTGGGTCTCGGGATCTGTGGAGGGTGGCGACGGATGTGTGAACTGCAGGCGGGTTGAACTGCAGTGATGGGTTGAACTGCAGGCGGAGGAGGAATGGTATACTGATCGGAGAAGGAGGACGGCTCTTGAGATCGACGATTGGATTGCAGGCGGAGGAGGAGGGCTTTACGGATCGGAGAAGGAGGATGGGTGGCCAGATCTGTGAAGTGCGGCGATGGGGTCTCGGGGTCGGCTAACGGCGGCGATGGATCGGACTGCACCGCAGCCTACCTCTCTCTCTCTCAGTCTCTCTCAAATGGATAAGAATGATATACGCGAATACGCGATAATGAATGGGAAGTCAGGACTAAAGAGGTCGAGTGTAGTCAATGACCTAGTTGACGACACTTTGGGCTTTGGGTTCAGTCTAGGCAAAATGGGCCTCATAAATTAATTGGGACAGAAGACAAAATATTACCCATCCTCTAAATTCTAAAATATCAGATTTTATTTTCTTTCTATGTAAAGATGTAATATAGAAAATAAATATAAATAAAATATAAATTTTAGGGTTGGGCCGGGCCGGGCTTGGCCCTTACGGGCTCAATCGGGCCGGGCCGGGCTTCATTTACATAACCCATACCCTATCCTATTTAAAAAAGGGTTGGGCCGGCCCGCCCTAATGCAAGGGCCGGGTCGGGCTTCGGCCCTACGGGTCGGGCGGGCTTAGGGTAGGTTTAGGGCCGAAGGGCCAAATGGTGAGGCCTAAAATGTTCTATTTTTGACCATTTCGGAAAAATGTATTTGGTGTTATTTTTAATTTTCACTTCACATTTTTATGTTCAAACCTCGGATTCTGTGTTAGGTACCTAATCTCACCTCCACCTAGTTAGGGGCGTGACATGTACCCTCCAGATTGCATGAGATGGTTAGTCGGCAATACTCTCTAACCATTGCCTCATATTATACTGGTCGGCAGTGCCCTCTGATCTGGTCAACGGTATCCTCCGATCTGGTCGGCAGTACCCTCCATATAGCATATGATGGTTAGTCGATAGTACTCTCTAGTCATTGCTTCCTCGTATTCCAGTAGGCAGCACCCTCCGATGCATCAGCTGGTCGGCAGTACCCTCCAAGTGACATGAGATGACTAGTCGGCAGTATCCTCTAGTATCGCGTATTTTATGTGATGAGTTACAGTATATTTTGAGATATCTTTATTAGAGGTTTTGAAACGGATTTTGAGTTGATTTACAGTATCTATTGGGATATTTTATCATGATAGGATTTGAAACAGTTTTAAATGAGATAATTTACAGCTTGATTTGAGATTTCAGTACTAGAGAATAACTAAAAGTATTTTCACAAGACTTTACTGCATGCTTGGTTTTATATGAAAAAAAAATTTGGGAAAGCATTTAATTTAGTTTTATTTCATGTTCATTGAAATTATTTAGTTTTGGTCAACTCACTCTAATAGTTTATATAAATGTTTTTCCCTTAGCTTTTAGGTTTTTCGTGCCCAACTTGCAGATTAATTGAGGTCAGGCATGCATAAGAGTTGTGGCATAGTTTTCACCACTTCTATCTTTGATATAGGTTACTGTTTAACATACATATGTAGTATATCAATTTAATCCTTAGATTGCTCTGATCACCAGGCTATTGAATTTAATTGTAAAGTTAAGCATTTGGAATTTGAATTTGGCTGTTGGGATCATTGGTTTAAAATCTTGTTTACACGTTTGATGTTTGGGTAGTCCACTTTGAGGAGAAGTACCGCCAAATTTTTTGTAAGATTTCTCCTAAGGTGGGCCATGCAAGGCCACTTCTGATTTCATGGTGAAATCCGGAGCGGGTTATGTCAAATACAAATTAGTCTTTTGACCTAAGACACTATAGTTTCGTTATATGTTAGTTAATCAAGTTTTGATGATACAATAATATTGTGTCCCTTAATGGATATGATCCATACATTCATTAGTGTACTCAATTTGCTCATAGAGACATGTGAATGTACAGTAAAGAATTTCCGTCCTTAAGTAAATGAGGTGTATGTTCAAAGATGTGTTTCAACGAGTCTTTGGTGAAAATGTTGAATAAGATTAAAAAAGAGTTTCTAATCAAATTCTTAGAATCAAATAAGTATAGAAATCACATTATGAGATTAACATATCAATTCCATGTCGGATTATATGATTTAGAACATTGTATTAGGGAAAGAATGTATTGTATTGTAATTCCAACTGAATGAGTTCTATGTCATTCTATATTAACTAGGTTAGTCATGATATGTTGCAAGACATGATTCATGATTTGTGAATTCTGTTAGCCAAATAGTCACCCTCAAGTATAAGGAGTACAAGTAATAGTATAGGGATTCAAGAAAAGTTGTCAAACCCACGAGGATATTTCCTTTCACTAGATAAGGTGTGAACTTAAAGGGAGTTAGAATATGCAAATGTACAATCATAAACCTTAAATCACAAGAAAATTTAGGTTCATGGTGAGTAAGTGCACACAATTCCTTCACATACACATAGATGATGCTATATATCATGCTTTTAATGCTAAATATTTGATAGGAGCATAATTATGCAATGTTTATAACATTAGTCTCTATACTTTCTTTGTTAGTTTAGTGTTTTTTCTAGTTATTTACTTTGTATATTTGTTTTATACAAAGAAGAATAAATGAAGAATAAATGAAGCAAAAGAGGGATTGAGGCAAAATCGGCAAATCTGCCTATGCATATCAGTCAACTCTAACAAATTGAGACCAGCTTAGGATGAACCAGATGATGATCTTTATATTTTTGGAAAGCCTTAGATGTCTACTTTCTAGATATTTTTACGATTTGTCAATATCTTTTTTCAAGAAGAAGTTATTGCTGATTTAGTACAAGAAGGTTAGTTTGCGTGTGAATCTGAGGTTGGACGAGAACGTATGTTTCGAGACCCAAATTGGGGGCCCAAACCGGATTTGTGCTTCATATTCCAACTTAATATGGACAAATGGCGTGACGTGAATGGTTGGAATGAGTCATCAAGTTCAAGAGCTAATAGGAAAATTCCACCTAAGCATGCTAACCCTAATACTTTTAGGTTTTGGACTTCCTACACAACAAGAAAGATGAGGGCAACCTCTATGCATATAAAAGAGGATCATGTGTAGTAGCTCTCTCTCTCTATCTTCCTTCCCTTTTCTTGTTTTGTTTCTTATATGTTAAACTAGGTTCTTATTAACAAGGATGATTTGGCCTTTGATTTTATTTACTTTTAATTTAAGATGAGACTTTAGTTTACTACTTTTCCATTGATGAATGCTTGGTTTTATGCTTTGAGTGCACGCTTAGTATGCATGTTAGGATTCTAACGCTTTGATTGTTCGATGCCTGTATCAATAGTTGGACTCCTCAAACCTTCTAGAGAAGCAAATGTTAGTCTTCACTATTAGGTAAACTAAGTCCTAGGTTTAGCAAGGCGCTAAGTTTATTGCAATGCCTAGTGATGTCTCAATTCCCTCTTTTAAAACTTAATGATCTCTTCTTGTTAAATCTAATAAACATACCTACAGGTTGCATTTTAGAGAATAGCGTACAAAGTAAGAAAGGGTAATCAGTTGTGTACGTTCAAGCGTTTCGAGCCAATCTGAGCAACGTCATCTAGATTAATTGAATTAGGATTGAATAAATTGTCTTGTGTGTGATTGTCGGAATGGATGCTTGCTCCCTAACTAGCTTCATCTCATTAATCTCAACCTCTGTTAGAAACTGTTTTACTTCGTTTTATGTTATGTCCCTTGTTGTTACGATTTTTTTTTAATATAGTAAACGATCTCCGAATAATCTGAAATTTTGTGTGCTGGTCGCCCTCTGTGTATATTACTTCTTTGTAAATTTTCATAATTTTTTGAATAGTTTAGATTAAGTTTTGAATTAGATTTTTGACTGCTGTTTGTTAGGAACAGTGATCACTTTTGTGACATTGTTAATTTTGAGTAGTTAGAACCTTTGTCCTCTACAGGAAAGACTCTTGTATATCCTTGCTACAATTGACAATCTTAAGTGTGAATAAGGAAAATCAATAACTTTTAATTTAGCTATCAATATTTTTCAAGAAATGACAAATACAACACATTCAGAGTAGTTAAGTTCAAATGAATGCACTCTTGAATTAGCATATAAAAATGATAATCATAAATAGCATCAAATGTAAACTAAAACATCAATCCATACAAGTTTGGCTAGAGTTCTCAACCCTATCCCCAACAAATCAGTACTCACTCATAATTACATACACTAACTTCATAATCAAATTAAACACCAAAATATATCTAGAGTAAAAAGGATAGAGTTGGCTTATTGGTGTGCAGAATGGACCCAAGCTCACGTCTTGGTACTGATGGCCGATGGTGGTGGTGATACTTCTCCTTCTCACTCTTGAAGATTTGATGATAAAAGATAGTAAAATTTTAATTATATATGTATTATGT
Source organism: Rosa chinensis (assembly GCF_002994745.2). Taxonomy (NCBI): domain Eukaryota; kingdom Viridiplantae; phylum Streptophyta; class Magnoliopsida; order Rosales; family Rosaceae; genus Rosa; species Rosa chinensis. The sequence continues at coordinate 58,181,001 of NC_037094.1, read as the reverse complement.
GAATAGGTGGAGTAGATGGAAAAAAAAGATGACAGATTTAAGGGTGGAGAAATGATGTAGTAGTTGTGATATTAATATAGGTAGAAGATAAGAAATAGTGGTGGTGATGGATGAGATAGAGTTTGAAAAAAGAAGATTTTGATTATGAGAGATGGGAAAAGATGTAATGAAGGTGGTGGGAGGGAAGATGAGTTTTGGGAAACTTGTAGAGGAGAGAAAAGCTTATATAGAGGAAGGAGAGAAAGAAGAGCATCTAGCTCTTTCTTCTTATATTAGGAAACAAAGGAAGAATAAGGAGAAAAGTCAGCAATGAGAGGTAGGCTTTAGGGATAATGCGTAGGGGCATAATGATGATGTTAGAGAGTGCAGAGTAGAAAAAGGTGACTAAGGAGTAAAGAGAGCAACTAACTTTCTCTATTGTGCATGGTGAATAAGCAAGGGAGAAGTGTGCAAATGGTTTTGGGTCACTAAAGTCAAGCGGACAAGCATGAGAGAGAAGGTGTACATATTGATGCCTATAGGATGGATGTAACGATACTCCTACTCCTTGCTTTTTCTTAATTGTGACCGAAAAAGCTATAGCACCAACATAAGTGGTGGTGGACCGCCATATGTGCCGCCATTTGTGGTGGTTCGTCGGAATCCAGAATTTTATTTTTTTCTCCCATTGGATTGACATTCTTCCAGAATTTTACTTTTTTTTCTCCCATTAGATCAGCATTCTTCCTTGCTCCGATTCTCTACTTCAATGTCCCAAAGTGGATGATTTCTTCATTTTTCCAATATTCCTAGATAAACAAGAAATGATTTAGTGAAAGCTAATACATAATCCAAAACAAGTTGAATTCGATATTTAGGAGAATGCATATATATGTAAATTATGGTCTAACAAAGTCCATGAGGATTGATAAACAATTTTAATCCTAATGACAAGGGAGAATCAAAATGAAGTTTCGATTCATATGTGGTTTCACAAACTTCATTGCCTCGTGAATTCGAATGTAAAAAATCACTATATAAGTGGATCATTGAGATTGTACATGCAGAAGATTAAACAAGAGCAGTTTATGACCAAATAGATAGTAGATTTATTATTTAGACGTAGTTAAACTTTTCGGGTAAAACCGAGTTTATGGGACATAAATGTTATCAACCTTTTTTGGGTATAGACTTGGCCTTTATAAAGTCAAACTTAATTGTAATCCTAAGACACAATTTTAAAGCTCAATAACATGCACCAGCCAACATTTTTGGCTTTCTGAAAGTCCAGCCAAGTATTTGGCTTTGTGAAAATCAATATTTCACTTTTAGTTGTTGGAATAAGTTTCTAACTATTTAAGGTAAAGGCATGACCAAAATATACTGTGTGTTTTTGTACCACTATTTTTAGTTGGTAGAAGAAAGTTTTCTCTTTCTCCAGTACATATGTTGGTTATAACAAGGAATGAACAACACTTGCACACTTCTTTCTTTATTTCATCGTTCTTCAACTCTTAATCCACTTGGTGAAGATCCTTAAAGGCCACATTCACTTGTAGTTCTACTTTTTATATCGAGGAAGAGTTTACAAGCACAAGAAGGAGTACAAGAAAGAATTCTTAATCAAAAGTGCTTCAAGGTAGAGGAAACACATAAGGATAGATCAAGAAGAGAAACTTTGATGGTGCACTTGGATCAAATTGAAATCACGCTCCAAATATGAGTAGAACATAAGCTCCCTCTTTATTCTTCCTTACTAGGTATTAATTCATACATACATACAAGGTACTTATGTTAGTAAACATTTAAGTTGATAAATAGGTTAAAAAGCGCACCACAATGTATCACACAAATTACTTATTAGCATTAAAAATGGTAATTAAGATGGAGATTTTTTTTTTTTAAAAAAATTTATAATTATTTTTCTTTTTATCTAAGAGCGTAAAACGTCACAAAATTGGGTTACTGATCTCCTCTAGTCATTCAATATTCCTAGCATCCACGTATATTTTTCAAGGAATATTGTGTACTCTAACCATGGTCAAATTCCTAATGAGTAGCAAAACCTATTTCTGTTTGACTTTCGCCTGTAATAAGGTTCTAATATGATTTAGAGGTAACAAAGAAACCTTAGTGGGAGTTCCCTCTCGTTTCTTATATTATAGCTGCAACAACTATCATTTCCAAACCCATAATCTCCTTCTTCTCTATCCTCTGCTACACAGCCCTAACCCTCATGCTCCCATGACTAGCGTTGATGTCATGATCGTTAGACTGGTGGCGACTCTAGTCCTCCACATTGGTGGCACTGGGGGTTTAACCTATTGGCTGCAAAAAAGAGGTCATTTTCTGGTTGCACGACTTATGTCATCCAACTCAAATATGATCTGGTCCACTTCCATCAAAGCAACTATGTCCCTTGTACGGCCTGTTCGCAGACAGGTTTTGATATGAGAATAGATAGAAGATAAATACCTAGTCTAATTCAACTTGGAAGACAAGGATAGTGTCCTTTGCGATAGCCCTTGAATTTTTTTTTCCTTGACATGCAATGTGGTCTTGATGAGGTAGAGCAAGGTGTCTCATCTTCCCGTCTGGGTCAAGATCAAGGGTCCCGCCTCCAACACTTTGCAACCACAACACGACCAAGATTGTTGATTAGTCACTAGGTAACTATCTCGGCCTAAATCAACGTCGCTTGGTGTTATTTGTTGATTAAGAGTAAGGCTGTCAATGGGTAGTGTCGGGTTGGGTTTGTGTCGGGTCAATATATTTATTGTGTCGCATGAGACAAACCTAAATCCAACCCATTTAATAATCATGTCAAAAATTTAAACTCAAACCCAACCTATTTATTAAACGGGTTACCCGTTTCCAACCCGCTTAACCCATTTAATAAATAGGTCGTGTCTTGTTAGACAAAATGACCCATTTAAGGGTTAACAATGCAACCCATTTAACTAAAAAAATGTATAAATTGATTAAATTCACTAAAAACTCCACAAGACGAAGAATATAAATAATAACATATAATTCATAAATAATTAAATCAAATGATTATAAAGTAAAATATTTCAAATTGTCTAATCTTATAATCAAATACTCCCAACTTCCAAAATTTCAAGATGAAGTATAGCATAATAGGGTTATACAGGTTCACTTCGTGTTGGCGGGTTAACCCATGACCGACCCATTTATTAAATGGGTTATGGCGGATTGACCCACGGCTGACCCGCTTTTTAATCGTGCGGGTTCAACCAGTTTTATTTTGTGCGAGTTTCGAGTCGTGTCGGAATTGACAGCCCTAATTAAGAGCAACTCCAACAGCTTCTCCATATTTTGATTTTTCTCCACTTTTGGGAAAAATGAGCATCTTTTGCTCTAACAGATTCCCTATAACTATTCCTATTTTAGGGAAAGTGAGGAAAGAGAAAACCAAATTCTCTATATTTACAGCAATCTCTAACATTTTAAGGAAGAATATGGAGATTTTAGAGATTGTTGTAAAATAGGGAATATGTTGGAGTTGGAGAAGAAAAAGATGTTAAAACTTTAATTTTTACTTCCCTATTATACAGAAATTACAGGGAAGCTGTTGGAGTTGCTCTAATAATGTAAAAGGGCACCGCTTTCCTTTGGTAACAAGTAGGCCTGGACACGGGCCGGTTTCTTTATGAAATATCAAGGTTCGGGACATGCCCAATTAGTATTTTATGGGCCAGGTTTTTGGATTTGAAAGGCATGGACCGGTAAAAGCCTGAACCAATATATTTCGGGTTGGGTTTTCGGGCTCAATAAGCAAAAGTCTAGAAATGAAGAACCAGTAATTTTCAATCGTTATCAGCAACAAAACCCAGAAACTTGAGAAATTTATAAAAATAACATCTTTTAAGATCTTGAATTGAATTATAACACACCTTTACAAAATAATTTAATTTTTTAACATTTTTTTGAGTGTCAAAAGACATAAATTTCCCTTTTCAAAAAAAGAAAAAGACATAAATTTCCTACATTTTATAAATTATGCAGAATTTTTTCCGTCATCGTTTCAATCTTTATATATCTTAACGTATCAAAAATAAAATCATCGACTCATTCATAATGTTTGTACCCCGCCATGGAGAATTCAATCTCTTATCAAAGACATCCAAATCCTGGCAACCAACTTTGAAAATATAAGAGCTTCAAGCATGAAGCCAACTTTGTGGCAGATGCAATTATGAATCTAGGACACATTGCTACTCTAAGACAGTTTGGTATCAAGAAGTTGCCGATGTCTGCACTTAGTGTCTTTAATTTCAATCAATTTAGTTCTGTTTTAGGAGTTTCAAGTTGTAATTTTCTTTTTCTTCTAAAAAAAAAAAAGTTTATATCTTAAGCTTCCATCACTTCATGTATCATCGATATCAGTTTCTCTTTGCGATTTGTATCCTGAACCATGCCAACTCAATAAAAGAAGTAACCGTCTCTTACATTTGAATGCATTTTTAGGAGCCTATGCGAGTAACTGCATAGGGTTCAAAGTTCATTCTTTCATCAAGTATGCAGTTATATTAAGGGCCTTCTAGTGAGAGAGTTTTTTTTTTTTTTTTGTCATTTTAAGGGATCGCTTTTTCGGTCATATATCGGCATAATGACCGTTCAATTTTTAGTCGAGTACATCACTTCTGCAAAATCATAGGTACCTTTCCAGGAGATACAATTCCTATAAAAACACAACGAGATACATCTAGATTCTAGGCACCCCACCAAAAAGAATGCTCCATAGAAGATTGAAAAGAAAAAAAAAATAGTAATAATAATAAAACAAAATCTCTAACAATACATACAAGCTGCATTATCCACTTCTATGTTCTGCCTTCTAACTATTTTCAGTATTGAGAAGGACTATCATGTATGTCCATTGATGTGTCGTTGAAACTCGGAGGGAAAGAAGAATTTGTGAATTGCACATTGGTATGTGTATGCTGATATTGAACTGGCAGTACTCTAGGGCATATCGCCTGCGTTGCCTCGTCTCCACAATATCCCAGCTCATTCTGAAGGTAACAGAGTACATTGTCCGTCGTAACTCTCGATCCTCCTTGTTGTGTACTGCGGATCCACTGATAAATTTTATCTAAGGCATGGCGTTCGCCGGCTTGGAAGGAGAGCTTCTGGTTGTTCATGCCTTGTGTGTATAACTGAGAGAGGGAATTAGCAGCGCTGCAGAAGGAGGCGTGCATGCTTCGATCCACCTCGTCAAGGCTCGTGGCTATGGATTTTCTCTTCTTCCCCATCGCACTGAGATCTCTGACAAATCCCTAGCTTGCTACAATATAAGAGAAAATCTGAGATTAGTTATATCCTCGGGTGGAGGTATTTGTAGAAAATACCTGTGCAATTAGGATATATAAAATTAATTCGACCAGAATTTAAAAACCTAATCAAACTAGGAAAATAGGGAACTCTATCAATATCTTACAACAACTCCGCAGTTGACTTGAACCAAATTGCGTCAATAATGAATGTAGGCGAATTAATATTAGATTAATATCCGATGTTGAAGTCCGTTGACGTCGCTAATGAAACTTGCATATTCGTGGTGTTCCTTTGAAAATTTAAACTTCTTTCAAGGAAAGATGATTTTGCCTAAAAGTATGCATGAATAGCTTAGCGGTTGGTACATCGTATAAATATCTTGAATCACTGTTTAGAGACCTCATTATGTCACGCAAATAGAATCAAAATAGGTTTTGGCATTGGATTGTATTTTAACCGGTTTTTGTGTCCAACTTCTTGTTATAGATTACTCTTTCACAATTTTTTTTTAAATTTCTTTTGTGCAAAGTCAAATGTCAAAACCTTAATGGATCGAGCTAATCCCAGGTTAAAAAATCAGAGCTAATAATCTGATCTGTTTGAGAATCTTCTAAAATGTTATGAATGAAATGTATTAGACTCGCTGTAGCACCAAAGTAAACCAGAATAGGTAGGAATGATCTCCTAATAGTATGAATGAGATTTATCTCTTAGGAATTGTACTTTCGAGTTTGGACCATATTCTGGCACTTCAGGCCTAAGATTTCAATTTGACCAGATTGCTAAAGTCGTTTTGGTTTTTTTGAGGAGGGGCTAAATACGGCTGCCCTTAAGTACTGTCTATCATCAATGAAATTGCTGAATAAATATGGGGGAAGATGGAAGAGAGGGAGGACATTGAGTCTAAACCCTAAATTGCAATAAGCACGCATCAAGAGAATATCTTGAGATAATAATAGGAGTCTCAACTAAACACGTGCATTCTTATTTGCACCAACTAGCGAAGAATGCTCTAATGGCTACTCCATTCACTTTACAATTGTGGTGAAGAATGCTCTAATACTGGAAAGATACTGTTTACGCGAAACCATAAATAATTAATATTTTCAGTTCTCCCACTATGTTGCCCCAAGAAAAACAATCGGTAGCACTGAGTTTCATAATGTCACTGGAAGGTTGCGACTATTTAATGAAGTAAAGGACTGGTTGCCTGACTAGAGCAGACAAGGCACCTATATCGCACAACCTGGGACAAATTCTGCATCTCCCTACCACTTACTGGCATAAAGCCAAACCATAAAGCCAAAATCTAACAAAAGTAAAAACCAAACAATATAAACAACAAAGTAACCCAAATAACACTACTAGCAAAATAACAACACACACGGATTTGCTGTAGTTAAAAGCCACAGATATCCGTGCAAAATATAAATACTAACAGAAATCCGTGTAAAATGAGCATAATTGGGCCCACAATAATTTATACAATAACAATATCAACGGAAATCCGTGTGCATAAACAACAGTAACAGATATCTGTGTAAAAACTAAAACATTTTCACACGGATATCTGTGTGAAAATCAATTCACACTGATTTCTGTATGTATTATAAATTAGTTTATTTCGAAATCATTAATTTTTTATGTTATGTGAATTATGGAGGGACGGATTTCCGTTACAATAAGTATTTGATACAGATTTCTGTGTGAAATAAGTAACACACAAATATCTGTGTGAAATGTTGACATAGATATCCTTGTGAAAAGAGCATAATTGGGCCCACAGTAATTTATACAATAACAATATCGACAACAGCAGTAACAGATGTTTGTGTAAACGCTAAAATATTTTTACACGGATATCTGTGTGAAAAACAATTCACACTGATTTCTGTACGTATAATAAATTTGTTTATTTAGAAATCATTAATTTTTTTTGTTATGTAAATTACGGAGGGACCGATTTCCGTTACAATAAATATTTTATACAGATTTATGTGTGAAATGAGTAATACATGAATATCTGTGTGAAAATGTTGACACAGATATCCGTGTGAAAAGAACAATTGGCTACAGAATTCCGTGTGAAAAAGGAGACTACACAAAGAATTCCATGTAAATAATTGACTGACAATTGACAGACAGTTAGTGGTTACCGAGGTAAATACACACGGAAATCAGTTGCAAATGTGTAAGTATTTCACACGGATTTCCATGACAATTCTGCTTATAATTAGCAGATTGATCAAATTTGGCCATTCTTCTTATGTTATATTCTTCTCATCAATAAAAATAATAGCTAATTACTAAAAGAATTAGAGAATCAGCGAAATATTTAGAAACAAAAAATAAGGGCGGACCAACAATTTATTCCCGCTCAATATTGAGAAACTCACACGGATTACTATGGCTACCTTTATGAAGGGAAAAAAAAAAAAAAGCTGAATAACACGCGGCCGCTCTTAGCACTCAATATTGATTTGTTTAGGGTAGAGACCAAAAAAACAAGGGTATACTTTCTTGTCCACCGCCACAACCCAAGGTGAGAGCAAATGTGGAGTTCATCCCCAAAGCCGTCCGGTACCGGTATCTTTGATCATTTTTCTGTTTCATCCGTTACTTTTCTTGGTGAAATCACAGCTCATGGTCCATTTTACCCAATCTTCTCTTGAATTTCCAAGTTTCAAGACTCAACCTACTGCAATCGGGAAACCCCCAAATCTCTTCCTTCTCCGTCTCTATTTCAATGTAGAGGTACCTTTCTGATTTCTATCACTTGGGTTTCTTAATTTGGCTTGTTTCAATTTCTAACTAATGAATAACAGACTTGATCATTCTTGTCCATACACAATCACTTTCAGAAAAAGAAGTTCCACATTTGCAAATTTTTTTTTCCCCGATGAGGTTCGAAGATTATATTGACAATCCACTTGTATGCATTACTGCAGTTCATGCCACAGTGTCAAATACCAAAGTTGGTTTCGGGTAGTGAATAATGTGATTGTCTTCAGAAGAAAGGTATAAATGCTTATCAGTAGCTTTGTTGATGCTTGATTGATGTGTTGTTGAGGCCTTTATATATGTTGGTGTATTGATATGAAATAGCCTTGTTGAGGTCTTTATATATGTTTCTGGATTGATTGGAATAGCCTTAATGAACATACGGCCATCTGCTGCTGAGCCATATATACTATAAATAATAAGCAGTATCATAAGCTCCAGGTCTTTTGTAAAGTGACTCCGTGAGTACATCCTGTAGTTTTCACCAAACCTTTCATGCTGAACAACAAAACCACGACCAGTTGCTCTGTACTTAGCCCTACCATGCAGGATTGTTCTCCCATAGTAATGAACCTTTGTACCCAGTGAGAAAGTAAAGAAAACTGATGCTAGCTGTAGCTGCATTATTGTCGTGTCCCCTAATGCAGTTCTGAACCCTCTTTCAAGTCCAATTTCCATGATCATTGGCAAGGACGTCAACAAACCTAATTGGACAACAGATTGTGAAGCCATATCTGTTTGTAGAGCATTATTTCCCCTTCTGGCAGCATAGGTCATAATTGTCTTCTCCATTCCACTCAATAACAAGTAGAGTATACCATACAGGAAAGAGTAGACCGTCATCACAACCAACTGCATAAGAAAAATGATCATGTTATCAAAAAATACTCATGCTAGTGACAAAATTTAAAACTAAACTGTCAAGATGTTCATTTGGTTTATTTTAAAACATATGCCAGAATGATTTCACTAAGAATAGAAAAATATAATTTACACAGCAATATTTTGTGACTAACAACAAAAATAGAAGGTAGCAATTAGATAGAGGATTACCATTGAGCTGATATAAAATCCTATTGTTGAAAAGTAATACGACAACATGCGGAAGAAATCATAACGGTGCCCTAATCGATAGATGTCTTTGCTAAGTGTCTGTTCTCCATTACCGCAAGCAACTTTAGCCTCAAAGAGAGAGATTTGATTGAGGCCGACATCCCTACCCTTCCTAAATATAGCATATGTTGTTTTCAACAGCTTTAGTTTAATTTGGTTTTTAATAGCTTTTCAATGACTTTAGTTTCCTTGGAAAATATAGCATCTGAAAGATGCATATGTTCGTTTTTCCTTGATTGAGTTTTTTGTTTCTAAATTTTGTGTATTTTGTATTTGTTGGGACTGACTTTGACAAAGTTCTTTTCCAGATACAGAGATTTATTTGTTGGTAATTTTTTTGTTTTTCCTTCTTTTGCCACGGTAACTAATTCAGATGTAAACACTAGGACAGATTTAATGGGTTGTTCTTTGTACCATTTTCTTTTCCTTCTATTGTTTTTTTGGTTGCCGAAAAGGTTGAAGTCAGATATTATGTCAAAAGAAAATTTATCAATTTTCAAGAAACTACTAATATCCTAACTTGGTTCTTTGGACCGCTCTGAGAGGACTGGATTTGCAGACTGGCTTTTTTCACCTTGAGGCAAATTAAAGCTCCCACTAATAACTTTGATCCTGTAAACAACATTGGGGAAGGCAGTTTTGGTTGTGTCAACAAGGTACTGTAGTTTTCATTTACTATCTTTGATTATAGGCCTTGATTTCATAATGATTGAAAATTGAATAACCTGTTTAATGCAGGGCATATTATTGGATGGCCTTACAATTGCAGTTATAATGAGAAAATCATTTAATCAAACAGTAATTTTCGTTCTTTACTCAGAAATAGAGCAAATTAGAGAGAATGAGAAAGAGAGTGGTTTTGGTTTTTGATTGATTAGTCAAACACAAGCTTGGCACTCGGCCTTTGAAAACATAAATTTTGATATTGTCAGCTTTGCTGTTTCTAATTCAGCTAAGCAGCTAGAAATGATTTGAATTAAGGTGTTTATATATGTATGGGGGATTTTGTGTTTGAGAATCCAGAGGATACTTTGCAGTCATGGCGCATTGATGGTTATAGTTTATTTGTTGATGGGTAAATCAACTTTTCTATTTCAAAAGTTCAGATTAACTATTTTTGCTCTTTGTTAAGTTTATTAAACAATATGGTTTTGATATGGACTCTATGGATAGTGGAGATTGGATATGAGTAAGTAGATTAAGATACAATTTGCAGGACACTATTTCACATTGCATTGTTTAAATAAACTCAACTATTCTTAACATGACAAATTTTTTTTGGCAAACTTCAGTAGTAGTTGTCTTAATAACCATGTGACTTATGTGTTCATGGTTCATTTTCATGTGACTTTTCTAACCTCAATTTGACATTTCACAAGTCTATCCAAATTCATGGACTACAATTTACGTACCTTTGGACAATGTGGGAATGTGGAATGTGAGATATGAGAATTGGGCCCGACAGTACTCTGGCCAGTAGTTCTATCTTCGTGTATACTTCTGTATAATCACATTTCACTGACAATCTCTTTCTACAAAAAGGCTTAGTCTGCAAGTGTAAGAGAAATGTAGGTGTGCATTCAGAATTTACTCAATTTTATGTTTTGCCTACTTTGAGTTAGTTCTCAAAGTATTTTGATGAAAATTATTCTTGGACAAGGATTATGTTGTTGAAGGGGGAAAATCTTAGTGATATTCCACCTTAAACAACAATGTATTCTAGAAAACTCCCTTGTTTTTGTAATCCAAGAATTTACCTTCATATGAAATGTATTTTGCTAGAAATGTAAAGAACATCTTGCTATGAATGTAAAGTTTTAATATTTTCAATTCAGTTGTGGATTTGTTCATTTTATTGTAAATATTTGAAGTATATTATTGTAGAAAACTAAAAGTATTATTATGTTCAGGTTGCAGATTAATTAGTAATTATTTTTTTTAAATGTTGTCACTTTTACACACTGAAATCAGTGCGAGTTAGATTATATAGATTTCACACGAAAATATGTGTCAATAATGTTATAGGTATTGACAAAGAAATCAGTGTGAAATAGAGTTTTTAGATTTGGCACAGAAATCCGTGTGAAATAGAGTTGTTCACACGGATTGCGTTCCATTCCGGTAATTTATATTTATGGAATTATAGTGGGGCCCACGTCTAATATTCACACGGACAAAATAATCCGTGTGAGATGAGCATTACCCCCCTCCAAACCACATGGTAACTCAATCTGTGCGTGTACCGTGGGTAAAAGCTATCATACACTGAAATCTGTGTGAGAAAGTCTTATTACCCACAGATTTTTAATCTGTGGGTAATTGTTGTTTTGCTAGTAATGTAACCTAGACCCAAAGCAAAAGCCCAACCTTAAGCACCCCAAAGTAAAGCCCAGGCCCAAGCCTAAACCAAAGAAGCAAGGAGAATGCTTGAACCCACAAGGCAAGCCAAGCCCATAGCATGCATAGCCACTCCCAACCTGCCACCACTACCTTTACCACCCCACCACCTCCATCCAATAGCCATCATTGCACTGACATCTCCCGCGGAGACCTCCTTTGCCAATGAACCCAAATCAAAATCCAAAATAACACCAAATCTATATCCAAGCAGGTTAGCCGGCCTACTACCAATCAATGGCGAGTAGAAGATCTCATGCAATGCTAGATTTTCGCATTGAAAATCCCTTACCCGTCCTCAAACCAGCAACTGTTAGCATTAAAGTCACCCTCAAGTATAAGGGCTAAGTTATGGAATAGGAGGATTAAGTAAGGATGTCGAACCAATTAAGGAAATCATTTCCTAGCTAGGAAAAACTTAATTAAGGAAAACTAGAAAGAATGCCCACAATTTACAAGTTCACAAAACCAAAGCTCATTAAAAGTTGTGGCAAGTGAATGATGTTATGCACAAATGGATAGTGAATGTTTGTTTGTTTGTTTGAATGATTGGTTGATTAACTAAACTAAATGCAAGAAAAGTAAACTAAGACTAGTAACTTAAGGTTGTAGAAAAATGGATGGGAGTTAGGGTTTGGATTGTCTACCACTAACCTCTCTTGATGCAACAATGTAATTGAATATGAATGATGTTAAACGATGGTGGCACGGTGTCTCTCTCATCCTCGTCTCCTCCACCACCGAACATCTCTTCTTCTACCAACGACGCTGTTTTTGCCCCAACACAGTATCTGAGGCAGTGTGGCCTCTGGTTTCTCTGTGAACTCGTACTTCGGCGGCGAGATTTCGTGCGAGTTAAGCATAGCCTCGGTTGGATCGGAGAGTGAGGTGAGGTCGAGTTTGAAGAAGAGAGGCTTCGGCAAAACCAAAGCGCTGTCTCAGAAGTTACTCGATTGGGTTATGGAGGAAGCGCGGTGAGGAAATCGGCCGCCGAAGATGCTGAAGTTGAGGCTTCTTAGTCGTCGTGCGTAGAGTCTAATTCTGGAGCTGATTTTGGATGCTTCGTTGAGATAAAGGTGAAGCTGAAGACTAAGAGCGGAATTGCGAAGGTAATTGGAGGTTCTGAAGTAGTTACTGAATCAGCAATTTCCGAGTTCGATAAGGTCTCATTGAAATTCAAGGAGCAAGAGATAACAGAGCACTGAAATTTGAATTCCACGATGCTCCGACTATTCTTCCAATCATGAGTCTGCTACTGGAGAAGAAATTTTCCGATCTGCAGAGTACGAAGCAATATTGAAGTGTTTGAGCCATGATGGTCCTCTTCTGAGCAAAAGGCTTCATGGTTTGCTCCGATTTGGTGCCCAAACCATTTTGTTTTGTTTTTGTTTTTTTTTTGGTAAACTGTGGGCTCTAAGAATGAAAGGAAAAAAAAAAAGTTTTATACAATTTGATCTTGTTTTATACATGCACAGCTTTGAAAAGAATTCCATCATCTAATTTGGTCTTGTTTTCATTATACAATCTGTTCTTTTTTTGTTTTTGTATGGTAAAATAGGGGCAGAAGGCTCAGAATGAAAGAAAAAAAACAGTTTTATCCTGGAGCAATAAAGGGCTATTAGGGGGCAATAAATGTTTTGAATTGATGTAATTTCCTCATTTTTTCCCTTAATCAAAGTTTTATTTGTTTAATTTTAGGGAGATTAGTTCTAATTCCGATGATTGAAATGTCTATTGGGGTCAATTCATGTCTATTGGGGGGGGGGGGGACAATAAACCTCTCCGGCCCCATATGAGATCTCCGACAACCTCTTTGGGGACTTCCGGTGAGGTTTCATAAAGGGCAATAGACGTCTGTTTGGGGAAATAAACTTTTCTAGCGACCTATGAGATCTCTGATGACCTCTTTGGGGACCTTCGGCGAGGTTTTCAGAGAAGTCCGGTGGGTGGCGGAGGGTGACAGGATTCAGGCGATCGGTGGAGAGAATCCGCCTGCCGGTGACCTGAATCAGGCGATCGTTGGCTAGATTCTGACGATTGGAATCTGGCAACCGATGACCTGACTCATGCGAAGTCTCCTATGGCTTCTCTCTCTTTCATTCTCTCTCTCTCTCTCTCTCTCTCTCTCTCTCTATGTAACAAAGGGGTGAGGGTAAAATAGTCTCCAAAAAAAAAAAACATAATTAGGTATTAGGGAAGACCTTATTAGAGTCTTCATGGGTAAAATCCATTATAAGAAGAGTTAATGACCACTAGCTACAAAATCCTACATTTCTTTCCCATGCGCAAGGGACACAAACGCGGTCTCCATGCGGTCAAATAGGTTTTAGCTACAGTAACGATTCTATACATTAAGGACAGAAAGGACAGAACAATTTTTATGAAATTACAAAAATTGCCATCATGATAATTTAAATTCACTGAGATCTATCAAATATGGAGGACAAAGACAAAACTACTGAATCTCAGTAACAAACTGAACCTCTATAACAGATATGCATCATTTTTCCTAAACCCTAAATAAAACCCTAAACCCTAAACCATGAACAAAATTATGGAGAACAAAGAAAGCAGGAACAGAAGACAAAACTACTGAACCTCAGTAACAAATTGAACCTCCATATATGCATCATTTTTCCTAAACCCTAAACCCTAAACCCTAAACCATAGACAAAATTATGGAGGACAAAGAAAACGGGAACAGAAGACAAAACTACTGAACTTCAGTAACAAACTGAACCTCCATAACAAAACAGATATGCATCATTTTCCCTAAACCCTAAACCCTAAACACTAATAAACCCTAAACCCTAAACCATGAACAAAATTATGGAGGACAAAGAAAGCAGGAACATAAGACAAAACTACTGAACCTCAGTAACAAACTGAACCTCCATATATCATCATTTTTCCTAAACCCTAAACCCTAAAACCTAAACCCTAATAAACCCTAAACCCTAAACCATAGACAAAATTATGGAGGACAAAGAAAGCAAGAACAGAAGACAAAACTACTGAACCTCAGTAACAAACTGAACCTCCATAACAAAACAGATATGCATCATTTTTCCTAAACCCTAAACCCTAATAAACCCTAAACCCTAAACCATGAACAAAATTTGGAGGATAAAGAAAGCAGGAACAGAAGACAAAACTACTGAACCTCAGTAACACACTGAACCTCCATAACAAAACTTAGATATGCATCATTTTTCACTATTATTAGAACCTGAGCTACACATACATATAATCAGCCAAACCTACTGAACGTCAATAACATTAAGCACTTAACCATCCCTATACCTAATCTGCTGAATGAAACTAATCGAAATAATATTTGCAAGTAATTGAACAAAACCTAACCAGATTAGTTGAAGAACAAAGCTATTAATAACTAAATCAAAACGTACAAAAACCAAAAAAAAAAAAAAAAAAGACGCTGTAAACAAATTGAAACTGGTCAAATAGAAGGAAATTGATCAAATTGAAACATATGCAATTAATTGAAGCAAATTCAAAAAACGAATCGAAGAAGACGGAAGCTAATCACTAAAGCAAGAAGATAGAAATTCACAATTAAGCTAGAACCTGAGCTTGTGTTTGGATTCAAATTCTGCATGATGAACGGTGGCTTCGATTACATTCAGACTCACTGTGCACTCAGACCTCCACCAGAATCAAAGCTTTGATGCGTTCTGGGCTTCAATGACGCAATGGTTGAAGGAGCTTTGGAAATCACGATCGCTTTGTGGGTGCAAGCCTTCGTATCTGATTAGAGATCAGTTGAGGTTATTTTTGTAATTTCTCATTAACAGAACAATTCAAAAAATTGGTAGGAAAATGGCCGCACAGGATATGGGCCTTGCGCATGGGTCATGAACAGTACCGCCAGGGAAGTATAGAAAAAAGGCCTGTTACTGATAAATATTGGATAAAAAGTGTAGTTAGTGGTAATTTGATCTGAATGTATTCAAAAAATTGGTAGGAAAATGGCCGCACAGGATATGGGCCTTGCGCATGGGTCATGAACAGTACCACCAGGGAAGTATAGAAAAAAGGCCTGTTACTGATAAATATTGGATAAAAAGTGTAGTTAGTGGTAATTTGCTATTATAAGAAAGGGTCCCAATTTGGAACAAATTTGGAAAAAGAAAAAAATTTCAAATTTGGAAAAAGGAAAAAATGCCATGAAATAATGACCAATTCCAATTGCATGCGCAATATCTTGCCAATTTGCACTCATGCACCAACTCCACTGAGCTGTACTTAACATCAGCGGTCTAATCGGCATTTATATACATCCCAACACGCTTTCTCCATTCCAAATCCTCAAAGTAACTCTCAAACCCACTCGAAATCCAGACGATCAGTCATAGAGATGGAGTACTCCCACCTCTTACCTGTTGTTTTGGCCTTTTCAATAATATTTCTCTACTCTCTGATACTAAAATACTCCTCAAGGGTAGCGAGAAAACTCAACCTTCCACCGCAAGCCTGCGGCGCTAGGCCGATAATCGGCCACCTCCACTTATTGAGAGGCTCATCAGAACCAGCCCACATAGTGTTGGGTAAGATGGCCGATCAGTACGGACCCATCTTCACTATGAAGATGGGGATGAAGAGAACCATAGTCGTCAGCAACTCAGAAATGGCCAAGGAGTGTTTAAAGACAAATGACGTCATCTTCGCCGGCCGTCCGAAGGGTCTAGCCAGAGAAACCCTCGGCTACGACGGTGCCTTCTTTGTCTTCAGCCGTTACGACCACTACTTCCGTAAGATAAGGAGGATAGTCATGACGGAAGCCTTGTCCAGCCACCGCCTCGAAACCCTAAAACACATTCGGGAATCCGAAGTGAAGGCGGCGATAAAGGGAATCTTTGACAGAATCAGGAGGAGGGATGGTGGTGGTTCGAATTCGAAGAAGGATTCCGGGGTGGTGGTGGAGATGGAAGAATGGTTTGAGGGCATAAACGAGAACGTGATATTTCGGATGATAGTAGGGAAACGATTTTCAGAAGCTGGGAAGATCTTAAATTCTGAGAAAGGTGATTTGATTTTGAGGGAGAAGATTAGGGGATATGTGAAATTGCTTGCAGCTTTTGCAGTGTCCGATACGATACCATTCTTGAGGTGGTTGGACTTGTTTAGGGTTAAGAGAGAGATGAAGAAGATGGCTAAAGAGGTGGACGTTCTGCTTGAAGGATGGTTGGAAGAGCATAAGCAGAAGAGGAAGACGAATAACTCAAAGAGTGATAGTGATGATAATGAGGAGAGAGATTTCATGGATGTGATGATTTCAATTCTAGATGGTGATGACAATGTTACTTCTACTTATGATGCTGATACTATCAATAAAGCTGTCTCCTTGGTATGCCCATTTTGAACACCCAAATTCTGACTTGCTCTATATACTAGCTTCCTTTTTGTTTGTTTGTTTTTTTTCCCTTCATTATAGATTGGATTACTATATATTGAAAAAAAAAAAAAACAGTTATTTGCACTTCTAATTTTTTTTTTTTTTTTATCTTTTTGAGTGTTTACATGATTTGAAGAAATTAATGATCACCTAACATCGAATTTATATGTAACCAAAATTCTCATAGTCACTGGTGACCAAAAATTTCATGATCACTGGTGACCAAATGAATATCTCAATAAAACAAATAATTTGGTCACCTCTCAAGCATCGATCTTCTTCTTTTCCTGTCTTCCTCATTCTTTTTCATCTTCTTTTTTGGGTCTGTAGGTACATGTAGTTCTATTTTGAAAGATAATTAGGGAGGCAGTTATAATTTTTTTTCCAATCCCTCGAGCAATATACTCTTTGCATGTTGGTAAGTCCCAAGTAATATTGTTACTCAAATATTGATTTGTACGTGTTTTGCAGACTATTATCTTAGGAGGTATAGATACTATAACCGGGACATTGACATGGATTCTGACTTTACTTCTCAACAACCGTGAAGTGCTAAAGAAGGCTCAACAAGAGTTAGACCAACATGTTGGTAGAGAGAGGCAAGTCAAGGAATCAGACACTGAAAACTTGGTTTATCTCCAAGCCGTTATCAAAGAAACCCTGCGCTTATACCCTCCTGGACCAATCCCACGGCCTGATCACGAGTCCACGGAAGACTGCGTCGTCGGTGGCTACCATATCCCAGCAAAAACTCGCCTCGTGATAAATATTTCCAAGATTCAACGTGATCCGAAGGTGTGGCCTGACCCGAATGAGTTTCGACCTGAGAGGTTTCTCACAACTCACAAGAGCGTTGATGTTAGAGGTCAGGATTTTGAGTTGATACCCTTCAGCAGTGGTAGAAGAATTTGTCCTGGAATGTATCTTGCCCTAAAGAGTATGCCTCTTCTACTCGCTTCTTTGCTTCACGGTTTTGAACTTTCGACCCTAGGGGAAGAGCCGGTTGACATGAGTGAGGCAGGGGGACTGACCAACCATAAATCTGGCAAGGTTGAAGTCTTGCTCACTCCACGCCTTCCCGCTCGACTCTATGGGCATTAGTGTTTCTTGCCGTACTTTGGGGTTAATTGTCATTTTTATGTACTCTTGTTGCAACAAAAAGGTTTCTAATAACAAAGTTGTAAAGATGAACGCTACCATCTCAGTCCAAGTACTTCAGGATTCTGTCCAAGCTAGGTCCATCAATTAGACTCGATCAACCAGTGATCTCTAACTTTGGACAGAATTTTAAGTTTGTACTGAGATTGAAAACGAACATCCCATGGGTGTTGGTAAAAACTTTTCTACTACAGGAGCAACATTGAAATGTATGCTATTTGTGACATTAGAAATAAGGCAAACTCCTATATGTTGTTACATTGCAACTTTGTTTATTGAGTGTAGGTTTCATATAGTTTCTTTTTGCTTATATATATATATTACAATTGATTTCGAGCATTTGTATCAGGGATCAATCTAATGCAATGTGTACCATCAAGTTCCTTATTTGGAACTTACAGATGGGGGACCTTCTAAGCGAATATAATCATACATGATCCCTTGAAAAGGGCCAGTGCTTCTTGGTTGAGTTAGAAAGATAGTATTGTCCCCCTCAACAAGCCGAGAGCTCGGTATTTTGACATTGTAAAGCCAATAGAGGCCATGGATTCCATGTCTTGCGATGGAATTGTCCCTCCCTATCAAACCACTTGTGAATAGAGGAGGATTTTCCTTTGGATTGTTTACTCTAACCTACAAAGATGTTAAAATTTACAAGTTAATAATGAAAAAGAAGATATATATAGCTAACAAGATTCACATAAAGAGAGAGGGAAAAAAAAAGTGCTAATGTGGAATTCGACAAATTGCCTCAAAAGACTTTAAGTGTGGTCAATGAATTCAAGCTGGACAAGTAAAAATGTGATTTGGCCTGCCGGTTTCTCCATCTCAAGCTAAGAAGAATTTATAAATCTGCACTCATCTACATATCATTACAAGTTAAATAGTGGATAGTGGTTTAGTGCATAGTTTCATACCTGTAATTCAGAAAGAGTTGCAGATGCAAGTGCTACTCTCAGCTTATAGGTACCGTTCTTGTCTACATCATCAAGCTTGAATTTGATTTGCCAAGTTGTTGCTTGATACTTATTGTCATCTTTCTTCCTGCAATAAAAGAAACAAGGAAACTATGTTACAGGTAAATCCTGAATCACTGCAAATCACAATACGAGAGGAAAAGGGTGCTGACCTGGTAACCTGAGCAAAGAACCAGTCTTTGCTATAGTCACTAACACCAACCGTGTAAACCAAGTCTGCATCAGGATATAACTCTGTGTATCTATCCCACAGTCCATACTGCCTAAACCTGCCAAGTTAGTTGCAACATTATACAACAATATCTTAGTTGATATTTTTTATGTCCAACTCTGATAATTACAATGATCATTAATATTCGAAATAGTTTGTGAGCAGTTATCTGACACTGACAATAGAACCAATCTTTGGCCATCTAATATGAATCTGCTATGAACGATTTTAGCTGCCTAAAAGCTTAAATGCCAAAGACTGAGTTAGCAATATAAATATAAATGCCAACACTCTTCCTTAAATGCAGCCTTTCAACAAGATATGGATACAAACAGATTTAATTGGAGCTAGCATGCAACCAATGCTCTAATAACATGTTACACAATCCAGGACCCAAAACATTTACTCGTAGAGGAATGATCAAGTGACAACTTAAATGATCAAAAATTATAGGAGCTAGCATGCAAGGCTAACCTGTCCGGATGGTTGACAAAGAGATTGTTAATGTAGTTGGGATTAGGATCAGGAACATAAAACTCTGCAGCAGATCGATCTGGGATGCCTATTTCCCATAAGGTTGGGCCATCTCTAGGAGGCTCATACACAAGCTCACCCATATCAACCTCACAACCTACATTGCATTACATTGTTTCCATTTTTGAATGCATGAGATATACATTCAGTTCACCATAATCTTGTACAAGAAAAACTAAGGAAGCTCACCCTACCTGAGGTTATAGTGATAACATCATCATATTGATAATCTCCAATAAAACCAGGGACCCATGCATTAAGGTTATAATCATCAGTCCGTATGTCATTGATAGAAAAGTAGCCATCCGCGTCTGTTGTTGTCCAAAATTGATAGTCCTGGAAATAAGTAACTAACTATGAGATTAGGAGGAAATTAAAGTAAATTTGCGAATATGCATGTTGATCTAACAAATGGAAGAACATATAGATATGCCATTTCTCTCACGTTCAATTTATTGATCAAGATAATTCACTTTTCAATTACTAATGCATTTTGAAGTGAGAATTACATAATCTAGACTTCAACTTAATACAAGAATCCATAGGTTAATGATTTTGACTGATAGTTTGTCAAATTAACATCATTCGGCAGAAAGTTAAGAATATGTTAAAATTATGCAGTCTAAAATTCAGTCACCTTGCACTCTCTTTGCCATGACCCAACGTCTCCTGGCGGCGCTAACCCGACATATGCACCATTGGCTGATATATAATCATCGCTAATATATCTAGATATGTCAAAAATTATCAGAATAACATAGATATCAAAGCTAATTACTTGTCCTTCAAAATAATAGTAGTAAGAAAATTAAAGATCGACCTGAACAACAAGTGAGCAGGAAATAACCAAATTCATGTAGACATTGTCAGATTGAATTCACATATACTCATACTGCAAAATACAACGCAGAGAGAAACTGTATAGACGTCCTATATAACATTTTGGTTTACCCATTCTACCACACATATGCTAATTAACCACAGACGAAGTTTGTTAAATACTACTGTACTAGTGCTAAAGAAGTCCATGTTTAGACCGAATTAAAGTTTGTCATATTGATTGATGAACAGATTAGTCCACCAACTGTCACATCATGTGGTGAACGATCTGCAAATATGGTCTAACTGGTCATTTCTAGGATTTTTATGTACGCATACCCGTCTCGGATAAGTAGTCTACCACTAACGTCACCACGTTGGTCCGACTTGGGAAAATTTTCAGATGCTGGGAAGCTGTATGGCCAGCTTTGGACTTCAATCATCATCTGAGTGAAGCAATCCATTAATTTATTTAGCTCAGAGAAATGTGCCAGTTATCAAAATAAACTCAGAGAAATATATTTGTACAAGAAAATAAATTTACTTGTATTTTAGCATCCTCCCATAGTGAAATCAACGGGTCATTTCCTAAATATTCCGAATTGACATACATAAAAACAGGGCCGAAAACTTTCTTCCAATATTCACCAGCTGCAAATTTTGGCACCAGATCGTCTCCGGAATAATGAGCGCTTAGAAACACCTGATTGATGACCATCATTGTATAATGTTAAATTATCAATGACAAACTTTTAGTACTAGTTAATTATCATGATAGGGCACGTATATGACATTGAGCTTTAGGTCTAATTACCGCAAGGGTGGTAGGGCCAACATGAGAGGTAAGGTTTTGCTTAACAGGTCCACCAGATCGGAACTCGTTGCTGGGTGTAATTTGCCAAAATCCCACCGGCGGATCAGTGCATATCCACCCATGTACCCGGCTATCCTTGTTGTCACATGAGTATTGGTACTTGTCATCCACCTTATAAATCAATGAAGCACATCAAGCATCCAATTAAACAAAATTAGGCCAGGTTTCAATAAAAAGAATACTAGGCTCCTTGAAATTATTGAAGATAGCCACCATGTCTAAGTGATGTGAGATGTAGAATATTTAGTTTAATGAGATAAAAGTAATAGTAACTGACTTCTCCTTTAAGATCAGGCTCGATAGGATTGACGAGTAGAACTGCCTCGGGATACGCCAGGGGTTGGCCTCTGGGTGGTAAACGGTCATCAGGCAACGGCATGTATCTTTGCCTGTTATCTGCCATGGCCATGTAGTGAAACCTGCCCATTCACAATGCTTATACACCTCGGCACGCAATGTTTTCTTGGTATTGCAAATGTTCAAAGATATGGATTCTACACTTGTGATTTGTGAACCTCTTTAGTATTAATATAACGTGTCTCAAATCCAAGACTTTCAATATGATAGTCAAAGATGTGTGATAGCTCTTGGATTTGTAATGAATGTAAAACTCAAACTAATTAATGAATAGGTAATGGCATATTCATGTGTAATGATCACCCATGCATATTGTGCAAATCGGATCTATTGACTCCCTGGTCAATGGTCAATGTGCGTCAATAGGTCCAATTGATATACAATTTAAAACAAGGATTATGAAGCTAGGAATATTTGTGTACTTGTCTTTTCTGAGTTTGAACGCAATTCTAGTTTCTCCGAGCTCAAAAGCAGGCCATTCCTGTAAGTGCTCGTAGATAGCGTATGAGTAGAAGCCTGAAGAACCTCGAACCATTATGAACCTATATATAAACAGAGTATCATTTATGATCATCAAATCAATATTGCTGTTATCAATACCTTAATTTTGTTTTATTACATTGATCAACAATGAGGACCTTTTATCAATATTTAAGGGAACGAGCTTGCCCTCCTGGGAGGGATCCCAGGTTCGTGTGAAGGAGAGCTCCACCTGATCATCATTTTCCACTATAACCTCAAACTTTGTTCCTTTGATCCTGCATTTATATTGGCAATTGGCAATTAATTATTACAGAAATTCCCAACTGATTCATATAATTATGTCATTCAGTTTACTGAAAAATTGTCCCAAAACAAAATCAGTTTATTGAGAAAGAAAATGTATTAAATAATATCGTTTAGAGGGAAGCATACATTATGTGATAGGTTGTTGGTTAGTTATTTATATTTGAACATTAATTTGTTATGTGTGGGTTTCTCTCAGCTCCATGCAACATATATCACATTCTAACAATTGAAATTCAATATAAACTGACCGAAGACTATAATTTCAGGACGCCATTTCTGAGATGATGGTATTTCTTCTACTCAAATGGCTTCAAACCTCGCTTCAAGTATTTACCAAAACTAACTCAGTGAGCTAAACCCTAAACCCTAACCACAAGAGAGAGATGGAGGGTTTGAGACTTACACATCAAATATTCCTGTTGTTCCGGTGGTCGCTTCACTCCAAACTAGGTCCCAGTAGCTACATAAATGTTCATTATCCCGAAACTAAATTAAACTTGGTATTGCATGACGAAAAATCAGTAGAAAGACATGTATCTCTAATTAAGCCTCATGTCACTACAACAAAGGTGGTAATTTCCGACCAACTTTTACCGATGAGGATATTATTTCGTCGGAAATAACACAATTTCCGACCAAAAATAATTCTCCGTCCGTCCATTGGAAATAACTTTTGAGGCTAGCTAACTGTACTTACCCTCTATTAGTTTCTTCATTACGAATCTCGAGCAAGTTATCGATGCCATTGTATCGTATTCCAGTGACTATTCCCTCTGGATTTGACAATGTCACTTGGACAAACCCATTATCCATCATTACCTGCAGTACACGTGACATGAATCTATTTAGCTTAAATTTTTATGCAGAAATTAACATTTCTATGCAAACCATATATAATAGTAGCCAGTAATTGAAAATTTGAAATGGATTACATGACGATCTTGAATAAGCAGTTGCACCCCAATAGGTGGCATGATGACGAGACCAGCCGACTGCTATTTTCCGCAGCTTCTACAGCAGTTTCTACAGCAGCAGGGGATTCCTGAAAAATAAAGAACAATGGCACTATAGGTTGATTAAAAGCTAGCAAGATGATGACTATTTATAAAATGAAAAACATAAGAGTATTTGTTCTTACCTCTCTAAAAGCTGAAAGCTAGCTGCATTGTGTAAAACAAAATAGGATTTATATAGGTTTATAAGAACATTATTAATATTACGTTTAGGTATAGTATTCTTGAACTAAAGATAAAGCAATCTTTGCCTAGATACCCTCATCTTCTTTAATGTCGTTACTTAGTCGGCACCACTATAAGCGTGCAAGAGTCGTTTGTGTAGATTGTGGAGCAGTTCTACTGTAGCTATTATGATGGTTATTTCATGGAGTGCTACGAAAGTGTCCTTCGACAATTACATAAGCACCTAGTTAATTATGGGCTTAACATGCAGATTTGCTGACATGGATAATCAAGTTAGATTCAATTTGGAATTAGTGCCAGATGTGAGAGAGAGAGAGAGAGAGAGAGAGAGAGAGAGAGAGATTGGGTCATATATACACATGGAATAAGTCATCGGATACCATTTTATTTCCTTTCTCTACCATATATCAAACATATATAGTAGGATTCAACTACAAATATGAAAATGCAAATCAAATATTACATACAATTATATGAATTTCGTACTTAAGACGAACTCGAACCACAAGTTGGGGGGCCTTCAAGTCGTAAGTAATCATACATAAGCCCTTGGAAAGGACTGGTGCATCTTGGTTGTGTCAGGAAGATAGTATTATCACCCTCAACAAGCTGGGCACCCGGTACATTGATGTTGAACAGCCAGTAGATCCCATGAACTCCATGTCTCGCAACTGAGTTATCTCTCCCTATCAGTCCAGTCGTAAATAGAGGTCGTCTTGCGTTTGGATCGTTGATACGAACCTACAAATGAAACGAAGCAAAAAAAAAAAAAAAATCAGTGCCACTTGTAACACAGTAACGAACAAATCAAATTTTACCTGCATTTCAGCTAGAGTTGCAGATGCAATTGCCACTCGCAGTTTATAGGTACTGTTTCGATCCACATTGTTAAGTTTGAACTTAATTTGCCATGTTGTTCCTACATGTGTGTTGTCCTTTTGCCTGCAGTACACCAGCATTAACCAGCAGATATCATTATCTCATTATGATTTCAGAATCACCACCATTTGTTTTAAAGAACCATCCAAACCTGGGAATCTGAGCAAAGAACCAATCTTTACTATAATCACTAACACCAACAGTATAAACCAAATCTTCATGAGGATATAATTCAGTATATCTGTTCCACAGACCATACTGCCTGAACCTGCCATAAGCATGAACTCAATGTTAAATTCGTAACATGAATAAGTTGTAAACTCCCTTGATGGCATTTGAAATGACCATCAGCGAAGCCAGGTGCTATTAGATTATATAAGTACTGTTTCAACCATTTGCACATTGGGAGTAAAAAATGATAGTTTTGACCACCCTGATATGAAGATCCATAAACCGTTAACTCTTTCAAATTGCAATAAAAGATGGCTAACCTGTCAGGATGATTAACAAAAAGCTTATTAATATGCTTCGGATCGGGATCAGGAACATAAAACTCTGCAGCGGAACGATCAGGAATGCCTATTTCCCACAATGTAGGCCCATCTCTTGGAGGTTCATACACAAGATCACCCATTTCAGTAAAAGAACCTGGATAACAAGTTAACAAAACCGATTATCATTAAATCAAATGAAAGAAAGGAAACAATTGACTTGGAATTAGAAAGTTGAGAACAACACCTGAGGTTATGTTAATGACTGCTTCATACCGGTAATCTCCAATAAAACCAGGGACCCATGCATAAAGATTGTACGTGCCAGTACATATGTTGTTAATGCAAAAGTAACCTCTGTTATCTGCCCTCGACCAGAATTGATAGTCCTAAGAAGCATAAGTATAACAACCATCCATAAGGGTTTGTTCAGGAATGATGTATGAAATATAAATTTGTTTTGCGCATAATTAAGTATAGCATATAACAGATCATTTGAACATTTTTCTGCCTTAATCACAAGAGCAGATGCTTAAACAGGTGACACAAAGCTCCATGCTAACAGCAGTACCACAACAATATCTATATCTCATTTGAGGCCTAGAAAATCATGAAATTCAATAATTCCAGTTAATCGTCATTCAGCTGGCAAGAATTATAAAAAAAAAAAAAAATCCTGGAAAAGTTACGAAAATTGGAACCATGAGGATTCTGTTATATGATTTATATCTGAATTGATATGCATAGACAAATTTCTTAGTGATCGCTAACCTTGAATACTGTCAACCAGTAATTTTCTATACCAAAGTGGCAAGGTTACAGGAGCTGTTAAAAAATTAAAACCTAGTCACTAACTATAGAATCAAACTTTACGAGTTTGTTATGCAGACCAAATAGAGGTTTCACAAAGGTCACCTTGCATTCTCGTTGCCATGATCCTACATCTCCTGGTGGAGCCAAACCAACATATGCATCATTTGCTGGTATATATTCTTCACTAACATACCTGAACATTATAATTACAAAGACTTTAATTACATTTATGGGAAAAAAAGTACTTGAGAAACATCAATGTTTTTCTTTTTGGCAATGAGAACCATCAATTCAATACTTGGAAACAAACTTGAATCAATTTATAACCTACGCCTGTCATTACTTTCTTAGTATCAACCTACTATTTGGTATACTTAAAATGAACAAATAAAATAAAAAATGAGAGAGGGAGAGAGAGGATAAATGTCAATTTAAACAAACAACCAAACCATATGCATGAATACATAGAAAAAATCATTGCACCAGAGATAGAGAATCCTCTTCCCTGTATTTGCAGGTGTCCTAATTACCAACCTGTCCAAGACAAGTAGTCTACCACTCACATTACCCCGTTGATCCGACTTTTGGAAATCCTCAGAAGCTGGAAAACTATATGGCCAGCTTTGGACTTCTGCCATCATCTGAACATCATTTTGCATCATCATTTACCCATAACGTTGCTTTCTTAGTGTAAATGAATGATAAAATACAAGTATTCTGGCAAACCTTAATTTTAGCATCCTCCCACAAAAAGAACGGATCATCTCTAATTCCCGCAGAATTGAGATAGATAAAAACAGGCCCAAAAACCTTCTTCCATGGTTCACCACCTCTAAATTTTGGCACCAGATCTTGTCCCGCATAATGAGAACTATGAAACATCTGATGATAACGCAAAGTTTATAAGCATAGCTGATGTCACCAAATTATAATAACATCTATATTGAGCAAGTCACCCACATTGCAGAATTCTACTAATGACTAGTATTCTAATATCAGCCACATACTGCAAGAGTGGTGGGGCCAACGTGTGAGGTTAGATTCTGTTTCAGAGGTCCACCAGACCGGAATTCATCACTTGGTGTGATCTGCCAAAAGCCAACTGGTGGGTTGGTGCATATCCAACCATGAACTTGATTGTCTTTGTTCACACATGAGTACTGGTACTTGTCATCTACCTGCATCTCAAGAAATTGTGTAACAAATGAATCAGAAAACAAACCATCCTATATACATAACAAAAATATACAGAGAAAAGCACTGTATTCTCCACAGATGTAAGATCAAAAATCACTAATTTAATGTAAAAGGGCATAACCCACTAACTGGTGAGCTTTCCGCTAAGAAGACAAATGATGAAAACAAACTAACTAGAAAGTGTTCAAAAAATTTGGCTTGATAATCCCCACAGATACAAAAAGAAACATTAACATAGTACACAATAGTACGAAATCGTGATAAGAGTACCTCTCCGGCAAGCTCTTGCATCTTGGGATTCAGAAGTAGGACAGCTTCTGGGTAAGCCAGGGGCTGGCATCTTCCTGGCATCCGGTCATCAGGTAGGGGCATGTATCTTTGCCTGTTGTCTGAGATAGCCATGTATTGGAACCTATTCCCCAGGTTGAACCATTGTTAATTCAGCGACATTTGCTAAACT
The DNA here is from genome assembly GCF_002994745.2 of Rosa chinensis. Classification (NCBI taxonomy): domain Eukaryota; kingdom Viridiplantae; phylum Streptophyta; class Magnoliopsida; order Rosales; family Rosaceae; genus Rosa; species Rosa chinensis. Next base: position 58,153,256 of record NC_037094.1, on the reverse strand, counting down.
ACCAAAGAGAATATGATATTAAGATTTCTATGTTTGATCACATGAAGATGGAATAGATCACTAGATGATGTAAGACACACAACTAGCAGAGAAGCAAATGAAGAGATAGAATAGAACCTTAGGGAAATGAAGTAGAACAGGATGGAGAGAACTAAACTAGGCTAAAATCGATATGTTCTCTATCAATATACAAGTTTCAAGCACTAAACTACAATGAGGCCCAGTTACACATCCATAGAGGCTATCTAAATATAAAAATACAAATAATGCAGTCATAAATATTAAATACTACTTATAAGCTCTATAAACAAACTAAATAATCTCTAAATTGTAGGAAAACATAAAATCTATTTTCATGTACCCTGAAATAAAGACAAAATCTGTTCTTCCATATAGCATACACAGTGCTCTAAATTTGTGTCACTTGTTAGTTATTCTTATAAATGGTTTCTACCAAATCAGCATGCATAACTGGAAAAATATATCTGATGATATGAAAGACGAAGTTTACTTGTCTTTTCTCAGTTTGAAAGTTATTCTGGTTTCACCAATCTCAAAATCAGGCCAATCCTTCAGGTGCTCATAAATTGCATAGGAGTAGAAGCCCGAGGAACCACGAAGCATTACAAACCTGGATAAATTAGAGAAAACAACATTCATGAGAGCAAAACTATAACAAATAAACTCTGTAAACATAAGCCTAATCCTAACATACAGTAGCACTTGGCTTTACTAATGACACTGAAAACTTCAAATAAAGTTAGCAGTGACCTTTTGTCTATGTTTAAGGGAACATATTTCCCCTCAAGAGAGGGATCCCACGTTCTTGTAAATGAGAGCTCGACCTGTTCCTCATTCTCCACAATAACCCTAAAAGTAGTACCTTTTATCCTGTATATTCACCATTAATTTTTCATGAACAATGATCAGATAGTTTCAAAAGTTGCACCACTAATTCAAGAAAGAAAAGAGGAGAACTACATACACATCAAATGTTCCCTTAACTCCTGGTCCACTCCAGACAAGGTCCCAATACCTATATAATCAGATTGAATCTATAGTCAATTCCTAATCTCATAAGCTAACAAATGTAAGATAAGAAGCAAAGCAAGACATATACTTGTAATCCATGCTTCTCTACCAACATCTATCCGAACTGTTTACCTTAATCTGGTAGTTACTTTAACTTAAAACTTTTGGAAAATTCTGCTTGTCTCAAATACAAACTTAAAAGGAACTAAACAATTCACCGCGTACCCTCTATTATGTTCAGGATTGAGAGGTTCAAGCAAATTGTCAATCCCATTATATCGTATTCCGGTGACAATACCATCTGGGTTTGATAAGGTGACTTGGACTATGCCATTATCCATAACCACCTGCACAAGCAAAAACAACACACATAACCGAAAACCATTCACTTTCCTTCCAACAACAAAAATCCAAACTAACCCTTTAACATATCCAACCATATCAACTTCAGCAACTTCTTGTCTGGTTCAAGAAACCAAAAGGCTCAAAATTTGACTTACATGGGGACCCAGATTATGTAACCGCACTCCTGCTCCTGACATGGTCTGAGACTCTTGTTGTCTATTGAAACCTATCGAAACAACTCTGGATTTGAATCTCTGCCACCAAGACATAAGGAAGCTCGGTTTTTTAATACTGGGTTATGTTGTGGGTGGTTATCAAGTTACGAAAAATGTGGGAGATCATATGCTTTCAGATCTTATGACAAAGATCAGAACTTTCAGACTGAAAATGAAAGAGTTAATGCCAATGTTGTTAAAGTTGGATGCTTACTTGAGAGAGAGAGGTGGGGTTCTGAAATTACGGGGATGCCCATGAAAACGTCATCGTCGCCTGTTTCGAAATTCGAATCAATCGTCGTCGGCGAGAAGAATGAGAGAGTGAAGGTGATGGGTGGCAGTGACGGTGATTAATGTGATCAAGAGGGGTGAAGATTGGAGGAGCATGTGTTTATCATTTTGTGGCTAATTTGACGGTTGATGATACCGGCCGTTGCCGCGCATAGGAGGAAAGGGTCGCTTTGATTTTATTACAGGTCTGTCACGGCACATCACTCACATACCGCAACAAATAACTTTTTACTTTCATTTTTAACCGTGTATTTTTTTTTTTTTAATGAAAGGGAGGACAATTTTAATAGGAAGGAATCAGTCATCATGATAATGTCATAATGACCAGTTGGAAACTGTCTTTGTTGTTTTTCAGATCTAAATTCAACGATATTGAAGCACTATGAATACGAAATCATCTGACATTCTGACTATCTAACTGTAATAATAAGATATTATCTATGAGGACACAACAATAATAAGTTATTATGTGTAATTTAAACATTTAAACTGAAAGCACAAATTTTGTAAAGATCAGTTCGTCGTATGAATAATAATGACCAATAAGCGGACGCGTGTGTTTGGTGAGGTGGTAAGATAAAGCAATTGGGAGGTCATGTGTTCGAGCCCCTTCAAGAGTGGGAAGGGATGAGGTTAATAAAATTAGCAACTAAGGATCAATAAAACATGAAAATACTGAGTTTTTTTTTTCCCTTAATAGTGAAAACACTGATAATTGTATAGGGAGACGAGCAAAGAATCGAATTTGAAGCCATAGATGTTCTTATTTTTGGGACAAGAAAAAAATAATAAGAATTAATTAAATCTTGTGCTTTGGTTAAACATAAATATCTTTCATACAAAAAAAGACAAAAACTAAAAGGTGAAACGCAAACTAACCATGTCAGATATCAAAGCATTGGGACTTTGGGAGCATTGAGTGAAACTTGGACTACAAGTTTGAATTTCGAAGTCTCATCTTGACTAAACAATCTGCAGTAAATTTTGCTTATCTGAAAATATGCTTGAACCAAATTCCTTCTAAAGGATGAGAAAGCTACTATATCAGCAATGATCTTAACCTAATTCAGTGGGATATTTATATATGGATAATGGATTTAGTGCTCAATATGTGGATAATTACTTACAAAACTTATCTGCATCTTAGTGGTCAATCATGGATGATTATTTACACACTAATTCAAGCGTCCACTAAGTGTGGTAAAGACTTCATCGTGTCTATACATAAATGTCATCCTCTCTGTGTTTAGGAAAAAAAGAGCTTTGTTGAAGGATGATGATTCAACTGTTCTCTTATTTTTGAAGAGATAAAGTGACTTGAACAATATGGAATATGAAAACAGAAAACCTATATATAATTCAACCGCAGAGCAGATGTTGGTATTTGAGAAAAAAATAATAATGAAGACTAAAACTTAAGTAGGTTCCTGCAAGCGGATGAGCATTCGGTAGTTATGAATTAAAAGTGATTTACCAAAAAAAAAAAAGGCCGAATCAAAGTGGCTGGCGGACATTTACTTGTGAGCATGTTTATAATTACTAAGCAGCTTTTTATATTTGAAACCGCTTCCTATAACTGCTATGAGCCTGCTGAGACACCCCTAAATCTTAGAGTTGTTCTCTTTATTTGCAAGGAAAGGATGAAAATCGATCACAAACTCACGAAGCATGTTTAGCTTAATCAGGCGGTGCACTAGCACAAAGCATGTCAGTTTAGCATAATCAGTCGGTGCATTAAGACGACTCATGGAAGTTTAACACGGTTACAAAAGTAGAGTACTATTTTCGGAAAGTCAAGGTACAGAAACAATTACAAGCTTCGCAAAGATTTACATGAACTAGTTCCTCAGCTGCTAATTTACTTGACTGCCCTCTGTCTTCTTCTGGAAAAAAAGGGATCCCAATAGAACGGCAATGCCTGTTAATGCAATGGTGAACACAAGCCCTCTCCGTGAGAACTCATTAGGCTGTCTTCTTCTTTGGGGATCTTGCCCTCTTTCAGCTTCCCTGGCATCCCTTCAGATAAAAATACAAAGGGTTATATCCATGACAAAAGAAAAAGAAAAACATATAGATAAGATAAGGACACAAATAGACTACCACCAATCACCATAATTCTAAAACAAGGCTTCTGTAACACCAAACAATGAATACTAAAATAGTTGGGTAATTTACTAGTTTTAACAACTTAAAAAGAAAAGATATTCTCTGTCCCAGCTTATCAATAATGGGCCAAATAGCGGGTGAGGAAACAAACAGTAAGGTCAATTCATGCCATTCCAACCAGGGATGTTCAATGATTCACCCACCAACTTGATAAAATTGGATTGGTTCCATTCCTATTACTTTGGTAACTTGATGGAATGAAACGAAACCTCTAATAAAATTCTAGATAAAATATAATTTACATTGTTGGAGAGCAGAAGCTAGAACTCTCAACCATGCTTGCTCTTTTTTAAGAAGAATCAACCATACTTGCTCTTTTGTTGAAATCTATAACACTACATAGCAACATTTACACAAAATAAATCCAAATTGGAAAGGAATATGAATATCCAGGATCAGTTTGCATACCAATAGAATCCTACCTCTTACCAACACAAACCTGAGGGTTATACTTAAGAGACTTCTGGATTGCTAAAAAAAAAAAAAAACAAACTTGTTTGACCCTTTGGCCCACCAATATTCCAGTCTAAATCTTTTAGCTCAGAAGTTAGATAACGGCAAGCCATAGTGATAATAATTGGATTGGGTTTCTTTTGTTCTGAAGGCATAGTTCAGATTTTATACAAAGACTATTCAACTTATGCAGTCAGCTTGAATTTAAAGTACTAGTCTGGTCTAGCAGAAGTTGTAAACGCATGCCTAGCCTTCTTTGGGGTAAAAAAACACAACCCGCAGAAGATATGGCCGTTGAAATAAATTCCATAGGAAAGAATTCTTTCAGAGTCTAGCTACAGACAGAGACAGCCATAACCAAACGATAGAAAAGTCAGTTGCCCTATCCCTCTTTCCTTTTACTGACTAAATAATCAACCAATTAAATAAAAATATGTGATATTATCATTATCAGCTATACCAACACTAGCGCTGAAACCCAAAGTGGGATACTAGGGTTGGGAAAACAAGATGACCACCGACCCCTCTAAAAGTAATGTCTCATCAAGGACCAACCCAACATAAGAACTGTGACACCATAAAAAAAATATTTAAAAAAAAGGATTTAATTCACTCGATTCAAACCGCTTTGTTGTTTAGTAATAGAGGTGCAGAATGTTTGGATTAAACAAGAAAGTATCCATTGCACTTCAATCCGGTAAGAGAAACAAAAAATCCATTGATTTAGTCTGGTTTATTTTCTAACAGAAACAATACCATCTAGCAATGTAAGAATAGGGGAGTTCAGATACTAAACTGATGAGTCATGGATGGTTGACCATAATTTAAGCAAAAAGATAGCAAGAAAATTCAATCATGGGCACTCATCACAAAATATTCTATTATATTACACAATATAAGGAATCACCATAATATCTAAATTAATATATGAAAGTAAAATGATAGTGAACTAACCTGGAAGGTCCCACGGTACTTTCTGAGACACTATTGCAATTAATCTCATGGTTATATCTTTCTCGAAGTCTAACGTATCTTCTACAACGAAGACAAAGTTCTGTTCGATTGCCACATACTTCCTGCATTATTAAGAGATGCAGATATAAAACTCTATCAATGCCGATGTATATCATCTACCATGTCATCTATTCATTTCAAATAATGAAATTATTACCTGATGCTCAGCTAGATCAACAGCAGGCAATGGGAACTCACAGAACTCGCATGTGACAATTCTTCGAGGACAATTTTCACCTTTGTGGATTGCCAATATATCACGTTCCATTGTCTCACTACAAAGTGAACAAGATACCTGTTCAAATACACATCTCATTAATGTAACAATCAACTGCAGCTAAGTGATATATCACATGTCTACACCCAAGTCAAGACAGTCCTGATCAAACAATATGAGTTGGCCTGACCAATCTTTGAGTTGATCATTGATGACTGCAAACTGGTTTTTTTTTTTTTGTCCTTCTCTTCTTTCATTGAGATTTGATGCATCTACAGATGTTTTGCTCTTGGCAAGAAAAGAAATAAATGAAAATCAGACACAAACAAACTGTGCAGATGCATATATGTGCCTGTTCAGGCCTACATGGACATTTGTCAACTAGTAATATAAACTTATAACATATATTGAACATGCCTTGGAAGAGGAATAAACAATAGGCTGTGTATTTCCAGCATATTGAGAACTTTAGTTTCAGATTGATTCCTTGGAAAAATAAATTCTTTCACAAGCTGATAATAGCTTGATACAGCATGTGAATGTTTCTTTATAATCAGAGACTTGTTTAAATCATAATGCATCAATAAGGGTTTAGCAATCTTGTCAGGTCCACAGATTGCTCCCATGTTGTAAGCAATTCTAAGATGACTGAGGAAAATACACAATCCTTGACACCAGAAAATTGCAACACCCACTAAATTCATACACTCATGCATAACCATGGAATTTAACTTCCTAGTGACTGCTAGTATCTTCTGGAAAAATTTACACCGAACAAAAAGAATTTAACCATGTGTGCAATCCCACCTAATATATTAGCAGGAGAGAAAATCTTTCAATATAGAAAGAAAATATTGCATAGGGTGCAAAAAAAAAAAAAAAAACTCACTCACCGGAGCATGGTTGCCTAAGTAATGTTCCTCAGCATGTTTTTTTGGAACCATGTCACCACAAACTTTACATCTTTCCAGATTGCGGACACAGTGAGCATAATGCAAATCAATATTTAAAGACGGGATAGCTCTTTCACTGAAAAATACATAAACAAATCATCCATTAGCACATTACTTGCGTTAGATCAATGACACATAAAAGGTCACCGCCACGGTCTCCACAAGCATATCACACAACCCTAAGTCATTGGCCAACACATCTACACTCCATAACCTAGCTTTTGAAATTGAACAAACAGTTCACCACTACCAAGGAAGCAGGGAATCTTTAAGCTGATCATTTGCCTACACACCTAAACGAAATTTCGGCAATCCGTTTTCAATTTCACAACTTTAGCATTAATTGGATAAAATCATACACACAGCACCGCAGATTAAAAATCAATCACAACTAAAACCTAGAATTCTTGAACAAAAATCAAGACTGATGCAAACCCAACTCATATATATTTCGAAATTATGAGACTGATTTAGAAGATTGATTACCAGTGAGTGCATATCCTGTTAGCTTCATCAGATGCAAGAGCCATGGCGATTCAGATACTAAGCCCCGCAATTCGGAAAACCTTGAAGACGAAGCAAACTAGAGAATAAATCGAAGAGAATTACGCAAAAGAAATAAGATTTAGGGGAAAAAGGAAATGAATTTAGGGTTGAAAGATTACCCGAAAGCTAAAGGGAGCTGTCCTCGTTTCTGGGTTTTGGTGGGACTATTACGATTTGTTTAGGAATTATTATGAAGAGGAGAAGAATGGAAGGGAAGGAAGACAATGCTTTGGTCTAACAACCTCTTTCCTTATTCATTTAATAATTAGGCGATGTATAGTATTAAATATGGGCTTTTGGGCTGTCCAGAGTCCAGGACTCATTGGGCTGAGATAAGTTCCTTTAAATCCAACCCATGATGTTACTTTATTTTTTTGGGCCAGAATATGCGACTTCTCCCGTTACTAGGGCCGTCCCGATCGAAGCTGAGGCCGAAGGCAAAACTATAACAGAGGGCCTTACTTGGTTTTGATGGTATTCTTATATGCATTTGTTTATTGTAAAATTTGAGTATTTTGTTCAAAAACAACTTTAAAGTAAACTAGCATTCTCCACACATGTTTTGTATGTGCAAGTTTTTTTTTTTTTTTTTTTTTTTTTTTTTTTCAGAAAATAAAAAAGAAAATAGTTGGTTATTACAGAGAAAAGAAAATGGGAGACAGAAAAGTGGGTTGTGGGTACTTTTTTTTTTAAATTTTTATAATAAAAATATATTTTCTAAATGTCTTAATTATCCTTGTGATTTAATTAATTCTAAAACTTTATTAATCTTTTAGGGTTAATTCTGTCAAAATTTTAGATTTTGGCTAACAAAACCTCTTCTCTTAATAATAGTATAGATAATGAAAATTTTTGGTTTGATAAAGGTATGGAACTATAGGATATGAATGTATCCAAAAAAAAAATTGGTATTATGTATAAACTTTTGGTCTGATTAAGATATGGAACTATACATAGGATTTAAAGTCAACTATAGATTATGAACTATAGACATTATATGATAAGACTCTTTCATTTGAATGGGCTCTTTCTCAAGTAGGTACTGGGCCGAAAAAAGAGGACAAAGAGGAGGAGGTGGAGAAGGAGGAGAAAGTTATGATACCCAACCTAGAGAGTGAAAGAGGACAGAGGAGGAAGAAGGAGAAGGAAGAGGCGGTTTTCTTTTATCGAATACTGTTGTCAATTTTAATTTAGTACTCGCAAGTGCACGATTCAATTGTAGGATAGATGTGCAAGCACGAGGTCATTCCCTCAAGGACTGATTGAAACAATTTTGCTATGACAAGTGTGCTTTACTCAAGTGAAACAAACTGATTTTTATGTTGTGATTGAGTTGTAAACAGAAAATTAAAGAAAGAAAAAACTAAAATTAAAGACAAGATTGAGTAATGAGATTCTTTAAGTTTAAGAACAGATTATGAAGATGCTAAAGCATTGAATCCACCACCTACTACTTCTACCCTATTCTCTAGTTGATAACCATTGAATTCTTAGATATCATGCTAAAGATTTCCGTACATAAGCCTTATTGATCCCAGACATATGCCAAAGTTCTTCTAACCTATGAATTCCAACTTATTGATCCTGTATAGAACTCACGTAGCCAAACTATAATTTACTCCACTTAATGATCAGGTTCAAGCAAACATGTTCAACTCCATTAAGCACAAAAGAACTAGGATATCATGCAAACAAGAATATCGACTATGATCAAGCACTTGTATTCTTAATTCACAACTCTTAAATCACAAGATTAAATTATCTTTTGGCACCCTAGAAAACATCTACTCATTGATCAAGTATCATGTCCTTCAACTAAATAACTCATAAACAAAACCTAGGTCTTATTGATCCCGAGCAAAGATTTTGAATAAAAGTTCTATTGAAACGGTGATTAAGAGTTTAACATAGAAATCCAGAAATTCAATAGCAACCAACTAAACAAATAGAATAGTCATACTAGGGGCTTCATCTCAGCCCTAGCTTAGGAATTTAGCAATCCATAACTATGAAAAACATGACTAGAATCAAAGAAAACATGAAACAAACAATGGAAGAATTGAGGAACTCCGGTCTAGCGATGGTGAGAGCTTCTTCTTCTCCTTGTTCTCTGCCGAATATGCTGTGTATTCTGTCTCTAGACGTGCTAGGTTTTCTCCCTGTATGTCTCTTTCCAATCCTACTTGACTTGGGCTTCTTCGGTCTTCTAGTCCAACTTGGAATAGCTTTCTTCTCTCCAAAGGAATGCAGGGTTATTAAAGTCAATGCAAGAAATTACTCCAAATATGTCAAACACGTTCAGCCTTATCCCGTCAAAGTGCTAAGAGCAATGGACTTGGGCTTCACAAATCAGATTCTGAAAAGATATGCAAAATCCGTCAGAATCTGCCTTCCCGAACTAGGTTCGCTAAAATCATCATAACTTGCTCCACAAGAATGCGAATCCACTTCCGTAAAATTCCTCACAAAGCTAACATCCGTATCTTTCCAATGGTATAAGGCTCGCCTACTAGTTCCTTGTGAGAAGGTACAGTTTAATCTGTGAAGTTGACGCAAAGCAGAGACAATTCTGGAAGATCAGGATAGCAAGTATCCTTTCAATCTTGCGTTTGATTTTAAGCTCCAAATCTTTCTTTTCTTCAGTTTAACCTACAAAACACAAACACAAAGTAAATGACTCAAAAATGACAAGAACTAAGCCTAGAATCCTACATTTAAGGGTATAAAAAATGTATGAAATTATGAGTTATCAAATACCCCCAAACTTAGATTTTGCTAGTCCTCGAGCAAACAAGAAAAGAAAAATAAATATGACTCAAAGCACGGACCTAATGTCTTCCAAACATCTCAGAGAACTTATATTGCCCACAAGTATGGTCAGTCAAGATTCGAGCAAGCACAATATCAAATTCACAACTTCACTTAAAAGCTAATCTATTTTGATGACCATCATGCTCAAAATTTAGTGCAAGAACGATCAAACCAATGCAACAAAAGAAACCCAACTTCCTCATGTTTCAAACAAGTGTCAACTCAATTTCTCACAAGGATGCACTCAATTTCTTTCCACTCATGATTTTCTGACTATGGCATAAGCTTTCATTTTCACTCAAGTTATATGTGAGAGGAATGATGTATAAAGGCAAACAAATAGCTCACATACGAAAACAAGAACGAAAAGCTTTTTTCTGACAATATTTTTTTAATTATGATCTCATGAAAGGAATGCCAAAACTCGGATGAAAGGCCAGTGACACCATATGCTCACCCCTTTGCACAAGTCTCCACAAATCGAATGCACAACTTCAAAGATCGAAGAGGTCTTTATTTAGGGTTGTAACGGGGCTATGGGTGTAGGTTTCAAGAAAGAAAGGATCGGGAAATCACAAAAATTCTAAGGAAATTTAGCAGAGCACTAAGATGATAATGTAGAGAGATAAGAACTTCAATGAATTTCCTCAAGGCAATAAAACTCGAAACACATGAAGCAAGAAACTTTTTCTTAAGGCCGGATGTCATCTTTTTGGGCCTTTGCTTCATTCTAAACACCACAATATAATAAAACAACTTATCGAATCCAAGGAAATTCTTCTTCTTTTTTTTTTTCACTTTCGATTTTTTTTCTTCTCGGCTATTCTTTTTTTTTTTTTTTTTTTCTCGATAGCCATCAATATTTTTTTTTCTTCTTCCTTGGATCGACATTTACAATAACACTCCCCCATACTTGCTTACAACAATACCTTGATTTATAATGAATCTCTAAAAATTTTGCTCCACTAACTCCTTAGAATAGGGTCAAGATATAGCTATACTAGGTTAAAGGGTAAGGAATTTGTGGTTGACGAAAGAAAAGGCTTAATATAGGCTCAAGAAGGTTTATCTAGGGGGTTGCACAACTTGTGTGCATTAAAGGGACACAGGTTTAATTTGGCTATGGTGGTTAATCCTAGTGCCTTTATCCTTTCCCGTCCATCATGCAATTCAACCATACGCTTCAAGAGGCTTTGGGGCAAGTTCTAGCATTTGTCCTTATATAATATATGCAAGTTGAATCCGAGTCTCAACCAAGATGAATAAAAGATGAGATCATGCAAAATCCACGCCAAGAAAATAAGATGATCTATTCTAATTCACTCAGAAAAGAAAAGCACATATATAAGCTCAAATTCTCATAAGGGTTAAAATCAAGTTTAACTCATCCTAGCATGCATCAATCAAATTTCAATCATAACACCAATCTAACCATCAATGCAAGACAAGTTAAGCATAATAGTCATAAAAATCTATTAACAATTACTTAAAATCATGAATCAATACATGCTTGCTATCATCTTAAGACCATAATATTAATCCGTAAGAAGTTCATGCTCATCATTGTGTTTGGAAGAACCCTAAGACTTAGACTAACAAACAAAACTAAAAACCCAATGAAAACACAAAAATAAATTTTTTTTTTTTTTTTTATTATTGATTTTTTTTTTCTTTTTTTTGTATAAGGTCAAACAAACACAGAACACAGACCTAAAATAAAATAAAAATACGAAATCCCACCCCCAAACTTAAATTGAGCATTGTCCGCAATGTGAAGAACAAATCAATCGCAGGATTGAAGTGCATACTGCAATCCCCGAATATAAAACAGCAGTGCAGCAATAACAGTAAGGGGACAGAACACGACCAACACAACTAATGGATGAAAAAGAACTACGAAAATAGAAGAAAAGAGTTAGGAAACGTCCCTGGTATGAAGGTAGCAGATGTGAGCACGATTAGAAGCCTCATTCTTGCTGAACACGCACTCCTCTTCTTCCAAAAATCATTGGGTTGCCTCCCAACAAGCGCTAAGTTTTATGTCTTCAGCCAGACCAAGTTTAAGCTCATTCATTTGGAGGATCAGTGAAGGAAACATGCTGCTCATTGGTGTCAAAAGATGTCTCCAAGTAAGGTTTGAGACGTTGACCATTCACTTTGAAGATTGAGTTGTTCCTCAAGTTCTTGATTTCAATTGCTCCATGAGGAAACACCTTTGTAACCAGAAAAGGACCCATCCACCGAGATTTCAGTTTTCCTGGAAAGAGTCTCAGCCGAGAGTTATATAGCAGCACCTTTTGATTTGGTTCGAATGTCTTTTGACGAATGACTTTATCATGAAACCTCTTGGTGCGCTCCTTGTAAATTTTTGCATTCTCATAAGACTCATTACGAATTTCCTCCATCTCATTCAGCTGCAATGCTCTCTGTTCACCGGCTGCATTCATGTCAAAATTGTAGTGCTTGATTGCCCAATATGCTCGGTGCTCCAACTCCACCGGAAGATGACAAGCTTTCCCAAAAACTAAGCGATATGGCGACATGCCAATTGGAGTTTTATAGGCTGTCCTATAAGCCCAGAGAGCATCATTCAAACGTTGAGACCAATCTTTCCTATCCGGACGAACTGTTTTCTCCAAAATATTTTTAATTTCCCGGTTGGAAATCTCAACTTGACCACTAGTTTGAGGGTGGTAAGGTGTAGCGACTTTGTGAGTGATGGAATATTTCTTCATAAGTGATGCGAATGGCTTGTTGCAAAAGTGTAGTCCTCCTTCGCTTATAATAGCTCTAGGAGTGCCAAAACGAGCAAAAATATTGTCTTTGAGAAAAGAAAGTACCACCTTGTGATCATTAGTCTTGCAAGCAATTGCTTCAACCCATTTTGATACATAATCCACTGCCACCAATATGTAGAGATTGCCAAAGGATTGAGGGAAAGGTCCCATGAAGTCTATTCCCCATACATCAAATAATTCAACCACCAAAATATTACTCAAAGGCATCATGTCACGTTTGGAGATATTACCCATTCGTTGGCAGCGATCACATGAAGAACAAAATTCAAAAGCATCCTTGAATAATGTTGGCCAATAAAAGCCACTTTGAAGAACTTTAGCCGCTGTTTTCTTGGCTCCAAAATGCCCACCACAAGCATAACTATGGCAGAAACGAAGAATGCTTTGAAACTCACTTTCCGGTACACATCTTCTAATCAATTGGTCTGGGCAATGTTTGAATAAATATGGTTCATCCCAAATATAATGCTTCACTTTAGAAAGAAATTTCTCCCTCTCTTGCTTGCTCCAATGATCTGGAATTTTTTTTGTAACAATAAAGTTCACAATATGAGCAAACCAAGGAGGAGAATCACGTAACATAAACAATTGTTCATCAGGAAAATTTTCATTCAAAGGAAGGCAGTCCACTTCATCATCTTCATGCACCAATCTACTCAAGTGGTCTGCAACCACATTCTCACTTCCTTTTTTATCTTTTATCTCCAAATCAAATTCTTGAAGTAAGAGAACCCAACGGATCAGTCGAGGCTTCGCCTCTTTCTTGGCAAGTAAATATTTAAGGGCAGCATGATCAGTGTAGACAATTACTTTGGAACCAATTAAATAAGACCGGAACTTGTCTAGAGCAAATACAACCGCAAGCAACTCTTTTTCGGTGGTAGAATAGTTAAGTTGAGCATCATTTAGAGTCTTTGAAGCATAATAAATAGCATGAGGAAGCCTCTCTATACGCTGCCCCAAAACTACACCCACCGCATAATCCGACGCATCACACATTAATTCAAATGGCAAGTTCCAATCTGGAGGCTTTATGATATGAGCTGAAGTGAGGAGGGCCTTGAGCTTGTTAAATGCCTCTAGACATGCTTTATTAAACACAAATTCTGCATCTTTTGCTAATAAATTGCTCAATGGTCCTGCAATCTTGCTAAAATCCTTCATGAAACGTCGATAAAATCCGGCGTGGCCAAGGAAAGAACGCACTCCCTTTACTGTTGTTGGTGGAGGAAGATTGGTAATTAAATCCACTTTTGCTTTATCAACTTCAATGCCTTTGCTTGAAACAATATGTCCCAACACAATACCTTGCTTGACCATAAAATGGCACTTCTCCCAATTTAGCACAAGATTGGTTTCTTGACATCTTTTGAGCACTAGAGCTAAATGAAGCAAACAATCATCAAAAGAAGAACCAAAAACAGAAAAGTCGTCCATAAATACCTCAATAAATCGCTCCACCACGTCGGAGAAAATACTCATCATACACCGTTGGAAGGTGGCAGGTGCATTACACAATCCAAAAGGCATTCTCCGGTATGCGAAAGTACCAAAAGGGCAAGTAAATGTAGTCTTTTCTTGGTCCTCCGGTGCAATAGGAATTTGATTATACCCTGAATAACTGTCAAGGAAACAATAATAACTATGACCTGCCAATCGCTCAAGCATCTGATCAATAAAAGGTAATGGAAAGTGGTCTTTGCGTGTGGCAGTGTTGAGCTTTCGGTAATCAATACATACTCTCCAACCCGTAGTCATCCTTGTAGGCACTAACTCGTCTTTTTCATTCTTCACAACGGTTATTCCTGACTTTTTAGGAACCACTTGAACTGGACTAACCCATTGACTATCTGAAATTGGATATATAACTCCAACATCGAGGAGCTTCAAAATTTCAGCACGCACAACCTCTTTCATTGGTGGATTCAAACGCTTTTGTGCATCACGTGTTGGCTTCATATTGTCTTCAAGATGGATTCGGTGCATACACATTGTAGGACTTATACCTTTAATATCTGCAATTGTCCATCCAATCGCTATTTTGTGAGCTTGAAGAACTTGCAACAACTTCTTTTCATCTTCTTCACAAAGGTCCGAAGCAATAATCACTGGAAGTGTCTCACTTTCACCCAAAAATACATATTTCAAGTGTTGTGGCAGTGGCTTGAGCTCTAACTTCGGTGCTTGCTGAATGGAAGGCACAACTTTATTTGTGGACAAAGGTAAAGACTCAAATTGGTTCCACTTTCTTGATTCAAAAACCGGTGCAGCATTAAGAAGCTTCTCTAACTCATCAACCTCTTTCTTGGCATCAAAATCCATTCCAGATTGTGTCAAACATACTTCAAGGGGATCTTGAGATGAATTCAAAATAAAAGATTCATGAGTAATAGGAGAAATAGAATCAACCATAAAATATTTACCATCTTCGGAGGGACGTCGGCCAGCTTCAAAAATCTTGTACTCCACGGACATGTCACCAACTGTCATAGATAGAAGTCCATCTTTTACTTTAATTATGGTATCAGCAGTAGCCATGAATGCACGACCCAAAATGATTGGTACATCCTCACTTGAATAAGCATCTGGTTCAGTTTCAAGAATGACAAAATCTGCAAGCAATATGAACTTATCAACCTTCACTAACACATCTTCAACAATTCCCTTTGGCCTCTTGACTGATCGGTCTGCAAATTTCAAGGTGATTGATGTTGGTTGTAGGTCACCAAGCTTTAATTTCAAAAACAGAGAGTACGGCATCAGATTCACACTTGCACCCAAGTCCATCAAAGCACGCTCAAAATAATGATCACCAATTGTGCAAGGGATTGTGAAGCTGCCCGGATCCTTTAACTTTGGAGGGAGTCTTCTTTGAATTACGGCACTGACCTCTTCTGACAACAACACTTTCTCATGATCTTCAAATTTTCGCTTATTAGTGCATAACTCCTTCAAAAACTTCGCATAAGCTGGGATTTGTTTAATAGCATCAAGCAAAGGAATATTAATTTGTACCTTGCGAAATAGTTCCATAATCTCAGTCAAGTGCCAATCTTTCTTTGGCTTCTGAAGCAACTGTGGATATGGAGGTTTGGGAACAACTTGAGACTCTGAAGTAGACCGTAAAGGCGTTTCTGGGGTGCTAGAAGTCGCTGGGGTTGAATCAGTACGTTTTCGGGATTGCTGTTGCAGATTCCTTCTCTGCTGATTCATTAATTTCTGGGTTTCCCCGTTTGACTTCTTCTTTATCTCTTGGACTACGAACTTTTATATCAACTTCTTTTCCACTCCTCAATGTGATCTCAGCTTTCATAGGCTCATGTTTCTCAAATTGACCCCTTGGATTAGCAAGAGTTTGGCTAGGTAAACGCCCTTGTTCTCTCTCATTCAAAGCAGTGGCAATCTGACCAACTTGAACTTCTAGCTTAGAAATAGCTTGAGATTGAACTTGCTGCTCTTTCTTGGTCTCTTGAATAGCTTGAAGCATCTGAGCATTCGCCTTTTGAAATTCCATCTGATTTTGTGCAAGTTGCTGCATGGTTTCTTCAAGAGATGGTTTCTTTTGTTCAACCGACCCTTGATAATTTTGCATGGGAGGATTCCTTGGCATTTGCACCTGATTATTATTGCTATAAGAGAAATTTGGATGTTGCCTCCAACCTGGATTATATGTATTTGAAAAAGGATCATTAACAGGCCTTCTATAATTATTCACCATGTTGACTTGCTCATCATGGAAGAAATTTTCGGGACAAGCCTCTGTGGTATGTGCAATACTTGAACACGAAGCACATGTCTCCCTTGCAGCCTTATTTAATAGAGGAGTAAGGCTCTTCATTTGTCTTGCCAAGGCTGCAACTTGTTCTTCCAACTTAGTACTTGCACTAACCTCATATAGTCCTCCTCTTTTGGGCACTGATGTATAAGGATCATATTGCTGCGAATTTTCACATATAGCCTCAAAAGCTTGAATTGCCTCTTCTGTCGTCTTTCCCATCAAGCTTCCACCAACTGTAGCATCCACCATACTTCTACTTTGGGCATTCAAACCTCTATAGAAAAATTGAGCCTTTTGGGGTTTAGAAAATCCATGGTGAGGACACTTTAAAAATAAATCCTTATAACGTTCCCAACTCTCATAAAAAGGTTCTCCTTCGGATTGAGAGAAACCAAAAATTTCTGCTTGGAGAGCATTGGTTTTCTTAGCCGGGAAGAATTTCAACAAGAACTTTTTAACCAAATCATCCCAAGTATTGATGGAACCAAGGGGAAGAGAGCTTAGCCACTTTCTTGCCTTGTCTTTCAATGAAAAAGGGAAAAGCCTTAAACGGATCTGCTCATCTGATATCTCATACCGAAAAGTCCCACATATGTCCTTGAATTCCTCCACATGGAGATAAGGGTCTTCATTCGTCTTCCCATAAAAGTTAGGCAAGCTTTGGATTGTTGCTGGTCTAATCTCAAAACGCACTCTTGCAGGAATAGGAGCTACAACAATACAAGATGATGTTGTGAGTGCAGTAGGAGCCGTGAACTCCTTCAATGCTTTTGTTTCATCTTCTGCCATTGGAACCACAACTTGAGCTTGAGTTCTTGCTTGCTTTAAGAGTCTTCTACGAGTTCGTTCAATCTCCGGATCGTAGACAATGAGAGCTAAATTCTGGGATCGACGACCTTGCATAAACCAATTCAAACCTACAAGAAAAAAAAAAATAATAAGTAAAAGAAAAAACTAAAAAAAACTAAAAAAACTATACAAAAATGAAGTATGGCACAACTGACAAATCAAATTGAATTAAGTCAGTCCCCGGCAACGGCGCCAAAAACTTGTTGTCAATTTTAATTTAGTACTCGCAAGTGCACGATTCAATTGTAGGATAGATGTGCAAGCACGAGGTCATTCCCTCAAGGACTGATTGAAACAATTTTGCTATGACAAGTGTGCTTTACTCAAGTGAAACAAACTGATTTTTATGTTGTGATTGAGTTGTAAACAGAAAATTAAAGAAAGAAAAAACTAAAATTAAAGACAAGATTGAGTAATGAGATTCTTTAAGTTTAAGAACAGATTATGAAGATGCTAAAGCATTGAATCCACCACCTACTACTTCTACCCTATTCTCTAGTTGATAACCATTGAATTCTTAGATATCATGCTAAAGATTTCCGTACATAAGCCTTATTGATCCCAGACATATGCCAAAGTTCTTCTAACCTATGAATTCCAACTTATTGATCCTGTATAGAACTCACGTAGCCAAACTATAATTTACTCCACTTAATGATCAGGTTCAAGCAAACATGTTCAACTCCATTAAGCACAAAAGAACTAGGAAATCATGCAAACAAGAATATCGACTATGATCAAGCACTTGTATTCTTAATTCACAACTCTTAAATCACAAGATTAAATTATCTTTTGGCACCCTAGAAAACATCTACTCATTGATCAAGTATCATGTTCTTCAACCAAATAACTCATAAACAAAACCTAGGTCTTATTGATCCCGAGCAAAGATTTTGAATAAAAGTTCTATTGAAACGGTGATTAAGAGTTTAACATAGAAATCCAGAAATTCAATAGCAACCAACTAAACAAATAGAATAGTCATACTAGGGGCTTCATCTCAGCCCTAGCTTAGGAATTTAGCAATCCATAACTATGAAAAACATGACTAGAATCAAAGAAAACATGAAACAAACAATGGAAGAATTGAGGAACTCCGGTCCAGCGATGGTGAGAGCTTCTTCTTCTCCTTGTTCTCTGCCGAATATGCTGTGTATTCTGTCTCTAGACGTGCTAGGTTTTCTCCCTGTATGTCTCTTTCCAATCCTACTTGACTTGGGCTTCTTCGGTCTTCTAGTCCAACTTGGAATAGCTTTCTTCTCTCCAAAGGAACGCAGGGTTATTAAAGTCAATGCAAGAAATTACTCCAAATATGTCAAACACGTTCAGCCTTATCCCGTCAAAGTGCTAAGAGCAATGGACTTAGGCTTCACAAATCAGATTCTGAAAAGATATGCAAAATCCGTCAGAATCTGCCTTCCCGAACTAGGTTCGCTAAAATCATCATAACTTGCTCCACAAGAATGTGAATCCACTTCCGTAAAATTCCTCACAAAGCTAACATCCGTATCTTTCTAATGGTATGAGGCTCGCCTGCTAGTTCCTTGTGAGAAGGTACAGTTTAATCTGTGAAGTTGACGCAAAGCAGAGACAATTCTGGAAGATCAGGATAGCAAGTATCCTTTCAATCTTGCGTTTGATTTTAAGCTCCAAATCTTTCTTTTCTTCAGTTTAACCTACAAAACACAAACACAAAGTAAATGACTCAAAAATGACAAGAACTAAGCCTAGAATCCTACATTTAAGGGTATAAAAAATGTATGAAATTATGAGTTATCAAATACCATAACGTGATGCAGTGGCGCGGCATAGCAAAAAATCTTTTCTTCTTCGCAAGTCGGGTGTCCGTTGGATAGTTAAGGGAGGATATGAACACTTCTTTTTTGCTTAATATGGTAAAATACGGCACATTTATAAGTTTATAGTACTTTCAATGGTTCTCAAGTGTTGCACTCTCAAGACCAGAACGTCTAGCATATCAGTTCTATATTTACTAAAGATCCTAATATTGTGGACATTGGACTTGTGGAAAGATGCATGTATATGAGTCTATATATGATGCATTTATTTCGTGTGCGTAACTCACTTATTCTTTAGTTGTTATTGATGAACTTTAGTGCACTTTTAGTAGTGTTAATTCAAAGCTAAAACAATATAGACATAGGCAATACGTAATACTATATACAAAGTTTAGTTGTCATGTGATTAAAAAAGAAAGGGAATCCAGACCGATCGCAAAAGGAAGGTTAACTACAAGAAAAAAACTCATATAGAGACGATGCTTGTAGTTCATAAGGAAGAACCCTTCCAAGTCTAGCCAAACGTACTTAAAAGAATTTAAAAAAAAGGTTCATCAAGCATCATAATTCAAAATGAAGAAACTTCAGGAAATTACAATGAGTTGCATAGTGTTCGGTTCCACTCTTCTGAAAAGCCATTATCTCCCTCTCTCTCTTTTTTTTTTTGGAACTTTCAATCTCCTTTACTCAAGTATAAACTTCATTGGGCTCAGGACACTTGTCTTAATTGCTCTTAAGTATTGGAATATTCATTGGGGAAATTTCTAATATTAAATGATTTGGGAAGTACAAATCTTGAAGGTTTCCCTAGTGGTCGCTTTAGTAGTACGCAGCGAATCTATTGGTGGATTCCCTAAACCCTAATAATTAACCTGAGTCGGCCAATCCAAAACAAAAGCTCAAGAAACGAGCGCCAAACCCTAATCTGTACATAATGTACAGCACAGCGTGCAGAAGAGAAATAAAAGAAAACCATCAATTGCATGTTTAATGTGGAGTATGGATTTGATTTGAGTCCATCCAAATGGAAAAAGCAAACGGTTAGAGGGGATTTTGTCACCTGAAATATACATCTGGCTCCACTACTAATTTATTAGATCAACGACTAATCATCAATATCGCCTGGCTTTATACTTACAAATATAAAATTGATTAGATCGACAGTTGTTAAGCGCTTTGAATTAATTTCTATTTTTAGTTGTGGTTGATAATTGTCCAGCCAGCGTCAACTATTATTAAAACTTGTTAAATACTTTTTACATTAAGTATGTTTAATACTCTATATATACAAACATATATGTTTTATTTAGTATTAGTCTTGTTTAAGTGTACTTCTTTTACAGACACACACACAAAGATAGATCATATATTTATATATATATAGAGCTTAATTACTGTGCACATCTACAGGTCAGTAAAAGTCATCATCCTACAGTGGACACGCTAGTAAATAAGTTTTTCTATTATTTCATCTCGACTGGTTTTTTCTTTAGTAGGTAAGAGATCGTGATAGCTCGACTGTCCATTTTATCGTAGTGTGAGACATTATCACATGTTTTCGTGTGCTCAACGCACTAATAAATAAGTTTTTCTATTATCTCATTTTGACTTGTTTTTTTATTCAATAGATAAGATATCGTGATAACTCGTCTATCCATTTTGTCGTATTGTGAGACATGTAACATGTGCATACAAAATTATTTTACTTTTTCACACTACTAACAATCACACTCACATGCTTCATTCTTTTTTTAAGAGCTTAACTTGTTTAAGAATATACACTATAACAAGCCGTGATCAACTTAACGTACAAGCCCTTATCTCAAGGTTAAATAATCGAATGTTTTTATGCAATTGAAGTTGCACTCAATAATAGAAATGACGAAGTAAAAGCATAACAAATTTAACGAAGATGTGATTTTAGAGAGAGAGTCAAGGTACTGGAAGGATGGAGGGAAAAAGAAATGAGGTAGGAGCCTATGATTCAGATCATATGCATAATGGTTTCTTCTGTGGTAATGAAATACAACTTGGCTAATATTAATGGGTTGATAGTGCCAACTTTGGAATTTGAAACTTCAGGTGAGGGACAAAGTTTGCAGTTGGCAGTAGATCTCCTACTCCGGGTCAGTCGATCAGGTGCTTTGACAACAAATATTATTTGGAGTCAGTGTATGCACGCCAATTTCCATATATGTATTACACTTTAGAGGAATCCAAGCTATCTTTCTCATTTACTTTTCCTTCAACATTTTCCACTCCTTAACTTTAACTGACGTGTATTTAGGCTAGGGGTGAGTTCGGTTCCGAACCTAAATCGAAAACCGAACTGAATTTAGGCTCGGTGCGATTCGGTTCGGTTTTTGTGTTTTGAGAAGTTGACACCGAAAACCGAACCGACCCGAACGGTTCGGTTCGGTTTCTTTTTTTTTTTACAGACTTCTACTTTTTTAAAATAAAAATAATTTAATAATTGTTTTTTTTTTCCAGGTCTTTTTTATAGTTCATTCTCTCTTTTTGCTAGCCTTTTGGGCCCTTCCTCACCAAAAAATAAAACTATGCATCAAACACATTGGTGTAGACTCGAGAGATTCAAGTCCATCTACTTACAAAAATTACTCCAGAAACTAGGAAATTAGGAATCAAGGCCATTGGAGCCTTTTCGATATAACAAATAAAATAAAAGAGCAACCCATTAACCAATAACCACCCACACAAGCAAAAGACATGAAAAACAAAAACAAAAAAGAGAATGCTGTCTCAAAATTGATGCTTGTAATCTCTGCCATAGCTCCTGCATACATTTCAGATCACACAAACTGAGTCAGTCTCTAAATCCAAATCAATATAAAACGCCACAGTCAATCTTTGTCCTATGTTTCTGATAAATAAAAAATATAATAACTTTCTTTGCTTGAAATGGGAAGTGACATGAATTGGTGTTAATAGCTAGCTATACAGCTTAAAAAGGAAGTCTCATCATATATAATCATCAAGTTTATACACATCTATCAACTTATATGTAGACTTTTAGAGTAACAAACCTGCAAATGACTAGCTATGTTCTCCCTAGTCAAGCCAGGCACATTCATGAACTCAAGGATTCTCCCTAGGCACAGCCTCTGTATGGAAAGCCAAAGGTAAACAATACTTATTAGTAGACCAAAAATTAATCAGACAGCGAAATATATAATATAATTAAACTTACTATCCTATTAATGTAAACATGGCACAGGCAGACTGAGGAATCAATACATATTCTACTATCATATCATATCAATGGTCATATCAGATAGTATTATCTCAAATTACCCTTAACTCCACCTTATGCCTCAAAATCAGTAAGACTTGGTAGTGAGAATAATCTCAATTATAGAATACATGCCCCAAATGAAAACAACACCAAAACGCAAAACTGATTCAATAATTTTGATATGTTTACCAGTTAAAGCATGTCTTGTTAAACAGACCAGATTACATAGTGGTTATTCAAATTCCTAAGCTTGCAGATTAGAGACCCAGCTATAACAAAGTATATGATTTAAGTCATCATCCCAGCTAAAACATAACATATTGAACAGAGAAACCATCAATGTTTTAAAGTAATGAACATATATTACTTATAAACGCATACTGTACCTGCAGTAATTAATATTGTTTGATCAGCACCACCATCCAATTCACTACTTTGCATCCTTGAAATTATAGCATCTGCCTAACAAAAAAAGGCCAGGAACAATACACAGTCACACACTGTCATTCAAGTTTGAACTTTGAACCATAAATTAAAACACCCAGACAGTGAAATAATATGAAAATAAATATCAAACATTGTCATCATCCTTCTGCGCACTGTGTCAATTCGGTATGAAGCCAATCCAGGTCCAATCGTAATTCACCATCCCAGCAAAAACAAGCAAAGAAACTATCCTGTAAAATACCAAGAGAAAAACATATATTACCATCAAGTCATCAACATGCATGAAAACCAAGATTGAAATCAAAATATTAACACCCAGAAAATCAAAACCTTAAATTAAATAGAAATTAACAAAAACCACATTAGAATAGCAAAAGGCATCAGAAATACCCATCGATCTAGTCCTTGCGGCGGCGGCGGAGATCGTGCTCATCAAACTTCAACCACCATGGCACCATACTCGGATTTCAAACGAAACCCGATAACCCAGAGAAGAGTATTGATGGAAATAATTACATCACCCGATCTGGACCATGGCCATCGATCTGGACCTTGGCTATGGAGGAGAAAAGAACACCGAGTCTTCTTCAATCTCTTAAGTCAAAAAACAGGAAATAAGAAGACAAGATAGCGCTGCTAGTGAGGATTGAGGACTTGAGGAGTTGAGGTCGAGGATTGAGGACACGAAATATGAATCGGGAAAATCAGAATCTCAGATCGGTGAAAATCAAAGACGGAGGAAGCTCCGGCTGAGAGATGTGTGAAGGAAGAAGGTAGAGAAAACGAACCTGAAGGAGTTGACATTTTACGGTGGCGATCCCAAAGAGGCGGTAGAGGGGACCACCGAGACCTTGGCCTGACGGTTTTGGACGGTGAGCTTAACCCAGTCCTTGGCGGTCTCCTTGGCGATCTCGAATTGTCGATGATGAAGAGAAAACTGAGAGGCCAATGAAGAAAGAGATCGGCGAGAGGAAGAGAGGTGAGAGGAAGAGAGAGAAACTGAAATGAGATAGGGTCGTGGAAGTGAGGCAGTGAGAAAGGGAATATAGTTGGTCTCTAACCCTAAAACAAAATGACATCGTTTTGTCAAAAGTGAACAGTGTTTCAGTTTTCGGTTCGGTTTTCACCGGGCCGAAACCGAAAACCGAACCGAACATAATAGGTTCTGTTCAGTTTTTTTTTTTTTGGTTCGGTTTTTTTTCGGTGCAGTTTTGTTTGGCTTCAGTTAGGGTTTCGGTGCGGTTTTTTTTCGGTTTTCGGTTTCGCAAGCCCACCCCTAATTTAGGTAACACGCATAGCTATGATTTTAATGTTTTCAAAACTCAACATGTTTTTTGCCGAATTTACCCCTAATTAAAGCAAAATATATTTTCATTGTTATTATCTGTATTTTTTCTCTCTCTGCTGCCCTTCTACTTCTTCTCCTCCTTTTTTCTCTCGTTTTTCTTCTCCCCTTCTTTTTTTTTTTCATTTTTGAAGTTCAAACTCTAAATTAACTAGATATATTCATGATAATCTATATGACAATCTGCCGATTGAATCTAAAATCCACATCGATGTTCTAGCTTGTTTATGGAGAAAACCCACCTAGTTCTTCACGCATTGACATTTCTCGAGGCAAAAATTTGGTACACAACAATTTCAGAGATTTCTTAGAGATTAGATCATCACTAATTTAGTGTAATTCCTAAATTTTTCAATCCAAATGACTTTTATTTTTGTCACACCCCGATTTTTAACACAATTAAAAATCAATATATAATTATGGGATGTGTGATGGTTCAACCATCAATACAAAATACCTGAAAAACTTTTTCCGTTTTTAACCAAGTACATACTGATGTCCTAGACCCTCTCTGTCAATACAGACTCGCTCCGTATAGTCAAATATTACACAAGTTTACAAATTAAATTATTTCAACAAAATAATAAGTAAATGCTCCTCAAAGCTTACTACAAGCGAAAGTCTTAATAATGGTAAAGTCACAAAATTAGCTTCCTACCGTAAAGCTGCAACTAGCGGAAACTCAGCTTCAACCATGATTACCCTGACCTACAGGATTAATCTCTATACCATCGAATAGTGCACCAGGTTGCAACACAACAAACTTGGTAAGCTTATGAAAGCTCGTATGAGTAACTCAAAACAAACTCCACACAACTCACACCAAAACAAGGAAAACCTTTCAACTCGAGAAAAAGGACACATACCATGCTTCCCAAAACAATATTCTTTTCCCAAAAGAAAACAACAAAAGTCACCCCGTGACAAAATCATAATAATTGAAACTCTGAAAATTAAATCTGAAAATTAAATATGATACACAAGTCCACCCTGAACGTTTAAAAGAAAGAATCCTCGAAACTCCCTTTTAAAACACGTACTCAAAACAATGAAAGTCACCCCCTGACAAAATCATATTAATGGAAACTCTGACAATTAAATATGCTTTTTCCCAAATAACACAACAAAAGTCACCCCGTGACAAAATCATATTAATTGAAACACTGACAATTCAATATGACCACAAGTCCCACTTAGACATTTAAAACAAAAAATCCCCGAAACTCCCTTTTAAAACACGTACTCATAAGCATCAAGTAGCTCCCCGCTACTCCCTATGATGTACAATGGCAACAGACTAGAGCTCTAATTAATCATATCCACTCACTCGGCCAAATGCATGAAGTCCCGATATATATGCCTGAGGTCACTCCCAGCAACCTCAAATCCTTAGATCTCCTCAATCGTTAGATGAGAACATTTAAAAGCGGTCACTCAGGACCAAATGTTACTTAACTCTCAAAATGAGATGTCACCCCGTGACCTCCGATCATCAGACCTCCCCGGTTGCCAGATACCTCAAATCCTTAGACCTCCTCGGTCGTTAGATGAGAACATTTAAAAACTATCACACAGGACCAAATGTTACTCAACTCTCAAAATGAGATGTCACCCTGTGACCTCCGATCATCAGACCTCCCCGGTTGCCAGATCAAAACATTAAGCAAGTCACTCTGCACCCAAAATGTTAAACCAAATCAAAATGAGATGTCACCCCGTGACCTCCGAATCATCCGACCTCCCCGGTCGCCAGATTCAAAATATTAAGCAAGTCGCTCTGGACCCAAAATGTTAAATCAAATCAAAAGGAGAAATCACCACCTGTGACTCTCAGATCTTCAGACCCTCGGTCGTTAGATCAAAACGTTCAAATCATATTAAAGCAACTCACTCCAAATCTTAACACTTTTCAAAGATTAGAAATTCCCAATTCCTAACACAATGTTTCCCGAAAAGTTAAGCCTCAAAACGATAGAATGAAACCCATCATACATATTGTTTAAATCACCCATCAACCCATAAGAATATATATATATATATATATATATATATATATATATTTCATGTAAAAATATATACAAATGAACATTGTGAGATTACTCACCTCTAAATCCTGCTGCGTCTTCTATATAGAACAGAGTAGCACAACCACAAAATATCCGTCCAATAATACTTTATCAAGTACCTAATCAGATACGGTCTCAACTTAGTACACAATCACAATGGATTAAAGTCCGAAACCCCTGTTTTGAACTAAAATCCCCATAAGTAACGCCAATCGAGGCGAAACTTCATCTGAAAACACCCCAAAGTCTCCGGAACACTTCTAAGATCACTATCAAAACCACAAGTCGACAGACAATCGAATCCACATAGATAGAAAACCGTACGGTGCGAAATCACAAAAACCCTAACATACTCATACGACTCCAAAAATTACGTACTATACATCAAAACGCTCGTATCGACAAGTAGATGATATGAAAAAATAGAAACTATCCCTTACATGGCTGGAACGCTGCCACAGGCAGTTGCACAACCATCACAACCACTGCCAGCCAAAACTTAAAATCACATTAATCCAACCGTCCAAAATATCAAGAATACCAAGTAAAGCAACTTTAATACCTGGGGTTCAAGCCAACTAGGTCTAGATCGCCACCTATCACAGTCCAAAGCCCAATATTTATTGCTCACGTTGAGTTGCAACTCCACACTGAGAATCGTTTGAAACCACCACCAAGGATCGACAAAGGAGGCTCTTACGAACTCAACAAGCTTGGTTTGAAGCCCCGTCGTAGTCGGAGATCGGAGAACCGATTGGGTCCGACTGCCTCTAACTTCACCGTCTTGTAGCTCCGCCATGGGCGAGAATTGACGCAAGAGGATGCCACAGGAAGGAACGCACGGTGGAGGCAAAGAGGTCTGTCCAGGTTTCAAGGCCGAAGCCTGGAGGTAACCAGAGATGGAAATGGCGTCCAGGTCGAAACTGCAGGTCCGGGTCAGGTCTCGCGGCTTAAGAGAGAGAACGGAGGTTTTCAATATCTAAAAAAGGAAACTCCCCAAAATGAAAATAGTAACTTCCGAAAATGGAAAGTTCTGTTTCTAGTGGTTTCCAAAAATATCCGAAATTTCCATAGACCATAACTTTCACGTACGAACTCCGATTTTTGTGTTCCATATGTCCACGAACTCGTATCAACACGCTCTACAACTTTCATGATGGAAGTTTTTGGAGAAACCCAACGTATAAAAAGTCAACCTTCGTGCCCCCCTAAAACCATATTTTTCGAATAGCAATTCGTTCGAAACACTTCCTCTCCATCCACAAACCACGAAACCGTCCAATAACCACTAATTAATTCCAAAAAATTCTCAAAAAATAATAACTAATTTTTGGAGCACTACAATTTTTGCCTTACAGATTTCAAAACCCAATAGTCAAACTTTGAGAAGAAAAAAAAAACGAGTTGACACTGAGAAACCCAGAGACCCTCATATTTGACTTTGGGTTCATTGTTGTTAAGCCTTTTGTTTGTATTAGATTTTTGGGTTTAGTAAGGACAATAACTGTAATCTCATATATTCTATTATTTATCAACTATCTCTCCCTCAATCATGTATCCATGTGGCCTGATGATTTGGAATTCTGGGTTTGAAACTACCCAAAAGAAAGAAAGAAAAAAGATGATAAATCGTTCAGTACCCAGTAGTGAGAGAGAGAAGAGAGAGAAAAAAAAGGAATATAGAAAATAAATAAAAGGTATATTGGGATTTCAAAACATTAATGTCATAGGTAAGAGTGTTATCTAAATACACGTGTCAGTTGATGAATGGGAAAGGTTAGAGAGAAAAGGTAAATGGGGAACGTAGCTAGCTGTTTATGTGTGAGCATACGGAACGGGAACTAAGTGGGATCATGATAGGGAGAGAGAGAGAAAGAGACAAGCATGTATAGTGGTTCACCTTGCCCTTGAGGCAAAGCTACGTCCACTTAGAGATTCCACTAGTAGTGAGGCCAAGTAGCCTTTGTAGTGATTCAAGTACAAGGATCATGGATCCATCCCTTTCCAAGAAGGGGAGGACTTCCTCTTATAGCTTAAGGAAGTCTCATTCTATTCTACATTTCTGATGTGGGACATAATACACATATTTACTTATCTTGAAGGCTTTTGGAAAGCATGGGAGGGTGGCCTCCTGGCAAGATACCGGCCGACCTCCACCATGGCGTGGTAGCTCGGGTGTTGGTCTACCAGATGCGCGCATATCGTAGGCGGGACCTACCTTGTCGCGGGACCCACCTATGAGGTTGTTGCTTATGCTTGGCAGTATGTGATATAGGTGGTATGTACAAGTCCCCCAAGTCCCCGAGTAAGAGGCGCTTCTTGGTTGGGGAGTTTAAATATGATGCCGCCAAGTATGAGTGATAACCTCGTTGAACGTCATACCCATACTAGTCCCCCAACTCCATGAGCAAGAAGGGACTCTTCCAGGTCTTGTGAAGTTTCCATGACAGGTTGGTGCCACAGGGCCCACCATCTAGCTAGTACCTGCAAATACGATAAGAGTGTACAAAGAGCATATTGATTGCGCTAGGGCAATCTAGGTGACATTGGAGTCAAATGCATCGAGGTGCATGAATGTTTGTATGAGATGTATGTTATATATAGCATGTATGCACATATTATGTAGTGTTGACATACAACGTATAAGTCTAGAATGTATGTGGTTGTGAAAGTATAACGAAGTGCATATGATGCATAGATGTGTGATGAATGCGATGACGTGTACATAATGATATGTATATGTTGTATGCATATGATGCACATGTGTTAGGACCGAGAGTGTGGTTACTCGCCGAGTCACCCAAGTCACGTAGTGAAACAGAAATTTGGATTCAGGTTACGTTCGACGAAGTCGGTAAGGCTGAGAATGAAGCTCCGGTATCGAAGGATAGGTTAGAGGAAGGAACGCTAACTTACTTAACCTGAACGTAAAACCATAACTCGATTGTTTGGCTTATGTGTAACGGGAACGTAAGAGTTGAGCTCGCTCATGTTGAGCAGGTGTGAGTTTTCTCCTATGGTCTTATTAATGGGATGTAAAAGAAATTTAATTGTTGCGATCAACAATAGGTGAAAAATTTCAATATTTCCATTAATAGACCATAACATGAAAAGTATGAGTGTGAAGCTCAATGATAGTCCCGGTTAGGTACTACCTCCACTTGTGATAAGTGGTATAAATAAGTCCCCCAAGAGTAGAGAACGCTCGGGAGCTGAGATGACTCAAAAAGCAAGGGACTGGACCTTGGCTTATGTAAGGGAGCTACCTTTTAGTTATCCTGTTGGGATACTTCGCTCGAGTAGATGATTTATAAGGGCATGTAGGCCTTGTGTACAACGACTTTGGTACCCATTGGGGTATTGTATAGGCGTCGGCCTCTGGTACCCTTTGGAGGGCCCGGTCTCTGGTACCAGGCTGGGAAGTGAGAGGGCTTGGTGCCTCTTGTACCCGATGGGGTAAAGTGAGGGTTTTATCATCGTGACCCGGTGGGATCACATGAGGTCTTGAGCCTCGTACCCAATGGGGTAGAGTGAGGGCTTGAGCCTCCTTAACCCAATGGGGTTGAATGAGGGCCTGTAGGCCTCCGTGATCGATGGGATCGAAAGGAAGGCTTGAGCCTCCTAACCCGGTCAGGGTACCTCCCATGATTGGAGGGTTTATGAGATGCATGTTGCATTTATTTAGTGAATTTGACATGTATATATGTAGCAATTTTAATTGAAGGAAAATTAAATTAAAGCATTTATGGCATGTATGTTTAACATGTACTTGTAGTGGAAATGCTAGTAAGAATTAGCATTTTGTAAGCATGCCTAAGAATAATGGAGACATTCCAAGCATGACATAAGGATTTTAGGCATAGTGAATATGCTACTAATATCATCACGTTTTGTAAGCATGCTTAGATAAGTGATTAACGAAGCATGTAAAGCATTGCATTAGCTCAAAGTAAAAGAGCATAAGTGAGAACTTATCTGGAGCTGATAGAAAGTAGTAAGATATTGGAATTGTTGAAACATGAGATTCCATGTTTTTCCTAAAAATAAAGTCCTCCTTGTATAGTTGGACTGATAATGTGCTCAGTGGGAGGGATTCGTCCTTGGTGGGTCAATTGGTGGTGCTCGTGCATGATTCTTGGTGGTACCCGCTGACTCCTCGGAGGCCTGAAGAAGAGTGAAGCTTGGGAGTGGAGGGTAAAGGGTGTGCGCGTACCCGCTGACTCATGGTACCCGCTGGCTCATGGTACCCTGAGGCTCGTGGTACTCGGAGGCTCATGTACCCGCTGGCTCATCGGAGGCTTGGGTGAGGAGGATCATATACCCACTGGCTCATTGGAGACTTGGGTGAGAAAGGATCATTTACCCGCTGGCTCATTGGAGGCTTGGGTGAGAATCATGTACCCGCTGGCTCATCGGAGGCTTGGGTGAGGAGGATCATATACCCACTGGCTCATTGGAGACTTGGGTGAGAAAGGATCATTTACCCGCTGGCTCATTGGAGGCTTGGGTGAGAATCATGTACCCGCTGGCTCATCGGAGGCTTGGATAAGGAAGGATCATGTACCCGGAGGATCATGTACCCGCTGGCTCATCAGAGGCTTGGGTGAGGATCATGTACCCACTGGCTCATCGGGGGCTTGGGTGAGGACGGATCATGTACCCGCTGGCTCATTAGAGGCTTGGATGAGGAAGGATCATGTACCCGGAGGATCATGTACCCTCTGGCTCATTGGAGGCTTGGGTGAGGTTGAGGGAGGGGTGTCCTGCATGTACCCATGCACCCACTGCCTCTTGGTACCTGGTGGCTCGTGGTACCCGTACATGACCCTTGCTCAAGGTCGGAGGTTCATACCCAAACGTAGGGACCCTCCTTCTAGCGCCAATGTTTCTGTGTGAGAATACGGAACAAGAACTAAGTGTGGATCATGATGGGGAGAGAGAGAGAGAGAGAGAGAGAGAGAGAGAGAGAGAGAGAGAGAGAGAGAGAGAGAGAGAGAGAGAGAGAGAGAGAGAGAGAGAGAGAGAGAGAGAGAGAGAGACAAGCATGTATAGTGGTTCACCTTGCCCTTGAGGCAAGGCTACGTCCACTTAGAGATTCCACTAGTAGTGAGGCCAAGTAGCCTTTATAGTGATACAAGTACAAGGATCATGGATCCATCCCTTTCCAAGAAGGGGATGACTTCCTCTTATAGTTTAAGGAAGTCTCATTCTATTCTACATTTCCGATGTGGGACATAATACACATATTTACTTCTCTTGAAGGCTTTTGGAGAGCATGGGAGGGTGGCCTCCTGGCAAGATACCGGCCGACCTCCACCATGACGCAGTAGCTCGGGTGTCGGTCTACCAGATGTATATCGTAGGCGGGACCTACCATGTCGCGGGGCCCACCTATGAGGTTGTTGCTTATGCTTGGCGGTATGTGATATAGGCGGTATGTATACTAGCATTCCTCATAGAAGGGTCATATAGAGATAGAAACAACAAGCCAATGAAAGACATCTTAATGGTTGTTATTTGTTAACTTTTTCCAAGAGGTATTAATTTGACAAGGGCATTTCGTTTTATTGAGAAGAAAATTTGTGACAACTATCAATTGTGTCTCGTTCTATGACATGTGGTCATAAGATATGTGTATCAATTTCTACATTTCTTTTATATAATGTGAATGAATTATCTACTTAATTACATGATCGATTTTTTTAAGGATTTAATTAACTCACGGAACAAGTTTAAAGATATAGTTAATAAAGAAGATGATTAAAAATTTATGCACAAACGTGATGGGGAGTTGTAGAGAGAAGTTACGTAAAGTTATCATTCCACCAGTCAAAATTTCTAAAGGAAAAAAAAAACACAATAAGAAACAACAACAACTTCTTAAGGAAGAACTAACGAACTGAAATACTGAACTACAAGTCTACAATTTTCTCCAAATAAATTAAACCAGGAATATGCAACTACAGCTACTGGATAAGTAATATCTTATGTAGAGCATATGGTTTTGGCAGGTATTGAAAATGTAAATGGGATAATATAAAGGGTTGATAGCGCCAACTTTTGAACCTTGTTTTATTTTTTATTTTTTTTTAGTGAAATACTTTGGAACTTGTTAATCATCTCAGGAGATCGAGGGACAAAGTTCACAATTGGCAAAGGGTTCTTTGGTTTTTCCTCTTTTTTTTCTCTTCTCTTCTCTTCTACAACTTTGTGATCTTATATATCTTTTGGGAGTGTTGGCAATTCATCATTGTCAAATATGCCTCTAGCAGCAATAGAGTCTGGTTCCTCTAGCTAACTCTGCAGACAATTGGTCTGCTGCACAATTGAGGATTTGAGGGAAAACACTAGCCCAAAACTTTGAGCTAATTCACTTCCGCTTGTACGAACTGGACATAAGTCACATAACATTGCTCTCTTTCCCCTCTTCGCTAATCTCTGAATCCATACTCACACTGTAATACCCAAAAATTTGTTATTAATTTCTTAGAAATTCTTTGAATTAATAAAGTGTCCTTTTGTACGAATTCTTGAGTTGTTAGTGAAGTAGAAGAATTTCGGACAATTATTTGCTCGGAATGCATTGATCAAGGGTTGAGTTTTTATACATTGCGATTTTGTGAAAACTTTCTTCACGAAAGTTGTAGAGCGAATCGAAACAAATACGTGGACGTGTGGAACGTAAAAATTGGCATTCGTATGAAAGAGTTATGGCCATCAGAAAAAGTTTTTAATTTTAGATAAATAGAAAAATTTGGAAAAAAATTATCCGAAAACCCTAGTTTCTATTTTGGGAAACCCAATCCATTTTGTGACGTCCCGAACCCGAATTCACCAGGTTACTAGTCATTTGGACGGTAAAAAAAACTTTTACTTTCACTTTTACTGTCGTTTCAATGCTTTTAGGGGGCCCTAAAAGTTGACTTTTTGTTCGGGTCAAAATTTGAGAAAATTTCCTTCATGAAAGTTGTAGGGGACGTTAAACCGAGCGCGTGTATATGTGGTACGTAAAAATCGGAGTTCGTATGCAAAAGTTATAAGCGAAATGGTAAAGTTACTGTTCATGGTAAGTTTCTATAAATAGGACGAGTTACTGTGGTAAGTTTCCATTTTCGGAAACTTACCGAGCCCTCTCCTTTCTCTCTCCCCGACTCTCTCTTCCTCTCCGACCTCGTCACCTTCTTCCGGCCATAACTCCTCCATCCGGCGACGGATTTTGACGTGTAAGATGTCGTTGGAAAGCTCTCTTCCTTCTCTTGATTTCTGGGTTCGTTTCGTAGCTTAATATGAACTGTGGAAGGTGCAGCAACGAGAAGAAGATGACGGTCACTGTAGCATTTCTGAGGCAGCGTCGATATTTTCCGATTCCGGCAGTCTCCGGCCACCAAATTGGCGTCGAAGGTTCGGTTTTTGACATAGATCATTTCCCCTAAGGTCTTTCATTTCAATTTGAAGTGTAGAGGCAGAATTGAAAATCTAGGGTTCTTGATTTTCTGGGTTTTCTGCACCGGTTGATTTCGACTGTTTAAAGGTAAAATTGGGATGTGTTGTAGTTGAGAAAATTGATCAGTGTGTTGTGTAGGTGCTGCTGTCAAAATATGGTGGCCATCGGAGGTGGTTGCCGCCGGCGCGTGGGGCCCACGCGCTGCCACTGTTGGTGGCGCGTGGAGGCGTGTTGGGCTGTGTTTTAATTCCAGTTTTTAGCCCATTAAATCCTATAAATATTGTAGAGCTTGTATATGAAATTTGGTGAATTTTGGAGAAGCTTGGATTTAATTATGAATTTTTGAAGTTTAGGGTTTCGATTATCGAATTACGAGAATCCGGCCGTCGGATATCTCTCGGTTCTGCCTTGGAACCTTTAAATTAACGAAATGGTATTAGTGGTATAATTTGGGTTGCATCCGAGGAGAAGTGGAGATGTAATTATGAGAATCGTATTTAATTGTTGAATTGTTATTCACGGAATATAATTGTGTACAGGGCGATGTACCGAGCTATTGCTCGACGAAGGAACTCGTATGCATGGTCGCCTAAATAGTACTGTGAGTGGACATTTGTTTTTAAATTAATTGTGCATGCAGTATATTAGCATTTTTCCGATTGAGATTTAATTTATAATTTGAATTATTGAGTTTTATGGTTTTATGAGATTTAGTCTATCGAGATTTATTTATGGATTACGAGATTAGTATTGAAATTCCTTCCCGAGGGCTTTTAGTAGATTTTTGAGATAGTCATTCATGAGTTATTGAATTGAGGAATGATTTTCGGGAAGTGACTGATTCAGAAAATATTATGAGAATTTTGGATTTCGAATATCGGTTTTTATGAGGATTCACGAGTACGAATGTTTCATCGAATATTTGAGCATGATTGATTATCGAGATTTATTGAGCTTTGAGCTCCGTACTTATCAGCTTTGAAGTTAGATTGAGTTTTCCTTTCCGAAAGCATTTATTGATTTACAGAGTATTTGATTTTATGCTTTCGAGGATGCTTTCGAGGATTTATTGAGATTTTGAGGTTATTTTCAGTTCTTGAGGAGGCTATTCAGTTGATTAAGGAGGCCAGTTTTGGCGCATGCGTATCTTACCTAGTTGGCAGTCCCTTCTAGGTAATGGTCTGGTTGGCAGTCCCTTCCAGACTACAGCTCGGTTGGCAGTCCCATCCGATGCGTCACCTGGTTGGCAGTCCCTTCCAGATGACATGAGGTAGTTGGTCGGCAGTCCCGTCTACTACCTGTGGTTAGTCGGCAGTCCCGTCTACCACATGTGGCTAGTTGGCAGTTCCATCTATCCACCGCCTCCTATTCCGGTTGGCAGTCCCTTCCGATGCGTCATCTGGGTGGCAGTCCCTCCTAGATGACATGAGATGACTAGACAGCAGTCCTTTCTAGTCATCAAACGAGCCTCATGAAAATGATGTTTTTATAAGGATTGAGGATGAGATTTTAAGAGACTTCAAGATGTTCTTGTTACGTGATTGAGATTTCAGTAAAGAGGATGATTAAGAGTGTGTTCAAGATTGTTACTGCATGCGAAGTTTTAGAGAATAACTTGGGAAAGCATTAAGTTTTACTTATTCATTTGAAATTACTTATTTTTCGTCCACTCACTCTAACGGATTTTAAATGTTTTCCCCTGGGCCCTTCGGTTTTAAATGCCCAGTTTGCAGGCCAGTTTAGCTTGAGGTCGAGCGTACTTGGGGTTGAGGCATAGCTGTCGTAGCTTCCGCATTATAAAAGTATTGGTAGTTTATCTTGTATTCTACCTTCTTGTACGCCTGAGAAATAGATTGCTCTGATATCTCTTGAAATTAATATTCTTAAGTTTCAGAATTGTTTTGTGATATGAGAGATGTTGTGATATAGGGAGCAAGGTGGCTCCAGGAGAATAAGGATGGATGATTTAGAAGTGTGGATGTTTTTCTACAGGTTTTGGGTTGTCCATTTTTAGGGGAAGTTCTGTCAAATTTTTGGTAGAATTTCTTCTAAAGTGGGCCCCGCAGGGCCTTTTCGGATTTCAGGGTGAAAACCGGGGCGGGTCCTGTCAGTTGGTATCAGAGCACTAGGTTTTAAGATTCTGTAGACTTGTTTCGATCTGGTTACCTTATATGCTTGATGTTACTCAGTACCTCCCGAGTGATGGCCCGACTGCAGCGGTTCCCCATCGTTTACTCTTCGGTGCTTAAGTATTCATCAAGTATGTAAGGTACGTGGTTAGTTGATTTTCCTTCAGGTGCTATGCCTCTTATACGCCGACCTCATAGGGATCTGTCTGCATATCAGATTGTTTAAGTGTCTTACACCTTTTCATGGTGATGGTGATTTTAGATTACCTTACAGGGTTGAGTTATGCTACGAAATGTGATCCGAGGGAATGTGGTGGTTATCTCTCCCTCGATGCCAACAAGTTTGTTGGGGTAAGGTTTAAGGTGCAAGACTGGAGTTCGATTTCGTGTTTGATTGTTAGAGTTGAGTGGGCATAGATTTGGGTTGTCTCAGTTTGCTATAAATTGCTTTAGAATCAGAATTTTTGATGGAAATGGAACTAGTAATATTAGTGGTTCTGACGTTGAACCAAGTTTCAGGATTTGTGGTACATAATGTGATATGTCATGTATGTGACATTTGTGATATCATTGATAGTTGTTGGAGATTACTTGGAAATCATGACTGGTTATCTTGGGCCTTTGACCTAACCATGATATTTGGATCTAGTTTTGTTTGGATTGGAAGAAATTGATTCTATATACATTGACTTATAATTGATCCATTTGAAGTTTTGGATCGTATTGAGTAAGGAGATAGACAGAATTTAAGTTTTGATATAGTTTTATGTTTGAAACTTGAGTATTTAGTTGGACGCATAGAGCTTTACAATCGAGTTACGATCTTTGCCAGTATTTAATTGAGAAGATTAGAAACAACTTTTGTATATGAGATTGTGCCTATGCGTGTACTCAATTGGTTATCCGTTTTGGTTGAAATGGTTGTACCTAAAAATTGGAGAATAGTGGTAGTGATCTCGTTGGGTATTCATAATGGTGCAAGTGGAATTACTTGTGATACGGAGTATGATTTGAGTTATAAATTGTGGAGCCTTAAAGATTAATTGTGATAGATCCTTGGTGAAGTTTTTGCTAGACAGTTAGATTGGGATATTGTAAGAGTGATTAGTGGAATAACTTTGAGGAAATAAGTTTCTCAGTTGGCTCCAGAAATATTTCAGATTAAGGTTTGACCAGAATTCTTGTTATATGTGGGTCAGACGTAATGCGGTTTGTCTTGGCAGTGACGTATTTCAACAGTGATTAAATGGAGGAATTGGATCGCCAGGTGGTTGGAAAAATTTCAGATCCAGGTACCGCTTTGTGTGAAATGAGATGTTGGACGAGTGTCTGTTTTACATCAAGGTTGTTGTTCAAGGAAAGACTCTGTGAACGGTGTTTGTCATCTAGGAATTTTGGTGGTTGCTTGAGTTGCATACATATACTAACAGATTGCTTTGAAGGAATTAAGTGAATTTTACTACCTTGGTACCGTTACTGGTGGAATTGGTTAAACTGTTTGAGATTTAATTCACACTTTAATTGATATTTCTACCGTATGGTGGCCCATATTTGGAGAAGTACAGGAAGTTGTTAGTACGATTGATATTCGGTCACCATCACGGGTTTATAGGTACGATGACTTGGCAAAATATTCGAGTTGAGTTTGGAAATTGTTTGTTTGGAGTTGGGTTTTATCAAGGGTTTCAATTTACTCTTGAAGTACTAAATTGTTGAGCGAGTATGGTTGAGTTGTGTTGTTGGATTTATGCTTAGCGAGATGAGGATTGAGAAATTTTGGTGCAATCTTAGTTAGCGCGGATTAGTTTTTGAAATTGTTGTTGTAGCTGGAATATTATTGAATAAGTGTTGTTAGAGGGTGGATCTTCAGCTACTTTATCCTCAGTTTAGCAATGACAGTGTCGCTTGGGGATACCGGCTTTGATCCATGCCAGGAGAGTTCGCTATACTCAAGTACTTGCAAGTTTGACATTGATTATTGGAAGATTACGGTGTGGAAACATAGAGAAGAAAGAATGGACTATCTTGCTAGCAGTCTGGTACAGAATTTTGAACATAAACAGGTGTGTGAAATGTGTCGCCTTATGGCCAGCAGGGTATGTATCAAAGAAGTTTCTCTAGTTGACTTAGATGTCATCTCAAGGCTTTGATCAATGTTTTAGTCAGGTATCAAAGTAGCGCAATGAAAGTGTAGTGGCCCCATAACATGCATGATTAAGAACTTATAGGTTGGTTCGAGGCTACTCTTTGATATGCTTGACAACTATGGGATCTCTACGTGCACGACATTCGATCAGAAATTTAAGCACAAACAGACAAAAAGCAAGTGCGGTTTTGTGGTTGCTAAGGAAATTGGTTGTTTCAGACATGTGGGTTATCAGTGAGCATCTTGTGGTGTTTTATTAACTGTTGGACTTTACATAAACCGTGTACGAATTGAAATTGTTTTAAGTGTGAGTAAATGTATTATCATGTTGTTGGTGACCAAAGTGGATCTTCACTGTACGAGTTATATGAAAAAGAGTATGAATGCTACTATTCAAACTGAATAGTTTGTGATATTGATACCATGAGTTATTTGGACTAGTATTTGACCTAAATTTCTTGACGTCGAAGTTGTGTACTTGTGAGTATGTACTATTACATAGTTAGGTAAGACAAGGGTATCCAACTTGGAACATTGATACATTTGGGGTTCTAAGTATATGTTTTTGGTTGCTTGTGTAATCGAGATTGTCGAGATTATCAGCTACTCCAGTCGTTGACTTAAGATTGCAAAGGGAAAAACTTAATCCAAAGAAGATTTGATTTTCGTTGTGCAGTTT
This sequence comes from Rosa chinensis, assembly GCF_002994745.2. NCBI lineage: Eukaryota > Viridiplantae > Streptophyta > Magnoliopsida > Rosales > Rosaceae > Rosa > Rosa chinensis. The sequence continues at coordinate 58,114,480 of NC_037094.1, read as the reverse complement.
CAAGGTGTAGTTCTTTCAAGTAACCGACCTTGATTTAGTCTTGAGTCTTTATTCTGAGAATTTTAGTAGGTGTTTCTGCTCACATAGTTGAACAGTTTACAGGTTGCTTCAAACATAATGCTTTGACGATGTTCTCCCTTGTTAAGGACTGTCAGTAATGAGTGGAAGTAAATCTATCTACTAAGACACTGAATTTAGTAAGAACGCTGTGGGAATTATTCAGATCGCAATAATTGGCTAGATTTCAGCTAGAGAATTGTTTCTTATAAGGGTTGACCTCCATGTTCTAATTGGTCAAGTTTTGGATCAGTTTTGAAGGTAATTTCTACATGATTTGAGCAGACTTGCACATCTTTTTTGTGCCTTATCATCGCCACGGCCGTACGATTGATGTGCTATTCATCTCGTGACTGTTTACTATGGATTGGCGTGTGCACCCATCTCTACTTCAACAGTATGGAATTTCGAGGACGAAATTTTTATAAGGTGGGGAGATTGTGACGTCCCGAACCCGAATTCACCAGGTTACTAGTCATTTGGACGGTAAAAAAAACTTTTACTTTCACTTTTACTGTCGTTTCAATGCTTTTAGGGGGCCCTAAAAGTTGACTTTTTGTTCGGGTCAAAATTTGAGAAAATTTCCTTCATGAAAGTTGTAGGGGACGTTAAACCGAGCGCGTGTATATGTGGTACGTAAAAATCGGAGTTCGTATGCAAAAGTTATAAGCGAAATGGTAAAGTTACTGTTCATGGTAAGTTTCTATAAATAGGACGAGTTACTGTGGTAAGTTTCCATTTTCGGAAACTTACCGAGCCCTCTCCTTTCTCTCTCCCCGACTCTCTCTTCCTCTCCGACCTCGTCACCTTCTTCCGGCCATAACTCCTCCATCCGGCGACGGATTTTGACGTGTAAGATGTCGTTGGAAAGCTCTCTTCCTTCTCTTGATTTCTGGGTTCGTTTCGTAGCTTAATATGAACTGTGGAAGGTGCAGCAACGAGAAGAAGATGACGGTCACTGTAGCATTTCTGAGGCAGCGTCGATATTTTCCGATTCCGGCAGTCTCCGGCCACCAAATTGGCGTCGAAGGTTCGGTTTTTGACATAGATCATTTCCCCTAAGGTCTTTCATTTCAATTTGAAGTGTAGAGGCAGAATTGAAAATCTAGGGTTCTTGATTTTCTGGGTTTTCTGCACCGGTTGATTTCGACTGTTTAAAGGTAAAATTGGGATGTGTTGTAGTTGAGAAAATTGATCAGTGTGTTGTGTAGGTGCTGCTGTCAAAATATGGTGGCCATCGGAGGTGGTTGCCGCCGGCGCGTGGGGCCCACGCGCTGCCACTGTTGGTGGCGCGTGGAGGCGTGTTGGGCTGTGTTTTAATTCCAGTTTTTAGCCCATTAAATCCTATAAATATTGTAGAGCTTGTATATGAAATTTGGTGAATTTTGGAGAAGCTTGGATTTAATTATGAATTTTTGAAGTTTAGGGTTTCGATTATCGAATTACGAGAATCCGGCCGTCGGATATCTCTCGGTTCTGCCTTGGAACCTTTAAATTAACGAAATGGTATTAGTGGTATAATTTGGGTTGCATCCGAGGAGAAGTGGAGATGTAATTATGAGAATCGTATTTAATTGTTGAATTGTTATTCACGGAATATAATTGTGTACAGGGCGATGTACCGAGCTATTGCTCGACGAAGGAACTCGTATGCATGGTCGCCTAAATAGTACTGTGAGTGGACATTTGTTTTTAAATTAATTGTGCATGCAGTATATTAGCATTTTTCCGATTGAGATTTAATTTATAATTTGAATTATTGAGTTTTATGGTTTTATGAGATTTAGTCTATCGAGATTTATTTATGGATTACGAGATTAGTATTGAAATTCCTTCCCGAGGGCTTTTAGTAGATTTTTGAGATAGTCATTCATGAGTTATTGAATTGAGGAATGATTTTCGGGAAGTGACTGATTCAGAAAATATTATGAGAATTTTGGATTTCGAATATCGGTTTTTATGAGGATTCACGAGTACGAATGTTTCATCGAATATTTGAGCATGATTGATTATCGAGATTTATTGAGCTTTGAGCTCCGTACTTATCAGCTTTGAAGTTAGATTGAGTTTTCCTTTCCGAAAGCATTTATTGATTTACAGAGTATTTGATTTTATGCTTTCGAGGATGCTTTCGAGGATTTATTGAGATTTTGAGGTTATTTTCAGTTCTTGAGGAGGCTATTCAGTTGATTAAGGAGGCCAGTTTTGGCGCATGCGTATCTTACCTAGTTGGCAGTCCCTTCTAGGTAATGGTCTGGTTGGCAGTCCCTTCCAGACTACAGCTCGGTTGGCAGTCCCATCCGATGCGTCACCTGGTTGGCAGTCCCTTCCAGATGACATGAGGTAGTTGGTCGGCAGTCCCGTCTACTACCTGTGGTTAGTCGGCAGTCCCGTCTACCACATGTGGCTAGTTGGCAGTTCCATCTATCCACCGCCTCCTATTCCGGTTGGCAGTCCCTTCCGATGCGTCATCTGGGTGGCAGTCCCTCCTAGATGACATGAGATGACTAGACAGCAGTCCTTTCTAGTCATCAAACGAGCCTCATGAAAATGATGTTTTTATAAGGATTGAGGATGAGATTTTAAGAGACTTCAAGATGTTCTTGTTACGTGATTGAGATTTCAGTAAAGAGGATGATTAAGAGTGTGTTCAAGATTGTTACTGCATGCGAAGTTTTAGAGAATAACTTGGGAAAGCATTAAGTTTTACTTATTCATTTGAAATTACTTATTTTTCGTCCACTCACTCTAACGGATTTTAAATGTTTTCCCCTGGGCCCTTCGGTTTTAAATGCCCAGTTTGCAGGCCAGTTTAGCTTGAGGTCGAGCGTACTTGGGGTTGAGGCATAGCTGTCGTAGCTTCCGCATTATAAAAGTATTGGTAGTTTATCTTGTATTCTACCTTCTTGTACGCCTGAGAAATAGATTGCTCTGATATCTCTTGAGATTAATATTCTTAAGTTTCAGAATTGTTTTGTGATATGAGAGATGTTGTGATATAGGGAGCAAGGTGGCTCCAGGAGAATAAGGATGGATGATTTAGAAGTGTGGATGTTTTTCTACAGGTTTTGGGTTGTCCATTTTTAGGGGAAGTTCTGTCAAATTTTTGGTAGAATTTCTTCTAAAGTGGGCCCCGCAGGGCCTTTTCGGATTTCAGGGTGAAAACCGGGGCGGGTCCTGTCACATTTTTTCTCTCTCACCGCCGCACCGACCCATATTCAATTTTCCGGCCATATCTCTGTCGTCCAGCCACCAATCCGGCTGCCACCAGTCACATTTGGACCACCACTTCCTCCTCCATTGATCTGGGGTGGTGTTACAACTCATCCCGGCCTATAGGCGGTGCAGCAAAGGGAGAATCCAACTCAAACTGCAGTTTTCGATCGCTGGCGATTTCTCCTTCCTTCGGCCACATTTGGCTACACTACCAGTCGCCTTTGAAAGCCCAGCAGACGTATATCAATCCTTCCAAGTGGCTTGAACCAATTTGCAGCGAGGAGGAAGAATCAATCAAAATCAGTATTTTAGGATTTTCTGATTTCTTGAACTTTCGAGGTAAATTTCAGCCAAATGGCTTAGATTCTGACTTTGTGCTAGTTGTGAAAGTTGTTGTAATGTTGAGATGAACATTTTGGCATAGGTTTCATGACCCAATTTAGGGGTTGCCAGCGACCCAAGCTCAGCCACTGCCGTGGCGCTTCTAGCCAGTTTTTGGGGTTATGTTTTCATATTTGTCTCCTACTCATTGATACAAGCATGTTAATATATTATGGGGCCCTGTTGTGATCATTTGAAGTATGCTAGGATTACGTAGTTTCGGATTTCTCGATTTGCGATCAGTTAGGATCCAACCGTTGGATCGTCGTATAATTTTGATAAATTGATCCTAAAAATGTTCCGGAGACCTCGGGAGGTCTCAGAGGAAGTTTGTCTAGATTGAAGAAATCTTCACTTTTTTGTTCAATTGCTCGATTTGAACCGTAACCGCTTTCGTTTTAAAATCGTGTGCTAAGTTGAGACCTTATTTTACTTAGGTAATTGACGGAGTGTGTTCTGTACTTTATCTCGGCTGTAAGAGAAGACGCAGCGACATTTAGAGGTGAGTAAATCTCACAAGGTCCATTTATGAATGGAGTTACTTAATTTATTATTTGGAATTATTTGATAAATTATGACGGAAATAAATATTTGTTTTAGCTTATATGAACTTGATCGTCTACAGTTCATGGGTAAGTAAAAATAAGATTTTATAATAAAAATGATTTTTTCACGGGTTTTGTATTGTGAACTATAGTTGGTATTAGTAGCATTCTTGAGCGGATGACTACATGTGTGTGTGTGTGTGTGTGTGTGTGTGTGTGTGTGTGTATTGGTGCAGTTGTGAATTGAGGTGGAATTAATATGTGTTGTGATGTGATTTTGTACAGAAATAAATGAGTTGGGATGGAAATAATTATATTATTTTCTTATTTGAGAGTTTTATGTATCAATTTATGCTGGTGGTTTAAGATGTGAAAACAATATTTTGGATATTGATTTCTATATTGTTTTCGGAGATTGGAGTTGAGATTTGAAATCAATATTTTGTTGCAGTCAATTATATGGTTTTGAAGAGCATGTGAGGTTGTGTAATATTTTGAGTCTTGAGTGACTTTTTAAATGTTTTGGTCTACAGATCGAGGTTCACAGTAGTGATCGAGGGTGGGTTATCAGAACAATGCCCTTGGCCGGGATATGGTTAAGATTCAATTAGACCTCTAGTATGTTTGTCATTGTATGTCATGGGGAGTAACAAGCAGGTTACTTGTGACTCATGAGTACGTGTTTTAAAAGAGAGTTTGGGGTGTATTCTTTCTTTTAATTGTCTGAGGAGGGACTTGATTTCATATTTAAATTGTGAGTTACAGTAATATGATTTTGTCACTTTAGTGACGTATGTTATCCTTAAGAGGTAAGGATGTCGAGTTTGAATATGAATAATTTTATGTGATTGTTTTAATGAAGTTAAAAGGGTGATTCTTAGCTCCAGCGTGAGTCGTTTGATTTTCTTATTTACTTTCCTTTTTTCATTTGAATTGTGTGATTTTAATGTAATCTCCTGAACTAAACTTTATGCAGGAGTTGCTATGATTTGAATTGTGTGATTTTAGGTGATCTCCTGAACTATATTTCTATGCAGGGATTACTAATTTTTACCTTGTGTGATTGTAAGTTCGGTAATGTTTTGTAGAGTTAAATGTTGTTGCTTTAATTTACCTCATGAGTTGAGAAATTATAAGCATGCGTTGTTTGAGTAATTTTATTTGAGTTTACTCATACGAGCTTAAAAACCTTACAAGGTTTGTTGTTGCAACCCGGTGCACTATTCCATGGAATAGGGGTTTTTCCTGCAGGTCCGATTAACCAGGGTTGAGGTCCTTGTTGTTTCAGCAGTGTTAGGTTTAGAATCTATTTTGTTTATTTTATTTACTACTGTTTGTAGTATGCTCCTGGTGAGCGTTTACATTTACTTTGATGCTTTCGAGTTTATGTAAACATGTGATGATGTAATATGTGACTCTAGAGAAAGAGTCGGTATTGACATTTGTGAGCTCGGTTGTTTTGTTACTTAGTTTCAATTAAAAAAATCCATATTTTTCTGGACATATGATTGAGTTATCATGTTTCAGATTTTAAATTTTTTTATCCAAGATTCGGGACGTGACACACACACAATAAATTGAATGATTATCATCGTTAATAGCCACCCTTGGAGCTAGGTCAACATTGACACATTGTTAGTCAATGCTGGAGCAAGCTTTTTATCTTGAGCCATTGGTATAGTAAATTTTCCTCCCATGTGAAGGCCTGAACTAGTTGACAGCAAATATTTTTAGGGTTCAAGTATTGCTTCATGAAATAGCACATGGGCCTCAATCTGAGCCTAGTATTTGTACATTTGAAATCTGAGCCTAGTACCTTCTTCTTCAGCTATATATGACAGGATTAGTTTTTACAGAAAATGGTGATAAATACAAATCTTTATATATAAAGCGAAGGCTAAAGTACTGTTCATAGTTGGGTAAATTTTTGAACTTTCGATTTTGCCCTTAGACAATGTGAATAATGCCCAACAAATCATTTGGCCTTTTTATTATTATTATTTTTTTTTAATTTATTTTTTTTAAAAAGGGTTTTACTTTTGGTATCTTTTTTAAAATTTTCAAATTGCCTATAGCCAATTTTCTTGCCCTTCAGACCATCACACACCAAAGAAATTTTGTTGTTAGGGTCATTATTTTGTTAATTTTGAACAAATTTTAAAGAAAAACCAGCGAAAGAATTACATATGACATTAAAAAAAAATACAATAATTTTGCTTATGCATTTTTATTTCACCATGAGAAAAAAAATATTGCACGCAGTAAGATTATAACAAGCAAAGTTTTTTTTTTTTTTAATCAAAATAAACGAATACAAGTTTGAGTGTATAAATTGTCATAAATTTATATCGAACACACTTAAACTATAAAAAAGGCGGTTCGCACGTGAAAGCACAATCCTTCAGCACGCGCGTTGCACGTGCGAGAAGGCTAGTCATTAGAAACTTACAAAGGCAAAAGTTAAGGATCGTATCTAATTGGTGAGTCTATATTAGCAGGCTATACTTTTTGGAAGAGTCTATATTAGCAGGCTGTACTTTTTGGAAAGTTTCCATGTCAATGGAGATCTATACTTGTTTAAAAATTTATACCAGTCAGGTCAAATCTTGTTCTTTGACAATTGAGAAAGGTAACATCGTTACCTAACAAATGCTAATTGCATATTATTGGTTGGCTTGTCCATTCTTTATAATATATGTTTCCTTTAATTGTGATATAACCTTCGATATGTATGCAATGATGATGAAAAAGATCCTCCAACAAGCTTAACTTCATGTGCAGCTTTCTCTGTTTGGAAACTAATTAGAAATTGAATCTAATACCAATCATTGTCCTGCATGTCTAAAACATACCATATATGTCCAAAGCTATTAATGGAAAACTCCAAATATGATGGTGCCAAAAAAGTAGAATATTTAGAGCCTCATCAGTTAACATGATAAAAAGAAAAATATATATAAAACATAAAAATTAAAAATTAAAAAAACTAATAATAATGTTTAAGGATGTCTTTATTTGTGTTTGGCCCAAACTCTAGGTTACTTGACCTAGTGGTAATAGGGTTTAATTAGAAGAATCTAAAGATTATTTTTACTTGTATGATTCTAACTCTATGCATTGTAATCCTCTATATAAAGAGGCCCCTATTATCAATGAGAACACACAGCGATTATCTCTCAATTTCTGATTCCCTACAACACGTTATCAGCATGAAGCCATAACCCTGAAACAAATAGCCAAACCCTGATTCAAGAAGCTAAAAACCTTGAATCCGAATACAAAACCTTGTAGCCTTTTCTGACTCCACCTCACACCTTGAAGCACTCGATCCCAGGAGTCGAGAACCGGCGGCGCCACCCCAAGAACCGGCCTGAAACCTACCGAACCGGTCACCGAAAGCTCGATACAACCTGCAGCAAATATTCCACCGGTTCATCATCTTCTGGACATCCAATTTTAACCAAATTTCGTCAGTAGAACTCTCTCAACCTGAAGATTTTGGAACCAGAAGAAAAAGAGCGCAACACACCCTTCACGTTTTGAGGTGAACATGTGGACATCTCTCCCTGATGTCTGCGCCTCCCCCTGATGACTACAACCATGGAAGTTCAGATAATTTCCGCAAGCCAATTCTTGCCACATGTTTCTCGATCGTGGATTTGGGCAATGACTTAGTAAACAAGTCTGCCTCACTGTCCTCAAATTTCATGGAACCGGAAGAAAAAGCACAAAAACCGGCCTAAAAGTTAGTGAACCGGCCGACTGAATCTTCTGCAGAAAACCGGCAGAAAAGAGAAAAAAAAAAAGAAAAAGAGGAAGGAGGCAGCCCAAGCCGGGCCGAAGCCGCGGCCCACTGACCTAAGCCCAGAGGTCTGCTGACGTCAGCGTCCACGTCATCCCTGCACTGCCACGACAGCGCCGCACTGCCACGTCAGCTACCCGGTCAACTCCAGTCAACGACCGCCGACGGCTTTTTCCGGCCAACTTCCGGTGACTTTTTCATGCCACTTTCCGACGACATTTTTCCGGCTAACTTTTCAGGTCAAGATTTCCAGCAATTTTTCAAGGTAAACTTTTCTAGAAGTTCCCATTTTTCAATTTCTTCTTCTTTTCTCGGGGACTTCCATCATCCCTTCTCCTACCCCCCTTTCTTCTTCATAGGGGAGACCAATAGCCGAACTGTGGGGGTTCGTGCTCACTTCAAGCTTGGAGCTTGTAGAGTCCTCCAAACTTAGAGTTTGTTGAGAAGAAAACGATCGACCACATACATCATTGTTTCGATCTAATCCAAAACCCCTCTTGGAATCGGATTTTCTTGGAAGCGACTGCGCTCAGAAAATTCCTAATTTCTTGGAAGCGACTACGCTAAGAAATTTAATAGTTTTTTGTGGTAGCCTTTTTCGCTCTGAAACTAACCCTAATCTTGTGTTGTTTTTCAGGATGAGTAACCTGAACAAGTTGAACTTCGTTCCACTAGAGACAACTGGCGCAGGATACCATAGGTGGGTCCGAGATGTGCGCCAACATCTTAAGGCTGATGGACTTCTGGGAGCCATCCAAGAGCCTAGTCAGAACGAGCTCTCCATTGAGCAAGCTACTTCTTTTGAAGCAAAACAAGCTAAAGCCATAATTCTCATGACAAGGCACATGAATGACGGGCTCCAAAATGAATACCTCAATGAGGAAGACCCAAGAAAGCTATGGGTAGAACTTGAGCAGCGATTTGGCAACATTCGTGACTCCCTGCTTCCTGATTTAGAAGTGTGATGGCATAGCCTCCGCTTTTGTGATTTCAAGTCTGTGTTTGATTATAACTCAGAAGCTCTTCGTATCAAGTCTCTGATAGAGTTTTGTTGCCAAGCCATAACTGATACGATGTTAATCGAGAAGACTCTCTCTACCTTCCCCATCTCTGCACTGATGATTTCAAAGAATTATCGGATTGATGTAAATGCAGGACGTATCACAAGGTTTCATGAGCTCATTGGCGCCATGAACGTAGCTGAAAAGCACGACAATATTCTTGTGAAGAACTATAATGCTAGACCCGTGGGAACTAAGTCTATTCCGAAGTCTAACTATAGTCGCGCCCCCAATGGAGGACGCAAGGAGCGAAACCCTAAGAGTAGGGACAATTCTGGACATTCTGGTCCATATGTTCGCCCTAAAGAGGAAGGAAATCGCCAAGAGAGGCGTGTACGGAACCGTGGAGGTCAACCTGTGAAGAGAGAGAGAGGCGGAGCCTCCGACCATGGTGGTAACGCCGCCAAGAGCATAGGTCGTCCAAATCGCGGCCCAATGGCGCCTCGATCAAGGGAGCTTGACCATAATGATGTTTGTTTTCGATGTGGATCAACTGAACATTGGGCCAAAGCATGTACAGCACCCCAGAATGTTGCAAACGCATACAAGACGTATCGTGAAGCAAGGGAAGCAAATTACATGGAACAAGAAGATCAAGATGGCGATCTCGATCTAAGGGTGGAAGACTACAAGGATCAAGACCCAGAAACTGGCGATTTTGATTAAGTCTTTTTATTTTCCAAGAGATGTAGGCGATTGCCATATTACTTTTGTAGTAGATGCCAATGATATTAGTCTTTCTTCAAAGTAGGCGTACTCAATGTAAGTGTGATGTCTAGGAAGGTTTTGAGATAAGTGGTACTTAAGCGAGTTTTGCTCCACCGACATCTCTCTACTCACCTGGTCACATTTACATTGGAAATACCGAAATGAGTTAGACGACTACCATTGTTTTGCATTAACTAGTTTATTGGATTAGATTTTCTTTGATCAAAGAAACAATGATGTATTCCGTTGGCTTATGAATAAAATTTCGAGTTCTTTTCATTATGACTCAATTTTGATTATGAGCATATTACTTTGTGACTACGATGGCTGGGCCATCAATATTAATTCAAGGACATGGAATAGCCCAAGTTCCACTTGCCAAATGGCACCTTAATTACTGTCACAGAAACTCTCTACGCTCTTAGGGAAAATTGCCCTATGAATAGCCAACAGATTCCATGCGAAAACGCATATAGAGAACGGAGATGAGTTCCTTTGCAAATACCTCTAACGATTGCGAACAAAGGCACATCTTAGAGAAGTTTATGTGTCTCTCTAGTGGATTCTATGTCACTATTCGAGCTATTAAATCCAATAAAGTTATGAGAGAAGATCTCTTGGATTTAGACACATATTGGTTTTGTCACAACAGGATAGGTCATCCTGGTCATGATATGATGATCCGTCTATTAAAGACTTCACTTGGATATCCATCCTTTTGAGCAAAACGAAGCAAGAATCTGATGACGCCATAAAAGGCGCCAACCATGAGCATAACGCCATGGTTGTTCCTCCTTGTGGCCATGACGCCATACATGCTAATTACCATGGCTCCAACGCCATGATGGGAGATATAGTCACACATTTTGCTTCTAATAGCGCTACAGACGCTCAAACCCAACCAAAATCCTCATTGGTCGCTTCTAAGGCCTCTCGCTCATTTTACAAAGCCAGTTCCTTCGGGAAATTAGGACTGAGACTGTCCTACACAAAGGATATGAAAATACTCATTCTGTTCTTACATCAAATCCATGGGGATTCTATGGACCGATTCAACCAACTTGCGGACATTTAAATATCTCATGATGTTGGTTGACACTCAAACACGCTGGTCACGTGTCGTGCCATTTTCCACTTGTAATGCTGCTTATGCTACACTCCTAGCACATATCATATGACAACGGGCTTACTCCCCAAATCATCATATTCAGTCAATTGGATTTGACTATGCTGGAGAGTTTACATCGAGGACTTTCGATGGTTATTGCATTGGGACTGATGTTGGACATCATATTCCCATGTACACACCCAATTGGTCTCACGGAAACGACTACGATGATAGTCTGGACATTGGTAATGCGCACTACTCTCCTTATATCTGCTTGAGGTGATGCAATATCGCATGCAGCTATGCTAATTCATCTACGACCTACCGCCACTCAATGTACCCCTGCGTTACAGCTAGTGATTGGGTACAAGTATTTTGCACTTACGCACATTTGAGTGAGCCATTTATGTGCCCATTGCGCCGCCACAGCATACTATGATAGGTCCTTATAGACGAATGGGCAACTCAGTTGGATTTGAGACTCCAACAATCGTCCGCCACTTAATGCCCTTGTAAGGCGATCTCCTTACCGCTAGATTTTCGGATGTCACTATGATGGAACAGTCTTCCCGTCGTTCGAGGGAGATAAGAACACAGATGTTCAACAGGAACGACAGGAATTGTCGTGGTCTGTCCCCACTATGTCTCATTTTGATCCCTATTAAAGTGACGAGATCACACAAATATGCCTGCAAGGAAGGACATCCCTACGAGAGGACGTAGCGCTACCCTACACGGAGGTAGGCATGGCGCCAATGCCAAAGAGAGTGGCACTTTGGCATTATAGGCCATGACCCCAGCTAGGATGCATGGGAGGCCCATGAGTTCGAAGGATACTTTGGCACATTCCAATGCTTTGATTATCGACACTCAAAATCTGTCTTATGAGTATCTTCCGGGTTACGGTTATTGTTGGGGGACGCCTCAACGTCAGAACCTATTCCTGAGAATATAGAGCTCTATGAAACTTACACTAGTGTACATGAGACGTTGGATAGAAACTCCATCATGATTGATGATGTAGTTGCGCATGAGTTTGTTGAGTCTGATTACATCGAACCACGATCCGTTGATGAATGAATGCCAACATAGAGAGATTTGGCCTAAATGGAAAGATGCGATCCAGGTTAAGATGGATTCTCTAACGAAGAGAAAGGTTTTCTGAGCCAGTAATGCTAACACCTCCTGACATAAAACCTATTGAATAATGGGTTTTCATTAGAAAGTGTGATGAGAAAAAGAGATGGCAATCTCGCCTTATGGCGCAAGGCTTCTCACAAAACGCCCTGGAATCGACTACGATGAGACATATTCTCTCGTAATGGATGTCATTGCACTCCACTACCTTGTCAGTTTGGTAGTTTCCTAATAACTAAACATACAGCTTACAAATGTGGTCACTACATATCTCTATGGGGATCTAGATACGTAATATACATGAAGGTTCATGGTGAACTTCATTTACCCAAGTCAAGAGGCTCTAGACCACGGAGCGCGTTTACAATAATATTGAAACACTCACTAAAGTGACTACTTGATTGGGAAGGGATATGCCCACGCGTTTCTATGACAAGTTTTGGATTCTATCGCGGTTCATGTTGGACATGATCTTTATTAGAAGCCCTTAAAGAGTTAAGAGAAACCGCTGAACACTTGAAATCCGAGTTTGAGATGAAGGATTTTGGGAGAACACGATTATGTCTCGGTTTAGAACTTGAGCATCGTGTCGATAGATGCTTAGGCATTTTGACAAGGTCAAGCCTTCAAGCACCCCCAGGATCGTCCATAGTCTTGATCCTAAAAAGGATCCTCTTCGTCGAAAGGATGATGACGAAGATGTGCTAGAGGCAAAAGTGCTTTACTTAGTACAATAGGCGCATTATTGTACTTATCCCAATGCACAAGACCGGACATCTCATATGTTGTGAACTTGTTAGCTAGATATAGCTCTGCGCCAACGTGACACCATTGGATTGGTGTAAAAGATATCTTTCGATATTTGAGATGTATGATTGATATGGGCTTGTTCTATCCCTACAAAGAGATGATGGATTCGGACACATCACACACCAGGTTCGCCGCCAACACTGGCCTGCGTCCACTATCCCCATCCCAAAACGACATGTGTGTTTGGAAGGTTTTGCTGATGTTGGGTATCTCTCTGACCCACACAAAGGTCATTCCCAATCCGGTCAAGTGTTCACCATGGGAAAAGACCGTGACATCTTAGAGGTCTACAAAATAGACCCTAGTCGCTATATCTTCGAACAATGCAGAGATCATTGCTCTTCACGAAGTGGTTCGTGAATGTATATGGATTGGATCCATAATTACGCATGTTCGAACAATTATGGTTTGAAGTCTACCACAGATGAGCCTATGAGCATTTAGGATAATGCTGCTTGTTTTGAACAAATGAGGCAAGGCTACATCAAAAGCGATAACACCAAGCATAATCAGCAACAACAGACTCTCCTCGAGATCAAAGTAAACTTGGTTCAATCTGAGGACAGTGAGGTAGACTTGTTTACTAAGTCATTGCCCAAATCCACGATCGAGAAAAATGTGGCAAGAATTGGCTTGCGGAAATTATCTAAACTCCCATGATCGTAGTCGTCAGGGGGAGGCGCAGACATCAAGGGTAGATGTCTACATGTTCACCTCGAAACGTGAAGGGTGTGTTGTGCTCTTTTTCCCCTTCGACCGAGGTTATTTTTGTCCCACTGGGTTTTTGTTACTCGGCAAGGTTTTTAACGAGGCAACGAGAGAAGCACCGCGTTTGGACAACACAAGGGGGAGTGTTTAAGGATATCTCTATTTGTGTTTGGCCCAAACTCTAGGTTACTTGACCTAGTGGTAATAGGGTTTAATTAGAAGAATCTAGAGATTATCTTTCCTTGTATGATTCTAACTCTATGCATTGTAATCCTCTATATAAAGAGGCCCCTATTATCAATGAGAACACACAGCGATTATCTCTCAATTTCTTATTCCCTACAACAAATAATACTTTTTTAATAATAATAGAAACCACAAATTGATTTAATTGTCTGTATGTGATCTACATATGACTCAGTAAAGTAACTTGAAATAGTCTTTGTGCTATTGGTGTCGATTTGTATGTGATCTACATATGACTTAGTAAAGTAACTTGAAATAGTCTTTGTGTTATTGGTGTCGATTTTGTTTAGTGGATTGTTGATGAAATGTAGTGACTTTTATAGAGTAATAATTAAAGGCTAAAATAGTATCTACTATATATATAGTATATATAATTATAAACATCTAGCTATCGTGTGATTACTCTAGGCCTAGTTTGTTCACAGAAAGTAAGCATAAGGATATGAGAGTTGTTCATTTCTTGCGTTTGATATGCAAAATGAAATGAAATATTTTCTTGAAGCAAAGGAAAATATGAGGGAAAATAGTTCCTTCCATACTCTAAAGGAATCATTTATCCCCTTTTTTCCTTGCATTTATTACTCACAATAGATTATTTTATTGCATTAATGATAAATTTTTTAACAACTTTCCGGAAAATTTTTCACATGTTATCCAACATTGGTATGGAAAGTTCTTCGGAAGTTTCATTTCCCTTCTTATATATGGGAAAGATAAATAAACTACTCTCCTTTCCGCAAACCAAAAGAGGCCTAGGTAGAGGATAGTTGGTGAGCTATAACCTGTTGGTAGGTTATAATTCCAACATTGTAAATGTCATGGGTTTGATTCTCATCAACATATGTAAAGGTGGGGTGGGCAAAAGATTTTATTTTTTAAAATAAAAAAATTAAATTTAAAATTAAAAAACTCTAAGGCAGAGGATTGGAAAAGGAAGAACAGTAACTTCTTCCTAAAACATACTACAAATTATCAATGCCTTTCTTTATTTATTTTGTGAGACTATGGGATGCTTGTAGTCTGGACCAAATCCAAATAAGGAATTTTTTAAGAAAATGTTAGCATTGAAGCCACCCACAAGTGCAAGAGGTACAAGTTATAGAATAGGGGATTAAGTAAGGATGTCGAACCCACGAGGATCGGTAAATCCTAATTCCTAGCTAGGGAAAACCGTACCTAAGGAAAAACTAGAATAATATGCAAATGTACAATGACAAACAAAGGCTCACAAGTGAACCAAAGTTCATGGTGAGTATGTGCAAGATGGTGTGTAGAGATTGATTTTGACTTTGAGATTGGTTTTTATTCAAATTGAAACAATGAAAACAAGTAATATAAACTAAGCTAAACTAAACAAGTTGTTATCAAATGGATGGGAGTTAGGGTAGTGGGTTTCACCTTTTGCCTCCCTTGCAAGCATTAAAGCAATTGAATATGAATGATGCAAAGCTAATTGTCCAACTACCCACTTAGCATCCGGATAGGACTACTAAGGTTTAAACCCCTTTCATTTTAATAACTCTAACCGGATAAGTCTAGAGCTAACTACCTAGAGACAAATTCAATTACCAGATAGGTCTCAATCCTTTGCCCCTAAATGCATAAAGCTTAGAGTTTAGGTAACCAAGCAAGCAAACCAATCCTATCTCTAGGTGATTTTAGCTCACTACCCTCACATGCACACATGGTGTGCTTTCATGCTCCCTTTTTGCCTAGAGGTAATCAATCTCTAGTAAAAACTTCATGTCATGGCAAACACATAACTCAAATTGATTAGGTCTAAGACCATCTCCAACATATTGGTCTTTTACCACCTGGCATTCCAACGAATACTTTTGAAGATCCAAATTGTTCTCCAACAGATATGCCTTAAACAAGTGGATTTGACATTGGCTTCTCCTCTGTCAAATTTAACAGTGTCTTCTCCTTCTGTCTTTTTTTTTTATGGTTTCTTAGTGCGTCTCTCTCCTTCATCCTCGCTTCTTTCTTCCTTCATCTCACCCATAACCGATTTTAGCCTACGCACTTCCAAAACGCAGCAAATTCGACCCTAACCTAGAAAAATGATTAAAATCTCTTACAACCCATTAGTTTTCTCAAGAATTTGGCTTTAAAGGAGATTCTTTTCTCACTTGGAATTCGAGTTGGAGACTTGGAGCAACTGAGCAAGAGATTTGGATTATGGGAGTTCGATTGGCAGCAAATGATTTGAAGGTATAATATGAATGGGATTTTCGCACTTTGAATGAGTGATTCAAGACTTAGGCTTTGCTTTTCAAAGGCTTTGTGAATATGTGATTGTTGATTGTTACAATTGAGTACTTCTGTTGCTTAATTCAATCAAATTGGCCTATAGACGAATAGTTTGGTTTTTTCTTTTCATTATTTTACAGATTGCAGCAAAAGAAATTGATCCAGAAGTTCTATATCATTGACTCCTTGCCCAGATTTTGTTTGATAGTCTTCAAATTTGCTGCCCAGATTTCATTTGAGAGTCTTCATATTTGAATGAGTGATTGGATTATGAAATTTTGAATCCCATTATCAAACTTTAATAGGATTATGAAACTTTGAATATGCTACCCAGATTTTGTTTGATTGGAATCATAGAATTGTAAACCATGTCAAACAAATTGAAGGAATGAAACTTGTGTTAGCAAGCATGACATGGGTTGCGATAGATTTCCTATCAGAATCCATAATCGGGTTGATGAGCATTATGCACTGTATATCTAAATAACAGTGCACCCTTTCATGAACCATACTCCTATATCACCCCCTTCATAAAACACTAAAGTCTTCCATTTGTCTTGTTGTGGAGTGAAGGCAACAGTAGTTTTGTTAAAGTTTTGATAGATTCTCTACCTTTTTTTTTTTCTCTCCCTATTTTGAGAAAGAAACTGTTATTACTGATGCTGTACTTCCTTTAACAAAACTAATGATGTTCCCATGTGTGCTTTTATCTTCTTTAATTTTGTTGAATCGGGATGCAGTTGCTATGTAATGGCCTAGTTATTTCTCTTGTGGTACTCATTCTCTGGGTGTTAGTAGTCTAACTGTTTCTAGGCTAGTAGGTGTACTTTATGCTTGATTAGTGTATTTGATGCAGCATGCGTGCATCTGATGTCTCATTTTAAGTGTCTTGGGAATAAGTATATCAGATAATCTCCTCTGTTTTGGATGTATTATAGCTCCGATACAGGAATAAGTTAACTGACTGTTGAATGTAAGTCTTGTAGTAAATTGGAAACAGAGGGCAAAATATGCAGAACAGCTCCCAAAACCAGTAGCCGGTCTTTCTAGGATTGAGACCTGTGGAGGATACGATGGTGCTAGATAATGCAAGCAAATGATTAGGTTTACCAGTCCCTTTTTTCCTATCATAACTCTGCAGCATTCCTTTTGGACTTTGTGGATTCTAGAGTCCCTTTTATTTTGATAAGTACAATAATGTATGATCCAAGTGACCTCTTGCATACCCTTAACTCCAGGCTACTGATTGTATGATCCAGCTTCTTTCAATTTGGTAGTCAGTAGCTTACAATCTGGTTCTTTCAATTTGGTTTCTTGTTTTGAGTTGCTGGTTTTGTAATTAGACGTGCAGGACCATACAACATTGATTTTTATGTTCTTGAGTTAAATGCCTCACTAAGCTGTATTGATTTTTATGTTCTTTTTCTGCAGATGAGTTAAACGCCTCACTAGATGTGCATGGTTTTTGCTCGGTTCGATTGACGTTTAGCGGTTTTTGCTAGGATCTCGAGTTTGTATCAGTTTGTTGCTATATATCAGTTTGTATCAGTTTGTTGCTATCAAATTCAAGTTGTTTCTGTTTGTTGCTAGTTGACTGCTACTTTTTTTTTTGTTGTTTCTGTTTCTGTTTCCTGCTGTGTATTCCCATCTTGATGTATTCTCATAATCTCAATTGCATCTCTTTTCTCATAATCTCTTCATGCATCTCTTAAATGGAACCATTCATTGTATGATCTTAGATTACAAGATAAAAAATAAAAAAAAGGAAAAACAACATAAATAGAATTTTATATATTAAAGTAATATTCAAATTTGACATCTCCATTGGAGCTAAAAATTGTCAAAATGTTGCTATATCAAATTTGTCATGTCATATGTCAAATTCAAATTTGACCAAAGCCAAATAACAAAGCCATTGGAGATGCTCTAAGTAATGCATTCAACTATTGACTTAGCATGTGAGAATGACAACATGAATTTGCATCAATTTATAAACAAAAGCATCAATACTAGCAAGTTTGGCTAGGGCTTTCAACCCTAGCCCCAACTAGTTCACTACTCACACATAGCTTGATACACAAGCTTCAACACTCTATTAAACATCAAATACATAAAGAGATAGGAGTAAAGGGTGACTATTGATGATGCCGGAAGAGGTGGTGGAGATGGGTCTCCAAGAACATGATGTGGTGGTAGTCACCTCCTTCTCCTTGCTCCAAGCTCTTGATATTGGTAAGAATAATGAAATTTGGAATCTCTAAGATGAGTTGTGGTGTTGAGTGGTGGAGGAAATGGAGGTTGTAGCGGTGGAAATGGAGGTTTTAGAGGTGGAGATGGTGGTTTTAGTGGTGGAAATGGTGGTGTCTTCTCTAGAGAGAGAAACAGATCTTGGATAGGATGAAGATGATTGAATGGACTCAAGAATGCTGAAGAATTAGTCTTTGGCCTCTCTTTGATCAGCTATGTGTGTCCACCTTGGTCCCAAAGTGTGCAAGAGATGCTCTTACACCATTGTCCCCCAAATTGTCCCAAATTGGCAAGGTGACAAAAGGACAAGGTGTAAGGAGATATTTGAATTTCAAGTGATGGGAGATTCTCACAACCATGGTCCTCCTTTGCTGGAGAAATGACCGTCCATGAGTGGCGGCTCGCCGGAAAAGTTTGCCAGAAAAGTCTCCGGAAAAGTTTGCCGGAAAAGTCGATTTGCAATTTTCTTTCAATCTCCGTGTCTTCTTCCCCTAGCTTCAAATCTCCCCATTTCAAGCCTCATATAGTCATTTTATTCTCAATGCAAGGTTTCCTACAAATAAAAGGAAATGGATTAAAAATGGTAAAATAGCATGGAAGACAAATCAATTTTCATAATTATGGGCCACAATTGCATAAGTAATTTGTAACTCAACAGAAAACAATAAAGAAAAACCTATTTGGATACAAAATTACATGATGCTTGTAGGCCATGTATGCTTTTCTTCCTTCCAAACAAATCTAGCCATTTTCTCCACACAAAAAAATAATAATAATAAAATGTTCATCTGCTTAAACCTACCAGCTAGCGTCGTAATGCAAAAGAAGAAACTTCTAAAGGTCATGAGTAGTAAAGTGTTCAATTCCACTGTTAGATATTAGATTAAGAACCTAACGAAAGCCATTATTTCCTGTAATGAAGGATGATATATATTAAAGTTACAATAGGATTAAGTTCCTGCTTGGTCGTCTCTGTGCTTGTATCATCATCTGGCTGATGACTGACACTTGTCCTACGCAAAGTCACACGAAACGCGGAACGCTGCGGTACGGGAACGCGGTACGGGTACGCGGTACGCTAGTCTTCAGGGTACGCGGTACGCTAGGATATATTAGCTAATTTTAATTAAAATAAATTAATTATGATAAATAAAATTATAAAAAATAATAAAGAGATAACCATACCATAAATAAAAATCTCAAGAAAAATTATAAAATAAAAATAAATTGTCACTACTACTCAAAAATTAATTGAGTTTTTCAATCCAACAAAGAAAAATAATGCTTAAAAGTAAATTTTGATCTGTGTGAGTTTCCAGATTCCGGTGAGTCGGTGACGCCGTGTTTTTGATCTGTTTGACTGTTTGAGACTTGAGTTGTGAATTTGTGATTGGAATGGGCTCTGAGTTCGATTGCCAACACCATGGTTCGACACTTCGACAACAGATCAAAAACACAGGGATTGGCTCTGAGTTTCCAGAATCCAGAATCCAGATTCCGGTGAGTCGGTGCATGATCCGTATGGCTCTGAGCTCCTGCTTGATCCGTATGGACTATGGAGGCCATGTTTTTGATCTGTTTGATCAGAGATTCAGAGGATGTTTTTGATCTGTTTGATCTGTTTTTGAGTTCGCCAACACCAGCGATCCGGATCGCGAACGCCCCGCGATTGGGTTCGTTCGATCCGGAACGCGAGTCGCCGGCACAGGCAGCGTTTCCGGTGACTTTGGTCCTACGTATTCTTAAAATACTGGAATATTTTATGGATATACAGAGAGGCTCTCGGCTTTCCTACTGGTCGATTCCCTAAACCCTAATATAATATATATACACATATCACGGAAGTCGGCCAATCCAAAAAACAAAAGCTCAAGAAACGAGCACCAAACCCTAAATAGTATGCACCAGTGTGCATTTGATGAAATACAAAAGAAATTAAGAAAAAATAAATAAGTATATGGCAGCAATTTTTCGCTTCCATGGTGCGTAGATATTCTCAGCCAATATTTGTTTAATGTGCACTATAAATTGATAAAGTGTCTCATTTGAAAATTTGAATAGACTAAAATGGAAAAAGAAAATGTGGAAGGAAAAATTATTATTTAAAATATACATATGTTTCAATCACTTATTTATTAATTATATCAACGACTAATCATTCATTCAATTTGGTTATACACTTCTATATTTAAAATTAACTAGAGCTACAGCTGTTAAGCAATATGAACCCATTGCCATTTTTTTATTACAGTTGATAAGTGTAGGTCCGATAGCGCTAGTTTTTAAATTATTTGCATCAGTTACATGAAATGATTTTAACGTGTGTGTGTGTGTGTGTGTGTATATATATATATATAAATTTTATCCAGAGCGGAGCTCCGCTTTGAAAATTAACGTGTGAAATTAGAGTTTTGGGTCACTTTTCGGTCGCATATCCACATCTCGACCGTTCAGTTTTTAGGTACTAGTGTATAGATCATCTCTGCAAATTTTCAGCCAAATTGATGATCGTTAAGGTATCTAACTCGCTTAAACTAATGGACGGACTAAATCTGTCAACTTGAACCGTACTAGATTTAAGGCAATTATCAATGCCTTAACGATAATCATTTAGGCTGAAAATTTACAGAGACGATCTATACACTAGTACTTAAAAAATGAACGGTCGAGATGTGGATATGCGACTGAAAAGTGACCCAGAACTCGAACTTCACAAGTTAATTTTCAAAGCGGAGCTCCGCTCTGGATAGGATCTGTGTGTATATATATATATATATATATATTGTTAAAGGAAAAACATATTGTGTGCCTTCGTCAAAGCAATTGATGGAGAGAGAATCAAGGAATTAGTGATTACCATCAATCAACGCAATTACGGATCAATCAACATTTAATATCATTAATGTAATCGATATTTTCGTTGTAATTCTATCACTATATAAATGGACTATGAAATGAAATGAGTAGATTAATTCCAATTGTCATTTTACTTTTACACGTTATCAGCACGCTCTGAGTTAATAACCAAAGAAAAAAAACTTAGTTTTCTATTTTTTTTCAGTCGAAAAAAGAAAAACAAACCCTAGAAATTTTCTTTTTTCTGTCGCAACCCAGACAAAAATTCAGTCTAGATCGGGCTAGAGCCCCGTCGCCAGCCTTCACCGGTCCTCTCCCCTACACCGGCCTTCATCTTCAGATCTTGACCTCAACCCAGACCTCCCCCAGCCTCTGTCCAACGCTGCACACCCTGCCTCACCCTCCAGACTTGAGTCCGGCCTCCCACCTGCAGCGCAAGGCTCCAGCCTCGTCTCTCGGTGCCGATCATCAGCACTTCCAGCAGCCCACCAATCACTGGCGCGGCCTCGTCCAAACTGACCTCCATCACAGCCCACACCGGCCTCTCCTCCAGCAGTCCACTGATCCCAGCAGCGCGCATCAGACCCCACCTCGACCGCAACGTTGACTCAGCTCCAAATCGAAATCCAGCAACCTCGACGGCCTACTCGATCAACCGGCTTCCCAGACCACCGGCGCCGCCCTTGAGAGCCACTGATCTAGACCCAGTCCCTGCCACCGACCGCAGATCCCTACGCTGCCCAACCACCTGCACCATCTGTAAACCAGAAAACAAAGGACGACAGAAACCCAGAAGGAAGGAAGAAGGAGAGAGAGAAGAAACGCGACGAAAAAATGACCCGGCCCAACAATTGCCAAAAAAGAAGAAGAGAAAAACAGGCCTCTACATGCGGCCCAGAAAAAAAAAAAAAAAAAAAAAAAAAAAAAAAAAAAAAAAAAGGAAAAAAAATAGAAATAAAAGAAGAGAGAAAAGAAGAATAAAAGAGAGAAAAAGGAGAAAAAAACAAAAAAACAAAAACAAAAAGAGGCGATCCGGCCCAAAGTAATAGCCGGTCCAAAGAAAAAATAGAGCCCCTGCGGCCCAGACACACCAAAAAAAAATGAAAAAAAGAACAAGGCCCATGGCCTACTGCTGAAAAGAAGAGGAAGCGGCCCAGTTTTCTCAAGCCCAAAAACATCGCTACGCACGCCTGCATCAACACGCGCTTGCGCTAGGATTGTTTTATTTTCTCGCAACCAAGTATGTTCTCTTTTATTTATTTTTATACTATGGTATATTTTCATTATTTATAATTAGAACTTTTGAGCATGTTTAGTTAGATAATTTTGATCTTTTTAAGCATGTTTTGTTATTTATGTTTTACATAATTATGTTTAAGCATGTTTTAATTATGCTATAGTTTATACTTTATTTTTGAACATGCCATATATATCTTGTTATATATTATTTATGCAATTGTGAGCATGTTTTGTGAATTTTATTTACTCTTATGTAATTGTTCCTACGCATGCCTTTATATTATGCTATTGTTTATATTTTCTTTTACACATGATATATTATTGCTATTATTATGTGTAACATATGTTTTGGTATATATTTGTGAAATTTGAGCATGCCATGTAATTTATTTTAATATATGCTTTGTTTTTATTATTTATTACGTGCTATAATTATTACTTGTTTAGAATGCTATACAACATATAAACTCCATTTTGCCATGATAATGAAAATTCATGAGCATTATACATACATACTTACCGTGATAATGCATTTTCATGTAGCATCGAAAAAAAATGTGACCATTACGAATCTTGGTCTTGAAATCTAATTCACATTTTTTTTTGGAAAATAATTTACGTGGATGTCTTTATGACTGCGTAATTTATATCTCCTCTCTTGTTTATGTAGATGGCTGATCCAACTCAACCTGAATTTGACATCTTGGACTCAAAAGGACTTGAGTACCACCGTTGGGTTTCCGATGTAGAAACTGCATTTGTGGCAAAAGACTACACTGCCACCATTACCGACCCCAAAGATGATGAACCATCTAATCAGGTGAAAGCAAATGCCTTAATGTTTCTGAGGCGACATATTGATCCTAGCCTACGCTGGGAGTACCTTCAGTTGAAGACACCTAAAGAACTGTGGGATGCCCTTAAGGGACGTTTTGGGAACATTCATGACATTTTGCTCCCAGAACTAGCCGTTCAGTGGAATGGAATCCGCTTGCTTGACTACAAAAGGGTCAATGACTTCAACAATGACATGTTACGCCTTAAGGCATGTCTCAATTTCTGTGGAAGGGAAATCACAGAAGATGATATGATCTGCAAGACTCTTACCACCTTTCCTACTTCAACATTTATACTAGCGAACCAGTATAAGTTGGAGTATGACAACAAAAGAATCACAACTTTCAATAAGTTAATAAGCCTACTGCAAGTGGTTGAGAGACATAATGAGGTTCTCTTGAATAATAATGCCAGGCCCACTGGGACAAAGAAAATTCCCGAGGCTAATTATGGAAAAATGAAAGGTGGAAATAACTCCAATGCAAGGGGGTTTAGACGTGCTGATCCCTACCCACGTGGCAACAATGCACCACGTGAAAAGAGACAGGGAGATCGTGGAAACAAGATGCAAAATGAAAGAGTTGACAATGAACCATGCTATCGGTGTGGATTCATTGGGCATTGGTACAAGAACTGCCAAGCAAACAACAGAGTAGTAGCCAATTACAAGAGGTATAGAGAGTCTAAAGAACAAGAGGCTCACTATATGGAAGAAGAAGGTCATGACCTAGACGTCAACCTTACAATTGCAGACTTCAATGGCAAAGAGGAACTTGCTAAGTCAATGGATGCTCTTAATCTTGACTGATCTGTTTTATTTTCCAAAGACAGTTGTGAAGGCATAATGCCTCATTTTTAATTAGACTATTGCTTGGTCTTAAAGTTTATTTTCAATTACGGATTGATGAATAAGATTTCTGAACAAGACCTTGATTTGATTATCGTTGGCTTATTAATAAATTTTAAATTTTATTCTGAACCACTGAATTTATTCAAATTTATTTACTATACACATATTTACATGGTTCGAGATAGCACTATAAAGATGTAAAGCAATACATCTAGAGAAATTATTAGAATGAAAAGAATACCATTCTACGCAAATAGAAATACTCTAAAGAATATGAGCTATATTTTCTAAATACCTCCCATTTATTTGTAGGAATGAATGGAGGAGAACTTGAGTGCTTAATTGATAGTGGGACTACCCGCACAATATTAAGAAATAGGTCATTATTCATTGAATCAATAGCCTATAATTCATATGTGACTACGATGATTGGATCATCACAAGTAATAAAAGGGCGAGGAACTGCCAAATTTTTGCTGCCTAATGGCACAACATTTCAAGTCACATACGCTCTATATGCACCAAGAGCTAATCGAACCTTGTTAAGTTTCAAAGTTATTTGTGCCAACGGTTATCCAGTAGAAACACACTGTGACAATGGAACTGAATACCTTGATATTAAGTCTAATGAATGCGGAAGGAAACGCATTTTAGAGAAACTTATGAGTCAATCTAGTGGATTGTACCTTACTACGATTCGGATCATTGAATCATATGATGTCACCAACAATGAAATGTGGGACACTAACTCATACAGGATTTGGCATGACCGCCTAGGGCACCCCGGTCGTGATATGATGATCCATATTTTAAAGAACTCATATGGACATCCCTTCTTTCGAGTGAAAAATTAAATGGGAGAAAAGTCTGCCACACTGCAAAGTGTCGGTCTTAGTATTGCTCAAATGCAGCCATTGCCTTCTGAAGTACCAGAAGCACTACCTCCCTCCCATTATGCCTCATTAACTATTTCAAAGGCACATCACTCGTTTCGCAAAGCCTGCTCTTTAGCAAAAACAGGATTGAGACTTTCCTATGCTAAAGATACAAAACAAAACATTCCATTCTTAAAAAGGATACAAAGAGATATCTGTGGATCTATCCATCCAGAATGCGGACCATTAAAGTACTTTATGGTTCTGGTGGATGCTTCGACAATCTGGTCACATGTCGTTTTATTGTCCTCAAGAAATGCTGCATTTGCAAAACTCCTAGCACAGATTATACGTTTAAGGGCTCACCACCCTGATCAACTTATCAAGTCTATAAGGCTTGAAAAAGCTGGAGAGTTTACATCAAAAGCATTTGATGAATATTGCATGTCTATCGGAATCGATGTAGAGCATCCTGTACCCCATGTACATACACAAAATGGTCTCGCAGAAGCCACCATCAAAAGGCTATAGATGGTGGTTAGGGTATTGGTTATGCGCACCAACCTGCCTATATCTGCATGGGGTTATGCAATATTGCATGCAGCTTTACTCATTCGTTTCAGACCCACTGCAAGCCAACCATTTTCTGCGTACCAGTTGGTAACTGGATATGAGCCTGACATTTCACACTTACGCATATTTGGTTGCGCAGTATATGTGCCTATTGCGCACCCACAGCGCACTAAAATGGGTCCTCAAAGACAATTAAGTATTTATGTTGGATACGAATCCCCAACAATTATCCGCTATTTGGAACCCTTGACAGGCAATCTCTTTACCACTAGATTTGCGGATTGTCACTTTGATGAGACAGTCTTCCCGTCGTTAGGGAGAGATAGGAAAAAGGATTTTCCAAGGGAACGACAGGAATTGTCGTGGTTTGTCCCCACTCTGTCTCATTTTGATCCCCGCACTTCATAAAGTGAAAATGAAGTGAAAAGAATAATCGATCTTCAGAACGTAGCAGATTCGATGCCTGATGCGTTTATTGATATCGCAAAAGTGACGAGATCACATAGACCAGCTGCAAATATACCTGCAAGATTAGAAGTCCCCAACAAGGGGCACGGTGCTGCAGATAGAGGCACTGCAACCACACTTAGTGGAAGTGGTTGAGGCCGTGGCTCCCCAAAGGAAGAGGGGGAGGCCCACTTGGTTCGATTGACACTCACCCAAGGAAGAAGAGGTCGAGTAAGGCACAAACCAATCATCAATGTATAGAATCCCTCTCATGAGATTGTCTCTTATTATAGTTATGTCCATGGATCAATACTGGAGGACACTCCGATGTTTAAAATGATTCCAGAGAACAAAGAAATCTCAAAGGATTATGAGAGTGCGTATGAGTTGATAGAAAGATCTTCCATATACATTGATGATATATACTGTTGCTCAAGGAATCATAGAGCACGATGATATCGAACCACGCTCTATTGCAAAATGTCAACAAAGAGCAGATTGGCCTAAATGGAAAGAATCAATCCAGGCAGAATTAGATTTTCTGACAAAGAGACACGTATTTGGTCCAGTAGTGCTAACCCTACCAAGTGTAAAGCCTGTAGGACATAAATGGGTCTTTGTCAGAAAGCGTAATGAGAAGAATGAAGTCCTCAGGTACAAGGCTTGCCTTGTGGCGCAAGGTTTCTCACAACACCCTGGAATTGACTACGAGGAGACATACTCTCTCGTAATGGACGTTATAACGTTCCACTACTTAGTTAGCTTAGTAATTTCCGAAGGACTGGAAATGCAGCTCATGGATGTGGTTACTACGTACATATCTCTATGGGGATCTAGATTCAGAGATATATATGAAAGTGCCTGATGGCCTTACATTACCCAAGTCAAGTGACTCTAAACCACGGAGTGCGTTTGCAATTAAGTTGAAATGCTCACTTTACGGAATGAAACAATCTGGGCGGATGTGGTATACCCGTCTAAGTGACTACTTGATTGGGAAGAGATATAAGAACGATGAAGTATGCCCCTGCGTATTCATAAAGAAAACAAGTTCCGGATTTGCAATTGTAGCTGTATATGTCGATGATATGAACATAATAGGTACTCTTGATGAAATAAGAGAAACCGTGAGCTACTTGAAATCCGAATTTGAGATGAAGGATCTTGGGAAAACTCGATTCTATCTAGGCCTTGAACTAGAACACAGAGTTTGTGGAATACTAATCCACCAGTCTGTGTATGTCCAAAAGTCAGGCAATTTAATATGGACAAAGCGCATCCTGCTAGCACTCCCATGATCGGTCGAAGATTGGATGCAAAGAAAGATCCATTTCGTCCAAAGGAAGATGACGAAGAGGTGTTGGGAGCTGAAATTTCCTATCTAAGTGCAATAGGCGCATTATTGTACTTAGCCCAATGTACTCGACCAGACATTGCATTCTCAGTGAACTTGTTAGCTAGATTTAGCTCAGTGTCAACGCAACGTCACTGGAATGGTATCAATAACATTTTCCGATACCTCAAAGGAACCATTAACTTGGGACTGTTCTTCCCTTACAGTGAGACAAGAGGGACCGCAGATGGAACTACAATCCCTAAAGGAAATGTTGATGGCGAAAACGCCACTCACTACACCGAAATGCCAAATGATGTTTTGGTTGGTTTTGCTGATGCTGGGTACCTCTCTGACCCACATAAAGGTCGTCCCTAAACTGGTTATGTATTTACCAATGGGAACAAGGCGATATCTTGGAGATCAACCAAACAAACCCTTATGGCTACCTCCTCGAACCACTCAGAGATCATTGCTCCACATGAGGCGGTTCGTGAGTGTGTATGGTTAAGAACTATCATTACACATATTCGAGGGACTAGTGGTTTGAGTTTTACCACTGAAGAGCCTACTTGCATTTATGAACACAATGCAGCTTGCATCGAACAGATGAAGCTAGGTTATATTAAGGGTGATAACACAAAACACATATCGCCAAAGTTGTTCTACAATCAGTAACAACAGGCTCTCCTCAAGATTCAAGTGAATCAAGTAAGGTCTAAGGAGAATGTGGCAGATTTGTTTACCAAATCATTGCCCAATGCCACATTTGAGAAACATGTGAAAAACATAGGAATGCGAAGTCTTTCCAAACTCCCTTGATTAATGCAAGTATCAGGGGGAGGTGTAGACGTCAGGGGGAGTCTAATACACACATGTCATCCTCAAATGTAGAAGGTGCGTTGTGCTCTTTTCCTTCGACCAAGGTGTATTTTTTGTCCCACAGGGTTTTTATTGTTACTTGGCAAGGTTTTTAGTGAAGCAACAACTCATGCACCATTTCGTCTTTGACTTGGCACAAGGGGGAGTGTTAAAGGAAAAACATATTGTGTGCCTTCGTCAAAGCAACTGATGGAGAGAGAATCAAGGAATCAGTGATTAGCATCAATCAGCGCAATTACGGATCAATCAACATTTAATATCATTAATGTAATCGATATTTCCGTTGTAATTCTATCCCTATATAAAGGGACTATGAAATGAAATGAGTAGATTAATTCCAATTGTCATTTTACTTTTACATATATATATATATATATATATATATATATATATCCTATCCAGAGCGGAGCTCCGCTTTGAAATTAACATGTGAAGTTCGAGTTTTGGGTCACTTTTCGGTCGCACATCTACATCTCAACCGTTCAGTTTTTAGGTATTAGTGTATAGATCATCTCTGCAAATTTTTAGCCAATATGATGATCGTTAAGGCATTGATAACTACCTTAAAGCTAGTACGGTTCAGGTTGACAGATTCAGTCTGTCCATTGGTTTAAGCGAGTTAGATACCTTAACGATCATCAATTTGGCTGAAAATTTACAGAGATGGTCTATACAATAGTACCTAAAAACTGAAAGGTTGAGATGTGGATTTGCGATCGAAAAGTGATCCAAAACTCAAACTTCACACGTTAATTTCAAAGCGGAGCTCCGCTCTGCATAGGATATATATATATATATATATATATATATATATATATATATTAGCGTCTTCTATCATCATCATTAAGCGTATCATTTCTACCAAATAAGAGAGATAGAGAGAATTTGATGCTATGGCATCTCCCAGCCAATAGAAGACTAACTATAGGTCATCATCATCCTGATGCAGGTTCTTCTAATCGGAAAAGAAAAAAGTGTACAATTATGACTATTTAATTCAAGTTTCTTTATGTTTAATAGGTAGGAGATCGTTACAGCTCATCTATCTTTTCTCGTAATGTGAAACATTATCATATGTGTCATATAAATTTATTTTACTTTTATGGTGCATAAAAATTCAAGCACTTGATTATTTTGAAGAGGTCAACTCATTCGTAAATAGAATTATGATGATACTATTGCAAGTAGGTAATATAATGTTTCTAAAGATATTGGATTAGTTACCCAATAGTAAAACATATGAAATTTGATGAGATGATGGGGAGAGGGGGAGAGGGAGGATAAATGTCACCTTGCATTCTCGTTGCCATGATCCTGCATCGCCTGGTGGAGCCAAACCAACATAAGCATCATTTGCTGGTGTATAATCTTCAGTAACATACCTGAACATTACAATTACAAAGACTTTGATTACATTTATGGGAAAAAAAAAAGGTACTTGAGAATCATCAATCTTTTTCTTTTTGGCAATGAGAACCACCAATTTAATACTTGGAAACGAACTTGAATCAATTTATAGCCCACACCTGCGATTACTTTCTTAGTATC
Organism: Rosa chinensis; assembly: GCF_002994745.2. Lineage (NCBI taxonomy): Eukaryota > Viridiplantae > Streptophyta > Magnoliopsida > Rosales > Rosaceae > Rosa > Rosa chinensis. The sequence continues at coordinate 58,084,761 of NC_037094.1, read as the reverse complement.
AACCTAACATTCTATATACATTGCAAAAAAAACATTTTATATACATAAAAAAATGAGAGAGAGAGAGAGAGAGTAGTATTGACCATTTACAAAATTGAGTTGTGAACAAGTATGAAATTAACTGTCATGCCCTCAATTACTCAAGTTAATTTATATGTGATTAATTCATTTTTATTTATTTTGTAGTCAATAAGCGGAATTGTGAAAATGAGATAAAATGGTGCAAAATTGAAGGAAATTGCGGTATTCCGACAATTGGATGAAATCAACGACGACAGTCAACCAAGGTCAATGTCAATGAGAATGCGGAACCTACTATACATGATGTGGTGTGCATGTGAAAATGTTTTAATATCATAGGGAAAAGAAATAGATAAAAAGAAAATCAAAACAAAGTGATGTTGCAACACTTTACTTAACTGAACTTTTTTTTTCTAATCAAAATAGGTCAGTCCATTTTTAAAATTCAACAAGCATTACCAAACAACACACCCCTCTGGGGTCGACAGTAAAGAGTCGTCGTTTAGGACTTACAAAGCACATATCTATACTATTATTAAGAGAAGACGATTTGTTAGCCAAAATCAAAAAATTTGACATATTTAACTCTGAAAGATTAAAAAACTTTGAAAATAAATTAAATTACAAGGGTAAATATGACAATTATAAAATAAATTTTCATTACAAAAATTAAAAATAAATTATCCCACAACCCTACTTTTCTCTCCCACTATTTTCTCTGCAATAACTATTTTATTTCATTTATTTTTTAAATTTTCTTTAAAATACACATGCAGAAGCATGTATGAAGAAGACTAGTTCTAGACAAATAGAACTTCACAGTCCAGAGTACACCTATCTTTTAGGAAGTCCACGCACCCTAATTCTAACAAAATCTAAGTGCACAAAAGTTGATTAAATAAAGATACAACCAAGCACTAGATTTTGCAACCTAAAACTCTTTAAAAAAAAAAATAGACAAATAGACTTAACAACCTTTCGTAAAAAGGAAGAAAGTCCATGATAAACATAAAGCTAAAAATAAAAAATAAGAGCCTAAGGCCCAAAGAGGCCACCCCAGGCCCAATGCCCATAGAATACCCAATAGCAAACCCTAGACTTGGCAGCAAAGCCGTCGCTGCCATTGGGACCAAGACAAGAGCACCACCGGCCTTGTGCACCACCGCCTTTATCGAGACCAGACTAACGCCCAACCATGTCTTCAAGACCGCTAGGAACTGCTTTGGCAAGCTTCGAACCAGAAAACGTCAACCAAGAGAGGCTAGCGCCATTCATACCCCCACCCGCAATGGTAAAAAACTGGGCCAGATCCCAACCAGCCAGCTTTTGAGACAAAAGGTCTACCCAGCCAAGCCGGAAACTACTAGCCTCTACCATGAGCCTCTGATTTCCCATCACCTTGAGGCACCAAAGTTTCCCTAAAAGACATCGGGCATGATTGAAAACCATAGGTCCCCAACCATGAAAACGCAGAGGAACTCTGTAAAAATGAAGATACGACATAAGTCGACCTTGATTTACCAAACACGTATAAGATGTCAGGCCAATATGCCATCAAAGATGGAGAATGATGTAGAAGTGCCGACACATTCCCAAACCTAACAGAGCTCTACTAGGTATGGCTTTTTTTTTACTTAACTAACTTAGTTTAATTCAGCTTTACATTTAATTAAACTTAAGAGTATCTCCAACAATGATACTTATATTCATAGCTAAAATAACTAAAAGTGAAATATAACTAGTTAACTATTGAGTTATGCTCCAACAGAATACCTAAATCTCAAGTTAAATTTAGGTTTTAGTTAAATTTTCTCTCATCCTAACTAAATATAGCTAGTGTGTTTAGCTAAAGCTAAATTTAGGTATTGGAAAGCTATTCTATTGGAGATAGATCTTATCCTAATATTTGTTAAATTTGAAATTTTTTTTTAAATAGCTACTCTGTTGGAGATGCCCTAAGTCAATTAAGAAAGGCCTGCTACCATCACGTGCATCCCATCAACTAGCCATCTTTTGACACGTGGCAGAGAATAGCTTGATTCCAGCAAATGAATAAGAGGAAGCCCGAGATTCTCATCCTCTTCACTTTTTCAAGAGAGCCGCATAGTAACTAGGAGGAGGGCTGCTGCCCTTTTTCTTTCTCATCATCCTCCTCCATTTTTAATTTTTGTTTTAGTTTTCTCTTGGGTATTTGTAGAATCTCTCTCATAAACTTCAAGGATTCGTCAAGGACAACAAGATTTAGGTATTTGTGGGAGTTGTAATTCAAGGTTGTGGTATTTGTGGCTACCTTTGTTTTCTCATACACTTTTGTACTCTTTTCCGTTTGAATATTATAACTTTGATGTTCATAATTATGGGTTGTGATTAATTTCTTTTTTTTGGGGGACTGGAGTTGTGTGCCTAGCCCAAATCTTGTGTAAAGATTATTATTTTAATGTAAAGATGCGATTTTCATACGATGGATACTTATATCAATTTTTGTTGGGTTAAAATGCATGTCTAGAAGCTTAGTCAACTATAGGGTGTGTATTTTGAGCATGTCTAGGACAGAGCTAGAGGCTTGACCCCCTCTAATTCTTTAGCTAGAAGTCTAGAACCCTCAATTTGGTATTATAGGGGTTATAAATATGGTGATTTACACTCGTTGCGTGATTACACAGATGAATTGCTTAGTAGTCCAATTCCCTAGCTTTATGCCAATTAGAGTGAGTTAGTGACCCTTGAGCCGGCTCTAACTCTCTCCAATTGAGATAGTGTGACCCATGAACCGGCACATTAATACCGTAATTGAGAATAATATAGTCCTTGAGCCTTGAACCACCTTGGATACGACTACCGCCTAATCATGGAATTTGCATTTACATTATATTAGAATCTAGAGCATTAAATTTAGGTGAAGGAACCATCCTAGCACCCGAACATTTCCACTTATAACATCTTTTCATTTTCATTATTTTATTTGCAATTTTAGTTATCACATTTTATTTTTTTACTATCTGTTAATTAGGATTTCAAATTACAATTTTTGTTGACAATTTCTATCTCATTGTAAATAGTCACCACTAAGCTCTTAGTTTTGATTAGGCTTGGCGAGAACCAAAGTCAAGCATTCCTAAGGCTTTGTGTCTTAGAGTAGTATTTTTATTTTTTATTTTTTTTATTTTTCTTTTGTTTGCTTAGTGACTCTAATTCCGACCAACCAAAGATTTGTTGGAAATAACATTAATTTAGAATTATGTTGAGAGTTATGGTGAAAACAATGGTAAGAATTATGATGAGAATAATGGTGAGAGTTAGTGCTTCATAGGTTATGGGAGTTAGGAAGGTTTAACGTTATTGTAACGGTCTAATACTTATGTCCGTTATAATTGTCATACTTATGGCATTGTATAGTGTAGGCCTATATAAGTAGGCTAGTCTAGTTGAGTAAGAGGTAGAGGAGTATTTTATAGAAGTATCGTAAGAGTGAATTCCTTTATCAGGTATTTTGAGATCGAGTCTCCTCCATATCTCTCTCTAGGAGCTCTGTACATGTCTTTGGACTGTACATCTCTCATATTGTGTGTCATTCATGCATCATATTTTCCTACCCAGATTAGTTTTTCTTATTTTACGCTTCCACTGTTATCCAACAGGATTGTGGGTTAGCCACTAATCCCCATAGTACGATAATCTTGGGCACAATATTTCCCTATTTTAACAACGATACGTACGCTTGCGTGAATGTGTATCAAGTCATGCACCCCTCCATGAGTCACTACAGTGAACAACCTCGAATTAGGAACATGTTGAGATCAGCCCACAAAAAGCCTACCAAGTTTGGCAAGGTTGGTTTGGTGGGAACTATTTCAAGTTTCGGCAGTGTTTGATCGTTGTGATCTTACGATCCCAGTGGCTCAGTGTTGGTGGAGTTTTTCACTTATTTGTGAATGGCGGTTGCTTGTGGCTGCTTTGATCGATTCGAGCTTTGTAGTGGAGGTGGGTTCCAAAAGATAGAGGCTTCTCTCCTCGTTGCAACTGGGGTTTGAGCATTATGGTTGCAGGTTTGGTTGCCATGGGTTCCAGGGTGAGGACGCCACCAGACAGAGTCAGTGATTGCAGCGGCTCCGACGACTTCACCACGACCTACAACAAACCCTAGGTTTCTAATGCTACTACGCATGAGGCACATTCTTTATCAAATGATCATTGTATTGGTTTTTCTTTACGGATTCTTCTTTGTATATTTATTTATTTATTCGTTAATGAGAGGCATAGATGAAAGCTTAATGAAAAAAATGAGATAAAAAAATATAGGGGTTGTGCATTAAATAATTAGGGAGGTGTATACAAAATCTCTCTGTTTTTTTATTTTTTTTTATTTATTGAAATGGAATTAAAGGAAGAGGAGCTCCAAAAAAATGAAGCAATGCAGTTGGGCTTTGGCAAAAACAAAGGCGGTTCCTTTGCTTGTTCGGTTGCTCCTTCCCGTCGACGACGACTTCCAGCCTCATCGACCTGCGAAAGGTGTGGCGGGATTGGCTCATTTTCTCTTGATGGCGGGAGATGATCAAGATCAAGGGTTGCAATGGGAGGCCTTTTCTTTTTCTCAGATGAAAACGACAGCGGATTCATGTTCTATTGTAGATCTTTAATGGCGGGCTATAACACAAAGCTTGGAGAAGCGAGGAGCGGTCATCTCAGCAAGGTTGCAAGGCGTAGAGTCGGTATTGGGACAGTGCTGGGTTGGAGAGTTTTACTATCAGGGTTTTTAGTGGAGGGAGCTTTTAGAGATGAAGGTTCTCTCCAGGTTGGTTTTTCCTTGACTTAGACGTCAGATTATGGGGGTCGAGTTTACTAAACTCAATCCCAACTTTACTGTGGCATTTTCTGTGAAGCTTGATTCGATTTTGTGGAGAATGAAAGTTGATCGTGATTTTTGGGATTAAATACTGTTTACTCCTTATACTTATAGAGTTTCATCGTTTCAGTTCCTGACCTTCGAGTTTCACCTAAAAAGTCCCTGAACTCTCAATTTCCTCCCAATTGGTCCCTGCCGTCAAAATTTTCTGTTAAAGTTGTCAAAAATGTCTATTATGCCCTCACTTACTTTTTCTTTTTTAGTTTATTTTTCTCTCTCTTTTATTTCTTTTTTTCATTTCACCTCTTGAAGGTCTGTGAATTGGAACTATCCTGATGAGGAGATGAACAGAAGGAGGCAAGAGAGCCGGAAGAAGAAGAAAAGGTAAAAAGAAAAAAAAATTAAAAAAGAGAGGAAGAGAAATATATATATATATATATATATATATATTTTAAGTAAATGAGGGTATAATAGACTTTTTAGGAGAAGATAACTGAGTTTTTGATGGATGCTTGACGGCAGGGACCAATCGGGAGGAAATTGGGAGTTCAGGGACTTTTTAGGTGAAATTCAAAGGTCAGAGACTGAAACGATGAAACCCTATAAGTATAGGGAGTAAGCAGTAATTAACTCTAATTTTTGCTTTATTTTTGTTCGTGGTTAAGCTTAATAAGTTTGTCCTCCCTTAAGAGAGGATTTAGGTATTTTAGTGGAGTGTCGATGCCATTGTTTTGGTGTCTTATTCGTAATGTTGTGTCATCTCTATGACGTTTTCCTCGAGGAATATATGTTCTATTGTTGGTGATTTCAGGTTGTCAACGTGACGGTGAATCATGGTTGCACATGGACTAGTTATTTTAGGACGCGGTGTCGAAGAAGATGAAACGGTTCGTCTTAATGTTGGTGGTGGGGCTGTATCATTACACTCGGAATTGGACACCATTCGTTGTAGCCCAGAGGTATGGCCGTAGAATTTGGTTCAGGTTTGGCCCCTTCTGGCACATGGATGTCATTTGTATTGACAGACTCGTAACTATTAATCAGGTTAGGAATCTGTATCATAGTTTTGATACTACAACCGGTCATTCCAATCTTTTGTAATCATTTTGGTTATTAATGGAATTTTTTCTACTTCTCAAAAATAAAAATAAAATTGAAATGAAATTCATTCATAAATTGACAAACTTACAATCAAGAGCATATAATGACCTCATTAAACCCAATTAACATAGCATTGGGAAGCGTGCCACACTTCTTTAGGCAGAACTCAATGACTGTTCTTACTTTCAATGATTGGCTTTAGCCAATCTGGAATTGCCACAAAAAAGAAGCCAAAGGTAGACTCAACGCTGCTATAGCCACACAATAGGCAACCCTATTACAAACTCTTGGGGCATACTGCCACTTACATAGCTGAAATGAACTAATAAGAATACGAGCTTCATCCAAAAGTGCACCATCAAGATTTAGATCATCCTCTGTACCCGACAAATCCTCAATTACATTCTTGCAATCTTCTTCAGGCTTGCACACAAAAATAAAGGACATTAACTAGCGTCATAACTTCACATGCTTGTGGTTCTAAACCACCCACAGCTAGTACTCCCAAAACACCAATACATTCTCCATCAATGTTGCAAAAAACCTCCCCCGTACCAAACCTTCCAACAACCAAGTTTAATGCAGCATCAACATTTAATTTAATAAATGTAGAGGATAACTAGGTGGTCTTGTCCTCTACAAGATTAATTTCTCTTTCCATCCATCTTTTCATCTTTTTAATTATTTCTTTATTATTTGATTTTTTGTTTTTTGTTTTTTGTTTTTGTCATGTGGTTAACACCAATATGAGCTTTTCAGAAAAATGTGCAAAATGAGTTAATACATTAATTAGAAAAACAAATTAAATTTACTTATTAATTTGAAAATCCAAAAATTACAAAATAATATTGATTACAAAATGTCAAAATTGTAAATATCTAAAAGTTCGGATCCAATCTGATCCAAAGTTTTTGGAATTGGAATACAAATATAAACTTGACTTTTGTAACCTTTTAGATTGTATTGAAACACTAATCTGATCTACTAGAGTTGCAACCCCAGTTACACACATGTAGAGCTCAATAAGTAAATGAAGATTGATATATTTTTCATTGCCAACAATGACTTAGACAGCCATAAAAGAAGGAAACTCATTAGAAAACCCAAAAGCATCGATGCTCCCTCGCGCATTCTCTTTCGGAGTAGGTGATACCACATATAACTTCATGCTACCGAGATGAATATAATGGTATTAATCTAATCGTGGCCAGACAGTGGAGAAATTGCCAGTTTTGATCCTGGTAACTGGGTTGATGATGGAGTCTGTGAAATATTTATGGTCCAATCCACTACGAGCTAATCTGACATTTATATTTTATCTCGCATCTAGACCATTATATCTTACACCGGTTATCTGTATGACCATCGTGAACGACCTAGAATAACCAGAGTGAGATCCAATTATTCATATGAGCCTCGTGGAATTTCTTTTAATTTAAAAAATTTGTTTCCTTCAAATACAGAGAGAGTTTAGAATGCGCTTACACGCGCTTGAGAGAAATGGGAGTTTTCTTCACCCTATCCGGCGGCGAGCCATTTTGCCGTCGTCGAACGGGCCTGAGTCGACTCCATGTGGGTCTGGGGAGAGGCTGGGTACCTCGATCTTTGTGTTCGTATCGGGGAGATCGCGGTGCTGGTTTGTGCAATAAGGAGAAGGGAGATTACAGCAGCGGTCAACATCTGGTTTGTCCTTCGCTGGTCTGATCGACGGAAGGAACTCGTGTTGCCCAGTCGGAGGCTGCTGGGGGGTGACGGGATCACGGCAGATTGGTCGGGCTTTGATCGGACGGATCCGATCCGGGTTAGATTCCTTGAATTTGATCTGGGGAAGGCTTTGTGTGATGCCCTGGAAATTGGTAATTATTTTCTGAGGATTTTCCGGAATTAATTTTATGGTTATTGGGCGGTTTCGTGGCTCGTAGAAGGAGTGGAAGTGTTTCGGACGAATTTTTTTCCGAAAAGTGTAGATTTAGGGGGGGTTCAATTTTGACTTTTGATACGTTGAGATTCTCTGAAAACTTCATTCACAAAAGTTGTAGAGCGCGTTGATACTAGTTCGTGGACATGCGGAACTCGAAAATCGGATTTCGCATGAAGAAGTTATGGCCGTCGGAAAAAGTTTCCATTTTGGTATATATGGGATTTTTCCGGAAAAATATCAAAAAAGTCAAATTTCCCTTTTTGGAAGGATTTTTCTCTCTCTTCTCTCCTGAGCCCGCGCGCAGCTCTTACTTTCGTAGGCGTCGTTCTTCCTCCTCCGGCCACCATAGGACACGATTCCAAGTGGGATTTATTCACCTCAACCTCCTTTACACATCTGTGGTAACCATCGAGCGTGGGATGAGCTGTGGTGGGCTCTGCAAGGCCGAGAAGAAGCCGCAACGAGGACGAAATCACCTTCGTCAGAACTGGAGATTCCAGCAACCTTTGCCGGTGATTCTTGAGGGCTTTTGGAGCTCGGAGGACGTAGATGCTTTCCACAAGGTGGCTTGCGTCAATTCAACTCGTGGAGGTCGAATTTTGAAATTGAAATTCTAGGGTTTCAATTGGTCGGATTTGTTCTAATATAAAATTCGATCGATTGGTTTATAATTGAACTTTGGTGTAGTTATGAAAGTTGTAATTAGAGTTGAGATGAAGAAGTTTGGTGTTGAGAGTTTTGTCAAATTTCAACTTTGAGCCGGCGGCAGCGCCGCCACTGTGGTGGTGTTTTTCGGCTGTTTCCGGCCACCTCAGGGATAGTTTATGTTCCTGATTTTGATCTACTCGTTGATACGAGCATTTCGATATAAATATGTTTTGGAGATCGTATGAGCATGTTAGGGTTTTTGTGATTTAGATAGTTTCAGGTATTCGATCCGTGAGGATCCTAATGTTCGATCGACTTGTGGTTTTGTCACATCGATTGAAGAAGTATTCCGGAGACTTAGGGAGGTCTCGGATGTGATTCCGCCTTGATTGGCTTTACTTTTGGGGATTTAGTTCAAAACAGGGGTTTCAAAACTTTAATCACTTTGTGATTCATGCACTCAATTGAGACCCTATGTGTTTAGGTACTTGACAGACTTGTGTTGAGCAAATTGCGGCGATTGGTGCTTGTCTTGGTTCGCGTGTGAAGACGCAACATGATTCAGAGATGAGTAAATCTCACGATATTTGTTATGAGCATGATCGATATTCGTTATGAGCAAGATTACCCTATTGTCTTAGAGTTATTAGGTTAACTATGATATAGTTGGTATTAGTGGCATTCCTGAGTGAATGACTACGTATATATATATATTTAAGTAAAATATATATATATATATATATATATTTAAGTAAAATATATATATATATATATATATATATATGCATTGATGCAATTGTTGTGATGATTGATATGTAAAGCTTGTGTAGGAATATTTGTGTAATGAATGGTGGAAATCAGTGTGATGAATCTTTGTGATGATTGTCATATAAAGCTTGTGTAGGAATATTTGTGTAATGAATCGTGGAAATCAGAGTGATGAATCTTTGTGATGATTGTCATGTAAAGGTTGTGTAGGAATATTTGTGTAATGAATAGTGGAAATCAGTGTAATGAATCTTTATGATGGATGCCATGTGAAACATGTGTAGGAATATCTGTATAATGAATTTTTGAAATTAGTGTGATGCATCTTTGTGATGATTGCTATATGTGTGATGACCCGCTGGATAACGGCTATCTGTGTGATGACTAGCAAAAATCTATGTGATGATCAGCTGGACAATTGCTATCTGTGTGATGACCGGTGGAATCTGTGTGATGATCAATGTGATGACTGTTCGGTAGCTGAGCTGAATTGTTATTAAGTTAACAATGATCAAGAAGACTGCTGTGATGGTCGAGGTTACCTACGGACGTCAGAGTGTGGGGTTACGATGACTACTATGAATTGAATTGCTTGACTTAATGTGACTTCCTGAACTAAACTATATGCAGGGGTTACCATGAATTGTTTTGCTTGTTTTGAAATGTGATTGCCTTGTTTCTTCTTGATTTTATTGATTGATGGTTTGATTTATCTTAAGAGCCATAGTGGTGATGAATTGTACTCTGTGGTGAGAATAGGAAGGTGATTCATTGAGTTTTCACCTTTGATGTCATGTTGATGACTAAGGCTCTTAGTGGGAAGGGAATGATTTTGATTTTGGTATTTGCCATAGTGCGTTAGAATGGCATCAAACATTGCTTGAGGAAGTCTTGTTTGACTGAATTTGTGTAATTGGACACTAGGTTGAAAATCTGAGCATGAGACTTTAGTCACCAGTTGACTTATGTAGGCACGATATGGAAGGATATGGAATTGATGACTGTAGGTGTGAGATATGTGCATATCGTGTTTTGGTTGAGGTGACTTAAGAATGTATTTCTGCTTTGTGGTTTTGAGTTTACTCAAACGAGCTTTCATAAGCTTACCGGATTTGTTGTGTGGCAACCCGGTGCACTATTCAATGGTGTAGGGGTTAATCCTGCAGGTCAGGGTAATCGTGGCTGAAACTAAAGCGGCGTGCTAGCAACATTACGATAGGAAGCCAATCTTATGACTTTACCTTTGTTAAGACTTCCGCTTATAGTAAGCTCTGAGGAGCATTCACTTATTATTTTGTTGCGGCAATTTAATTTGTAAACTTGTATAATATATGACTCTGCGGAGCGATTCTATATTAATTAGTGGGCTCAGGGCATCAATCTGTACTTGGTTTAAAAAGAAAAGTTTTCTAGGTATTTGTATTGATGGCTGAACCATCACGCATGTATAATTATGGGATTATATATCGATTTTTATTTGTATTAAAAATCAGGGGTGTGACACTTTGTTTGGCAGAAGCAATACTTATCCATGGCACGGTGATGGAGGTCCGACGGCGGTCTAGCGGTACCGGCTGCGAGGGGTTTGGACTAGGCTTGGCTGGCAGCATGTGGTCTTCCTGTTTCCTTGGATGAGGCTTGGGCTTGGGCCCATTTTTTTGGCCTGGATTTATTATTTATATTTTTAGTTTTATTTATTTTATGTGGTTAGTATTATTGTCTCCCCTTTGGCGTGAAATAAATCTCTGCATGTATCTTGTAGGACTAGTCGGGCTAAATGTCTGTCCCTGCACTCTTAGTGCCTTGTTTGGCCTAGTGAGGAGACAATCCATTGTTAAATTGTTGCAATCTCCTCGTGGCGGAATGAAACTAAATGTCGTTGGATTTATTTTTCGACGGCAACATAGTAGGAAAGCTGTGATTTTAGTAACTATGCTTCTTTGTAATCGACTTATCTTTCCGGTGTGTCACCGCTATGTCAAAGCAAATGGAGTAACCATCAGTGCACTCTTTGGTAATTGGTGCTTGCTAGAATACATGAATTTTGTAGAGTCTCCTAATATTATTTTGGGACATTCTCTAGATGTTTATTGGAATAAGGGGTTTAGGCTCAATGTCCCCCCCCTGTATTCGGCAGTTTCATTAATCAAGGCTTGAGAGCAGCTGCACCAGCCTTTCTTTAAAAAAAAGAAAAAAAACTTCTAAAAGAGTAATGTTATGTGAACCACATTTTTTTTGTACCACTTGCATTTTATCTTATGTGACAGCTGATGTAACACAAAATCCAATCTATTAGAGAATTTCATTAAACAACATGGTTCACCTAGCATTATTCCATTCAAAAATCATAAAAAAATATCCCATGTGCTGAAAAATTTCTATGAACCAGTGATAATTTCTACTTTAATTTTGCGTCCTCAAAAAATACAATTTAATCAATAAAAAATTAGGATGAAATTGGCACCCATTTTATGCAAACCATGCACGCCCCTTTTTTTCTTTTATTGTGCATTTTTTCATTGGAATGGCACTTAAGCAAAAAAGAATGGGAATTCTGATTTGTTACAGAAAAAACGCTTCAACCCCCACCAAAGAATTTAAATTTGAATAAAATTCCTCAACCGTGAACTATCATGAATGGAATTGAACTTTTCTTAAAACTTGGTGAATACGAAATACAGTGGCTCTTTGCCAGTTCACAAACATGACACTTAAAATCAGAATCATTAACAACTGAAAACAAATGAGGCTTCAACTTCTGAAGATACCTAAAAGACAAATGACGATGTCATAACCACACTACTACTTTTGCATCTTCTACTCCCCCGGCCTTGTGTGCTTGTCCCAATTTCTGATTTCCCTTGTCTGTCAAGTCGAGGTAGTACAAATTGCCCCTTCTAACACCATAGCCAAGAATCTTCCGGGTTAGGATGTCCTGAAATATACAAAACGCATGCCAAAAGATTACTAGAAAGGATAGGGCCGCAGTGATTTGGCCGACAGATAATAAACTGTAACCTAAAGATGGGACCATAAGAGAAATATTTAAGGTTAGGGAAGGAGATAAAATTACATAACCCTCTCTAGTGACTGGAGAATGAGTACCATCTGCAGTAGAGATAATGGCTTTGGTGGAGGGTTTGATGGATTGGAGTAGATCTGGGTCATTAGTCATATGATTTGATGCACCTGTATCAATTATCCATGTAGTATTACTAGCACTAGAATTAACATTGAGAGACCTACCGAGGTTAACAGTTTGAGTCATATTTGCTTGTGGCAGTGAACCAGTATCTGTTTCTTGAGATGTTTCTGTAGTTGCAACTGCAGCTTTGCCTCCAATATTCTTCTGAGGCTTCTTGGTGAAATCTCACCATTCTGGATAACCCACAATTTCATAACACTTCCACTTAGAATGACCAGCATCCCAACAATGTCGAAACACCATACCTCTAGACCGAATGGAAGAGCTATTCTAAGACCAAAAATTTTGTTGAAGAGCTCCGGGTTTTGCCTGTGAGAATCCAGGATATGGGCCTCATCTAGGATGATTTGCAATTGCGGCGGAGCCCTCCAGGTTAAGTCTATCGATAGCCATAACTATACTTTCTATATTCACTGAAGAATTTCTCATAGTCTTCTTTTGTTGCTCCATCATATGCATATAGGCATAATTGCACTCAAGATCCAGCTTTGGTTCCTTCAACAAAATTTCTCCATGCACCTGGTCAAATGCTGAATCAAGACCATTCAAGAAGATATGAACCCGAAGTCTCTTCATAGAGGTGATAAGCTGAGTAACTCCTTCCACCGTGTCTTCTTGTGTTGTGCTCCTATGATCAATTTCTTGAAAAAAAGAAATCATTCATTATAATATGTAGAGAGAGGTCTACCATTCTGCAGAGTGGTGAATGATTTCCGGTTCAACTCAAAAATTTGAGTCTCATCAGACCCATCATAAAAGGTCTTGGAAACAACTTCCCAGATTTCTCGAGCGGTGCCAAGACCAATGAATCTCTGCATCAGTGATGGAATCATTGAATCAATAAGCCAACTTTTGACTTTGTGGTTGTCAGTGACCCACGTATCATAGTTGGGATCTCGGGGTGCTGGTTTGACGGTTGTGCGGTAAGGTAGTTGACTTTGTTGCGCGCACCAATACACATCTCCGAAACTTGAGACCAAAGAGAATAATTGGTTTCATCCAGGATGACGTCAGTAGGGAATGGTGAATTGTTACTGTGATACTAAACATGAACAATTGGTGGATGTGGGACTGTGGATGACGATGCAGATGATGGAGGTGGAAGGATTCATTGCAGGTTCCCGTCGGCATCCATGGCTAAATAAGTTTTGGCTTTGTAAGGATTTTGATTCAATTCTATTTAGAACTGTTTTGGTGTTTTGGTTGTTTGTGTTTGCAGCGAAATAAGATAGAAATTTGATATTCGGGATTCAGTATTCGGAATTCAGAATTCGGGATTCAGAGATTAGAAAGCAAGAGAGCATTGTCCTATGATTCGGTGATTCTCTATTCTTCTCCTTTAGGAGGTATTTATATAATTACATTGTGTGTATAATAAGAAAGGCAATGAATACTGCTTACAATAGGAAACTAAATCCTAATTGATTACAGAATATTTACAACTCATTCCACAATATATATATATATATATATATATATATATATATATGTATATCCTATCTAGAGCAGAACTCTACTTTGAAATTAAAGTGCGCATTTAGAGTTTAGGGTCACTTTTCCGTTGCATATCCACATCTTGACCGTTCAATTTTTAGGTACTAATTTATAGATCATCTTTGCAAATTTTCAGTCAAATTGCTAATCATTAAGGTATCTAACTCACTTAAACCAATAGACGAATTGAATCTGTCCAACCTGAATCGTACAAGCTTTAAGGCAGTTATCAATGCCTTAACGACGATCAATTTGGCTGAAAATTTGCAGAGATGGTCTATACATTAGTACCTAAAAACTGAAAAGTCGATATGTGGATATGCGACTGAAAAGTAACCTTAAACTCTAAATGCACACTTTAATTTCAAAGCGAAGCTCCGCTCTAGATAGGATCTATATATATATATATATATATATATATATATATATATATATATATATATAGACACACACTCTATGTGACCACTAGTTTTTAAAGTCAAAACTCACATTTTAAAAAATAGAAGTATTATAAAATTGCACATAGCTTGGTTATAGGCTCCGCTGCTAGGTTTAAAACATGTGGGAGTTGGCTATAATTCATCATCTTTGTCCTTACAGAGTTCATTAGAAGCAATTAACAAAAATGGAACAGTTCTTTCTTGCTTCTATGTCAAACACAAGACAAGGATGTTTCATTCATAAACAATATAAAAACATGGAAAATTATTCTTATGTGTAACTTTCAAACTTTAATTATCCCGTAGGACACATGATTTTTTTTTGTCTTCGATCATAACACCATTTTAGTTCCCTTTTTTTTCTTGGTCGCTATGTGTATTATGCCCTCTCTCTCTCTCTCTCTCTCTCTCTCTCTAGCTCCATTGATCTAGTTTCCAATCTCCTACGACCAGAATCAATTAGATTCACTATTGATGATTGTTGGCTCCTGAAAAACACTACAGCAAAACTGGTCTTTTACACATACAATGTGCGCTGTAAAGGACAACTTTATGGCACAAAAAAATGTGTCAAAATGTGTCATAAAAGATAAATTTCTCTTGAGGCACACAAAATGTGCGCCGTAAAAAACATTTTTTACTAGTCGTAAAACACTCTTTTGCGCACCGTGAAAGATATTTTACAACTTTAATTGTGTGCCGTAAAAGACTATTTTGCGTGTCGTAAAAGACCATTTTGCGTATCTTAAAAGGCCCTTTTGTGTGTCATCAAAGATGTCTTCATTTAATCTTCTAATAGACAATACTTTCAATTAAACCCTCTCGATCATTCAAGCATAAAGAAATCGTACATCATGGAGCCTACAAAGACAAGCAATGACAAACATTAGTGAATTTGGCTCTTCATTTAGTTCAAATGAATAATCCATAAAAGTCAAAACAAATAATCTCAATCTCAAGGTGAATTTAAAAGATACAAGAGTTTAATCCACATGAGCAACTCTTTAACTTCCCCATATCTAAGAAATAATTCAACCACAAATAAAAAACAATTAAACTTAACAGAGATCATTTAGTGAACAGCTTGGTCAATTTCATCAATCTTTATGCCTGACTGCCAACATATGCAACAATTAAACTTATATAGAGAGCATCCCTAACATCATCCAACCAGTAAAGAATCCATCAACAATTACTTATTAGCCAATGAAAACTACAAATCCTTAAAGCTTTAGCATATTACCTATCGGATTAACTTACAAGTTGCCTGCAATGATCAAAAGAAAAACAAAAAGATTGGTTCAAAAAGTATTACATAGATAACACACCAATGTCTTGTACCATATCCAAATCTAAAAACAGTAAAAGAAAAACTGAAGGAAAAACTCTCTTTTATTTAGGGGGAGTAGGGGGATTTTTTAAAGCAAGCAGGCTAAATGTCCACAAATGAATAAATCAACTCAATTATTGGGTTTTCAAGCATATTATCAAACTGGTACGAAAAACCTTGGAGGAACTGAACACTAAGCTATTCACCTCTAGGAAAGAGCTAACTTACTGTTCGCTCAAAAATCGTCTCGGCCACGTGTCACTGGGCCGAGGGCTTCTTTGGCTTACACGTATCCTTCTGGAGTGGTAACATATGTGCGGGCGTGCCAACTTGTGACCGGTAGGCCATGCGAGGTTTTGTTCTAAATTGTAGCTCTTGCGTTGATCTGACTTCTGATAAGTTGATTGTGGGCCGAGGAAGGATCAATCTCGGCCGCGGGGTTGTCTCTACCTTGAATACAAGGACTTTAGCACGAATGGGCCTTAACTAGCCACAGTCTTCGTGCTGTGTAACTCGGTGATTGAGGTGAAAGTGAAGTAATGATGATTATTTTTGTGATTTTGTATAAAGTAAATGACGTAAAGTAAACAACATGAAATAAATAACATAAATGAAAGTGCAGGTAAAGAAAGTGCAGGAATGTAAAGGTGCAGCAAATAAAGTGCAGAAAGATAAACTGCATGAATGTAAAGAGCAACAAAGTAAAGTGCAGGAAAGATAAATACCAGTAAATAAAGCGATAAGATAAACACGTAAAAATTGATAAGTGTTGTTGAATTGTTAAAATGTATTGAGATAAAATTTGTGTAATCGCGTAGAGCGTTTGGTCGAGGACCACTAACAATGAAACCTATGGTCCTTTTTATAGTGAAACTAAACTACTGAATGACGGAAAAGAAACAATCTCAACCTTTGACAGCTAAGACCGCATTGATTACAAATAGAACAATATTCATGTTTGTGATATCGTTAATTATGAAGATCATGGCTACCAAAAAAGAATCATGGTTGCCAATTATGCAATTGAATCTTGGTTTCCAATTAACTATGGCACATTGGCTGCCAATTAATTGTGAACTTCATGGTTTTAATCAATGAACGAAACCATGTTTTGTCAATTAATTATGGAAAGCATGGCTGCCATATAATTAACAAAATCATGGCTGCCAACTTAATTATAAAATCCTTGGCTGCCATATAATTAAATCCTTAGCTGCCAACTAAATCTTTAATGCATCATTAATGCCTGAGTCGATACCTTTCACAAAAACTGGGCTTTCCAATTAATTATGGCACATTGGCTGCCAATCAATTGGGAAGATCATGGTTTTAATGAATCATAGAATCATGTTTGCTATCAATTAAAAAACATGACTGCCATGTAATTAACGGAATCATGGCTGCCGATTTAATCATAAAATCCTTGATATTTTATGCTATGTATTTGGATATGCATCATCAAGTCGATATCTTCGCAAAAACTGGACTCCCCAATTTTTAAGAAAAATCAGGGCAACATACAATTGAATGAATTTCAATGTGCCGCACTCCTTTTCTTATTGAGTGTTGCTAGAGACACCAAAATATTATACCAAATTTCAATCTCAAATGATGTGACATTGCCACCTCATTTATAGTTATTTCCAATGTAATTATGTCAATTAATTTTCATTTATATAGTTTCTATTATATATGCAATTACTTAATATTATATTAAATGAGAAAAATAATGTTTTCCTGCAATCCCAAAAATTGATCTTCAAATACCAGGGATATTCTCATATACCACCTATCATCATCATCCTCATCTCATGCTACACCAAAATTTGGAACTCAAGGGACGAAAAATCATCTAGGATTTGAATAAATAAAAGGTCTTGGCGTATGAAAATCCAAAATAAAAAAGATGATTATGAATATAGCAACCACAAGGCATAAATTGGCTTTGTAAATCATTATCATAAGGGATTATGATGAAAAACTGTGAGTTAGCTCTTAATAAAACATTAAGAAAGATACAAATCAATACAGAAGTTAATTTTACCAACTTGTTTTGAAATTTGAATCCATTGGATTGGTTCAAGAAATTAAAAGAGAGAACAACAAATTTACTTATTCTTTTTTTTTTTTTTTTTTTTTTTACAATAGAACAAAGAATTTACTGGTTGTGGATAGATGGCTGCGATATATGGAGGATGAGTTTTGCATTTTTTAGGGTTTATCAAGACATGAGTTTGCGTACTTGTTGGATTGATTAACTTCACCGCATTTTCTTCTTCCGTTTTTTAATATTTTAGAGATAAATAAACTATTTTGAATAGATATTCGAAATATATAAAAAAATGACAGCTTGAATATTTTGATATTCATTAGGGCTGATGTGGTCAATGCCATGTCATTTGGGATCCAAAGCATTTTCCTTTCCTATTTGGATACTACTTTCCTTCTTCCCATTATTTTCATGATTCTCTGCAGCCAATGAACAATCAAAGTCCATATTTGATGAGGACTCAACATCGAGTGTATTTTAACTAGGCCATATTCAATTTCCTTCTTGAATGTAACTTTCTTTCTCTCCCAATATCTTTAGATCTCCTGCGGCTACTTGAAAATCCTTTCAAGCCTTATTCAACGGGGATTCAATCAGTGATGACCCTTATAAATACACATTCCTAGACAACCCTTATGCTCACAAAACAAACAACCATCTTGAGACTTGCAAAACATCTGCACACAATGGGGAGCCTTTTTGAAGAAGAAGCCATGGAATTCTTAGAAAAATACAACAAAGCTTTGTCTTCTGTACTTGAGAAAATGCGAGGTGGAGAGATTCATAAATTGGCAGGGCAAACTCCACCAAGCCTTTATTTAGGTCCTCACTTTCCTGATGGTACACCTCCAATCATCACAAAAACCCTTTACAAGTATCAATCTGACCACTCTAGCCACTTTGTCCAACATGATTGGTCTTCCTGGGCTTGTTCCAGGCCTGAAGGTTGGCCGACCCTCACAGAAGAATGGAAAGCATGGGTACCAAGAATGGAGTTTTTCTATGCTGACGTTTGGCAGAAACTTGGCATTTACGATGCTATTAAGCTCACGGAGCAAGACATAGTCATTGAGAAGCCCATACTAGCAGCGGCTTTATGTTTTTGGTCATTAGCCATGAACACCATGAACTTGCCGCTGGGTCCTATGAGTCCTACAATTATGGATATGTGCACTATTTTTAGTCTACGGCCTGTTGGAGTTGAAATCAGTGTGAATCACAATCTGTCAACCGCTTTTAGAGATAGCCTGCAAGCTCCAAAATTCAAGGATAAAGATGCATAGCCTCACGCTACGAATAAATCCAAAAGGTCACGCAACTATAGCACCTTGTACAAGCACTATGCTTTGCCAGACAGAGAACCAGTCAAGGAGAACGAGCATGCAGCGTTTCTGTATTATTGGCTATGCAAGTATGTGTTCTACTGCAAAGCACGACAATGTCGATTTTGCAATACTAGCCGAGGCATTAGCTTCGGGCATCCAGTTAGCTCTTGGCCCATTTGTCCTTGCATACTTGTACAGGTGTCTGCACAAAATTGTGACTAATGACATGGATCCCAATACTAGTGGACCACTCTGGATGTTCCAACTTTGGTTGCGGGCCTACTTTCCTCAAATGACAACAGCCGCACCCAAATTCAACTATAAGATGTCGTATGGGCGGTATCTTATGGCTACAGCATCATCTCATATGTCAGTGGAGAAGTGTTTTACCACGTTCTACACCCTCAAACACTTTAAAAACTTTCATGTTTGCTACACCAAATGGAAAGTAGCCTTTTTCGCAGACAACTAAGAATTAGATCAATACTTGTCCGATGATGAATGGAAAGGAACCTAGGGTAGTTTCTTAATCTCAAGAGATTTGCACTACGGCCTAACACTCGGCCGTTATTCTAAGACAAGGGTAGAAGTCTATCTTCCCAATTACACTTCCTCTATATGCATCAAGCTTATTGAACTCACTTGTCGGTTGATACAAAGCTATATCATGAAAAACTTCGTGCACTGAAATTTTCCAACAATCATGGCCTAGAGGCACATGATGCACCAAAGCTTCTGGATCTTTTGACAAAATGCCACCAATAGCAACAACTTCTTCTTCTTTAGAAAACCAACCTAGCAAGTACACCTTTTCTCCTGCATCTGTCTTTTGGCTCTTTTTCGGTCTACCATTCCCAAATGTTTCTCCTTTCCGTAAATACTTTCTTTGATTTGCTCCCTACTGTCCTCTCCCTGTTAGAACTTATAAACTTGCACCTTTCTGTTTGCTTTGTGCTATATCACTAGAACAGTTCAGGTTTCTCTTTTCGTTTTCTCTGTGCAATCTAATTAGCATAATGTTGCACACTTATGATTTCCTTAAATAACCGCAAACAAAACAATAATTATTTAACCAATTAAATGAGATAAATAGCATGAACAAAATTGAAAACGGTAGCTTTATGCTGAAAACTTGCATTGACATTCTCCCCTTTATCTAGCCAAGCAACGAGACCTTGCACTAACTTTTGTCAATCGGTCCACCTGTTGTGTTTGAGTAGCAAGAGCATTCTCTAAGATAGTGACCTTATTAGCAACATGTGTTTGATGATCCACTTTTGAAGGGAGTGCACCAAACCCAAGCCCTCTAACTCGTCCTCGCGAGTCACGACCAAGTGACTTTGCAACAGCATTAGCTTTTATAGAACATGATTGTGTTACTTGTTCTTCTTCCTTGTATTTTCTTACTAGTTTCTGGAAAATACATAACGTAATGAAAGGGTGATTAAAATCAGATCCCTTTTTTTAGTTTTTCTTTTTTCAATAAAAAAAATGTAATATACTTTGATAAAAAAAAAAATATTTTTTATAACTCATTTACGGCATGCTAGAAAAGTAAGTTGTAAAAAACTAGTGAAATAACTCATTTACTGCACACATATTTGTGCACGCTATTAATAAATAACTAAATTTACGGCACACATAAGATGCACGCCATGAATGATATGAATAAACACATTCCGAAGGCGCATAGTGAAGAAAACATTCTTTCTTTGTGCTACGTACAAAGTCAGGCTAATCACTCTATGGCTTGGAAATGTATTCTAGATGCTAGGGACCTTATTTCTCAAGAAATGTGTTGGCTAGTAGGTAATGGCAAGGATATTAAATTTTTGACCTCTAATTGGGCTTTCCCTTTTCCTTTGATTAGTCTTTTATTTGCTGCCAACATAAATTTTATTAATATTGATGAAAATGTTAGTGACTTTATAGCCAATGGCTATTAGAATGTTAATAAATTATCTGCTTTACTTGATCATAATAGTGTCAAATCTATAATCAGTATTCCTATGTCAATTATGAATGTTATAGGTGAATTTGCCTAGGGTCTTGACTCTAGTGGAATGTTTTCAATAAAATCGGCTACTTGGCTTCAATGTGATTCTATTAACCCCATTCAAACGTTAAAATTATGAATGTTATTTGGCACCTGAATATTCCTTCTAAAGTCAAGATTTTTGCTTGGCTTTTAGCTAGAGGAAAGTTGAAAACTAGAGCAAGAATTGCTCGTTATTCTAACAATTTTGATGCAACATGTGCTCTTGTAACTCAGAGGTTGAGGATATCAATCACCTTTTCTTTTTCTACCCATTTGCTATGAATGTGTAATGCCCCAAGCTGCACCTCACCAGCTTAAGCACGTCACAGTGCCGCGAGTCTCTAAAACATAAACCGAACGCTCGATTTACATTCTAGAGAACCGCTAGGCATCTTGTTTGAAAAACTTTTTGTAAAAACATAGCGGAAGCTACAAATATTTTTGAGGTGAAAATCCTTGAGTTGCTAAAATTTATTTCATTCGTCTAGAACTTGAAATGAATTCTCACACACGAGGTACGAACTTCAAGGAAATGAGAACTCAACTAAAATTGACACAAGGCTAACTATCAACAAGTCTCGAAATACGAAGTTCGAGAAATAGAATTTAGAACAAGGTCTAAACGACAAAATTTACCGAACTTGTTCCGCACACCCAGCTCCGTCCGCTATTGTCCCTTCACCAGTGCACAATACCTGCATCCACACTGTTGTAGGGGTGAGCTTTCGTACTCGCTGCTCTTACAGGAACTACCACGACTAGGTTTGAAACCACTAAATATATATCTGGGATCCCAGTATGAAAACATGCTTAAACCAAATATTTTAAAGGAACGACAAACTTTAATGTTTTTCAACTTGAAAACTTATGCATGATGATTAAATAAATACGGCGCCAAATCCAAGTTTTACCTGATGGCTGGTCCCATAGACCCACTACACGACCTTACCTCAATTTAATTTATCACCAGGTAAGCGTAGCGAGAGTGTCCGCTACCTAGCTACACACGGATCGGGTCGTCATTGCGATCACTCACCGTCCGACCGGTGTAACTAACCCTCCGGAGGTTTTGGGGATCGAACCCAAGGAAGTCAGAGCCACCCTTCGCTCTCAAGCCATCACATTTCTCGCATGGTTTGGTTAGTATGTCTTGCATTTGAACATAACCAAACCATACCAACTAACATGCATCACTTAATAACAATATAAGAAAATCACTAACCGAGGAGAGTCCTGAATCCCCTACCTGGATTCCGGTGCTTGCTTCCACGTACTCCGAGAGTCGCGAACCTTCCGTTCCTCGGGTAACTAGAGTCCTGAGTTCCGACATTTCGATAGTTAATATCTTTTGAACAATTTATGTGAAATACTGACGATTACTAAATTGTCCAACCAGCCTTTCCTGTGTTGACCAGGAGTTGACCAATTTGACCACGTTTGACCAATCGAGATAGGTTCGATAATTAACTTAGATTATCTAACATTCACTTGAAATTACGATATTGACCAAACATATATTGAGTGCACCCGATTACTAAGGCCACCCAATATATATGCTTATATATCAATTTCTTTCACTTTCTATCCATTTAACATATGCACAAGCATAGAACATGTTTCCAATTTCGTCAACAATTTATCTCAAATTTACTTAACAATTTCGTCGCATAGTAATGAATGTTTAGGCTCTTGTTGGATTTAATCATTCTGACTATCACAATTTTAGTGTTGGTTCCTTTCCTGGTTCAGGAAGGATTACCAAAAGAATACTACTGAAAATCTTCTAACCCTCTAGAAAATTTGGGAGGCGAGGAATAACCTCATCTTCAAACAGACCATTCCTCTCCCAAATATGGTGGTTCATGCTGCAGCTTCCTTGGAGATAACTATAGAAGACACAATCCTAGCCTGCTCAGGTGTCCTTCTGTTTCTTCTCGAGTTATCCGCTGGACTCCTCCTCCTGATCAATTTACCAAGTTGAACTTTGACTGCTCTATTACCAACAATAAGAAAGCAGTGGACCTCATCTTCAGACAGACCATTCCTTTCCCAAATATGGTGGTTCATGTTGCAGCGTCCACTGGAGATAACTATAGAATACACAATCCTAGCCAGCTCAGGTGTCCTTTTGTTTCTTCTTAAGTTATCTGCTGGACTCCTCCTGACCAATTTACCAAGTTAAACTTTGACGGCTCTGTTACCAACAATAAGAAAGCAGTGGCTGGTTGTGTCATTAGAGATCATGATGGCTCCTCCATTTATTGTCGGAGCTAGAGATATTGGTCATGCATGCCTCGGTGCCTATTACTAAATATAGTGCAATCCAAGATGGTATTTACCATGCTTCGCTTAATTATTGTGGGAAGATTTGTGTCGAATGAGACTCCAAATTGATAGTCGACTCAATCAACAAGGTTTGTGAGCCTCCTTGGTGCATTCAATCTCTTATAAAAAGATATCCAAAGCATGGCTAGTAACTTTTAAGCAATGTCCTTCGTTCCTCGGGAAGTCAATTTTGTTGCAGATGTTGTTACAAATTTGGGTCACAGCTTGCCAAACTAGATCATCTGGTCTAAGAAGTTGCCTCTCTCAGCTTTGTCTACTTTAATTACGACCATTTTAGTTTTAGTTGTAATAGGAGCTTCCAGCTGTAATTTTTTTTTTCTTATAAAAAAATAAATTAATTAAATCATTAGTATGGTGAAAACGAGGAGCCATGATCCCTACTATTTCTGAATTGGTCATTGAAAATGTTGATAGTACAACTTTGGAACTTGTAATACGATCTGCTGCTGAGGGACAAAGTTCTCAATTGGCAGATAGGAAATTTGGCCTATCATTTCATGATCTCAGGTGCTTCGAGAACAGAATCAAAGTGAACTCATGGGCATTGGGCACGCTGACCAATTTCCTTGTCTTTTGGAAAGTTTGTTTTAATTGCTGAAAAACTTGTTTCAATTATTATCAACCAAGAGGTTCCAACTTTTATGCTCTTTTCCTTCTTTTTTTTTTTCTCTCTCTCTTTATCAACCACTTTTAATAGAAAATTAAATGAACTTGTGTAAAATACACGACTGATTGCAGGTAATGACGAATGACGACAGCTCTAATTGAATGTTGGCGAAGGAAACATCATTGCGCATATTAGTTACTTAAGTCTCAATCTATTTAGAAAACAAAACTCAAGTTATTAGAGACAAAAGACTAGTAGTTAAACGAGAAAATAAAACCCTAGTGCCGCGAGAGAGACCCAACCTCTCCAAACGTTCCTGTCCGGCGGCGGCCATGGGCAGCGCCGGCTTCGCTGCGTTGACCAGGTTTGCTAGCTGTCGGACGGGTGCTTTATTGCCCGGGGTTTTGGTCTGCAGAGAAGGGGTTGGCTTGAGGTTTTGGCAGGATGGTTGGCGGGGAGTTTTGGATAGCGTCGCTGGGCGTTTTGACGTCGCTTTTCTGTGCAGATCCGGCATGGGGCTCGAGTGTTTGGGCGCTCTCATGGTGGACTTCCATATCCAGCGGTGCTACCACGAGTGGGTGGAGGGATGGAGAGGGGTGGTGTTTGGGCAGGTTTCCTCTCGGGTCTGGATCCCCGATCTGGATCCAGGTTGCGTAGGGATGGGATCGTGGAGTTGGAGGGTGTCCTCCTGTGGTGGTCCGACGGCGATGTTAGAGCGGCGGTGGAGGAGACCTGACGTCGATGGCGGAGTGGTGGGCGTGGTGGTGCAAGCGAGATTTTGGGCCGGGCGTGAAGAATGGAGGCCGACTGCACTTGTGTTCTGGGCTCGGGCTTTGTTGCTTGGGCTAGATGGAGTTTGGGCCTGGGTCTGTGGTTGGGCTCAGGTCCCAAAATGTTTTAATTTTAATTTTGTTTTATTGCATGTTAAATTAGGGTTTAGTTTATTTTGGTTTATTTTTCAGCAATAAATTACTTTCTAGGTTTTGTTTTAAGTTTTAGCTGTTGGGTCGGGTGCACTGCAATTTTGGCATAGACAATCTTCTATTCAGCAGTCTAGAGGTCGTTCCTGTTCTGGAGTTAGGTCAGCAGCGGTGGCGAAAATGTCTGGCGGTGGCATACTAGCATAGACAATCATCCTTGGCCTTCTAGTGGGATTGTTCCTGTCTGATCTTGAGTCGGAGGTGATGGCGATTTGGAGCATTTGTGGATTGATGGTGTTGACATTAAGGTGGCAATGGTCTTGGGTTTAATTTAGTCTCAGGTCTGACGGTCTAGCATTTCTGTTTGGTCGGGTTTGAAGTCACAACTAGTGTAGACTTGGTCGATCAAAGGCAGGTCAGGAGGACTCTGGGTGGCGAGTTAGTGTTGACAAAGTTGTGTGCCTGCGCCTATTGTCCTTGCCTTTTAATTGTAGTGCAAGTTAAGTCTGTAGTTGAGTCGGAGTTTGTTTGGCTCCGTTAGTCAGTCATGTTGGAGTTCCAGTGTGAAGTCCAGTGGCCATTTCTATGTATGAGATGATGCCAAAACTCATTGTATCCAGTTCATTATTAATGAAGTTTCTTCTTGATCAAAAAAAAAAAAAGTCTCAATCTATTTAGTTAGTCATCAGAGGTAATGGCTAATGTCCATCCTATATATACGATCATTCAAATTAGATCTCTTTGGGAGGAGATTGAGATGAACATTGGCAGATTGTTAAGGAAGAAATTACAAAAATCTCTGTAAGTGGTTTAGTGGATGCACTGGGTCCCCCACGCAAATATTAAAGATGTGGAACCCCCACGTCCTACTTTC
The DNA here is from genome assembly GCF_002994745.2 of Rosa chinensis. Classification (NCBI taxonomy): domain Eukaryota; kingdom Viridiplantae; phylum Streptophyta; class Magnoliopsida; order Rosales; family Rosaceae; genus Rosa; species Rosa chinensis. The sequence goes on along the minus strand of NC_037094.1, from coordinate 58,058,830 downwards.
GAACACTGAGTTTGTTTAGAGTTATATATTGAATTATAAACGTGGCCAGGGGAGTAATGCCCTGTTGGCTGCTGCCTGCTGGGCCCCCAACATATTAGTTCTTCGGCCTAAAAAAACCTCTGGGATACCATGATTAATTTGAAAGGAGGGTGTCAGAAAAAAAAAATTACAAATATTGATTCTTCGTATTGCCAATTAATATTTTGGAGGAATCAATTTAAGTTTGATTAGTTTCAATCATTATCACCCTTATTTAGCTCACATTGCGGGTACGCCAACGAATCTCATTATATCATATTGCGTCTCACTAACCACTGCAAGTGGCTTAGTGGTTCTTGCCTAGTTGGGTGTGCTCCCCAACCTAGGTTCGAACCCCGAAGCTGTCCAAGTGGCCAAGCACTATGCTACAATGCACAGAGGAGCATTTCACATGCGCCGAAGGGGTTTATCTTGGGTCTAGGAAGACTTTGGATTCCCCTTGACAAAGTCAAAAAATATTGCGTCTCACTCATAAAAGCCCGACAGAATAAATAATATTTTTTTTATGCATTTAGAACAGACGACATAATAAAATAAAATTACTAGCTTGACAATGAATAATTCTTTTAATAATGTTATAAATATTTTATTTGAGCAAGAAAGTGATTGATGAGATAACTTGATTGTCTATCATTTTTTTTAAGGGTGCGTCTATTGCCACCCTACCATTTTCTTAGTTCACCTTACAAATATTTGAATTATTGAAAGACCATATTACCCAAGTGTAAAATGATTTCTAACTACATTAATTTTCTAAAATCCAAATTTGTAAGGAAAAATAAATAAATAACCAATGAATTAACCAGAAAGATTACTTAATTTCTCATTAGATAACATTAATCTTCATCTTCTCCACCAAAATTTGCATTTATTACTATTTTTTTGTCTTTTTGTTACCTCTTCATCATGAATTCGTTATTTAGGGGGGTGTTTTGTATATGGAATTAGTGGAACTTTTAAAGAAATCTATGGAATTTAAAAATCTGGGTTGTATTCAATATAGACTTTTAACAGTCCATGAAAGTCTTGAGGTATTCAATTAGGATTTTTAAAGACATCATGAATTCCACCAAAATCTAAGGGTATTCAATTAGGACTTTTAAAAATGAATAAAAGTACAGAGGTATTCAAAATATCATTCATACTTATGGAATTAGAAAATCATGGATAATTATGGACTTTGTAGTGTTAACTATACATACCAAACTCTAATAATTTTCCAGCCTCCAGACCAAAGATTCCAAAAAGTCTATCAAAGTTTCCTCTTAAAAAAAAAAAAAAGTCTATCAAAGTTCTTCTCTCTACGCAAGAAGAAGTTTGTCATTCATCATCTATCTTTCTTAATTTTTTGTCTTTTGTCTTTTCTCTAATATTTTATGATATCAACCCTTTTTGATACCCAACATGTTCATTGTACGTAGTTGTTGAATGTGATTTTTGTTTTTTTTTTCAATTGTGATACTTCGAACCCTAATAGCAATAAAAATGATTTATGAAACCCTAAAACTCAAATATTGTGGTCTAACCCTAAGACCTTGAACCATACTAAATTTTATTTTATTAATTAATTATTTTCACTAATTTGAATTTATATTATGGTTCAAAAAAAGGTTGACCAATTGAATTTCAATTGATTGATTATAGATCAAGACATTGACCAATATTGTTACAATATATGTTAATCGGCGAAATCAAAATTGATGAGAATAATTAACCATAAACATCAAGTGTTCTATATTGTATATTTATGTTGTTGGGAGATTAAGAATGAGAACAAACTCGCTAGACAGACTAACAATTATTTATTTGAGTCAATTTCTATTAGAAGATATTGGAGCATTGAAGAAACAACAAGTTATTATTTTGTTTTGTGTTTGGGCTGCATTTGTTTTATTTTTTTTTGTTTTTGTTTTTGTTTTTTTTATATTTTGTACATCCTAGGAAATCTGTAGAAATCATTCATAATAAAGTATATAGATTTTCATGAATCAATAAAAGTATGTTGCTAAAATCAATGGTTTTAAGAAATCCATAATAGTCTATCAACTTTTTAAAGAGTCTGTGGACTTTTCAAAAAGTATGTCATTTAAAAAAATTCTGCACAAATCCAAATACAATACACCCCCCTTAATTCACAAAATCATTAGTGTTAACTACATCAAAATCTTTGCAATACCTTTTGTGAACACTAAAAGTAAAAATTTAAAACACGCAAGAAAATCTCAATATCTTCTTCATTGCTCATAGTTGTTAACTAACTAATATTTTGATATAGATTGAAATAGATTAACATTTAAGTAGGAAAAAAAATATTTTTAAATGGAAGTAAATTAGATTATGATTTTGTTAGGAAACTTTAATATGTTATAGTTGTTTTATTGGTATAAATTAAATGTAAGATTTTCATTTTTTTTTTAAAATCTCTTTTAATTGGAGATGTTATATAAGGATGTTCTTAGAAATAGAAATGGGTTACACAAGTAAATTTAATAATTGAAATTAAAATGTAGGGTGTAATGAGCAAGTAGGGTGAACAAAGAAAATGGTATGATGAAAATAGCCACACCCTTTTTTAATCCAAATCAAAATGATTTATCATTGGTCTCAAGCCAGAATGACACATTACATACATTTTCACTGCCATAGATAGGCAGATAAGAAAAGTGGCATATATGTATATGATAGTATCACTCATTACAAACATTCAAAGTTTACTTATTTAAATCAAGGTGTTTTGTCCATTTTCCCCATTTCTAGGGATTTTTTTTCCACTTAGCCCATTACATTTTTTTAATTCGCTCTTACCAAAAACACTTTAAGGAAGTCTTCTCTAATACCCCATTAAGATTTTTTTTTAATTATTATTTTTTTTTAATACCATTTTACCCTCACCCCTTTATTACTTAGAGAGAGAGTGTGTTGAGTCACAAATTACTTATGCAATTATGCCCCATAATTATGAAAATTGATTTGTCTTCCATGCTATTTTACCCTTTTTAATCCATTTCCTTTTATTTATAGGAAACCTTGCATTGAGAATAAAATGACTATTTGAGGCTTGAAATGCGGAGATTTGAAGATAGGGGAAGAAGACACAGAGATTGGAAGAAAATTGCAAATCGACTTTTCCGGCAAACTTTTCCGGCGAGCCACCACTCATGGAGGGTCTTTTTTCCACCAAAGGAGGACCATAGTGGTGAGAATCTCCAATCACTTGAAATTCAAATATCTCCCTACACCTTATCCTTTTATCACCTTGCCAATTTGGGACCATTTGGGGGACAATGGTGTAAGAGCATCTCTTGCACACTTGGGGACCAAAGATGACACACGTACCTAGCTGATCAAAGAGAGGCCAAAGACTAATTCTTCAGCATTCTTGACTCCATTCAATCATCTTCATCCTATCCAAGATCCATTTTTCTCTCTAGAGAAAACACCACCATTTCCACCACTAAAACCACCATTTCCACCACTACAACCTCATTTTCCTCCACCATTAAACACCACAACTCACCTTAGAGATTCCAAATTTCACTTTTCTTACCAATATCAAGAGCTTGGAGCAAGGAGAAGGAGGTGACTACCACCACATCATATTCTTGGAGACCCATCTCTACCACCTCTTCCGGCATCATCAATAGTCACCCTTTACTCCCTATCTCTTTATGTATTTGATGTTTATAGAATGTTGAAGCTTGTGTATCTAGCTATGTGTGAGTAGTGAACTAGTTGGGGCTGGGGTTGAAAACCCTAGCCAAACTTGCTTGGATTGATGCTGTTGTTTATAAATTGATTCATGTTGTCATTCTCACATGCTAAGTCAATAGTTGAATGCATTACTTAGACCTAATCGATTTGAGTTATATGTTTGCCATGACATGAAGTTTTTCCTAGAGATTGATTACCTTTAGGCATAAAGGGAGCATGAAAGCACACCATGTGTGCATGTGAGGGTAGTGAGCTAAAATCACCTAGAGATAGGATTGGTTTGCTTGGTTGGTTACCTAAACTCTAAGCTTTATGCATTTAGGGGCAAAAGATTGAGACCTATCTGGTAATTGAATTTGTCTCTAGGTAGTTAGCTCTAGACTTATCCGGTTAGAGTTAATAAAATGAAAGGGGTTTAAGCCTTAGTAGTCCTATCCGGATGCTAAAAGGGTAGTTGGACAATTAGCTTTGCATCATTCATATTCAATTGCTTTAATGCTTGCAAGGGAGGCAAAAGGTGAAACCCGATGCCCTAACTCCTATCCATTTGATAACAACTTGTTTAGTTTAGCTTAGTTTATATTATTTGCTTTCATTGTTTCAATTTGAATAAAAACCAATCTCAAAATCAAAATCAAACCTCTACACACCATCTTGCACATACTCACCATGAACTTTGGTTCATTTGTGAGCCTTTGTTTGTGATTGTACATTTGCATATTCTTCTAGTTTTTCCATAGGTTTTCCCTAGCTAGGAAAGGATTTACCAATCCTCGTGGGTTCGACATCCTTACTTAATTCCCTATTCTATAACTTGTACCTCTTGCACTTGAGAGTGGCTTCAATGCTAACAGAGAGAGAGAGAGAGAGAAAAAAAAACCATAGGAGACTTTGCCGGAGCCCTTCACCAGTCCCCGGAATCCAGTCACCGGTCGCGCCCACCGGATTTTTCTGAAAACCTTTATTGGCCCCAATAGACGTCTATTGCCCCCCAATAGATGTTTAAATTACCGAAATTCTAACTAATCTTCCTAAAATTACACAAATAAAACTGTAATTAAAGAAAAAAAATGAGAGATTACATCAATTTAAAAGGTATATTGCCCCCCCAATAGAAGTCTATTGGCCCCGAATAAAACCTTTTTTTCTTTTTCTTTCTTTCCAATGTGCAAAAAAAAAAAAAAAGAAATTGATTTGCAGTCGAACTCGTACCCTCTAATCCTCCGGTACGACGACTTCTGCCAGGGGACCTACAACACCAACTCCAAGTACGCCAGGTCCAACCGTTATGGCCACGCCTCCTTCTTTGACAAAGTGATGCTCCAAGATGCTGCCAACTACGATTCGCTTCCTTCCTCCACGCCATCACACGGGTCAGCGTCCCGGAGGCCTTCCTCCTCCACTTCATGTCCCTCGAATCGTGGGACCGCGAGATCCGAGTTCTCCACCGGCGAGGTAGCTCCTACCAGAGCTTCTTCGTCACTTCAGGCAAGCCAGCAGAGAGAGAGAGAGAGAAGAAGAAGAAGAAGAAGAAGCCGAAGTAGGCGCCGGTAGAGAGAGAGATCGAGGTGAAAGTGAGAGGAATGATGGCCGGCGAGATCGTCCCAGTCAGTCAGCGCAGGAAATCGTCCGCCGTGGTGATCGAGAGAGAGAGAGATTGAGGTGAAAGTGAGAGGAATGATGGCCGGCGAGAACGTCCCAGTCAGTCAGCGCCGGAAGTCATCCACCGTGGTGATCAAGTTGGAGAGAGAGAGAGAGAGAGAGAGAGAGAGAGAGAGAGAGAGAGAGAGAGAGAGAGAGAGGTGAAAGTGAGAGGAATGATGGCCAGCAAGATCGTCCCAGTCAGTCGGCGCCTGAAGTCGTCCGCCGTGGTGATCGAGTTTGGGAGAGAGAGAGAGAGAGAGAGAGAGAGAGAACGCGTTTGCAGATTGAAATGGCATGATGTAAATTCAATAATTTGGTTAGGGCAAAATTATCATTTTGTTTCAAATTGGGTTAGAGGAAATAAAAATCTGTTGATGGGGTAAGTGAGATAATTTTGGCCAATTTTAGTGCTTTGGGTCAAGGACCCTTAAATTAAACCTATGAACTATGAAAACCACAGAGTAAATAGCAAGCCTAGAAACTAAAGACACATAGAGTGTGCAAAAGTGCATAACCCTCTTTAAAGATGTAGGGAATTATTGAAAATAAGTAACTAAAACAATAGCTGCCCATTTGGGCCCAACAAGGAGAGCCCAAGCCCAAAGATGAACATAATTGTTCCAACACAAACCCAGTCACCCTCCCTCCACGCACACAGCAGCACAACCGTTGCGGTCGCCAGTCCAAGACGTCGTCGACCCCTAGAAAGTCACAACACTAGAACCCCAAGAAGATCCGAACCCAAAACCGATTCCAATTAACTGAAAAACCAAAATGCTGTAGAAACCACCCATAATTGGTGTCGCACATGGAAGCAATGAATACCAATCATCGTAAAGGCTGAAACGACCACCTCAATGCCTCAAAATTTGCACTGTACTCTGACGTCGATCAATCCCGTCAATCATTTGAGTACAGCACTCCCCATCGAGCCACATCCGAGCCTTAAAAACCAAAAACACTCGTCCGGCAGCAGACCACACAACGCCTGCGAGGTCAGAGGCCGGTCCAAACATCAGACCACCACCGGACGTGAGAGGATTTGCAGAAAAAAGAGACTCTGGTCTTTGGCAACTCTAATCGTAGGGCGGCTAGGGTTTTTATAAAAGTATGTAATATTTCACATAAGCATGAATGTTTATATTACTAGCTATTACATAGTGTGAATTATCTCAACTTCTTGAAGAAAAAACTACATGGATGCTGTTGTAATCAACGAGATATTGTTAATAAATAAGTGAGTCATATCGGTGCATGATGTCGAAGAATTGAATCCTTTAACAAGTGGCTATAAATTATCATTCAACTAAACGTGATTTTTAAAGAGAATGACCGAAAAAGAAAACAAAGGGCAAAATGAACTTTTTAATTAAATGAGCATAACAAGTACCAAGTAACTAAGTCTTAGTATACTTGATAGGATGAGCCATTGATTCCTACTATTTTAGGAAAAATCATACTTAATGGGTTTGATATATACATAGTGGGTTTGGAACTTGCACTCTCAGGTGAGGGACGAAATTTCCATATGGCAGAGAAGGCAGAGAATCCTGGAACTTCAACTCAGATGCTTTAACAACATCAAATTATTCAAATTGAAGTTTCCATTTCCCAATTTAGTAACCTTATTCTTTGGAAAGAATAAATAGAAAGAATTATTATAGCAAATGCATGATGATGGTAGCAAATTAAGAAAGACAGTGAGTCACTATACAGCCATTTCCACTATTAGATGATAATGTAATTAATAACCAAAAAAAAAGAGAGGATCTGGAAGGTATGACCGTATGATGGAAAACCAATTTTCTTCTTTGGTCGTATGAAGAAAAACAAAAAACAAAAGAACTTTCTTCTTTGGTCTTAGCTGATGACTGACACATGTTCTACGTACAGACCTACTCTTAACTACTGAAAACATGGAAAGCTCTAGTCTTAGACAATATCTAATATAGTGCTTAGTGGAAACTATTGTCGAAGATATTTAGTAGTTTATTTACCCAAAAAAAGAGAGAAGATATTTAGTAGTTCTCTTCATTGGTCATTTTCTAGTATGGATCGAATCTTAACCAATATCCCCGTGGACCAAAACGAAAACCCTAACATAATTAATAATTTGCAGCTAACTTTCACACTGGAGAATACGCAGTACTACCACCATGTGTTGTATGAGGAAAAGATGCACCCAGGAAATTCAAAATCTATACTTACGTAGTTTAACTGTCGAACTAATTTTGAACGTAGGAATAAACTCTCCTTGCATATGGTAGCGCTACAAATTAACCATGGAATAATATTAATGTATTCATTAGACATGGGAAATTACAACCGCATAATTTGGGTTCCACTTAATGTATTTGGTATGACACAACTTTATAGACTTCTTTCACAAAAGACGCCACGATGAATATTAAAAAATTATTTTATTTAGTTATTATATTTGAACAAATATCAAATTGCAAAAGCTCATATGTCATTTTATCGTTACGCAAGATCAAGTTAGATATGCATATATGATTACGTTACTTTTACATATATTATCTCACACTTGATTTTTCTTCTTTTTTAACAATAACATTAATTCATTAATCTCACACACTTGATTAGACCAAAGATTTCAAATTTCTTAACGATACATAACATCTATACTCTGACAAGTAGCAACATATTTAATAGCATATACATCGACTATATTATTGTGCTCAATGTCATTTCGAACATAACTCTTCTTCAACAAAGGCCATTCTGCTTGTAAGCTTCTTCAGGTTCTTTTCCTATAGGATAAATAGAAATGAAAATGGTGTGTTAAAAAGACCAATTGTAATTTATTTCATTAATTTTGGTTAAATAGGGGGACGTTTTGAAAAATTTAAACAAGGTACATGAGGTTGGGGAAGGGGATGGGTGCTATGGGCTCAGTGCGGCAATTGACTAGCACCGAGGAGCTAAACTCACATAAGTGACATAACACTACAACATAAAAAAGAAAAAAAATAAGAAGAAGAAGAAACCAATTTTCTCTTACATTTGAATTCGTTGTAAAATCTCCAGCACCACCAATCCACCATTCTTTTGTATTCTATGCAGCCAAAGAATCTGTCCCAACTATATGAAAAGTGCGCAGTACATGGTAGACCAATAATCAATTGTTTGTTATCTGCTCTTTTCACAAAGTATGTGATTTGAGAAGTTTCTGGCAACAATAATTTAAGTTGAGTATTATATTTAAGAGTGTGGTAATACACCTGTCATTTTTATCGTTATACTAGATCAAGTTAAATTTATACATAAAATTTATGTTAATTTTATATAGTTAAACCATCTTTCACACTATTTGTTTAAAGATGTCAGATTGCTTAAAATAAAATAAAATAAAAAAATTGTTGACAAATCCCGTAATATTTTATTAGTCTATAAGTGGATCCTACTATTTATACTCGATGTCCTGTGAAACAGGCATTCAAATTGCAATAAACACTATAAACTAAGTGGAGAAACTGCTTACAATTTTAAAATACACATAAATTCAGAGTGGCGTGAAAAATTATATGTATGGTAAAGGAGCCATTGGAAATTATTCTATGCACCGACGGTGTAAGTGACCCAACACTTATAAAATAATCTCAACCCTTGATAGTTATTATCAACTTTATTTTTAATAAACAAAAAGTGTATTTAATGCAGTCTAACCATTCATTTATGTTGGTGCAAGTGCACGGCGGTGCTCTTAATAATCTCTCAGGAGTCATAACCACCAAATATGCTATGGGAAGACCAAGAATTGTTGATTCTTTTGATTGAAATCTTTACAAACACGCTAATAAGTACGGTTGAAATGAGAAGTCATGCTTCCTACTATTTCTGGTTATCTCATATCAAATTGCAAGTGGGTTTGATATATACTGCCAAACTGCCAACTTGGGAACTTGTTTTCCTCAGGTGAGGGACAAATTTCCCCACTTGGCAAAGGATCTCCAGTACTTCGAAGTCAGGTACCTTGACAACATCAAAATTGAAGTCCTTCCCCATTTAGTAACATTATTATTTCGAAATAATATAGGAGACTTTACTGAATTCTAAACCCTAAGCGTGATGCTACCTGTACGGTATCTGCTATATATAATTAAAAGTAATAATGAGTCTGTAAACTGGCATTTCCACTCCTAGATAATATCATAATAAAGTGCTTAGTGGAACCTATATATAGTCGTAATTTAACCAATAAGAGATAACAAGGGTGATGGATATCGAAGTCTTCTAGCTGATGATTGACACTTGTCCTATTTGAACTGTACATATCATGGAATGGTACAGATCTTGAAGACTTTCATCATTGGTCGTTCTCTAGTATGGATCAATTCTTAACCAAAACGAAAACCCTAATATGAATTTGCTGCACCAAACTTTCACGCCGGTGAATCTGCAGCACGTACCACCAGTCTGGTGTGTGTCAGTAATTCACAATCTTTACTTGGGTTGTCTATCATCAAACTGATTGACCATGACATAATAAAGATTAAACAGGTAAGGTAAAAGCAACAATTTTTCTATTAATGTATTTGATTTTACTTTAATAATGACCCTAACCACCATTCTTTCATGTTGAATGAAGAAATTTTTCCAAATGGCGGAAGGCAGGAAATTCCAACCGCATAATTGTGGGTTCCACTTATAAAGTTTGCTGTAACACATTGTGATGGACACATAGAATCGATACTCAATTCCATGGATTTCTTTGACAAAGCACATAACGATTAATGTAAAAAAAAAAAAAAAAAAAAATCAATTTATGTAGTTATTATAATTGATCAGACATTAAAGATTGACCATTGGATGTCTATCTTCAAACTGATTGATTGTGGGATAATAAAGTCTTTCTGCTAATTTATTTGATTTTACTGTAATAATTATCCCAACATCATTCTTTCATGTTCAATGAAGCAATGTTTGCAAATGGCGGAAGGCAAGAAATTCCAACCGCATAATTGTGGGTTCCACTTAAAAAGTTTGTTGCAACACAATGCGCTGGACACAGAGAATTGATAATAAATTCTATGGATTTCTTTCACAAAGTACATAACGATCAATGTAAAAAAAAAATCAATTTATTTAGTTATTATAATTGATCAGATATTAAATCATGATAACTTGTTTCATTTTATCGTTACGCGATTTCAAGTCACATATGCAGTTTAGGTTACTTTACTTTTACATATAGTATAAATTATCTGATCACATGCTTAACTCGACCAAAAACTTCAAATCGCTTAAGGATGAATAATATCTATATTCTTACAAAAAGCGATATATTAATAGCATATATGTAAGTTATATTATTGGTGCTCAATGTCATCTCGATCACAAGCTGGAAATTCTTCAACAAAAGACAATCAATTAAGAAGTGGTGAGATAGTTGAGTTCTGAGTACAGAGTCGAATGAAAAATCACACGAATGATAAATGTTCTCTAAACTGCCAATCAACCAATCAAAATTTTCATGGAAGATGACAGTTAACTCACACTAGCTAATTACAAGTCACCAGGTTTAGTATTTGTTTTGCGGAAAGTTACCTGGTTTAGTATGGTTGAGACGAGAAGCCATGCTTCCTACTAAATTCTGTATATGGCCTTGGATTACAAGTGCAAGTGGGTTTTTGATACTGCCGACTTTGGAACTCTTTCTCTGCTCAGGTGTTCTCAATTGGCAGAGAGGATCACCACATAGCACTTTATTTTGTTTCAAATATTAGCTGATACCAAAGAAGAAGGAAGGAGACCTTTGGCGTACTTTACAAGCACTTAACATCTTCAATAGGTCATTATGTTTTAAACTTCTTCAATTAGTAAAGGGAAATTTGAATTCATTGTAAAATCTCCACCACCATTCCTCGCATTCTTTGAAGTGATTCATCCAATGGCTAGAAGAAGTTTTTAGACATGGGAATTTCTACCCCAAAATGGTGGGTCTACCTATGAATTTCGACACGGTGCGTTGTACATATGGAACCATTAATTATTTTTTTATGGGATCTTTCCATAAAGTATGTGACAAGATAAATTTCTCACGATAATTTGAATTGAAATTTATATTCGAACATATAAGGTTGCGACAGCTCATATGTAATTTTGTAGTTATACCAGATCAGGTCAGATCTGCACATAAATTTATGTTATATTTAAAGACATTGAATTGCTAAAGCTTTAATAATATTTAAATTGTAGATAAGTATTTATATAATTTATTAGTGTATAACTGGGTCCATATTACTATTGGTACTTGATGTTCTCTCTGTAAATGAACTGGAAAAATTGTTGAAAATTTTAAAATACACATGAGCTCAGAGTTAGAGAAAAGTTATATAAATTAACGACGAAGAGACTTGTCATGAAATGTGATATGCAAAAACCAAGAATTCTTTACTCTTTTGATTAAAATCTGTACAAATATGCATGCTATTAATTTGAAAGTTACCAGGTTTGGTATGGTTGAAATGTAGAGTCATGCTTCCTACTATTTCCGGGTATCTCAGATCAAATTGCGAGTGGGTTTCGATAGTGCCAACTTTGGAACTTGTCCCTTTGCTCAGGTGAGGGACAAACTTCTCAATTGACAGATAGGATGTACTATCTCACATAGTACTTCCATTGTAACCAAAAAAGAGAGAGAGGGTCAGGGTTGGCATACCAATTAGGTGCACACGCCAAATTTCCTCATCTAGTAACCTTATTCCTTGGAAACGAAAAAGGAAAATTTCTTTTTTAGTAAAACGTGATAGCAGCAGTACTAAAGTACTGCTATAATGGGGAGCCGTGATGCACGTGAACCTGTGCCCTTGACTTTTTCGGAAATCTCCAGGGTATCCAATCCCTACTATTAGTCGCGGGACTTGCTTAATTAGGGGAAATCATGACAAAAGAATAAAATAAAATCTTGGCTGGGATCCCCTTCTAGTTGGATATGACGGTACTATGACGCATCATATTGCTTTTTTATTTTTTTATTTTTTTTTTACAAGGAAACTCACATTAAATTAAACCAACAAGAATTTCTCAAAAAAAAAAAATTATAATAATAATAAAAATAATAATTAAACCAACAAGAAAATTACAATAGTAATTACAGGACCCAACAAGCCGGGCCAAAAAAAAATACAAATGCCCACAAGTAAAACACCCTATCAGCAACCGACAAGGGGAAGAAGACGTCACCGTGACAGTGCCACCAAAAACCAAGAACACAATTGCATGCCAGACGACAAACCGACCAAATTTGTACACCAATTCCAATCTCGATCAAAGAACACCCATGTAATCTTAAACCAAAATCTCCAGTACAGAACAACAATCTCTAGATCACTACACACCGGAAGAGAAGCACAGCCACCAATCGGAACGAAAAGACCAATGAAAGTAACATAAGGCAGATCCAACAAGGGATCAGAGAATTAGCCGCCATAAAGGTGAACAGATCGTTGTTGCACAACCGGATAGAGACCCAAGTGCTCTAGCAGGATAACCCTGCTTAAAATCAAGCTCCGAGGAGCAACTACGGCTGAGGAAAGACGATATAAGGCACTAAAATCCTCGGTGATCATATGAATTGGATCAAGAAGAAGTAGAGAAATCAAACCTGGAATAAAGACGTAAGGAGTGGACGATAGGAAAATTGGAAGATCAAAAGGGATAAAATTAAAGGAAAAGGGCAAATTTGATTTTACCTCCCTGATTTTTAGGCCCTAAATCATTAATTGTGTCTCTACATTTTTAGTTTTATCATGGGTGCCCCTATACTCACCAATTTCAGTTTAGTTTATCTCATCTCTCGCTTTCATGGTAACTATTGTGTGATGTATTTTGAAATCGTAGTCACATACAATATAATTTTGTATACCGCATTAGTGAATCATCATCATACATAGGAGCTCATTACACCCACATTTTCATTCACAAAATATATACTTGACAAAAAAAAATAATGATTGGACATGATTGATTAAATTAGAGAGCACAATGGTACATGTGATGAAATTATAAGTGTAAGGCCACAACTGATTAAACGTGTAAAGATAAGGAAGGTAAAATAAAATTAGCTCAAAGGAAAACAAGAAGAAAGCAAGCAAAGCAGGGAAAAAAAGAGGCATCAGGCCTCAGATTTGGGACAAGCCCAAGCAAAAACCACCATAATGCATCATATTGTTCTATTATGCTTTGTATTTAAGGTGGCACCTTAATTTGATTTCATTGTTTTACAATGTTATTGTACCACAAGTGGTTAATACTAACTTATTATCATTCATTTTGCTTTGCTTTGTATAATGTCACCTCAAAAAGCTATTTGAACCTAAAATCAAGAGCCCTTTACCCTTCTGCTCTTCTCAAGAGTCTTAATATCATTTTGTTACTCACCCTCAAAAAGAAACTTGTTAGAACTGTGTTATCGTGATTAATATTTTGAACGCATACAAAATATTATGTAAGACTCCTTTCAAAAAAAAAAAAAAAAATATTGGGTAAGACATTAACAATGGCTATGAGACTCACAAAATACACTACTAACCGGAATGAGAAGTGAATGCATTCCTTACATTTTTTTTATTTTTTATTTTCTTTAACTTTCTTTTCTTTAGAAAAAGAGAGATGGAATCTGGTACTTCATTAATTAGAGACATAAAAGTAATAGGTAGGATGATTTCTTTGTCCAACTTTCATTAATCTTTAACAAATATAACTTTAATTGTTCAAAATTTAATTCAATTCATTTTATCATTGCCTATTTACCTTGGTAATAATCTCAATCATTACAATGTCACATAGTAACTAGCATTTATATATGGACTACTTTTATTAATACATCTATCAAAGGGATCAACCTTTCCCGTCTTAGACAATCTTGTTCCATAGCACTTCTATATACACCTACAAAGACCAACTAAGTATATATACCTACACAGATTCCATTGAAGACTTGAAGTAGTTGTTTGTTAAGTGGGTGGGTAATTCACTTTGAAAGTCATCTCTTTCTTTTGTTTTTTTGTTGTTCTTGTCATCCTGTAAATATTTTTTGTTATTGTAAAGCTAAGTTCTTTTAGAGGTTACTATCGATCTTCACCACCAAAATAGATATCTAGCATCTTTTCCCTCAATAATAAAAAAGACAGCAGTACCTTTAATACTTGCTAAACACCTAATTAGTTTGATTAACATTATTATATAAAGCGACTATGACTGGAAAACTTCATAAGCATTTGGGGAGCCCATTTTATATGTTTAATAGTAGACATGTAAATTAAATACTTGATTATTAAAAGGCTAATAGTTATCATAGTGCACAAAAGTACCAACTTGTGATTAATTAATTAATTTTGGAAAATTCCAAAATGAGAGTGGGAGACTTTGCCCACCCTATCTCTTTGCGGAAAGCTCCCATGAAACAAACCTTAATAAATCTTCCCCTTTCGATCTTATTTAATCAGAAAGCCCAGTGTTAGAAAAACCATGATTAGATTTTAGGAACAAAATGGCAAAGTAAATGTCAAGCTTGAAGCAAACAGGACACAGCGGGCACCTGAAAAGTCTGAAAAGGGCAACTTCGTCTTCCCAATTTCGAAAAGGGAAATTCCCTAAAATAGGAACTACGGTATTCGTATTGGAGTACACACGTGTCACTGATCTATACGACAGGCGGCTCTCGACCCAAACCTAATTAACAATTCGGCTAACTCGCAATGCTATTGGTCCACGTAATCCCGAACCGGGAAAACCACTAACCACTAGTGGTTTTTTGTGCCCGAAAAGAGAGCGGTTTGGAATTGCTCAGGTAGACTTTCCTCATATAGCTTTGTGCTGATGTGAATCATCAGTACAACCAAAGCTATTTTCGGGAGAAACCTCGGTTTGTCTTCATTACTTAAAAGCTTCCAGTTCCAGTAAGTTTTGGTTTTTCCTTTTTAAGTTTTTCTCTTTATTTTGTTCCTCGAAAAAAATCAAATTTCTCCTTTGTTTTTCTTCCATTTTCTCTCTCTTTGTCGGAAAATTTCTCCTGCAATCTTCATTTTCTTCTTTTAGCAGCTCATCCTGAACAGAGTAAGCTCAGATTTTCCCTCTTACTGTATCTGTATCGTATGTTTATACAGTTTTGTATTTTTATATTAATTTGCTCGAGCTGAAATTATTTTTGTTTAAATTTTGGCTGGCAGCTTGAAATTAAGGAGTTAGATCGATTTGGTAGGTGACTGATGGGAAGGGGAAAGATTGTGATAAGGAGGATTGACAATTCAACGAGCAGGCAGGTGACGTTTTCGAAGCGGAGGAATGGATTGTTGAAGAAGGCCAGAGAACTGGCTATCCTGTGCGATGCTGAGGTCGGAGTCATGATCTTCTCCAGCACCGGCAAGCTCTACGATTTCGCAAGCACCAGGTAAGTACTCACCTGATAATAGTTGGTTCATTTTTATGATACCATCTGGTCCTTGATAGCCTGGCCTTTCAGTCGTACCTTCAGATCCATGTAACTGGATAATTTAGATTTTTTTTTTCTTCTTAAATTCTTTGTTTTATAATTGAGTAAGAATTAAAGTTGATTTTCCAAAGAATAAGGGAAGTCAGGCGATGCATGTCTCCATTTTTTCAGAACAAAGTGTAGAGTAGAAAAATTTGGGCATGAACGGACATGTACAAGGATCAATATATAGAACTACTTCCTCATTAGTTTCGAATTAGAAGATCGATCGATCATCAAGCTTATGCAGCTATCTACTCATTTTAGTAACAATCATCTGGATATATAGATCGATTTGTATGACATTATGATATCTCTCTCCATATAATTTACTCGATTAGAACATGGGAAACAAAAATTTTACAAACAACTTCTAATTGACTTGAAAGCAATGTTTTATATGTAGATGCCAAACATGAATATGATTAGAGACAGAGATGATTAACCCCTATTGTGTAACACAATTTACTGACCTAAAACAATTACATTTTCACCAGTACCCTAGTTGTATGCATACTTTACATATACATTAAACCTAGAACTTGTAGGAAGAATGTATTAAGAACATAACACTATAAACTAACCAACAATTGTTTAATTGTCTTTGGGTTCAACAGGCTAATGCTTAGAGGTAAGTGCATGCTTTACTATTGGACCTATAGATCCCCCCATTGCGCTAATTGTGTGTTTGGGGGAACACATGTTGTGCATACGTTTCTTTGAAAATAACCAAAACTATATGCTTGATAAGATTTATACTTTTAAAATTTTCTTTTTAGAAGTTGAGAGTTAATTTATATGAAAGAAATCATAGGTACTAGTTAATATCTGTTGATATATGAGCTGGTAGCTATGATAATCTTAATCTTACCATAATCTTATCATTTCAACTTACAGATTTTCTATTTCTAGAATGCTTAGCCCCAAAATGACGATGTTTCAAAAGTACTTTTTTCTTTCTAAGACTCTTGATTGAAAAGAACAAGGACTACTGGTTTAGATCCAGTGATGAAGAAAAAGCCTTGGTATCAAAATGTAGGTCAAGTTTTGAAGCATGCATGCTCTTTAGTTTATTTCATTTACAACAGATCGGTTGCATGGATACTTCCTTTAACCCCTCCCATTTTCGGTATACCTCATTCTATAGTCTCTCTTTATCAAAAACATATAGAGAATAGATCAGGCGTATCTATAAAGTAGGCGAATATACTTCAGTTATATGTTTTCAGATTTCTTTTCACTTTATTTGCTAGATCATATTTTTTGATACGAGAAGAAAAACACTGTTTTTCTATGATAGCATAAAATATATACAAGAAGGTAGCATATATGCATGTTTGGCTGGCTAAGTACTATAATGACATGTTTATTTACTTGGAATGGAAATAATCATGAATCGGAGACAACTGGAATGAGAGAAGAAATGAATCGGTATTAATTCCGGAGGAGTTGATTCCTAAACCCATCTCCCCCCTTCGGAATCAAATTCCTGAGTTCAGGAATCAATTCCTTATAAAGAGGTGGGACCTACACCCATTTCGATTCCTTCATGTGTTAGTAAACGCATGAATATTTTTACCCGGAATCATTCCAATTCATTTATGTGTTAGTAAACGCAAGAATAAATTTGCCTTGTAATCATTCCCTTCCATTCCAAGTAAGTAAACATGCCCTAAATCTCTTTGACGAAATTTTATATTTCTGAGATCATCGATCTCGATCCAAAGATCAAGTATTTCAACATACAACATTTAGGGTGACGAATTAGCAGTTTCATGGCAACATTGATGAGCCAGTAGGTTAATAATAATGCTCTTTCTTACATGCTACCATTACTTGCCAAAAACTATATGTTTTACATTTATAGTAGGTTTTGACTATCTGTCCTTACTAAGACCTAAAAAGTCCATTAAAAATTAAGATGGCAAAGCCGTATTTTAGCTATTATTATTTAGGATTAAATTCAGTTTACTCCCCTGAACTTTGGGTCTAAAATCAGATTGGTCTCTCTTTCTGAAAATCTATTACGATGGTCCATGTACTCTCAAATGACATTACCCGAGTCTAAAATTTAAATTTAGCTCGAAACATGACGTCAGCGGCTGAGTTGGAGCCGACATGGGGGCCCACAATGAGGGCAAAATGGACATTTCAAATTTTGCTCTCTTTTTTTTAAAATTTTTTCTCACTATATTCTCTCTCTCTCTCTCTCTCTCTCTCTCTCTCTCTCTCTCTCTCTCTCTCTCTCTCTCTCTCTCTCTCTCTCTCTCTCTCTCTCTCTCCTCTCTCTCTCTCTCTATCCCAGATGCTCCGATCCATCAATGCCCTCGCTCTCCAGCTCTCCAACCTCCACACCACCTCTGAGCTTCTCCACCACACTCCCCGCCCTCCGCCTCTCCAAGAAGCTCCGCCACCTCGCCGTCGACCTTGGAAAGATTGACAGCAACCAAATCAATAATCACAATCAGCCATTCAATTCATAGTATAACTTGAATTCACAAGCCCAACCAGGCATTTATCAAGCTCCAAAACGCCAGATACAAGCCCAGAACCTCCTGAACAACTGCCAAAAAAATCCCAGAAAACCATTGTGCACAGTGAGGTTCGCCAGCACCGAAAGCAACCAAAAACCAATTCGTTCATAACCTTAAGCAATCGAAAACCATGTATACGATCGTGTAGAATGTGAAGAAGAGATTGATTTTTGTACCTCATGCATTGTTGATGATCACCGGAGTCGCTAGAAAACCCATCGAAACTTCACCGTAAAACCCCGAAGCTTCAAGCTTCAATTCTCTCTCCTAGATCAATGATTAGACAAACCCATACCATGGGGATGTCAAGGAGGATGAGACGAAAGGTTTGGCCCGGGTGCGTTGGTTGGACGTGGCCTTTCCGGCCTATCGGCCTCCAGCTCTGAATTGGGCAAAAGTGAAAGATTAGGGCTTGAATCGGGTTTGGGGAGATAGAGAGAAGTTACAGAAGTTTGTGCCTACGCCATCGATTCCGATCGAGGAGGAGCACGAGGAACGAGATGGCGTGGTGTGGAGCTTCAGATCGAAGGGAGGTGGAGGTGGAGTTGGAAGTGTGGTCGTCGATATAGAGAAGGGGAGAGAGAGGGAGAGAGAGAAGAAGAAAAAATTAAGAAAAGAGATAAAAAAAAAAAAAATTAGAAAATTAGAATTGTCTATTTTGCCCTCTCTATAGGGTTTAAAATCTAAAAAGTGAGCCCCCATGTCGGCTCCAACTCAGCCGCTGACGTCATGTTTCGAGCCAAATTTAAATTTTGGACTCGGGTGATGTCATTTGAGAGTATAGAGACCATCCTAATCGATTTTCAAAAAGAGGGACCAATCTGATTTTAGACCCAAAGTTCAGGAGAGTAAACTGAATTTAATCATATTATTTATTATCATTATTTTGCCTTACGGCATTCCATCATATTTTTTTTTGCTCAGCCTTGCCTCTTCCTCATCTAGTCATCTCTGTCTGACCGTCTCGGATTGCACTTTTTCCTCCTTCTCTCTCTTCCAAATTTGCAATCACTCTTCTCTTCGTTCTCTCTCCGCCCCAAACATTTCTCTATTTCTATCTCTCCACGCATGTATCTGGCTCTCTCTTCTCTCTACGTACCTCTCTCTCTCACCCTCTCAGATTTATGCCTTGTTATTAAACCAGCATTGCAATCACCAAATACATAGAATTTCTAAGACTTGCTACACAATGTGCAGCCATATCCCTTCTTATTGTGAATGGGGAAGACATGATTAGTATTAACCAATTGGGTAGGAAGTTCTTCCATTATCGTCATCGAAGAAATTTAAAAAAAAAAATTTTAAAAACCCCTAAAATCAAATGCTATAATTATACTTTCGATCAAGGAGTTGGTAATTATGAACAAGCACTCATGAAAAAGAAGTCGTCCTTATAGTAATTAAATCAACCACCCTCGACTTCTACACTGGCAGCTTGAGTTTGTTTCTTAGACATAGGGGTAAGATAAAAATTTTAAATTTACTAGAAAGTAGGTTGCTTATTAAACAAATAAAGATGTGTGAATGTAATTATGCTTCTAGTTTAAGGTAAACACATAACTATAGCTAGAGTCTTACAGCTTCATTAAACCACCATTTTATTAACTGTATGTTTTCTATTAACTCGTTTTCAGCTCTTGTTTTGTCTCTTTCTCTTTCTAGATTATGACTCTTGTATCGGTTTTCTATTTTAAAACACATACAAGAGTATTCTATGCACCAACGGTGCAAATGACCTACCACTTAGAAGATGATCTCAACCCTTGATATGTATAATTAATATTTTTATTAATAACTTAAGAGTGTATTTAATATAATCTAACCATTTATTTATGTCGGTGCAAGTGCACGTGGGTTGCTCCCACTACGATGTACGCGTTCTAATTCGTATGTATGAACCTCTTGAAAGTCACTTGTTCAAGCTCGGTGATTAGAGCACCACTATCTAAGATCGAGGTCATGAGTTCGAGTCACAATGGGGATAGGAGTGAAATCTTTTAATCCTCTTTAAAAAAGAAGGAAAAAAAAAAAGTCTAAATTGCTTTTGCTGTGGAACCTAACTATAGGACATGATATCCAATTATACGTTGTCATGTTGATTGGCTTTGCGGATATTGTCAAACACTTATAGATGAGGTGCTTTGTTCTTAAGGCGTATT
The DNA here is from genome assembly GCF_002994745.2 of Rosa chinensis. NCBI lineage: Eukaryota > Viridiplantae > Streptophyta > Magnoliopsida > Rosales > Rosaceae > Rosa > Rosa chinensis. The sequence goes on along the minus strand of NC_037094.1, from coordinate 58,038,248 downwards.
AGTAGCTCTTGGAAAGCTTTGGAGGCTATGTATTGTAGGTTAAGGCCAGATAATAATAATAATAATAATAATAATATGAAACAAACACACAAATTTGGTAAGTCTAAATAGATAAATGACTCTAAAGTAAAGACTTTAAAGCAGAGTCGTGTTCACATACTCAAATTAATTTCTTACTTAATTACCCTCAACTGCTATTGGATTTATAATTTATGGTGGAGAATAACAACGAGCTAGGCAAATAAATTTATTCTAACTAATCTTAACCCTTAGCTTTAGATTTAGTAATAGTTTAGCACAACTGACCAGAGTATAAATTGAGTAGGCAGAAAGGACTGTTCTAAAGCATGATGTTATCTTTTCCAACGTTATGAAGCTGGATAAAAAAATCATTGCTTTTAACCATGTTTAAGCTCTGCTAGTTTGCACACAAAGTGACTTTAATTTATATTATTGGTCAGTTAGTTTGCACACAAAGTGACTTTAATTTCTATTATTGGTCAATCGAATTTTTTATCATATGGAAGTGGGAGTTAGGGTCATAACTCTATCAATTATAGAAATAAATACTATCAAAGCTAATAGCATTCGAATTTGATTAACCCTTTGATTTTATGAGTAGTGATTACCATTTGATTTCAAGGAATTTAATTTGAACACTTATAAATTATTCTTTTAATCTCAACCCTTAATATTAAGTTTAAAAGTGAGTGACCACAAAATTTTTAGTCACCAGTGACCGTGTGAACATTACTAATGATTTTATTCCTTCATTTACATTAAGTAGCTTTGGAATTAAGATAATGCTTTAATGGTTTCAAGTGACCTAGCCTAATGACACGCACATGCCTGCCGATTCACATATTTTTATTATTATTTAATACATATTATTATTATTTTTTTTTTTTGCAAACGAAGGGCATATAATTCATTTATCAAACACCATTTTGCTTTAAGACTGATTATATGAAAATTAACATAGAGTGACCATTTTCCTTTTGTCAAAATTAGAGAACATAACCGAACCAAGAGAACACACAATCCACCACCACCATAACCGAAGAGATCCAGACCCACTAACTTTAAACATAACACAGAACAACTAAACCAGTCCCAGAGCCACTACAAAACCCTAATAGATCTAACTCCTCCAACTGCTGTCATCAGATCTACGGTCTCGACCACCACCTTCATAGCTACCTCCACTCTCGCTTCCATAGCTACCACCTCCATGGCTGTAGCCATTGTCTCCACCCTCACGACAGCCACCGCCGCCATAACCTCCACCGCCACTTCTGTAGCTACTGCCTTCCCCTTTACGAGGACCACCACCACCGCTTTCGCGGGACTAAGCCTCATTGACGGTGATGCTATGACCGTCAAGGTCCTAGCCATGCCTTTGATTATGTCTCTCATGGCCTTCTCATTGCTGAAGGTGACGAATCTGAAACCCCTGGACCTTCTGGTCTCACGATCGTTGATGATCTTCAATTCGATGATCTTGCCAAAAGGAGTGAAGGCCCTTTCAAGCACATCGTTGTCGGTGGCCCAGCTGAGCCTTTCAATGAATCAATGGAACTTGATCTCAGCAGAGGCCATAACGAGAAATGAAAACCCTAGAGAAAAGATAAAGACTCAAACTTTGAGGAAGAGTTTGAGAAACTGAGACTCAGATTTTTTTATTACATATTAAAAATGCTGTTGTTTTGAAAAATTACAACAATAAATGATATTTTTCGTTAATAGGATATGCAAACAACTCCCCTGAGAAAATGCAAACTACTTGGGCTTGGTAGTTTTCTTTTGTTTTTTTGTTTTTTATTCTTTTATTTTCACTTTAATTTATTAGAATTCTTTTTTAGAATAATGTCAACTTATTTCTTATAAAATTACACATAGCGAGCCATCTCAATAGAACTGTTAGAATAATTATTATGTAATTAAGTCAACCTTTTTAATAGGACAGTAAACTACATCCATAACTATCCTACACAACCCATGTGATAATCAATCGAGCCATAGGAAATGTCGGTACTTTCAGTCACATATCTCAAGCTTAAGTAGAAGCAGACTCCTTCTAGAAAGGAGAGAAGTTTATAAGACTTGCAACATCCATCATTACAAAATAAAAACAAATTTAGAATTTGCAGCAGACACCGAAATACTTCTGTCAAATCCCAAAAACCCAACCTAAGAGAAGAAACCCTAAAGATGTTAGTAGCCGCTGTCACCATCACTAATCCTTCTCCATACACATTTAGGTTTTGATCTTCGGCCATCCGACTTTTTTTTTCCTTATATATTTCCTTTAAAAGATGGGATGAAGAGAAGGACACAAATAAGAGGTATGCCTAGCGTGCTTGCAGAAGAACTTATAGTTGCAGGATGGTTGGGCGGTATCCTAGAACCTTGGGCACTTCCTTCACCTCGAACAGAAATTGGCACAAATTGATGTGAACCAAACCAAATGCTAGGCATTTCTGCATGTTGCAACCACCATCAATGACCAGTTGCACATAATAAACACCAGCAACCGTACCTTTTAGAGCCTAAGGGTTGCAAGTCGAATCAAAGATATGATGGAACTAGTTGCTACCAAGCCCCCTAGCCAAAGCCCTACCACCATAATCGAACACTCGGTGAATCCTTAAAGTTACACACTACTGCCTCAATTAGCAACAGCAGAAGGAACAAGAGCAAAACCAAAGCCCTCCAAAGCTAGGTTTCCTTGCTAAACTAGAAAAAGCATCTCCTAACTCACTTCCTTTGGGCAATTCAGGTCCTCATGTTACACGAAACTTAAAAAAGCATTGCCCCTCAATGCCAAACTATTTCTAGCTTGGTGTAGGTTCATTTTAGTTTGTTGGGCACATTTGCAATTTTGTTTGGTAGTCTTGTTGTACTGGTAGCCTATTCTTGGGTCTTTGTTTAATTTATTTTATTGAATTTGTGAGTGGTTGATAAACTACGATTGCAGTTTTATTTAGGAAGTCCCATAGCTGTAAGGCTTAACAGACAACGAAAAGGGTGGATACTTCCGGGTTGAAGGTGACGACCCTAATGAATCGACTATGAAGGCGGCTGTTAGCTACATCAGCCCTCAAATTCCTTCATCGTCCACCCTGGCACATTTCGGTTTTGATCTTCGGCCATCTGACCTTTTTTTCTTATATATTTCCTTTAAAAGATGGGATGAAGATTTGATCTGTCCTATCCACATAGAAAGCTTACCATACACCACTTCGAATGGTTATTTCCCCCTTACGATCGGAGTGCGGGTAGATTCTCTCAGAGGCTAATGACTGCTTATAGAAAGTTATTTTCATAGGGGACCCTAAAACTCTTTCTTCTTAGGGGTCCTCTAGATCAGCTTTTCTCTTTTCACAGTCGAACCAGTGTGACAGTTTGTCTTTCATTCAACTGCTTCGAGGAAGACCCACTTCTAATTAGTAGGAATCTTCGCCCGGTTAATGAATGTTTCTAGCTTTTTTTCTTTCTTCTAGGCGAAATAATCTTGTTGTCAAGCAGAAGAGAGAGAGTGACTCGAATGGAAGGAAAGATCCGCGAAGAAAACAATTCTCATCCCTTTGGCCTTTCCCACTATTGAATAGAAGTGAGTGAATAGAAGCTGAGAGTTGAGGCATGAGGATCTTCGTTCTTGTTCGATTATGTAAGTGGATCACGCGGATCCTTTCTATATATACCACCTCGTCTCTGTATGACCCTGTTTCTAAATGTAAAGGACAAGCGCTCGGGAAAGGCTTACAAAATTCCAGTTGTTCACTCTTCAAGATTCATTCAAGCTTGCCCCACCCAGTTGGAGCTTCTCGTTCAATTACCGTACTTGGATCTCACTAGGCTATACACCAAGATTAATGGCGGGTCGACTTCTTTCGTTTCGTTGCTCTCTACTCGATCTCATCAGCTTGTGATAAAATGAAAAAGCTATGGCTTTTGTAGCATTGGAAAAGGCAAGATTCCTATCTCCATAGGTCTCTGTTTTATTACTTTCTTTCCTTCATAACCTGCTTGGCATTCTTTCCTAAAAGAAGGTATTCCCCCGCTAAGGACTTATGACCTATCAATGTTACTGAACGTAGCAGGAGAACGTCAAATATAGGCCAAAGGGTTGTTAGGTTCTTTCATAAGCCTTGTCTTATCCGCACAAAGCATCCTGGGCTATTAGAATCGGATAGGCATCTCCTCTTAAACCTTCTCTGCATAGCCCTTATGCGAATGTGGCCCCTTCGCCTCCTCTTTTTCGTTGTCCGAGCTCTTTCTTTGCTTCTTCTAGTTACTGTCAAAAGTGGAATGATTTTCTTAGTGAAAGCATGCTTGCTCGCTCGCAACCTTTTTCTTCTCCTTTCACGTCCTTTGTCTATTTATTGAAGTAGGAGACTGTAGGGAGAGGCACTGTTTCAACTCCCGGAATTCCTTGCTTAAAGAATGTCCCGCTTGTTGAAGACCTGAAGACAAATCTCCGATCAGCTTTGTGAAGAAGTAGGAGATGTTTGGTTTAACAAAGAAATATGTAGAGTCGATGATTCTAATGAAAGGGAAGTGCTGACTGGTTTAAGATCAAAGGACAATTGCTATTGCGCAAATGCAATAGAAGCCACTGATGACAAGGTCTGTCATAAAGCTATTAATGATGTCTTGGAGTTATGGCACAAGCGTTTAGGTCACATAAACTTTCGCGATCTTCTTAAGCTAAGCTCTCCCATGAGAGGATTGCCTTAGTTGGGAGGCAAGCAAGAAGGAGCATGTGAAGGATGTAAATCGGGAAAGCAGACCAAAAGTCCTCATAGCCCTAGGGGCGATAATATCATTCATTACAAGCCAGAATAGGTCGTTATATGCCCTTCCGCTGCCATTTATAAACAGACAACAAAATAGTAGTAGTAGTACCCACAGTGATACATAGACAATAGACCTACTCATTACAAATTTAAATACGTAGACAAAGCAGAAATCTTCCTTTCGTACTACTCCAGAGGCACTAGAGGTACATAGAGTGCATCCAAAAGTGCATTAGGTTCCTCAAAGGATTTATTGTAAAAGACAAATTAAGCTAAACATAATAAAGACCTAGGGCAACAATCCCAGCCCAATATACTGAGACCAAGAGCCTCTAAGGGAAGAGATCCAACTCAGACCCATCAAGTTGGCTTGGTCTAGACCCATCATCTCCAGCACGCCATGTCGAACGTAGCAATCCCCACACCTGCGCCTGACCCGTACCGCCACGATCCACGTCGCCACTACCTCACGCTGCTTCGACCCAAAACACCTCGCACACGCCGCCACAATTCATGCCATTAAGACCCTATCCAGAATCACGCTGGTCCAGTGCCACCATCTGCACCACCGTTGATTTAGAACCCACGTTGCTAGACTTGATCAGCACGACCACACTGCGGATTTTGATCGAAGATGTTGCCAGAAAACGAAGCCAAAGTTGTCTGGTACTCGAGCAAAAACACCCACCCAAGGAGCTCCCTTGAACAATTACATATTGAACACATGTCCGGTAGCAGACCCTAAGATGACGGCGAGACCGGAGGCCAGCCCAAACGTCAGGGCGCCGCCAGACAAGCACGATTTCTCAATCGGAAAAAAAGGGTCTTAGGGTTAGGCTTCTCGAGGAGAGAGGTAGATAATGTCAAGGTTATCCCGCATTGGATCTATACTATTCTTGGGTTTTATATGTAATAGTTATTCTTGTTGATAGTGTATTTTTAATTGCAAAAAAGAAATAATAATAATAATAATAATAATAATAATAATAATAATAATAATAAAACTATTATTTAGTAGACAGTCATATGACAGCACCATACTTTGGATTCCCGCTTTCTACATGTTCTTGTTCCTGGCTACTTTGTCTCATCTTTATGTTGTATTAAAGATGAGTTAATGATTTAAGTGATGGCGATTTGTGTTTTAACGAATGAGTCATTGGTAAAATTTTGATCTCAAACCTCACCCCCACCCAATTTATAAACTCTGAACTTCCACATCTGAAACCCCAAAAGACTAGTTGTGTGAAACCTTTTACCCCAAAACTTTTGAACTCCAATAAAACTTCAAACCACTTAGACCTAATAGATACTCCACACTATAAAACTCTTAACATTAAGCCTCAAAGCCTCAAATACCAAATAACAATTTCCATTCTACAAAGGCTCGATGCTACTGTATGTTACTAAGAGATATCGGGCCTTTGGAATACTGATTTTGCCATTAATCTGGTAAGTGGTACTTGATCTAGGACTATCACGGTCTTCCCTAGGTTAGGATACTTTTTGTTAAGATGGATAATAATATCACTTTTATCAAGCAGCTTGATGTATGCCTTCATCTTCATCTTGTGAGCTTTCTCAAATTTACTACAAAAAGAACTTGGCTTTAAGTTGATACCACTGATAATATCGGCGTCGGTCATTGCTAAACTCCAGTCCTACAGTTTTATAGCAGCCCTGCTAGTTGTGTGAACTTCATTGGCCTGACCGTTCCCACTAACCCCTCATTGGCCACTAGCAGCAACCCTTACACTAAAATAATGTCAATTGTAAAAGTTCCCAATTTATTCAAAATTATAATGCAGCTGAGTTTAGTTAAGTTGGTCAACTAGAATAGGCTCTTGTATAACGAAGTTCATAAAAGTATTGAAGGAAAAGGCTTGCAATTATGACTAAACCCCTAAATTCCTTGGCAGTATGTATCAGCAAATCTGGATATGCAAATGACTGAAATCAGCTAGTAAGAAATCATTGGCAGCCAATTTACAACAGGATGTGAGGGAAAAACAGATAAAAATTTTTTTTTAAAAATAATAATAATAAAGTAGTTTACATGCATCTTCAGTTTCCTTAGAAAGCGTCTAATGATCTTAACTGAAGATACTGAATCATAGACTTTAGACCTTGTCTAAAACAAGATAAGACAGGGACAGAGAAACTAATCTTGAAGGTTTTACATTTTCAGTTTCCTGAGAAAGCGTCTAATGATCTTAATAAAGATACTGAACCATAGACTTTAGACCTTGTCTAAGACAAGATAAGAAAGGTACACAGAAACTCATCTCAGAGGTTCCTGCTTCAAACTGCTTGCTGAACTGAAAACCACAGAATTTTCAGATATTACAGCTCACAAAATATATTACTTTTAGGGATATAGATCAATAGTTATAGTCTAAAACTTAGCACATGTCAATTGTCTTTGGTTACATATCCATATGATTCTCGAAAGAGTAAAACCCACCAATAGGGTCAAAACTTTTCTTCACCGGACAAAATGATACCCAACTTTCAAAAGTGATCAAAATGATACCTAAATTTTTAAAAGTGATCAAAATGATACCTAAATTTTTAAAAACAAATCAACTTGATACCCAACTTTCAAAAGTGATCAAAATGATATCTAAAGTTTTAAAAACAAATCAATTTGATACCTCAGTTTAATTTTTTGTAACTTTTTGTTAAAATTGATCATGTGTGGTGCAGTATTTTATGAGGTTATAATAATATTTTACACAAAAAACTATATTTCAATTATTTTTTATTTTACTTTGTTAATTCTCTTCTTCTTCTTCTATCTCTACCTCTCTCTCTCTTCCCATTTTTCTTTGTTTCTTTAGAAGTTGGGAAACATCCGGACTTTATTTGTTTCTACGATTGATGGTAGAATTGAAATTGAATGGAAGATATATTTTTTTAATTCTATAGAAGAAGATTGGGTTATAGATGATTGATGGCCCTCTGACCACAAATCACTTCAATTTTTGTGCTTGATTTTGCATTTGATTTAACAAAGAAGTTAAAAAAAAAGGGCTAAATACTGACTACTACGTAGTTTGGGTCCAAAATCAATTCAATCTCTAAACTTCTAATTTCATCAAGAACACCCCTGCACTTTCAATTTTGAACTAATAGGTTCAATTTGTTAGTCTTCAGACAATTGAGTCATTTAACTTATTGAGGTGGCTCATATATGGCCTATGTTTTATGATGTGGTGTTGAGGTGGCCTGCATAGTCAATTTTGGAGTGAGTCCTACTATTAGAAATCTATTAAATAAATAGTTTTTCAACAAATAATCCAACTATAACTTGAACTCATAACAGAATATTAATGAATTGGACCTATTAGATCAAAATTGAAAATACAGGGGTGTTTTTATTGAAATTAGAAGTCCAGGGACTGAATTGATTTTGGACATAAACCACAGAGTAGTAACTAGTATTTAGCCCTAAAAAATAAACTGAGGTATCAAATTGATTTATTTTTAAAACTTTAGGTATCATTTTGATCACTTTTGAAAGTTGGGTATCAAGTTGATTTGTTTTTAAAAATTTAGGTATCATTTTGATCACTTTTAAAAATTTAGGTATCATTTTGATCACTTTTGAAAGTTGGGTATCATTTTGTCCGGTGAAGAAAAGTTTTGACCCTAGTGGTGGGTTTTACTCTTCTCGAAAATATGTTCTATAGTTTCTCTGTGCCAAGTCATCGAAGGCAACTAGTAACTCTAACAAATGTGTTGTTTATTGCAGCATAAAGTCAGTGATCGAAAGATATGGCAAAGCAAAAGAGGAGCATCATCAATTTGGCAACCCGGCTTCTGAAGTTAAGGTATTCATTAGTACCAAACCAGAAGTTTAGTTTAGTTTATTTTTTTAATGTTTTATATTGCAGATATCTTTTGCATATGCTACCAATGAAAATAAACTAGTTTCAGAAAAACACTTTTGCGTCTTAAAACCAGATTAATTCAGGATCACGCTCAGAACTGCCTTAAATGCTGGGTTTACTATTAAATGTAATTAGGATACCACAAATACCAGCAACGGAATCCTAATTACTTTATCAATGAAAATGTGTATTGCTCGGAAGGAGATAATACTAACACTTGGCGAACATAGATACATGTATAAGAGGGGCACTTGGTCCTTAAAGAATGTATACAATACTGAAGAGTTGCTTAAGCAGAGGACCCCTACTTGTTTTTTTGGTGGGGCACTGGGTCCAATTTTAGGAATCTTTACTTAATTAGAAAATATACACATAATTCTAACCCAGAAAGGAAGATGAGTTGGTGATAGTCAGAAAAGACAAAAAAATTGACTAGGAATCAGGCATGGCAATTTAAATGGACAAACAAAAAAGTAATGATGGTAAAGTTACGTACTCTACCATTAAATTTCTCTCATAACAAATTATCTGGAAACATTTGATAATGGATATAAAACTCTAGTTTGGCATAGTAGGATGAAAGAAAACAAACAAAGATTACATTCACCTCACAAAAATCACGACCACTAATATTCAGAAAAGATAGTGCAATTACATAGATGCAACAAAAGTTGACTAATTATACAACAGATCTGATATCAAACAAAATACAAGTTTACAATGTCTTTTTAACAAAAGATATATGCGTTCAGAATATCTTTCAAGCAAAAGATTCATACCTGTATGGTATGATGCTTCAAACTTTTCAGGAACAACACATGCAAAAATTATTCACACGTGAGGTATTATACTATAATATTTGTCCAAACAACAATTTAAAAGAGCAAATGTAATAAATTTAAAAGAGACATCAATTTCCAAACAAACCTGAATTCATGGTTGTACGTTGGAAGTTGGAACACATAGCATATGAGGTACAGCTTTCATATAATGGTTCAACCCTCTGTGAGTAGTGGATGCACCAGTCTGACGAGTTTCATCCTCAGTAATTATCAGACCAGCTATCCCAAATAGACATACAAACTTTTGCTGCATGCTTTAATCAAATTGCAGCCTCTCATTCTAAGAAATGAATAACTGCAGATTGTGATAAACATAATAAAAGCATATGAATTGATAAACAAATAATTTACGAGACTATCAGAAATTCTGAAAAAAGTTAACTGGTAAAGCTTCATTGTTGACAAATAAAACTTCAACGTTAACCACAATATGCTTTATTGCATATTATTCCTTGATACACAAAGTGGAACAGAATAAAAAAGTGAAGTATTTAGACCAATCAGAAGTGCTTCATACAACAACGATAGCGCGCAAGATATAAAAGAATAAGCCTAATATATAAAAGGATCCTAACAGTAAGAAATTACACTTCAAGAAAAATCATTTGTAGCAATAGATCAAGTAATAACATGGTAAATAATAATAATAATATATATATATAATAATAATAATAAACAAATAAAAAAAGAGGACAACAGAAATTTAAAGAGATAGGTATCCCTTATCCCATAAACATATATCCTGGGGAAGTGTGAAGTACGTAAACACATCAAGTAGCCACATTTCACAGCTTAATAAAACCACCAAAATTTAGAAAGATCTTTTAAATCACGAATCCAGATTTCATTATTGATAACTGTCAATGAACAGAAGTAATTTTTGTTTCTATAACAAGAAAAAACTAGATACTATCAAACCACTTATTCCTTCCAACTGGCGAAGAAGTTTAGCCCTCTTCTTAAACAATACAGTTTGAGTCGTGATCAAGGGTTAATCACAGAAAGTTAACAGTGAAAAAATTGGGATTCTATGTACGACTAATAGTGGATTCAATATCATGTCTCCTACACTAGCCAATATAGATTCGTAGGTTTGAAGCACTCCAACCTTGATGATTTGGTCTTAAACATTATAGATGCAAACCGCAAGAAATGGATTACTTCCTTCCACTTGTCTCAAAAATGAATAGCCCGAAGGAGAGGAATTTATTGGACATAGTAGATTACCGAAGTCAAGTCAGAATTTAATGTTGTTTCATCAGCCAGAGCCATGATACCATCATTTGCAGTTGCAGAAGGAAAAAGCAGTCAAGAAATCAACACCTGTGATGTAGATAAAGCCCACCTATAGCGGCACAGCAGCACCAGAGTTTCAAAAATTATTCCATTAAAGATAGTTCGTTCCTCTTTTCAGATCATAGCAACGAAGTTGCGAATTACTGAATAGTGGAACCAAGGAGCAGACATGAATGGCTAACCTCCCACTTTCAGTAACATGGGACCAAAGGTTATTGCTAAGAGAGCATCAAATATGTCTGTTCCATATGGGTGAAATTGTTTCCACAACAAGATCTGTTTCCAATCTCCAGGAGAGCTCTTCTCAATATGAGGTGTTTCAATTCAAGCATGGAGCTCTGAACAAGGCTCGAAATGCAATTGCTGGTAAGAATCAACCCAGAGGCAGTAAAACCTCTCTAAGGATTTTCCAGATCCCTTTATTTTGTCACCACACAAAGTACTCTGATCTCTTTAACCAGTTCAGGGGAAATGAAATCAATCAACAAAATGAGTAGAAAAGATAAAACTATCATTGAACTCTCTTTTAGTATTCTCTTGTCCTGGATCACATATTCAAGTTCCATATCCATATAAAAGCTCTCCATGGCATCAACTAGTGTCAAAACACCTAATCATGTCAACAATTTCAACAATACTACTCTATCCATGGATTGTTCTGGTTAATAGAAGGATCCATTTAATTACTAAAAACAAAACCCTAAATGCTAATGCTACTATAATTCAGTTCCACATTTTTTTTACGAATAATATAATGCCTAATATTTCATGGAGTAATGAGGACCTTAACAATGAGGACACTATAAGGACTTTTATATCAACGGTTGGATGACTTGTGTGCTGAAGAAATAATGTTGCAACTAAAAATTAGTCCAGTCATCCAACTGTTGATTTAAAAGTCCTCATTAGATATTCTCCCGGAAAAACAAAGCATTACTATGTCTGAGATCAATGTAAGATTCGCAAGAAGACGCCAGAGAAATAACCAGAACAAAAAAAAATGTCATTTAATTACATTCCAGAATACAGATGCCTCCTTCCACAATACAGATGCCTCTAAGTTAAAATGTATCTCATTGAACAATGAAGAATAAAATAACCCAATTCGACCTTTTCCACCAGTTTATGCCATAACTAAAATCAACTGAAGTGAAAAAATTATGGTGGATACTTAGAGCCTTCGTTTCACACCTGATAACCAAAAGTTTGGCCTTTTAGAATTGGGCAACACATACCTAGAACTTAACTCTATAATCTCCCATATCATTGCCAAAAAAAAAAACACTGACGATTGTCAGACAACAACAGAAATACGATTTACAATCAGTTTCCAAGAACCCTCAACCAATGTACAGAGACATTTTGGTAAAGATAACAAAAGGAAGTACTGAAGAAAGTTTTCCCAACTTCCTATCATTCAAAATCCTAAGGCAGTTGAAATTCCAGTTCATAAATGAAATGAGTCCTACTATCAATTGATAAACTATAAGGTTAAGGGAACATTAAGGGACTCATGAAGTCATGATACTCCAAAGGATTAAAAAAAGGAAGAGCAACACTAAACTTTGATATATGATATTATTTTATTTTTGGAAGATATGACCTGTCTAAACTATACGTTGTCCCTTTTCATTAGATACTAGTAGATATTTTATCAATACTCCTGCAGTACAATGATCACTCTTCAAATTTCTATTAGTTTCTTAGCACATCACCAACCCCTGGGTACACTAACCTGAACAGATCCTTTCACTATCATTTGATTGCAAGACCATTCAGTATCTCAAAGTATCATTAATTGCATGCACCAATCCTTTTTGGAAAAAATGCGTCTTCTCAGCAATACAAAATTAGCTTCCTGCTCGTGATAGGCTATGACAAACATCTTAAGCCAAGAGTTGTTGACAACATTTAGAACGTGTATGGGTAATCATCCTGTTAAGAACATGTTTTGTTGTTTATACGATGAAGGCTAGTAAGATTTTGCACGTTCTATGTGATCATACCTCATGCTCCGCTAGAAGTGCACACCTCCGCCAATTCTGTGTTTCAGTCTTGTGAACATACTCCCCAGGTTGGAGTTTCATGTGTTAACTATGCACCTGATCTACATAGAAAAAAGGCAAACAATCTGGCTTAGTTCAGTTCACTAACTAAAGGACTGAATGCCCTTCCCATGTTTTCTAAGTGAAAGCTAACGTGTTGCATGGGAAAAGGATGCACCAGAAAGGGGGGATGAAATAGAAACCCTTCAACCCCCTTAGGCTCCCTTTTCCGTACGAAATGGAATCATTTCCATTTTGTCAACCAAATGGGGCCTAAATATTCACAATGGTCTACTAAGATATTTAATCCCATTCACTTGCAATGCTTCCGCACTCTGGCATCAATAGGATCCAAAGAGCACCCTTCGCTATTGTCATTCCATCATGGATCTCCGTAATTCATCCACTACAGAAAAACTATCCTCTCTTCATCGAACAATGTGAATTGATTTTAAGAGCATTCCCCCACTTCTCTTACCGTGATTCTGCCATGAAACTAATCGGGTTTCCTCCAAAAGTCCATCATGATCCAGCACTTGACAAAAGCAAGCAACACTGCCGATTCACTTGCGAGATATTTTGAATTGGGCTTTCTCCCATTGTCAAAAATCCCCACTGCTACCGCCAGTGGGAGTCAGCACCATGTCCAGGTTCCAAAATGGCTGATTATCTGAAATGATCAGCTAAGAATTACTGCTAGGATAGCCTTTTCTCTACCAGCTACCTATATACTAGAATACCATCATACAATGTTTCTTAGTTTTACTATAATATTTGGCCCCAGCTAAGTACCAATATGTTATGCACCTGTTTGCCACTTTGCTCTCAATTATTGCCAGCTCCTCGGCAAGGATAGTTTACATTAGCTAGCTAGGAGCCTCTTTTCCTTCTACCCAGTTCCCCCAAAACATCTTTTTATGTATCAAGCGTACAGCTAGGTTTTTTTCTTAGCAGGATCAACTCTTTGATAATGATTGGACTTTGCAATTGCACAACCTAATGAACCAGGAAAACTATTTTCCAATTTTCTATGGACCTATTCTCCTATGATTTCAGATAACTGATTTTTATTTTTATTTTTATTTTTGAAAAGAAAGAACATAGATTGATTTGAGCAACTCATTTTCCTTTTTTCTCATGAGAATGAGGTTTATAGCAAAAAGACTAAAAATCAGGGGAACTGCAGTTTAGGGACGCTGTGCAATAATACAGGACTACTCCATGGGGGCCATAACCACGCATACTAAAATCTGAGAGAATGATTTCAAAGACCTCTACATAACATGTGCTTGACATATATGACAAAAGCTAAGTATGCTACATAATGGTCTTGATCTTTCTGGATCAGTTCCCATAGCCTCCTCCATCATCTTTTCCTAAATTTGGTTAGCGAGGATAAGGCTTGTGTTCAACGTAAGAGTTGGCTTTTACTCTTTTCCCTTCTTGGATCCCATTGAAACTAAGATGATTCAACACACACATAAAAATTACCTGCCTCCTCTACCCTATTAGATCCTTCAGTCACTTATCTTAGAAATAGCAACAGAAATTTAGTGTGATTCACTTTCAAGTCTTCCTCTCTTTATTGAACCTCTCCTGATTACATAGCTGCATAAGGAAGCCTATAGCATATGAAGGCATAACAAATTACTATGAATGGAGAAACATGCATATAAGGCATTTCCATATGACTACAATCTTTATGCATGAATGTGGCGGCCATTACCAAATCTATTTTCTGACACAAGCCACCACACCCACCGTCCCTCCCTCCCTCCCTCTTGGAATTTCTATTGCCTGTTAATTTCTAAAGTTAAGACAGATGAAAGAACAAACAGCATTAATGGCATTCGAAAACCGTTCAAATTACAACATAAGCTTAACCATGCACACATGTTGAAATTGTCAGAGAGTACACATGGGAATGCCATGTCCTATATCAGAAACACATACGTGTCTCCACTAGATCAGGAGCAGGATCTCCTCAGCGCGAGAAAACAAAAAGTAAAAAAAACAAAGCACTCTCATCACCTATCCTCTTGCTCATCCAAAGATGTTAGGTTCAATTAGATTGAGCTAATGATAGTACTCAAAAGATGTTATGTGTGAATAGTGTATGACAGTTCTATAACTTCAGTATTTACATTGCATGTTTACATTCGTATACGAGACAGAGTAAGAAGTAGTTTATGGGACATTTTCTTTAATTAAAAGTATTGTTTTCAAACATTGCTTCTATTATACTGTAGTTGCCAAATTCTACTAAAATATGTTCACTGTTATAGTTATTACTGGTTACTAAAGATGCTGCTTTTTAACTTTCCAGTTATGGCAAAGGGAAGCAGCAATGTTAAGGCAACAACTTCAAAACTTGCAAGAGAGCCATAGGTACAACCATTTCCTGTTAATTATTAATTTTGTAGCTTATATTAACAAGAAACCCTAGCATTAGAGAACTTGGTGCAGTAGAAATGACAAATTGAAAGCCAGACTCCAGTAAGGATTTTTCCCATCATTGAGAACTGCAAGGCCTTGCCGTTAAATACATGATGTCAACATGCACATGTATTAACACCACTTTCACCAAAAAGTTAATTTCACAAATGTTGTGTGCAAAGAGAAAAGAATAGTCATAAAGGTGAGATAAGCCTATCACCAATTGCAAAATGATGTTTTAACAGCTTTGATTTTAGATTCGTTAGAGGATCTAATACCAAGAAGTTTGCTGTTTGGATTATCCAAAGGCCCTAGAGGGCACTTAATTAAGATCGTCAGGAAACAGATTCCTACAAATAGGTCAGACTACAACTACTTCCAAATGAATACAGAAAGCAGATGGAGTCATTTTTTAAGTTTGAACACACTGCATTGAGCCAAATAGAATGTTCCATGATTTGAAACCACACCCAGATGCCATCAAGGTTTAAAAGGCGGTGCCTTGAGTACAGTAGCACTGTAGAACTTGTACTTGGAATTGACAATGTTTAGGCTCCTACAAGTTAATCAGTAATGTATATAAACCCATCCTAAAATGGAAACAGATTAACAAGTGGGATCAGGTATGGCTGAAAACACAGCATTAATCCTCCTCTGCTGGATTTAAGATTTGCAAATCTATGTTCAGGGCAAACATAATGTTTCCCTTTCAATTATTACAGGCAAATGATGGGTGAAGAGCTTTCAGGCCTGAGTGTGAAAGACTTGCAGAATCTGGAGAACCAATTGGAAATGAGTCTTAGGGGTGTCCGAATGAAAAAGGTTTGAACTTCCATTATATTCTGACAATCAGATATTAATACTTTTTTGCATGGTACTAAATGAAAAGTTTTGTTTTGTAGGATCAACTTTTAATGGATGAAATACAAGAGCTAAACAGAAAGGTTGACCTTGAAAAACCTTGATCCAAATTTCTGATTCTCTCTCTTTATTACTTAAATAACTAAATTTCAACATATTTGTGCAGGGAAACCTCATTCACCAAGAAAATATCGAGCTGTATAAGAAGGTAAACCTAATTCGTGAAGAAAACATGGAACTATATAAGAAGGTACTGGTTTAGATTACTACGACAAGCCAACTATCCTCCAAAGACTCATAAAATTCAATAATCCAACCTACTCAAATTGCAACATTTTTCATAACCATCCTCAACAAAAAAAGTTTCAAATCCCAGGTTTATGGAACAAGGGATGTAAATGGAGCAAATAGAAATCCCTTTCTGACAAATGGTCTAGACATTGGAGAGGACACACATGAACCAGTCAATCTCCAGCTTAGTCAGCCACAGCAGCAAAACTATGAAGAACCAGCAAGAGCTACAAAGCTAGGGTATAATGCCCTTCCTAAAACTACAGTGTCTATTATGATTATCAACTTTTAATTTTCCAAACCTTGACCAACTTGTTTCTATGATGATTACAGCAGACTTTAGCTACAATAGCAAAGAAGCTGCATCAGATTAGGACAATGTTACTTGACTTTATCAAGCACAAGGCTGGTGCGTACAAATTTACATTTCTATCACAGAAATGTGATAAAAGAGCCACAGACCTTGATTTGAAACAAACAATTATTTGCATGTGTGTGATGATCAATGAAAACTATTTATGTAAAGAAGAGGTTTCTATATAAGTTTAAAAGAATAATTGTATTGCACTTCTAGTGCAGTACAGCTTAAAGAATCTCTAAGTCTGTCTGCATTCTTGCTTTGAAGGCTGGTAAATGTAATGGATATGAGATGTATGTTGTTGATTACTAAGGAAAACATGTCAACACCAGCAGTTTCTTGAAAGACAATAATACAAAGTGAAAGAAGCAACGTTGTTCAGTCATCAACACATAACTGTATTCTAGTCAGAGTCTACTCAAATATATTACAAGATGTTATAGAGGTTTTACCTTCTTGTTCACGTAGTCTGATATTGTTTAGAGAGCACTGCAATGATCTCATGTCTTTGTTGCAACATAATATTCTGCACTGAACCAATATAAAGTCAGCCCAAAAAAGGCTATCTAGTAATAGATGTTCTTCTTGATATTATACTATAAAACATAATGTTACATCCAGACAGGGTAGATAGTGCTACAAACTGCATTTAAAGTGCACCATATATATATATATATATATATATATATATATTATATATATATATAGAGAGAGAGAGAGGGATTTCATGCACTTAGACTAACTGAAAAAATCACCATACAGTTAGGAATGACAAAATGCGAATTGGCAATATAATGATTATAAGTACACTTCTACGACATGTCAAATTCACCAGACTAAATTTTAGTTTATCAGCTGGAAAGAAAAACCAAAAAAAAAAAAAAAAACCATGCATGGTCAAAGCCAAAGAAAGACTTTTTTATTCTACTTAGTAACGAATCTATGTCCCAGACAAACTTTCATCAACACAAACATATGCAAGTAAGGTTTTATTTATCAGATGAAGTAAAATGAAGCCCAATCCATCTATCTTAAGGTCCATAGCCATGAAGCAATATATCTTATTAGGATAGAAAACAATATCTAGATTGCAGAGACCACAAAATGAGAAGTCAAACAACAGTATTTATTTACTTAAATGACATAGCTTGAATTGAGATAACCACAGCCAGTTCCATATGTTCAATGTTGGTTTCCAAATTGCAGATTCAACACCAAATGACTAGCAACAGAAATGATCAAGTTACAATAGGAGATCTATGAATGGTGGCATTCAATTGAATATAAGAGATCTAAGGGAGACTACAAGACATAAGAGAGATTTCTTGTTAGAACTGGAAGATGGATAATCATTTCGCACTTGAGATTAAGAGAACTTTTGGCAAGAAGGAAAAAAAAGCTATTCTCAAGATCAGCTAACAATGAAATTGGGTATAAACTACACAGTCCTATGGCAGGGCTTGCAAGGAAAGGGTGCTTCCTTTTTACCATCTCTTATACAAGAAACCAAGTTCTAACAAAATATCTCACTCTTTAATGATGCTGAATCATATAAATGCTTAAATACTAAGAAATTACCCACCTACATATACATATTTATTTTATGCTTAACAAGAAAACAAATTCTACAAAAGACCTAGATGGTGGGGGAAAGAATGCTGATATCTTATGTTGGTCGCATACTTCTAAACTTTATGGAATCAATCTAAAGAATAAACTTGAGATGCTTCAAGAGTCAGTAAATCCAAATTAATAGGAAACTCAAATCTTGTCGGATCAATAGATGAAAAAGGAAAAGACAAAACTGGTAATAGTGTCAGAATTATAAAGCATAGATCCAAAATACAATCTCATCTCAACAGACAGAAATCTCAAATATTTAAGCAAAAAAATAAAAAAACAGCAACAACAACCAAGGTTACCAAGAATCTGGTAATCATGAAGTTTTCTGCACGCTTCATGCTACACTAAACCGGAGTTTAATTTGTAGTGCTGAAGTGGCATTTTTAAGTATATCATATCTAATGCTTCACTGATACTGGACTCCCACTTTGTGTAGTTGTCAGTACTCAGGGTCAGATTCCAGCACAGTTCTGTGCTATGTTGAGCAGTACTTCAGCGAAAGCACAACACTACCTAACCAATCTGCACAATGGCAGCTACCATTGCTGATCAAATGCGTCCACAAGCTAGCCGGTGGTTCTTTTCTCTTTTCTTACGATCTGCTTCCTGGTCCTACACATGGCATCACCCAACCAAGGGTATTTTGTGCTCCTAATAGGAGCCTTTTCTGTTCTAGTTATTAAGAGCTACCTCTAGATATACCTTAACATATTATTTTCAAAAGTAATTACTGTCATATGAGGATCCCTTTCAATTACTGTTATTTAATTCCAAACATAAGGAATCAGATTCATTGTTAATTATCCAAAAATAAAACCAAAGTCATCATCTGCTTCCATGCTTTATAGAAGGCACTTCTTAAGAGTGATCAACAGGGAGCGCAACATTGGAGAATACATGTATATAAGTATATAGATATATGTATATGATACACACACACAGACATATATATAGGGGTTAATCAGGTTTCAAGCTCCCTACATATAGGGAGCTTCAAGTTCAGACGTCACATTTAAGGAAATGTGGATGTCCTTCCCATTTCAACCATCCATTTGATAGTCCTCAGACAACGAGAACCCTTAAAAAAAAAGAAAGTAAATATTAGTCAAGTGACTCAAGTCACAAAACCACCCAATTACTTGTAATCATCATTACATATTGTTTGCATAGTTTCGGTTTAAGTGACCAAACAATTTGTGATTTAGCAGGTTTTTTTTGTGTGATCCTTAAAGAAGGTAAAAGATGGACGGTTCAAACCATTGAACTGCAATGTGGCATGATGAGGTTATAGACATCTACATTTCTCTTATGCTATGGGCATCCACTTAGCACACCCGCACACACACACACACATATTGTTAGGAAAGACTTTACTGTTTGTATCCAAATTTTAAGTTTCAAGAAATAAGCAGACAATATCTGTTAAGCTTATCCTCAAGGCCAACCTAATCCTGGCATGTGGAGCAGTAGACAAATGCAACCAAATTGAAATATTAGAGAGGAACCCCAACTTGTATCTAACCAACAAATAAATGAAGAATGGGTGGGGAACAAGAGCTCCTGCAACCAAAGCTCTAATACCATGTTAAAACACAAGTACAACCAGGAGCATAAGCTTTTAAAGAATTGATAACAATGTATGTCTCAAAGTGTGTAAATTTTTTTCGTATTTGTAATCTAGTGAAATGACTTTTAAATTTTAGGTTCCCTATTGCTGCAAGAATTCAGAGCAGGTGGATAAGGGAAAGTCTGTTGTCATTGACACCACTCCTGCTATGGCAGATGATGGTGAGGGTCCATCTTTTGACCGATAATCTCCTCCTCCAATTGAAAAGGCTACACTGAATACCTCTAAATCGATACCAAATGTTTGTATTGAAAAAGCTGCAGTGAATAACTCTTTTTTAAGTCGATACCAAATGTTGTTGTTGAGCAAGCCATTGTTCCAATAGTACAAGAGGTAGGACAGAATATCCCAAGCCCAGTTGCAAGTTTAGTTCCAACAAACTCTCCAGGTAATGTTAATGTCAATATTTCCCTTGGTAACAGTTTTGGGTTTCTTGTTCAAATGCAGCAAGGCATGAGCATTGTTGCAGATGAGCAACGGATAGTTGGAGAGCGCAATGACACTTTGGTCGGCACTGATAATATGAATTTTACTTTGGTAGAATCTAATGTTCATCAAACCAAGTTATGTTGGGGTGATTTTGAAAATGAAAAACCCCTTGGCCATCACACTTATGCTCAGGTTGAGATAAGTCCTTTGAGTTCCTGGTTTGATGAGGGTGAAACAACTCTGAATTGTGAAGATTCTCAAGTCTCCCCCAAAGTCTTAGAATAAAAAATTGAAGACAAAAGGAGCTTCACAAGATCCTTACCCTAACAGCAATCGGACACCCGTTGTCAGTCTTGATCTTTGATTCAATCAGCACTACTTAATCTTGTTTACGTTTTGCTTGCCTACTGGTTTTGTTGTTTCTTCTAAAGAGTCTTGGCTTCATGTCTCCACCTTAGGTGTTATCTTTTTTATTTAATTAATAAAATATTTTTCGATTGCCAAAAAAAAAATAATAATAAGGGAATTGTTATTACTTTTATTCTTTCAAGGGTTCAAGCTTGAGTTCAACCTCGAGCTCAACTCATTTATAGAATAGTGATCTAAAGGTCACCAATTCTCTAGCATGCCAATCTAGACAACATTAATTCAAGATCGATAAAAATATTTGGCAAGTTGAATATAGTGATCCGTGTGGGCGGGTGTTAGAGGGGACGGCTACCTTGTGCACTACAATCCCACATTGCCAAATGGAGGGAAGGCGATGTACTTTATTGTGTGCAAACTCAAATCCCCATAAAAAGATGTGTTTTTGGGTGGAAGCCCGAAAACAAAATCGTGCCAGCAGCCCCAAAGCAAACATCTTGCAATGTGGACTGGGCTATGACATATTGGTATCACGGCCTGTCCCGATCGGAAGTGTGCCAACAATGACATCGAGCCTTTGTGGGCAAATGCTAGAGGTACTGGCAAGCTATCTTGTGCAATATTACAATCCCACATCATCCAGGAGATGAAAGGCGATGTGCTTTACATGTGCAAACTCACATCCCTATAAAAATATGTTTTTTGGAGTGAAAGCCGAAGAACAAAACCATGTCAACAGGAGGCCCCCATTTTGAGCTCTGGTCTGAGAAGTGAGCTTGGGGGAGAGTTTCTTTCCTACATCCCATCTCCACAAACTAATGCTCCACTATATATCTTAATAACCACTTACCGGTTCAAATCAAGTTGCAAAAACAATCGATACTAAGCAAAAGTAAGATCAAACCAGATGTAGAGAAAAATAAGCAAATCTAAACATTAACGACAAGTTTTGAAATCAGTGAGTTTAAATCTTAACCCTTGTAGAAGGCTTCACATATACTTTCAACTAATTTTCTTTGAAAACTTCTTGTATTTTCAATTGGTTTAATTCTCAAAAACATTCTACAAATATGAAATTATGTGAGACCGACAATATTAGTAAGATGGTGCTTCAAAACTCTCATAATCTGTTCGACAACATGAGACAACATCTAGAATCAACTGATCACATCACTTAAAACAACAGGCATTTTATGGAATTCTCCCATATGCATTTTATAGGTATAATCAAAATTTGAGGCCAATCAGAAAACCTAATAACACTCTTTATTCGAACAAAACAAAATTTCTGAAAAATCATAATGGTAAAAGGCTGGTTCTGTAAGTGAGTGGCATCTGGTATAACGATCATGTTTATAACATGACGTAGATACACAAGATGTTCCATATTTAGTGCATTAAATTCAAAAATCATACAGAATGATACCGTATTCTAAAAAGAGAGAATTATATTGCATTATTGGTAGAGGGAACATTGATGCACCTAGTGCCACAGCATTAGATTTTGCCCCTTATATATTGAAGCCTTAATGTAACATCCCTTAGCTTCAACGCCACCGCAGATTAACTGATGTTGAACTTAAGCAAAGTTCAAGATAGTAACAATCCCATTTTAAATTTCAATTATATTCAACTTAGCAAGATGATTAACAACACCTACTCAGGAGCAAAGGAGTGTTAACGATACAAATCTATATGTGCTTATACAAACTTCTATATACTAAAGCATATCAGGAGCTACTGTGGGGTTTACATCTTCTCATAAGAAGAAACAAGGCCTCAATACATGAAAAATTCAGTTTTCGCTCCCATGTCCAATTCTTAGCACTATAAGTCATACAACATACCAAGGAATAACAGCCTCAAAATAGTTACAGACCAAAATCAAAACATGTAATACAGGAACGAAAGAATTCGCATAGTTATGAGAAAAATAAATCGGATGCATTCAGCAAGGTAAAGTATGAATTAAAGCTAAAAAGTCACTAAAAGCAAGGTAAAAGCGATTAACACTGCAAAATTAGCAGGAGCAAAATAAATGATCGCCGATCAAAATAAAGGCATCAGAAGCAGTATCTTACCTCGGAGGCTTGGACCTGAGAGCTCCATATCTCCAACAAGAAATCACTTTCCTTTATTATAATACTATCGCCTGAAAAAAAAAAAAAAAAACACATATATAGTACCCATATATAGTACATATTACCAACTAAGTACGAAAAACAGAGTAATGCTCCTTTCGTAAAGCTAGATAACATCAGGAAAAAAGAAAAGAAAAAAAAAACAAGGAAACTTACGACGTTCAGCGGTTAGGGCTGACGATTAGTCCTTCACGAAATTCTGAGCTCCATTTACGCTCGTAATTTCTGAAATTTTGTTTGCAGCCAAACAAGACGTTCACTCTCTCTCAGACGAATCAAAACTCCGTCGAGAAACGGCAAAATTGAGAGGTCGGAGGAGGTGGGATGCAATAAGATTAGAGCAGAATGCAGACAGAGAAACGCAAGGGCTGCAGGAAACTTGACGGCCGGCGACGTCCATCGGAGAATCGGAGACGAAAGAGGCGACGAAGGGAGGAAGGAGAAGGGATCTGCGACAGTGCTGCGGTGGAGGAGACAAGTAAAGGCGTGTATGGCTGACGAGGAAGAAGCTAGGGGAGATGAACGAGAGGGGGAGAGAGACGAAAATATCTCAGAGGAAATGAATAAAATAGAGGAGGAGGAAATAATGGTGGGGGAGACTAAGAGGTTCAGAGAGGGATGGTGGGGGCGTGGAGGCGTTGATGCCCCCACTTGATCTAACACGTAATCAAGTTTCACCTTTTGCTTCTTATTTGCTGATTCTGGTTAAAATACTAAGTAAAATACATGGGAAATGATCTAGGGTTTCGGATTCGTTGTTTTTTTTTTTTTTTTTTTTGGCAAAATCAGAGACCTGGTATTGCTGGCTTCTGGCTTCTGCTTCACCACAACAAGCAGCCATATTCTATTCGGCTTCACCAGCCTTGAAATCTGGTATTGTGCGTAAGCACTGATGTCATATCATATACGACCTTCTTTTTTTTTTTTTTTTTCTATTACATCTGGGTTACAATTTGCAAATTGCTCTAGCTTTTATCATTCATCTAAGAAAAATAATTTGATCTACTTTATGTCTTTACCAAGAGATGGGTGAATTTCGCCCCTGGAAAAGAAGAGTTGATAACTAGTGGCGTTTTATGACTATGATATGAAATATTGTAAAACGGACATAGAGTTTTAAATTAGAGTAAGTCGAATTTATAAAATAAATCACGAAAAATGAGATCAATAAGTTGTATAGTGTAAAAAAAAATATTTCTAGTGCCGCATTAGGGTTTCATTTTCGGCAACCTCTACGCACCTTTTCTCATGGGTGCGAGTAGTCGCGTATTTCGTCGCTTTTCTTGTACTCCTTGATGACTTAGCAATCAATATTCCAATGGGGTGAGCCTCCATCCGTCGATCTTCTTTTTGGTTGGAGGGAGCTGATTTCTGACCTTTTAGCAAAGCTTCTTTCATAGCTCATGTGAGTCGTGCTTTTTTTTTTCAATGGTGATTAGTGTTTCCATATGCAAGCTCCGTCATGATTGTTTCCATTCATGTTTGATCTCAAGGTGGATAAGGGTAGCATCCTCTCTCAAAGTCATTGGTTCTTCCACCAATTTATGGTCATTATTGGCTTCATTATATGTTTTCCAACATGATACCAGTGTAGATAACATCCGCTATATAGTTGGGAGCTCCAAGTCAGGGCAACTAACTTAGTAGAATGTTTTTAGCACGCACCACTACATCTTTATTAAAGGTTGTAATTTTTTTTAACAAAGACAAAAATTGACAAACTCTGTAAAGAAATAAAAACAAATCACCACTCAAATTAGTTCATGCATTTTCTAACTCGAGAAGATTTGATTCAAGTATTCATAGATCTATCGAATTGGTTTCCTATTTATTTTTATTTTTTGTCCAGGGACGAATGCCCAGCAAGGCAGCAAGGATTGGTCTACTATTCAACCAAAAAAATCTACGTCTATATACAAAAACATTTGAAAAAAAAAAAATTAAAAAGAGTATAAACAGCTTTGATAAGAACGATCTCTCTTATCAAGTAGAAGAAAGAAGAAACCTCGTATATATGTAAAGTGGGTTTGAAAGTACAAGACGGCGAAAGTGGCTCGGTCATCAAGCTGCTGAGCCGTTTAGAAAACCACTTTGGTCGACGGGTCCAGGCGATCAAACTGCGACTGCACCCAGGAAAAAGACTCGTGGCCGGTATCCTCGAGACTCGGGACACGTGTTGATGCTACAAAGGCATCTACCAAAATCATCTACAGGCCACAAGAAAATCTTCACCTGCGTATTCTAATCACTAAGCGACACGTATAGATGGCCCAAACGTGGGTTATATTATATATTCGCTTCCGGAAGCATCAGAAGCGAAAGTTCTCTATAAAAAAAGGTATAAAAGAGGGGGCCGTCCCGTCCCACACACCAGTAAGGGACACGTATCGAAATTTAGGTTATTCAATACAGTCATATGTTCGTCATTATTCATTTAAATATTCCGAAGGGGGCCACTTGTAATCTGATATTACGCTTATCAATTATTTCGTACAGTTTCCCTCCAAAAGTATAATTCAATTATTTTCTACATCTTCAACCTGTATTGTTTTTTTTTTTTTAGCAAATTATCAATACTAGGGTGTGCAAAACACGGTACAAACCGGTCAAAACTGACATATAAATATAGTTTAGTTAAGGTTTTTTAGCGTTAAAATATGAAAGCCAGTTCAATACCGAACCAAACCGTTTATGAATTGGCTTGGTTTGGTTTTTCTTTTACTTAAACCGCGAAATCTGAACCGACCGGTATGTATTAAATATAATAGAAAAAATTTAAAATTATATACATAATATATATATATATATATATATATTTATTTATGGGTGTTAAACAGCGACAAGCGTGGCCCATGGCCCACCATTGTACCGATATTGTCCCAACTTAACCACCCGTTAGGTGTTGGGTTTTAATCATAAAAGGCCTCGGTACAATTGGGTGAGATCCACCCACTTATAAGTTATATTTTATTTGTCACTTTTCCAATGTGGGATCTTTCCTCTCCAACACGCCCCCTCACGTGCAACCTAACTCTAGGTCTGCACGTGAAATTAATTAATCCAATTTCCACATTAGAAATTGGGACACAAGTCTCATATCGGAGACTTGGTCGATACAATCCAAGGCCCACATTGGACACTTGGTAATTTCAATGGCAATACAGGGAACCCCAATTTGGGTTCATGATACATGCCTACGTGGAGACGCAATTGGAGAATGACCCGCTCTGATACCATGTTAAACAGCGACAAGCGTGGCCCATGGCCCACCATTGTACCGATATTGTCCCAACTTAACCACCCGTTAGGTGTTGGGTTTTAATCATAAAAGGCCTCGGTACAATTGGGTGAGATCCACCCACTTATAAGTTATATTTTATTTGTCACTTTTCCAATGTGGGATCTTTCCTCTCCAACAATCGGTAGTCTTTTATAAGTAAGTTCTAAATCTCTAATTATAATTTGATTCTCAAAATGATATACTACCATATTGAATCCTAGACCCAAAGGCTTAAAACTTAAATAAGTGAATCATTTTGAAACTTTTTTTTTTTTTACAAAATTTTGAAACTATTTTGGATTTTGTTCTTTGAATATTAGTTTTGGATTTTGATTATTAAATTTTTATTATTAAGATTGAGTTTTAGTATTTTACTATGAGTTTTTCGTAAACAAAACGTTAATGCTATATAGATTAAAACCGCCTTACCGACCGAACCAAACCATCTTTAAATGGATTGGATTGGATCGGATTAAGCTTATTTTTTTCGATGACCGGTTGTCTAAAATGTCTAAACCGCTTACTTTGGCATAGAGATGGTTTGGAGTCAAAACCGATCCAATCCAATTCGCGTACAGCCCTAATCAATACCTACAAATTTAGTCTAGATATTACCATTAGCATGCCCTTTTTTGAGGAAATCCATGCGGCTCAGCGAATTACTCATATAGGTAGTAATTTGAGATCACTTTTGTCTCCATTATATATATATATATATATATATATATATATATATAACTATAAAACAAGTCCTCTCCCTCTAAGACACGTGCCTCACTCTACCCTATGGATAGTTAAATTAGTCTAAATTTTTGAAAAAAGATAGAGGTCCAAATATTAAATTTGGAGGTCTAACTAGAACATACCATTATCTATTTTGCCAAAACTGCTCCACAAATATCAGAGGAAAAACTTGACGCATCTAGGGTTTGCTGGGTTGCTCGTCCGGCGGCGTCGACCTCCTTGTGCCTACGCGGGCCTTTGGCTTTGGCGGGGTAAGGTGGCTGCTGCTGGACGGGTTTGGGCTATTCTCCAACGTGTTATGGTAGGTGTAGGTAAGGAGTTTGTGATAAGTTTTTCTTCTTTTTGGATGGCAGCGACGACAAATCCGATTGGAACACGAACCATGGGTTGGATCGTGTTGGCATTCGATCGGGGATGGAGTTCTCTACGGTGGCTGTGTAGGTGGTTTGGGGCATCCTCTAATGGATCTTGGGTGGAGGTTGGGTGGCGGTTTGCAGGTGGAGAGGGTTGGTGGCAGAGGTATTTCGGGGTCGATCTGGGTTGGTGGTTTAAGACTCAAGGTCGAGCGTCTTTGGGCGGTTGGCAAGGCTGGGGTTGCTGGGTGAGTGGTGAGTTGGTGGTGCGCGAAGGAACTGGTGGAAGGGATGTTGCAGTTGCTTACATATCTCCGGCGGTGAGAATTTCTAGGTTGCTGTTAGTGGCTTCAATGGGAAGTAAAGTTGATTGCATTAGTGTCTTTTCGGTTATTTTTAGGATTTTCTTTGTTGGTTTTTTAGGTCTGATAATAAGTCCCTACTCACTTGAGCTAGGGTTTGGAAGTCTTGTTCTTGTTGTGCCATTTTTATGGTGTTCTCCCCAGGGACTATTTGTTAAATTGTTGGTGCTTTATGGTTATCAATGTGATGGTGAATTGCCCTTGCATGTGGTCTGGTTTTGGGACACGGTGTTGAAGAGGGTGAAGCAGTTCGTCTTGATGTTGGTGGCGAGGTCGTATCGTGATACTCGGGATTGGTTAACTTCTATTGTAGCCCTCAATTATGGGTGTAAAACTTGGTTAGGGGTTGGGCTCTTTCGGCTCATGGATGTCTCTTATAGGGACGGACGAACCCGCCGCTAGTGATCATGGTGGGAATATGTGTTGCGGTACTATACCGCAACTGGTTATTCCAATGCGTTGTAATCTTTTCGTTTATTAATGGTATTATCTTATTCTCAAAAAAAAAAAAAGTCTAAATTTTTATAACTTTATGTTGAATCAGTTAATAAATTTAGGAGAAATGATAAAAAAAATGTCACTTAATGACATTTTTTATTTCCAATCTGCCCCTGTAGCCATATACTCGTTGAAAACAAAGCAAACTCGAAAATCTCAGAGTTTTTCGGATTGAAGAATCTCAGAGTTTCTATATCTCCGTTACGCCTCATTTTCTTTGCAAATTTGATCGGAGGTTTTCTATATCTCCGTTGATGGCGCAGCTTCAAGTTCTCGTTTCATGTATTGTGGATATCGGCTATTTTACATAACTCAATCAAAACATTTCTTCGCCTTAATTTCTTCACAAATTTGATCGGGAGGTTTCATATAGTTTCGGCGACGACACAGCTTCAAGTTCCGGTTTCGTGGACTGCAGATACCGGAGATTTTACATAACTTGGTTTCTATATTCTCGAAGGTGTCGGTTTTCCATTTTCAGAGCTGGCCTTCTTCCTTCGTCCTTGATCATTTCTAAATTTGCAATTGATTATCTAGGTATTTTTTATTTTGTTTTCGGTTAATTCTAGTTGATTTGGTTGGTTTGAAGGTAGTTTCAATCATTTTTTAGGTTAAATTTGTCACGCCCCGAATTTCGAATAAAGAAATTCGAATCCAAAACCCGATAACTTAACAAGCAGAAGAAAAACACTACAAAACAAACCGAGCTCATAAATGTCAATACCGACTCGTTCTTCAAAGTCACATATTATATTACAGAGAGTTTACAAATTAAACTGAATAACAATTCAATGAGTAAACACACCCACCACACTCACTACACAACGGAAGACTAAAACCAAAAGTACACTTCTACGTCCAAGCTACGACAACAACTAAGCCTCAGCTTCGACGACAATTACTCGTCACTCTGACCTGCACAATAACCCCTACACCATGGAATAGTGCATCGGGTTGAAACAACAAACCCGGTAAGTTTTTGCAAGCTCGTGTAAGTAAACTCAAATAACTACAAAACACCTTTCCGACTCAAGGACAACAAATCAACATGATGATTATTTCCAAAATCAAAATCCTTTTTTTTTTTAAGAAAACACAAGTCACCACAGTGACAAATCAAATCATTTATAATCTCAACAATAAAATCAAGAAATCACACTTTTTTCCTCTCGACATGAATCATTTATCACCACAATGACATGCTAAAACATTTCTCAACTCACTACGAGTCTCAACCACAACTGCACTAACAAATTAAACTAAATAAAAAAGTAACCATTTCATAGAAAATTAGTTTAGAAGATCACCAAAAAGCACACCATCCAAAATCATAGTAATCCCTGCATATAGTTTAGTTCAGGAGACTACATTAAAATCAATAAATAGAAATCATAATAATCTTTGCATATAGTTTAGTTCAAGAGACTACATTAAAATCAATAGGGGTGCATTTGGATGAGAAAATTATAAAATCCATAGGAATTTATAAATGATGGAATCTTTAACTCCATCAATCTAAAATTCCATTAATTGTAATTTCTGTTGTGTAATAAATTAAGAAAGTTTAAAACAAATAAAAAATAAAATAGAAAAAAACTTTGTTTATGAAATGGAAATTGAATACTGCAAATGAATTTGTAAATGACACATATTTTGGTGGAAATTGAAGTGGAGAATTCAAATAATGAATTCCTTCTTTTTTTCCACAAAGAAATTTAAAATTTTCAATCTGATAATGTCAAACGAGGGAATTTGTTTTTAGGTATTATGAAATCCTCACTTTCAGTTAAATTCCATCATTTTTTCCCTCATCCAAACACACTAGAGAAATTTTTAAGAACAGTACATGAACTTAAGGCCACTCCGAATTAAGGTGGCCAACATTTCTAAAACCCAACATAAGTACATGGACTTTTAAACCCGACCCACCTTTCATACATGCCGTCATTAACATCGTCAACTCTATATTTTTATTCATTTTTTAAAGGGTATTTTAGTATTCTCTCTCTCTCACACTCACACACCCACCCAGCTTCGAATCACTAACATCTGAAAGCAAAATCAGCTGTGGAAACTAGAAATTCATGCTAGAAAAAAAAATCTGAAATGCACACCAGAACTCAAAAATTCACACCAGAGCTCACACACAGATCTTGTGCTATAAACCGAGAACGTTCTCTTCTCCGAATCCCCAAATCCTATTCTCTCTATCTCTCTCTCTTATCCGAGAAGACCCACATTCTCCAAAACCCTAATTTTCACTCTCTTGGAACCCACATTCCTTTCTCTCTGCAACTCGATCATGACTGATTCAACCAAACCCACCACAGTCGTCACCTCCCAACCTCGTCGGAGCACCTCTATCCCAAAAGAGCTTCAAAACCCTACAGTCCCTTTGGAAACAACCTCGTGAACTGCACGGGCATTTTTTACCTCTCCGACGAGACTGTCAGACTCTTCCAAGGCGCTATTCGGGGACTCAAGGTCATCGGCGGCTCTGGCGAGCTTCGGAAGGTCAGAATGAGCTGGGCTTTGAGCTCCGAGGGCGAGGGGGGTTAGAGGTACTCGAACACTATGGGGGATGTTGATGCCACCGATGATCAGAGGGTATACGGGCTCTAATCGGTGGTCGAAGTTGTAGTGTTCTTCAATCTTCCTTAGTTCTTCAATCTTCCTTAGTTCTTCAGTATCCTTCTTCGTATGTCCCAGCAGTGTTCAAGCCAATTTTCCCGAAGCCATCGCCACCACCAAACCCGAAGCCACCACCACCACCAAACCCAAAGCCACCCCAATTCTTGATTTTCGTGCGGGGATGTACTTAGAGAAGATGGTGAGGAGAGAGAACTGGTGTAGAGAGAAGCCTTGAGTATCCATAGCAATTGTTAGTGTTACATATCAGTTTTTTTTTTTTTCATCAAACTTGAAGAGACGAAATTACCTTTGTAAATATAACAGGCGGCACCCTCAGTAACGGAGGAGATAACGACATGTATGGAAAGTGGGTCGGGTTTCAAAGTCCATGTACTTATGTTAGGTTTTAGAAACGTTGGCCACCTTAATTCGGAGTAACCTTAAGTTTATGTACTGTTCTTAAAAATTTCCCAAATCAAAAAATAAAAATCATAGTAATCCCTGCATAGTATAGTTCAAGAGATTACATTAAAATCACACAATTTAGATCATAGTAACTCCTGCATAAAGTTTAGTTCAAGAGATTACGTAAAAGTTAAACAATTCAAATGAAAAAGGAAAATAAATAAGAAAATCAATAACACGTTGTGACCATATTCTAATAGCTGTTGGGTCACCCCATAAAGGCACGTACGAATGGAAAATGTATTAAGTATGGGTTGATGTATTATCACAATGTTGTTGGTAAACGGAGTGAATCTCCACCGTACAAGTTATATGAAAAGGTTATGAATGCTTCTATTCCAACTGAATGGTTTGTAGTATTGATACTTTGCGTCATATATGCTAATAATTGACACGAATTTCTTAACACCGAAATTCATGCACCTGTGAGTATGAGGTGCTACATAGTTAGGTAAGACAAAGTTATTCAACTTGGAACATTGATAAATTTGGGTTTTAAGCATATGTTTTATTTGCTTGTATAGATGGGATTGTCGGAGACTATCAGTTGTTAGGTAGCTGACTCGAGATTGTAAAAGAAAACTTAACCCAAGGATGAGTCAACAAGTTTCAAGGTTTTGGAGGCATTGAATGAGATTTTTCTTCGATAAGTCTTTTGGGGATTATGAAGGAAATTCTTTCTGCTCATGGATTATATCGTCGATTCAATATCTCGTTTTTCCTTGATTCGCGAATCGATTATTCATTATGCAATATTTAAGATTGCTTTAAACTTAAAAAGTTTTGACGATATTCTTCCTCAGTTGATATGAGCTATCAGTGATGATTGGAAGTAAATCTATCTCCTGAGACAGTAAATGCAACAGGAACACTATGGAAATTGATCATGTTATAGTGACCGGCCAAATTTCACTTTAAGGATTATTTCCTTCTACGTGTTGATCTCTCAGTTTAAGTGGTCAGTTTATGGATCAATTTTGAAGCAAAATTCTACATGTGTTGAGCAGAGTTGCACATCATTCTATGTACTATCATCCTCACTTTGTTATGTTTGGCGTACGACGTATCTTTTTGAGGATGTTGTATTTAGGACTAGTGTATGTATTCCACCTTTACTTCGGTAGTATGAAATTTCGAGGACGAAATTTTATAAGGAAGGGAGACTGTTACGTCCCGGATCTCAAGATATCGGTTTATTAGTCTTTTGGACGGTAAACGATATTTATTTTTACTTTTGACTCTATTTCGAACTTTTATGGGGCCCTAAAAGATGACATTTTGTTCGGATCAAAATTTGAGAAAATTTTCTTCATGAAAGTCATAGAGGACGTTAAACCGAACGCGTGTATTTGTGGTTCATAAAAATCAGAGTTTGTATATGAAAGTTATAAGTGAAATACTAAAATTACTGTTTAGAGGTAAATTCTATAAATTTGAAAAGTCACTGTGGTAGGTCAGAATCTACCCAGGTAATTCTCTCTCCCTCCTTCCCGCGTTTTCTCTCTCCCCGACCCCGTCTGCTTTGGCCGGCGGTTTCTCCTCCGTCCAGCCACGGATTTGGACGCCTCCAGTGGTTATGGAACAACCTCATCTTCCTCTTCCTCCCTGTGGCAGTGATGCATGATGATAATGGCGGTAGACGACGCAGCAAGCTCGATTTTCCGGCGAGCTCGTTTTTGGTTTTCCGGCCAATTTGTGATTTTTCGGCCATTTCAAGCTGCGCCACACCTGGGCTTTGTTGCCCCTTCCTCCACGGCCTTAATCCACCAACTTTCTTGCTTCAATTTAGCCGGAGGAAGGAGAATCGAAGTTTTGAGCAAATTTTGGAGATTTCGGATTTGAGGTAAATTCGGGTACTTAGACTTGAAATTGAGCTTTGTCACAGTTATGAAAGATGTTTAGAATGTTGAGATGATCATGCTCTGAAAATTTGGTGGCCGGAATGGGAGTTGGAATCTGCGGAGCGTGGGGCCCACTCGCATCCTCTTGTGGCGGCGCATGAGGGCACGTGCGGTTGTTTCTGGAGGCTTATTTTGGTCTGTTGGGTAGTACATGTTGTTACGGTTGTATAAATATAAGTTTGGTTGAAATCGGAGGAGGCTTGGGTATTAATCAGAATTTTCGAAGTTTTGGAAGGTTTGGATTTTGATTTGGGAAGATCCGACCGTTGAATCGATCCTATTTTTCGATATGTCATTATAATTATTGAGTGGATATAATCTATGAAGTTTGGGCTCGTTCTGTATTGATTTCGAGCATCCAATGATTTATTGGTTTTAGGGTTTTAAAATTATAAGCGTAAAGTTAGTTTCGATTCTTGATAAACAATTATTTATAATATCAAATTGTTCAGGACGACGTGTAGATTCAGCTTGAGGAGGAAATTGTTGGACGGATGTTGGAATGTAAATCTGTGAGTGGAAATTTATTTTAAATTAATTAAGCATGCAGTATATTATTATTTTCTGATTGAGATTTAATTTATGATTTGAATTATTGAGTTTTATGGTTTTATGAGTTTTGATTTATTGAGATTTATTTATGAATTACGAGATTAGTATTGAAATTCCTTCCCGAGGGCTTTTAGTAGATTTTCGAGCTATTTATTTATGAGTTATTGAGTTAAGAAGTGAATTTTTGGAAGCGATTGATTAAGAAAATATTATGAGAATTACTTATTTCGAATATCGATTTATATGCTGATATACGAGTACAAATGATTTATCAAATATTGAGCATGATTGAATTATCGAGATTTCTTGAGTTTTGAGCTCCGCACTTATCAGCTTTGAAGTTATATTGAGATTTCTTTCTGAAAGCATTTATTGATTTACCGACTATTTGATTTATGGTTTCGTGGATTTATTGAGATATTGAGCTTTGAGTTATCGAGATATTCTTAAGTTATGCTTTTGATGAATTATTGATGATTTATTGAATTAATATCGGGTTTTTTTCCGAAATCAATTATTTTAAAGAGATTGAATCCAATTTATTGTGGAGGTAAATAAGTCAGCGCTTGCATGCATTACCTGGTCGACAGTCCCCTCCAGGTAATAGTTTGGTCGGCAGTCCCCTCCAGACAATATTCTGGTCGGCAGTCCCCTCCAAAATATTTCGGTCGGCAGTTCCCTCCGATGCGCCATCTGGTCGGTAGTCCCTTCTAACTACCTATGGTTAGTTGGCAGTCCCCTCTAACCATTATCTTCTCGTCCAGTCGGCAGTCCCCTCTGATGCGTCACTGGTCGGAAGTTCCCTCCAGGTGGCATGAGATGACTAGTTGGCAGTTCCCTCTAGTCATCGCCTATTTTAAGAGATGAGCATTTTAAAGAGTTTTCGAGATGCTTTACCATACGTGTTTGAGATTTCAAGAGTTTTGAGATAAGACCTATAATATGATTTGAGTTATCAAGTTATTCAGAAGATTTTGAATGATTTTAAGGTATTTTTCTTATGAGCATTTTAGTGAGTTTCTAAGAAGGTTTTCAAGATGACTTGATTTAAAAGTAATTTATCAAATTATACTGCGTGCTAGATTTTAAGAGTTCAAAATTGGGAAAGCATTAAATCTTATATTTGTTTTCCTTTGCGATTAGTTATTTTTTCGTCCACTCACTCTAACGTTTTTAAATGCTTTTCCCCTAGGCCCTTCGGTTTCCAATGCCCAGCTTGCAGGCTAGATTAGTTGAGGTCGGGCGTACATGGAGTTGAGGCATATCCGTCATTGCTTCCGCATTGTAGGACTTATCGATCCTTACATTTCTATTTTATTTTCTTGTAGATCTTGTATATTAGATTGCTCTAATCACCTTGTAGCTAAATGTTCTTAAGTTGAGACTTGTGTTGTGGTGGAGTTGTTGAGAATTGGGGAGCAGGGTGGTTCCAGGAGAATAAGGATGGATTTTTAGAAGTGTAATTGTCTTTTTCAGGTTTTTGGGTAGTCCATTATTAGGAGAAGTTCGGCCAAATTTTTTGTAGAATTTCTTCTAAGGTGGGCCCCGCAGGGCCACTTCGTATTTCATGGTGAAATATGGGGTGGATCCTGTCAACTTGGTATCAGAGCTTTAAGTTGTCAGATTCTGTAGACTCGTTCCTATTTTGTTACCTTGTATGTTTGATGTTACTCGGTACCTCTCGAGTGATGACCTGACTGCAGCGGTTCCCCATCATACACTCTTCGGTGCAGACGTATTCATCAAGTGTGTAAGGTACATGTCGAGTTGGTTTTTCCTTCAAGTGCTATGCCTCATGTACGCCAATCTCATAGGGATTTCACGACGTATCGGATTGTTTACATGTTTTGCACCTTTCCTTGGTGATGGTAGAGTAAGATTACATGTTCGAATTGTGCTATGAAATGTGATTCGTCGAAATGTTGTGATTATTTATTCCTCGATGCCAACAAGTTTGATGGGGCATGGTTTAAGGTGTAAGACTGAAGTTTGAAATTATCCTTGATTGTTAGAGGTGAGCGACCATGGTTTTGGGCTATCTCTGAATATTATAGTAGTTTTGAAATCAGGATTGCTGGTGGAAATGGAATTGATAATAATGGTGGTTCTCACTTTGAACCAAGTTTCGGAAAAAGTGTTTTGTAATGTATAGGAAGACGAACAAAGAGTGGGCTTTTGAAGTTGATTTATGGCGGAAGTTTGAGTATTCGGAGAGATTATAAAGTTTTACAATAAAGTTATGACCTTGGTCAATATTTTTAATTAGGAGAGTTGGAATCAACTCTTCGTATGTGATTTTGTGCAAGTGAGTGTCTTTGGTTATTTATTTTCGGTGATGTGGTTGAACGTAATTTTGAGATACGGTCACCATGGCATGATTACTAGCAAGATGACGTGAATATGAAGTATGAGTTTGGCATGAGATTGTTGGTCTACACAAGGACAGAACCAAGAAATTAAATTGAGTGGGCTAAATATTAGGTTGCCAAATTTGTGATAAGTAGTTCTGTCATAAATATTAATCGACTTAGAACATCAATATTTCTCACCTCATGAGAGCATAAGCTCTGAAATCTTGGGGGATTGTGTTTCTCTATGTCTAGTGTTTTCATGTAAAATAATTTTTCATTTAGAATGGTAGAATTTATGGAATATTGATTGGAGTACTGGAGAGACAGAACATGAAAAATTATTGTGGATTGACCTTGGAAATTTATAGTTCCCTAACTAGCAGGAATATGGAGCCTAAATTTTGCAGGAACTTAGACATACATGTCTCCATATGCTCGAGAAACAGTTTTTAAGCTTACACAATAGCCGATCAAGTACACCAATATCAGAATTCGCTTACAGCAGAATCTGTTTATTAGAAATGTGATTTTGCACACCTATAGTTTTCTACTTAGATTTATTTAGAGTGTGAAATTCTTTGTGAAGAAGAAGAAATGTGTCTAGTTTTTGGTCCATGTGGTTTCATCCTTTTCCATCTTCTAGATTTGGAAAAATAACGGATTGAGTGATTATAGGTCTGCAGCAGTTTGCGGAACAGTTGATCAAATATGATAAGCTACCATTTTCATTTAAATCAAAATTGGGTAACCTACTTTATAAAGATGGAATGCTTGTTGAGTGTATTTTCTAGTTTAAATGGAACCACTCCATTTGGACTTTCTTATCTCAAGTTGTGAGTATTTGATGAAGTAGTGGTCAATGCTGAAAATTTCCGATCTCATTATTTCTTATCTAGCTCGAGTTTCTTTCAATGAAAATTTGGGGTGAACTGCAGCACGACTCAGCCTCCCTCTAGTTCCATGCCTGGGCATATACTACAATTTATTGAAAGTCTAAATGGACAGTTGGAGTGTGAATTATAAGTCCCATATGGTTTAAATTGTGTGGTAGGCTACTAGGCTTACTTCTTGGCAAGATGGGGTTTGAGAAATTTTGATGCAATAACTGTTCGCGTAGTATGGTCATTGAGATTGTTATTGTAGCTAGAATTTTATTAAATAAATATTGTTTGGAGAGCGGATCTTCAGCTACCTTCTCCCCAGCTCAGTAAAAGACACTTGTCGTCGGGTAGTGTCGATTTTGAGTCAAGGAAGAAGAGTTTATTATATTTAGGGCTAAATACTGGTTACTACCTTGTGGTTTAGGTCCAAAATCAATTCAGTCCCTGGACTTCTAATTTCATCAAAAACACCCCTGTAATTTCAATTTTGATGTAGGACAAAATACTGTTTACTCCCTATACTTATAGGGAGTCGATGTTTCAATCCCTCACCTTTCAATTTCACCTAAATACTCCCTATACTCTCCAATTTCATACAATAGGTCCTTACCGTCCAGCCACCGTCAGAAAAACCATTATCTTGCTGACGTGGCAGTAATTTCACACCAAAATGTCTATTTTACCCTATGATTTTTTTTTTTTTACCTCTTCTTCTTCCACCATGTTGCTGCTCTTCAGCCTTCTCTTCCTCTTCTCTCTCTAATTCGAAGTGAAACCCCGAAGCACCCGGCCACAGTTGATTATTCCCCTCACTCTTTCCCCAACCTCTCTCTCATTATTCATTTATGGAAAACAATATTTCGCTAAAAAAAAGCCATGAGAGAGCCAATTGAGTCCTCAACCTTGTCGTGTTCAACCAAAGACCCAGTCTTTTTTATTCACCTACAGCGCGAGCCATTAGAGCATGGGCTGCTCTCCATCCCCAAGCTCATCTTTGTTGACCCCACGCAAACCCTAGTTCCTCTGAAGCATAAGCTAATCGAACAATCGTCGAGTCGCCGGGTCGACACCACAACGATCTCCGAGTCGTTGCAGATCTCCATTGATCTCGCGCCTAGCCTCGGTTCTTCATTTGACCGAGTCGACCCAGAAGCAGACTCGCCCGCCGCTCAACACCACCTGCGTGCCTCCGCATCTCTGTTACTCCGGCAGCGGCGGTTACAGCTCTTATGGAGCGATCCGGGTCATGGCGGAGGACGAGGAGGAGCTCTTGGTGGTGTGTGTTTTTCTCGAATTTTGGCGACTTAGAGGTGTTGATGGGTTGTGGTTTTGGTATTGATTTTGTTTAGGGTGGAGGGATTCTGCTGTTTGAAGATGAGGATGGAGGGATTT
Source organism: Rosa chinensis (assembly GCF_002994745.2). Lineage (NCBI taxonomy): Eukaryota > Viridiplantae > Streptophyta > Magnoliopsida > Rosales > Rosaceae > Rosa > Rosa chinensis. The sequence goes on along the minus strand of NC_037094.1, from coordinate 57,999,831 downwards.
AAGGTTACTGTAGATTTCATCATTTCCAGAAGTGACGTTCAAGTGTTGAAAATGGATTTGTGAGATGGGTCCGGATATTTGCATCTGGGTTGTGGGAATCAGTTAAGATCGAAAGTGGGTCAGGTATTGCGATGTGGATGTTGTTGGTTTTGGTGTTGAGCTTGAAGAGGAGGCCACTCATTCACTGGTTGTCCCCAAGGAGCAGAGCATTGCGACTGTAGGTGAAGAAGGAGAGTGATGAGGAGATGAACAGAAGGAGGAAAGAGAGCCGGAAGGAAAGAAGAGAGAGAGAGAGGGAAAAAAAAGTCATAGAGGGTAAAATAGACATTTTGGCGTGAAATTACTGCCACGTCAGCAAGATAACGGTTTTTCTGACAGTGGCTTGACGGCAAGGACCTATTGTATGAAATTGGAGAGTATATGGAGTATTTAGGTGAAATTGAAAGGTGAGGGATTGAAACGTCGACTCCCTATAAGTATAGGGAGTAAACAATATTTTGTCCTTTGATGTAATAGGTCAAATTCGTTAATATTCTGCTATGGGTTCAACTTATAGTTGGATTATTTATGAAAAACTTTTTATTTGATAGATTTCTAATAGTGAGACCCACTCTTAAATTGACTATGCATGCCACCTCAACACCACATCATAAAACATAGGCCATATATGAGCCACGTCAACAAGTTAAATGACTCAATTATAGGAAGATTTAGCAGATTGGACCTATTAGATCAAAATTGAAACTACAGAGGTGTTTTTGATAAAATTAGAAGTCCAGGGACTGAATTGATTTTGGACCTAAACCACAGGATAGTAACCAGTATTTAGCTCTTATATTTAAGTACTTTGTAGTTTGATGTTGATTGTTAGAATATTACAATATGGAAACATGAAAAAGGAAGTGAAATGCTCTGATAGCAGCCCTCATACGAGGATTTAAACTTGAGTAGGTGAGTGGTACCAAAGGGTTTGCCTTATGACAACCAAAGAAGTTGCATGATTAGGAACTTATTTGTATGATCGAGGCTATCCCATGATACATTTGGTCACAGCGAGATTTTTACGTGAACCGACATGTGATCAGAAATCCAGGCACAAACAGATGAAAGGACGGTAATGTTTTGTGGTAGCGAAGGAAACTACTTGCTTTGAACTCGTTGGTAAGTTGTGACCCTTGTGGTATTCTAATAGTGGTTCGGTCACCCCATAAAGGCACTTACGAATGGAAAATGTATTAAGTTCCATAGGAATTCTGGACAAGTATGTATTTCCCATTTGGCTCATCTTCCAAGCATACGAAAATCACACAGTGAAAATCATCTCCATACGCACAAGAGGGATACAGGTCTGTAAACTTCTTTTTAGGGCTAATACAATCAGGGTCATTCACATAGTCATTATCACGATATTTGCATTTAGCCTTCACTATTTCTTTGACAACTCTTTCATCAATAATGCCTTACAAAAGAAGTTTATGATTACCAATATACATGACATAGACATAGAGGAAAAAAAATAATCAAGTGGTTTTTCATTAACAGATTAAATTAAAGGTTAGCTCATGGTGAAATAAATCGGCCAAGTACACTATTATAACACAAAGAGGATGGTCTTTATTTAAATCTCCCATTATGAGTATAACCACTTACACAGTAAACTGTTTTTATCCATATCCTTTCCCCATTAGGATGTTGGAGAGGAAAGATCCCGCATTGGAAAAGTGACAAAAGAAAATATAACTTATAAGTGGGTGGCTCTTACCCAATTGTACCGAAGCTTTTTGTGATTAAAACCCAACACTTATCGGGTGGTTAAATTGGTACACTATCAGTACACTGGTAAGCCACGGACCATGCTTGTTACTGTTTAACATGGTATCAAAGCGGGTCTCTCTTCAACTACGCCTCTATCATGGACCTGGATTTGGATTTATTAATTGATTCGCAATCTCTTCTCCAATTATGGACCCGATTTGGGTTCATTAAATTGGCCATCAGAAGATTCCTATTGAATTATTATCAAGTGTCTGATGCGAGATTAGATTGTTATGTGATTGGTCAAGTCTCTAATGTGGGACTTGTTTGTGACCCGATTTCCAATGTGAAATTGGGTTTGTCAATTAATTGCACATGCATACCTAGAGCTAGGTTACACGTGAAGGGGCGGGAGAGGAAAGATCACACATTGGAAAAGTGACAAAAGAAAATATAACTTATAAGTGGGTGGCTCTTATCCAATTGTACCAAAGCATTTTGTGATTAAAACCCAACACTTAATGGATGATTAAGTTGAGGCAGTACCGGTACAATGGTAGGCCACGAGCCACGCTTTTCGTTGTTTAACATAGGATTAATTGGAACCTTTATATATAGAATGATCTTTTCACATGCTATCCCATAATCTCTTATAAATTTTTAAGCTTTTATAAATCATTCCTCCCCTTTTCGCATCCCTTGGAACGTGGTATAATTACCATTCAGGAGGCAAGTTTATAATCTTGTTGTAATTTCTAAGAACTGCCAATTCCACTGTTGTAGCACTAATAAAAGGCCAACAGCTCTGGAGAAACAATTGGTGTAACTTTGGTGAAGGGCCATTGGACCAACTTTGTTACTGAGTTTCTAAACATTTTACCTAAATCAAAATAAAGAAATTTATGAATACAAATTCTATACAGAATCAACCATCTATATAATGTTAATATACTCTGAACAAAATCATTTGTCAAAAAAAAAAGAAAAGCAAGAGTTATAACTAAGAAAAAGTGCAAACTAATCAAAACGTCTTCTTCTTTTGTTGGCGGAGACATGCATAACCTCTATCATACCAATAATAGGATATATTATCATTATGCAAACCAGTGCTGCTATCATATGCGAATTCATATACAAAAAAAAAAAAAAATAACACTAAATGTACAAGCTTGTATAAACCATTCCTCCTCCTTTCGCATCCCAAGGAATGTGGTATAATTGCCATTGAGGAGACAAGTTTATAGGAAAATGTTCACCTGGTCAGTTATTGACTAAGAAAATAATGCTCAACCACCTTTGGATGTAAATCCAATGGCAGAGATAATTATTATTAAGTTGAGGTGTTTTGTTTTCCACCCTTTGATGTAAATCTAAGGGTTATTGAGCATAAATTCTTTGGTCAGCAACTGACCAGGTGAACACTACTGCAAGTTTATAACCTTGTTCTACTTTCTAAGAACTACCAGTTCCACCGCTGTAGCACTAACAAAAGCCCAACAGCTCTGAAGAAACTATTGATCTTTGATTGCTGTGATTTTAGATTCCTTAATTTCCTCTTTAACACTAAAAGACCCTTGACAGAAGCCAGGTATAACTTTGGTGAAGGGCCATTGGACCAACTTTATGTTACTGGATTTCTAAACATTTTACCCAAATCAAATTGAAGAAATTTATGAATACCCATTTCAAACAGAAACAAACATCTATATAATGTTAATATATTTTGAACAAAATCATTTGCCAAAAAAAAAAAAAAACAGAGAAAGGAAAATAGCAAGAATTGTAACTAAGAAAAAGTGCAAACTAATCAAAACATCTTCTTGTTTTGTTGGCAGAGACATGCATAAAACCTCTATCATACCAATTATAGGATATATTATCATTATGCAAACCAGTGCTGCTATCACATGCGAATTCATATACAAAAAAATAAGAATAACACTAAATGTACATCAATAGATTTTGGAAGAGTGTCAAATATTTTGGGGAGAGTGTTCTATTGAAAACTGTAAATGTCCATAATCTCTTCTAAATTTTAAGCTTGTATAAACCATTCCTCCCCCTTTTGCATCCCATATATGGAACGTAATCTCTTATAAATTTTAAGCTTGTATAAATCATTCCTCCTCCTTTCACATCCCGAGGAAAGTGCTATAATTTCCATTGAGGAGACAAGTTTATAACCTTGTTGTACTCTCCAAAAACTGCCCATTCCACCGTTGTAGCACTAACAAAAGCCCAATAGATCTGAAGAAACTATTGATCTTTGACTGCTGTGATTTTAGATTCCTTAATTTCCCCTTTAAGCTAAAAGACCATTGACAGAAGCCAGGTATAACTTTGGTGAAGGGCCATTGGACCAACTTTGTTACTGGGTTTCTAAACAGAAACAAACATCTATATAATGTTAATATATTTTGAACAAAATCATTTGCCAAAAAAAGAGAGAGAAAGGAAAATAGCAAGAATTGTAACTAAGAATAAGTGCAAACTAATCAAAACGTATTCTTGTTTTGTTGGTGGAGACATGCATAACCTCTATCATACCAATTATAGGATATATTATCATTATGCAAACCAGTGCTGCTATCACATGTGAATTCATATACAAAAAAATAAGAATAACACTAAATGTACATCAATAGATTTTGGAAGTGTCAAATATTTTGGGGAGAGTGTTCTATTGAAAATTGTAACCGTCCATAATCTCTTCTAAATTTTAAGCTCGTATAAATCATTCCTCCCCCTTTCGCATCCCATGGAACATAATCTCTTAGAAATTTTAAGCTTGTATAAACCATTCCTCCTCCTTTCACATCCCGAGGAATGTGGTATAATTGCCATTGAGGAGACAAGCTTATAACCTTGTTGTACTTTCTAAGAACTGCTCATTCCACCGCTGTAGCACTAACAAAAGCCCAACAGCTCTGAAGAAACTATTGATCTTTGACTGCTGTGATTTTAGATTCCTTAATTTCCCCTTTAACACTAAAAGACCCTTGACAGAAGTTAGGTATAACTTTGGTGAAGGGCCATTGGACCAACTTTGTTACTGGGTTTCTAAACATTTTACCCAAATCAAATTGAAGAAATTTATGAATACCAATTTTAAACAGAAACAAACATCTATATAATGTTAATATATTTTGAACAAAATCATTTGCCCAAAAAAAAAGAAGAGAAAGGAAAATAGCAAGAATTGTAACTAAGAAAAAGTGCAAACTAATCAAAACATCTTCTTGTTTTGTTGGCAGAGACATCCATAACCTCTATCATACCAATTATAGGATATATTATCATTATGCAAGTGAGTGCTGCTATCACATTCGAATTCATTTACTAAAAAAATAAGAATAACACTAAATGTGCATCAATAGATTTTGGAAGAGTGTCAAATATTTTGGGGAGGGTGTTCTATTGAAAACTGTAAACGTTGATACCATGGAATTAAACTACAAAGTCAGCAAAAACAAGCAAACGCACAAATACATATTATCTTGTTCAAGCCTAAAGTTCATGGAGTGATAATGTGGGTAAACCCAAAACATCATGCTCAAAGTTGAGGCTTTAGCTTAACAATCCACTAGCTAATTTCTCAGTTTGTAATCAATCAAATTTAATAAGAGAAAGATTAACACAAAAAAAACAAAAAAAATAGAGGTTGAAGTACTTTACAGCAGCAAGCTAATAACTCAGTTATGCAATCCCCAAAAGAAGAAACGTCCCTTTTTTATTTTAGAGCCAAGAACAAAGAAATCCTAGAATAGATGAGTTTTGAAGCGGAAATGAGAAAAAGATGAGGTATTTAAGTACTATGCAAAGAGAGATAGAGAGAGCAGTAGAGAGAAAAACAGAACCAACCATTCACCTCCCACCTCTCTCTTTATTTCAGAAAGAGAAAACAAAACCAAGAACAAAGAAATCCCAGAACAGATGAGTTTTGAAGCGGAAATGAGAAAAAGATGAGGTCTTTGGAGTACTATGCAAAGAGAGAAAGAGAGAGTAGTAGAGAGAAAAACAGAACCAACCACTATTCACCTTCCACTTGTTATAATGCGTGAAAGGCTAAATGAGCTACCACTCCAGGGCCGAGAGTAACTTGGGTATGACCCTTCCCCAAGGGATGTTTTTCACAAGCTAGAGTTCGAACCAGAGAAGAAACCCTGCAGCGCCCGCCTACTTACAGCCTAGCACTAAAAAAAATAATAATAAAAGTCTTGTCTGAAACCTCTCTTTCTTTTTCAATTTTCACACACACACACACTTACACTTGCAATATAATAAAAGAAAAAAGTAATATCATTTTAGTTGATAAGTGATATTCTTTTAGATAGAACTCGGGGGTTTGGTCTAGCAGAAAGCTGGTTAGGTCTGCAAGTTAGGTGAATATGAGTTGGATATTCAAGCTATACATACTTATCCAGAATTCCTTGAAGCTTGAGTAAGTCTTGCTTGAATTCTCAAAAGAAATATAAAAAAAAGAAGAAGATGAAGAATGGAGGGGAAGGAAGATGAGAGTAGCCCAAAGGCTGCCCCCTTTGGTGTGCGGCGTTGTGATAGAGAGAAGAGCCCTAAGGTAATTGTGGTCTCTATATATATGTAGGGTGTTGTATGTTTCGAACGGAAAGGGTAAAATGGGTGGCCATCATTAGTGGAGAAGAGAAGGTGTGGATTTAATGGTTGAGATTGATTGGTGTCCTCTCGATGTGTGGCTGCCAGTAAAAGAAGAAGAGGAAACTGAAGCTCCCTCGTGCCGCGTGCGTGAGAAAAGAGAAGAAATAATGAGCTGCTAGTGTGCAGCAAAGCATAATTAAGCAATGCTTAATTTTTTTTTTTATCAGAGGAGGGAAAATCCATTAATATGGACAAACTAGCCTAGAGAGATACAAGCAATCCCACAAGGGGTACACATACAACAGAAAACATGGGTCCAGACATGGCCCAATAAACAACCTAGAACAACAAGGGCTCAGCCCAGGTTGGTGGTAACCGAAAACCACACAGAACGCGTCTTCACCATTGGGGAACACGCCGCCGTCGAAGAGGTTGATATGGATCCTTCGCCATCTTCCATCCCGTGCTTAGTAGCATGAAGCTGCAAGCTTTCTATCCGACACCCATGGTGGAATCTCAGCTGATCTCCCCACACACTTGTCCCTCGAAGGGACTGGGTCATTCTAGAGTCCATAGCACTGTACGGTTTCGGAGATTGTTTTTCTAGCGAAATAAAAGGTATGAGACTTGCGGTTGGCCAAGGAAGGAGGAATGATTTTTGGATGTGGGTAGGGTAGGTTGAAGAAAAGTAAGAAAAAGGATGGGAGGAGGATTGAGGTGATGATTCCGGCAGTGATCTTTAAGGATTAGACTGGATCTCTGTGGTTGGGTTGGGAAACAAGCCGCAAAATAAGAAAACGAGACACTGGGACTAGCTGCCCATACAGCAATGCTTAATTAATAGAGCAACACGTAGCAGATTTCATTCTTCTTCTTTTATTTTTTTATTTTATTTTTGATTTCTTCATTCTCTCTATTTACACACACATATAATAAATCTTCTCCGCGATCTCAATATATTTTCACACCCACCATCAAGGGAGTAGTCGGGTTTCACTTCACTCGCTGACATTGACCATAGTTGACTGGAGCCGCAATTTTGTCTTTTTCTCGTAAACTCCATTTTGCTATAATTTTCCATCATTTTCTCTCGATTTCCTCAATTCCGCTTATTTCCTACACAATAAATAAAAATAGATCAATTACATAAAAATAGATCAATTACATAATAATTGACTTGAAGATTAACTTATTTCTAGTGTTTTAGATACAATTACATGCATAAAAATACGTAATCAATATTCTTCTTCAGATTCTTCCCTTTGTTTTCTTTTTTGCTGGCCTATTTCTTCTATTTTGTAAATAATCCTGTAAAAAATTAAGAAAATGAGAAGATGAGAAGATTATAAGTGATTTTGACAGTAACATGATCAGTGACATGGTCATTCACATGTTAATGATAGTGACATAGTGAAGTCACAAGCCATGTCAGTGACATAGCTAGTGACAAGGCTAGTGACATGACCAATGACTTGAGGTTAACAATTATCTGGCTAAGGATCTGGCTTTGCCAGTGACGTCACTTGGCCACCACCAACATCTCAATTCCTCACCAGGAACCCATTTGCTCAACCGCGTCTCACCAAGCACAACCATCGTAGCCTAGAACCAACCCTAAAGGTCGCCACCACCATCCTGACTAGCACATGCCACTCATACCCATCTGTTGTCAGCCTCATAAGACATGACCATCACTCCGATCGATCTATGGAAAGAGACTATGGAAAGAGTTTAAGAGGAAGAAGATAAGAAATGGAGATGGAGAAGGTATAAAAAAAAATTAAAAATAAAAGGTAAATAGGTCATTTTTATTAAAAATACCTAAAATGTAGGATATAATTCTACATTTAAGGCAAATCAGTCTTTTTGCCATCATTTAGTGTCTCATATGCGTCAAATGTGCTTAGGTTAATGGGTTCCGTGGCGGAAATTTGATGAAGGTACAACTTTGATAAGAAAAAATGAGTCTAAGTCTCCAGAGACTGTTACTGAAAAAACCCCTAAAATTTCCTACCAAAAAATTACACCAAATCATACTCAAATGGCACTAAGTCATAACTAAATATCATATTATTATTATTATTATTTTGAATAAAGGGCTGGTGCGACTGCCCTCAAGTCTTGATTGATGAAACTGTTGAATGCGTGGGGGACATTGAGCTTAAACCCCTGATTGCGATAAGCGTCTGGAGACTGTCCTGAAATGATAACAGAAGACTCTACCAAATAAAAGTATTCAACCAGGTACCAACTAGAAAAGAGTGCTCTACTGGCTACTCTATTTGCTTTGACATAGCGGTGACATAACAGAAAGATAACTCGATTACAACAACATAATTACCAATTGCACAGATTTCCTACTATGTTGTCGTCGGAGAATAAATCCGGCAACACTTAGCTTCACTCTGCCACTAGGCGGTAGCAACGATTTGACGAAGTAAGGAACTCGCCTCCTACCTAGTTGAGTGCACACACAGGCACATAGCCCGACTAGCCTTACAAAACTAATGTAATGATTTATTACTCGCAAAATGCACAACAAAACTAAATAATTGAACCCAAACCTAACAACCAGCCCAAGTAACAAGCATACCACAACCCATATGCTAGGCCCAACCCAACTTTGGTACAGCCTCCACTGACATCCCACAGCCCCTGGGGCACCATCCCCTCCATGCTTGGCTCTGTCGCACCACCACCTTGATGGCCCAAGATGGTAGCTCCAGCGTCAGCACAGCAAGCTGCTGGTCTCTACGCCGCCAGCGCTGCACGGCCTGTGTTCCCTTTGTCCAGACGTCGATCTTTTCTAGATCGGATCTCCAACCCAGAAGTAGACACCCTGAAAACCTTCTTAACTATGATACATCAAATTTTTCCAGTGTAGCTCATGAAATTTCTTAGAATAAGAAATAAAAAAGGGCACTGATTACATAAATGGTATGATATAAATTTTTTTTTTCTTAAGTAAAAATGTCAATAATATGGCACAATGTGTTATTACATCAAATGTATCGTGAAGGGAAAAAAATTGAGAGAAATTAAAACAAACTTTGAAGCATGTGGACTATCGATATTCGAACTATAAAAATCATCAGCTGCTTACGCTATTTTTCTAGCGTTTGGATTTCAGAAATTTCTTATCGAAAGTTCCGAACACATCCATTTTCAAAATAATTTGAAGATGCATCTAATTATGAAATTCCGTCTTCTTTATTTTTACAATCTAAGCTCGAACGAACTAAAAACGAGTCGATCTCAATACAAGTTCAGCTGGATCAAAGCAACTTAGAGCCCTACAGGTGATTGGACAAAGGGCTACAGCATTCAATATGGGCCGACTTCATATTTGGGGCCTGTGGGAGTCATTTGCCTCGTAGCTGCAGTTTTCCAAGTCTACACTCCACTCTGCTTCAGCGAGGAAAAGACAGAACAGATAAGCAAAACGGCGGCACATTTTAACCCAACCACCGCCTCATTCAGTTTCAAAGCCTCTGCTCTGTTACGAAACTAGGTTAATCGGCTTTCTTCAAGAAACACACCACCCAGGTCTGCAGTTTCTGCTTTTGGTTTTAATCATTCTGCTATATTTTATTTCAAGCATGGAGTTTTGAGTATTGGGTTCTGGTTTCTTATACACAAGTAGGTGAAAGTTATGGATTTGATAGTGCCCACAAAGCAAAACCCATCAGGGTTTTGCTCATTTCACAAACTTCATGGTGGTTTTGAAGGTAGGATTAGTAATAAGTTGAGTCCCACACCAAGTTCTTCAAGGGTCTTTGTGGGCTGCAAAGGGCGGGTTCTTGTTGTATCTGATAGCATTCGGTGTAGGGCACAGGATGGTTACCAGAAACATAGGCGAAAGCGAATAGTGGCTGTGTCCAAGGTAGAAACGCTTAGTTCCAACGGTAGGTTGCAAAATGTTGAAAAGACCCAACATGGGAATTTGAATGGCATGGATTCTTCAAATGGTTTTGAGGAATTTGAGAGTAACAATCAGCTCCGCAGACTGGTGAGAAATGGGGAATTGGAGGAGGGGTTTAGATTTCTTGAGAGCATGGTTTACCGTGGTGATATTCCGGATATCATTGCTTGTACGAGTTTAATCCGTGGGTTTTGTAAGCTTGGAAAGACAAGGAAGGCGACACGGATTATGAACATCCTAGAAGAGTCCGGTGCTGTCCCTGACGTCATAACTTACAATGTTTTGATTAGCGGCCATTGCAGGGCGGGGGAGATTGATAATGCCTTGAGGGTGTTGGACAGGATGAGTGTTTCTCCAGATGTTGTTACATATAATACAATTCTGCGTACGTTATGTGATAGTGGGAAATTGAAGCAAGCAATGGAAGTTCTTGATTGGCAATTGCAAAGGGAGTGTTATCCCGATGTGATTACATATACTATACTGATTGAAGCAACTTGCAAGGAAAGTGGGGTTGAGCAGGCGATGAAGCTTTTGGATGAGATGAAGAGCAAAGGATGTAAACCTGATGTCGTTACGTATAATGTTCTTATCAATGGGATTTGCAAGGAAGGGAGGTTGGATGAAGCAATCAAATTCTTGAATGACATGCCAACCTCTGATTGCCAGCCAAATGTTATTACTCATAATATCATATTGCGTAGCATGTGTAGCACTGGGAGGTGGATGGATGCTGAAAGACTATTAGCTGAAATGGTTGGCAAAGGCTGCTCTCCTAGTGTTGTTACTTTCAATATTTTGATTAACTTCTTGTGCCGAAAGGGTTTGTTGGGTCGAGCAATTGACATTTTGGAGAAGATGCCTAAACATGGTTGTACTCCTAATTCCCTGAGTTATAATCCATTGCTTCATGGATTTTGCAAGGAGAAAAAGATGGACAGGGCAATTGAGTATTTGGATATAATGGTTTCTAGGGGCTGTTACCCTGACATTGTAACCTACAATACTTTGCTCACAGCTTTATGCAAAGATGGAAAGGTTGATGTTGCAGTTGAGATACTTAATCAATTAAGTAGCAAGGGTTGCTCTCCTGTTCTAATTACTTACAATACCGTGATTGATGGGCTCTCAAAGGTTGGGAAAACAGAACGTGCCATAGAATTATTGGATGAGATGCGTCAAAAGGGTCTAAAACCTGATATAATAACTTACTCTTCACTTGTAGGAGGGCTTAGTAGAGAAGGAAAGGTTGATGAAGCAATTAAGTTTGTCCGCGATTTGGAAGGGTTGGGTATCAGGCCAAATGCTATCACTTTCAACTGCATCATGCTCGGGCTTTGCAAGGCAAGGCAAACTTCTCGTGCAATTGATTTCCTGGCTCATATGGTATCGAAGGGATGTAAACCTACTGAAGCAACATACACCATTCTCATTGAAGGCATAGCTTATGAAGGCCTAGCAAAAGAGGCTTTGGAGTTGCTCAATGAACTGTGCTATAGAGGGGTGGTGAAGAGAAGTTCAGCTGAACAGGTGGCAGTCAAGATGTAGCCTGGTGCAGGTGTTCTTTTGCTCTTGTATGGTAGGTCAGTGTTAATTTTGCCTTTGGATTTTGTCAGCCTCGTTTTCAAAGACAATGATTTTCTAGAGTTCAAAATATGTGTTTCTATCTTACCCGTTTTCTTTGTCATGAGGAGCAAAATCCAAAATCAATTTTGTTAGATACACCATGTAACCTTGGCCTCACTTTGTTGGATGATTCTTTATAGTTCTGGTGAATACATGGTCGTCTCTGCTGTAGTGCCCATGATCTCAGATATATATACTTATTCAAGTTTTCTTCAGTATTTTAGCTTTAAATATATGGGGTACTTATTTCTAAATGTAAATTGATGTTATGCACGTCATTGCACAAATTATGTTTGTGTTTTAAGTCACGTAATTTGATGCATGTGACTCCTAGAGAGCAGGAGAGTACTTACTAGATTGATAGATAGATACTCATTACAGCATCCATTTTTCATCCCTTTATTGTTACTTTGATGACTTCTCTCTGTTTTTTATTTGATTTTGTACCACAAAACATAGTTAGAGCAAAAGAAGAATTCAGCCAGCTCGTATATCATAAGCTATTCCGTGTTGCTTAAATTGGTCATGCCAGTGGCTTTCTTAAATATGAGAAATATTTAGCTGATGCTTAGCTCTGTTTGATAAACTCTTCTCTAGCTTTTACAGTTTAAAATTGGAATGCGAGACATGATTATTATCCATTTAGTGTCTCCATTCTTGTTCTCTTATTCTGTTCCACGTGGTGCTTACTATGTATGAAATCTCAAATTGAGTTCGCAAGTCCATGTGCAACTCTGCTAATGTCAGCCAGTCCTTTACCAAATTCTCACGAACTTCTGATGTTTAAGCTTTGATACCACTATTTAGATACTAATTCGAATAAGATATCATCATTTTCCCTCGAATCAGGGTTGGCTAGTTACTACTGATTTATGTTAAGTTGGTGTCAGTCTTCTTGCGGGCGTTGATACTACCATGTGGCTGATTTACCAGGGTGCCTGATTTACCTACTGTCTTGGCTGGATGATTCTTCATGTTTGTGATTATTTCAGATACAAAGTTAGAAGGCGTCTTTTGTTCTTAGGCCATTAGAGTTAGGTGTGCCTCATATTCAGTAATTATTTTCAGGTTTGAAAGTTACCGGTACCTCAACTAAAACTGATTAGGTTATATGATGCAACCTGAATGGGGGTGGGTTTCCTATTTTCAGTCATAGCATCCATCTTTACTAGGATGCAGAGCACCAGTGCCACATTCAAGCAACTAATACTTGGAGTTGCAGCGCAGACACCTTACTTAGGTTGGCAACACTAGATGCTCTACTTGGGCATCTGCAATGCTTTTACTAAGCCAATAGGTGTGCAAATGTAAAAAGCAAGGTAAGATAATGAAGGATTAAGTTTTAAGAGGTTGTCTGGGAATCTTTTTGCCTACCCAACAGGATTAGCTAGTGTGAGTTGTGAGGGTTCATGAACTTTTCTCTCACTCACACATCTTGAAACAAAATCCACACCAAGCATGAGATAAGAGGACCACAGGATAGGAAGCCGAGTAGTTTATCCACGCAAGTAATTTCAATGGCACTAATAATATGCCATTTGGATACTCTCAGTAAACATTCAAAACTCTTCCATCATGAGTCCCATCAGATAATATGTACCCTCCACATCAACTTTCTTCTTAAGCTCCAAATCCCACCCCAACTTTTAAAAATCATGTTCTTCACAACAATTTATCTTATATACATTGGCTAGAATAGAGTGTCAACAAACATTTAGTCTAGTATTAAGACATTTCTCTTCATTTAAGTGTACATAGTAAGTCATTGCTCAAAAGTTTGGGATTCCTTTCATGTTAAAAAAGAAAAATTAAAACCAATAAAAAACGAAAAGCAATATATAACGGCTGGGTCAATTTTCTTCTCCATTTTGACAAAAAAGGAAGAATTCTTGGAAGTAATTTCAAATAACAATCAAAATCTCAAACAATCAATTATAAATACAATAGTACTTAATGTCCAGATATTTAACCCAATCAGTCGATCAGTCAACAGTTCAGCATAATCTCAATCAGTTAATTATAATAAAATGAGTATCAATCAAACATTGAAAAATTTCCTTATTTTTTCCTTCAAGCATGACTTGGTGGTCCATATGATCTCATCAGTCAATCAGTCATCACGCCAAGATAGATTCATTCTGGGAATATATCCTATAGCCAAAACCATAAGTTGTTCTTTCATTCCCTCCCATCACAATTTTTAGTGCTTGATTCGATCTTTCTTACCATCTTCTCTAGCTGCCACATACAAGATTATCCTTAAGAAAACAAAAGGAAGAGAGAAACAGAGAGACCCTACTACAGCTTTTGGGAGTACTTGATACTTCATCACTAAAAAGAAACCAGAAGCAGCTTGTGCTGAAAAAAGCTCTAGTCATGGACCAAGTTCCATCCCCTAAAAACACAAACCAAGGAATACTTTCTTGCTGGGGACGTCTAAAGTTCAAGCTTCCATGGACAAGCAGATTAAGACGATACACCACCACAAGGCAGAGAAGTATCGGAAACCCGGGCGGCGGGTTTAGGTATGATCCTCTGAGCTATGCGCAAAACTTCGACGATGGTTGGGACGAAACTGATGAAGACTCTTCTAAACGCGGGTTTTCAGCTAGATATGCTGCCCCTTCTTTTAAATCATCTGGAGACAAGTAAGTAACAAAGATTAGACTATGCATATGTGAGAGGCTGCAGGTTAATTGATGGATTCATTATTAATTTGCATGGGAATTTCTTTTACTTGGGAAATGGAGATGGATTAATCTGTTCTATATTTTGGTACCATAAGTATGTATATACTCTGTGATGAATCATAATGATTCTTTGAAGTGAGGATTCCTGCTTGTTATGTATAATATGCAGATTGATTAGGCCAATTTCAATTTTTGGAGTTAGAACTATTACTGGCAATTTATCAACAAGCTTTTTAATTGCTCTTGGACACTACTTTGTGGTATGAATCAAACCAATTCAATTTGGTAATAGCTAGATTTTTAGTTGTGGGGCTCCTCTCCCACAGTCCCACCCATCATATATATATATATACCAGGATAGTCGAATTGGCTCCACTGGCAGAACTTTGTTTTCCTTTCGGGTGAATGGTAGCCTACCTTGATACTAATGCCCAGTTAAGGTGATGCCAGTCAAGACTCAGAAGACAACTTGACAAAAAAAAAAAAAGAAGACTCAGAAGACATACCTAGCATTAGCTCTCTTTTTCATTACTCTTAAATTTTGTTATTTCAACCCTCTAAAATATGATAAATACTGTGTTCTTTTATATGCGGAAAGAAATCTCAAATTCGAGAATCCACTATATATATATATATATGATCAAGTCACTAAACCAATTATATATTCAATACTAGTTTTCCTTTGCATTATAGATACAATTATTTTATTTTCACACGTTCTTTAGTTCCTCTAGTGAGGTCAAATCAATCAGCATATATAGGTGTCGCTGGTGAGTGATGACCAAAGGATGTAACGTTTGTGGCGTGGAGCTTCAAGATGCATTTTTTTTTTTACTGCAAGGAATGTTGGAAGTTGAACTGTTAGAGCAAGCTCAACGGTGTATGTTTTGATCGCTGTCCAACAGGGTTGGGTGACCATCTCAGCAAAAATGAAACTATTCCACCTTCTACCCGGCAAAACAGAAGCTGGTATCCTCTTGACCCAGGTCATGGGCTGGGTCAGTATATTGACTCGGGAGACTGGCTGCCACGCTGGCCCAGAAGCAAATTGTAACATCCCATATCTTCACTTACCCGTTTACTAGTCATTTGGACGGTAAACGACAACTACTTTCACTTTTTACCCCAATTCGGTATTTTAGTAGCCCTAAAAGTTGACTTTTTGATCGGGCCAAAATTTGAGAAAACTTCCTTCATGAAAGTTGTAGAGGACGTTAAATCGAGCGCGTGCATATGTGGTACACTAAAATCGGAGTTCGTATGCAAAAGTTATGAGTGAAATTCAAAAGTTACTGTTCATGGTAAAATTTGAATATATATGGAAAGTTACCCGGGTAGGTTTCCAAAACCGGAAACCCACCCCTCTTTCTCTCTCCTCTCCCCCGACTCTTCCCCTTTCCCTTCGGGTTTTCTTCCTCCCTCCGATTCTTTACTTTCCGGCCACCATCCGGCGTGCAACCGGTCACCACGGGGGCGCCTCAACCCGCTCTTGACACCAGTGACCTAAGATTTTGGAGTTTTGGCCGTGAAAGTCCGGATCGAAGCAAGGTTTGCTCCGGTTGCAGTTTTGGGATTTCGCCGATTTCCGGCCACCTCCGGCCACCAGATTCACATCGAAGGTTTGGTTTTTGATGGAGATTATTTCCCCTAAGGTAGTTCATTCCAATTTGCATTGTAGAGGTCGAATTGACAATTTTTCATTTCTAGGGTTCTTGGAGTTTCGGGGCTCTCCTTCACCGGCTTGATTCGACCACTTCGAGGTAAAATTGGATGATGTTGTAGTTGGGAAATTGGTTGGGCCTGTTGTGTAGATGCTAGTGCCGGAATTTGGTGGTCATCGGAGGTAGTGGTCGCCGGCGCGTGGACCCCACGCGCCGCCACTGTAGGTGGCGCGTAAGGCGGTGTTTTAATTCCGGTTTTTAGCCCATTAAATCCTATAAATTGTGTAGAGCTTGTATGTGAGGTTTGGTAATTTTTGGAGAAACTTGGAATTATTTATGAATTTTGGAGTTTAGGGTTTCGATTATCGAATTATGAGAATCCGACCGTCGGATATCTCTCGGTTCTGCCTTGGAACCTTTAAATTAACGAATTGGTATTAGTGGTATAATTTGGGCTAAATCCGAGGAGAATTGGGAGGTGAAATTATGAGGAGTTGATTTTAGGAATTGTATTAAATTATTGAAGAATTATTCACGGAATATAATTGTGTACAGGACGACGTACCGAGCTATTGCTCGATGACGGAACACGAATGCGTGATCGTCGGAATAGTACTGTGAGTGGACTTTTATTTTTAAATATTGATGCATGCAATTATTTTCTTAAATAATGCTCTAGTTTTAATCATATTACTTATTGAGCAAATGATTTGATTTTCGGAAATTCGATCTCGGTTTATCTCGTGGATTTGCTCTTGATAATGAGCTTCAAAGGTTGGTTTTGATTTATAATATTATTTGATGAATTCCTTATTTCCGAGGTAAATTTCCGGAATTAAGCATATCCCTAATCACCGAGTTAAGCTCCCGGAAGATTTTTAAGATGAGTTTCATTGGAGTTGGATATTCTCAATTGTTTATTGACTTTCGGTTTTGGCATCAGGAATGCCTAATTAAGGATTTTGGATTTGGTTGGCTTCTTGGAGATTTAAGAGATTTTTGGAAATGGGATTTACCTATACTAATTTCCGGTTTTGGTTACAGATTTGAGAATATTTGGGCGTGTGGGACACGCCGTCGATTTATTCCGATTTCTCACTTATCCATTTTGAGATTGAGAGTAATCTTGGCGTGCGGGGTCACGTCGTTGAATACATGGTTTCTATCTCGTGAGAAATGTGGGGAAGCTACATGGATTTACTGGTTTTCGATGATTTTTCCTCACCATACGCGGGTTATGTGATTAGGTCTCCTCCTCACTGACTTTGTGTTGGTGAGTGGCAGTTGAGGTAGCTTGTTCTCCTCCTCACCTACTTTGTGTTGGTGAGTGGCAGTAGAGGTGATTTATTCTCCTCCTCACGTGGGTGGCAGTCGAGGTTATTTGGTCTCCTCCTCGCACAATCTATGTGTGAGTGGAAGTTGAGGTTATTAGTTCTCCTCCTTGCACAATCTATGTGTGAGTGGCAGTTGAGGGTAGGTAGAGCCTGGAGGCTCCATTGCCCGTATGGTGATATCTCTTCCCCATATCCTATCATTTCTCGACTAGCGGGGCCTAGTCTGATTTCCGTGTAACCAGCGGGGCTGGTCTTATCCTGTTGAGTATCGGAGTTTCGATCTTTCCTCTCAGTTGTTTGTGACTAGCGGGGCTAGTCGGGTTTTCTTGAGCAGGGCTTCTCGTGATTTGTTTTATAAATCGTTGCATGCATCGAGAGTTTTTAAGGAAATAAATGTGGGAAAGTATAAAATCCATTTGGTTTAAAAATTGTTTATTTTTGTCCACTCACGCTAACGTATTTTATGTACTTTTCCCTGGGCCCTTCGGTTTCAAATGCCCAGTTTGCAGGCGAATTGGTTGAGGTCGGGCGTACACGGAGTTGAGACATAGTCAACAGCATGGCTTCCGCATCTGCCGTTGAATTAGGTTTTCCTCTTATACCTTTCTGTTAGAATTGCTCTGATTACCTATGGGATTTATGATATTCGAGTTGAGATGTGTGTTTCGTGAATTGGAGACTGATGTTGATTTGGGGAGCAGGGCGGCTCCAGGAGCATAAGGAGGAATTGTTTGAGAAGTGTAAATGTTTTCTACAGGTTTGGGTAGCCCATTTTAGGGGAAGTTCCGCCCCCGCAGGGTCACTTCGGATTTCAAGGTGAAATCCGGGGCGGGTCCTGTCACAAATTGTGGGTGACGTCAGGACGCTGCTCCAGCTTGTGTCGCATAATTATGGGGAGAGAGCAGCTTGTCGCCACCAATATGTGCGGAGCAAATTGAAGAGACTTCGTGCAAACTTCGCGTGCGTAGGATATAAATTAAATAGAAAATAAATTTCCTTTTTGAAGAGAAAAAAAAGAGAGTTAATTTAATCTAAGTCAAAAACTGACGCTCCGTATTAGATGTAGTTTGGTCAGAATGAATTTTTTTATTAATTACGGTCCTATAACTCAGCTGTCACATTGAATTTATTTTATTTTCTATCTTGCTGACTGAACATTTAAATTATTCATTTCTAACAATACCCTTATTTAATATGTTTTGCACAAAAAATAGTAAAAATCAATATATAAATTGTAATCCTAAATTATTGCAATCTTGTTAATGTAAAATTAGGAAATTCTATATGTTCACTTTAACTTATATTATTAGTTTCTTGATTGAATTCAAAAAAAAGGAATCTATATATTAAGACATTGTTCTTCCTTGATCTTCCTTATTATGTATTGCATCATTCTCCTCCTTAAAATCATCTCTTTTTTCCTCTCTTTCTTCCATGCATATCTTCTTTCTAACACATACTTCTCATTTATTTGTTTATTTCTTTTTCTCTCATATCCGTATTTTTTGTGTGGTTCTCCCTTCTTAGTTCGTTTTTAGGTCTTACCTAACATTTGATTAGAGATTTTTATTTCACATTTACATGCCTTATTTATCAGTAAGATTTCACAAGTTTAAAAACTTCAAGTTTCTCTATATCTCTATATATAAGGTCCTCTCATTATCTCCCATTTCTCTTTCATACTTTTAATTAGGTATATGTTCTATATGTACATATTTGTACCTTTTGATTAGATTGGTATCTCTAGGTAGGTCAAATCTCTACTATACAACTTCAAATACCTACTATATAGATATAATTGAAGCAATAATGTTTGAATTTTTGTTCAAATGTTTTTCGTCCTATAATTTAGGTATATAAGTATTTGATATTTCTAAACCTACAATTGATTTCATAGGAATGCCAAATGCATTTAGTCTTATATGTCTGAAAATTATTTATTGATGACTTGTAGATTTTGGAATTTGAATTTGAAATTTTAAATGGAGCTAAAATTGTAATTGAATTAGTGAATTTGGAATTATTTACCATATTTAGTTGTAAGGATAAAATGGACTATTAAAAAAAATAAATGGACCACAATTAACAAGAAAAGATGCTCGGACTTCATCCAATTTTTTATATAAAAAAAAAACTTGGATAGAAAAACCTCAAAAAAATAATAATAAAAGAGCAAAGAAGGATAAGGATTAAGTCGTAAATGAATCAGGTATCATCAAATAGATCTTCTATATAACTAAAAAAAAGGATAAAGATAAGTTCTCCAATAATTATTGAAGTGATAATGAAAATTTTGTTCAAGTATATCTGGATTATGTGTCTGATCCAAACGCTAGTGACTTATCCAAGTTGTTGTTGGTATGCATATACCTCCTAGGCACAAGTATCGGAAGCACAAGACTCGTATCGCCAATGTAGAAGTAAAGAAAGCTCCCAGTTGAGGGTCCCGATACCCCTCGGGGCTATATCGGGAATCCCAGATGTCCCACATCAAAAGAAATGGGACCAAGTTCCCAAAAATTTGCTACATTAAGGACATTTCCAACGACCCAAAGAGGTAATTGTTTACTATCGCTTTCCATTATCATTATCTTATAACGATACTGACTTAGGCATCGGAGCGTCGAAGACCGGGTGTTCTGACCTTTATTTGTTTGTTTTACCAATAAGCAAGACCGATAGCGATAGTAGCAGACTAATACATCTTGTGATTTAGCTGGATCAGACCCTTCCTGAGACAGCTGAAACATTTGGCGCTAGAAGGAGTCCCCTCGCTCCTTTCTGGTAGAACAACACTCCTAAATGGCTACCAGCACTCCCGATACCAATAGTGACGACCCGCGAGGTCCAGCGCATGCTTGAGTTCTTGAGCCCGAATGCCAAGGCACGCTCGGTCATGACCATAGACGCCACCACCGCACTTGAGATAGCAATGAGTGACCTAATGGAGACACGTGCACAGGCTGAGGCCAAGCGCGCAGCAGCTCGCCGAGAAATCGAGAATATGACCAAACAGAATTGCATCCTTTGAGAGACACTCCAGAGACGAGTCGCGAGCAATGAGGCATTAGACCGGGCCTATCAACAAGAGACCCCGATACCAACCATTGGCGGTGTCCCGACACCTGGAGTAGTCCTCACTATGGACCCAAGCACTGGTCTCGCTGGCAGTTTTGTGCCACCAAGTGCAACAACCTCTGGAAGCCCCATGGGCCCCACTCCAGGCAGCACCAGCACAGGACCACAAGTGATTTACCTGAACTCCCTTCTCTTCCCGAATTAACTCGGCACAGCACCACCACCGCAGCTTGTACCCGATATAGCGGGAGCTTCAGACACAAACGCAGCTGCAACCGCTAATATACCTCCACCCGACCCCAACACTCGGTTATTACTTCAGATGAGTGAAACTATCGCCGCCCTATAGGCTCGAATAGAGAACACGGAAAGCAAGACCTGTTGGCAACCGATCTTGGCCAGATTTCAGGGAAAGATGGGACCATTCACTCCCCGGACACAAGCCGAGAAGCACCCACAGGAGGCCAAACCCTTCAAGATTGAGAAATACAATGGAACCTGAGACCCATACCACCACTTGGAAGTCTTCCAATCCCTCCTACATGGAACCTGGTACACGGACGAAATGGTATGCCACGCATTCGAGGAAACCCTGACGGACGAGGCCTTGCGCTTCCTTAGCCTCCCCGCTAATTCCATCGATAGCTTCCAGGAGCTCGAAGACAAATTCCTCAGCTAGTTCATTCTATGCGGCAGTGGCTATCGCACGACTCCTGATCTATTCAGGCTCAAGCAATGACCAAATGAGCGATTATGAGATTTTGTTCGCTGATGGCAAAAGCAAGCCACACAGTGTTGTTCCCTCGACCCAGCCCTAGCGGCATCGTCATTCAAGCAAGCCCTCCAGCTGGGATACTTCCTGTTGCAAATCAACACCAATTCCCCTGCGACATATGATGACCTCCTTGATGCCGCTACCTCTTTCGCGCAGGCCGAGTACGACACCTTTGGTCGCCACACCAGGACCAATACACACCCAGTTAATGTACCTGTTTGGCTCCAGTTTTTCTTGAGCTGGTCAACAGTTTTTTTCTTGCGCGGGCGTGGCAGCACCGTTTGGGTGCAGTTGTCGGGGATGTCCCTTGACCTGACTTCTTTCAAGTGATTGTAGAGAAGGAGAGCACCAAACTCGTCGCAGGGGTCTTTGTGCCTCGTGGTGAGGACTTTTGCTTAGTTTCTTCAATATCGCACAATCGATACTCGACGTCGTAGATCGAGCAGAGCGAAAATCACCGGGAAGTGGGGAGAACTTGCTAAAGCGTGACTTTAGCTTGACTGGAGGGTTTGGTGGCATTGACGGTCGGCTCCTGAGAAGATTAGGACTGGAGTGTGACTACCGGTAAGAGAATGAGAGGGGTTGCTCTAAAGAGACTTGGATAATCTTAGAGATTGTTGTTGATGAATTGTGTGTTGTGTTGTTTCATTGTAACCTCTATTTATAGGCAACCATGCCAAAGTGGTTGGCCTTAAATAAAATGATAGTGGAGCACTAATTGGAGATAGTGGAGAATTAAGTGAAGAACTAAATGAGATAGTGGATCACTAATGGAGATAATGGAGCACTAAATGGAATTGAAAATGATGAGTTTTTGAGTGATTTTGAGTCACTTTCTGCTCCTTTATTCCTTCAATTATATCTCCACCAAGAATTTAGAACGGGCCTTCGACTTCTTCATATGAAATGATCCACCATGAGTGTAGATCATTCTGGTAAAATTTCAGAGCTTACTTCCATGTGGTTGGGCCGGAAATGCCGCTGGAATCCTTGCAGATCCGGTTTTCCAGTTTTGTCTTTCAGAAAACTGGACCAAGGAAATGAAGGTTTTCCACTCCAAACTATCTCTTGCACTATTCATAAGAAATGATCCTGGGATGTCTAGAATGAATCTAGAAAGGTTTAGCTCATTTGGATTTCATTTGGTTAGTCTGCCGCCCCTCCTTCCTTGTTTAGCTCGGTTTCTCATAGTCGAAGTAGGAAAATGTGCTAAAGTTGACTTTTCATTTCCATGCTTCCATCATTTCCTTTTCTTGCAGCTCGCATAATCTTCCATAATTCTGCAGGTAGGCTTTATTTAGCCTCTTAATAATATTTCTCGAATTTGTCGACAATATATAGCTTGAGCTACTGATAGTGGCTCAATTTCTCCAAGACACGCCTTGTTAGGCCAACATGCTCATTTTGGGTTCAAACAGTACCCCAACTCAACAACCCCATTTGGACCACTGATAGAAGGAACAAAGACACTAACAGAGACAAGCTTGTCCAACACAATGACAGAACCCCACAAGAGCGACTAGGTTACAATATAAAAGCGACAAACAGTACGGGAAGAGCCCTGAGAAGCCAAAGGACAACTCATCAGGCAGTCGGTCTCGCGATGCGCCGTATGGCGGCACCCAAAACAAGAAAAACTAGAGGTTCGAGGCACCCAGATACGAGATTTACACTGCACTCACCGCTTCATATGAAGAAATTTGGAACAACCATAAAGACATCATCCCACGCCCACCGTGACGCAAACCTGGTCGGGCCAAACCGTGAGACAATGGCAAATACTGTACATACCACGAGGAAGCCGGCCACCCCACCAATATTTGCGGGGCACTAAAAAATGCTATTGAGCACCTCATCCAAAGCGGCTAGCTCTCACAACGGGAGCTAACCCCATTGAAGTCTATGGATAGATTCTAACGATATATAGAGGCGCCCCAAGCGCACCCGAGACTCTTCATGCACAAAAGCGGCAATGTCCTCAGGGCCAGAAAGTGTTGGGACTTAGTCACGGCTGCCACACCCCGTAGGTGGAATAGGACTCGATTGCTTTTAATAGCAACAAGGACACGATAAGGAAACATCATAACGACCCCTTCCTGAACACCGTGGTCATCAACCACTATCGATGCCACCGGGTCCTGGTTGATAGCGGCGCGGCGGTCAGTGTCATGTTTGACAGCTACTACGAAGGTTTGAACCTAGACAAGAAGAAACTCACCCAAGATCACGAGCCCTTAATCAGCTTTGCAGGAGAAATCACACAGCCCTTGGGGTCCGACAATTTGAGGGTCACACTTGGTGGAGGCAACATTATCGCCACAATGACAATGCATTTTATCATTGTCGACTGTCCCTCTTCCTACAACGTCATCTTAGGGTGAGACGCCATCTGGAGACTTCAATGCTTCGTCGCAGGGCACATGATGATGATGAAAATACCCACCCATGGGGCATTCTAGTCATCCGAGGCGATCAGGAGCTAGCGAGGCAGACAAGTGCGTGTTTGGCATACTTGGAGGAAAATTCCTGGGCTTTGTGGTTAGCGAGAGAGGCATTGAAGCAAATCCTGAGAAAGTTCAGACCATCCTCGACATGGCATCACCAAAGACGAGGAACGAGGTACAATCCCTCACCGGAAAGGTTTTCGCCCTCGCCCGGTTCATATCGCGCTTAACTGACAAATGCGCTCCTTTCTTCAAGCTCCTTAAAACTCACCATACCGAGAAAATCAACTGGGGACTTGAGCATGACAAAGCTTTCCAAGGCATCCAAGACTACCTGGCATTAGTACCCACTCTTTCTAAACCCATCCCAGGAGAAGTCTTGTACATCTATTTCGCAATATCAGTCACAACGATCAGCGCTACCCTAGTCAAACGTGAGAACAGTGATGAACTGCCAGTCTATTACACCACCAAGGGGTTCAATGATGCCGAGTCCAGATATTTAGATATCAAAAAGTTCGCCCTCGTACTCCTCACAGCCGCCCGACGACTACTACAATACTTCTAAGCACACACCATACATGTCTTGACCAATCAGCCGTTGAAGCAAGTCCTCCAAAAAGTAGAATCCTTGGACAGGTTAGTAAAGTGGTCCATCGAGCTCGGCAAGCTCGACATCCACTACACGCCGCATACAGCTATCAAAGGACAGGCTGCTGCAGACTTCATTGCAGAATTCATACCTCGAGAAGACGACGAGCCCACAAATGAGACCATATTTGGACCAAGCGCCACCCCAACATGGACTCTTCACGTCGATGGATCCTCCAATAGCAAGCTCAGTAGAGCTGGAGTGGTCTTGACCGAACCAGAGGGACACACATAAGAGTATGTGCTACAATTTAAGTTCAAAGCCTCGAACAATGTTTTCGAGTACGAAGCACTTATAGCTGGTGTCCAGTTACCAAAGGAATTGGGAGTCACGAGCCCAGACATCTATAGCGACTCACAACTTGTCGTAAACCAGGTCGGTGGCTATTTCCAGGCCAAGGAACCACACTTATCTCATTATCAATCACTTACTAAGGCCCTATTTCGGCAATGCCTACCCAGCCACACCATCGCTCTGATCCCCCGAGCACAGAATGCCAAGGCAGATGCTGTCGCCTGTCTGGCGACATCGCCACCAAACACCGATATTGGAAACCTTAAAATGGAAGTCATGGAAAACCCTAGTATCGACAAACCATTCTCGGAGATATTCCTTACAGAGAACCAACGCAAGCCCTCATGGATGGACCCATTCATTGATTATCTCTCCAAGGGTATCGAGCCACAAGACAGGCCATCACCACCAGGCTCCGCAGAAGAGCAACACTATACACAGTCTGAGAAGGAAAGTTATACAGGAAAGGCAGGTCATTCCATCTGCTGAAATGCATCTCACTCGAAGAAGGATAGCGATTCCTGCTAGCGCTACACAGTGGTCTGTGGCAACCATGCCGAAGCAAGAAACCTAGCATTTAAGGCACTGCGCACAGGATACTAATAGTCCACAATCGAGCAAGACGCAAAGCTTATCACTAGCGCCTGCCTCAAATGCCATCAATTCGCCAACTCCCCTCTTGCACCGTTAGTACCACTCTCAATCATCATTGCCCCTTGAGCATATTGCCAATGGGGACTCGATTTCATTGGAAAATTCCCAACAGCACCAGGACAGTTAAAATTCGTCATCGTTGCCGTGGACTACAACACCAAGTGGGTCGAGGCCGAGGCTCTGGCCATAATCACAATCGCCAAGGTCATCAACTTCCTATGGAAGAATATTTATTGCCGATTCGAAATCCCTGAAACAATCATCACCGATAATGGTGCACAGTTCGATAACGATACACTCAGGGACTTCATCGGCCAATACGGCACAACGATCCTATACGCCTCCCCCACACACCCACAGACAAACGGCCAGGTCGAGGCAGTCAACAAGATCATCAAGTAAAACTTGAAGAAGAGGCTGGACGACGCCAAGGGCTTATGGGCAGAGAAGCTACCCGAGGTCCTTTGGGCGATCAAAACAACCCCAACGGAGGCCAATGGCGAGTCCCCCTTCTACATGTCATTTGGCACTGAGGCAGTGATCCCGGTCTAGCAAGAAGTGCAAAGCGATAGAGTGGCATGCTTTGACGCACTCACCAACTCGGAAGGGTTGAACCTTGACTCTGACCTCTTGGAAGAGCGCCGAGAGCAAGCCCACCTCCACAATATAAACAATAAGCAGCCTATCACCCCATACTACAACGCAAGGGTCATGCCTCGTCTCCTCTCTGTCAGGGATTGAGTGATGAAGGAAAAGATGCCAACTCTAACAAGGCTGAAAGCTACCTGGGAAGGGCCATACGAGATCACCAAGGCCGTCGACCCGCCACTTTCTACTTAAGGAGAACAGACGGTATCACTCTCCCACATCCATGGAACGCCCAACACCTCCGCTACTATTCCAAGTAGAGCGAGACACCTAGGCTGCGCAATCTCCATCTCACTATCGCCTTCTCCATAACGTGAACACCAACACCACCCCTTTTTATCATTTGAATCGTGTACTTTGCAACTGCCTTAGCGCAACAATGAATGAAATGCTCTTCTTCTCACAATGAATGCAATGCTCTCACAACGAATGAAATGCTTTTACTCGTCATACTTTTCATCACTTAACGAGCGCCAACGACTATCTCCATCCGACCCTTAAATGGTCAAATATCGTATTGCTATACCACTATCGCCATAGGCCCTATGTCGGCCACCACAACAGTTATTACATGCAACAGGCAAGGGCACGCTGTATAGCAATCCTAACTTATTGCCTATGCATTATCACTAATCTGAATGCGATATAGCTTATGGCCGGTTCTGTTGACACAGCACGACGCTGTCCCTCGCAAACCCTTGCGTTGCTAATTGCAATCATATGAATGCTTTTATCAATAATGAATTATATGCGACACATCACGGTAACGAAATGAATGAATGAATGTCAATGATACGTGACACATCGCGGTAACGAAATGAATGAATGAATGTCAATGGTATGCGACACATTGCGGTAAGCAAATGAATACTTCAACGATAATGAATGTCAATGATACGCGATACGATGAGTCAGCGAGATGCCAGTAAAGTAATGCCCAAAGAAAGCAACATGAACGAATGCCAAAGGTCCATAACACGCTCTCGCCCTAAGTCCTGATGCAACACCAAACACTGTTACCACAAGGAATTCATCATGATACACGCCGACTACCAAAGGCAACGCCTAACACTTATACTCCAACGCCATGAAGGGCGATGCATAATGAAATCTTTACTCCATACAAATGCGATACACACACTAGCATACAAACGTGATATACATCCTAGAAACACAAACGCGATACAAATGACTTTCCTTGTCACCCTTCCGATCAATTCTGATTCTTTGGAATATGAGGAGCTCCAGAAGAAGATCACTGGCCCTGGGGATTAACGGGCTGGTCAAACTCTAGTGGGAAAGACTGGGTGGCAATGCCACTCTCTACCCTATCACCACCCGATCTCCACTGTTGTAGCCCCGCCGCACCACCAGCAATCGGTGTCCTTAGGTTCCTCACTTGGACGGAAGCTCAGTCCTGCAGAAGCACTAATCGCTCAACTCGCCAAGGGACGGCGACGCCGAGCCAGCCTGAGATTAGGCTATAAAGCCTATTACCCAGACATGAGATTAAGCTATAAAGCCCAGAATTCTGGAAACGTAAACCAGCAAATGGGAGAAAGGATTTCAGGAGCAGAAGCACAATGAAAAACAAGGAGAATGCAATGTTGAAAATGTGATTAGCTCTACCTCCCTCACTTTGCCTATTTATAAGGGAAAGCCACGGCCATAAACCGCCCCCAGATAACCAATGGTCACGTTGCTTTAATGACAAGGCACCAAATCGACAAAGTAGTAAATATATTCAACGCACGGGGGACTATCGCTAAAAAATGTTTGTTCCCAAAAAACTTTTCATATTTCCAACACAAAACGGACATTCCAAAAGGAAGACCAATCGTTCAATGTCGCGTCAAAATTTAAAGCATGTACACGTCAACAAGCCTATCACTAGTAAAGCAAAAATAGAAAGAGGTTATGTCTCGCCCTCGGCACTGCACGCCTGCTCCCCTACTCGGTCTTGCTCCCCAACATTCTCGCCCTGTAGCTCGACCTCGGCATCCACGCGCACTTCCCCTTGTTCGCCCACATCAGCACCCTCCGCCTCGCGATCGCCAGCCTAGCTCGAGATGCTCTCCATTGCAGTATGTGGCCGGTTCGTGGATCACAATCCTTCCTCCGCGACTACCACTGGCGACATTGGTTTGCGGTCTCGCTACCTTCTTCTCTTGCATATCACGGACCATTTTCTCCTGATCAGTCCAGCCAGCGGTGATACCATCACTGATCGAGTGCAGAGCCCCATCCGAGAAGGCCTTATTTATCTTCTTCTGATGGCTGGATGACAGAAGGTACTGATCCACTACCTTCGCTGCGCCATCTCGCTTGGCCTTCTTGAGCTTGTCAAAGTGTGTCTCAGCAGCAGCAAGCAGTCGAATACATTTATTAGCGAAGGCAATACCTCGAGTTTGCTGCTTACCCAACTCCTTCCTCAATCACTTCAGCTCTGCCTCCCTCTCGCCAGCTTGGCGTTTCATAACCCTCAAACAGTCAATTTCCCCGTGTAAGGTACCAACCTGCCCCTCCAACTCCACAACGCGATAAGGATAAGGAGCCAAACTCTCTAAGGTGGCACCACGAAGCTCCAACTCTGCATTGCGCTCTCGGACCTGCCTCTCCAACTCTTGCAGACTCTTTTCAGCCTCGCGAACCTAGGCCTTGACCTCCTCCAAAGCCTTCTGGCCAACTTCGGCTCGCTGCAGCTAACCGGTCAGGTCCATGTTCGACTCTCTCAGTGGGGCAACAACATCCTCAGCATCCCAGCGACGAGACTCCTCCACTGCGAGCGATCGCTCCAGTTCCATCCTTCTCGTAATCTTATCGTCAATTGCCACCCTCATCTCCTCGCTCTCCACTTGGCCGCGATCTAATGCATCCTGGAGCTTGCGCGCCCGCTCCTTCTGGGCACCCAAGTCCCCCTGCAGTCGGGCGATCTCCAGATCAAAATGCTCAAGCAACTCGGCGGAGGCTTGATAGTTCATGTTCACAGCCTATATTGCACGCCAAGCAATCAACACATACAAAACAAAAAAGAGCAGCTAATAACACGTGAAAGAGAATGCATGCAAAACGTAACACGTACCCTTATCAGTCTCTCTTGGGCCTCCTGATACCTAAGGCGAGGATCCTCAACATTCACACGGCTGCAATCACGATAGCAATTACGCAGATTGGCAACCATGTGTAGAATGACACCATATGTGATCCCAATTTCGCCAACAGTGCATGCGAGCCCTCCAGCAACCTCGTCACGAGAATCTCGAGAGCTCCTACTTGTAGATCTCGAGCGTGTTACACCATCAACCCGAGACCTCTTGCCTCCGCGAGTAACGACACTAACACCCACTGGGGGACTCCCGAGATGAAGCTGCTAAAGCAGCCCTCTTCCACAACCCAACTCTGCCAGTCCGAGCGCAAGTCTCTGACACTATGGTCCTATCCACCTCACCAGCCTGGACAAGGGTCCCCGTCTCGGCAACTTACGTATCCCTGACATCGCCCTCCCCAACCTTCTGACGAACCTCAGGCACCTCGGCAGTCAGAGCTGCATCACCAACGGCTTGGCTTGTCACCTCAGCTTCTCCGCTGTCGACGATAATGACTTCTCGCGACACCAGACCACCGATATCGTCACCAAAAACAGCGTCCAGCTGCTCCAACACATCATCTTGTACCAAGTGGGCCCTGATACTAGTATCGCTCTGGCGCTGCTCAGCTTCCTTAAACAACTCCTCAACGGAGATCTCCACTTCGACCCCCCGACTCTGATGGCTCATTCACGGCACCACGCTCCACCTTTCCCGTCGAGACTCTGGGGGACTGCCTTGCGCTCTCCTGCATCTTGGGGACTGACGTTGCACAACAAGTACTTGGGAACGTTGACCAACTTCACCCGCCCGCTCTCGAGAATGAGCTGCTTCCTCGACACTCGGCTCTTGGTAGCCCTGAGCTACACGCCTCTCAGCACCTGCCTGCTCCTCGGCTTGCTGGTTGAGGTACTCTAGCACATTGTCGGGAATCCTCAGGTATATCTCATCTGGTAGCAGCATGTTCACTAGATGACCAGTCACATGTACCTCCTTATCGGGAAGCTTGACGTCACATTGCCTCGCCGTCTCCGACTCTCGCAACAACTCCTTGATAATGGCATCGATATCCACCTCAGCTTATGGAGCATCACTTTTGCTAGCCTCGCTAGGCATATCCTCTACAAAACAAACAAACAATGTTAGCGAGATCATAAATGAATGAACGATTGGACATCATAAACAATAAACAGCCCCTAACCTGGATGCCTCCCCAGCTCAAACCTCTCGTACATCGGAAGCCTACATAGGGGATAGAAACCCCTCTTCCCCTTGGGGAACGCGCCCAAAACCCTCGCAACACGCTTCTGCTCTAGTGTGGTTAGGACAGCCTCTTGCCTCACTACGATACAAAGACAAGCGCGCTGTTAGCACACACCAACGACAAAATTTACCAAAAACGTAATCATGATACTCAAAGATAGGCTGGAACAGAGTCGGAGCTCAATGCACCATGTTCGGGTTCTGCCAACGACCCCCAACCAGGCAAGGCCTGCCCCTCCAGAGGGCATAAATGTTAGATGGAAGGTCGTCGATAATCGTGTGACCGCGTGCCCTAAAGTTCACACACCCGCTGTCCCTAGTCTTTATCGAGAACTGCATCTTGAACGTGGAGTTAAACTCGCTGATACTGGGACACTGCTTCCGCGAGAGTAAATGTTAGATGGAAGGTCGTCGATAATAGCGCGATCGCGTGCCCTAAAGTTCACACACCCGCTGTCCCAGGTCTTCGTCTAGAACTGCATCTTGAACATGGAGTTAAACTCACTAATACTGGGACACTGCTGCCTGTTGAGTTTCCACAACAACAAAACCCCCATCAATTGCCTCAGGGCATTGGGTGACAACTGCCCCACAACAATGTTGAGACACGACAGTAGATATTGTAGCTCCTCCGGTATCGGGAATGTCAACCCACACTTGAGCTGATACTCGTAAAAGCAGGCCCACCCCACCTCTGGGTGACTAAAGCACTCACCACCTCTCAAAAGTGTAATAGCATGGTGTCCGGAATACCCCAGGTCGGCCTCATATCGGCAATCTGCTATGCTGTCATACTCGGACCCGACTGGTTAATGGGCATCTCGCCAAGAAGCAACCACCCACCTGGCGAATGGGGAATCTCCAATACCTCGACATTCCCGGCTTCAAGAACCTCGGGCCTCGTGATATGCTCAACCCTACTCGGGACCCCACGAGAAGCGCCAACACCACCACGAGAAACTCCTTCACCACCTCCACAAGAGGAACCCTCTCGCCTACCGCGACCACGATGCTCCCGTGCCATACTGTGAGCGACACCCACAATTAGTCAATCGCCTTCGTCAACCCGCCCCACAAAATTTCAAAATTTAATACCCTAGCCCGATGCTGCAACAGCAAATCTTACCAAACCCTAAATTCACCCTCCCTAAAGATTAACTGCACCCACAATGACCTAAAGCCTACCAGCAAATGACCCCTCAACAAACCCACACTTCACAAATGTTCTCAGAAAGAAACCCAGAAAAGTCAAGAAACAGCGTACCTGTCCACTCCTCCAACCCGAAAACAGAACAACAAAGCCAACAACCCGGAATTCCGACCACCAAACGAAAGCTTCATGCTCTTAGAACAGTAAAGGCTCTAACTTTACTCACCTCTATCTCAGTCTCCAACAAAAAAACACAGGAACAGTAACCGTCCCTATCTCCCTCCTCTGTCCATATATAGGGACCTCGAGAGTACAGGGATCGTTGGACGTGCAAGGACGACCACACCAGATCTCACCACGTGTCCGACATCTCTAAGCGTTACAGAGGTCATGCGCCGTCACCTCGACTCCTTACCACTACACTATTATTACATGTTACGGATTCCAGTACACCGGACTTCCCGCACATGAAAAATAAATGGCAACAGTACACATGTCACCAGGGCATAGCATATGTGCCAAAAGACGCATGAAACCCTACCATAGATTCGCGATAGTGACACAATAACAGTCGTGAGAATGATCTCCTTACCCTATCTAAAACTCCTCTTAGGTGGGGACTTGGGGGCTGGGGGTAATGGTAGTACAGAAGCCATGTGGCATGAACTCGCCTTGCACTTCCGATATTTCTACCAAAAAACAAACTCCCCACCCAAAAGAACTCTTGACCGGGGACTTGGGGGACTTGTTGCTATGCATATACCTCCCAGACACAAGTATCGGAAGCACAAGATTCGTA
The DNA here is from genome assembly GCF_002994745.2 of Rosa chinensis. Taxonomy (NCBI): domain Eukaryota; kingdom Viridiplantae; phylum Streptophyta; class Magnoliopsida; order Rosales; family Rosaceae; genus Rosa; species Rosa chinensis. The sequence goes on along the minus strand of NC_037094.1, from coordinate 57,967,386 downwards.
TCACCAATGTAGAGGTAAATAAAGCTCCTAGCTGAGGGTCCCGATACGCCTCGGAGCGATATCAGGAATCCCAAACGTCCCACACTGAAAGAAACGACATCTCCAACAAATTTGCTACATTAAGGGCATCTCCAACAACCTAAAGAGGTAACTGTTTACTATCGCTTTCTATTATCATTATCTTATAACGATACTGACTTAGGTATCAGAGCGTTGAAGGCCAACACACTTGGTTTTCCCTCTGACTTTTGTCTGTTTTACAGATAAGCGAGACCGATAGCCATAGTTGTTGACCAAGACATCTTGTGGTTTAGCTTGATCAGACCCCTCTCGAGATAGCTGAAACAATGTGCATCATATTTTGTTTCTTCATTCTATAGTTGGATAATTGTGAGATTAGTCTTTATTAATGAACATATATTTAATATTTAGAAAAAAATACTTATGTCAAAACAAGAATATAATGTTTTATTTCACTACTTTGATAACATTAATGAAATAGGGAAAGTTTCACAAATGGCATGGTCACTCAACTATTACACTGTCACTCAACTATTACACTGTCAATCACTTAAGTCACTTTGTTAATTTTTTTCATTAAAAAAATTATAAAAAATACTCTTTGGGTGATTTAAGTGATTGACAGTGTAATAGTTGAGTGATCAAAGTGATATATTTGAAACTTCAGTGACCAAAGTGTCGAATGAGTCATAGTTGAGTGACCATTTGTGGAATTCTCCCAATGAAATAATATTGGTGGAATTGTCATGAGATTTTGAATAAAGAGGTCTAATGTTCAAATCTCATCATTTTAATATTCTAATATTTTTAAAATCAAAATGAAATTTTGTATTTGTGATGGGCCGGCTCACAATACATCATGCTCGGGTCGTGCTGGGCCCATAACAGGCTCGGGCCGGGTATTGACCAATATTCCTCGGCCCAACCCGACCCATTAGAATAACGTGCTCGGGCCGGTTTTAACCGTGTTGGGTCCGTGCCTAGCAGCTTGTTTGCCACCTCTAGTCCCGTTTGGTGGTGGACAGTTGTCAAGAATACAAGTTGATATGGCTTCTAACTCACATAGCCTTACTCAACACCGCCCTTCAATCTCACGGATTCAAATCCTTCATGGATTTATATTGCCAAAGGCAAGTTCATGAATAAATAAAAGAGCTTAAATCTCGCTTATGGAATCAAAAATTCTAAAGTTCATAAATACTCATTCATTTACCGTCAAAGTGATTTATTGCCTCAATACTATGACAAGACCAAAAAATCGAATTCGAATCATGCTCAGAATGTTGTAACATATTCTAACTTCCACGAAGTTATGGAGTTATCTAGAGCTCATATTGAGCCTATATGAAATTATCAATTACACAATTTGATATTTATGGCTAAGTATGCCATACCTAAATTTCAATGCTTGGAATATTGTATAAAGGTAAATATATGAATTGTTGTTCCTTTATATTGTTATTCTTTAACTAATATCTTTATCTATAATTTGAGCATATGAAATTGGTTTTACTCTTATCATGTCAGGTAAGATTCATTACAAATATCATAGTTTTGTTGGTATTACCCTAACCTTTGCAGGAATTGCAATTCATGATGAGTCCCCTTTATGCAAAGCACACATAGTCTCACCTTTGTGATCGACACATCATATCTAATATACATGGTGCATCTATTTTATTACATACATGATTGAAGCTTGCAACAATCAGGGGGAGATTCTCATCAAGGGGAGCATTTAAAATTATGCTACCTAGGACATATGCGCGTTGCACTCTTTTTCTCCTTCGATCAGGGTTGTTTTTACCCCACTGGGTTTTTGTTACCAGGTAAGGTTTTTGATTAGACAACATTAAGCACGTTCAACACCATATCATTTAGTGGTGGACATCTAAGGGGGAGTGTTGTAAATATAATATATATGTGGCTGTTCACTGTAAATGCTCATTAGTTATGTCCTTATGATGTAAACACTACTCTTATATAAAGGGGTCTAATTTGAATGAAACACACACTGCTACCTTCTCCTATATTCTGTCTCTATATTCTATCTCCCTTATTCTTTAGTTTATAACAAAAGAAACATAATTGCAAGGGAAGGCAATTAGGGAAATTAGTTAAAAAAAAATGAATTAAGTAATAAAAATAGAGTGTGTGTGAATAGAGAAAATGGTGGGTCAATAACACCACCCCACATTTTTTTTAAATCTTCAACCCACCACACCCTTACATATGTCAGTGAGAATCGAACCCATGATCTTTACAATATTAGAATTATAACTTACCAACAAATCACAACTCACCGACATAACACCACTCTACATAAAATAACTAACAAATAAAAATATTTTTTTAATAAAAATTAAGAAACTTATAAAAAATTTATTTTCTCAATTTGGCTATTTCTCAAAATATGTTGTTATAGTCCTTAATTTGCATTCTCCTCGTCTCTGAACTGAATTGATTTTCATACTTAAACTTCTGCAATGCATGCACCAGATTTGGTATATTTTTTCATTTTGTAGCAACTAATTATTTAAGGTTACTACTGCTTGAAATGCCTCTTTTGGAGAAAAAGTTAGTGGAACAAAACTGTCATTTGGATCTTAATCATCTATCTTCTATGGACGTATTCATTATCCCTTTAACAACTCTTCATTAGTAAATGATTTCATCACAGTATCATTTTCACTAGGATAATTCAAAAGATGCTAAACTTCCATCACATTTCTATAGCGCACACTGAAAATATTTTCATGTAATCTATGGATGATCAATGTAAGTCCATTAGGATTAGCGTCATAATCCAACTAGTAATAGAAGACCTAATCAAACTACAATTTAAGTAGGACACCATACATATCTTTCTAAAATATATATGTATATATTTATAATATAAGCTTGCGCTATAAGTAAACTAAATTTGCATATTAAAAGAGAAAGGTTTAGCACACTACTACAAAAATCGAAACACACAACACTCATCACACAACAGAACAGAAATCTGCCGTTATGTGTTAACACTAACTCTGTTAGACAACGGTACAATTCTATTTCTATTATGTGAATGTAAGCAAATTGAAAAAAAAAAATTAGGAAGATATTGCACAACTGAGTTAAGACATTTCTGTTGTGTAAATGGGAAGCTGATTTCCCTCCATTCCGAGCTCATAATTCCCTCTCAGAACAAGCTCACCAATATGGAATTTGAACTCTACAAACAACAGTCTTTTCTTATCCATTGTATGACTAAATGTTGTATGAAGTTTGAAAAATCCTAATAGGTGTACCTTGTGCAAGATGCACAACTTTGTACAACAGATTGTTATAGATCTGTTGTCTAATCATGGAACTTGGTTGCAGAGCGCGGCAAAGTTTCACTTAAATCAAACATATGTAGGCATAGGCGGAAATTTTCCCTCACCTTGTTTGTCCAAATTTTTACCTATATACATTCATACAATAGATTTTTAAGTATACGTTGTCTGACAGACTTAAAAAAAAAAAAAGTCACTAGCTTGCCCACGACCACGTTTCAATAAATTTTTCTCAGTCATCCCCGACTCTCTCTCGTCCTCTCTCTAATACTCTCTTATCTCTTCCACTCTATCCTTTCCCTTACACCTTCGCCACCTTCCTCTCCAAGAAGATGTCGTCGCTTGCCAAGCCTTCTCTCACCGCCTCCTTCGCTCCTAGGTTCGCCTACCTCAACTTCCTTGCTAACCTGTGCACAATTGCGTGCACCCCATCCCTCAATGCCCTATTGAAGCAGACCACCACCTCTCCATGGGAGCATGTGTCGAAGCCCTTCAAGCTGTTACTGGAGATGCAGGTCCTTGTCAGTGTGGGTAAGTGAGAGAAAGCGGCGAAAGAAGAACACAACCCTCGTCGTCATGCTGAAGTAGGCCACCACGACCGCCAGCCAATTCCACCCAACCACGTAGCCCCTACCTAAAACTATTCCTATTTCCATCGCTCCCAAAACCTAGGGTCTCGATTTTTTGAATCTCCTAAATTTTCAAATTAGGGCTCTTAATTTTTCACCTGAAATGCATAAATGGAAGCTTCAGCAGAATCTATCTCGCAACTTGTGCTTCAGATTCCACTTTATCAACGCTTTAATCCAACCCTATGCGATTATCAATCCTTATTTCAATTTGGCAGTGGATCTATTATTGGAATCGATTCTATTTGATTTGTGGTTTTTGTGTTTTGATATGATGTTTTTGACGTGATGTTGTTGTTGTTGTTGTTGAGCTTAGATTTGTGTTCGTTCCATTTTGATCTAGGCCCTGCAAAGCAGACTTTGGGATTTTGGGGTTTTCAGCAAGACGACGCAATCTCTCACTAGCTCACTCTCTTTTTAACTCTACAATTGTGCATATATGGCATGATTGCTCAGACCCAGGAATAGCTCCTTGCTGCCCATCTCAAGTAGCAAACCATCGATGTAAGCTTTAACTCTCTGTCAATGTGCTTTTTAGTGTAGAAATCGAGTAATTGTTAATCAAAGTTATAAGACTTGTAGGTGGGTATTGTAAATGTTAACATGTGTTAAGATTGCAATCTTAACATTTACTCGAAGCTTTTGATATATCAAAGTTTGATAAACAATTATTCGATGGGTATCAAAGATTGCAATGATTGCAAATGTTAAGAATTATTCTTTTGAATTGAGTAGGTATGTCTTGTTTCAAATCAGATATGTAAGCTGTTGTTGCCATGGTGCTACCTGATTTGCATTATCTAGCAATGACATTTGGTTCTGGCAACAACTCCATGAATTAGGTTTGTTTGCATTTGCTTCTTGTTTTGGTTTTCTCAGCAAATTCAGTTCTTTATAGTAGTTTGTTCTATGGAGCCTAAACCCTAAGAAAAGTAGTCTGATTAATTATAATTTGGTTGTGTAGTTTTACTACTATAGTGATGGAAAGATGAGGCTAAAGGCGATGCTCAACTCACATCTAAGTTCTTATGCTATCTATAGGAGTATTCAGAACCTGGGCCTCATTCGTCTGCTTGATTACACTATTAATGACATTCCAAACATGCCTGATTAATTAGTGATCACTTCTCTGTTTCTTGGTTTATTTCTTCTGAAGTATTGGGTTTCAAATGTTAAAGTTGATAATTATTGCTTAGTGGTCTGCTAAAGGAAGTTGACTCTTCGCAGCTTGCAAACTATTTGAAAGATCTTGGAGTGAAAAAGGGTGATGCTTGTTGCGGTTTACTTATCCATGTTAATGGAACTTCTAATCACAATGCTTGCATGTGCTTACATTTGTGCTGTTCACTCGGTATGTAACGGTCTTACTCTTTGCTCTCCAACATCCATAACTTTTTCATTTCTATAACTTTTTTTTTTCTTTCATTCTTTGGGGTTGTATTTGCTGGATTTTCTGCTGAATCTCTTGCTCAAAGAATAATAGATTGCAATCTGAAAGTTGTGATCACTTGCAATGCTGTTAAAAGGGGTTTTATGGTCATCCACCACAAGGATATAGTTGTTGCTGCCCTTATTGAATCAGCCAAAAGTGGGGTTTGTGTAGGTGTGGACTGAATTCTTTGCATGTCATATTGAATAATTTGTATTTGATGTTTAGGTCCCAATGGAGTTTAGGTTTCTGTTTGATCATCTATTGGCAGGACAACCCTCTACGTTTGGATTTGACACATTCTGGAACCTACATTATTTGCCAAAGTTGTGTGCCTAGATACAGTAACCAACCATGAGAGAATACCAGATTACTCTTCTATACTATATTTTCTAAAACCAAGGATTAATGTTCTCATCTTTACCAACCAAATAGATATATTTTATGATAGGAATTTGATTGATATATGATTTCTTGTTTTAGCAGATGTATGCTTAACTTATGAGAATGAATCTGCTTTGAAGAGGGAAGAAGGATGAGATATATGGTGGCAGGTTAGTAGTAGTACAAACTCCTCTTTCTATAGGCTTTCATGAAAAAGAAACAATTTTTTTTCTTTTCTCTTTCACATTCATACTGCATTGTTTATTCTTTCTTTATTAGTGTTTTTATCAAATGGTTATAGGTGACTTGAACATTTACTTTAATGATTGGTGTTGACTGATGACTCGTAATTATATTCCAGGATGGCATACCTAAATATCCAACTACATGTGCAGTGGAGTGGGTTGATGCAGAGGATCCACTTTTTGTGCTCTATATCAGTGGGAGCACTGGGAAGCCCTAGGTATATTTGTTCCGTACTTCAATTTCAATTTTTTTTCTTCTTCTTTTGGATTTTTCTAATTTTAATCTTATTAGCGAGTTTTGCACACAATTGGGGATATATGGTGCAGTTGCTACAACATTTAAATATGCTTTTGATTACAAACCATCCGATATCTACTGGTACCCTTCACAACCAGAGGCTTATTATTAATTTGTTAATTTGACTTTTTCATGTTAAACTGCATACCAGAGATCAATGGAAACTTTGATTAATTGGATTGAACTGAGAACCAAGCATTTGATGAACTATTAGGTAATAATCTTGTGGTAATATTAGTTATTCAATCTAATGTCTATCATGCTTAATAGTTTGTTTTCATTTGATTCTGTACTAATAAATTGCAGGTGGAATTGAAACTCTAGCAATCACAAAAGTCTTTGGGGAATTTAGGTGAGTTATGTTTCTTTCAGTATCACTGATGTCCATAATCTGAAATGTTTCTCTGCGTATCACTGTTGACCATTGCTTGTATTAAACATAAACACAAATTTCAGGTCTGGGAAAACACAGCTTGCACACACACTCTGCGTAACCACACAGGTTTGTCTCTCTCCTTGTTTGCATACTGGAAATCACGCCATCATTGTGCAAAATTCTGTTGTGGTCTTTCACTAAAAGTTTGGCATTTGAGTAGTGAAATGTTCAGTTTACATTGACTGTGATTTTCAGTCTTTACATACCATTCAGTTTGATTAACGGAGAATTATACACCATTAAGAAGCATGTTACTGAAAAAGTGATAATTGTGGGTTATAGACTGCTGCAGTGCCATGCCAAATAAAGTTGAATGCCAATACTGCTTTTACAACTGTGCATCCCATATCTAGTCTTTCTCAAATAATAAACTAGCAGATACCTAAGATTTCCATACTTGAACATGCTCTTAGTTACATTTGATATGCACAATCTTTTTGTCAAATTAAATTAACTTGGCTCTTTGATGCAGCAAATACATCTAGTCGATGAAGACAACTGCTGTAGTTCAATCAGCAACTGAAACTACTATTGTATCCTCTTGCACTCCGTGTTTTTGTTTGCTAGTTTGGAAGAATGTGATAGCTGTCATTATTTTCTTTGAAATTGAGAACTCCCCTTGTTTTCTTACTAGAGTTTTATACAAGTTAGATTTGTTAAGTTTGGGTATTGATTTTGGTGGTCCAGTTTTCACTTTATTGCTGGTTAGCTTTGTTGCATGTGCTGGTACCATAGTTTTTCTTTTGGTTGATTGCACTCCAGGTTTCTTTTCTTTTTTGAAGATTGGACTTTCATTTTTTCTTGTTGGTTTTACTTTGGCTTATTTAGAATCTGTTAAAGCTTTTGAAGTGTTAACTAATTGGTTAAGTTTGGTGTTTGATGACATGAGTTTTGGAGTTATTTGACATTGCCACAAAGAAAGTCTCTTAATTCCTAATATGCTCTGTGACATTGCCAAGCTTCTTGAGACTGGCCAGGAAGCTACAGCTAGGATTCGGGTGATTTCTCTTTTTTCATTGGGGTTAATTTACTTGCACAGTATCGAGAACAAGTTCTTAGTTAGTAATTATTTGGTATATGTATTTTAGGTAGAGCATGTTATTAGAGAAGAGAATATGATGGCAGCTTAGGAGATCATCGGGCTATTTGCTGAGCTTATTTCTATTCGCAGATTGAGGTTTGCTATTCTTCTGCTAATTACTTCTTCTAAATATATTGCAAAGAAACTAGGGCCTTGTGTGCAATGAAGGAAGTCTCCTTCCTAATGATCCTAGATCTGCAAAAAGTATAAAGCAATTAGAGCAGGTCCTTCTGGGTTTTATTGAAGCCAAAGGCAGCTGAAGGCTAAGAGCCATCGAGAATATGAATGATTTTGATTCATGTATAACTAGCTAGGAATGCTCTTGTCTGGTACATTATCTAGTTACTTGAATGTATAGATGTTTGAATAATAATACTTGAATTATATGGATTATAGTATTGTTTATATCGTAATATATCGAGCATTATTTCTGTGAATATTCTTCTTGTTGTCCAAGTTTCAGTCATACAACACAACAGAATACAAAACAATGTGTTGTATGACTACAAAAGAGTTCAAAATTAAGGCTTCTCCTACAACAGTTACTAGATGTTATCCAATTTGATTACAATATTCACACCACAGTTAACCAAATATAGTTTGTTGTGTGAACTAACAACCAACATCAGAAAACAATAAAATTCTGTTGTGTGAGATTCATAACACACAACAGAAATATAACTATCCCTGTTGTCTAAATGAATCAACAGACAACAAATAAAGAATTATAGCTGTTGTGTCTTATACATCTCAGACAACAAGAAAGATTTATAATTGTTGTGTGTTATGAAACTCAGACAACAGCTAATTTCTTCTTTTGTTGTCTGAATGGCCATGTCAATGCAGAGGCATCTCCGCGCATGCCATGCTAGGCACATACCTGCGCAGAATCGCACAACATAAATAATTATCTGTTGAGGAAATGGATATTGCACAACGATGGAATCACCGTTGTGTGATTTTTCAATCACAACACTCGTTTAGACCACAGTGAGGCTGGTCATCACACAACTCCAAATATCTGTCGTCTGATTAACTTATTGTAGTAGTGGCAGCAACACAACTTGAAGGAGAGGCGATAGAGCTGCAGGCCATTGAAGATCAGAGCCTTCCTTTCACTCCCCGACAACAAAATTTTATTGTCTCCTTTCTCATCCTCGGTGCCCTCCTCGAAATCCTCGTCTTCAAATCACAGTACTACATCTACATGATTATCAATACTCAAAAGACCAAGCTACCAAACTTGCTTATCAACACTTAAGGAAATTGACGATTATCAATAATCAAGGGACCAAGCTACTAAAATTGCTTATCAACACTGAAGGAATTTGGTGATTATCAACACTCAAGAGACCAAGCTACCAAACTTGATTTTCAACATTTAAGGGATTTAATGATTATCAACACTCAAGGGACCAAGCTACCGAACGTGCTTATCAACACTAAAGGGATTTGGTGATTATCAACACTGAACGGACCAAGCTACCAAACTTGTTTTTCAACACTTAAGGGATTTGGTGATTATCAGTACTCAAAGGACCAAGCTACCGAACTTGCTTATCAACACTTAAGGAAATTGATGATTATCAATACTCAAGGGACCAAACACTTAAGGGACCAAGCTACCGAGCTTTCTTTTCAACACTTAAGGGATTTAATGATTAACAACACTCAAGGGACCAAGCTACCGAACTTGCTTATCAACACTGAAGGGATTTGCTGATTATCAACACTCCAGGGACCAAGCTACCAAACTTGCTTTTAAACACTTAAGGAATTTGGTGATTATCAACACTCAAGGGACCAAGCTACTAAAATTGCTTATCAACACTGAAGGGATTTGATGATTATCAGTACTCAAAGGACCAAGCTACCGAACTTGCTTATCAACACTTAAGGGAATTGGTGATTATCACCACTCTAAGGGACCAAGCTACTAAACTTGCTTATCAGCAGTGGAGGGATTTGGTGATTATCAATACTTAAGGGACCAAGCTACTGAATCTGCTTATCAACACTTAAGGGAATTGATGATTATCAACACTCAAGGGACCAAGCTACTAAAATTGCTACTGAAGGGATTTGGTGATTATCAACACTCAAGGGACCAAGCTACCAAACTTGCTTTTCAACACTTAAGGGATTTGACGATTATCAACACTCAAGGGACCAAGCTACTAAAATTGCTTATCAACAATGAAGGGATTTGATGATTATCAATACTTAAGGGACCAAGCTACCAAACTTTCTTATCAACACTTAAGGGAATTGATGATTATCAATACTTAAGGGACCAAGCTACTAAAATTGCTTATCAATATTGAAGGGATTTGATGATTATCAACACTGAAGGGACCAAGCTACCGAACTTGCTTTTTAGCACTTAAGGGATTTGAGGATTATCAACACTCAAGGGACCAGGCTGCCGAACTTGCTTAATTATCAATACTTAAGGGATTTGATGACTATCATTACTCAAAGAATCAAGCTATCGAACTTGCTTATCAACATTGAAAAAACTTGTTTATCAACATTTAGGTAGTGTTTGATTAGAGGATTTGGAGATTCCAAGGAACTTCATGGTGATGAGAATTTGAGGTGAATGGACTTTAAGGTGATGGGAGTTTAATGTGAAGAAATTTTAGGTAACGAAATTTACAAATGACCTGTTTGGATCATACTTTGCAATGATGAGATTTTTAAGATTATGCAAATATTTATGTTTTGACAAATTGGACTAGGAATAGAACAACCTCTTCTAATATTTGACATTGTTCATTCATTCTTGGCCACGAAACTTAATTCGTGCAATATAAAATTGTGGTTGTTATTAACTTTTTAGCTATACAGTGGCTAATTAGCCAATGAGGTTCAACAAAAAGCTGGTCCATGAAAGTTAGGCATGCATCACTTTCGGATAATATATTTGATTGGAATTCAGGTAAGGGCAAACCTGCATCGACAATTGGGGATTTAAAAGCAATAAATAATTGCCAGCTGAATATTAATCAAGGTGCTTGCATTACATGTTATGCAAAGCTAGAGAACTGAAGATGGTAGACCCATAATTAACCACCAAACATGATATAATTTGGGTGCGGCTATTGCCAACCTTCTATTTTCTTAGTTCACCCTAAAATATTTGAATTATTGAAAGACTATATTACCCAAGTGCAAAATGACTATTAGGTGCACTAATTTTCTAATTTCAAAATCTGTAAGAAAAACTATATACATAACCATTTTTTTTGGGAGCTTCTATTCATACCTCCAAAATTAGCATTTGGACCTCTTTCTTTTTCTAAGTAATCATTTATTTTGTTAACTCATATTAAATTACCAATAAGGACGCAAAAGAGGGAGATTTTTTTAACTCAACAATCATCTTTAGTATAACAAAACTCTAACAAAATTCAAGACAACTAATTTATTCCCGACTCATCTTCATGACTACAAAAGAGAAAGAAGAAATATCTCTCGTATTCAAAGTTAAATAGATAAATTATTGTAAAATAAACACAAGCAGTCATGCATGCAGCCCACCTTGTTGAAATAAAGTGCTCTTCGATCAACGCCTCCACGTTTGACCTTGCCGACTCTTTCAATCTCATCCTTCTTTTTAATAGCATAACTGATTGACTGTTAGAAGAACCTTTGGCAGCATTAATAAGTTCATCAGCCAAACATTCGGCAATAGTTTTGATGTTTCTAAAAGCAAACTCGCGAGTACTAGTTGTAAGAAGATAGGTAGCCTGATTCACACATGGATCTCAATAGTGAGATATCCACAGCCTGATAACAACACCAGCAGAGCCAATACATGCTGCATCTTCATGTGGAGCACTATTGACATCAGCGTCGACAATAGCATTGATGGGGTTCAAATCAGTTAGCAAATCGGTAATCTCCATTGCGTGCCTAATATTAATGACATGACCATCAGTTTCTTCCCGTTGTTTCTCCTGTGCTTCATTAGCGAGTTTGTAAGTCTCAACATTGGGCCTTCCTAACTCGTTTGACTGAGTACCTCCTAGCAGATAATTAATTGAAGAATTCAAAGATTGGAGTGGCCTTCATGGGTTTACCTTATTCATGATCTGGTATATATGGATTACTTTACAGTATTGCATTAGAAAACCCTTGATTTTGTTTGTTATCAAAGTTTATTTAGTTTTAGGAATAAATAGACTTTTATTGATTTTATTAGACAAGGGCATTATGGAAAAATGAGGGAGGTGTAGATAACATATTGGTTATTTATAAAAGTAAGCTAGAGGTCTATTAAGTGGAGAGGTCAAAATTCCAATTTTGGAGGTATGAATAGAAGCTCTTTTTTTTTTGTTTTTTTTGAGGGAAATGAAAGAGGTTTCATTGACTTTATGAGTGATTACAATCAAGGGATATAAGCTCCACCACATTTGGAGGTGGTACAAGAATGAAATGCATAAAGAAAGATCCATTTTTAGCTTCTTGTGCTACTGTATGAGCCACCATGGCTGCTCTTCGCACATGATGAACCTGCGCAAAGGATGCTATTTGCAAGGCCTCTGGAAGATCACATAAGAGATAGCCCAGCTCTGAATGATCGAGGGAATCATGCATCACAACTTGTAATAATTTTTTTTTAATTGAATATTTCATATAAGTATATCTGTGGACAGAGAAATTGGTTAGATAAGTACATTTAATAATTGAAATTAAAATGTAGGGTGTAATGAGCAAGTAGGGTGAACAAAGAAAATAGTAGGGTGACAATAACTACACCCTATGATTTATAAAGGAGATCTAATTCATTACAAAAAAAAGAAAAAGGATATGAACGTGGAATAACACACATAATCAAATTTTGCTTTGCCTAACTTGTCTATATATAAATTCTGCATGAATTAATGATTGTTTACAAACTACAAAACTCTTCTAGGATTATAGCTATATATATCGTGACAAAGGCTCCTGTTACTAACTTGCTTAAGGAGCTAAATATGAGCACTCTCTCCAATATTTTCCTGCTTTCTGTTCTCTTGCTTACTATTTTCATTTTCTTTTCAATTTTTAGATCAGGTGAGAAACTAAAATCGCCGCCATCCCCAATAAGGTTACCCATAATCGGAAACCTCCACCAGCTAGGTACACTCCCACATCGTTCTCTTCACACCCTCTCAAAGAAGTATGGCCCTCTAATGTTAATGCACTTGGGCCAATTGCCGACACTAGTAGTTTCATCGACAGACATGGACAAGGAAATAAAGACGATTCATGACAGTGTTTGTTGTAGCCGTCCACAACTTATAGCTACAAATATATTACTCTATGGATGCAAAGACCTTGCGTTTTCTCCTTATGGAGAGTAGTGGAGACAAGTTCGGAAACTCTGTGTTGTTGAACTTCTGAGCCTGAAAAGAGTGCAACAATTTCAGTATGCAAGGGAAGAAGAAGTTGCAGAATTGGTCAAGAAGATACGCAAAGAGTGCCTCAGTGAATCTCCTATTGATCTAAGTGACATGCTGATAAAAACGTCCAACAACATACTATCTAGTTGTGTAATTGGAAAAAGGTTTGTAGAGGAAAATAAGAATTGGTTTGGAGAGGCATCAAGAAGGTTGATGGTTCAACTCATGTCTTTCAGTGTTGGAGATTTCTTCCCTAGTTTGAGATGGATTGACAATCTTAGAGGATTCATTGCACGTTTGAAAGCAACTTCTGCCGAATTAGATGGATTCTTTGATCAGTTGATTGAAGAACAAAAGGCTATAAAGGGAGAATGTGAACTCAAAACAAGAGATTTTGTGGATATACTCCTCAAATACGGAAAGGATGATGCGCTTAACTTGGATCTTACTCAAGATAACTTAAAAGCAATCCTCCAGGTAATTTCTCCATATATATATATATATATATATCTATCTCTATCAGGGACGTAGCTATGTGTAAGGCTAATTAGGCCGTAGCCCAAGGGAAATTTTAGGCCAAAAGTTGCCAAGTGTAGGTATAGCCTAAATAATAAAGAAAAATTATACTAGGTCTCGACACTTTGTGTTCCAGTCACCATCGGTCTGAGAAGTGAGAATAAATTACACAGCCACTGAGCCACCTCCTTCTGAGGCTCAGTCCTGTATCTAACTGCTTCCTCAGTCCCTCACTACGACTCTGTCTGACTGTTTGAGGCTCAGATGCTCAGTCCCGCCACTGAGCCACCTCCACCGCTCCACAAATTAAATGAATGGGTTTGTCCTTTTTGATGATTGTTAGTTTGTTACTGAGAAAGTCTATAGATCGATGCAGGTTGGTTTTGTGCTCTCCGGGCCAAGAAGATGATAATGATGCCACGGTTGAATGCCATTTTTGGATGCGAGGGTCAATTAGAATTGCTATTTATTTGAGTTTTAAACTTTTAATTGATTCTGTTCGTATATGATGCACTGATTGTTGTATAATCAAAGTTTTCTTTAGTTGCCATGGCTTTCTCCACGGTTTCATTTGGGTGTGAGGATGAGCCTCCTACTGGCTTCCAAATCTCAAACCAAAAAATGAGTTCTTTGCAAAATTTTTATATAGCTAAAAATTAGCCCAACCCAAACTCAATTCCTGGCTACATTATGATCTCTATGTCGTTCTACTTCGATCCATATGACTGAATATATATGTTTGACTTCTTAATCATTCTAGGACATGTTTATTAGAGGAAGTGATACAACATCAACAACTTTGGAATGGTTAATGGCAGAGCTTGTCAGAAATCCAAATGTGATGGAAAAAGTCCAACAAGAGGTAAGAAGAGTGGAGGGACAAAAGGCAAAATTAGATGTGGATGATATCAATCAAATGGACTACTTAAAATGTGTCATCAAAGAAACTCTAAGACTGCATCCTCCAATTACTCTTGTACATCAGGAAACAACTGGAGCTGTAACGTTGGGAGGTTACTATATCCCCGCGAAAACAAGAGTACTTGTCAATACATTTGCAATCCAAAGAGACCCCAAGTTCTAGGACAAGCCAGAGGAATTCCTTCCGGATCGATTTGAGGACAACTCGATTGACTTCAATGGTCAGGACTTCCAGTTTTTCCCATTTGGTGGTGGGAGAAGAGGGTGTCCTAGACAGGCCTTTGCACTGGCTATAGTTGAATATATGGTTGCCAATCTTCTATTTTGGTTTGATTGGAAGTTGCCTAGTGGTAATGTATCGGTGGAGGCTATAGATATGAGTGAAGTGTATGGACTCGTTGTCTATAAGAAAGCTCCTCTTTGTCTTGTCCCCGTACCATTCTCCACTTGATCCCTACATCCAGAAGTTTCCTATGTAAAATTGAATTATATTTAAGTGCATCTTTTTTCTTTAGACAAAGAACAACTGGGATGTCCTCCTGATCTGGAATAGGCCAAGACTTCCAATTTGTCCCGTTTAGAGGTGGCAAACGGGCCTGGCCTAGCCCGACCCAACCTATTTTAAGAGAGCATATTCGTGCTTCGCACCGTGCTCAGATCGGCCTATTTATTATTGTGTCGGGCTCATGCCAGCCTATTTATTTAAATATTAAGCCCGGTTCGGCCCATGGCCCGAGCCCATGTCGTGCTCGTGCCATCCCATTATAAGGCACAATTTTAAAATTTTAATTTGAGTAATAAAAAATTAATTTTATTTAACTATTTAGAAAATTAAAATAAATAAAGTTCTACAACATTTTTCTTAATCTTAGTTTTTTAAGATTAGTTTTCTAATAATTTTATATATAAAATAGCTCAAAAATATATTGGTTTTTAGTATATTATTGTGAGATTAATCTTTAATAATAACATGAAGATTTAGTATCATATATTTTTTTTAATCAAACCCAAATCGGGTGCCAATATATTCATCACAAGTTATAATAGGCCGTTACATACGCTTCCGCTGTTATCTATAGACAAACAAGAAGATAGTGGTAGTATCCACAATGGTACATGAAAATGGACCCACCCATTAGACATTTCAGAACGTAGACATAGCGGAAATTCTCATTTGGTACTACTCTAGGGGCGCTAGAGGTACATAGAGTGCGCACAAAGTGCATAGCTTCCTAAGAGAAAGGAGATTATTGAAATTAGACTAACTAAAAACATATTATAAGACTAGGGCAGAAACACCCCAGCCCAAGAGGGCAGTCCCAAGAAAAGAAGCCCAAACTCAAGGCCTAGCAAGATTGGCTTGACCCAAGCCCAAACTCCATCTTCCTCACCCACCGTTGGTCCTCGTCACCAGAACCTAACGTCGTCCCTAGCTACGCCGCCGCACCCTATCCCTCAAAGCCCCATGCCGAGCTGCGCTGCAACTAACCAGCTTCACCACAATCCAGTGACCTCCAGCACCCCGCACTATTGCCCAGTACCTCCAATTCGCCTGTCCTGGAAATCCCTCGACGAGACGTGCCATCCTTATACAAACAACCACCGCACTTAAGGCGTCGTTTGGTACTCGTCGCCAAACCACCCAGCCAAACCCCAAGCCAAACACCACTCCAAGAAGCTCCCAGGCATATAGTATTCAATTTCCCATCAGGCAACAACCCTTTACCAGCGAGGCAAACCAACGCCAACCATGAGCGCCTTGGAACAAGAGGAAATTCGCAAACCCTAGACCCATATCAGTCCGAGTTTTGTAGAGCAGTTTTATGAGCCTCTAATGATAATTGACGTAATTAATTCATCCAATAAGTAGATGTGTATCATATTTTTTTCTTCATTCTATAGTTGGATTATTGTGAGATTAGTCTTTATTAATAAACATATACTTAACATTTAGAAAAAATACTTATGTTAAAACAAGAATATAATGTCCATTCAAAAAAAAAAAAAACAAGAATATAATGTTTTATTTCACTACTTTGATATCATTAATGAAATAACATTGGTGCTATTGAAATCTCATCATTTTAATGTTCTAATATTTTTAAAAACAAAATGAAATTTTGTATTTGTGATGGGCCGGCCCACAATACATTATGCTTGGGTCGTGCCGGCCCATAACTGGCTCGGGCCGGGTATTGGCTAATATTCCTCGGCCAACTCGAACTATTAGAATAACGTGCTTGGGTTGTGCAGGGCCAGTTTTAACCGTGTTGGGTCCGTGCCGTGCTTGTGCCTAGCGGCCTGTTTGCGACCTTTAATCCTGTTTGGTGGTGGATAGTTGTCAAGAACACAAGCTGATATGGCAGCTGACTCACATAGCCTTACTCAACACCGCCCCTCAATCTCAGCAGGGGTACAGAGCTTGAGATTGGAACAATGGTCCTTGAAAACATGGACTATGTACTGTCTGCAGTCTGATCTTGAGTAGGAGCATATTCTAGCAACAGATCACGCATTTGGATTCACTCTCAAACAAAGTAGAAATCATTATCCAAATGCTTTCTCCTTGAATGAAATACTTGATTATAAAAGAAAGCAAGACTAGAGAGATGACACTTAAAGAGAGGTTGCAGTAGAAAAGAATACTTCAATTTAGGGTTTAATTTGATGATTCTATTCATCCCATAATGGGGGTATATATACAAGTACAAATGAGTAGTCGAACTCTAATAGGAAACAATCATTCCTATAATTACAGGATATCCTAAATAAATAAGAATCCTAATTACATACAGATTTACAGCGATTCTACACTCCCCCTCAAGTTGGTGCGTAGATATGTATCATGCCCAACTTGTCAACCGAGCTGTTGAATATCTTCCTAGACACTCATTTAGTAAGAACATTAGCTAATTGCTCCTCTGAGTTTACAAATGGAAAGTGAATAACCTTTCTGTCAAGATTTTCTTTAATAAAATGATGGTCAACCTCTACATATGCTTTGTTCTATCATGATGAACTAGATTACGTGCAATCTCAATGGCAACTATCACAATGCAAATCCATAGGTCATTTAAGCTTGTAACCTAGGTCTTTCAGGACATTACGAATCCACAACATTTCACATACTCCATGTGACATACCTTGAAACTCAACTTCTGCACTTGATCTAGCAACGACTTTCTGCTTTTTGCTATGCTAAGTGACAAGGTTCCCTCCTATAAAAGTGAAGTACCCAGATGTAGAATGCCTGTCAGTTTTATCACCAGCCCAATCTGCATCTGTGTATCCAACAACTTCCAATTCATATTTTTTGTCAAACAGTAACCCTTTATCCGGCGCCATCTTCAAGTACCTCAAAATCCGAAAGATTGCATCCATATGCTCTTCACTAGGACAATGCATAAACTGACTAACAACACTCACAGCATAAGCATTATCAGGTTTAGTATGTGAAAGATAAATCAAATTTCCTACAATACGTTGATACATCCCTTTATCAGTTGGAACTTGATCAGGATAAATAGCAAGTCTGTGATTCATCTCAATGGGTTACTCGATTGGAGTGCAGTCCAGCATCCCCGTTTCAGTAAGTAAATCAAGAACATATTTCCTCTGTGATAGTGAAATCCCCTTCTTAGACCTCTCAACTTCAATACCCAGAAAATACTTCAGTTATCCTAGATCCTTCACTTCAAACTCCTTTGACAGATACTTTTGTAATTCATTCATCTCTTTCGGATTATCCCTTGTAACAATCATGTCATCAACATACACAATAAGAGCTGTAATCTTACCATTCTTACGCTTGATAAACAAGGTATGGTCAGAATTGCTCTGTCTGTACCCAAAGGCTCTCATGGACTTTGGAAATCTTCCAAACCAAGCTCTTGGAGATTGCTTCAGGCCATACAAAGACTTCTTTAATTTACACACGTTGCCAACTTCACTTGGGTAATTCTTAACAATTGGGGGCACATCCATGTACACTTCTTCCTCTAAATTCCCATTAAGAAACGTATTCTTCACATCAAACTGGTGCAAGGCCAATCTTTGTTTGCTGCAAGTGAGATTAGAATCCAGACAGTATTGATCTTTGCCACAGGTACAAAAGTCTCCTCATAATCAATCGCATAGCGTTGTGTATATCCCTTGGCAACCAACCTCGCCTTGTATCTGTCAATAGTTCCATCGGCATTAAGCCTCACAGTAAACACCCAACGACATGTCGACATCCTACAGTCTTCTTTCCAACCGGCATATGTACTAGTTCCCATGTTGCATTCTTTTGAAGAGCTTCCAATTCTTCATTCATCGCCTTTGCCCATTTTGTATCCGTCAATGCATCCTGCATGTTACTAGGAATAGATACAGTAGACAATTGATCAACAACAAGTGCAAGTGACCTGGAAATCTTATGGTTAGACATAAAGTTAGCTATAGGGTATTTTGCTTTGGCTTTGAAATCTGGTTCATATAGTTTCTTAGGAATTCCTTTGGTAACCCTGTGTGGTTTCCTAGGTTCAACACTTTCTAACCCAGAAGACTCATTAAAGTTTAGGGGTACCTGAGGTGGATCATTCTGAGCGGAATCATCAGTTGGTGATGTAAAAAGGGAAATATCTTGTATATGAGCTTCAGATATGTCTTGATTTTGATTCAAACTATCCAAAAAAGTCATCTCAGGAAACGATCGATCGCTAGGGACCAAACGATTGGTCGTTTAGCTTCTGGAAGTTTTTGTCTGTTGAAACGATTGATCGTTTGGGTCAAGCGATCGATCCTTTGATTCTGCCTTAGGAAACTATAGCTCGTTTGGACCTAACGATCGATCTTTTTGTCCATTGTAAGTTTCTGTCTATAGAAACAGTCGATCATTTTTTGTTGTTTCAGAATTTCTTCCTTCAAATTTTTTCCAAGTCTTCAAAGACATCAAAATCAACAATAGAATGAGGATTCCCTTCACAACCTCTCTCCCTTTGAAGGGAAGATTGAGAAGCTCCCCATGAGTAATATGGCTCAGATTCCCGGAATGAGACATCAAGAGATATATGTACTGTGTTGGTGAGCGGGTCATAACATTTGTAGCCCTTCTGAAACTCTGCATAACTCACAAAAATACACTTCTTTACACGGGGATCAAGTTTGCTCCTTTGTGGCTTTGGTATATGGACATAAGTTGTGCACTCAAACACTTAGGGCTCCAAATTAGGCATAGAGGGGACGGTTAAAAGTGTATGAAGCTTTTGATAAGGATTCTAAAACTCAACTACCCGTGACGGAGTACAGTTGATGAGATATGCTGCTGATTTCACTGCTTCTCCCCAATAGGACTGAGGTACATTCATGCCAGACAAGGAAGCACGAACAACTTCTATCAACTGCCTGTTCTTCCATTCTGCCAAACCATTCTATTGAGGAGTATAAGAATTGGTGGTTTGATGACGAATCCCATGTGACCGGCAAAACTCAATCATAGGGCCATTCATAAACTCTCCACCATTGTCAGATTGAAACACTCTGATGGATTGTTGATATTGAGTTGCCACCATTTTTTGAAATTCGGTAAACATCCCAAATACATCACTCTTATTCTTCAGTAATGACACCCATATCATCCGAGTGCAATCATCAATAAATGTTACATAATATCCAGGTCCAGAAAGAGAATGAATTTTCGCAGGACCCCAGACATCAAAGTGAATTTTCAAAAAAGGAACAGGACTTTTATTAAGTCTTGGTGAATATGAAATACGGTGGCTCTTGGCCAGTTCACAAATGTCACAATGGAAATCCAAATCATTGACAACCGAAAACAAATGAGGTTACAGCTTCTTAAGAAAACTAAAAGATAGATGACCTAAACGGCGATGCCATAACCATACAGCTTCCTTAGCATTCTCTACCCCATTAATCTGATTAGCTTGCCCCAAAACATGCGTCATTTTCTCTCCAATCTCTGTCACATCCAGGTAGTATAATTTTCCCCTTCTAACACCATAACCAAGAATCCACAGAGTTAGAATGTCCTGAAACACACAAAAAGACTGATAGAATTAGGTCACAATACATGCAAGAGCTAAAATAATTTAACCAACAAACAGGAGATTATAAGCTAGTGATGGGACAACTAAGACAGATTTAAGGGTTAAGGTATCAGATAAAGCAATAGAACCTTCTCCGGTGATCGGAGTCAAAGTACCATCAGCAGTAGAGACAACATTTTGAGGGGAATGTCTAAGGTTTTTCACAAGATTAGGGTCATTGGTCATATGATCAGATGCACCTGTATCAATTATCCATGTATTATTCAAAGTAACTTTACCCTTCATACCTGACTGCACTACTTTAGCGCAGACATTGTCTAGATGCTCTTCCTCTATAGTAGCAATGGTCGCCTTTCCCAGATTCTTTCACGGTTTCTTGGTGAAGTCCTACCAATTAAGTAACCAATCACTTCATAGCACCGCTCCTTACTATGACCTAATTCCCCACAGATAACGCATTTTTTGTTTGCATATGGGTTTGGTTTACCTTGAGGACGGTGTAGAGAAAGACCTGAAAAGCCTGGAGGAGGACCCGTTTTACATTGAACAGCCATAACAAATGATTCGGTAGGTACCGATAGCCCTATAGCCTGTTTCTTTGATTGCACCTTGCATATGTAAGCATAGCTCTGCTCCAAGGAGAATTTAGGTTCCTTGCGCAGGATTTCTCCACGCACTTGATCATACTCTGGGTCAAGTCCACTCAAAAACATGTGAACAAGTATCTGGGACATTGCTGAAGTCTCTTGAACTATAGCTGTAACATTATCATTTTGAGAGGCCATCCTTTGATCAATCTCCTGGAACATTGCCACTAACTCATTGTAGTAGGTTGGAATGGGCCGTCCATTCTACTTTGCTTCAAAACACTTTTTGTTCAACTCAAAGATTCGGGTTTCATCAGAATCATCATAAAAAGTTTTCTCTACAGCTTCCCAAATATCTTTTGCAATAGGAAGACGAATATACCGGTTCATAAGAGACGACTCCATGGAGTCAATGAGCCAACTTTTCACCTTTTCATTGTTCGTGGCCCAAGCTTCATACTTTGCAGAATTCATGGCGGGTTTAGCCTTCACTCTGGTCAGATAACCAACCTTCCCTCGTGCTCCAATGCGCATCCGCATGAGAGGAGCCCATATGGTGTAGTTGGATTCATTCATGACAACACTTGAAGAAAAGCAGAGTTGTCTTGTTGGGTGGTGTAGTGGTGATGGATGACTTGTGAGGATGGCACCATTGCCTTCTCGGGACTTGACTGTTCGCCCTGTTGTGAAATTTTAATTAAAACTCGCAAGCGCACGAATCGTCGTTAGTATAGTGTGCAAGTACGAGGTCGTTCCAACTGAAGATTGATAATCAATTTAAATCCTAACCTAATTAATCCAAACACAAAAACACATAAACAATCAAACTAAAGAAGATATGATTTTGAGGTTTTCGACTAAACAAATAATGTGAAAATTAAAGAAAGAAACAAAGAAACAAATAATGATAAAATCTAGGGTTTCATAATCAACCACTAACAATCCTATTTATGTTTCAATGCAATTAACATATTCTTTTGTTTCTCTAAATGATAATTCCCGTATCTAAGTCATTCTCAGGTACTTTAGACCATAGTTTTCCTTAATTTTATGATGCTCTCCCTCTCGAGTAAAGAACTTATATCCTAACAATGCAGTTTATCCTTCTCAGGATAAATTTAACATGCAAGACTCATTATGCTTTAAAAAATAAGGGAATCAAGCAAACCATTAGTCTTTCTCAAGTAATAATGTAATTTACCATACTTAATCATAAGAAGCTAATCAAATTATATTGCATCTCTGCTTCAAATTTGTCTTCCAATTACTATATGCAAATTAAGCCCTAAGGTGATCAATCAAAGAACTTAAACACAAAGCATCAATTCAAATAGTGATTAAGCATTCATCATAAAGAAACTATAAATCCATCAATAAAACATGAAAGTACATAAATAGTCATGATAAAACATCATCCTAACCCTAGAAAAAGGTTTAGTAAAATATATTTAAATAAAACATAGGAAAGAATGGAAGGGAAAAGAAGGAAAAGATAGATGAGTCGTCTCCTCTCCTTAGGCATCTACATGTGTTCCCAAGACGTCCTCCTCATGTGAAATTCGTGCTCTCTTATATAGGGAAGATTCCTACTCATCTCTGGCTTCAAGTTTCCTTGTAAGCTTTGGATTTGGATTTCTTTCTTGATTTGGAATGGGAAAACCTTGAAATATCTTTTGTAGAAGTAGGAATACATGTATTCTTGAATCCTCATCTGAATTAACTTCCTTGAAACATTAGGATTGACGATCTTGTGCCACGGAACTTGAGTTCTCCACGAATGTTTATAAATTCCCGAGCAAGTTTTCTATTTGACCTATCTTCACTCAAACAATCATAACTTTTTCTACAAGTATTGAAATCAAGATCTGTAAAATTTTACAGAAAGTAGACATCCGTAGCTTTCCATAATATGAGGCTCATTGTCTGATTCAATCTGGATGACTCCCGGTAATTTAGCGAAGTTGGATATTCTGCACAGGCAGATTCGGGTGACTCAGGATTGCAAAGCATGTTTCAATCGTTTTCGCTCATACTGGCTTCTTGTCTTCTCTTTATAGACAAACCTACAAAAACACTAAATTAACATAAATTACTCGAAATAAAGAGAACTAAGCATAAATACTAAGATTAAAAGGCATAAAAATATAGGAAAATATGAGCACATCAAATACCCCCACACTTAGACTTTGCTAGTCCTCGAGCAAAACAAACTAAAACAAAGACTAACTAGAACGAACACACAAGAATAAAAGAAAAATTCCTAATCCTTCCAATCACCTCAGAGAATCAATCTTAAATTTATAGCATTCAAATAACAACAATCATCAAAGTAGGTCCATGAGAACTTTCAATCGAGTGCTAATAAATTCCAATAACAACCATGCTTGTGTATCCAGCCATAAATCAATATAAATTTCCACAACCCAAATAGACACATGAAAATCACCTTCAACTCCAAATCTCACCAAGGATATCACTCAGAATAAAGCACTCAGATTTTCTAGGTAATTCAATTAATTTCACTCATGTTTATATGAGACGAATGATATAAAAAAGCAAAATAGCTCACATAAAAATTAAGATGGAAAGGCTCTTTTTGAAAAATAAAAATAAAGAATGGTCTCATACAAGAATTTCTATCACCTGAATTATAGAATCGCCTCATAGGCTCACCTCTTTGACTCATTTCCACAAATTGCTTCACACTTTTCCTAGGATCATAAAGGTCTTTAGTTATGGTTGTAATGAGGCTTAGGGTGTTTGGTTAGAAGAAACGAAAGATAAAGGAATTCAAAGGTCCTAAGAAACTAGTCGAGCACAAATAAATCAAGACTCAAGATCGCTGAATTCTCATAGTTGTTATGCTTTCACTTCTCAAATAACGAACAAGGAAGGCCTACTTCCACTGTGTTGGGCCTTGAATTCATTCTAACCTTCTTATACTCCAAACAACATTCCAAGAAATCTTCAAGACACTTCAAGACATGGCTCTATGGTGTGTGGTTCTCCATTCCTTTTTATTTTATTTTTTATTTGACCATAGAACAATGAAGAGAAAATCTGCAACGGAAACTCCAAGTTTCAATTCTTGCTTCTTGGTAGTTGGTATCATGTCAACTTACTCCTTTGTTTCTAACACATAGCCTCATTCCTTTTATTATTATCTTTTTATCTGTCACTTTCCCAAAGCAGCTTTCATTCTTGCTATCACATGCCAAGCCTGGAAACCTTTCTTTCAGAGCTCTTCTATTGTAACGTCAAAATTGTTTCTTTTTTATATATTTCTTTTCATTAGATTAGCTCTGTTTTACGTTGAAACATAAAACATCCCATCTCCAAGGTGCTACTAAACATCCCATCTCCAAGCTGGTACTACAGGTTCATGCTCTAGACAATAGCATTTCACTTCCTTTGACACAAAGGTTAAGGTGTGTCCAACTTTTTTCCTCTCTCTCTCTCTCTCTCTTGTTTTTCTTGTTGTCCTTATTTAGACACACCTTTGCATTCAAAACTAGTTTGACAATGGTAACTCCTTAACTGACATTTAGAAGTATGACCTGCAAATTCCACTTTGCCTTCAAGTACACATCACAACCCCCAAACTTGTTTTCTTCAATACACATTCTTTACTCCAAAATTCCTCATATGCATCTCCATAGTGCTCCATCAAGTTCTTAGAACATATGTAGGATATGTGTTTAAGGGTGAAGGTTAGGAATATATGTTTTATGAATGAAAAGGCTTATTATGGCTCAAAGGGCTATCTAAGTGATAATATAATATGGGATAGAGGCTATTTGGCTATGGTGGTGGTGATCCTAATTGCCTTAATCCCTTCCCAAAAATCATGTGAATCAATATAAAGTCTTGAGAGTCATTGAAGCAAGTTCGAGGACAAAATAATGAGATCATGTACAACCTATCTAACAAGAAAGATTATAGAACTAGTGTATAACACTCTCAAGAATAGGCAATTGGCTCAATAATCACATGGCTTAGACAAGTCTACACTAACCATCACATGCTTCTCTAGATCACAAACTTTCATATTAACAATGGCTGTTGTGTTTCAAGCATGATCATCATAAGAAATCATTAACAAAAGATTGATGTCCAGACCTAAATTGATGCTTATCATATTCATAAGCTTTTATAGAAATCTAATTTGTGTTCTCATCGTAGGTGTTGGAAGAAACTACAACAAAAAGACACACAAAAACAAAACTAAACATAACTATATATATATTTTTGGATTAAATACTGTTTACTCTCTATACTTACAGGGTTTTATCGTTTCAGTCCCTGACTTTCGAATTTCACCTGAAAAGTCCCTGAACTCTCAATTTCCTCCCAATTGGTCCCTGCCGTCAAAATTTTCTGTTAAAGTTGCTGAAAATGTCTATTATGCCCTCATTTACTTTTTTTTTTCTTCATTTTTTCTCTCTCTTTTATTTCTTTTTTTCATTTCACCTCTTGAAGGTCTGTGGATTGGAACCATCTTGAGGAGGAGATGAAAAGAAGGAGGCGAGAGAGCCGGAAGAAGAAGAGGTAAAAAGAAAAAAAAATAAAAAAATAGGGGAGGAGAAGCATATATATTTTTTAAAGTAATTGAGGGTATAATAGACTTTTTAGGAGAAAATAACGGAGTTTTTGACGGATGCTTGACGGCAAGAACCAATTTGGAGGAAATTGGGAGTTCAGGGACTTTTTAGGTGAAATTCAAAGGTCAGGGACTGAAACGATGAAACCCTATAAGTATAGGGAGTAAGCAGTATTTAACCCTATATTTTTTTAGAGTTGATTTCCAGTATTTCTACTAAGCTATTCTACATACAAATGTTCTCAAAAAGAAACCCAAGAAAGTCAAGAGACAGCGTACCTGTTCACTCCTCCAACCGGAAAACAAAGGAAATGACGCCAACAACATGGAATTCCAACCACCAAATGAAAGATTCAAGCTTTCCAAACACTAAAGGTTCTAACTTTACTCACCTCTTTTTCAGTTTCCAACAAAAATAGAGGAACAGTAACCACCCCCATCTCCCTCCTTTGTCTATATATAGAGACCTCGAGAGTACAGGGACTGTTGGACGTGCAAGGATGACGACACCATATCTCACCACGTGTTCGACATCTCTGAGCGTTACAGAGGTCATGCGCTGTCGCCTCGACTCCTTACCACTATGCCATTATTACATGTTACGGATTCCTGTACACCAGACTTCCAGCACACGAAAAACGAATGACAACAGCACATGTGTCATCAGGGCATAACATATGTGCCAAAATACGCATGAAACCCTACCACAGATTCGTGATAGCGACACAATGACAATTGCCAGAATGATCTCCTCACCCCAGCCAAGACTCCTCTTAAGTGGGGACTTGGGGGACTGGGGGGTAATGGTCTTACGGAAGCCACGTGGCATGAACTCGCCTTGCACTTCCGATACTTCTACCAAAGACAAACTCCCTACCCAAGAGAACTCTTGACTGGTGACTTGGGGGACCTGTTAGTATGCATATACTTCCCAGGCATAAGTATCGGAAGCACAAGACTCGTATCGCCAATATAGAAGTAAAGAAAGCTCCCAGCTGAGGGTTCCGATACCCTTCGAGGCGATTTCGGGAACCCCAAAAGTCGCACATGGAAAGAAACACAAATCTGCTACATTAAGGACATCTCCAATGACCCAAAGAGGTAACTGTTTATTATCGCTTTCCATTATCATTATCTTATAATGATACTAACTTAGGCGTCAGACTGTCAAAGGCCAGCACACCTGGTCTTCCTCTAACCTTTGTTTGTTTTACAGATAAGCGAGATCGATAGTGATAGTAGTAGACCAAGAGATCTCGTGATTTAACTGGATCAGACCCTTCCCGAGACAGTTGAAACAGTTGTAATAGGGTTAGTCTTACAGATATTCTCGGAGATATCTTATTTAATGTATGATTCAGTTTCCATGTAAGACTCATATTCTCTAGTTGTAATCTTTTATATAAAGAGACCCCTATTATCAATGAAAGACACAGCTCACTCTCAATATCTGATTCCCTAAAACAAATGTAAAATTTTGTGATTTAAAGAGATTATTTCTCCTCATGAAGTAGTTTGTGAATATATATGGATTGGATCCATAATTATGCATGTTTGAAGCAATTGTAGTTTGAAGTCTACTACAGATGAGCCTA
Source organism: Rosa chinensis (assembly GCF_002994745.2). NCBI lineage: Eukaryota > Viridiplantae > Streptophyta > Magnoliopsida > Rosales > Rosaceae > Rosa > Rosa chinensis. Next base: position 57,939,890 of record NC_037094.1, on the reverse strand, counting down.
CGAGCATTTATGAGGATAATGCCACTTGCATTGAACAAATGAAGCAAGGCTACATCAAAGGCGACAACACCAAGCATAATCAGCAACAACAGACTCTCCTCAAGATCAAAGTGAACTATGTTTGATCTGAGGACAATGTGGCAGACTTCCTCACTAAGTCATTGCCTAAAGCCACTTTTGAGAAACATGTTGGTAGCATCATTTGCAGAAGTTATCTGAACTCCCATGATCGTAGTCATCAGGGGGAGATGTTTACATGTTTGGTTTCGAAACATGAATGATGTGTTGTATTCTTTTTCTCCTTCGACCGAGATTATTTTTGTCCGACTGGGTTTTTGTTACTCGGCAAGGTTTTTGACTAGGCAATGAGAGGAGCACCACGTTTGGAGGACACAAGGAGGAGTGTTCAAGTATATTTGAATTATGTGTCTGGCCCAAAAGCTAGTGACTTGTCCAAGTTGTAATAGGGTTAGTCTTACAGATATTCTCGGAGATATCTTATTCAATGTATGATTTAGTTTCCATGTAAGACTCATATTCTCTAGTTTTAATCCATTATATAAAGAGGCCCATATTATCAAGGAAAGACACAACTCATTTTCTCCCAATTTCTGATTCCCTAAAACAGATTTAATATTTTTTCTCTATATGATTAATGATTTAGGTTAAATACTGTTTACTCCTTGTACTTTTGCTCGAAAAACACTTCAGTCCCTCGCTTTTTAATTTCACACGTTTACTCCTTCATCTTTCAATTTTTGACCAATAGGTCCATCCGTCTAATTTTGTCGTTAAATCAAGGGTAAAAATGTCTTTTTCCTCTCTTCATCCAAAATTTAATCAAAATGTCTTTTTTTCTTTTTCTGGTTTATTTCTTCTTCTCTCTCCATAAACAAATTCCCATTTTTTTTTTTTTTTTTTTTTTTTGTGTCTGATCCCACTCCAAGTACTCCAACTCGACTCTTCGGCCCACAACCTCATCTTCCAACTTCGGCGTCTTCGTCAGCACGTTTCGGAACGTCTCCTTCCTGCTCTTCCCCTTAAACGGCGTCGTCCCTTAGAGACACTCGTAGGTGAGAATCCCTAGGGCCCACCAGTCCATGGCTAACTCGTGACCCTCGCCCGGGACGACCTCGGGGGACACGTACTCCTCGGAGCAGACGGACGAGTTGGCCCACTCGCCGTTATCGGAGAAGCGAGGCTTGCGGTGGCTGACCGGGTTGACCAGGGCAGACTTGGCCTTCTTCAACCCGGCCTTGTTGTTCTCGTTGATAATGTTGATCCAGCGTGTGAGGTTCCTGCAATGTTTTCAGCGGATCTCCGGCTATGGAGGTGTTTCAGGCTTCTGGAAAGGTCGAAGTCCGTAAGGGTCACGTGACCCGACTGTTGGATCAACATGTTCTCCTCCGGCTTCAAATCCCGGTAAGCGATCCCCATGCTGTGGAGGTGCTCTAGCGCCTAGACGCTCATCGCCAGATAGAAGCGAATCACCATTTGGGAGAAAACGCTGTCGTTTTGGCGGTAGCGAGGACGTTGAGGCAGCCGCCGGAAAGGGAAATCGCTCTCTTCTCTGCTTGATTCTTGCTTGACAGCAGAGCTTCAAGGCCAAGAACATGTATGCCAATCTTTCCCATTCCAAGCCCAACCCCAAGTGAGTCCGATCTGCATGTGTGTTCGATTTGAGTGGTCAAGTTTTGATCTTGGTTATAAGTTAGGTGTTTTGATCAATTTTTGTTTGTTGATTTTGGAAGTGTAATTTGAAGTTTTCTGATGGCTTATGTCGAAGAGAGTACAGGAAGCAGAGATTGAGAAGAGTATGGACCAATGTTTTAAAAGGCTGAGGCGTAGCCAAGGCGGAGCTGGGAGAGCCTCAGCAAGACGTTCGCCTTGAGGCGTAAGGCGTAAGCCTTACGTATAAATTTCCTGTATTTACATATAGAAGTAGTCTTATATATAGAACATGTATTGTAACAAAAAAAAACATTATAAATTGTCATCCATTCATAATAAGCAAGTACTAAAACCATATGATTCAACAAAATCACCAAACCTATAATAAATCCAAAGATATAAAGGAGAGAATATTACAAAGAGAGAATATTACAAAGGAATCAAAGGTAATGTTCATTCATAGTCACAAACTAGGCAGTCGTGATCATCAGCTGCTTTGCTAATTGGTTTAACAATACTGGGGAACAAAATTACAAGCAAGACAAGCAGAGGCTTCAGCAGAGGCAGGATATTCATCTTAACTTGTTTACTCTCTTAGCAAAAATTTAGCCTATTAAACCTTTGAAATTGAATGTTCAATTATAAACATCAAAGCATCCAGGTTGTGGATCCGGGTCTACTAAGGGATGCCATTTATCAAATAACCATGTGTGAAGTCATGAAACAGCTATGTTCACATCCATGATACACCATCCTTCCAACTACTAAGTAGATCACATCCACAGCCGTACACGCAATGCACTATCAGAAGTTCAGAACAAAATCTAGGATATGTAAATCAAATCAACGCAAACAATTCACACGAACAAACAACTCACCTACAGTATGAACAATCAAGCAAAAACACTAAAGCTAATTCAGTAATCTAATTAAAGAACAATACCAACTCTTAAAAGAACAACGAACCTTCAATCGCACAGCCGCAGTAGTCGTCGATCGAATTCGACAACCGGAGCTCCAATTCGCCTCTCTCAATCGATCTGTGCGTGTGTAAGAAACTGAGAATCAGAGACAGATAGAGAAATGAAGGAAAGCAATATGAATGGGAGAGAATGAGACTGAATTCGAATGAGAGCCAAATAAACACGAAACATCCAAAGAAAGCAAGGAAAGTTGAGAGAAAAGCAAGATCATACCTCCTTCTTGTTCCAATTCTTCAAAAAACATATGGGCTCTTCATGATTTTATCAACTTTTCGAGTAAGGGATTGGGATTGGGTGTTCTTGAGAGTGAAGAGTCGAGGAGGAGGCTGTTGAGGGATTTGGGGCTTCGCTCGGGTATAATACATGACCAAATGAATGAAAACCCTCTTAAAACACCAAATCGAAGTCGTTTTGGTGTGTTAAAAAAAAAAAACAAAAATTCCAGGCGTACGCTCAGCACGCCTTAAGGCGCGATTTCTCAGCCTTCCACGCCTCCATCTCCGCCTCCTGCGCCTCTGCGCCTCATCTGCAAAACAGACTCACTTTTCTTCACGCCTTTTAAGCTTGAAGGCGCGCCTGACGCGCGTTTTTTAAAACATTGGTATGGACTAAGGTTTTGCAGGTCTCCATTAGAGAAGAAGGAGATTTTCATTTAGGATATGGTTTTGGGCGGCGAAGCAGTGGCATTGGTAATAGCGGTGGGGATTGGGGCATAGAGCTGTTTGGCCTTGAATTGGGATTTGATGGTACTGGGTTTTTGCAGGGTTTGGATGGAGCTCATAGATTGTAGATGATTGGGGCATGGACCTCCGTCTCCTCTCGGGTTTTTGTCAATGGGTTTTTGTTTATTTGAAGGAGGAGAGGAAGGTTACTGAGGAGATCGACGGAGGCGTTGTGCTGATTGTTGAGGTTTCTGCAGGGGAGAGGGAAGAAGAGATAAACCGGAAAAAGAAAAAAAGAAAAAAAAGAAAAAAAAAGAGAGAAAATAATAAAATTTAAATAAAAAAAGAGGGTATAATGGACATTTTCTCACAGAATGACTGCCACATCAGCAAGTTAACAGAGAGTTTGGATGGAGACTAATGAAATGGACCTATTAGTCCAAAATTTGAGAGTACAGGGACTAAACGTGTGAAATTAAAAAGCGAGGGACTGAAGTGTCTTTCGGGCAAAAGTTCAAGGAGTAAACAGTATTTAACCCTAATGATTTTATTGGTAGGTTTTCCAAAATGTTCGTCATTACTGTTTATTTAAGTCATATATTTCTTATTTGCAATAAATAAATTAATAGAATATTCAGTGAATAGTAAATGACCTAGTGACCAAGACACAACGAGTGGAAACAGATGTCCAGTGGCAGTGAATAGTGTTCTGACTCAGTGACCATGACCTAGTGATCCAACAGATGAACTTGTTAAAGAGATTTCTCTTAGATCTTGGTATGATATTGTTGAACAGAAGTATACATGTTAAAGAGATCAGCTCATCGCACTCATTTTTTTTCTCTGTGTATAGAGAAAGGTGATGAAAAACCCTTAAATAATAGTAAGTTTAGTGATTTCCACACCATAATTAAGACACGAAAGAATAAAGAAATAATTAAATGTACATATGGACAGGCAAGATTTGCCTTTAAGGGAGGAATAAGACATGGAGGAATAGAAAAAGAAGAATCAGAAAATGGGGAAAGAGCAAAAAAAAAAAAAGGGTAAGATTTGCAAATTTTATTTGTTTATTTTTATTTTTAAGAAATACTAATAGAAAATATTGTAAGTGTTCAAGTAAAACCCTAATTTGTGTTTGGCCCAAACTGTAGGTTACTTGACCTAGTGGTAATAGGGTTTAATTAGAAAAATCTATAGATTATGTTTCCTTGTAAGATTCAGACTCTATGCATTGTAATCCTCTATATAAAGAGACCCCTATTATCAATGAGTACACACAGCGATTTCATCTCAATTTCAGTTTCTCTAAAACACGTTATCAGCACGACGTCCTAACCCTAAAACCTAATAGCCAAAACCCTAAATCCGAATACAAAACCTTGAAGACCTTTCGGCCCTCGCCGCACACCTTCAAGACCTCCGCCCAAGGATTCCAGAACCGGTGGCAAACCACCAGAACCGGCCACCGGAATCTCCAAACAATCCGCAGCAAATATTCCACCTGTTCACTAACTTCTGGACATCCAATTGCTACCAAATTTTTCAAGAAGAAGCATCTTGATCCCAGAATTTAGGAACTGGAAGAAAAATCTAGAAAACTGGCCTAAAAATTACCCAACCGGCCAATTGAAAGTCCAGCAGGAAAACCGGCAGAAAATAGAAGAAAAGAAGGAAAAAAAAATAAAAAAGGGGGAGAAGAAGCTTGGCCCAGAAAGAAAGAAGAAGGAGCCCAACCCAAAGAAGAAAAGCCCAGAAGCCCAGTGACCTAACCCGGTCCACTGAAACAACTGACATCAGCTGCCGGACCCACTACCACGTCAGCTGCCGGACCCACTGCCACGTCATTTGTCAGACCCCATCTCCACGTCAGCAACCGGACCCACACTGCCACGTCAGCATCAGGTCAACCCCGGTCAACCACTTTTCCGGCGACTTTCCGGCCAATTTCCAGCCAGTTTCCGGCAACTTTTTCAAGCCATTTCCGACGACTTTTTCCGGCCAGATTTTCCGCCCACCTATTTCAAGGTCTTTTTTACTAAACGCTCCCGTTTTTTAGATTTTTTTTTTCAATTTCTCTTCTTTTTCGGGGACTTGCAACCTTCCTTCTTCTACCCCTCTTTCTTTATTATAGGGGAGACCAAATTAAGCCGAACTGTGGGGGTTCGTGGTCACTCCAAGCTTGGAGCTTGTAGAGTCCTCCAAACTTAGAGTTTGTTGAGATAAAACGATCGACCGCAAACATCATTGTTTAGATCTAATCCAACCCCTCTTGGAAATTCCTAATTTCTTGGAAGCGACTATGCTCAGAAATTTTATTTGTTTTCGTGGTAGCCTTTTTTCGCTCCGAAACTAACCATAATTTCTTGTTCTCTTTCAGGATGAGTAACCTGAACAGATTGGACTTTGCTCCAATGGGAACAACTGGCTCTGAATATCACAGGTGGGTTCGTGATGTCCGCCAGCATCTCAAGGCCAATGGAATCCTGGATACAATTCTCGAGCCTAGCCATGACGTGCTAACTGCTGAGCAAGCTCAAGCTTTGGAAGCAAATAGAGCAGCCTTAGAGGCAAATAAGGCGAAAGCCATCATCTTAATGACTCGTCATATGGATGATTCGCTCCAGTACGAGTGTATGAATGAAGAGACCCCAGAAGGCTGTGGGTCTCACTCGAAGAAAGATTTGGCAATGTCCGTGACTCCCTGCTTCCTGACCTAGAAGTGAGATGTCATAGCCTCTGCTTCTGTGATTTCAAGTCAGTTCTTGACTACAACTCGGACGCACTTCGCATTAAATCCTTAATGGAATTCTGTGGTAAAGAGATCACAAATGCGATGTTGATTGAGAAGACTCTCTCTACCTTCCCCGTCTCTGCATTGATGGCTGCTAAAAACTATCGAATCGATGTTACTGCAGGACGGATCACAAGGTTTCATGAGCTCATTGGAACTATGAATGTCACCGAAAAGCATGACAACATCCTTGTGAAGAACTATAATTCGAGATCCATAGAAACAGAGCACATTCCGGAATCCAATTATAGTCGCACCTCTAAGAGAGGACGCCAAGAGTGAAACCCAAATCTTAGGGATACTTCTGGACGTTCTGGTCCATATAATCACTCTACTTGGGAAGGTAACCGCCAAAATAGGCGAACACGAAAATGAAGAGGTAAACATGGAAAGAGATAGGGAGGCAACGCCTCTGGCCATGTTGGTGGCGCCACCAACACTAAGAGCCATCTAAATGAAGCTTACAAAGCACCTCAATCAATGAAGTTCGAGCAAAGAGATGTATGCTATCGATGTGGAGTGTCTAATCATTGGGCACATATTTGTAGAGCTCGTGAAGAACTTGTCACCGCCTACAAAGCATATTGTGAACCAAGAGAAGCTCACTATGTGGAACAAGAAGATTAAGAAGATGATCTAGGGTGAAGGGTTGAAGACTACAAATCTGGCTGGGATCAATAGGTCGCCAATTCTGTTTAAGTCTTTATTTTTGCAAGAGATGCAATAGGCAATTGCCATATATTTTTGTAGTAAATGCCAATGGTTTAGTCTTTCTTCAAAGTAGGCTCACCCAAAGTAAGTGTGATGTCTAGGAAAGTTATGAGATTAGTGGTACTTAAGTGAGCCTTGCTCCACCGACATCTCTCTACTCACCTGGTCACATTTATTTTGGAATTACCGAAAGAAGTTAGATGACTACCATTGTTTTGCATTAGCTAGCATTTTGGATTAGATTTTGTTTGGTCAAAGAGACAATGATGTAACTCCGTTGGCTTATGAATAAAATGTCGAGTTCTTTTCATTATGACTCCATTTTGATTATGAGCATATGACTTTGTGACTATGATGGTTGGGCCATCAATATTAATTCAAGGACATGGAATAGCCCAAGTTCCCCTTGCTAAAAGGCACCTTGATTATTGTCGTAAAACTCTCTACGCTCCTAGGGAAAATTGTACCTATGAGTAGCCAACGGATTTCATGAGAAAACACATGTAGAGAACGGAAATGAGTTCCTTTGTAATACCTCTAATGTTTGCGAACAAAGGAGCATCTTAGAGAAGTTTATGTGTCTCTCTAGTGGACTCTATGTCACTATTCGAGCTATTAATCCAATAAAAGTTATGAGAGAAGATCTCTTGGATTTAGACACATATTGGCTTTGTCACGACAAGATAGATCATCCTAGTCATGATACGATGATTCGTCTACTAAAGACTTCACATGGACATCATTTCTTTCGAGTGAAATGAAGCATGAATCAAAAGTTGATTTCTGGACTAAATGTGACCGACGCAGTTGCCTAGAGCACCGCCTCAGTCCACCACCAGCCTAGGGCTGGCGCAGTCCCTATCCTAGACGCCATGGATGGCGGCCATCATGGTGATGGCACCCTAGGTGATGTTGCAATCACCAACTTGCTTCAAATAGCGTTTCAGACGCTCAGGCCTAACCAAAATTCTCATTAGTTGCTTCTAAAGCCTCTCGCTCGTTTTACAAAGCCCATTCTTTAGGGAAATTAGGACTGAGACAGTCCTATGCAAAGGATATGAAAATACTCATTATGTTCTTACATAGATATGGACTAGTTCAACCAACTATTGCGGACGTTTAAATATCTCATGATGTTGGTTGACACGCAAACACGCTGGTCACGTGTTGTGCCATTGTCCACTTGTAAATGTTGTTTATGCTACACTCCTAGCACATATCATACAACAACGGGCTCACTCCCCGGATCATCCTATTCTGTCAATTGGACTTGACGATGCTTATTGCATTGGGACTGATGTTGGACATCATATTCCCATGAGCACACCAAAATAGTCTCGCGGAAACGACTACGATGGTAGTCCTGACATTGGTAATGTGCACCAACCTCCTTATATCCGCTTGGGGTGATGCAATATTGCATGCAGCTATGCTAATTCGTCTAATCCACCGCCACTCAATCTACCACTGCTTTATAGCTAGTGACTGGATGCCAGTATCGTACTTACACATACTTGAGTGTGCCATTTATGTGCCCATTGCGCCGTCACAGTGCACTATGATGGATCCTTACAGACGAATGGGAAACTCAGTTGGATTTGAAACTCCGACAATCGTCCGCCACTTAATGCCCTTGCAAGGTGATCTCCTTACCGCTATTTGTGAATATCACTTTGATGAGACAGTCTTCCTGTTGTTAGGGGGAGATAAGAACACAAATGTTCAGCGGGAACGACAGGAATTGTTGTAGTCTGTCCCCACTATGTCTCATCTCGATCCCTACTAAAGTGACGGGATCACACATCTACTGCAAATATGCCTGCAAGGAAGTACGTCCCTACGAGAAGACGTAGCGCCACCCTACACTGAGGTAGGCATGGCGCCAACGCCAAAGAGAATGGCACTCTGGCGTTACAGGCCATGGCCCCAGCTAGGATGCGTGGGAGGCCCGTGAGTTCGAAGGATACTTTGGCATATTTCAATCCTTTGATCATCAAGACTCAAAATTCGTCTCATGAGAATCTTCCGGGTTATGGTTATCATTGGGGGACGCCTCGACGTCAGAACCTATTCCTGAGAATATAGAGCTCTATGAAAATTACACTAGTGTACATGAGATGTGGGATAGAAACTCCATCATAATTGATGATGTAGTCATGCACTTCGTTGCGCATGAGTTTGTTGAGTCCGATGATATCGAACCATACTCTGTTGATGAATGAATGCCAACGTATAGAAATTTGGCCTAAATAGAAAGATGCGATCCAGGTTAAGTTGGATTCTCTAAACGAAGAGGAAGGTTTTTGAGCCAGTGATGCCAACACCTCATAACATAAAACCTATTGACTAATGGGTATTCGTTAGAATGCGTGATGAGAAAAAGAGATGGCAATCTCGCCTTATGGCTCAAGGCTTCTCGAAAATGCCCTGGAATCGACTATGATGAGACATATTCTCTTTTAATGGATGTCATTGCACTCCACTACCCTGTCAGTTTGGTAGTTTCTGAATAACTGAACATGCAGCTTACAAATGTGGTCATTACTTATCTCTATGGGGATCTAGATACGGAATGTACATGAAGGTTCATGGTGAACGTCATTTACCCAAGTCAAGTGGCTCTAGACCACGGAGCGCATTTACAATAAGGTTGAAACGCGCACTAAGATGACTACTTGATTGGGAGGGGATATGCCCATGCGTTTTCATAACAAGCTCCAGATTCTATCGCGGTTCATGTTGGACATGATCTTCATTAGAAGCCCTTAAAGACTTAAGGGAAACCGCTGAACACTTGAAATCTGAGTTTGAGATGAAGGATTATGGGAGAACACGATTATGTCTCGATTTGGAACTTGAGCATCGTGTTGAGAGATGCTTAGGCGTTTTGACAAGGTCAAGCTTTCAAGCACCCCCATGATCGTCCGTAGTCTGATCGTGAAAAGGATCCTCTTCGTCCGAAGGATGATGGCGAAGATGTGATAGAGGCGGAAGTGCCCTACATAAGTACAATAGGCGCATTATTGTACTTAGTTCAATGCACAAGACCAGACATCTCATTTGCAGTGAACTTGTTAGCTAGATATAGCTTCGCGCCAACGCGATGCCATTGGATTGGTGTAAAAGATATCTTTCGATACTTGAGATGTACGTTTGATATGGGCTTGTTCTATGCCTATAAAAAGATGATGGATTCGGACCCATCACAAACCAGGAACACCGCCAACACTGGCCTGCATCTATTATCCCCATCCCAAAACGACATGTGTTTTGGAAGGTTTTGCTGATATTGGGTATCTCTCTGACCCATACAAAGGTCATTCCCAAACTGGTTAAGTGTTCAGCATGGGTAAAGACCATGATATCTTGGAGGTCTACAGAATAGATCCTAGTCGCTATATCTTCGAACAATGCAGAGATTATTGCTCTTCACGAATTGATTCGTGAATGTATATGGATTGGATCCATAGTTTCGCATGTTCGAACAATTGTGGTTTGAAGTCTACCACAGATGAGCCTATGAGCATATAGGATAATGTTGCTTGTTTTGAAGCAAGGCTACATCAAAAGCGACCACACCAAGTATAATCAGCAACAACAAACTCTCCTCAAGATCAAAGTGAACTAGGTTCAATCTGAGGACAGTGTGGCAGGCTTGCTCACTAAGTCATTGCCTAAATTCCACTTTCGAGGAACATATTGGTAGCATCGTTTATGGAAGTTATCCGAACTCCCATGACCGTTGTCATCAGGGAGAGATGCAGACATCAGGGCGAGATGTTTACATGTATGGTCTCGAAACGTGAAGGGTGTGTTGTGCTCTTTTTCCCCTTCGACCGAGATTATTTTTGTTCCACTGGGTTTTTGTTACTCAGCAAGGTTTTTAATGAGGTAACGAGAGAAGCACCGCGTTTGGGCAACACAAGGGGGAGTGTTCAAGTAAAACCCTAATTTGTGTTTGACCCAAACTCTAGGTTACTTGACCTAGTGATAATAGGGTTTAATTAGAAGAATCTAGAGATTATCTTTCCTTGTATGATTCAGACTCTATGCATTGTAATCCTCTATATAAAGAGACCCCTATTATCAATGAGTACACACAGCGATTTCCTCTCAGTTTCAGTTTCTCTAAAACAGTAAGGTGGTTTTATTCAGACCTCCTAATTTGCTATTTGGGTCTTCCATAATTTAAAAAAAAAATTAATTCCTCTTTACACCTTTTTCCTTCTAACCAAAAAAGAAAAGAAAATAAAAACACCAAAGTTTTCTTCTCCTAATTTTAAGGTGGAAAATTCCAATCAAAACTCAAAAGTGAGTAAGTTTTGGTGGGAAAACGGGGGAGAAACTCTGGAGATACACTGGTGTAGTTGGAGAAATTGTGTATGAGAAAAGAAGAAGGAGGCCTTGGGGTTCAGATATATGAAGGCATTCAAACAAGTAATGTTAGCGAAAACGGTGTGGAGAATTTTTTTTAGGGTAAAGACTCATTGGTGAGCAGATTACTTCAAGCAAAATATTTTCCAAAGTCTTGTTTTTTAGATGCATCTCTGGGAACTACTCCATCAGCTATCTAGAGAGGCATGTTATGGCAGAAGCAAGTGATAGACAAAGGAACTCGATGGTGGATTGGGAATGGAAAAGAGTGAGTATAATTCATGATCGGTAGATACCCTGTCCAACTAATTTTAAGGTGGTGAGCCCAATCTCGATGTCGGTTGGTGGAGTCTCTATTCACTACTTCAGGAGCTTGGAATGTTCCATTAGTGAAATCTTTATTTCTTCCTTATGAAGTGGACATGATCTTAAGTATGCCATTGGGGTTACGAACTATCCCTGACAAGCTTGTATGGCACTTTACTAAGTCTGCTGTGTATTCCGTGAAGTTTGGGTATTGGGTGGCTAGAGACATGCAGCTTACAAAGCCAAGTCTGATTGCTAGCTCAAGTTATGATGGTAACAAAGGTCTGTGGAGAAAATTGTAGGGATTGAACATACCTCACAAGATTCGTGTCTTTATTTAGAAGGCAGTTCTTAACTACTTGCCATGTGCAATGAATTCGTAGGAAAATTCTTGAGGACCCGTGTTGTTGGCAATGTGGGGCATCTTCAGATCAGTGCTTTCATATCATGTGGGAGTGTCCATGTACATACATGTACATTTGCAAACATAATTAGCTATAATGGGCCACGCTCATTGTACCGCCGAAGGTACTAATTCCAACTAAAGGAATGACACGCAGACGCACCGCCAGGCAGGCTACAGCCTCAGCGTCGGACCACCTCCAGATCACCGTCGACGCGCCGCCACGCGCCACGCCAAGATGGCATCAGAAGCTTCTGAAACTGGGAACTGAAGTATATCAGTCCCACATAGAAAACAAAGAGAAGATCAACCTCTTCCTCACCTATAAAAGGTTCTCTCCTCTCTCCTCATTAGGGACGCATTCAATACTTATCTACTGTTACTTTGTCAACACAAATACATTGACTAACTTAGGCATCAGAGAGCAGAAGACCGCCCGGCTCGGTCTCCCTCTGACGTCCGTTGTATTTCACTTGACAGGTAACGGGAGCTTCGAGAACAACACAAGTATTAATCCGCCCACCGGATCAGCGTTAGCTAGGGTCCAGCTACCGCTGGACTTTCAGATATCAACATTGGCGCCGTCTGTGGGAACCCTTGAACAGAAGGTCATCCCACTACAATCACCATGACTAACGGTAGCGGGGGAAACGCTGAGGAGCAGGCAGAACACCCCGCCATCCCCCAACCCTCCGACCCCGCGATAGGCGTTAACCACGCACTATTCACAACCCCGGCCAACCCCGGCGGTGAGGCAAATCCAGGCAGCAGCCGCCCATCAGGCCAAGATCTCATCACCATGTACGAGCTAGCACTGGCGGATCTTCACAAGGCAAACAGAGAACGTGAGGAGGAGCGCAGGGAAAAGGCTGAAGCCCAAAGGCAGGTGGCTACACTAATGACACGTTTTGAGGAACTAAAGAAGACGCTGGCGGCCACCGACCGCCCAGCACAGAGCGAGCAGTCACGTAGCACCAGGCGTAGTCGACCCAGCACCGGAACATTGGTACCAGGGCCGGTCGTACAGATGTAGGTACCGCTGAACCCACCTGAGTTGTTGGGAATGGGACCGCCGCCCATACCTCAGCTAATGTTAGAGCAAGTGGCGGAATCACTCCCGCACACCAACCGCTCAGAAACTAGGGCGAGGACAGAAGGTAGTCCGCCTGTACCGAGGTGCAGGCCAACCCAGCGGATCATTCAGACCGATTCCGCCGACGAGGCAACCGCCCAGCTATTGGAAAGGATGCACCAACTGGAGCAGAGATTGATCCGGGCGGAGTCGGGCGTCCCAGCGCCAACTCGGAATCCGCTCTTCACTTCCAGACCCGGGCCCTTTTCCGCTGCAATTCTGCAGGCTGTCAGACCAGCATATGCAAAAACCCCAAAGATGCCGCACTACGGCGGAATGTCCGATCCCTTCGTCCACATGGACACCTTCAAGAAGGTCACCAACAACAAGGGTTTCGACGACGCCACCTTGTGCCATTTGTTCAGCGAAACGTTGGATGGCGAGGCAATGAACTGGTTCTTTGAATGTCCGCCAGGTTCTGTTGGCTCATTCCATGCACTATCACACGCTTTCCTCTCCCGTTTCATCTTATTGTCCGCCGGGCATCACAACACAAGTCAGCTGTTCAGCGTTAAGCAGGGGGAGGACGAATCACTGAAGGCCTTCGTCACAAGGTGGCGGGCGGCAGCTTCTCAGTGCCGCGACCTAGACAAAACTATGGCATTAGCGGCCTTCAGGAAGGGACTTCTCAAAGGACCGTTCCTCTATCACCTCAACTACAGTCATCCCAATGCGACGTATGACCACGTCATGAGTGAGGCGGTCATTCACGCCCAGGCGGAATTCATCACATATGGAGAAACCCCACCACCACCAGCAACGCCAACAAAGTCAACACAACCATCCTCCAGTCACCAAGAAACCGCTAACAAAACCCCCCTAGCACCGCCAACTGACAAGAAAAGGGAGTGGCAGCAGGGCCACCACCAGAACAAGCGGCAGAAGGACCAGCATTACAACAGGGGAAACCGCCCAACCCATGGAGATAACCGCAACAAGCAGGCGGAGTCCTCGCAGCGGTATGCAGTTTTCACGGTCTTAACGGCCTCGTATGAAGATATCTATAATCAGTGCAAGGATCAGATTCCGCCGCCACCCCCTCCAAAGTACCCAAAAACGGGTAAACCCAGGAACACCGGCAAGTGGTGCAAATACCACAAGGACAGTGGCCACAATACCAATAGCTGCAATGCTCTCAAAACAGCCGTTGAGACCTTGTACCGTGACGGCAATATGGAACAGTTCAGGGTGCGCCAACCACCACCAGTAATTGCCAACGTCGAGACCTTGGGCCGCATCAACACCATCGATGGCGGTGCTCCAATCACCAACATGTCCCACATGGCAAGAAAGCGCTATGCACGCGCTAATCATCCGAAGGAAGTCTGCAACATCCGCTACGAAAGATCCGCCAAACTCCCAAGATCAGGTTGGGAACCTATTACCTTCTCAGAGGAGGAGGAACGCGGAGTGCATTTACCCCATGATGACCCATTCTTGGTCGATGCCATTCTTGGCAAATTCTCAGTGGGGAGAATCTTAGTGGATAGCGGATCCGCTGTCAACGTTATCTTCAGCGGTTGCTACGACCATCTCAAGCGAAACAAAAAACTACTCCAGGATCACGAGCCACTGCTCAGCTTTTCTGGTGATGTCACACAACCGCTAGGGTCGGATTACATGCGCTTGGTTATTGGCACTAGTCCGTGCAAGGCGGAGGTGCATACGGAGTTCATTATCGTCGACTGTGTCAGTTCATACAACGCCATCATTGGTCGACCAGCGCTTAACAAGCTCAAGTGCATCATTGCCGGGTACATGCTTCTCATGAAGTTCCCCACACCCAACGGCACGGGCTGTGTGAGGGGAAGCCAGCAGCTGGCACGAGAATGTTATTCAACGACTATAACGCGGTCAACGCGCCGCCATGAAATTCTGACAGTGGGTAATGAGGCACCGCCACCAAACATCTTTGAGGATCCTAGGGATGAGGAGGAGAAATATGTAAGGAAGGAGCCGGTCAACCCGGGCACGTCATTAAAGGTTGTCTGCATCTCAGACGAACACTCTGAGCGGACAGTCCGCATAGGCGCCCAACTAGATCCAGAGGTGGAGGCAGAACTCACTCAATTCCTGCGTGACAACGCCGCCGTCTTTGCATGGTCCTACGCGGACATGCCAGGTATCTCCCCTGAAATTATCACTCATAAGCTGACCATCAAACCCTCCTTTTACCCTATCAAGCAGAAGCGGAGGGCCTTTGATGAGGAAAAATACCGGGCAATCGGAGAGGAGGTCGCCAAACTACGGGACATTGGGTTCATCCGCCAAGTCATCTATCCCCAGTGGATCTCAAATTTGGTAATGGTAAAAAAGCCCAGTGGCAAGTGGCGGATGTGCGTCGACTTCAAAAATCTCAACAAGGCATGCCCAAAGGATAGTTTCCCGCTACCTCGTATCGATCAGTTAGTCGATTCAACTGCCGGACACGAGCTCCTCAGCATGATGGACGCTTTCTCCGGATACAATCAGATCAGGATGCACCCCAGCGACCAGGAATGCACCACCTTCACCACCGACAAAGGCCTCTACTGCTACAATGTCATGCCTTTCGGTCTGAAGAACGCCGGTGCAACTTACCAGCGGTTGATGAACGCCATGTTCGCTGAGCATATGGGCAAAATCATGAGGTCTACGTGGACGACATGCTAGTTAAGAGCATAAAGGCCAGTGGGCATGTGGCAAACCTCAGGATCATAGTAACCATCCTCCTGGCCTATGATATGCGCCTCAACCCAGAAAAATGTTTCTTTGCAGTCACCGCTAGCAAATTTCTCGGTAACATCGTCAGCGAGCGAGGTATCGAGGCTAACCCGGATAAGGTACAGGCCATCCTTAACCTGGCGAACCCCGAGTATAAGGTGGACGTCCAGTGCCTCCAGGGCAAGTTAACCGCCCTTTCTCGATTCATCTCTCGACTCACTGATAGGTGTGCCCCATTCTTCAAACTACTCAAAACAACTCACAAGAAGGTCATTGACTGGAACCCAGAGTGTCAGGCGGCGTTCCAGGGCCTAAAGGAATACCTGGCGGCAGTCCCTCTCCTTTCTGTCCCTGTGCAAGGAGAAACACTGTTCATCTATCTAGCGGTCTCGGCAACGGCGATAAGTTGCGCCATTGTCCGGCGGGAAGGCCAGGATGAGCTCCCAGTGTTCTACGCCGGCAGAGGCATGAACGGAGCAGAAACAAGATATTCACCGTTGGAGCAACTGGCCCTCGCACTTATTGTTGCCGCCAGACGCCTCCGGCAATACTTCCAGGCTCACACGATCCATGTGTTAACCAATCAACCGCTGAGGCAAGTGATGCAGAACCCTGAACACTCGGGGCGCCTCAGTAAGTGGGCCATTGAGCTCAGCGAATTCGGCATAGAGTACAAGCCAAGAACGGCCATGAAGGGCCAGGCAGTGGCTGACTTCATCGCTGAACTTACTGAGCGTCAGCCGGAACCCGGTACTCAAACAGAGCCCGGAACAGAAATAGTCAACGGTGAGGAGGCAACTCCCCTACAGTCAGATTGGAACCTGCATGTGGACGGCTCCGCTTGCGCCAAGGCCAGCGGCGCCGGAGTCATCTTAACAGGACCCGGGGGACTGAACGCGGAGTACGCGTTGAAATTCAACTTCAAAGCTTCAAACAATATGGCGGAATACGAGGCACTTGTCACCGGTCTACTCCTCGCCATTGACTCAGGAGCTGACAGCGTCAACATATTCAGCGACTCGCAACTAGTCGTTAACCAGGTCAACGACAG
This sequence comes from Rosa chinensis, assembly GCF_002994745.2. Classification (NCBI taxonomy): domain Eukaryota; kingdom Viridiplantae; phylum Streptophyta; class Magnoliopsida; order Rosales; family Rosaceae; genus Rosa; species Rosa chinensis. The sequence goes on along the minus strand of NC_037094.1, from coordinate 57,923,100 downwards.
CTTCCTAGCCAAGGACCAACAGTTAGCGGCATATTTGGGGTACGTCAAAACCTTGTTAAAAAAGTTCAAATTTCACACCATCACACAAATCCCCAGGGAAAAGAACACCAAGGCTGATTCACTGGCGAGACTGGCAACCGCCCAACCACATCAGAGTCCAGCGGACACAAGGGTGGAGTACCTTGACAAGCCAAGTATCACAAAGACCCTGGCGGAGATTTTCAACATTCAGGTCAATCCCAGCTGGATGGACGAGATCATTGCATATAAGCGCAGCGGCACATTGCCAGAAGATAAAGTCCACGCAAGACAACTCAAGCGCAGAGCAACCCGCTACAACATCCAGGATGGCAAGCTTTACCGCCAGGGATTCACCCATCCCAACCTCCGCTGTCTAACCCCAGAGGAGGGAAAGGTCGTCTTAGCAGAAATCCATGGCGGAGAATGCGGAAACCACTCTGGCGCCAGATCCTTGGCCAACCGCACAATGCGACAAGGTTACTTCTGGCCCACGCTTGGTGATGACGCCCGGCGGATTTCGAGGTCTTGCTACAAATGCCAACAGTTTGCAGATCTCCCACACGCACCGGCGGAACCACTATCAGTCATCATCGGCCCATGGATTCATTCCACGTGGGGCCTTGATTTGATGGGAAAGTTCCAAACCGCCAAGGGCCAGTTCAAGTACATCATTGTCGCCATCGACTACAACAGTAAGTGGGTAGAAGCGGAGCCACTGACAGCAATAACTACCGCAAAGGTAATTCGCTTCCTTTGGAAGAATATCTACTGCCGCTATGGTGTCCCACATACAATCATTACAGACAACGGCACACAGTTTAACAATAAGGAACTCATCTCATTTGCCGCCAACCTGGGCACCAAGTTAAGTTTTGCATCTGTCGCCCATCCCCAAACCAACGGCCAGGTCGAAGCAGCAAACAAGATAATCAAGAAGCTGCTAAAAAAGAAGCTCGACGACGCCAAGGGTTTGTGGGCGGAAAAACTTCCAGAGGTCCTATGGGCCATCCGGACCACTCCAACTACCGCCACCGGCGAAACTCCTTTTTGTATGATGTTCGGCACAGAAGCTGTCCTTCCTATTGAGGTAACTCAGCCTACCGCTAGGGACAACGGCTACTGCCCAGAGACCAACAGCGACGGCGTCAACTTGGACAGGGACCTCCTAGAAGAAAAAAGACACAAGGCCCATTTACACAATTTACAAAACAAACAACGGGTATCGCGTTTCTACAACGCCAGAGTCAAGGCCCGGAACCTCCAACTGGGGGACTCGGTCATGAAGGAAGTCATCCCTCCACCAACAAAATTCCGCCCAACATGGGAAGGCCCGTACAAAATTGTGGAAGTCGTTAGCCCAGGCACCTTCTACTTAATGGACAAAGACGGCGTCACATCGACCCACCCATGGAATACTGAACACCTTCGGTATTACTACAAATAGTCAGACCGCTACCCAGGAGCATCTTGACTTAGCTAAATTTTTTGTTCAAATATTTAGCTAAGGGAAGCTACCCAACGGGTACTACCCCACTTTTGTACACTGATCCGTCAGCTATCAATGAAACGAGGAATTATTCAAACCATTGTTACCAAGTCTAGCACTGAAGGCAACTGGCAACACCAGCAATCGTCGGCGGACCTCGTCCGCTACGTGGTGCACTTGGACCAATCTTAATTCCTTTAATGTTTCATTGATCGACATAAGAAATATATATAACTCAAAACACTAGCACTGCAAACACATCATGGCAAACCAATTCAGAAATTTATTTCACTTCCCAACATTCTTTACAAACTGTCGTGCCTCAGCGGCCACAAAACAAAAAAACAAAAAAAAAAGTAGGAAAGTCTCCAGCGGCCTCAGCCGGCTTCAGGGGTTGCCTTCGACATTTTCTGCTTCAGCGGGCGGCGGCACGATCGATCGACTCGCTTGGTCGGACCCTCGCGCTGTCGGACTGGGGGTCTCCATGGTACCATCCGCCCGGGTGTGCGCCTCCAGGAATCCAGCACGTGACACCTCCGACGGGGTGGGGTGGGGAGTCTGCTGGGACCCTTCCGCCGGATGAGCGCCACTTTCTCCGCTGCCCGAGCAGGCACCTCCAGCTGGGGCAGGCACAACGTCTGTCTCCGGCGGGATACTCTCAGCCGGCGGCGCGTCAGGCTGTGACGCTTTGGCGAAGTCAATGGCGCCCTTCCGCTTCAGCATGTCTATGTTTGCTCGGGCCCCAGCCTTCGCCGACTCGGTCATCGCCTTCTTAAACTCCGCCGACTGCTTGAACGCCTCAACGGCGGCGGCCGCAGCGGTACTCCCTTCAGCCCTCAGCCGGGTAACCTCACCCCCAGTCGCTTCACTTCAGTCATTCTGTCGGCGGACTCCCGCTGCACAATAATGAGTTTTTTATCCTTGGCGGCTATCCGCTCCTGCAGCAGGACGATGTCTTGCTCCAACTTGGAGACATATTCATTCCTCTCCAAGTTCCGCTCAATGGCTACGTTGAGCTTACCGCGGACGTCGGCATAGTCACATTCCGCCTTGGCAAGCCCCCGCTCTGCCTCCGCCAGCTTCTCCTTCGCCTCCGCCAACTCCCTCTGGAGACCTTGGATTTCATCCTTGAGCTCCCCCTCAATCAGGGGCCGCTTCGACGCCGCCACGAACATGTCGTGCAGTCCCGCCGATATCTGACCAAACGCCGAGCTGAAGGGCGATTGGTCAATTGCCGTGGGGCGCGAGATACCCGCTAGGCCGCCGAACCCTAGCCGTTCGCATAGATGGAAGAGGAACTCCCGCTCACCATCTGTCATGAACGCAGCATACTCGGCAAACGAGTCCAGGTCACTAACAGCGGGTGCCTCTCCATCCACCGCAACAGTTTTCGAAGGAACTTGTCGAGCCTTCTTCTGTCGGCGGGCCCCAATCACCTCCACCTCCTCTCCCTCTTCCTCGTCAGGAGAATCAACCTGCCGGTTTTTTCTCTCAAGCGCCTTTTGGTTCCCGGCGGCGGTCCTCGTCACTCTCACTGGCGGCTCCTCCCTTGTCACAATGACACTATCCGCCGGTTGCACCACCTTTCCCTTTTGGGGCCACGCCTGTGGGCAGGCATCCGCTCCTTCTGTTGCCCAGCTGCAACGCTCCCCCTCACCCCGCCAGCCGCTTCGGTCCCCGCCTGCACTACCGGCAGACCATCCTCACCAAGATGGGAGTGGTGCGGCATAGGCAACACCACAGGAACCTCGGACTGACTCAGCGCCAGTGTTTCGGGGTTCACCAGTGTCTGTTGGGCAGCCAAACCCTCGGCGTACTTGGCCTCCAGAAAGTTGTCTATCTCGGCGCGGTCCATGGCCTTTTCAAAAGCGTCGCGACTTGATTTATTACCCGGCGGGGTTTCTAAAAAAAAAATTTACCAGTCAGTCCGGATCACACTTACAAAAAAAAAAAAAAAAAAAAAAAAACAGAGAAAACGTCCTGGCGGAGATTTCTCACCAATGGAACGCGTTAACCGTTGGTCGACCAGCAACTCCCAACCGGTCAGAAGTAGGAAATCTAGCAAGTTGCGGTTCCGCCAGCAACCTCTGATCCTCGCTACGAGACACTCTTCTTCGCGCGTTAGCGTGTACCGCAGTCCCGCTGCACAAAAACGGTAATCGTTAGTGATAATACAAGTGCAAATACGTAAACCCGCCAACTACGTACAGCGGAAACCGGTTACCAACCTCGAATGGGTTGGAACTCCGACTTAATCCTAAATGTCGGCCCTTCCTCGTTCGACCTGGCATGATACTCCCAACCCTCTGTGGTGACGCAGAAGGTCCCCCGCCAGTAGGACATTGAGTCCCTTAGATTCTCGATCAGCTTGGGCGCTCCCTGCCGGCGGCTCAAGTTCACTTGCCCTTTGCAACCTCGGCGCTTCACGTACACCAGCTCGTAGAAGTGAAGCACTTCCGCCACAGTAGGCCCCTCGCACCCGGACAACCGCCAAAGTGAGTTCATGGCCAACATCAACCGCCACATGTTGGGGCAAATCTGACCAAAAGCAAGGCCAAATTCGCACACCAGGATTTGGAGATTTGGCACCAGCGGGAATGTCACTCCTTGGCGGAATATCGCCTCGTGAACGGCAGCAAATCCCGCCGGGAGAATCGAGGCCTCCTCATCCGCTGTCGGCGGGCGCAGCTTCACGGAGCCCGGCAACCGAAACGTCTGCTTCATTCGGTTAACAGCGGCGGCGTCCATCCGCCCTCCTGCCTCGTCGACGGCGGTGCCATCCGAGAGGAACCACGCCGACTCAGCATTCTGCCCCGCTACTTCTCCTTCTCCAGCGGAGCCGCTAGCAGCACTGTTGCTCGCCAAACGCTCATCGCGCCTAGCTTTGGCAGCAGCGGCCTCACCCGCCATTGAGCTCTCTGGACGCGAACCACGACCCATAGCTACTTCCTAGGGGATGGTCTGGAGTGGCTCAACTTCTAGCGGTTCTGGCAGTGAGGTTCCTGCATGGGCAGACGGACGCAACGAATCAATAAAAATCCTATCCGCCGCGTTGAACGACACGTCAGACCCGGAATCCTCACTGCTCGAAATCTCTATGACTTTAGCCATCCCAAACCCTAAAACCCACATCAGTTAGCACAAACACAGATCTAGCCTATTCTCACATCAGTTATAGCCAAGGACATCAAGAACAAAACCCAGAAAATGCCAAAATACGAACAAACGCACTCAACCCAGATTCGGCCATCTAAATCCCTAAGCACTAACGCTTTGCCAACCACAATTCAACCCCCCCCCAAAAAAAATCTCATTTTACACCTCAGAACACGCCCAACAAAACCAGCAATCATCCCAGAAAGACAAAAACAAGACCCAGAAAATAGCAAACCCACTGAAACAAAAATAAAAGGGGGGAATCCATGTACCAACCTCGGTGATGAAGTATACGACACGGTGGTGCAAGGTAATCTTAGGGGGCTGCGATCGTCGTCTCTCCGGGAACGGTATCCCCAAGCTTCGGCAAACTCCTTCTTCGGTCTCGGACAAACAGAGCTTGAAGACGATGACTAGGTTTTCAAATTTTCACAGAGTGATGAAATCTCCCAAGGTTCCCCCCCTTTTATGTCAACATCAACGCGTCCTAAGCCGTCCGCTCCATAACGACATCACATACCAGCCGTACACGTGTCGTAAGTCTCTACTCACTCTCCGGAGTACCCGAGGCGTCACCTCGGTTACGAAACCCACATTTACTATCATTAAATGCAAGAAGACGGACAGGCTTAGGAGACAAGCCTACGCACGCTAACCCTCTAGGGGTTCGACGCGTGTTAACCACCACGGGGACGACTTCACAATACCGTCCGAAGTTTCCGCTGAGCGAAACCCCGCCAGCGGAATTTCTCACTACTCATCTCCCGAGTGATGAAGTCTCCGCTGAGCGAAACCCCGCCAGCGGAACTTCTCACTGGTTATCTCAGGAGTGATGAAATCTCCGCTGAGCGAAACCCCGCCAGCGGAACTTTTCACTACTCATCTCCCGAGTGATGAAGTCTCCGCTGAGCGAAACCCCGCCAGCGGAACTTCTCACTACTCATCTTCCGAGTGATGAAGTCTCCGCTGAGCGAAACCCCGCCAGCGGAACTTCTCACCGGTTATCTTCCGAGTGATGAAGTCTCCGCTGAGCGAAACCCCGCCAGCGAAACTTCTCACTGGTTATCTACCGAGTGATGAAGTCTCCGCTGAGCGAAACCCCGCCAGCGGAACTTCTCACCGGTTATCTTCCGAGTGATGAAGTCTCCGCTGAGCGAAACCCCGCCAGCGGAACTTCTCACTGGTTATCTACCGAGTGATGAAGTCTCCGCTGAGCGAAACCCCGCCAGCGGAACTTCTCACTTGCTATCTTCCAAGACACGAAGTCTCCGCTGAGCGAAACTCTGCCGGCAGAACTTCTCCCTATACCGTCCTGCAAGCTGGGTATCTTCCACTGTACAACTCTGGCAGAACCCACTTTCATCTTGCAAACTGCGTGCTTTGTTTAAACGCAATGTCGTTCAAACAAAATACCTCCAGGCACGTCTGCCGGACGCTACTTCCTGCTACATTTAGCGGGGGGATATCCGCCAAAACGCGTATCCCAAGGCCACGCCTCTCTGACAACGACCGCCACGCGGCGTTACCGTCAGACCGTCCCTACGGGACACGGGGACTAGTCAACAGTCTACGACGGCCCTGATCAGGCACGTTGACCCCCGTCATCTGGGTGCTAAACGTTGGGCTCGCTACCTAACACCCTCTGCTCAGTGCAGCTCCCCCTCAACAAACAACTTGCCGACCATCCGGAGGTCTATCTTCGCCGGGGAGTGGGGGACTCCCTGGGGGCCCAGCAGGGGCCCACCCGAAAGGGTATAAAGCGTTTGCTCAGTAAAACCAACGGTTGACAACGCACTGACGCTAATTATGCTCTTGCAAAGTCTAGCGGAAGAAAACGCTTCAAACCGCCGAACAACTCCCCAACCAAGATTGCCCTCCTTGACTGGGGACTTGGGGGACTTGTACATACATGTACATTTGCAAACATAATTAGCTATAATGGGCCACGCTCATTGTACCGCCGAAGGTACTAATTCCAACTAAAGGAATGACACGCAGACGCACCGCCAGGCAGGCTACAGCCTCAGCGTCAGACCACCTCCAGATCACCGTCGACGCGCCGCCACGCGCCACGCCAAGATGGCATCAGAAGCTTCTGAAACTGGGAACTGAAGTATATCAGTCCCACATCGAAAACAAAGAGAAGATCAACCTCTTCCTCACCTATAAAAGGTTCTCTCCTCTCTCCTCATTAGGGACGCATTCAATACTTATCTACTGTTACTTTGTCAACACAAATACATTGACTAACTTAGGCATCGGAGAGCAGAAGACCGCCCGGCGCGGTCTCCCTCTGACGTCCGTTGTATTTCACTTGACAGGTAACGGGAGCTTCGAGAACAACACAAGTATCAATCCGCCCACCGGATCAGCGTTAGCTAGGGTCCAGCTACCGCTGGACTTTCAGATATCAACAGTCCAAGAGCTAAGAATGTTTGGAAGAAGTCATTCTTGAGAGGTGTCTATAAAACATGGTTGGAACCTCTTTTTCTTGATCTGCTGCACCACGTGAATGCTACTGCTGCTGCTATTGAGTTAAGTCATTTTTGTTACATTGCTTCAAAACATCCTCCAAGGTGTATCCAGCAAGAACCAAGAGCAGAGAGCGGTGCGGCGTGGAACAGCGGTTCCGACGCCACCGATGTGCCTTCATGAGGTGGTCAGAGGTAATTGCCTCGGGTTGGGTCAGGTTGAAGTCGGATATGAAGGCTGATCCGGGTGGAGGCTTGTCCATGTGTATACCATCTGAAAAAGAGAGGGTGCCCTAATCTGCTAGAGCTATCTCTTATATATAAAATAACGTGAAACGTCAGTTTTGCCCTCTTCAAATTGTGAAAAACTCTTACGTGAAAATAAAATTCTGTAGACGTAACTTATTCATACGAACTCCAATTCAACGTTTCGCATGCCCATAAACTCAGTTTAACGTTTTCTACAATTTCAGTGAAGAAACGTGTTTTTTTTTAAAAAAATAAAATTTTGAATTTTGAAATTTGAACTTAATAAAAAGTCAACTCTAAATACCCCTAAATTATTTTACGAAGGTGAAAAAAGAAGTATCTTATCGTTTACCATCTAATTAGCTAGTAAACGGATAATTTTGGGTAAGGGGTGTAATACTGTATGAGAGACTTTTCTCTCAAACTCTTTAGTAGCTGCAAGGCCGAACTGTGCCACCGTCAACTCCTTTCCAATCTCCTTCATTCATCCTTTCCCACCCACTTTGATATCACTTTTCCTCCATCTCCATTTCCATCTCCTCCCTCTATTTTGCATGATTTGATCCTATTCCCTTATCTCTTGTTCATCTCCTTGTCAATTTCAGGTTTGCTGTGGCATCAGCAGTTCTAGATGATGCTAGACATTTGGAATCCGTCATGAAGATGCAGATCCCTCGATCAGAAGTTGTTACGATCCCCGGGATCGTAGCCATGGAACGACATCGTTGCAAAAGAGAGAAGGAAAACAAGAGGAAAAACTAAGCAAATAAAACTGATTCAATTCTTCGATATCTCAATACAATTCCTATTAGCTATTTAAGCAGAGAAATACTCTAGAGGTAGTGGACTCATGTAAGGAAAAGCCCAAATATGCCCAAACAACAATATAGAGTTGTAACATTTCTACCCGCTCAAAGAACAGGCTTGACCTCAAGCCTGAGTTGTCTTCCAAAACTTGTCCCTGCTTCATCATCTGCCAAAAGCATGGAGTCAAGTTCCAAGAGCATAATCAAGGATGCTGACCAGCTGGACAGCCATCGTATTGTCAAAAGCAGCCCCTAACTTGTAAAAGACGCAACCATAAATGGAGACAGTAGAGAAAAACTCAAGGTAGAAAATGAACAATGTGATACCCCATTGCAGAAGATGATGAAATGAGCCTCGAACCGGTCTATTCTTATGCAGAACCCATGACACCATAACATCTTTTGTCTTGAAAATAGCATCAGGCCCCCCAACAGAACTCGCCAAACCAAGAACTAGTCCAGCCAATCCCCAGAGATCTTCGAGAGAGTTATCGCAGTTCTCTTTTGACAACACAACAGTTATACTGGTATTTATATCATATCTGATAGGTGGGAATTAAGCAGAGGGACTTTCCAGAATATCAGGAACACAATGAGTGATCTCACTTATCATGCATAATGATTCCTTAATTACGTCACCAAGCAGGTCCCTTTCTGACATCTTGTCAAGGATGCTTTTGCTACTATGCATCACCTCAACAAGTCTTGCGATATTCTCAAACTCCCGCTTATGATCAGTAACATGTAGGCAATTTGAGATTAATCCGAGAGAAATTGCAGCAGACCATTTGCGGTATTCATGCTCAGGCTGGACCAACCAATTCAATAAAAACTTTGAGGTAGTTGCTTTACTAAGATTGGAGATAATTTCTCTCCCCTCAACACGTGCATAATAGTCTTCATCAATCCATAAAGGTTGAATCACAACAAGAATCTTATGCACATAAGGACGTACCATTGAATGTGAGACTGATATCAGCAATGCACGAAGAATCATAAAGGTGGAAAGTGGAAAGGTCCTCCATGCAAATATCCCCATTGATGCACTTGAGTTGAGGGCAATTGCCAATGTAGTTTGATCAAGTTGCACACCTCGAAACTGCATTTCCCTGAGAAGCTTGATTACCTCCATGTGGTCTTCATTCTTGGAATAGACAGAGATAATGGCATTCACTGAAATCACATTTGGGCATGAGAAGTTATCGGACATTTGATGGCCACTTTTTATATCACCAGACTTGACACATGCTGCAAGAAAATTAATATATGTGACCTCTGTGACAATATTTGGTGGAAATTGGAGGTCCGGAAGTTGGTGAACCGGTGGAATATTTGCTGCGGGTTGTATAGAGCTTCCAGTGGCCTGTTCGGTAGATTTCAGGCCGGTTCTTAGGGTAACGCTGCCAGTTCTGGACTCTTGGGATTGAGTGCTTCAAGGTGTAAGGTGTAGGCAGAAAAGGCTTCAAGGTTTTGTATTCAGATTCAAGGTTTTTAGCTTCTTGAATCAGGGTTTGGCTATTTGTTTCAGGGTTAGGGCTTCGTGCTGATAACTTGTTTAAGGAAAACTGAATTAGGAGAGAATTGAGTCATACTTTCATTAATAATAGGTGCCTTTTTATATAGAGGATTACAAGCATAGAGATAGAGTTGTACATGGAAACATAATCGTACATTGATTGGATATCTCCTAAGATTCTTCGAGAATATCTCTAATATAAACCCTATTTCAACTAGAGCAAGTAACCTCGAGTTTGGGCCATACACATATTCTGGATTTACTTGAACATTTTGTATTCTTGGAAGATATTCTATAGCTTTCTGACCCTGAAATATCAGGCTATACCCAGTTATCATGACATTCCAAGAAACAACAGTAACTTCAGGTATATTAGCAAAAACCTTCTCAGCAAGAACTACATGGCACTTTTTGGCCGTATCTGCTAATCCTCTAAGCTTCAATCCCATGCAATTAAACTCTTCAGAGTGACTTCGTTTTGCACTCATGATTTCACGCCATGTAGATTCCAAAGCAGCATTTAGTTCCATCAAAGCTCCAGCTTGATAGTCTACAAAACTTTCGTAAGATCCTTGTTTCTGTTTCCATTTCCCTGATACAGATTCTAAAGATGCCTCTAGTTCTTTCTCATTCCTCGTTGAACTTGTTAGCAAGTACTTAGGTTCATTCAACTTCCTTTGCAATTCAAGTTTAGCTTCTTTTGCATTTACCTCTAATTGCAGGCAGTGGCTTTCATGCATACTTTTAGCCGTTTGTAATTCATGTTTTGATGTTGAAATCTCCAAACCCATCTGATCATCAATATAATATGCCAAGCTGTGTATTATACTTGCAACTTCTCTCTTAAACTTTGTATTAGGAAATGCAAGCAACCAATTTAAAATTGAAATTCCAACATCATCCATCTTGACATGTAGCTCAATGGAGTCAATACACTTTCCACATAATGTAGCAACAATTGTATGCATTATAACAACATTTGAACTCACGCGCTCCTTATCAAGACTCTTCAAAAGCATTTTGGTAAGCACGTTTATATATTTATAAAATAACTTGGTATTCCCTACCATTATCCCCAATGTGTCATCAGTAAGCAAATTCCCAGCATTGTCATTGAAAGCACTATAAATCATGACAAAGAGCTTAATCAAGTCACACAATACCCCATCAAAAGCCGATTGAAAATCTTGACTGGACATAGATGCTTCTATTAGAGTATCATATGTTTCCTTGTCCAACTTAAGCTCCGAGTTACTAATATCCATAACCAGTTGAGTGGCTTCAGTTGTACGCTCTTTGCAAATGGCATTCAATATTGGCACATGCACATCAAGCCCCAAAATACCTCCTGGAGCATTCATTTCATCAAGAATGCTGTGTTCTTTATTTGATAATTCAATACCGATACAAGCAATAACAATACCGCAACAACATGATCTATCAACCACAATTGTAGAAGATTCTAGCTTATGAGCTTTGATAATCAAAGTTGCCAACTCTTTCAAATTTGTGTTATCAAGAAATCCTCTAACAACTCGACAATATGTTTCTCCATCCAAATCCAACCATTCCCCATCATCAGGAGGCCAAATTTCTGCTCCAACTTTATAGTTCAAGGAACTATGATTATAGTGCTTAATCACATCGGACACAAAACTCTCACAAGTTCTTCTAACATCTTGAAAATTTAAATTCAAAGTAGTGGATACCTGAGACAATGATGTTTGAGTCATTTCACCAATTCCGTCGAATGCTTCCTTGCAAAAGAGTATAATCTCTTTCGTCTCACAATGACAAAGCTGCAAGCAAAGAATAAACCATTGCACTAACTTTGCTTCAGATTGTGTTTTGGCCGTAACTCTTGATTTCCACTTCTCTAATATTAACTCCAGCACCCTTTCAGAATTCATTTGCATTTTCCCAAAGCTGTCTTCAACAGGAACATTTTCTTCACCAAAATTATCATTTAAGAATCTGTTGCCAAAACCCGTGGAAGTATGAACCTCAGAGTCGAGAATTGAGTTCCCAACAGATGATCCATTACCAAAGTTAGTATGCTGGAAATGATGTGATTGAGCATTATTCTTCCACATCACACTAGTCACCCCTTCAATGCTTTGAATCTCAAGCTCCTTATTTCCCGTACCAACACCCATGCTATTACTTACAGTATTCAATTTGTCAGTCATACCAAAAACAATAATATCCTCACTACTACTTCCAGGTACCACAACGGCAGAATTATCACTATTCAAATTCGATATTGCTTCATGATGTGATAAAGTAAAGTTTAGTCTCTCTGAGATTCGAATACTACCTCCAGCTGTAGCCGTAGCTGACGACGATGTCTTCCCCGACGCCGTAAGAGACGTAGCAACCATAGTAGCTGGTAGTGACCTAAACTTCAACAAATTCGAATCGGCTTCAGTCATTGGGTTTTTGAGACCCAAATGTAGCTGACATAGCTCTGCTAAAATCTCAGCCTGGAATGTTGATTGTCGAGCGCGGATGGCTTCAAAAGAATCCTACGTCTTTGAAATCCTTGCCTCCAATTGATCTTCATGTATCTGGTCAGGTTCCATTGAAATTCGGCCAAGCTGAAAGGCAGTTTCAACTGTTTTAGATCTGAAATTAGATGTGGTTGCTCATAAGCTGAAGGTGGAGGAGCAGAATGGTAAATAGGTTGTGTAGTCATGGTTTTTGTGGGGACAAACTGAGAATAAACACTGGGAATAGATGGTTCATGTGAATGGCTTTGTGAAATTTGATGAATCCAGAGATTTGGGTTAGGATGAAGTGAGTGGTAAGTAAGGATTGATGGGCTTTGAGGAGTTGTGGTGAGTGGCTGCGGAGCAATAGGATGAATCAGTTGCAAGTATGGAGGAGGGGAAAACTGTGAGTGAGTCTGAGGAACACATGGAAATTGGTGAGGAAGTAAGTGGCCATTGATGATGGTTGCGGAAGAGTTGAGTTGCAATGGTGGGTAAGGGTTTGGTTGCGATGAAAATTGGGTAAACTCACAGGTAGAGCTACCATAAGAATGATAAGGAATGCTGTAATACCCGCTGGAGATCCCACCGCCGTAAGCCTCCGGACTCCCCAGGAAAGGCCCCAGGTGCTGGCTCTGATACCAGTTGTTACGATCCCCAGGATCGTAGCCATGGAACGACATCGTTGCAAAAGAGAGAAGGAAAACAAGAGGAAAAACTAAGCAAATAAAACTGATTCAATTCTTCGATATCTCAATACAATTCCTATTAGCTATTTAAGCAGAGAAATACTCTAGAGGTAGTGGACTCATGTAAGGAAAAGCCCAAATATGCCCAAACAACAATGATGGCCCATGTACAAAGATAGAGTCATAACAGAAGCTGTCATGGTGGTACCTCCTGGTGGATTGCCTCGTCGTTTTTGACCCTACGATAGTATGTTCAGATCCCAATCGAGGAAGCTAGCCCCAAGTCTTGTTTCATCAATCCGAGAGGTGGTGGTGAAACGAGCGGCGACCCCTCGTGTTCTGACATTGGGAGGATTTTCATGGTGGCTAGGTTTTCTCTTTGGGCACTAGGGTTTCTTATGGGGTTAATTGGGCTTCGAAGCCCAGTAGCTCTATTTTTATATTTATATATATTTTTTCTTATTAATAATGTAAATGGGTCACTATAAGGAATAGACGTAGAGACCGGTATGGAGAGTTTTCCAATATTACCTTATTTTCTTATTCCTTGTAATGGGGGGATAGTTCTGCCAACACAATATTGTGTGTGTGAGCTTATTTTTCGAGACCACAGCCGTGACAAGTTTTTTGTAATATTGTAAGTCCGAATAATGAAGTATTCTCGTTTCTCGTAAAAAAATATTCGTGCTTCTACCCAGATATTTCATACCAAGACTATTAAAAAACAACTTACAACACCCTGTGGACCTCGATTAGATAAACAAAGAGTGACAGAGATCGAGTTCATTGTATGGAACTATATGATCGATGATGAAGAGCAATAATATACATAGATGCTTCGTAATTCCGGACAGTACGTAGACAAGACTTTGTTATGATCCCAAATTAGAAATTACAAGAAAGATAGTTGATCCAATAAAACAATCTATTATTTGTATGTAATTATTTGGCGGCTTAAGCGTATTACATAATTCTATGGATCATTATCAAAAAGTAAACCACGCAACATTGTCGACACTATTTATAAAGCCAACCAGCCACAGCTGGCAGCTGCTGCACATGATTCTTAATTCATATATGCCTTCATCTAATTAAGAAAGAATGCATAATTAAGTGTCAAGAAAATTAGAGCTCGAAAATATTTAAAATGCAGGCTTTGGTGCTCTCTTTTGTGATCACAATGGGCTATTCTGGGTGCGTTTGCTACTCGATCAAATGCAGCAAGTGCTGTCGATGATGAGGTGCTTGCAGTGATTGAAGTCATCCACATCGTCTGGGTGCAAAATTGACACCACATGCATTTGGCTTCAAACAGATTACCAATTAGTGGTCCACTAAGCTTTTTTTTTTTTTTTTTTTGACAAGATGAGAATTCATTAAACAACCAAACCAGATTACAGCAAAAGGAAAAGACGGACAGCAGAAGGGAAACAAACTAGGGTAAATTCCTCCTATGGTACCTGAGGTATTGTTATTTGGACAGTTTGATACCCGATGTATTAAAGGGGACAGTTTGGTACCTGAAGTTAGACTATGTTTGACACTTTGGTACTTCTGTTAATTTTTTTGTTAAATGTAAGGATAAAATTGACATTTAGAATATATGTATAAAAACATAATAAAAAAACATGAGTTTGTGGGTTGATTGCCGTTCTTCATAATTTTATAGGTATGAATTAATGTTTATGAGTTATGTTGAAGGTGAAATATTGGAATTTTATGTTAAAAAAATATAATAATCAGATATTTTGTTTTTACTATTCTCTACGAATCCACTGATTTTTCCTCCAAAACTTGGATTTTTCCTCCTCTTCATAAACAAAATGCGATGATATTATTTGGTATTATTTTTGGTCTTCATCATTTTTTGGGTCATTTAGGAGAAAATGAAAATGAATTAATGCTTTTGGGTTATGTTAAAGTTGACATAATTGAATTTTATGTTTAAAAAAATTTAGTTGTACGAGAATAGTTTCAATAGAGTACTCTCATGGGTGTTCACTATATGATTACTATATTTCTTAAACATAAAATTCGAATATTTCACCTTCAACATAACCCTCCAACATAACCCATAAGCATTAATTCATACCTATAAAATTATGAAAAAAATCAACCCACAAACTCATGTTTTTTTATTATGTTTTTATACATATATTCTAAATGTCAATATATTTTATCCTTACATTTAACAGAAAAATTAACAGAAGTACCAAAGTGTCAAACGAAGTCTAACTTCAAGTACCAAACTGTCCCTTTTAATACATCAGGTATCAAACTGTCCAAGTAGGATTACGTCAGGTACCATAGGAGGAATTTACCCAACAAAACTACTACCTAAACTAAACTGAAATGGAATCTGGAGTAGAAACAGCATCTAAGAGAAGGAAGTAAGATAAGGAGGAAGGAGGATGATTCCACCAATCATCCGGACACATTCTCCTACGAGCCAAACAAGCTAAGTGATCTGCCGCTTGATTAGCTATAGGGAGAGCAACTGTACGATCTCGAATATAATCTATTAGGGGCATCACAGCCCAATCTGAAGATGGACATGAATTATTAAGGAGATCAACTAGTTGAAAGGAATCAAATTCAAATAGAAACGAATCCACTTGAATATGCAGATCAATAAGGCTATGAGCAAGATTAGTAGCCGCCAAAAGGGATAGAGCTTCAGCATGGAGAGGAGTTGGGGCTGAACTGAATGAAAACAACAATCTAAGCGTACGTAATGGAAGGAAGCTATAGAGGAGAAGGGTTGTTGGGATTTGATGGGAATTGAAACATGGTGCTTCTGCCATGATAATTGAGAATGAAAAACTGAAGTGAAAGATGAAAGATCTTGGCTTCAGAACGTAAAATGAATTCAAAGAAGAAAATTAGGGTAGAAATGAAAATTGAACTAAGAAGGATTGAGAGATGGTGCTTTTGGTTTCAGACCCATAGGTGTATGGAGAAATTTTCTCCATACACCTAGGGAGTGTTTTAGAGATCACAGGATCAAGAGCTGTTAGGCAGATGGCTCTGATACCATGAAGAGAAATTGAAATTGCTTGATTGAAGTGGATGACTGATTACAAAAGAGAACACATATTTAAACTAGGATTAATTTCAGTTTACCTACCTGAACTTTCACCCATTCTTCATGTTAGTCCCTGAACTTCTAATTTGATCAAGACTACCCCTGAACTCTCAATTTCCATCACCCGTGTCCAACTCTTCTAACGCCGTCCAAAAATTCCTTTTAATGCTGACGTGGAACGAGTCAGCAAGCAAATTTTTAAGCCATCAGGCCCACAGAGAGGGTTAAAATAGACAATTTGCTTTTAAAAAAATTAATAATAATAATAAGCTAAGTATTAACCCCAGATCCCTGAGCCTCGATCATTTTGGGGAACAACTTCAAACCTCTCACAGATAGGGAAATCGGGAAATCTATTAACTCCAACAAACAAGTAAACAACACAGCTCAATCAATTCATAAGCTTAGGACTCGAAACAACAACTCATTCAACTTGGCCATGAGTCCAACTCAGACTCTTTATTCACCTACAATGCACAAGAACCTGCACAATGACGCCCTTCTCTTTACCATGCCTGTTCATCGAAATCTCTTACAGATGAAGGAGCACCACCATGTCGCCAATTGGAAACTCCTTCTACTACTCCTCCTCATCCTCGGCTCCGCAACCCCAAATTCCACCACTTCAAAGCTAAATCACACACATAGTAAGACGTAGATTCCACAAACCAAGCCAGTATTTCAAAATCCAAAAAAACGAAATCACAAACCACAAAACCACACACGCACAATTCACTCACCCTCATAAAACCATACACACACAATTAACTGCTGGCATGGTGCGAGCAGCCACCAACGAAGCTAGATAATCCGCCACTGTCTACCGCAGCGTCTCTGGCATTGACGAAGATCTCAACCTTAAAACTGCTCCCACTCATCCTCCTCAGCCAGCCACTTGAAGCCTCGAACTCCCTGGTCGTCGAGCTCCAAGACATTGTCATCTGATCAGAACCGGTTGAACCTTCCTCAACCCATCTAGAGCGAAATTGACCCCGACAACTTGCTCCATCATCTCCTCGATCTCCTATGCCTCCATCAATGTTGTCATCGCCAGCACCGCCGCGGCTTTTGAGAGTCTTCTTGGCCTTCTTCGATCTCCTAACATCGGCGTTTTGCGAATTGGGCATCTTCAAAAATAGGGCTCTGAATCGAACTAAGACCACTGCAAGACCGAGTCTCGTGACGAAGAGAAATTGAAATTGAATTGGGGGGTGTCTTGGGAGAGAGCAACTCTAAACCGATCGATGCTGAGATCGTTGTCGTCGCTGTCATGAAATCATAAGAATAAGCAGATCCCAGATCAGATAGATATGAGGTAGAATTTGATAACCAAATCAAATTTGAGGCTTTTGTGAAGAAATTAGAAGAACCCAGATGAGGAATTGGGTAGATTTAAATCGGAGTTTGAGGTTCTTCTGAGGAAACCCAGATGAAATTTTGTGCTTGGAGCTTTTGTGTCTTCTTCTTATTGAAATTGTATTGTCTGAGTTTGGGATCGGAGGAGCAAGAGAGAGAGAAAGGGAGATGAATCTAGCTTTTTTTTTTGGTGAGGATGTAAACAGAGTGGAAAATTTTGACGAGGGTATTATAGGAATTTAACCATTTGTCTCTTGCTACGTCATCAATTGACGGATAATTTGGATGGAGTGTGAAGGATTGGGCACGGGTGATGGAAATTGAGAGTTCAGGGGTAGTCTTGATCAAATTGGAAGTTCAGGGACTAACATGAAGAATGGGAGAAAGTTCAGGTAGGTAAACTGAAATTAATCCTTTAAACTACTACAAGCATATATAGAGATGCCAAACAAGGCATGGCAGACAAGGTTTTTGTCTTGATGTATTTGCTCCATATTTAACTTGGCTCGTAGCATAAGGATGGATAGTGGCATGCTTGTGAGTACAGTGCAGAATTGCTTCAGTCTATTTTGGTGCTTCAGATATGGTAGGGTATCTTGTCTGACGGTCCACTGCATTGTTTGTGTAATTACAGAATGGATATATGTATTTCCCAACCAAAGCAACTGATCAATATGTCAACAACTTTAGAAATCAGTCTTAGGAGTGCAACCTGTTTACATCCTAATATAGGATTGAAGTAGAACTTGAGTCCTAATCGAAGATACAGATCTTTGATGACGTTATGATTTACTTAATTTTCCAAACCATCTAAAGTAAAATCATCACAAATAACACAAGATCTGTTGACGCAGTAAAACCCTCTAAAGAGGTAAACAACTGCGGGCACTATGCCGGTGAACAATCCACTATATGAATATGAAAGTACATAAAGATCTTACACAACTCATCTACTAGAACCAATTAATCTAGTGGGCAGTGGTGTCTCCTCATCTTTGCTACTTCCAAATCAGCGACCTTGTTCTCCTTTGTCAATCTTAAGATGGCACAACTCTCACCTCGGTTGTCAATCACCTCAAGGCACAAATCATGCATGAACTACCAACACACATGAAGCATAAAACCAGAAAACTTTTTGATAGAAAAAGTTTGAGATTTGATAATCCTTCAAGAGCTAAACAAGGAACAGCTCATGAAGAATTCTCAACAACAATTTTGGCTCAATACTTTCTGAGGATGAAAGATTAGAAAGCTCTTTATAAACGTAGCAGTAATATGTTTTCTGTTCTGGTGCACGAGCCCTAACAACGTGAAAAACACACACACACACACACACACACACACACACACACACACACACACACACATATATATATATATAAGATATGAATGAACTAGGGTCTCCTAGGGTTTCTACTACGGAAAGGCTTTTCAAAAGAGCTTTTTATCCATGGATTAAAATCAGACGTCTGAAAGGAAAAGCCCATAAACCAAATGAAGAAAGTTTGAATGCTTTGGATAAAACCTTCCAAAAATTCTCATATCAGTACATTAGGATTGAAAAGATTTTCGCATCCTATAATAGGATTCAAAGGCAAGTTCAGTCCTAACCACTTTACAAGCATGCACATGTATGCAAGACATACCTGATTGATGAGAGTGGTACATGAAGCTTGAAGCATTACATTCTTTCAAGGATCCAAGAGTAGAAAGCTATTACAAGAAACATGACTCTTAGTTGTTGCGCTTAGGAAATGCCAATCAAAATAAACATTGCACTAACAATCTCCCCCTTTGGCATTTCCTAGGCAAAACAACATATACATTTAATCATACACAATAGTTGATCCTATACTACCATGACCCAAGAAATATGAACTTCCGAGTTGTAATGTGTACACAAGAAACATAACACCCGTGAAGAACAAGTATGGTTGAAGTAATGTAAGCATAAGCATATGAAACATTAAGAACATTAAACTTCCAATCTCTTCCCCTTTTTGCCTGGAAAGGACAAAGGGACCAAAGCATATCGTGCATAAGATTTCACTCCCCCCTAAATTCAATACTCATTTATTGGTAGCAGCGGAAACAAACATTAATCAGGGGGCTAGGAATAAAATGTCAAACTGATCCTGCAATAGAATTGAACCTTGAAACACTCTTGAATATCAGTATGTTATGACAACTTTCAAAAGATCAAGAAGAATATGGAATATGTTTGAACCAAGGTAACCTGCACTCTGTAGCAGACACAATTAAGAAGAACCAAGCAGAGATGATGCATGAGACAGACCATTACCACACACAGAGCAATCAAGCAGAGCTTTTCCAAGATAACATCAACATGAACACTTCTCAAGAGCATCAACCCGCAGATTGAAAGAGAGCAGGTCTCAGTAACGAAACACTATTTATTTCAAAACCAAATTGAGTTAGGGTACTAAAAGTGCTATGCTGAAAAGTGAACCCAGATCATTAGAGGCTTTAGAGAGAGTATCACGAAGAGGCACAATATACATATAAATGGAGACATGATCTATGAGGGTGCATTGAGCGTTGAGCAACAGATATACTTTTTTTTTTTTTTTTTGTTGCGACCCCCCGCTTTCCTTTTTATTTTTTAGATTTGAACAGAAAGATCATGAGTCAAACCATCCCCGTTTCGACCTGAAACACACTAGCTGTACAAGGTAGGTGTCCCATCTACATTTGGAGATAGCCTGACTTGCCTAGACCACCACCGTTTCGACTTGAAACACTCTAGCTTTACAAGGCAGGTGTCCCATCTACATTTGGTGGTAGACTGGATGTCTCCTTGAAGAACAACTGGTACCATTACAAGAGTGATAACTCGATCTGCATACCCCACTCAACATCTTAGGTGTGCAAGTGCAAGAGACAAAGCAAGGCTTTAGTTGCCGTAAACACAAGAAGGGAGGGAAAAGAATAGGGTTTAATTTTGGACCTTTAAACACTCAAAAAGCAAGAACAAATCACTACAGGAGAAGGTGTAAACACGGAAATCTGAAAACAAACAAGATGCAGACACGTGTACAAAAATAATATATTTATTAATTCAAGTGCAGGTTACAATCTTTGGTAATCCTCTGATTCGATCTCCGACGATGAATTTCACTCAAGGGCTTGACGCTTGATCTTGAGTTGGAAGATGGTCACGAGAGTTGGCACGTGACGAACGTTTTGACTTGAGGTTGGTGAGGAACCGGCTATTTGGCAGCTTGATGGTTCTTCACACGTGCTTGGGAGGCTTCAAGAATTTTGAGAGTATTTCCTTCTCTTTTCTGGCTGAAGTCCTTCTCTTGATTTGAGAGGGGGTATTTATAGTATCGGCGTCTCGATGACATAGCATTAATCACATTCCGTAATTGTGTAATTAAATCAATCAGTTTTAATTGGTTGATTTAATTATCTTTTATTTAAGGAATATGTCAATCAATTTCGATTTGATTTAATGCCCGATTTCAATCAGAATTAAACAATCTAATCTGATTGATATTTGAATTTAATACTTGATTTCAATCAGAATTAAACAATTTAATCTGATCGATATTTGTATTTAATACTTGATTTTCGTCGAGATCAATCAGTTGAATACGATTGACCCGCTTTAAATGCTTGACTCGAGCAACAATCAATCAGCGATAATTTGAAGTTTCCACGTCATTCAATCAATGGATCACTCGTGTTTTGACATGTGTCATCCTCGAAGCTCACATAATTTTGGTGACATATGAGCCACGTGTGCCTTTTGTAGGACCCATGTGCCAACTAAGCTTGTTTAGTCAAAATTTCAAAGATTGACCGATTTATTTAATGAATTTTATTTTCATTAAATTTCTTGTGTCTACAAATGCCCCCCACTTCAAGGTGCGCCGTAAACATGTGGTTGTCACGTGCTTGAGGTGTGACTTGAAGTTGCTTTTTTTTTTTTTTTTTTTTTTTATGGCACATTTCGCGTGCTTTGTAATCAGCTTACTTGGATGAATTAAATAGCCAGCTTGATTATTATTATTATTATTATTTTTTTTTTTGCTTTGTGCCTTTGACATCAATAATTTTAATCATTGCCTTGATGCTTTTTTTTTTTCTTGATTTGACTTGAGACTTTTGATAACCATCCATGGCCACTTTCCATGAGTTCCAAATAAATGGGTAATCTGCGAATGGATTTCTTCTTTTCATTCATATAGCTTCCATATGTGGCTTTGAAATTTCCCGTTTTGCAGCCCCACTCATTTTTTTTGAATTGGTAGATAGTGAATTAGAGATGAAAGCCTCTGTTTTTGTTCTCAATTGATGCATGGCTGACATTCCCATAATTGATATAAGTAATTACGACCTACCAAACTCATTTGGTCTTCTATAGGTAAGAAATCTTCGATAGCTTGATAATTTCTTAAAACGAAGAAGAAAAGTAATTAGGTAAAACTTCCATCTCACGTTATAAAATGCACAATAAGGTTTTGCCCTAATCACCATTCTCTTCCCTAGCCACCAGCACTTTTTTTTTTATAATTTTTTTTTTTTTTTTTTGCTGCGCAATATGAAGACCTAGCCATGAATGAAGCAAGCTTGTAGAACTCCAAAGTTGTAGAGATTCCCTTGGAATCTTGATTTAATTTCGTAGAGATTCTCCCAAAATTTTGATTTAATTTTTGTAGAAATTCCCTCGCAATCATAATTTAATTTTGTAAATATGGCAAGGACCCCAAATGGGCAGGTGACAAACCCCATGATATAAGAGTATTTTTTTTGTTTAAATATTTATGGCATAAATCCTTGATTTTTCTGAATAAAATATTTATTCACAAAATTTCTGCACTCAAAATATTATTGCCATATATAGCAGAAAATTTAGGATTTCTGCCATATTTTCCTAGTCTCAACTAGGAAATTAATGAAGTGAACAAAACCCTAGTCTTTCAATACAAAAGGACGGCCTCCTCACACTTGATTGTCAAACCTGTCTTCTTCAATAACAGTGACCGTAAGGCTTGTTAATTCTTTTGCTTTGTTCCCTTTGCCTGTTTCTTCGTTTTTTCATTAGCAATCTAGATAAGTGCAGCTTGGGCTCACTTTTTCTCTCTATTTTCTGACAGGTACTGCTGCAATCGGATTGCTGTTTCTGCTGCAAACTGGAGTTGACACGAGCCATTGATAGCAACAAAGGTTTAACCTTTGATCGGTCTTCCTCTATTAATTAACCTTTTATTATTACTAGAAAATTGGCCCATGCTTTGCCACGGGTTTTGTTCTTGTAAATAAATTAGAAGGATCAAATAAAGGGAGGCTATGGACGGGAGATCATGGCTGTGTGCATATCAAACAAAGTCTAGACACCGAATAACAAAACTATTAAAAGATAGCAGCTTGTAATTAAAAACAATTGAAGGGTAAAAATATCTTTTCATATATATGGCAGACGCGTAATTATGGTGGAAGACCAAAGGTAAAATCGTCAGTTTACTGTTCATATATGAACAGTTGTGAATAGTAAACTCATCTTTCAATAATTTCTTTATATGTGTCATGACTCTACCCACTCATCCATGATTCCATGTTCCCTCTTTCTGACATGAACATATATAATCGGAAGCATGCACGTGCAGACTCAATTACCCTAAGTCCCAAACCATGATTCATCCTTCCCTTTGACCTTTTTCCTTCACATGCCATAGCGACCCCTTTGTTTTGCTGACGTCATCGCCTTTTTTTTTTTTGTTTTTTTTTTTTAAAAAAAAAATTTCCGCACCGTTCACGCATATATATATATATATATATTGCCAGATGCATAATTCCATGGTCCCATGATTGATGATTCCATAATTCATATACGGCTATATGCACATGAACATATCTTCTCATATGAACATATATGGCTATACGCACGTGCAATTAAAGCATGAATGATTGATTGAATTTTTTTTTTTGGTCTGATTTCAAAACATGATTCTCTTTTTCCTTAATCATGCTTTGTCACATGCCCCCATACTCTTCTTTTCTCATGATGCCGCTGCTATCTTTTTCTTCTTCTGACAATGGCCTTTTTTTTTTTTTCTTTCTGTTTCTTCAGAATTTTGGTGATAATTGAAGGCCGCATTCCTGCTATCTTTATTTACTGCTTGCTGTTACTGATTTCTTGTCTGGGGCTCCGTAAATCATTAAGACTGAGGTATGGCTTTCTGTCCCCCTTTTTTTTATTACTGTCATAACCTGCCTTAATCGATCCTTGTTCAATTGCATGTCCATATGTTCTGACAATATATATAAATATATGCCCCCATGTGCAGACGCAAAGCATGATTGCATGATTCATGCTTACCTTCTGACATATGTATATATATATATATATAATTGATTACATGCACGTGTAAGTGTGCAACCCATACCATGAGTTTTTTTTTTTTTTTCTTTATTATTATTATTTTTTTTTATCACAACAAAAGCATGATTGATGGATTTTTTTAGGGCTGGATTCGGCCCAAAACCGAGCATAATTTGGGCCTACCGCTACCGAACCGAAGTTGCTCGGTAAGCCCATATCCGCAACCGTAACCGTACCGTCAAAAGCCCAAACCGACAGATCGGTATACCGAATTTTCGGTTGGTTTATTTCGGTATTGGGCTTTACCGAATGCAACTGGGTCTTCGTCGATCTATGTCTCATCAATATATCAACATCAATACCAAACAACTTGATTCCGAAATCAAGCTCTATTACCTTGTTTTTGGAAAACCAGTGTGTATTTCACCATAGTGAAGATCTGCAAAGCTTCTGCCAATCTGCCCCAAACGAGGGTTTCAAAATTTGGGGTTCTTCACAAATCTTTATAATCCTGCCTTCGATTACTGTTTTGGATTCTAGGGTGGAAATTTTTCACAGGTTCAGAACATGTAGAGCTTCTATTAGCTAAAAACAAGAGGAAGAAATTTTCACAGGTTCAGACTTAGCTGCGCAACCCCAAAGAATAAAAGTAGCTATTGAGCCAACAAAGAAGAAGAAGAGAGAAAGCCCAGGCCACGCTTCTATTAGCAACAAAAAAAAAAAAAAGAGGAAGAAAATTTTCTGGAAGAAGAGAGAGAGAACAGAACACCAGAACAGAGAGGAAAGAGAAAAGAAGAAGAGGAAAGTGGGAGGAGACTAGGGGTTGTGGTCCTCGTGGGCCTCTTATATTAGATGTTTGATGTTGGAGAACTAATAAATATAAAGTTTGTACACTCCGTATTAAAAAAATCTCGTGATCTGGTGGTTGGGAGCAATGTCCCTTCAAGAATGGTCAGCGGTTCAAACCACGCCACTTACATTTTGTCTATTTTCTGAATTATTTGGTATGTTTGAGGTGAAGAAGTAATAAATATAAGATTTGTATATCATATAATGAGGACAGCTCGTGCTCTAGTGGTTGAGAGCAGAGCTCGTTTGTAAGGGGTCAGGGGTTCGAACCCTGCCTCTTTCTAATATTTTGGGAATTGTTCGGTATATACGTGTACATACGGTCGGTACGGTATACCGACGGTATGCAAATACTCATACCGTAGCCGAGCCGAAGCTGAGTATCGGTACGGCTCAGCCGAGCCGAACACTCGGTAAGCTGAAAAGTCGGCTCAAAACGGTATGGCTCGGTCCGAAATTCGGCTGGCTCGGCCCATTCGGCTCAAAATGCCAGCCCTAGATTTTTTGTCTGGTTCCAAAACATGATTCTCTTTTTTCCTTGATCATGCTTTGTGCCGCAGCCACCCCTTTTTTTTTTTACCTTACATGCGTTCTGAAAGTGATTTGAAATATATATATTTTTCTCTTTCTTTTTCAGGACTTAGGTGATAATTGTAGAACGTTGACGTACTAAACGCTTGGATTCCTCCACATTTGTGCGTGGTAGGGTCCACTGAAAGCGGTTAGGCTTCGCGTATTTGGCGGCTCACGGAGAGAAGAACGCGGACGTCCTAAACGCTTGGATTCCTCCACATTTGTGCATGGTAGGGTCCACTGAAAGCGGTTAGGCTTCGCGTATTTAGCAGCTCACGGAGAGAAGAACGCGGACGTCCTAAACGCTTGGATTCCTCCACATTTGTGCGTGGTAGGGTCCACCAAAAGCGGTTAGGCTTTGCGTACATCGTCAGGCACTTGCGATCGCGCTTTCCGTCCTTTCGTGGCCATGGCCTTCTTCAAGTGCTTCAAGAAAGGGACAATCACTATCCTCGAGGATCCGGAGGACGCTCAAAGTGATGGAACTACTCTGCAAGTGCACCCATCGTTGACTGGGCCTCAAGCAATCGATGTCCCTCCTTATGACCCTTCAGCTCACATCCTCCAGTGGACTCATGTGGTACCTCGCCAGCTGGCTATGATCCGACAACCGAGATCTGGAAGAGACCAACAAAACTCGCATGTACTGTTGCTGAAGTCTTCGCATCATGAGCAGAACACTCCTCAGACCCCATTCAAGCTTCTCAGCGATCGTGTACGCAACGGTTCAGTGAAGTGGAGCAATGCATTTCGTGCAAACGGGGGCTTCTCTTACACAGAATTCTACTGGGAATTGGTAGAAGATATCTTAAGCAGGAATGCCAAGCTTACTCGGGAGGCCGGTCTCTATTGAGCGATATTCGCCTCACTATTCAGCTATGACCGTGTTGTATCTCTCATACGGGCTTTCTGCGAGTACTGGTGCCCCGCGACGAATACTCTCCACACATCTAGCGGAGAAATGTCCGTCTCCCTCTGGGATTTGGACCAACTCGGAGGTTTGCCCATTACTGGACGGTTTTATGATAAGGTGGTTCCAGCTGCTGAAGAGCTTACTGTAGCAAGCAAAGGGAGTCAACAGAGCTGCCGCTATTTGTTTCTCGCCTACCATAAGCTTTGCAAAGAAAGCCAAGGGCAGAAAGTGAAGATAACTTCATGGATACGATATTGGTATAGAGGAGCTTTGCGCTATAAGAGGCCTCCAAACAAAAGCACCAAGAACAAAAGAGATCCGCCCCAGAATGTGTTTAATCCATCTGGCAGGATCCATGAGATCTGACACCGTACTTCTGCAGACCTCGCAGTATTTGATGACTTAGGCATTGAGGGTGAAGATGTAGAGCCCACCTATTTGGCTGCCTTTCTTGCTTGTTGGTTGTGTCTGTTTGTTTTACCCAGAGACGACACTGGTTTGATTCGTCCGGGAGTATTCAAAGTTGCCAGCAAGATGTCACAGGGTGTACAGTTTTGCCTAGCAGTACCAGTGTTGGCCAACATCTATCAGGGTTTAAGCGAGATTTCTGTTTCCAGCGATCCAGGTAACTGCTCGGCTGCCCTTCCTTTTCATTATATTTATGCATGGCTAGCAGAGTACTTTGGCACCCACTTTCAGTCTTCGCTTCCCAACGACCTAAGGCCCCGTATGGTTCGCTTCTCTGGAGAATTTTCAGCTAAATATTGTGGGGACTCACAGGCGCTTTCTTTGTTCAATGCATGTGATAATGTGAGGATGGATGCATTTGCCAGGGTATTTTTGAAGAGCAGAGTGATTATCAACCGCGAGAACATCTCCCATTTAGACCTCATATATCTCATCAGCCTTCGATCTGGGTATCTTTCTCTCAGACAGGATAACCGACGAGTCATTCAGCCATACAGCCCACATCGGTTCAATCAACAGTTTGGTTATGTCCAAGACGTTCCTGGCAGTCTTAAGAACGACATTCGCACCAGCGTATTGGCTTTGATTTATAAGCATTGGGATTCTTGCACCAAAATGAACACCAAGTGCGCGATAACGTTGCCGACCCAGAGTGCTGTCACGGAGTACATGGTTACTCGAGACTATGTCGACTAGTGGTCTAAAGTGTACCATTCTACACCAGTGAAAGCAACGAAAGAAGCGCCTACTAGTAGACCACTGCACAAGACTCTGAAAGCAAAAGAAGATAAGAACGTCACCCGTGCGACACCTCCTCATCACAAAAATGTGATTCCTCGTGAAGTTGAATGTAGCACCAACGTCCCTGCGCCTCCTAATAGGACTTTGCTTCCTAGTAGTGATTGCCAGACACATCTACCCAATACTCTAGATGATGATGGGGACTCTTTAGATTCTCACATTGCTTTGGCTCATCCACCTAAGTTAAAAAGACCTGCCATCAAAGAAAGAAGGCATAGTGGAAGCAGAGGTAGCAATAATAGTGAAGTGCACTTTAAGCGTCGGAAAACTGACACCAATCTTGGCCCTATTTATTGTGATCCTAATGCTGAGTTCACTCTGAATACTGACTTTCTTGGTGACATTTCAACTTCTTCACAACCGATGTTGCAACGAAATGAGGTAACTTTTTTGGACTTACGTCAAAGATTATGTTTTTTTCTTTTTGTGATCTTTTTTTTTTGGAACTTGAATTGTTCTTTTTCCCATCTTTTCAGGGTTCAAAGATTGATGATCATTCACTTTGGGGGAACGATGACGCCTCTTCAGATACTATACGTGTTCCTTCTGCAGCGGAACTTGAGGCTTACGCTTTACCCACGAAAGGAAAATCCAATGCAAAGAATGACTCACAGCAAATTGACCCTACAGGTACAATTCTTAGCTCTTGTGTATTTTCATTGCACTTTAAGCCCCTTTTTTTTTAACTAATGATATATGTACAGGTCCACTTACCATGGTGCATCCTCCTAAGCCTCTGAACACCATAGCCTTTTCTGAGGCCTCTCTTGGTGGAGCTACTATTATAGATGCCAGCCAAAGACTTCGTGATATTCGTCAACAAGCTGCTACTGCAGTTTGTGAACAAATTGAAGATATGATAATGAAGCACTCCTCCAAGACCATTCTTTCCAGCAAGGGGGAACTTGACAAGCTGATAGCTGAGCTCAGCCATTATGGGATTGATCCTTCATCTGTAAGGGGAAAAGTTGAAGGATTGTTGACTAGTGCTGACCAATACAACCTGGCACGACTTTCTTGTTCACGCAAGGCTACTCCAGGCACATGTAACCAACTTCTGGCTGACACAGACTCAGAAATTTTGAAGATCACCACAATTCGTCAAGCTGACTCTGACCATCGTCAATCTGTACTCAAGTCTATGGAGAAATTAAAGGAGGAGCAGTGAAAATTGGAGCAAACAGTGACTTTACTAGACGAGAGACTTCTACTACAGGAGAAGAAGCTTGTCGACCTAGAAAAAGAAAAAACTGAAATCCAAGAGACCCCCGAGGTGACCACTGCAGAGCTTGAGACGACAAAATCATTGCGAGATACTTTTGAGAACCACCGCAATAGCTTCAAGGGTTTGACTTGGGTGTGAAGAGCTGTTCTCCATTTGTAACTTTTGATGATTTTTTCGTTCATATTCCTTTATCACTTGTAATAAGTCAAACTTTGACAGTCATAACTTATTATAAAAATAAGCACTTTTCTACTTATTTACTTCATGAATAGTAAACAAACCCTTTATTTTAATTTGATTTGACTGAACTTGAGATTGTTATTCCCAAGCTGCCTACGTATCCTTCCAATGAAGGAATCAAGTCATCACGTAGTTCAAGGGTTTATGGATGAAGTGAAATTGATTTTTTTTTTTTTTTTTGTTTTTTTTTTTTTGGTGTGTGTGCTATGTGCAGTTTAGGCTCGTGCTGGCTAGGAGAGTCTTCTTATGCATTTCAAGCATAGTACCTCTTCAAGAACTTTCCATTTATGGGGCCAATCCTCAGGCCATCTTCATCCACAATTTTGTAGGCTCCATTGGTGTAGACTTCGCGGACTACATAAGGTCCATCCCACTTTGACTGAAACTTTGGACCAGTCTTGTGTGTCATAATGATAGGTCTGCGCATGGGAAGCACTAGATCACCAACTTGAAAGGATCTGGGTCGAGCCCCTTTGTTGAAAGCTCGTGACATTCGAGCTTGATAGCATTCCAAGTGCTGTTGCGCGTCAAGTCTCTTTTCATCTAAGGCTTCCAACTCCTGAAGGCGTAACTTGACGTTCTCTTCATCAGTCAGTCCTTCTTGCAAAGCAATCCTCAGAGATGGAATCTGTTTCTCCAAGGGTAAGACGGCTTCAACACCATATACAAGGGAGTAAGGTGTAGCTTTCGTGGGAGTTCGATATGTCGTTCTATAGGCCCAGAGCGCCTCGCCCATTCTTTCATGCCAATCCCTTTTTGTTTTGCTGACAACTTTCTTCAAAATGTTACACAATGTCTTGTTGAATGCTTCAGCCAACCCATTTGCCGGGGCGTTGTACATAGAAGAAAAGTGTAACTTGAAGCGATATTTCTCACAGAGTTTCTCCATGGCACTATTGGAAAAGTACTTGGCATTGTCTGTGATGATGCAGCGAGGAACACCATATCGTTAAATGATATTCCCTTTGATGAAGTCTACAACATTTTCTTTCTTTATTTCTTTAAGCGGTACTGCCTCTGCCCACTTTGAAAAGGAATCCGTAGCCGTTAGAATGTATGAGTGACTGGCGGAGGATTTCGGAGTTATGGGCCCAACAGCATCAAGTCCCCACACATCGAAGGGGTAGGAAGAAATCGTTGGATGCAACGGCTCTGGTGGTTGATGGATGAAGTTTGCATGAAACTGGCAAGCTTGACACCTTTGTGCATACTCCATGCAATCTTTAACCATACTGGGCCAATAGTAACCCATCCTCTTTACTTGAAAATGGAGCTTAGGACCTGACTGGTGAGCTCCGCATACTCCTAAATGAGCTTCCTCCATAGCCTTAGCAGCTTCCTCTTTCCCCAGACATCTAAGAAGCAATCCATCGAATGATCGTCGATAAAGAGTCTCCTTATAGTAGAAGAAGCGTGATACTCGTCGTCTTATGTCCGAGCGTTGCTTTGGGTCATCTGACAACTTATGTCGCTCAAGGTAATCAATCAATGGGTACCTCCAGTCATCCACATCAATCACGTAAACAGAGACAACATTGGAGTATTCATGCCAAAGCTCAGAGATTGTTGGTACGACCCATCGTTGGCAGATTGGAAGGTGTATGATTTCATCCTCTGACAATGCCAAAGTTGCTGCTAAGTTGGCCAAAGCATCTGCTGTTTGATTTTCTTTTCTTGGCACGTGCGTTAATGTGACAGCATCAAAACCCTTTAAGAGTTGTGTGGCGAGCTGAAAATAAGGAACTAAATCCTCTTTCTTCACTTCATAGAGAGTTAGTAATTGATCAACTACCAACTTCGAGTCTCCATACACCTCTAGATTTGAGATTTTCATTTCATTTGCGGTTTGTAGTCCCATAATTAGCGCTTGGTACTCAGCAACATTAGTGGAACATAACTCACCAAGAGTAAAGGCATAAGGCAATATCTGCCTTTGCGGAGAAATGAAGACCACACCAGCTCCTGCCCCATCTGCTCGTGAAGACCCATCGAAGAACATTTGCCAAGCAGGGAGGACCTCTGTATTAAAGACTTCTTCATCTGGCAACTCATCTGAAATCTCCCAATCTGCAGGAATAGGATGATCCGCTAGGAAGTCAGCCAATGCTTGTCCTTTAACTGCTTTGGCCAGTATGTAGATGATCTCATACTGATTGAGGAGTAGTGCCCATTTTGCCATTCGCCCTGTCAAGACGGGTTGTGACATAATGAACTTGACTGGGTCAGCTCGCGCCACTAGATGCACTGTGTAAGCTTGCATGTAATGTCTTAACTTTTGGATGGCGAAGACAAGCGCGAGACAGATTTTCTCTCTCGGCGGATAGTTTAGTTCCGGTCCTGTGAGAGTTCGACTCAAGTAATACAACGCCCTCTCCTTCTTTGCTTCATTTTCTTGAGCTAGAAGTGCCCCGAGTGATCGCTCTTGAGCAGCAATGTAGAGGATAAGTGGCTTCCCAAGGATGGGTGCACCTAACACTGGAGGGTTTGCCAAGTACTTCTTTATGCTTTCAAAGGCGTTATGGCAAGCTTCATCCTATACAAAAGGCACATCCTTCTTCAGAAGTCGACTAAATGGCTGACACCGACCTGCGAGGTTTGATATAAACCGTCTAATAAAGGCAAGCCGACCTTGGAGACTTTTTAACTCGCGCAGATTTCTTGGCTCAGGCATGTCTTGAATGGCCTTAATCTTTGACTGGTCCACTTCAATGCCACGATGTTTCACAATGAATCCAAGAAACTTGCCTGAACTAACTCCAAAAGCACATTTGAGGGGGTTCATCTTGAGCTGGTACTTGCGTAGTCTATCAAACACCCTTCTTAGGTCTTGGAAGTGATCCGTCTTCCTTTTTGACTTGACCACTAAATCGTCGACATAACATTCCACGTACTTGTGAAGCATGTCTCCGAAGATTTTCTGCATAGCACGTTGATATGTTGCACCAGCATTTTTCAACCCGAATGGCATGACTTTGTAGCAATAAATGCCTTTGGGAGTACGGAACGCAGTAAGCTCTTCATCTTCTAAGGTCATCCTGATTTGATTGTAGCCAGATGACCCATCCATGAAGGAAAAAGCTTCATGCCCTGTTGTTGCATCCACCATGAGTTCAATGATGGGCAAAGGGAAGTCATCTTTCGGACACGCGTCATTTAAGTCGCGGAAGTTCACGCATACACGGAGTTGTCCGTTCTTCTTCTTGACAGGAACAATGTTTGCAATCCACTTAGGATATTGAACCTCTCTAATGAAACCTGCAGCAATCAACTTATCAACTTCAGCTTCAATTTGAGGAAGGAGTTCTGTCCGAAAGCGTCGTTGTGTTTGCTTTATCGGTCGAGCCTCAGGTTTAACTGCGAGATGATGAACCGCTACCTTTGGGTCAAGACCAGGCATTTCTTTGTACGTCCATGCAAAGACGTCTTTATATTCAAGCAGCATATCATAGTATTTCTTTTCTTCTTCGGGACTCAGTGAAGCACTCACGAAGACAGGTCTTGGATCTTCCTCAGTTCCCAAATTGAGCTCTTTAAGCTCGTCGACAGTAGCTTGCCCCCCGTCTTCAAGTTATGGAGGAGCTTCATTTACTTCATCCTCAGAATGATCATGGTCATCTTCTTCAAAAGCCTCTGCTTCTGCTACCGTGATATGATAGGCAGACTGTACAATCTCATCTTCGCCAGTGCCATCAACATTACTAGTTCCGACTTGGCCAGTGAGTACGATGGTGTGCTCCTTCACTTTGAGTTGTTCGCTTGAGCTCACCTCTAACATAGAGCGTCGCTTCATGCGTGACGGAATGAGACTTCGGATCTCTTTGTTGTTTCCTTGGTCGTCAATCTCCTTTCTCTTTCGCCTTTGCTGCTCTTTGGGTGCTTGTATCCTCTCAAGTGTTGACTTTCGAGGGACTGACTCAGATTTCTTATTTCCTTCATCGGAAGATGACAACCTATTGAACACAGAAGCTCGAGTGGTCGTTTGGGTGACGCGGTTGAAAACTGAGACTCGGCTTGTTGACGTATCAACACGATCAAATACAGAAACTCGAGGCGCCAACTCATCAACTTGTTCAGGCACCGCAGCTTGAGAATTAGGACGAATACGATCAAGTACAGAAACGCGAGAGGTAGATTTAGATTCCCGAGTCTCTTCTTCTATTACTTCGACACTAATGTGTTGAGTGCTTGCCTTTGCAACTTTTCTTCTTCCTGATATT
This sequence comes from Rosa chinensis, assembly GCF_002994745.2. Taxonomy (NCBI): domain Eukaryota; kingdom Viridiplantae; phylum Streptophyta; class Magnoliopsida; order Rosales; family Rosaceae; genus Rosa; species Rosa chinensis. The sequence goes on along the minus strand of NC_037094.1, from coordinate 57,890,141 downwards.
TTGATTGGTTTGCCTGGTACAAAACCAAGACCTGCTTTAGCAGGGTCAGCTGTGCATCCTTGCTCTCTCAACCTCCTTTGAGATTCATTAAGCTCATGCACCTTCTTACCAGGGATGACTTGATCACCTTCCTTGCTTGACGATCCGAAGTCATAACCAGCCTTTGCTAGCAGCTTGTAAGCGTTAGGGTCAAATCCTTCCTTTGTCCTTTTCTCTGGAAGGGTACCATGTTCTGTCTTGCCTTGAATCGGTTTGACAAATCCCTTTAGCGGCTGCTTGGTAGGTGTATTGTTGCTCAACTTTGTCAATGGTATGGTTGATGTTTCTTTTAGCCATTCTACGTCTTTCTCATCTAGCTTTTGCGGACGTTCTTGCTCATTTGCCTCTACAAAAGGAGATTCCCCTTCTTTTCGCCTAGACTTTGGCACATAACGAAGGACTGGAGCAAAGGAGTTGACTTTGTTCTTTGAAGCTGCCACTTTAGTTTCCGACGAAACTCTATGTGGTTCCTCAGTGGAATTTCTTGCCATGCTGGATTCCACTTCCTTATCACGCACCTCTGCAGTCTTCCCTGTAGAGGGTACTCCAACTGGGAGAACTTCCTTGACTGTTTCATCATCCATGTAGAACTTAGAATCCGCAAAGTAAGATTCAGCTTCAGTGAATGGCTTAGTATCACCTGCTACTGTTTTTACTCCGCCATCGTAGAACTTGAAGCATTGATGAAGAGTGGAGGGGACGACACCATTTTCGTGAACCCACGGTCGTCCTAACAATAAATTGTAGGAGGTCTTCGCTTCGATCACATGGAACAAAGTGTTCGACTTCATTTCTCCAATTGTCATATCTACTCTGATCATGCCTATGGCTCTTTGTCCCCCTTGGTTGAAGCCTTGAATCATGAGACGGCTTCGAGACAACTCTTTCATATTGATGCCAAGCTGCTTCATGGTCGACCTAGGCATAATGTTTACAGCAGACCCTCCGTCCACAAGCATGCGGTTTATCTTTTGATCTCGTACATACCCTGATACGAAGAGAGGTCTATTATGCGGCTTAGAGCCTAACTGAAGGTCTTCATCCGTAAAGTGGATGGCATCACAATCTGCAACACACGTGACGCATTCCTTCGGTTTCACCTTGTTAATGTCTGTGGAGTTCTTGCCCATGTCAATCAACACCTGTACCAAAGCACCTCTTGTCGATTTTGGCAATTGTAGTAGATCAGAGATGTTAAAGTGAAACGGTAGGTCTTCTAGTTGCTTTATCACCTCGTTCTCCTTTGACGTTTGGTTCGTAGTGACCGTGCTTGACTCAGCCTTGGCAGAATCTTTCGAACCAAATTCGTAGCTTGTTGTCATGTGGGCGGCTCTCACCTTTTCTTGTTTGTTGCCTTTCATGGGAAAGGCTCTTGTTGACGAAGCCACACCATGGGGTCTTTGAACAAAAGGATTGCCCCTTTCCTTGACAAATCTTGTCTTACCTTTCTCGAGACATTTTCTTGTGACTGCTTGTATTTTGCTCGAGTGATAGGTACACATGGCGATGGGCTCTTGCGTGCCTTCTTTCGAGTGACAAGTATCCATCCCTCGTCATCAACAACTGAGTCAATTTTAGGGGTTGCAACAGGTGCGAGGCTCGCTTGCTGGGTTAACTTGACTTCCTCCAACTTTGACTTCATGCATGGCTTTCTCGAAAGCTGATATGGTGCTTTCATTGGAAGAAGAGGCAACGGGGCAGGCTCGAATGAACCAAACACGATGGTAGTGCAGTTTACCTCAGCAACATCGTCGACATCCAGCTCGATCCTTCCTTGCTTGGCGAGATTCATTATTAAATCTTTCTGAACAAAGCATTTCTCCACTGGGTGACTAACGAGCCGATGGTACTTGCAGTATTTTGGATCCTTAACACGATGCATTTCCTTGGGCCGCTTGCATTCTGGGAGCTCTATCACCTTCTTCTCAAGTAGATCTTCCAACATGCCTGCCACGTCAGAATCTGGGAAAGGATATGTCTTTTGTTGCCATTCCTTCAACGAATGCTTTGTTTTGTCGTAGGTGCGTGTTGGCTCAGCTTTCTTAACCTCCTTATCTCGTGTCGAGATTTTGACTGGGGCAATGTTGACGGTCATCGATTCTTTTGTAGATTTCTTCGGTGTCTTGTCAAACTTGCTTCCGAAGACCTTGTCTTTTCTTTGGTCAACAATTGACTTTTTCTTCCCTTTGTGGCCAGCTATACTCAACTCCATGTCATGTGCTCGCGTAGCCAGCTCTTCAAACGTACAGGGCTTGATTCCCTGTAAAATATATAGCAAATCAAAGTGCATACCTTGGATCCACATTTCCACCGCAGATACTTCTGACAGTCGATCTTTGCAATCGAGACTCAACGAACGCCACCTATTGATGTAATCAATTGCACGTTCATCCTTCCATTGCTTGGCGTTAGTAAGTTCCATCATGCTCACTGTACGTCTCGTGCTATAGAAACGATTCAGGAACTCACGGTCCATCTGATCCCAACTGTCGATTGACTCAGGTTCCAGATCAGTGTACCATTCGAAGGCGTTGCCTTTTAATGAACGTACAAACTGCTTAACAAGATGATCTCCCTCCGTTCCTGCATTGTTGCAAGTCTCGACGAAATGAGCAATATGTTGTTTTGGATTGCCCCTCCCTCGAATTGCTGAAACTTGGGCGGCTGGTACCCATAGGGCATCCTCAGGCTGTCCACCCTTTTTGTGTATGGCTTGGAATATGTGAGGGAATCACGAGAGGTACCTCCATATTGAGCTCTAATGGAGTTGTTGATCATGTCTTGCAGCTGTTGGATGGACAAAGAACCAAGTTGGCCATCACTGTCCTTGTCATTTGCCTTTGAAGTTTCTTCTTGTTTGTCTTTGTCATGCTTGTACGAAATCCTAGCAGAATCCTCATCATTTTGTTTCTCAAGCCTACTCCAAAGTTGAGCAATCTGCATATCCTTTTCTTCGACGGTATTGGTGAGCTTTTGTACCGCCTCCATTAGATTAGCTACCTGCTCCTCAAGCGTGGATGCCCCAGTCATCATGACCTACATTGCTGAAGGGTGAGACGTACCGTCTGACTGCACTCCGAAAGTGTTATCTTCTTCAGCATCGGAACTCCCCTTGTATGATCCCGTGCTTGAGTGACCATCTAAGGCAGGTGAGAACGACCGTTCCCTTGGTTTTGTGTTTGGAGCTTGTCTCTCTTCACTTCGAGGGACATGCTTCCCTGCCCCTAAACTTTCCAGGGTGATGATTGGTTGGTGAGGCTTAGAAGGCAAAGCCACAAATGTTGTTGGCTGAACTTTTGCCATGCTTCGAGTGACTTGACCAGATGAGCTGCTGCTCGACTTGGTGGTCGTTGTCTTAGACTTGTTCTTCGGGATGACTTGAGTGTTCTTGGAAGCCATTGCTCGAACAGATTTGTTTGGAATCGTCTTACGGAGAAGGAGATGAGAGGCAAAGAGGTCCCACCGGGCGTGCCAATTTGTAAACACGGAAATCTGAAAACAAACAATATGCAGACACGTGTACAAAAATAATATATTTATTAATTCAAGTGCAGGTTACAATCTTTGGTAATCCTCTGATTCGATCTCCGACGATAAATTTCACTCAAGGGCTTGACGCTTGATCTTGAGTTGGAAGATGGTCACGAGAGTTGGCACGTGACGAACGTTTTGACTTGAGGTTGGTGAGGAACCGACTATTTGGCAGCTTGATGGTTCTTCACACGTGCTTGGGAGGCTTCAAGAATTTTGAGAGTATTTCCTTCTCTTTTCTGGCTGAAGTCCTTCTCTTGATTTGAGAGGGGGTATTTATAGTATCGGCGTCTCGATGACATAGCATTAATCACATTCCGTAATTGTGTAATTAAATCAATCAGTTTTAATTGGTTGATTTAATTATCTTTTATTTAAGGAATATGTCAATCAATTTCGATTTGATTTAATGCCCGATTTCAATCAGAATTAAACAATCTAATCTGATTGATATTTGAATTTAATACTTGATTTCAATCAGAATTAAACAATTTAATCTGATCGATATTTGTATTTAATACTTGATTTTCGTCGAGATCAATCAGTTGAATACGATTGATCCGCTTTAAATGCTTGACTCGAGCAACAATCAATCAGCGATAATTTGAAGTTTCCACGTCATTCAATCAATGGATCACTCGTGTTTTGACATGTGTCATCCTCGAAGCTCACATAATTTTGGTGACATATGAGCCACTTGTGCCTTTTGTAGGACCCATGTGCCAACTAAGCTTGTTTAGTCAAAATTTCAAAGATTGACCGATTTATTTAATGAATTTTATTTTCATTAAATTTCTTGTGTCTACAGAAGGCCAAGTGATGTAACTAAATCTCAGTTCATGAGTTGCTCTTGAGGTGATAATGTACTACAATGCACATGTTAGGATTGCAACAGAACACGCATCCTAAACTAGGATTGAAATAAACCTGGAATCCTAAATGCAGAAAAGGCAACAAATATGCAGATAATCAAGTAACTCGAAACTAAATGAGGACAACAACAATCAAATCTATACTACATGCAAACACACAGCTGCTACAAGCACAAGTTAAAAATTGGGAACCAACTTAGATCACAAATTCTAATGAATCGCTTGAGATTGTCAATACATACTTAATCCAAGGGCATTGAAAATTGGCATTCATTTAACATGAACTCAAGTGCAAGAGAACTTCTTTCAGCACCATTTAAAACACCACATGATATGTTCATATTATTAACCTTACCTGTCAACTTACCAAGGCATATTGAGTTGTTGATGCCAAAGTTCCAGACCAATTTTTTTGTTTTAAACTTCGGCAACCTAGCTTTCTTTGGAAATTGAGCATCCAACCATTCATGAATTAATCCTGCAACTCAACACTCTCAAACAAAAATACCCATGAGGCATGGTATGGTATGATATAAAATCAAAGCATACACTTCAGTTTTTCCTTCTTTTTATTTTTATTTTTAAATAAAGTCCCTACAAAAACAAAACCCAAAAAGAGAAAACAACATCCTTATAGAAAAATGCATAAATAAACACAAGCTACTAAGATCTTAGGATTGAAAAACATATTCAGTCCTAACAAACCAGAACATATTAGCAATAAGAAAACTAATGTAAACAGAAAGACAGTACTCCCCCTATATATGTGCTTATGATGGAAAAATCATGCTATTGGCAACCAAGAATATATTTTTCACAAGCACATATTAGAGGAGTTCACTTACCTGTATGTGGAAGCTTAGAAAGATGAGGCTCTTTTCGTATCCAGACTTGCTTCATCTTGGGTATAGGTGAGAATGGAACTGAAACAAATCTTCCTATCTTGTTTACTTCTTTCAAAAGAAATTCTAGCTGTTCTTGAAGATATTCTTTCTTTTTGTTCATGAGTGGCTTCTTGTCACTCAAAGAATTTTTTCTTAGTTGATTGCACCTCGGTCTGCACCTCGGTCTTATATGTCCTCGCTTTCCACAATGATAACACACGGGCACAAAATTCTTCATTGGTCTTGGTTCTTCAAGCACAGGGAAAGTAAATTGTGATGAGGAATGATCAGAGCTTTTTACAAACTTGGTGACATGCTCTCCTTTGGATGAACTTTTAGCATCATATCCCAGGCCATGTTTATCTCCAAATTTTTTACCAATCATTAGAATATTTTCCAACTTTTCACCACTTGAAGAATCACATCCAGCCTTGGTTTTCATTTGCTCAAGCTCATATAACAGACAAGCCTTTACAGTGTTAAGCTCCTCAACTTTGTCACATCTCTCTTGGTACTTTTGTTGAAGGGACTGAAAGTCCTCCACAAGAGACTTTCTTACTGCATCACCTGCCTCCAATTGGGATTGAAATCCAGCTTCAGTCCTACTGACATCAGTCTTCAAGTTCTCAACTTCATTACTCAACTCTAAATTTCTTTTCTTCAATTCTTTTGAAGCCTCAGACAACATAATATATTGTTGCATTACTTCCTCAAGATCAAATTCTTCAACTTCAGACTCATCACCAATAGTCGTTAATCCTACCAAGGCCACCACTTCAGAATCACTATCGAGCATAGAGTCATCTTCACTGTCACTCCAAGTAACATTCATTGCTTTATTCCGTTTATTCTTGGACTTCTTCAAGGTATTTGCACACTCAGATGCAATGTGACTAAACCCTTCACATGCAAAACACTTTGGAGCATTGTTGTTTCTTTTTTCATGAGCTCTTTCAAACCTTAAAACCTTATTACCCGGCTTTTCTTTTATTCTTGTATTCTTGGAGCTTGCGACAAACCTTGATTCACTTCTTTTGGATTTCCTATCCTTGAGAAATTTTCTGAATTTTCTTGTGACAATATCAATTTCATCTTCATCAGCATCCTCTTCATCTGTTGACTCATCTTCAATGTCTTTCTTCACTTTAAGAGCTATGCTTTTGCTCTTCATTTCATCAGGGAGTTCCATCTCATATGTGGTTAAGTTTCCAATCAATTCTTGCAGATTATAGGTATTCAGGTCCTTCGACTCTTGAATGGCTATCTTCTTGGAATGATATTTCATAGAAAGAGACCTGAGTATTTTCTTGACTATTCTGTGCTGAGGTATGGGATCTCCTAAGTTGAAACAACCATTCACAACAACACTGAGCCTAGCATAGAAATCAGCAAACTTGTCATCATCACCCATCTTCATATTTTCAAATTGCTGGATAAGTTGTTGAAGCTTGGATTCTCGAACAGCTGTAGTGCCTTCATGAGTAACTTGGAGAATATCCCATGCTTGCTTTGCAGAGTAACAATGAGAAATAAGCTTAAATTTATCAGAGGATACCGCTGTGAAGATAGAGTTTAATGCTTTCTGATTATTTGTACTCTTGGTGTTCTCATCTATAGTCCATTCACTCATCGGCTTCTTAACTTTGGCTTCAACAGTAGAACTGCCCTCTCCAATCTCTTTTGTGTCAACTTTTTCAGTCTTAGTTGGAAACTCCCAACCACTTTCGATAATAGCCCATACAGCTACATCCTTTGCCCACAAAAAAGCTTTCATCTTAGCCTTCCATGCTGCATAGTTTGTTTTGTCATCAAGAAATGGAGGGTGACTTGTTGACCCAGCAGCACGATCACTTGTGCCTTCCATTCTGTTCCTAACCAAGATCACGCTAAATATGTGTAGCGACCTGCTCTGATACCAATTGTAATTACAGAATGGATATATGTATTTCCCAACCAAAGCAACTGATCAATATGTCAACAACTTTAGAAATCAGTCTTAGGAGTGCAACCCTGTTTGCATCCTAATATAGGATTGAAGTAGAACTTGAGTCCTAATCGAAGATACAGATCTTTGATGACGTTATGATTCACTCAATTTGCCAAACCATCTAAAGTAAAATCATCACAAATAACAGAAGATCTGTTGACGCAGTAAAACCCTCTAAAGAGGTAAACAACTGCGGGCACTATGCCGGTGAACAATCCACTATATGAATATGAAAGTACATAAAGATCTTACACAACTCATCTACTAGAACCAATCTAGTGGGCAGCGGTGTCTCCTCGTCTTTGCTACTTCCAAATCAGCGACCTTGTTCTCCTTTGTCAATCTTAAGATGGCACAACTCTCACCTCGGTTGTCAATCACCTCAAGGCACAAATCATGCATGAACTACCAACACACATGAAGCATAAAACCAGAAAACTTTTTGATAGAAAAAGTTTGAGATTTGATAATCCTTCAAGAACTAAACAAGGAACAGCTCATGAAGAATTCTCAACAGCAATTTTGGCACAATACTTTCTGAGGATGAAAGATCAGAAAGCTCTTTATAAACGTAGCAGTAATATGTTTTCTGTTCTGGTGCACGAGCCCTAACAACGTGAAAAACACACACACACACACATATATATATATATAAGATATGAATAAACTAGGGTCTCCTAGGGTTTCTACTACGGAAAGGCTTTTCAAAAGAGGTTTTTATCCATGGATTAAAATTAGACGTTTGAAAGGAAAAGCCCATAAACCAAATGAAGAAAGTTTGAATGCTTTGGATAAAACCTTCCAAAAATTCTCATATCAGTACATTAGGATTGAAAAGATTTTCGCATCCTATAATAGGATTCAAAGGCAAGTTCAGTCCTAACCACTTTACAAGCATGCACATGTATGTAAGACATACCTGATTGATGAGAGTGGTACATGAAGCTTGAAGCATTCCATTCTTTCAAGGATCCAAGAGTAGAAAGCTATTACAAGAAACATGACTCTTGGTTATTGCGCTTAGGAAATGCCAATCAAAATAAACATTGCACTAACAGTTTGTATGTTTCCTCAGATTGCTGGTATGCTGAAATTCTTCTTCAGGTCTTGAGTCTTGTATTAGGACTGATATTAGTTTTCAATCCTAAATTAGGATTGTGCTTAGTTTCCAATCCCATACACTTAACATGAAGACCCCCCACCACGTGTCCTGTACTATCTCTAGCGATAGCAGCCACACCTACCGCCTGGTCATATAAGTTCTCGTTCGTTTTCATTCCAAGAGGGGTTCCTATTCTCGCTCCATGGGAAAATCATGCTTCTTTTTATTGTCTTCGTGCTTCTTAGTGTTAAGCAGTGTTGTATAAACTGCACTAGCTTGTCTTTATGTGTTTGAAGTTTGTACTGGTGTAGTGCCCTAAATTCGGAGTCGGTGGTTCATAAACACCTGAAGCCGAATTCAAATTGCAAGTGTTAATAGGCTGGGTTTCAGACCCCTTAAAAAAATGTAAAATATTGAACAAGATTAAATACTTGTATGAAATTATTGAAAATTAAATAAAAAACAAAAACTTTACATTAAATAAAATCAGCATGACACTTCGCTCTATGTACACTAGCTTACTTTCTTTTTGACTGATATTTTTTTGAAAACAATGTTGTGTCGTTTTAATATCATGCTTTGTTTTGCTTAATTCTTTTGATACTCGTGTTCCATTTGAACAATATCTAAAGGGTGAGTTTACACTAAGATCTCACAAGTTTATTCCACTATTCCACCGACAACATGAGAATAAATAATAAGTCTGAATCCTAGAACCGGTAATACTAATACAATTTGAACTTAAAACTCAATTGCACTGAAGATTGTTGTTTCTCATAAAGAAAATACATGAAAATAGGTTCAAAGATAAATGTAACTTTAATTTAAAAGTTTAAAACCAAAAAGAAAGCATATATGTTTGCCCAACCCTCTAAGTGATTCCAAAGAGTCTACCATCCTAAAAAAATCTTGTCTAGGGTCTAGGAAGAACTTATATATTTAGTTGCAAGCAACATTATTGACTCAATAAAAAAAAAGTAGCATTATTAATATCAAAGTATAGTTAGTAAAATACAGGACGTCTGTAATACGAAAAAAATATATACATATATTATTCGTACATTTCATCAAATAGTGTTGGATCATAATTCATATATATATGTGTGTGTGTGTGTGTTTGTGCCCTAAAACATGCAAATTATTTGTTCTAAAAGTCCAATTTAGTGTTGACTAATTTAATTTCATGTTTTGTAGAAAATTTTGACAAGAGGAGAAAAAAGTGAAATTCCAGTGAATTTTACATACACTACCACTTTTGGCGGCACAAGTACTTTGTGAAGCAATTCCAAATTTTACTTTGTCAATCCAGTCAAAGTTAACGTTCAAATTGGACGGAACAGTAAAATTTGAGCACGGCTGATTGAAATTGAAAGCACAGGGATGTTGCTGATCAAATTGAAAGAGCAGGAACTGATATGATGTTACCCCCAAACCACAGGGTACTAAACTGAAATTTATCCTTTTTTTTACTTCAACATGAGCTAAATAATTGGTCAGAATCATCAATGAGGCAACAGGAAATCCAGTGCAAAATAGGCTTCCCGTTTTTCACGAAGCTTTTTGGGAGATCTTTTCCGGCTACTTACTTGGAGTTTTTCTAGAAGGTTGTTGATCATTCTTGAATATATGATGTTATAGATCATGGGTAAGTTAAGAACCATCCATAATCACGGCAATATCAAGTCAATCCTTGTCCAAGAAGGAAGCTTCAGAGAAAGAAAATGTATCCTAGTCAAAACAAGGCAGCTTGGCCGAGAATTCCTTTTGGACTGCTTTGCTAGGAGTATTTGGAAGGTTTATGATGCTGCAATTATCAAGGAGAGTCATAGTAGAATATCTATCGTATTATCCTTTGGATAATAGGCATCCCTTTGCACATTCTCTCCTTTGGTTGTCACGTTGACTTTGGTGACCCAAAACCACCCCAACACTCTTTATTTTCATGTTTCTCATGCACAATAAAGAGAGCTAGCTGCTCGATCCTCTCTTCTCCTAAGTCATCTTTTCCTACTCTACATTCTCATAGCTCATCATTATGTCCCTCTTTCTCTTCCCTAACACTTCACCTCCTTTTGTTGACTTTTTCTCACTCTTTCTCCCTTGTTTCTTACATATGAAGAGAGGGCTAGCTACTCCTCTTCCTCTTCTCCCTCTATTTAAGGCTCTCTCTTCCCTTTTTATGATCATCTCATCTTCCTACAAGTTTCCCAATACTCCATCACCCACATTTAGCCATTACATTTTTTCTTCTTCTCTCTATTCTCTACACAATCTACTAGCATCTCCTCTACAAACCTCCATCACCACCACCATCAATTCATAACCTCCATTACCACCACCACAAAATTCATCATCTTTTCCATCTACCCATTCCATTTCATAGACAAAAAACTTCACCACTCTACCATTTCACCACTTGATCATCTCTACATCTCATATTCCATCATCAACCTTTGAAGAAGAAGGAGAGGAGTCTAGTATCACTTGAGGAATGATCATTACCATCACCATTTGCACCATGTCAATGCCCTCATGAGTTCATCTACACCATCCTCAACTTGATTATCACTAGTCTCTTCTCTATCCCTATTTTTTAGTTTGATGTTCATAAACATGTTGAAGCTTTTGTATTTCATTATGAGTGAGTAGTTATTTTGTTGGGGCTAGGGTTGAAAGCCCAAGCCAAACTTGTAATGAATTGATGTTTGAGTCTTATTTGATGCAATTTCCATAATCATCTTCACATGCTAATTCAAGAAGTGAATGCTTGTATTTGAATCTAGCTAATTTGAATACTTTGCATTTTTCATTACATGAACAATGTTTAGAGAATAGCTAGCTTTGGACATTGAAAGCATAATAGGACCCTAGGTGTGTATGTGAGGGTAGTGAGTTAAAATCTAACTTGTTCTTGGTTATACTTATCCGGGGAAAATTGATAAAATCAAAGGCATTTAGACCTTAGTAGTCTTATCCGGATGCTAAGAGTGTAATTGGATGCTTGGGATTGCATTACTTATACTCTTATAGTTTGAACATCAGTGCATGCAAGGGGGGCTATGGTGAACAACATAAAGCTATAACTTCCATCCATTTTATCACATCTAGTTTTACATAGCCTAGTTTACATTTCAAGTTTCATTTTGTGTTAATTTGATTCGAAACTAGTTCCAAAGCCAAAAATCAAACCACTACACCATCTTGCATATATTCACCATGAACTTTGGTTCATTTGTGAGCCCTTGTTTATGACTTGTACATTTGCATATTCATCTAGCATCCTCTAGGTTTTCCCTACCTAGAGTGGGATTTTCCAATGCCTTGGTTACGAAATCCCCTACTCATAATCCGTACACTATAACTTAATTCCTATACTTGGGGGTGACTATTTGGCTAACAAATAGTTGTGAGATCTCAAAATTTCGATAGGAAAAATAATTTCGAGCTATTTTTTACTTGGATTTCTCTTATTTTAAAGTCTTTTAGCTTTCAAAAATTATTTAAATTTTTGGTTTTGAAAAATTTGTCTTTCAAGCCCATAGGATTAAAGTAGAGATTGTTACGAGTTCGTAGGAATTTTTAGAGGATTTATCGAACACCCAAGCTATTTTTAATTATTAGGTGGTTTAATCTGGAGCGTCCATTTCATTCACCACAAGATCTGGACCATCAGATTTGTTTATATATATGTTGAACCAGCTTGAGAAGCACCAGATTGCAAACTCAAAACGACTCAGTTTCCTGACCCATTTCGGAGCGATGACTACTCAATCTCACCTTCATTTTCTGACCTCGTCTGGTCGTTGGATAGGCACCGTTGGATTCCTATTGTTGGTGCGAGGTGTAGCCTAGTCCTCTATGCTCCAAACAACCGACGATGGCGACAAAAAGAAGCCCGAAAAGTTCTCGAGTTAGCCGGCGGATTTTCCAATTCCGGTCAAGTCGCGGTGTTCCATCTATATCTGAATCTTCCTCGCGATGTCAGGACCCTTTCTATGGTGTTAGATTTCCAAGATGAGTTCCAGTGATGGATAATCGAACCTCTAAAGTTTTTGAGTTTTCCGGTGAGTTTCTATGTTTTCCGACGACCTATGGTTTCAACATATGTAGAAAGTTTGTCTATTCAATGAGCTCTACATGCCTCTATACTTAAATTCGAGTTTTGGTTATGATTGGATGAATTGGGATTTTAGGGGTTTTGAGGCTACTGCGTGTTCAGAGTTTGCTGTGGTAGTATTGATCAATTGATGTTCTTCAGTTAATTTCTTTTATCATAAAGAAACCTCATTATACCATTTTCGTTGTTGGTTAAGCTTGAATTCATGAATGATAAGAAGTGGATGATCGGAAGGTTGAACTGTGTTGCTCAAGGTGTAATAACTGTAGCTATTTTGGATTAATTTTTAGGTATTCATACTTGAGTTGGTTTTACAATTGGAACTATGGAGCTTTGATTTCAGAACTGTAGAAGTAGGATGATTCCTTCAGAATTAGGTCATCTTTGTTCCAATATAGAAGATCAACTTTGCTCTTGTTGATGTCTATTTTACAAAGTAAATGAGTTAGGAAGCTCATGCATCTAGAATCGAAATCGGAAATTGGGGATGAGAAGAACCTGGGTGTCCTTAGCAAATTATGAGGATTTGATCGATTTCTATTTGGGAATAATTGATCGTATTGATTTGAAGTGATTCACCAACCATTATTGAATAATGATTCGATACTTGGATTGAATGTAAGCTAACAATCTCATAAGCAAAAGGATACGGATTTCAAAATGCGAGTTTCAGTGTTACTAACTCTAAGTAGCGTTGCAGTTAAAGCCTGAAAGTCAAGGAAGGGTCTCTCGGGGAACCTTTTCCATTAAAATGATAAATAGAATTATTAACTGAAATCAGTGAATTGTTTGATATTGGTTGATTGAATTTTTAATGTTATCGCTTTATATAAAAACATGTGTTATAATGATGTCATTCATGATATATGCATTGGGAAATGTGCATATAAACTTATAAAAGAAGTTTGGAAGGATATGTGGAATACCTATTTGGAATATGGGAAATGAATGCTTTTGTGTAGTTGAGCATGACTCGTCTGGCCAAATTTCAGGTGGGCTAGTAAAGCTGTACGATTTTGGTAATGGAGGTTAAGCAAGATGACTAGCAAAAAGGGAATGCGGATTGAATTGTTACTGGGTGTTAGATCATGTATTCAAAATATCTAGAGCCACCCCTGGTTGGTAAAATACACGGTATGTGACGTGTAGGCTATCTTGTTTTGATAGATGGATTGACAGGTAATTAAGTGAAGCTCATTCAACATGCATCGTTTCTATTATTCATTTTTGCAAGAATCGTTTGATAACTTGATTGTGACATCTAGATAATAATGACTTAAAAAAGTTTGGCCCTACTGAGCGTAAGCTCACCCCTATAGACTTTTGTTCATGTGTGACACGAGTTTTGAGAAGATTAAGCGGGACGACTTTTACGATTGCGAAACTCTGAAAAGGATTACAAGATTAGAGTGACTAAGATTAGAAAACGAGGTGTAATTTCTTTTTGTTAAATTTTTGTTATTTCAAATGTTTTATTTTCGACAATTTCTGAAATGTGTTTGGTGTTATTTTTAATTTTGTTTTACATTTCTATGTTGCTCACTCCTCGAATCCGGTGTTAGGTATTTAATCTCACCTCCACCTGGTTCAGGGCATGACAATAGTTCATTATAAGGTTCGGCAAAATATTCTTAATTAATTAATTATTTTATTTATATTCATTTTCATTCAATAATGTGTCAAATACAGAAAAAAAAAACATAAAAATTGTGTATAGTATGTGTATAATTCTTTTGGATTTAAAAATAAGGGAAATTTAAAAAGTAATTTTAAAAAAAATATACAAAGTACAAAAGTATTTTTTTAAACAATGTCAGTATGTGTTTTATTGGCATATTATACGGCAAACTACTAATAGAGTATCATAGATATTCAAATATTATTCGTATGCAAAGTGCATATAATTTCTTGAGATGCGATATAATTTGATATCACAAGCACATACGACGTCTTTCCCAAGGATTTCTTCAGCAACTCAAGTTTCTTTGAGGGTTGCGTTAATCTTTCTCTCCTCTCCTAATTTTCTAATTTTATGATGTACCACACAGAATTTTGAGGACTTTTTTAGGGAAGTTTCTTGATCTTTTTGTCTTTCCTTTCGTGTTTCATTGATTTCTCAATCGTGCTGTTAGGGCCAATTGGTCTGAGTGGGAGGTTGACCATCTTGGATGGTTTGAGCGGCAGTGGTACATATGGTTGTTTTTGTCTTGGATCGTAGTTGTGAGGCGTATCAGGTAGGTAGCTTGTTGCTTGGGTTGATCTAGATTGCGGTATATGGTTGGCCATGGTAGTTTTGATAGCAAAAGTTTGTGTGTTAGTGAGCTTGTTGAGTTTTTGACTATGATTTTAATCCTGTACTGTGAATTTATTTCATGACATTGAGCATCAACCATGTCCCAGTTTCTTAGTGATGGGTGGTGCTTATTGTTATACTTGGTGCACAAAATTCATGTCTTCTGTTTAAGAATTTTTGTTTTTCAGCAGCAAGTGAAATGAGAGCAGTCTAAATAGTGAAAACGGGATAGCTAGTGGCGAGAATCCCTCTTGTTATCAAATCGGAGGGTTTTGCTAATGAATATTTTGTTGCCAGTGGCTTTAGACGTCCAAATATTCATCGGCACATGGTGTGTTCAATTGTTTTAACTTTATATAGGAGGCTTTAGGTGACCAAAAAGGACTTCTAATGACGGAATTTTTATTCAAGAAAGGTGTGACCATTTACATTTAATCATTTTTATGGGAGGATTTTGATGACAAAAGGGTTGTAGGCATAAATGTATCATTTTTCATTTTTCTTTATCGGAGGCTCTAGGCATGGCCATGAAAATTCATCGGCAAGTGTGACTCTTTTTATTTTATTTTTTTTATATGTTTTTGTAGAAGATTATATATTTCATTCGAAAATGTGTGTCCCTTATACAGTTATACAGGCAATGCTTTTTTGAATCATCGGATGGGCCACACCTTGGAAATAGGGCATTCGTTTGATGGATGCTGTTATAGGTGATTTGCAGATGAAGGGTTGGAAAGAAGGAGTTGCTGCAATAAGTGGATCTATAAGTGCAGTTTGCGATCTGTATAAAGTAGTTCGGGGAATTTGATCGGTGGATCAACAAGTGCATACCGCGATTTGGTGCTGTGCAAATTGGTGTGGCAATGGGTGATCGAAGCTACAAATGGTTATTGGCTGGGTGTTCTAATATATATGAAATCTGGTTTCCTTTCAATTTACAGTTATCATTAAAGTTTGAGGTTTTTAGTTGTTTCTAGTTTTTAGATCTATGTTCAAATTTCAAATAAGTCCATCCTTTTGAGTTAGGGTTGTCGTCATGAATTTAGATGAGCTCCTAGATTTGGGTAGCCGGTCTGTTATCAATATACTCCAGTTTTCTGTCAGCCTAAGACCATGCGTTTCATTACTGTCCTTGGTTAACGTGATCGGGAGATGCCTAATAGTTCTCTATTGTGGTCACATTTCTAGTTCTTGTTGATTATTTGATCAATTTGGTTCGGTGAGTTGCTTCATCTTGACCTCGTTATTGGATCCATTAACATGTCACTTTCTCTTCTATTGAGCGAGGATACTTAGTTTTAGTTTATTGATGATTGTTGCTAGTTGTTATCCCTTACTAGGTGTTGTGATTGTGGTAGTTTGTAATTGCAGTCTATTGCAATGAAATCACTTTCATTCCTTGTTAGTAGTTTTTCGTATAAAACACAAATAATGCACATACTGTCATATTTTTCAAAAAATAAAATAAAATAAAATAAAATAAATAAATAAATAAAATTGCATACTTCGTACTTTTCAAGATGACTCATTAAATTTCCCATACTTTTGAACACAAAAGTATTATACATATTTTTATGTTTTTTTCTTCCATATTTTACATATATTATGAAAAAAAAAAGAATGTAAATTAATGTATGCTAACAGTACTTTCAATATAAAAAAATAGGGAAAAAATCACAAACACACCTAAACTATCGGTCACTAGTAACTTTCGTACCTCAGTTTTTAAAAATATCAGATTGGTACCTGGACTTTTAACCCCGACCCAATATTAGTACTTGAAAACAATAAAATTGCTAACCCCGTTAAATTTTGAAGGGTAGAATCGTCCTCTCAGTATTCATCTTCTCCAAAGCCTTCTCCTATCTCTCTTCAATCCCAGATTTTTCATCTTCTTCATACCTCAGTTACCTCGATTAATATGCGACACCACGAATCACACACTCAAACCCAAAGTGAGCAAAAACGTAGAGAGAGGAAGAGATATCAGAACCCAATACCAGAAGGAATCTAAATCTCTCTAAATTTGTGAAGATAGGTTCATTTTAGACCCACTTCGGTTCCAAAAAAGATCAATAATTTCCTCAAGGAGGTTTCTTTGATTGGAAATGTTACCGAGAGGCTTTCAATGCTTGGCGATTTCGTCAAGCGACTGGAGGAGGAGATGAGGAAGATCGGCACCTTCAATCGCGAGCTTCCTCTTTGCATGTTCCTTTTGAATGATGGTTGGTTTTCGTTTTTACGTTCCACCCATTTTTTCTAAACACAGTACTTTTTACCTTCTCGAATCTGGCCATGCAAGAGGCTTGGATTTGGAAAGGGGCGCTGTGGGATTTCAATTGGACCCTTGTGGCATTGGTTGAGTACAATGGGGTTGCTCCAGTGAGGAGGTGCCGCTGGTGAAGTTGTCGTATTGGATCACTTTACAGGGAAAACCGCATGCATTTCTATCTAAGAGTATTATGATGATGATTAGGTATACTTTGGATGATTTTCAGGAGTTTGACAAACCGGGTTAGAGGGTTGGTAGATACCATTTTGGTTGAGGACACGGTGGAGTTCATGTGCAAGTTTAGGTATGACAAACTTCATGGTCATTGTGGGGTGTGTGTGGATTTGCCACCCATGTCGGATTGTCGTGCTCCGGGTTGGCTTTCAATGAGGAAGATGAGGTGGTGGAAAGGAATGTACTAGGCAAACTGGCGGTCACACCAGTGGGCTGGCGCAGTGCAAGAAGGGACTAAATAGTTGATTTTTGGGTCGAACTCGACGAGTTACAATAGGGTTAATGTAGTGCTTCAAATTAAGGTTTCAGTTAATGGCCAAAGCCTGGTCTTCAGAACACAACTCCCAAATTGTATGCCAGAAATGCTGCTGCACCGCCCACCTTACCTCATTGAAAAGCCGCGTCAGAAAGTTACTATCAAGGAGTTAGAGGAAGCAAACACTATGGTGTAAATTGTGACTGGTAAACGACGGTTTAGCATTGAGGCTGAGGTTACCATCTTTCCAAAGAAGCTGAAACTGAATTTAGCTATGGGAAAGAGGAATCTGGTGCCTCTTGACACAGGATTAGTTCCAGTGGCACCACAAAGAAGAAAAGGGGGAGGCTAGAAGGGAGTAAAAATAAACTCCTTTATAACACTATTGAAAGGAAGAAGGCTTTGAAGCCTGAAGATGTAGTTGAGAAAAAGAAGAAAGCAATGAAAAATATGTTGGTAAAGTTGGATGGTGCAGGTGATGAAACAAGCTCTGACCCTAAGGGGAAAGAGCTTGTTGTTGTTTGAAATTTTTTTTCCCCTAGGGAGTTAAGTTTGTGTTAATTGGGAGAACTTGTATGAGTCTTCTAAGACTTTTCTGGACACTGGTCTATAGCACAATTGTGTGCCTAATAGGTGAGAGTTAGTTGAATGATTTCTTTTTCTTAGGAGGCGAGGTTTTTCTTTCTTGTATAGGCTTGCTTAATGAGTGTCCCTTAGATCTAGTTTGCACTAGCTGAGATATGTTATCTTGAATTTTCTTGCCAGATTTCTTATGCAAGTGTTTGTAAACTCTGGCCTTTCGCTATTGATTTCTAATAGGGGTGCCATTTGCTTTGATAATTACAGAACCAGCCGAATACTAACCAATATATTACATTTAATAAATCGACTTTTTAGTAATCGAAACCGATTAAACCAAAACTAAAAATTACTGAAAATGTTGGATTGATTTTGGTAAATGCCAAATTTATAGATTTCCTAAATATTAGTTACAAATCTTCTGGTTTTCAATACACACACATATATATTAAGAAAAATAAGCATAATGTTTTAGGGAAACGATAATTGAGAGGAATTTGCTGTGTATTCTCATTGATAATAGGGGCCTCTTTATATAGAGGATTACAATGCATAGAATCTCAATCATACAAGGAAAGTAATCGTACATTGAATAGGAATCTAAATCCTTCTAATTTAACCCTATTACCATTAGAGCAAGTAACCTAGAGTTTGGGCCAAACACAAACTAGGGTTTTACTTGAACACTCCCCCTTGTGTTGCCCAAATGCGGTGCTTCTCTTGTTGCCTCTTTAAAAACCTTGTCAAGTAACAAAAACCCAGTGGGACAAAAATAACCTCGGTCGAAGGGGAAAAAGAGCACAACACACCCTTCACGTTTCGAGGTGAACATGTAGACATCTCCCTCTGATGTCTGCGTCTCCCCCTGATGACTACGATCATGGGAGTTCAGATAATTTTCGCAAGCCAATTCTTGCCACATGTTTCTCGAACGTGGATTTGGGCAATGACTTAGTAAACAAGTCTGCCGCATTATCCTCATATCGAACCTAGTTCACTTTGGTATTTGAGGAGAGTCTGTTGTTGCTGATTATGCTTGGTGTTGTCGCTTTTGATGTAGCCTAGCTTCATTTGTTCAAAACGAATAGCATTATCCTAAATGCTCGTAGGCTCATCTTGTGGTAGACTTCAAACCACAATTGTTCGAACATTCGTGATTATGGATCCAATCCACAAACATTCACGAACCACTTCGTGAAGAGCAATAATCTTTGCATGGTTCAAAGATATAGTGACTACGGTCTGTTCTGTAAACCTCTAAGATATCATGGTCTTTTCCCATGATGAACACTTAAGCAATTTGGGAGCGACCTTTGTGTGGGTCAGAGAGGTACCCAGCATCAGTAAAACCTTCCAAAACACTTATATCGTTTTGGGGTGGGGATAGAGAACACAGGCCAGTGTTGGCGGCATTTCTGGTGTGTGATGGATCCGAATCCATCTTCTCTCTGTAAGGATAGAACAAACCCATATCAATCGTACATCTCAAGTACTGAAAGATATCTTTTACACCAATCAAAATGGCGTCGCGTTGGCGCAGAGCTACACCTTAGCTAACAAGTTCACCGCAAACGAGATATCAGGTCCTGTGCATTGAGCTAAGTACAATAATGCGCTTATTGTACTCAAGTAAGGCACTTCTGCCTCTAGCACATCTTCATCATCATCCTTCAGACGAAGAGGATCCTTTTCAGGATCAAGACTAAGGATGATCATGGGGGTGCTTGAAGGTTTGACCTTGTCCAAATGCCTAAGCATCTATCGACACGATGCTCAAGTTCCAAACTGATACATAATCGTGTTCTCCCATAATCCTTCATCTCAAACTTGGATTTGAAGTGTTCAGCGGTTTCCCTAAACTCTTTAAGGGCTTCTAATGAAGATCATGTCCAACATGAACCGCAATGGAATCCGAAACTTGTTATGGAAACGCGTGGGCATATCCCTTCCCAATCAAGTAGTTATTTTAGCGAGCGTTTCAACCTCTTTGTAAACGCGCTCCGTGGTCTAGAGCTACTTGACTTGGGAAAATGAAGTTAACCATGAACCTTTATGTATATTCCGTATCTAGATCCCTATAGAGATACGTAGTGACCACATTTGTAAGCTGCATGTTCAGTTATTTGGAAACTACCAAACTGATAGGGTAGCGGAGTGCAATGACATCCAATACGAGAGAATCTGTCTCATCGTAGTCGATTTCAGGGCGTTTTATGAGAAGCCTTGCTCCATAAAGCGAGATTACCATCTCTTTTTCTCACTACGCTTTCTAACGAAGACCCATTAGTCAACAGGTTTTATGTTAGGAGGTGTTGGCATCTCTAGCTCGAAAACCTTCCTCTTCGTTAGAGAATCCATCTTAACCTGGATCGCATCCTTCCATTTAGGCCAAATCTCTCTACGTTGGCATTCATTCATCAACGGAGTGTGGTGCGATATCATCGGACTCAACAAACTCATGTGCAACGAAGTGCGTGACTACATCATCAATTATGATGGAGTTTCTATCCCACGTCTCATGTACACTAGTGTAATTTTCATAGAGCTCTATATTCTCAGGAATAGGTTTTGACGTTGAGGCATCCCCCAACGATAACCATAACCTGGAAGATTCTCATGAGACGGATTTTGAGTGTCGATGATTCAAGGATTGGTTTGTGCCAATGTATCCTTCGAACCCACGGGCCTCCCATGCATCCTAGCTGGGGCCATGGCCTATAACGCCAGAGTGCCACTCTCTTTGGCGTTGGCGCCATGCCTACCTCCGTGTAGGGTGGCGCTACGTCCTCTAGTAGGGACGTCCTTCCTTGCAGGCTTGTTTGCAGCATATTTGTGTGATCTCGTCACTTTAACAGGGATCAAGATGAGACATAGTGGGGACAGGCCATGACAATTCATGTCGTTCCTGCTGAACATCCGTGTTCTTATCTCCCCCTAACGACGGGAAGACTGTCTCATCAAAGTGACAACCCGCAAAGCTAGCGGTAATGAGATCGCCTTGCAAGGGCATTAAGTGGCGGACGATTGTTGGAGTCTCAAATCCAACGTAGTTGCCCATTCGTCTGTAAGGACCCATAATAGAGCGCTGTGGCGGCGCAATGGGCACATAAATGGCTCACTCAAATATGCGTAAGTACGATACCTATACCCAGTCACTAGCCTTTAACACAGAGGTACATTGAGTGGCGGTGGGTCGTAGACGAAGTAGCATAGCGGCATGCGATATTGCATCACCCCAAGCGGATATAAGGAGATTGGTGCGCATTAGCAATGTCCGGACTAGCATCGTAGTCGTTTCCGCAAGATCATTTGGGTGTACATGGGAATGTGATGTCCAACATCAGTCCCATTGCAATATCCATCGAAAGTCTTTCGATGTAAACTCTCTAGCATAGTCAAATCCAATTGACTGAATAGGATGATCTGGGGAGTGAGCCCGCTGTCATATGATATGTGCTAGGAGTGTAGCATAAGCAGCATTTATAGGTGGACAATGGCACAACACGTGACCGGCGTGTCTGCGTGTCAACCAACATCATGAAATATTTAAGCGTCCGCAAGTTGGTTGAATCAATCCATAGAATCCCCATGGATTCTATGTAAGAACATAATGAGTATTGTCATATCCTTTGCATAGGACGGTCTCAGTCCTAATTTCCCTAAGGAACGGGCTTTATAAAACGAGCGAGCGGTTTTAGAAGCAACCAATGAGAATTCGGTTGGGCCTGAGCGTCTTAAACGCTATTCGAAGCAA
The DNA here is from genome assembly GCF_002994745.2 of Rosa chinensis. NCBI lineage: Eukaryota > Viridiplantae > Streptophyta > Magnoliopsida > Rosales > Rosaceae > Rosa > Rosa chinensis. Next base: position 57,868,221 of record NC_037094.1, on the reverse strand, counting down.
GTTGGTGATTGCAGCATCACCTAGGGCGCCATCACAATGATGGACGCCATCCATGGCGTCATGGATAGGGACTGCGACAGCCCTAGGCTGGTGGTGGACGGAGGCAGTGCCCTAGGCAGCAGCGTCAGTCACACTTAGTCCAGGAATCAACTTTTGATTCATGCTTCATTTCGCTCGAGAGAAAAGATGTCCGTGTGAAGTCTTTGTAGACGGATCATCATATCATAACTAGGATGATCTATCTTGTCGTGACAAAGCCAATATGTGTCTAAATCCAAGAGATCTTCTCTCATAACTTTATTGGATTAATAGCTCGAATAGTGACATAGAGTCCACTAGAGAGACACATAAACTTCTCCAAGATGCGTCTTTGTTCGCAATCATTAGAGGTATTGCAAAAGAACTCATTTCCGTTCTCTACATGCATTTTCGCATGGAATTCGTTGGCTATTCATAGGGTACGATTTGCCCTAAGAGCGTAGAGAGTTTCTGTGATAGCTGTAATCAAGGTGCCATTCGGCAAGTGGAACTTGGGCTATTCCATGTCCTTGAATTAATACTGATGGCCCAGCCATCGTAGTCACAAAGTCATATGCTCAGAATCAAAATGGAGTCATAATGAAAAGAACTCGAAATTTTATTCATAAGCCAACACAGTACATCATTGTCTCTTAACCATTAGGAGAATCTAATCCAAATGCTAGCTAATGCAAAACAATGGTAGTCATCTAACTTCTTTCGGTAATTCCAAAATAAATGTGACCAGGTGAGTAGAGAGATGTCGGTGGAGCAAGGCTCGCTTAAGTACCACTAATCTCATAACCTTCCTAGACATCACACTTACTTTGGGTGAGCCTACTTTGAAGAAAGACTAAACCATTGGCATTTACTACAAAGTATATGGCAATTGCCTATTACATCTCTTGGAAAAATAAAGACTTAAACAGAGTTGGTGATCTATTGATCCCAGCCAGATTTGTAGTCTTCAACCCTTCACTCTAGATCATCTTCTTGATCTTCTTGTTCCACATAGTGAGCTTCTCTTGCTTCACAATATGCTTTGTAGGCGGTGACAAGTTCTTCACGAGCTCTACAAATGTGTGCCCAATGATCAGACACTCCACATCGAGAACATACATCTCTTTGCTCGAACTCCATTGATTGAGGCGCTTTGAAAGCGTCATTTAGATGGCTCTTAGTGTTGGTGGCGCCACCAACATGGCCAGAGGCGTTGCCTCCCTCTTTCTTTCCACGTTTACCTCTTCGGTTCCGTGTTCGCCTATTTTGGCGGTTACCTTCCCAAGTAGAGTGATTATATGGATCAGAATGTCTAGAAGTATACCTAAGATTAGGGTTTCGCTCTTGGCGCCCTCTCTTAGAGGTGCGACTATAATTGGATTCCGGAATATGCTCTGTTTCCACGGATCTCGAATTATAGTTCTTCACAAGGATATTATCATGCTTTTCAGCGATATTCATAGCTCCAATGAGCTCATGAAACCTTGTGATCCGTCTTACATTTACATCGATTCGATAGTTCTTAGCAACCATCAATGCAGAGATGGGGAAGGTAGAGAGAGTCTTCTCAATCAACATCGCATCTGTGATCTCTTTACCACAGAATTCCATTAAGGATTTAAAGAGAAGTGCTTCCGAGTTATAGTCAAGAACTGACTTGAAATCACAGAAGCGGAGGCTATGTCATCTCACTTCTAGGTCAGGAAGCAAGGAGTCACGGACGTTGCCAAATCTTTCTTCGAGTGAGACCCATAGCCTTCTGGGGTCTGCTTCATTCATACACTCGTACTGGAGCGAATCATCCATATGACGAGTCATTAGGATGATGGCTTTCGCATTGTTTGCCTCTAAGGCTGCTCTATTTGCTTCCAAAGCTTAGGCTTGCTCAACAGTTACCATGTCCTGGCTAGGCTCGAGAATCATATCCAAGATTCCATCAGCTTTGAGATGCTGGCAGATATCACGAACCCACCTGTGATATCCAGAGCCAGTTGTTCCCAATGGAGCAAAGTCCAATATGTTCAGGTTACTCATCCTGAAAGAGAACAAGAAATTAGGGTTATTTTCGGAGCGAAATAGGCTACCATGAAAACATATGAAATTTCTGAGCGTAATCGCTTCCAAGAAATTAGGAATTTCAGAGCGTAGTCGCTTCCAAGTAATTCGATTCCAAGAGATATTGGATTAGATCGAAACAATGATGTAGGTGGTCGATCATAAATTCTCTACAAACTCTAAGTTTGGAGATCTCAACAAGTTCTAAGCTTGGAGTGAGCACGAACCCCCACAGTTCGGCTTAATTTGGTCTCTCCCCTATAATGAAGAAAGGGGGGTACAAGAAGGGAGGTTGCAAGTCCCCAAAAAAGAAGAGAAATTGAATTTAAAAACTCTAAAAACGGGAACGTTTAATAAAAAATACCTCGAAATAGGTCGCCGAAAATTTGACAGGAAAAAGTGGTCAGAAAATGTCGCTGGAAAGTGGCCGGAAAAGTCGCCGGAAAATGCCAGGAAAAGTCGCCGGAAATCGTTGACCGGGAGTTGACCAGCGGGATGACGCGGCGCTGATGCTGACGTGGCAATGGGTCCTTCTACTGACATGGCAGTGCTGATGTGGCAGTGGGTCCCTGTGCTGACGTCGCAGTGGGCCTGCGTCAGTGGGCCTCTGCCATGGGCTTGGGCTTTTGGGCTTCCTTTCCTTTTTTTTTTCTTTTCTTTTCTTTTCTGCCAGTTTTCTGTAGGAGATTTAGTCGGCCGGTTCACGCACTTTTAGGCAGGTTTTCTCACTTTTTCTTCCGGTTCCAGAATCTTTGGCTTGAGAGGCTTCTGCTAAAATAATTAATTTGGTGGAAATTGGAGGTCCGGAAGATGGTGAACCGGTGGAATATTTGCTACTAGTTGTGTAGAGCTTCCGGTGGCCGGTTCGGTGGTTTTCTGGCCGGTTCTTGAGATGGGGCTGCCTGTTCTGGACTCCTGGGATCGAGTTCTTCAAGGTGTGAGGTGGAGGCAGAAAAGGCTCCAAGGTTTTGTATTCGGATTCAAGGTTTTTAGCTTCTTGAATCAGGGTTTGGTTATTTGTTTCAGGGTTAGGGCTTCGTGCTGATAACGTGTTTTAGGGAAACGAGAATTGAGAGGAATTTGCTGTGTATTCTCATTGATAATAGGGGTCTCTTTATATAGAGGATTACAATGCATAGAATCTCAATCATACAAGGAAAGTAATCATACATTGAATAGGAATCTAAATCCTTCTAATTTAACCCTATTACCACTAGAGCAAGTAACCTAGAGTTTGGGCCAAACACAAACTAGGGTTTTACTTGAACACATAAATATTTTTATAATAATATTAACATTAGTACTAATACTAGATTAATAATACTCTTTTTTTTTTTTGGAAACGATAATACACATTTTTACTGAACCTAGAAAAATAGGTCATACATTATTGGATAAATCGGTAAAACATTGTTAGATAACTAGTTGGATAAATTGATAAAACTCTATGTCATAGACTCATATGTGCATAAAAAATTTAAAAATAAGTAGATGAACACAAGTTACAATAATTTATAAAATTGAAAAAAGAAAAGAAAAAGGAAACTATTATTGTTTATTCTAATTATGTTTTAAAGAAATTCTTATTGTAGAGCTTGTAATACCGAAAATCGAAAAACCAAAGAAAATACTAAATACCGAATTTTTTTGTTGGAAATTAGTAACTCAATTTTGAAATCGAAAGTTTTGATTTACCTATAACCTATTCGAACCAACCAAATGATAATTTCTAATGATATCAATTTATCTTTCTCTCAAAAAAGATAAAATAAAAACAGTGGACAGTGTCCACGTGAAATATCCCAAATAAAGTCCATGTCCTGTTGTAGGAAAAAAAAAAAGAATTAAAAAAAAGACACAGACGACTAACCAACAAACCATCAGTAATATTTTTGGCGGCTTAAGCTTATATGCATATAGTATACACATATTGTCAACTAAGCCAAGCAGCCCCTGCTGTTTGCTGCACATGATTCCACTCAAACGCAGAAGCTTCTAAAGAATCAGAGTAGAAAATTATATAGTGGAATTGATGTCAAAATATTAATCCTTCATCTATGAAGTATCGTGGCATATATAAAGCAAATGATGATAAGTATTCTGCACATCATCACCCAGAGGCTTTCTCGTACCATGGCTTTTGCACTGCCGCATCTTTTATGCTTCCTAGTTTTCCTTCAACAATTGCCAATTTTCACCACTGCTCAAAATATATCTTTGGGCACATCCCTGACTGCAAAACCGGGCAATAGCTCTTTTTGGGCCTCACCATCTGGGGAATTTGCTTTCGGTTTCCAAGAAATTGGTAACCATGGTTTCCTACTAGCCATTTGGTTCAACAAAATAGCAGAAAGAACTATTGTCTGGTCAGCCAATGGCAACAGTCTAGTGCAAAAGGGATCCAGAGTTCAACTAACTAGTGAAGGCAAGATTATGCTCAACGATGCAGCGTCAGGCAAGCAAACACTGATTGCTGATTCCACTGCGAATGAAGTTGCATATGCAGCCATGCTCGACACGGGAAATTTTGTGCTGGCTAACAAAAATTCAGCCAATTTGTGGCAGAGTTTTGATCATCCCACGAATACAATCCTACCTACACAGACTTTATATCAAGGCACCACACTCTTTGCTCCCTATACGGCATCAAATTACTCGAAAGGAAGATTCATGTTTACATTAGAAGCTGGTGGAAATCTCTTGCTTTACACTACGCATTTCCCATTAGATACGGCCAATGCTGCTTATTGGTCAAGCGAAACTGAGGGTACCGGCTTTCAGGTCGTCTTTAACCAGTCTGGCTCTATTTTTCTTACTTCAAGGAATGGAAGCATACTTACTGTGGTAGTAAACAATACAGTTCCATTGCCAGGTTTCTACCGCAGAACAACTATCGACTATGATGGAGTATTGAGGTACTATATCTACCCGAAAAGCAGTAACTCGAGTGAAGGAGTGTGGCAGATGGCTTGGTCCACATTGTCCTTCATACCTTCAAACATCTGTGTCAACATTTCGTACTATAAAGGTGGTGGTGCGTGTGGTTTCAACAGCTTATGCAGAAATGACCAGAAACCGAGTTGCCAATGCCCAAATGGTTATGTCTTTGTTGATCCTGATGATGTGATGAGAGGATGCAAGCAGAACTTTCGTCCACAAAGTTGTGATGAGGTCCCATCGATGGAGGAATTTTATTTTGAAGAAATGCAAAACACAGATTGGAAGGAATCTGAGTACGAGAAGTACACGCCAGTGACTGAAGACTGGTGCAGGCAAGCTTGCCTAGCTGATTGTTTCTGTGCCCTTGCCAATTTCAGAAACGGGGATTGTTGGTTAAAGGGAATGCCTCTTCGGAATGGGAGGATCGACCCTAGCAGTGGTGTGAAAGCTCTCATCAAAATAAGGAGAGACAATTCCACTTTGAAACTGCCACATTCACCACATTCAAGAACAAAACGCAACTCAACTCTCTTGCTCGTTGGATCGGTGCTGTTGAGTAGCTCCGGGTTCTTAAACTTCCTCTTAGTGTTAATAACCTATTTGGTTGTTTCCGGTACTTACCGTAGAAGACCAAACATGATTCAACCTTACACAGTCTTGCCGGGTATGAACCTGATTTGTTTCAGTTATGAGGAGCTAAACAAAGCTACCATTGGATTCAAGGAAGAACTCGGTCGTGGTGCTTTTGGAACAGTTTTTAGAGGAGTTTTAGTGTCTGAGAAATGCGTAGCTGTCAAAAGACTGAACAATATGGTTAAAGAAAGCGAGTTAGAATTCAAAGCTGAATTGAGTGCAATTGGCAGAACAAATCACAGAAACCTAGTTCAACTACTAGGGTTCTGCAATGAAGGGCAGCACCGAATTCTTGTGTATGAGTTCATGAGCAATGGTTCTCTAGCAAGCTTCCTCTTTGGAAAGTCAAGGCCGAATTGGTACCGAAGGAAGGAGATTGCCTTGGGAACTGCTAGAGGGCTCTTGTATTTGCATGAGGAGTGCAGCAACCAAATCATACATTGCGACATTAAGCCTCAAAATATTCTCCTAGATGACTCTTTCACGGCAAGAATTTCCGACTTTGGATTAGCCAAGCTTTTGAAAACGGACCAGACTCGAACTACTACGGGAATCAGAGGGACAAAAGGGTACGTTGCCCCCGAATGGTTTAAAAACATGCCGATCACAACCAAGGTGGATGTTTACAGCTATGGCATTTTGTTACTGGAGATTATTTTTTGCAGAAAGTACTTTGAAGCAGAGGCAGAGAATGAACAACAAATGATACTAGCGGATTGGGCTTATGATTGCTACGCGGAGAAGAAGCTGCAGTTACTTTTGGAGAATGACGATGAGGCAATGCACGACATCGACAAGATGGAGAAGTACGTGATGATCGCATTGTGGTGTATTCAGGAGGATCCGTCATTGAGACCCACCGCCAAGAAACTCGCCCTGATGCTCGAAGGAACTCTTCAAGTCTCAGTTCCACCAGACCCGTCCTCATTCACAAGTTCAATAGTGTAAAACTATAGTTTTGTTGTGCTGGATCATCAAAGACTCGCATACAACTATGGTGGTACTCGGTAATTCCTTATTATGTGCGTGTGCTTTTTACTTTTGGTCAAACGTGTGCGTGTGCTCCTTTTTAGGTGCTTGTGCGTATTATAACTATGAACATCTTCTAATATGAGCATCTCAGTTGTTTCCTTATTCTCTGTCAAATGTGTGCATTCGAATTCCATAATGGAAAATGATTTATGGCTTCAATGAGGCCTAAGATTTGTGGCCTCAATTCTAGGTGTTATGCCATGTCACCTACACACATCACTTATTTATCAAATCATGTCATGTAATTCTTGAGTAAAAAGACTATCTTATCCTTCCAAAATCTAATGAATCTAAATTATTTTGGTTTTCATCTAAAAATAAATTATATTATTTTGATTTTTTTTTCTTTTTCTTTTTCTCGTTATATATATAATTATATATATATATATATATATAATTCGTCAAAAAAAATTATATACAAATGTGTTTGTGTGTATAAATATATATATATATATATATATTCACAAACATATATATAATTATATTATATATGTATATATATAATTCGTACAGAAATTTATATATGTATATTTGATGTAGAATTAATATGGTATAAACATATATATATATATATATATATATATATATTAATGTCATAATTCTAACCCACAAAATTTTAAAAAAAAAATTTGATTAAAAAAAAAGTCAAATTTAAAATTGATTCCACAAAAATGGAAAGAAAATATATTAATAGCTTAATTATAACCCATCAAATTTGGTAAATTGAAGTAATATTCAACTCTTTTAATAAATTAATTTAATAAAATTAATGGAAGATTAGTTTACCTTACACTAACAAGTTAATTAGAAAAGTCAAAAATTAAATTGGATTCACAAAAATGGAAAGAAAATGTATTGAAATCGTAATTAAAACCTATGAAATCTGGTAATTGAAGAGGTAAGAAAATATCATTAATAAATTGAATTGATAAAATGCTAGATTCCATCATTTCAAAATTTCTCGATAATTTAATATTGTCTCATCCAAACGCAACATTAGGAAGTGTTCCTTAAAGGTCAAGTGAGACTTCATTAATACAACTGTTCGTTTATTTTTACATGAAAAAACAATCATAATGTTATTAATACTATGTAGAAATTCAATGAACAATAGGTGTATAACATAGCAATAATCAAAGAAAAAGTGCAATTAAGGAAGGTGTAAAATAGAAGTCATCGTCCACATTAACATTAAAGTCAGCTAACATGTCTTACACGAACAAATAAGTAATAAGTAGCTAATAATGAGCCAGTAAAGTTTACTGGGGACTTTTCCCTAAAGGCATATTTACACTGAAATAGAAATCATCATCCACACTGAAATTTAAAGTCAGCTAACATATCTTACAGTAACAAATAAGTACTAAGTAGCCAATGACGAGCCAGTAGAGTTCACTGGAGACCTTTACCTAATGGCCTATTCACACTTAAATAGAAGCCATCATCTACTGAAACTAAAAGAGCTAACATGTTTTGCACGAACAAGTAAGTATTAAGTAGCCAATGATGAGCTAGTAGTGTTCACTGGAGACCTTTACCTAATGGCATATTCACACTTAAATAGAAGCCGTCATCTACTGAAACTGAAAGAGCTAATATGTTTTGCACGAACAAGTAAGTATTAAGTAGCCAATGATGAGCTGGTCAAGTTTACTGAGGATCTTTTTCTAATGGCATAATTACACTAAAATAGAAGTCATCATCCACATTGTCTTACAGTAACAAATAAGTACTAAGTAGCCAATAATGAGCTAGTAAAGTTCACTGGGGACCTTTTCCTAATGACATAATTACACTAAAATAGAAGCCATCATCCATACTGAAATTTAAAGTTAGCTAGCATGTCTTACACGAACAATAAGTACTAAGTAACTAATAATGAGCCAGTAAAGTTTATTGGAGACCTTTCCCGAATGACATATTCACATTAAAATAGAAGCCATCATCCATTGAAACTTAAAATAAGCTAGTGTGTCTTGCACGAACAAGTAAGTACTAAGTAGCCAATAGTAAAGTTCAACGGGGAATCTTTCCCTAATAACATATTCACACTAAAATTGAAGCCATATATCATTCACATTGAAATTGAAAGTCAGCTAAGTACTAAAATGTCTTATACGAACAAAAAAGTACTAAGTAGCTAATGATGAACAAGTAGAGTTCATTGGGAACTTTTTTCTAATGACATATTTACACTAAAATAGAAGCTATCATTCACATTTAAAAATCATTATTGTCTATTGAAAAATTTGGGATCAACAAAACAAGTATACTTTCAAAAATTAATTTCCTCATGTGCAATATATTGTATTCCATATTAAGCAATTTCTTTTCAGATATCAACTTCCCAATCAATTTAGATATCTAGGTTTTCAATCACCAGATTTTATGACTTAAAATTACGATTTAAATACATTTTCTTTCCATTTTTGTGAATCCAATTTAATTTTTGACTTTTCAAATTAACTTGTTAATGTAAGGTAACTAATCTTCCATTATTTTTATTAAATTTATTTATTAAAAGATTTAAATATTACTTCAATTTACTAGATTTCATGGATTATAATTACGATATTAATATATATATATACACACACACACAAACCACATTAATTCTCCATCGAAAATATATAATTTTTTTGGACGAATTATATATATACACACCCATACTTTTTTTTGAATATGTATAATGAAAAAAATCCAAAATAATGTAAAAGAAAGAAAGGAAAAAAAACCAAACAATATTTTTTTAGAAGAAATTCAAAATAATTTAGAGCCGTTATATATTCAACAACATATATATATATATATATATATAATTGACGAATTATAGATAAATATATATATATATATATTCACAAAAATATATAAATATAAATTTTTTTAGACGAATTATATATATATAATAAAAATATATATCTTTTCTAGAATAAAACTAAAATAATTTAGAGCCATTAAATTTTGAAATGATAAGATAGTTTTTTTATTCAAGAATGACATGACATGATTTGACAAATTAGTGAGGTGTATAGGTGACATGGCTTGACACCTAGGATTGAGGCCACAAATCTTAGGCCTCATTGAGGCCCTATATCATTGCCCTTCAATAATATTTTCAAACTGTGGATTGAACCAAAAAAAAAAAAGATTCCGTAAACGTTGAGATTATTTTATCAATTTCTTGAGTATACTATAATATTCTCTATCACATAAAAAAATTTTGGCCAGCCATATTTATAAAAATAAATAAATAATAATAATAATAAAAAATTCTCCAAGAGCTACATAGTCGACAATAAATTTTATTGTTAGGGAGCCTCTTTAATGAAGACATTACTCTCGTGATTTCATAAAACACTTTCAAATCAACAGTTTGATGTATATTTTAAATTTTAATCAATAGTTAAAACCTAACAACCATAACAATCTCAAGTCTCACGGAGCGCTACAGTTTAAGAGAGGCGCACAATAGACAGTAGGCCAAAAAATGAAACAGATGACAGGGAAAAAACATTGTGTCATACGAACGATCTCTGTTGTGTATCGGAGGTTCAATAAATAGGAAAGATCCAAATATCAAATTTAGAGGTCCCAACTAGAACCACCCAATTAACTATGACACTTGGTAAATGAAATAATTGACGCTAATATTTACTTCATCTTCCTTCTCAATTAAAAGCTTAGATATGAATCCTTCAGTTCAAAAAAGAAAAAGAAAAAGAAGATTAGAAAAATTCGAACACACATAATCTAGTGCCTATTGCATTAATTAGAAGACAGGACAACCATCAACAACGATTCCTTTGGCTGTGGGACATGAAGCCAATTCACAGTGTTCACCATCCGCACCCCACCAAGATATGCTCTTCCCGTTCATGGTTAATGTGAAGTATAAGAGCACCGCCATGCAAGCCAATCCAGCGTCTAAGGCAGCCGAAAGAACATAATTGTACCTCTGCCACCATGCCGTTCTATATCTAAATATGTAGTAGCCGAAAATAGTTCCAATAACAATCCAGCAATTGAAGTTTACTGATGTAGCCGGTGGCATTGCAGCTGTTGCATTCAAAAGCACTGGAAGGTTGATAAGTCCAATCCATTTATAACTGGGAAAAGCTCTGTGCAACAACCATACCAAGAGTGGTCCAAATGCACCTATAAAGAAGAACCAGTTGAGTGCTTGGTAGTTTCCAAGAGGGCCAAATATCCGCTTTGGACCGACAAGACCCCAAACGACAGATGCATCAAAGAAGACGCGATCACCAGGACAAGTCCAAGGACTATTAGGAGGGAGTAATTGATCTTGACATATGTTTTCCACAGTAGATAACAGCCACCACGCAACCCCGATATTGACTGTTCCAGCTATAATAGTTCCTATCAACTTCAATAAAAAGTTAATTTTCAGGCTACACTTCTTTTATTTCCAAGTAATTATGTATAATATAACGTCAAGAAGACATACCTGAACTAAAAACATTGATCTGGGCGGAATCTTCATGTAATGGCCAAGCTTGAAATCATTGAGAAAGGAAATTGCCTGACTCATGCTAATATAACCATATGTTTTGAAGCATACATTAAGAATCGGTTTTCCGGGTAAAATCAATCCCATGATGTACTCTGTGATAATGTTTAGTCCCGGCGTCTGACAATTAGTAAGAGAGAGAAACTTTTAGAGAAATTATCTATATTAACTGCAACAAGGACCAAGTCATTTATATGAACTTTTCTATTAAGTTGAGATTTTGCCTAGGATTTAAATTTGATAAAAACCTGAAGTTCCTCATAGAATTAAAATAGTTGGACAATAAGATAACACTTCTTATTAGTTATAATGTTGGGACAATTATAAAACTAACAAAGACATAAGCAAGGCTAACAAATTCTTTACGGGAATAACAATAATATGAGAATATAGCATGGAACTATCCAGGGACGTAGGCAATAATATGAGAATATAACAATAATTCTAGAATTGAAAATGAGTTGGGCTAACTTTAGTCAACTTATCGTAAAGCACTTCCGTCTGAAAGACTAACACTTCAACAAGGAATCAGCTAAGCGAATAAGTAAGAGACTTATAAGAAAAATATTTTTTTTGGAAGATGATATAATCAAGACCATAAAAGTAGTCCTCTTCTCTCCCTGGTAGCACAAATACAACTTATATTACTCCCTGTGATTCTTCTACCTACATTTTTGTTATTTCCAGAAACCCCATTATTAAAGTCCCTTTCCTTCATTGGACATTTTCCAAACACCAACCTAGTTAAAGCGGAAACAAACGAGTCATAAACTCATGCTGCATGTTACACAAAAACTTCAACCACATTGCATTATCACCGCTCTGTAATTTAAAGCCCTTACTTCACTACTTACGCCCCAAACTCACAATTCACTCGGTCTAATTTTCGCCACTCAGACCCATTAAACCCCACTAAACTGCACAACTAATGTCAACATTCCCAAACCTATCCCCTATTACATTTTCCTAACTTCCAAAAGTTAATGCCAATATGGGAATAACAAGAATAGCAGGATTATCATGAAGCAAAACAATTGAAGCTTGCCTGATTTGTTGTGGCGGTAATAATGCTGACCGGAAGAGTGAAAATTAATGCAAGGACTGCAGCGAAAATGAGTGCCCACCACGGCATTGGAATCTCATCTTTCATGAAAATGCATAGTGCCAGAGCGATTCCAAATGACACCAAAAGAGTAAGGTGAAACCACCAGTTAGGTATGTCCTTGTATTTCCTCATCAATTTGGTGTGTATGTCTACCTTTCCATCCTTCTTCGATGCTCGAAATTGTTCATATATCTCCCTGTACATGCAAATTATTTAGATTTTTAATACAGATAATAACAACTAACGAAAAATAAGCTTAAAGCTTTGGAATTGGTCTAATTACGTACCTTCCATTGAAGAGGGCCACGTGAGTGAGGGTTGATATTATGGCCGCAAAGCCAATACCATATGTCAGAGCAAAAAACACACTTAAGTTTACACGTCCTTGTTTTTCATACGCCGGCATGTCAATTTGAAATTTGTCATTCACAATTGCTGAAGTGTTATATACTTGACCTTGGGCATCAAACAAATGGGAAGAGAAGATTGGGAAGTTCTTGGCATTGTATAAATTGACTCCCCAGTAGGCAATTGGCAGTATCACAAACATGAAAGCAACATAGCCAACTGCAACATTGACAGTGGCAAAGAAAGGGCTAATCAAAGGGCTTTGAAGGTACGAGGCTACAACAGACCAGTCGAGAGACAATGCACCAACACCAAGTCCACGCATGCCGGATGCAATTTGTTGCACTGTTACTGACTTGGGGTATATCCAACAAATCCATGAAATGGTTGATATAGTTGGGAAAAGGTAGCCTGGGACAACATACCAAGAGAAGCTGCATATGAATGCAATTAAGAAGAATTTCGCTCTGGACATTCGCTTGTTGTCTTTCTCGTGTAGGGCACTTCATAATGCAAAACAAAGACAAAGTTTTTATGAGCAATAACTAACATTGTTCAGAAACCATACTAAAATGCATGGGGATTAGTTTGTTACTTTTTTGAACGGGATGTGAGCATCAAATATACTCTAATAATGCTTGAAGACTATGCAGCGCTTACTTTGATAATGTGAGAGAATATGGTAGAACACAATTCAATAGTTCAAAAGTGCACAAGGAAAAGCATTGCGCATGGTTGTTGTCATTATGTTTCTAGCTAGGGTTAGAACTTACTCGAACAAGTTGACCTGAACTACACTAGAGGGCCACCACATCTCTCCCGGATCCACCACGTACTTTCGGAGAATTCCAGCCCACCCATACCCCAATGCCTGTAATGTAAAATAAGTAATTACTGTTCTATGAATTGCTTCACTATATATCGGGCATTAAAATATAGCTAGGGTTATGCATGGTTACCTGTGTGGTATTGACAAGAAGCCAACTGGCCAAGAACGATATCTTCCTGTGATAAAATGCCTTAATTATATCGACAATGCCAACAGCATAAGCCGTTCCGCTTCCGAACCCAGATCCGGCATTGGCAAATATGGATATCAGCACGTGCTCCTTCTTGTTAAACGGACCCGGGTTGAGCGAGAACTCCATCGACCCGATCGAAAACTTCCTAGTGGGCAGTACCCTAGCCATGAACCGTCCGATGGGCAGTGTCGCCACCTGTACGGTGATCATGGTGATGATCAGGGGCTCGGTGCGGTAGGAGAAGAAGGTGTTGAGGAAGGAGAGGAGGACGCAGGAGAGGATCCCTAGGGTCCACATCCGGAAGGTCCATACTGGAAGGGTCGGGTCGTCTTCGTTCGAGACCGTTAAGCGGACCTCTTCGATGGGTGACACATCGTCATCCACGTCGAGTTTGGTGGACTCTATGTCCATGGCGGCTACACCGTGAGGGTCAAAGATGGGAGAGAGAATGCTCAGGTTACGTTGAAAGTGGACAGCAGAAATTCGAAGTTAACATTCTTTAAAAAAAAAAAAAAAAAAAAGGATTTCGAAGTTGAATACAATTCTAATTACAAATCTACTCTAATTAGAATATTGATTTTTCCTTGAAAACTTGAATCATAGTAGAACTAGCCTCTTAACACACCCTCGTACATGTCAATTGACATACCAACAGTTCTTTCTCAGTGCAATTAGTGGAGAATGACCTTTTAGTTCACCCTAACACGCAAGAACCTTCAGCTGACATAATTTCCTCCCAACATGAACACAATGTTGGTATAATTAAGAACGAAAAAAATAAAAAGAACTGAGGATTCTCTAAACTGATTTCCTCCAAAAACCCAAAGAGAAATTAAGAGCTGTGTATTTCTTAGCAAATTAATACCCTAATTCTTGGTTGTTGTTTTTTTTTTCCTTGGTTGGTCAATGTTTACGAGTTAAAAACAAATTTAACTAGTAAAACGCAATGAGAAAGAATTGAAATCTAACAATTCTAACAAGTGGAGGTAATGATAGAATGTACGTATAAAGGCTTTAGAATTTAAGAAACTGCATGGAATTGAATGGTTTTTGACTTCTAAACTCATGATATCATAAACACACACTTATATCCTGATATAAGTACGAAAATTGCCAAAATAAATCATCACTACTAAAAAGAATTGCAATTGCTTCGAAAATTTTTGAAGAAAAATTTTTCCGTCGCAAAAAGTCAACTTTCGCGACGGCGTATGCTACACCTATTTTACCGTAGTATATTTTTGAGTTTTTGTGACGGATATAATGTTTCCGTCGTATAATTAAAACCAATTGCAACACATTAGCCCTGCCGTCGCGTGAATTATTAGGAAAAAAGAGCTAGAGTCTAGACGTGTCTCCACACTCTCTTCGATCTTCTTCTCCTCCTCTCTCTCTCTGCTCTTTTTCGTCTCCTCTTTGATGACCACCCTGAACATAACCACCTCTCTTATTTCCTTACCCAATCTCTCTATAGATATGGTGGTCGTGGAATCACTGGGATGGCTGACGGAATCGACTATAATGCCCAAGAAGCACCGCGCCATCGCCGGCATCGGCATCATCATCACCGCCGCCGTCACTCTTTCTCCGGATCTGAAATCTAAGCTTCCGAGTAGTACCGAATCACTGAATCGGTGCTCTGCAAGCAATTCCGAATTTCAAAGGTAATTATTGATTTTATGCTGCACAATGAAATTGATGCGCGAGTGTCTTTGATTTTTGCTCTAATTTAATTTTCAACTATTCTCTCTGTGATTCTATTCCTCTTTCTCGATTCTAGGTTTTTGAGGTTGGTAAACTTTCAGAGGCTGTAGCGCGAAGCTTGGAAGAGCTTCGGGATTAAACCCTAGGTCGATTTAGTAAGCATTCTCTTTCAGATTTCATGTGGAAGTTGTTAGGTTTCTGTATTTTGTGGGCATTTTGGTCATTGATTGGTTCAATTTCACGATTACTGTTTTCCTTTCAATTTTTGAAATTGAGCAATTTTGGAACTTTATACAAATGAATGAATGGTGCTTCAGAAATTGATGAGTATTTGATTTTAATCCTTGAGAGTGAAATTTCAGATTGCATTTTCAACAATGTTGCTATGGATGAGCGGTTTAAGGAGGGAAGTGAATATTGTAAGTGTCATTTCCACTTATAGTTAGCATATGAACCAGTTATGACTTCAGTAGCTTTTAAGTTTCAACTAAAGCAGTTGTTTCAATTAAGTTTTGTGTTCAAGTTTGTTGTCAAGTATATAATGTTTGGATCCATTTTATATCATAGCTTCTAGGTAAAGCTAATAAGGTATCCCTTTATGGATAGTAGGTCTTTAGATTAACTAATAAGCACCCTCATTTGCAGTTGTAGCCTGAGCTTAACAAAATCATATGAAAGAGCTGCTGTCAACAAGGCACGTGCCATAATTATATTGCCAAAAAAGGCAGATCGGTGAGGATTTGATCAACTTTGATTCTATTTGAGAAATTGTTGTGGACTATCTGCTCTCAAATTTTCTTTGAAATTTCTTGTCATTCGAAATTCCATTGAATATTCTGGCACATCTAAATTTTTCACTCCATGGAACTTATTTGACTTGACATCCTCAATTGATTAGCTATGAAGTTAACACTGATGCCTTTCTATCAGTTTTGGCTGTTCAACCTATTCTTAAGATGGAATCCGTCCCCTCTATTGTTGAGGTATATCAATAATTAGTTTCTATATGTACGGAACTGTGCTATGAAGTTTTCTGAAATCAGGTTAATAAATTCCCTTGAATGGATGTAGCCTATATATCTAGGTTCAATGTTGCATGCCTGTACTTCTGAGTCTCTGTCGGTAATTAGGAATCTATCATATTAAACTTAATTTATTTCCAGGCACCAACTATTGCAGCAGCAGCTTATTTGAGATTGGCAGGAAGACCCCCAGTTCTCCCATCTAATTAACAACCTTTCTTATTCCGAGAACTTCTTATACATGCTAGACTCCTTGTATGTTAATACTAGAATACCTTGTTCTTGTCGTCTTATATCTTGATAGTCAGTTTGTTAGCTGTTTATACTATCTTCAGAATTTTTAAATTTTTTCTCTTTTTGCTGCTGTATTATAGAGTAGAACACATTAGGCCATTTTAAATTTTTTGGTTTAGGTGGAAGCTGAATAAAGTTTGGTTTTCTTTTATAACACATCTGCCTCTGTATTTGTAGTGGTGTGGATGTTTACACTGCCCTTTCTGGAGCTGTTGGAGCTCTATATGGTCCCCTTCATGGTGGAGCAAATGAGGTAATTGCTTGTATATTTAATTTTCTTACTTAAAAACAAAAATGATAAGTTGAAGTCCATTATCCACAACATTGGAAGATTGGAATTTATAAGTTATTATGATGAGTGCTCTTCTATTCATTATTTCCCTTGTGTTATTTGTAATTAGCATTTATCTGTTGTTGCATTGATTTGTGCAGGCTGTGCTTAAGATGCTAAGTGAAACTGGATCTGTTGAGAACATTCCAGAGTTCATTGAGGGTGTGAAGAGCAAGTATATATGCTTACAGCTAACTGGTTAAGTAACTGGTGAAGCGACCTTATATGGAAATTTTTATTATTGAAACGTTGTTTTCTATTTGTCCAAGAAGCGACAGATGTCAGGTTTTGGGCATCGCGTGTACAAGAACTATGATCCTAGAGCAAAGGTCATAAGAAAGCTAGCAGATGAAGTATTCTCCATTGTTGGAAGAGTCAAATAAGACGAGATATAGAGAATGAATTTTCTGATATTTGATTCATCTCACAGTGGAGGTATATAAAGAATATTACAAGAGTACAATAGGTAAGTATTAACTACAGAATAATTACAATATATTCTATTTCTAACGTTAAGCTATGACTCACGCTAACACTCCCCCTCAAGTTGGCGCATACACATCAACCATGCCCAACTTGCTTAGTGAGTCATAAAACGCGTTCCTGGAAACTCCTTTGGTAAGCATATCTGCAAGTTGCTCTTCGGTTGGAACAAAGGAAAGCTAATAATTTTGGCATCTAGCTTCTCCTTTATAAAGTGACGATCAACCTCGACATGTTTAGTACGATCATGTTGTACTGGATTCTGTGATATGTCAATGGCTGCCTTGTTGTCACAATACAACTGCATAGTACCTTTGAGTTTGAAACCCAGATCACGTAACAGATTTCTCAGCCACAACAATTCACACACTCCGTGAGCCATACCTCTGTACTCGGCCTCAGCACTAGATCGTGCCATAACTTTCTGTTTCTTACTCTTCCACGTAACCAAAATACCTCCCACAAAGGTAAAGTAACCTGATGTTGACCTCCTATCTGTAATATTTCCAGCCCAATCTGCATCTGTAAAGCCACAAACCTCAAGGATGTTGTTGTGTTTAGAAAACAATACTCCCCTTCTGATGTAGGACGAGATTTTAGCCAATTTCAACAAAGAATCCGGAAAAGAAAGAAGCGTCTTCACATTAAGAAGAATAATTTGAATATTGAAAATTGGTATTCAAATAGGCTTCTTAATGATGGAATTAATCATAAATTACTATTTTGGATATATCGGGATTCTCAAACAAAATCTTGGTTGGGATTCCAATTATATATTTGCGTAATATTCTTTAGTATCTAGTGTTTTATTTCTGATTTTTATTTAATGAGGTTTAATTAGGTTTTCTAGTTTTAGTCTATAATAAATTGTTCTTTCTTTTCCGGATTCTTTGTTGAAATTGGCTAAAATCTCGTCCTACATCACCTTCCTGGAGCTGACTTCAGGTACTTCAAAATTCGCATAACAGCATCCATGTGACTCTCACTCGGGTTATGCATGAACTGACTCACCACACTCACTGCATATGCAACATCTGGTCTAGTATGAGCCAAATAAATCAAGCGCCCAACTAACCTCTGATAGCGAGCTCGATCAGTAGGTACCTGATCAGGATACTCAGCTAAACAATGATTCTGCTCAATAGGAGTATCAATAGGTCTGCAATCCAACAAACCTGTCTATGTTAGCAAGTCAAGAACGTACTTCCTCTGGCACAGGTAGATCCCTTCTCTCCCCCTGGCTACCTCAATTCCTAAGAAGTACTTAAGTTCACCCAAGTCTTTCATCTCAAACTCAGAGGCTAGCTGTCTATGCAGTCTATCCATCTCAACAGTATCATTGCCGGTGATTACCATATCATCCACATAAAAATTAGAGCTGTCACCTTCCCTTGTTGATGCTTGAGGAATAAGGTATGATTTGTATTGCTCTGTTTGTAACCAACCTTCTGCATGAACTATGAAAATCTCCCAAACGAAGCACGAGGCGACTGTTTGAGACCATACAGAGACTTTCTCAACTTGCATACAAAATCACCAGGAGAAGCAACTACATACCCAAGTGGAAGGCTCATGTACACTTCCTCGACTAACTCTCCATGAAGAAATGCATTCTTGACATCAAACTGTCGGAGTGGCCAGTTTAAACTAGCAGCAAACGAGAGCAGAACCTGAATAGTGTTCATCTTGGCAACAGGAGCAAACGTTTCATTGTAGTCTACACCATACGTCTGAGAGAAACGAGATTGTAAGGTACAAAGCTCGCCTTGTGGCGCAAAGCTTCTCACAACGCCCTGAAATTGACTACGAGGAGACCTATTCTCCCGTAATGGATGTTATCGATCACGTTCCGCTACCTTGTTAGTTTGGTAGTTTCCGAAAAACTAAACATGCAGCTTATGGATGTGGTTACTGCGTATCTATATGGGGATCTAGATATAGAGATATACATGAAGGTCCCAAATGGTCTTCAGTTACCCAAATCAAGTGGCTCTAAACCACGGAGCGCGTTTGCAATAAGATTGAAAGGCTCACTATATGGATTGAAGTAATCCTGACGGATGTGGTATAACCGTCTAAGTGACTATTTGATTGAGAAGGGATATGTCAATAATGAACTATGCCCATGTGTGTTCATAAAAAGAACAAGTTTCGGATTTGCAATAGTAGCAATTTATGTCGATGACATGAACATAATTGGCACCCTTAAAGAGTTGAGGGAAACCGCTGAACACTTGAAATTCGAGTTTGAGATGAAAGATCTTGGGAAAACACGGTTTTGCCTCGGTTTAGAACTTGAGCACCGTGAAGATGGTGTCCTGATTCATCAATCAGCTTATACCCAAAAGATGCTTAGGTGTTTTAATACTGACAAAGTTAAGCCTTCAAGCACCCCAATGGTCGTCCGTAGTCTTGATCTGGAGGATCCATTCCATCCAAAAGAAGACGACGAAGATGTGCTAGAGGCAGAAGTGCCATATCTAAGTACAATAGGTGCATTATTGTACTTAGCACAATGCACAAGACCGGACATCTCATTTGCCGTGAACTTGTTAGCTAGATATAGCTCTGCGCCAACACGACTCCATTAGACTGGTGTTAAAGAAATCTTTTGATACCTAAGTGGTACAATCGATGTGGGCTTATTCTATCCCTACAGAGAGACGATGGATTCAAACCCATCATATGTCAAGAACGCCACTAACAGTGGTCTGTGTTCTTTCTCCCCATCCCAAAATTGACAAGGCCCGCCCCGGATTCCACCCTGAAATCAGAAGTGGCCCTGCGGGACCCACTTTTAAAGAAAGTTTACCAAAAATTTCGGCATAACCTCCCTTAAAAATTGACAACCCAAAAACCTGTGGAAAACAAAATTTCACTTCTAATAATCCAACCACATACTCCTGGAGCCACCCTGCTCCCATAATTCAACCAACTCAAACTCAAAAATAATAATAATGTATCAAATACTTCAAGTCTAAAAAACTCCAAGATTAAAGATACTACAATTCACCAAAGTTAGGTCGTAGACCTCAAATATAATTCCTTACAAGTCTGGGTCACAAATCCCATAGTAATCAGAGTAATTCTAGGAACATAAATTAACATAGAGTATAGTAGGCTAAACAGGTAACCTACGAAATATGATGACGGAAGCGGATGCGGTCACTATGGCTCACTCCTGAACGCCGAGCAGCAACACTGTAAACTGGGCATTTGAAACCGAAGGGCCCAAGGGAAAAGTAATTTAAAACACGTTAGCGTGAGTGGACCAAAAATAAACAATTTTAAACAAAAGGAATTTTATACTTTCCCCATTTATTTCTCTATAAACTCTCGATGCATGCAATGTTTTAAGGAAAACAAAACAAGAGAAGTTCTGTACAAGAAAAACCGACTAGCCCCACTAGTCACAAACTAAATGAAAAGAGTGGAACTCCGGTACTCAAGAAAATAAGACCAGCCCCGCTGGTTAAACGGAAATCGAACTAGCCCCGCTAGTCAAAATAGTAAAGTGAGTAAGGGAAGACGATAGCCATACAAGTGAGCCTCCCAAGCTCTGGTGATAGCCTCCCAGGCTAAAGTACTCCCATTACTCCCGTAATATACCCTTACGCCACTAAGTGTAGCGATAGGATACTGGGCTTCAGAATTACTGTCACCGAGACAGTAACCAGCGCCACAAAGGCGGAGGGCTTCGGTGATCCCATCACCTAGCCACAAAGGCGGAAGATCAATGCTAGCAATGATAAGTCACCCAAAATCCAAAAATCCGAAAACCATAGTAAAATCATAAATACATAAGGCTTCCCCAACTCCCGCAAAAGAATTCCCATGACGTGTCCCACACGCCAAGATAAACTCAAATTCAAAAATAAATAAGAGAAAATAAGCATAATCCAATGACGTGACCCCGCACGCCATGAAAATCTTCAAATAATCAAATATCCAAAACCATTTCCGAAAATGACCATATGCTCGAGAAAGTAATACGATAAACAAATTATCATCTCAAAAATAAATAAATAAATGCATGCATCATTCTTTGAAAATAAAAGTCCACTCACAGTATATGGTCAATCCTGACGTCGCTCGGTATTTTCCTCGTACAAAGACTCCTCTTGTCTTGTACGAATAGCACTCGTAAAAATATATTTACAGGACGGAAATTAACTTTACGATAATTAGAAATTGAAATTCAGAACGTCCCCCGACAAAATCCAACTCCTTAATTCACATCGAATCCATCCGTAATTCTCCAATAATATTCAGTTATCGTTATCTAAATTCTAAAGTGAATTCGAAAGAAATTCGGCGATCGAATTCAGGTGAATCAACAATCAACAATTCATTCTCAATTCGTAATTCCTCCAATTTCCACCAAACTTCATGTATAAAATTCTACAATCGTTAAGGGATTTATGGAACCAAAACAGTAAATAAAACGCAGCTCTACGCGCCACCATACACCACCCACAGTGGCCGTGCGTGGGGCCCACGCGCCACAGGCAACCACCACCAATGACCACCAAATTTTGGCAGCACCACCTACTCAACAGACCCAACATTTTTCACGACTACAACAAGTTCCAATTTTACCTTGAAGGGCTCCAATTTGGCCGGTGAAATTTTTCCAGAAAAAAACCCAAGAACCCTAGAAATTGCGATTGTCAATCCGGCCTCCACACAGCAAATTGGAAAGCAGGACCTTAGGGGAAATGATCTTTGGCAAAAATCCGACCTTCGATGTTAGTTTGGTGACCGGAGGTGGCCGGAATTGCTGGAAATCGACGAAAGCTCCAAACTGCAGCTGTGAAGAACTTTGCTTCGATCTGGGGTTTCTCGGCCAAATCGTCACAATCCAAGGCCGCTAGGGTGCAGGGAGGAAGGAGGCGCTCCTGTGGTGGCCTGCTGCACGCCGGTTGGTGGCCGGAAGACGTGGAATCGAAGGGAGGAAGAAGAACCCGAAAGGGGAAGGAAGAAAAGTCGGGGGAGAGGAGAGAGAGAGTTACCGTGGGTTTCCGAAAATGGAAACCTACAGTGGTAACTTTCCATATATATTTTTTTATTACCATGAACAGTAACTTCCACATTTTAAGCTATAACTTTCACATACGAACTCTGATTTAAGTGTACCACATGTCCACGGACTCGGTTTAACGTTCCCTACAACTTACGTGAAGGAAATTTTCTTAAATTGTTAACCCATAAAAAGTCAACTTCTAGCCCCCCCCCCCCCCCCCCTAAAAGGTAAAACTATAACCGCGAATGGTAAAACATACAGTAATTTTTGTAACACAGTAAAAGGGGTAAATCGGATGTGGGGTGTAACAAAAATGACATAAGTGTTTTGGAAGGTTTTGCTGAGGTTGGGTACCTCTCTGACCCGCACAAAGGTCGTTCCCAAACTGGTTATGTATTCACCATGGGTAAGACCGCGATATCTTTGAGGTCTACTAAACAGACCTTAGTCACTACTTCTTCGAACCATGCAGAGATTATTGCTCTTCAAGAAGCAGTTCGTAAATGTATATGGCTTAGAATAATAGTTACGCATGTTCGAAGTAATTGTGGTTTGGAATCCACCACAGATGAGCCTACTAGCATTTATGAGGATAATGCTGCTTGCATTGAGCAAATGAAGCAAGGTTACATCAAAGGCAACAACACCAAGCATATATCGCCTAAATTCTTCTAAAATCAGCAACAACAAAAAGCTCATCAAGATCAAAGTGAACCAGGTTCGATCTGAGGACAATGTGGCAGACTTGTTCACTAAGTCATTGCCCAAATCCACGTTCGAGAAACATGTTGCAAGCATTGGTTTGCGCAAGTTATCTGAACTCCCATGATCGTAGTCATCAAGGGGAGACACAGACATCAGAGGGAGATGTCCACATGTTGATCTTGAAACGTGAAGGGTGTGTTGTGCTCTTTTTCTCCTTCGACCGAGGTTATTATTGTCCCACTGGGTTTTTGTTACTCTGCAAGGTTTTTGACGAGGCAACCCGTTTGGGCGACACAAGGGAGAGTGTTTAAGTAAATCCAAATTGTGTCTGGCCCAAACGCGAAGTTACTTGACCTAAGTGGTAATAGGGTTTTAATTAGAGATAATCTCAGAGAATATCTTAGAGATATCCATTCATTATATGATTATCTTTTCTTATACAATTTAGATTCTATGCATTATAATTCTCTATATAAAGAGGTCCCTATTATCAATGAGAATACACATCAATTTTCTCTCAAATATCGATTCCCTAAAACACTTATAAAAATTTTACAAAAAAAAAAAAAAACATATATGCCGCGTATTTTTGTAGGCAAAGGTCAGTCATAAAAGAGTAGAATAAAACCGGACATATCCGACAAAAAAAAAGGTCGTTAAATGCCTTCTGTAAAAAAAATGTAAAAAAATAAAAAAACGTCACAACCACACCGACGATTATTCACTGGCCGACGCTTCTCATAGAAAAGTAATAAAGGCATATTGCAAGCATTAGGGCTTCTCAAATGACACAAGGAAAGGACAAGACTTCAAGACAGGATACTTCTTTGGAATATACAATCATTACAATGCCTTTCTTTTAGATGAAACCTTCACCAAAACTCAAAATGTTAAACCACATAGCCTTCAAAAGAAAATCAGACAATTCAGTGTTCACCATACACAAGCATGACCAAGATCCAAGCCTTCAGCTGTTGGACAGGTAGCCAGCTCACAGTGTTCCCCATCTGTTCCCCACCAAGATATGCCCTTACCATTCATTGATAAATATACAAGCACCGCCATGAAAGCTACTCCAGCATCTAAGGCAGCTGAAAGAACATAATTGTACCTTTGCCACCATGTCTTTCTGTATCTGAATACATAGTAACTGAAAACAAGTCCAACAATAATCCAGCAATTGAAGTTCACAGTTGAAGCCGGTGGCATTACAGCCGTTGCTCCCAAAAGCACGGGAAGGTTGATCAGCGCGATCCATTTTTGACTTGGAAAAGCTTTATGCAACAACCATACTATGAGAGGTCCAATTGCACCGAATAGGAAGAACCAGTTAAGTGCTGAGTAGTATCCAAGGGAGCCAAATATTCGCTTTGGCCCGACCAGACCCCAAATTACAGAGGCATCAAAAACACAGCATCATTGACACAAGTCCAAGGACTATCAGGAGGGAGTAAACTTTCTTGACATATGTTTTCCACAGTAGTTAGCAGCCACCATGCCACCCCAATATTGACTGTTCCGGCTATCACAGTTCCTATGCACTTTTGTAAAGCAACGAAGAGTAGCTTAAGTTGGAGTAATTAGGTAGATAATTGCAACATTCTTGTCAATTAATTAATCTACTTTCACAAATTAGCAATTAAGAATATAATGGAGGATATTACTATTGAAATGGTTACCGACTTAAGTACTAGTCTGTGAGTCAAACTTTGAAAAGAAAAATAAATAAAAAACTGCATATTACATTGCATTTATTCAAAATCCAACAAGTGCATAGTGTATAAAATTAATATAGTAGGGGAAGATGTACCTGAACTATGAACATCGATATGGGTGGGATCTTCATGTAGTGACCTAACTTGAAATCACTCAGAAAGGAAATTGCCTGCGCCATGCTTATATACCCATAGGTTTTGAAGCATACATTGGCTATTGGTTCTCCAGGTAATATCAAACCCATTATATACTCTGTGATTACGTTTAGTCCTGGTGACTGAAACCACAAAAAAACACAGAAAAAAAAAAGGGAGTCAATAAAAAGCAAGTTCGAGTCTATTGACTGAGGGTTTAAATCCTTGATTACCTTACTTTTTTTCTTTCTTCTTTTTAATTACGTTATGTGCTATTTGATTGACCTAATCCATTATGCTATGATCTAACACCTTTTTTTTTTTTTTGGAAAGAAAATAAGTTTAGGATTTTAACTGAAAAAAAAATGGTATTGTCTTAATAGTATTTTCAGTAGACTAAAACGTTTTTTTGGAGAGCATGTTTAACATTTTTTTTTTTAAATTTTAGGAGGCTAGGAGCTTACTGAATAGCTCTCCAAAATAAATTATATAACTTTGAATTTAATTTATTTTTAATTCGTACTATCAGTGAATTGATATTCTTTCTTAAAAAAAGAAAAAGAAAAAAGGCTTCTAACACGTACTTACTTAACAGACTGTAATCTTTATATGGTGGAACAAAATTGATGATGAGAGTTTCTATTGAGACCTCCTAATTTACTTACTAGACCTCCCTCATTTTTTAATTATTAAATGACTTATATGTCCTTATATAAAAAGACTGTTACAGACACCAAATTAAGAAAGTATATATTTTTGTTCTCTCTCCAAAGCTTGATAATAATAGAAATACAATTCAAATTACTTTTATTATTCATTTCCATTTCAAATCTGTTTCTTTGTTCGTGAAAGTTTTCGAAGAAAAAAAAAATTAAAAACAAAATGCATTCAAAATTACTTGGTGAATTATACAAGAACAAAAGTATGATGCAATAGGAACAAAATTAGAAAAAGGTTTCTCTCATTAGTATAAAAAGATCATAAAACGAGGGATAAAGAGTCATCATGTAAACTAAACCAAATAATCTTGTGAAGTGGCATATAAGATAAAGCAAAATAAAACGATAGAATGAGCAAATTTAATTTTGTAACCTAGCTAAAACAGTAGCAACCATAAAATATGAAACATTAGGCTTGAAAACAATTATAGTAATATTAGTTACCAAGGTATGACCTTTTTGCAATAATTATTTCAGTTTTTTTTTTTTGGTAAACAAACAATTATGGGAGCACTAAAACTCATCTTTAATGCTCTAAGCATGGAAATGTTAACTCAGGTATTTAAAAGAAGTTTAGATAGCAAATTTTACTTTTCAAAAAGCAAATAGGAGGTATAAAGAGCACGTGAGGTCAAATGAACAAATATGAAGGTCCCAATATGATTTAATATTGTTCTTTAAGTGATTATCATTAAGCTTGCCAGGCCAATGAGAGAGTTGTTCAAGAGTATGAAACTTGCCTGATTCGTTGTTGCCGTTATAACGCTAATCGGAAGAGTGAAAACCGATGCAATTGCAGCTGCAAAAAGGAGTCCCCACCAAGGCAGTTGTACCTCATCTTTCATGAAAATGCATAACGCCAGAGACAGTGCAAGCGACAACAAAAGCAGAATATGAAACCACCAGGTAGGTATGTCTCTGTAATTTCTCATCAATCTGGTGTGGATGTCCACCTTTCCAGTATGTGCAGCTTTGTATTTCTCATACATCTCCCTGATAATAATTTGAACAGCCATTCAATCTATTGCCAAAATCACAGCTCGAAATGGGGAGATTTCGATGTTTCTTATTAACCCGTTTCTTTATCTCCTTGAGTTAAATTGCGAAAATCCTATGTGACACAATAGGCAAGAGTACATTGGCCATTTTTCCAGGGCATGCAAAAGCAAGGGTAATCTTACACGTAGTGGCACATAGGACATTCGTCACATCTTGAAGATAACAATTTAATTGACAAAAATAAGAACGGGCACCGACTTTGGCAACTAAAAAATAAACAAAAATAAATTTTTTTAAGTCTTATAAAGGTTTATCACCTTCCATTGAATAGAGCCACATGTGTGATGGTCGATATAACACCAGCGAAGCCAATCCCGTAGGTCAGAGAAAAGAACACACTGAGGTTTATATGTCCTTGTTTTTTGTAGGCAGGCATGTCAATTTCGAACTTGTCATTGACAATGGCCGTGACATTATATATTTCACCATGGTCATCAAACAAGTTTTTAGAGAAGATTGCGAAGTTCTTGGCATTGTATAAGTTGAATCCCCAATAGGCAGTCGGTAATACCACATACATGGTGAGAATATAGCCAACAGTGATATTGACAATGGCAAAAAATGGGCTGATCAGTGGGCTGCCTAAGTACGAGGCTATGACAGACCAATCCAATGTAAGTGACCCAATACCAAGTCCACGCATGCCCGACCCGATTTGATGTGCTGTTATTGACTTGGGGAAAAGCCAGCAAACCCATGAAATGGTTGATATAGTTGTGAAAAGGTAGTCTGGGACAACATACCAAGAGAAGCTGCATACCAGCGCAATCAGAAAGAATTTTCCTCTGGACATGCGGTTGTTGTCTTTCTCGTGTAGAGCCCTTCATATTGTAGCATATAAATCAGTTGACATTTACAACTAATTAGACGCATAAATGCATTAGTAGTTTATGTAGATCATGAGAGTTTGAGCAAAAGCCTATATAGTGCACGTAGGGTAGAGTACCTATAGATTCGCCCCATGATGTGATATATATATAAAAATGAACAGGAAAATAATATTTATCCAGATTTCTCAAAGACAAAGTTTTCAAGCTATAGTACGTCATTCATCATCAAGTCACAGACTCACACATACACATAGGGAAATTCTAGTGTAGTGGTAGGTATCTCATACCCACATTTACAAAAATGAGAACAAATTTTGTTTTCAAAGTTGTAATTTGAGTCCTACTTTGTATCATCTTAGTTTTAATAATGGTAATTACACCTCTTACGACATTTTACAAGTTTTTGAACAAATTCGTTGTCAATGTTGTAATCTTAGTTCTAATAATGGTAATTACACCTCTTACGACATTTATTCAAGATTTTGAACAAATTTGTTGTCAATATTGTAATTTTTGTTTAACTATATGTAAATAGTGTAAATGAATATGGTAACTTTTGTTCTCAATGTTGTAATTTTGGTTCAAATACTTGTAAATTTTTATTCAAATAGTTGTAAATGAGGGTATCTCATACCCACCAGTACACTAGCTTGTCTCACATACACATATAACACGAGTCATCGAAAAGAAAAATAAATGTAAACGTAACAGAGTTGAGTTCAAATCTTCGGAAGGGATTGAGGACTGTTTATGAAACGACATACCTAAACAAAGAGACCTGAACCAGACTACTAGGCCACCACATTGTAGCCGGATCCACCACGTACTTCCGGAGAATACCCGCCCATCCATACCCCAAAACCTGCACTTTGCCGCCACAAAACCCCACGTTAATTGTCTGCCTAATCAATTAGCTAATATGTCGCATTGAAAAAACACGGTAATTGTCTGTATAGTAGGAAAATATATACAACAAAACATTACCTGCGTGGTAATAACAAGTATCCAACTCGCCAAGAAAGATATGTTCCTCACATAAAACGCCTTTACGATAGTCACAATCCCAACTGCATAAGCCGGACCGCTCCCAAACCCTGCTCCGGCATTTGCAAAAATCGATATCAACACGTGCTCCTTGATGTTGAACTCACCAGGATTAAGTGAAAACTCTTTCGAGCCAATTCGGAACTTCCTCGTGGGCAGGGTCCTCGCCATGAACTTTCCGAGGGGGAGACTCGCCACCTGGACGGAGATCACGGAGATGACGAGGGGCTCGGTGCGGTAGGAGAAGAAGGTGTTGAGGAAGGAGAGGAGGGCGCACGAGAAGAGGCCTATGGACCACATGCGGAATGTCCATACTGGAAGCGTCGGGTCGTCTTCGTTTGACACTGTTAGACGAACCTCCTCGATCGGTGACAACTCATCGTCTTCATCGTCAATGTCGATAACTTCTTTGCCACCGTGTTTGGCCTCGACAAGCTCGGTTTCCAGAGGTATGGTAGCCATTAATTTGAGAGTGAGTGAGTGTCAGAGTTAAGAGTATACGGTTTTATAAGTATTACTGTTTTGTTTCTTCTTTAGGAACAATCGATTTACAGTTTTACCATATGTTTTTACTGAAACGCTGTTACCGTGCATGGCCGGCAGGCCCGGCACGGTACGTCAGCTGGAATTGTTCATCCGGACTTGACAAGAAATTCCAGCGACTTGCCGAATGCTGGGTCGGTCTGATCGATGTGGATTGGTTTAAATTTCGCATATATAGAATCAATATAAAGTTATAAACAAAAACGTACAGAAACAAACACTAGTTAAATAAATGGAACGAATGAGCTGTGAGTTTGAGAGGGCCGTGTAAAACAAGAAGATGCTTCACGCTTCATTAGTCTCGATCTCTATTGTTTTAGTGGTTACGTTTGTAGAAACATTCCAACAGTATCTCAATAATGAAACATGGAAGTGAAGATGCTTTACAATATTTCAGTAGTCTTAGCTCTATTATTTTAGTAGTTATGTTTACTCATTCATGCATGGCTTATTTTGTAGAAACTTTCTAACAAAATTAGATTAAACTCGCTTTCAAGTTTCTGTCCATGGTACGTGTTCCTCTAGATCAAGCTCTATACTGCGTAGTCATGAAATATAATAGTAGGTTCGTCTATTTTTCTTGAAAATTTACACAAAATTTATACGTAATGCTTCCATCAAATGCACATAACTACATTTTGTTATACTACATGCTTTCATAATCAAAATTGGAGGGCCTTATTCCCGTCAAAGTACGTGATGGTGAACTCTTTTACGTAATCTAGTTGTTTTGGGACAAAGTGCTCAAGAGGGTTGATAATGTTGGTAGTGAGGTCATGTCGTGACTCTTGGAATTGGTTGACCTTTAGTAGCAAGGAAAAATGACGATAACTGTGGTTAGAGTTTGGATCTCATTAGCTCATGATATCAATTAGTAATTGTTATTTCTATGTTAGGAATTTGAGTAATTCATCTTCTCTATTTAGACTAGTTGAGACTTTATGTTATCATTCATCTCGATGTCAGTTTTCGGATATTGGTCAACTATTTCTGCAGCAACTAGGGCCAAGAGAGGGACATACAATCGCAATATCTATCATCAATAGGAACTGGAAATTCAAAATGATTGCCTTGAGAGCTATGCCCATAATTCACAAGTTACACTCATGGTAAGAATGGGAAAAGTTGATAAAGAATATAGTCAAGAACCAATCATCATTATATACTTAGGTACTTAGCTATCCGAAATACTGGTTATCGTGAACGCCACTGTTGGGTTGCTAGGAGATTCATCAGTAAGCTTTCGTCGCTGCATGGCAAACATGTGCAAACAAACATTCATAAGCTTACTATCATCAGACAACAGGTTGAGATTAGAATGATTTACATCAGATAAGAGGTTGAGAATGGGATGAGAGGAGTGAAGTGGAGTGGTCATCCTCCTCTTTTCACAGACTGCTCTCTTCCTCCGCTTTTGTTTTTGAGGTTTCAGAGCTCGAGCTTCACTAGTTCTCACAAGAACCTGAGGTATGATTCTTCTCGGTTCTCACAAAAACAAGTCCACACAACATTCTTGCCACAAAAGACAATAATGAAAAGATTCTCTATCTACATTTAATAAAAAATAAAAAATAAAAAAATAAAACAAACAGGTAGCATTTGTTTGAAAAGCCCTACTGTAGCGTACGCAATTTGTTGGTTGTTCCTTCAGATATACCAAAATTGATTCAGTCAGGTGCCCTTTTGAGTATGTCTCAAAAGAAGTTCAACAGCGCCTTACAAAATTCTACGCATCTCAAAGTCGATGAATCTTCCATTCTAATAAAGTTTAAATGAAGCAGAAATATTATGCTTGCCGTGTTGACACACTAGCTTCCATTTTTCCTTCAGATATACCAAAATTGATTTCAGTCAGATGCCCTTTTGAGTATGTCTCGAAAGAAGTTGAATTGCGCCTTATAAAATTCTACTTATCTCAAAGTTACCATGAATCTTCCATTCTGATAAAATTTACATAAGCAGAAATTTCATGCTTGCTGTGTTGACACACTAGCTTCCACTTTTCCTTGGTTGCTGAATCACTGTCCATTAACCAGATCAAAGCGGGATAAATAAAGACGTTTACAACAGTTTCATGCTGACGAGAACTCATTGGATAGAAAAATAGCCTTGGTTATTGAGAGGATGACGAATATCTACTCTAATGCGGACAAGCTTTGAAGAAAAGATAATCAAGAATTACAATCGGCACAGGAATCAGTGGAACAAGAAATAAGATCCAAACATGTATTGAATACCTAACAGATTCCTTCATTATTGTATTGGTGAATGTCTGACGTGTTCCTTGTATGAAATTGCAGATCTTTGAGGTTTTATCATATCTGCTTAGGCATTGGAGTCATTTGCAAGCACAATTGTTGCCTGTTCAACAAATTTATCTGCAAAAATGAAAGAAAATGAATAAGATAACGTTTCCCAAAAAGAATGCTCCGAAATAATTCATAAACATCTAGCAAGGTGGTAGTTCAGTTGTCGGAGGTGCAGATAGGGGATTGACCAACCTGTAACAATGACAGGGGTTTGCTCTTCATTCTTTGTATCTCATTGTTTCTTTCTCAAATCCAATAGTTGGAAATTCTTTAGCATACTGCTCAACCTCGTGGCGTAGCTTTGCAATCTCAGATTGTATTTGACCATCTGATTCCAGAGTTGCCACAAAATCCTTTAACTTGGTACCTGCAATCATATGCATGCAAAAAACCTGCATGAGCATTACAAACTATAATGTGTGCGTGTGTGCATATATTGTGTATATCGTTGCAGAATACACCTTTTGTAGCAGCCTTAATCTTCAAGGCTATCTTCACGGCTGCATCAAAATACTCAGATACTTTTTCAAAATCATCCTCCATAAAACCCCTAGATGTGAGAGCCGGGGTTCCTGAAGAATCAAAAACAGGACCTTGATCAGAATAGAAGTACCTAGCTATGACTAGCTGCTGGAAAAATGTTAAAATCCAGGTCTTACCCATACGTATACCACCAGGGACCATGGCAGAAACATCCCCTGGGACAGTATTTTTATTTGCTGCAATATGAGCAGCTTCCAGAACCTTTTCAACTCTTGAGCCATCAATTCCCTGTCAAAAGTTCCAAAAGAATATGCTGATATTTTCATGCATAACCAATCATGCATCACAGCAGAATCAGTGAATTCATCATAAAACCCATCTTTCAATCCTAAATTTGGCTATCCACAAGATCTAAATGGCTAGTGAGACTCTTGAACCTAACTTTGAAACTTAAGATCTATTCCAGAGTTCAATACTCTCTCTTTTGGAGTTGTTCAGTCCAGTGATATTATCTTTAAGTAACCATGTCATAATCATTCCCGAGGGCCTAGGATTTTGTCTAACAAGCAGAAAGAATATACTTAGTCCAAATAAATCTCCCTGATACAGAAAAGAAAACGAAGAACAAATAATAATAGGAAGGAAGAATCTCCTTTTACCTTGTCCCTCAAATTTACCAACACCAAATGGTTGTCAGTTCCACCAGAGACAAGATCATAGCCCTTCTCTAGCAAGCTCTGCATGTTTAGAGGGCATAAGGCTATAAGAGAAAACTAGTGAGACATATACTTTCAAAACAATAATGGAAACAAAGTATTGTGTGCATTTTAGATGGCAAAAATACTCATGAGAGCTTAATTAGAACCAACTAAACGAAAAGTATTGCTAATTAGCATAAATGTGTTGGAAAGGTGACGATCACAGACCTCTGCAAATTTTGCGGAGTTACTGAGAACTTGCTCTTGGTAAGCTTTGAACTCTGGAGTTGTGGCCTAGAATTGTAATATAATCAGCAATGCAAATTTATTAGTGGCTATTTTCTTGAAGAAAACTCAGAGACAGAAAGAGAGATTGGATAATCATTAAAGAACAAAGACACAAGAATCTGATCATATGTAATAGATATTTCGTAAAACACAGACAAATTACCTGCTTGAGTGCAACTGCTAACCCAGATATGGTGTGATTGTGTGGACCACCTTGGAGTCCAGGAAAGACAGCCTGATTAATTTTGTCTTCATAGTCATACATAACCTGTAGAAGGAAACTTAACATTTATACTTCATTCTAGATGCAGCATTTTGGGACTTGCTAAATGTAGTACCAAAAGAACGAGAACTGACCAATGCAAACAAAATTACTAGAGTAAGATAAAACCTTTTTCTTACACTCCTCTTTCTTCTTATTTTGTCTTTCACTTCTATTCACTTAATTTTTATTAAAATTAAAAAGTATAACTCACTTCTTGTCCTTGCTTGTTTACATTTTTGACCCCCTTCCTGAAGAAGATCATAGCCCCACGAGGGCCACGAAGTGACTTGTGAGTTGTGGTTGTAACAATATCTGCATACTCAAAAGGAGATGGAATAACACCTGCCGCAACCAATCCACTGATGTGTGCCATATCAGCTAACAAAATAGCTTTCTGCTTATCACAGACCTGACAACAACACAAGAAAAATATCTCACTTAAGGATGCAGTATTATAGGTGTTTCATGATCATTGCCACAATGGCGAACCTAAAGCAAAAGCTTACCTTGCGTATACGTGCATAATCATACAAGCGTGCATAAGCACTGGCACCAGCTACTATTAATTTGGGTCTGAATAGTGTGGCACTTTTCTCCAACTGCAGATATA
Source organism: Rosa chinensis (assembly GCF_002994745.2). NCBI lineage: Eukaryota > Viridiplantae > Streptophyta > Magnoliopsida > Rosales > Rosaceae > Rosa > Rosa chinensis. Next base: position 57,834,280 of record NC_037094.1, on the reverse strand, counting down.
TTTTGGAGGCATAGGTCAGCCCTCAACAAACAAAGATTAAGATTTGAAGGAAAGTAAAAGACTGAAAGTAGCTCTTGGCAAAAAGCAGAGCACTTATCCATGCAAAGAAATAGTTTCAATATATTACAGTACTGTCACATGATGGTGATTCCTTACAAAAGTAGGGACTTGAAAGCCAAATATTTAGGCAAACATGTACCCAAAAAAAAGAACAAGACAAATTCAAGTTTGTCCAAAGGCCAAAGCTAAATAAAGATTATGTTCCTGGTTCTAATAATATGGCAAAGATCAGCATGTCATGACAATTAATACTGTCGAATATTACCGGCATCTACATCATTATATACATATTTTATTAATATAATCTGCATAACAATAAACCAGACAACAACCTCTCACATCCTATTTCTGAGCCTGAATGAAAGCAAGTCATATGGAGAAGCATGCCATGATGATACAAAGTTGACTTTCCAATCCTTAGAATAAAGAAGTTCGAGAAAGGAGAAAGGGTAAGCACTGTACCTGATCATAGTCAATGTAACCAGTTGTTTCGTCCAATCTGTATGGCATTGTCTCGAAGAATATCGAGACAGCAGATATCTTTTTGGTGTCAGTCTGAAAATAATAAAAAATAAAAAAAATTATCACACAGTAGCATTTTGGTTTATGTATGATATGCTGTTGCTTGAATAAGTCATTTTCTTTTATTTATGATCATAGGTGGAAAGTCTTGGAAACTATAATATAAGGCTTCTATATGGAAGGCTAATTATGCACCGACTGATAAGAGCTTTGTCTAAGCTTCTTAAGGATGGGATTGCCTACTGTCATCTATGCTTTCTGTTCTTTTGCTATACAATTTTAAGTCAGAAAATTCCTGCAACCTATGAATTTAATTCAACAGCTCAGCACCCATCAAGGTTCAATCTTTATTAAGTAGACAAAACCACTCCTGAATCCTCTTACGTAACAAACTAAACTTAAAACACATTACAAAAACTAGAACTCCATTAATATCCTCAATCTTTCTACAAATCAGTTAATATCCTACATCTGCTCATGGAAATATCTTTAATCTGGCATCTGGATGGACAGTTATACATTGTTATATCTTTCTCCAAGTTGAATGTGAACACTAACAGGTGAGACCACAGACAGTGTAATTTACTTTCCATGCCAAAAAAAAAACGAGAAATAAAGTCAGTAGACTATCCTTCAACTACAAAGTCATCTTTGTTAACCTCCAAAAGCAGAACATTATAGCAAAATAATCAACAGAAGATGTAGAAACCTGATAACCATGAGAAAGATGTCCACCATGAGGCAGATCAAGAGCCATGATTCTTTCATGAGGTTTCAACAATCCAGTGTACGCTTGGAAGTTAGCAGGGGATCCAGATAATGACTGGACATTCACTGAAAGAATAAAGCACGTGACATCCTCAACAGGTATTTAATATACATTACTTTAGTAAATACGTGAAAAATTGGATCACTATTTAATATGGATCTAGAGAGTGACATGTTTCATAAGACGGTGCAGAATACAAAAAAAAAAATGATCACAAATAATGTTTCAAAATAATGATCGACATGTTTTACACTAACATGTTACATGAGAAGTCCTTTAATTGCATATTCAAGGTTGCCATGTAGCAGAAGTTATACTTCTACTTCCATCCAATTCCAAAAACTAATTTTTCTTACAAAAAGACTTCCAACTTCAAGATAATATACATTAAAGGCTAAGCATTTAAAAATCAGATTTTTTGAAAGGCCTCCTCAGAAACTTCACTCAGCCATAATATTACAGCCACATGAAAGACTTAATACTAAAACAAAATTAGTCTACCCTACCCTACTCCACTATTATATGATAATATATGGTCTAGTCTAGTTGTTTCTAGAGTCTAGCAGGCTCTCTCTAGGTTGTAGATACCCTAGCTAGGCACATTATTAATTACATCAGAATGGATAGTTGGCATTGGCTTTGATTCTTTAGCAATTTGATAATGATGGTGTAGAAAAATAGGGTTTTCTTTATTCTTGACTATTGAGTGCACTTTAGAAAAACTAGAGTGTACAAAACACTGCAAATGAAAACAATTAAAGAGTACAAAATTTACATACTGACAAAATAAAAGAATGTTGCCAATTTTTAATTCTTCCAAAAACAAATTCATAATATGGGAGAAAGAAAACAAGAGAGGAAAAAAAAAACGAAGGGCTTTAGGCAATAACCGTTTAGGAACGGTAAAGAAGATGATAAAAAAAACAGCAATCAAGTTTTACCACACATATTCAAGCTCCAGCATGCCCAGTTGACCACAATCAATATAGAGCAAGACAAAGCAAAAGCATTATACTTTTTTATCGTATTAACAATTGAACTTGCAGGTTCAGTATCTTTAACTAGACATAAAAACGCCTTGCTGGACATTTAAGGAGTTCAAACTACAAAATAATATCCTTTAACAAATCAAATAAGTCAAATGGCTGTACTTGTGGAATGCTAGCAATCAATTCAAACTTGCGAAATTTCAATTTAGGAGAACCAAATGTGAAAGTGTAAGTTGAACTGATGGGCCACATGTATACTATAAGTTTTATCTCCATTACCTCCCCATTTTGCAGGATCTAACTGAAAAGCTTCTAATGCGCGTTTTTGACACAGGGTCTCAGCCATGTCGATGTATCTACATTAATACATAAAAAGCAAAAGATGTCATATCAATCAAGTGTAACTCGAGAGAAAACATGACCAAGAAAAAAAATACAGGGACTCATATATGAGCATGCATGCATTACGAACTCACAACCCAAAAAGTAGAAGAAAAAAAGTACAAAATAATAATAGTAAAAAAAAAAAATTGTCACTTCCTCGTCAGCTTTACAAATAGCAATACTGGATTAGACAGCACGGTTTTTCTCAAATGACAGGCCTAGCCCCCTTCCCCCCCCCCCCCCAAAAACAGATTTAAAACGGCATATTTACACTGGATTGGATAAAATGACTACAAAGGAATTCGATGAAGATCCGCTTACTCATTCCCTCCATAGTATCTAGCACCGGGATATCCTTCGCTGTACTTGTTTGTCATGACAGAACCAACAGCTTGCATCACCGACAGTGATGTGAAATTTTCTGAAGGAATAAGCTCAAGCCCCTATATCCAATGCAACCAGAAGCACAAAAAATCAAATTCTAAACTTGGATATGCTCAACACTTCATTACTTCTCAATGCCGATTACATTCTCGAATCTACGAAACTCAATCAGTAAACAGTAAAAATACCTTCCATTGCCGAGCTTTTTCAAGCTCGATGATATCAGCAATCTCGGGGTCAATAACCTCAAGCGGCTCATTCAGTTGCTTTATCCACTAAATTCAATCAAATCACAATTCCACAACATCAGAATCAATACGACTGAACATGAAAGAGAAATCCAGATCCAAAAGAAAACTCATAATCAAAATGATATACGATGCGAGAAAACTCATAACATACAGTAGTACGAGCTTGCTCCTTTTCCTGAGCTGCTTGGCCGGACAGTGCGGACTGCAATCCAAATCAACATGAAGTCGCTGAACATAAAACAAGATGAACAGAGAGCCGAAGCAAAACGTATAGGTAAGATGATTACCATGTGGTAGACGGAGCCGCCATTGGCAGTGACGAAAGGTTTGAGCAGTGGCCTGTTGATGGCGCTTGAGAGCCTGCGAAGCGCCATTGCCATGAGGTCAGGGGTGTCTCTGTGTGTCTCTGGGTTTGGTGGGGAGTGGTGAGACGGAGAGAGAGAGAGGCGGTCACTATGACTCTATTGTTATATTGTGATATTTGCGTAGTGAGTGGGCAAGTGCGGTTGGGTGGGTGGTGACGTTGATTGTAATAACACCACGTGGGTCCTGCAGATCGGGACTTGGGGTTTCGTCACTTAGTGGCGGCGACGTCACTAGACGATAATAAAAGGCGAGGAGTTGCCAAAAATGGTTTCATGGGACTTGACATTTTGCTCCTCAACTAGTTACGAAAATTGTTCATAAGGTCATGTATGCTTACACGCAGAATCTGGATATGACTTTGTGTAAGTCACTATGATCTATTTATGGCTTACACACTGTTAAATTCTGTTTGTATGTCATACATGTATATATAAAGTAAGACATTTTGATTTTCATAAGGTATTATTGAGGTTCTATCCGTTTTAGGTAATGTCAGCGTGTTTTGGTCTCTTGATGATAATGTTAGGTATTAGTGTTGTTTGGATGATTTTGCAGTGAAGGCATAATGAAAATGTATGTAGTATACCAACACTACCCTCTTTTAAATACATGTAAAAACTAGTATACTCGTTTCTAGTGACAGGATTTTGGCTTGATCGGTTATATGAATTTTTTTGAGTATTTTAAAATATAAAAAAATTATACTATAACAGAAATGATAAATGAATAAAAATCAATTAGATACAAAACGTTGTCACTTCACTTAAGATCGGTGCGCGCCGCAGTTGTAATTGTAATAGAAACCCGTCCAGCTCGTAAGGAGGAAGACAGGATTTTAGTTTCATGCCCCGGTAATTCAAAGTGAAAAATTATCCTCCAAAAGAATAATAAACGAATAGAATCAGTTGGATACAAACGATGTCGTTTGGTTCAAGAAGGGTGAGCGCGAACCCTGGTACCAGAATGACCCGCCCAGCCAGCTCTCAAGTCAGAAGAAGCCCAACGATCATCAATTCATTCAGATTTTACAAACTCTGACTCCCTCTCAAGCTCCATACTTATAATCTTTCGTCAAAGGCAATGGCGACTTCCTTTACCACATGGTAAGCTTTAACACTCGCATTTTCTGCAATGTACTTTTATTCGCATAACATATATAACTTGAACTCCTCTCTGTGCTATTTTCATACACCCCAATCAAGGTTGAATATTTCACAGTTTGAGTTTTGATCTATGATCATTTCTGTAATGAGTTATTACCACAGTATGTACGATCAGGCTATGAAATTTGGGCAATCTTAATCCTCAGAATGGTTTTGTGACCTTATTAATTGTCGGATTTGTGCTATTTGGAGAGAACTGATTACACTAACAGATTTTTGAGAACCCTTTTTCGAAAACTCCCAAGAAACTAGCCCAGGCCAGCGTCTATTCAAACAAATGTAGATCCCTGAGCATCTCTTCATGATCCCATTAAGCTTTTAAAATAGGCAGCTAATACTAAGAACCTACGAATTGGCAAAACAATCCATGAACATCTCATGATCATTTCCAGTCAACATCTAACATCATCGACATATTTCAGACCCGCTCTCTAATAAACTTGCAAGCAAAACGCGATCAAATTTCAATTGTCTACATTTTGTACTGATTGCTTGCCCGACAGAAATATTGTTCTTGGATCGGTGTAATAGGCATGTATTGGAGTCTAAATTGATTGCTTATCGGTATATTAAAAATGCAATTGTTCCTGTGTATTCTAGATGCTCAGAAGTTGAAGGGGATATGATGGTTCTGATCGAAAACTGTGCCAAGTTATGATATGCTTTCATATACTTTTGCTGTAAAAGGGTTCTTAGAACATGGGCATGTAAATGAAGCAATGCAGATTTTGGGTATGATGGTTGGTGAGTGCTTGATTTAGTATATCGTATATTACCAACTTTGAGCTTCCTGCACATGTTAAGGATTTGATATTAGGTATGCAAGCAAGTTCACAATCGAATATTGATGATTGACATAAAGCGTGATGTCTTTCGAAGCAGTGGAAGGATTGATATGTATGGAAGTGTGTGGTAAGGCTTGGAATACAGTGTAAGTTTTTGATGCTTGCAAGCTTGGAACTTGGTAAACTGGACATCAATCATGGTCACTTGTTTTCAAAATGGGTACCATGAGGAAGCATTATGTCTATTTTCCAAAAAGGAATCATCATACTTCTACCCTCTTCTCAAAAGAAAAAACCCTAACAAAGTTTTCACCCTCTCAATTCATCTATACAAACAGATTTGATGGCAACGGCGGCTGCTAATTTGCTCCCATTCAAGTGGAAGCAATGCTACTCAAATCGGCTCCGTCCCCAAGCTGCACGCACTCAGTGCAACCTTCAACCAGTCAAACTCAGTGCAACCTTCAACCAAATTATTAAGCTTCAGAGCCGCTTAATCACCACCAACCCTGAAACATGTGTCAATAAATGTTAAAACAGTTATGCACATTGGAGCTTTCTCAACTATTCTCTAGTTATCTAGATTAATCTAGAACTTGTACAAATCTAGCTAGATTAATCTTTTGTTTTCATAAGAACGTCTTGATTTCAGGAGCCTTCTAGAATAAATTCCACTTTGTAAGAAACAGTGACCCATGAATATGATACTTCATTATGAAATATAGTAGAATACATAGATGGATTGCAACATAAAAAGGTTTGATTACAATTTTCTTTATTATTGGATTTGTTAGCATTTAATTGTGTTGGATTGCAACCTATAAGCCTTTCTGATTTTGGATACTTCAAATCAACCATACTTGGGAGTTTCATTTTATTTTTTTTTAATACGTTTTACTTAACCCTGAGTTTTGTTGTTTTACTATTCAAGTTCTTATTTGATATATCAACATTTCTACAGGCTGTTCATTCAGATGCTGACCTTGAATCTGCTGCTGAAGTTTTGGTTCCCTCAAATAGGGTAATGTTTGTGAACTAATCAAAGATTTCACTGACTATTGAACTTCCCCTTTGTTTACTGTCAAAAGTGTATTCTGAATTTCTGATGCAGTTTTGCCTAATAACTGATTCACTTTTTCCTTCTTGATCTCCAGTATCATGATTTCACAACCACTGTTTGTTATTTGTCCCCTAGACTGCAGGTAACTTTTCCTTTTTGTATTTTAAGTCAACTTATGCTGAAATCATTCTTGTAACACTTTTCCTTATGTGAGTGATAAAACTCTCTCTTGTTGCGCTTCAAATAATAGTACCTAAACTTTGTCAAAGGTCATGGTGATGAAGTAGTGGAATATGGAGGTTATACTGTGTTACAAACCTTTAACTTTTCATGTCCCTATTCAGGAATCATTGTAAAGTTTAAAATCATGTTTCAGAAGTTACTAGAATCTTGTATTGAGCGTCGCCCTCTTCTGATCATCTCCCACAGAAGATTAAAAGATATACTGTTCCTTGATCTTGCTTTGGCTTCAGCTGTCGAAACAACCTTGGAAAGGGGACTCACAGATCTACATTTTTCTAACCCACCGGTAACCATCAAGTATGCTGTTAGCTCTAAATATCTACTCAATTATTAGAGTAATTAATGTCAATAGATATGATTATGCAAACAAAAATGTTCTAGGCTTTTTTAGGATACTGAAAACATGAGATTATGTTCTTCATTTCCTTGGTGTTCAAAATTTATGACTGTACACAGTTAACAATGAAGATCTCATTTACTGCACCAAGGTAGGTCTCTCCATGAATGCTGTCATGCTGATCTTTTCTCGCATATCATTTAGGGAACTTCTAGTTTATGGTTTTCGTACTTGCTCTATTTCAACTTCTGGAAATGAAATGTTTAAATCCTTTTTTGTTTTTGAAATTTAAATGTCCAATGAAGTCCCTTTCTTAACTCATGCTTTTATGGTGTTGTCATAGAACTGGTACCGTATTAGTGAACTGTATAAACCCAATAATGATCAGTCGGCATTACAATCAAAGGCTATTTTTGATTGCTTACCATTAGTACTTGCTGATAGGTCTCAGTGCTACCAAAAGAAGATCCAGCCCAGTGCAAAATATCTTGGTAATGTGCTTGGTGTTCAGAAGTCAGTGGTATGTTGTTGTTGCTTGACTATTGCATCTATAGTAGACAACGAGTGATGATTCTTTTTTATGTCTTCTCCCTGATATCAGATTGATACTTTTTCTGAGGAGTTACTAAGGGCTGGATCAGAGACTATTCTCTCTACTCTCATGAGTCTCATCAATCGCTTTGATCCTATTCTTAGAAAAGTGGCTAACTTGGGCTGGTAAGATTAGATTGAAGATTCACCAATGAGATGGTAAGCTAACATTTTTTTTTTTTGCTTCAAATTTATATATATATATATATATTTATTTTATTGATATGTACATACAGTACAATTGATGAAAACCTGCAGAGGCATCATAAATGGAAGGAATTTCTGGAGATTCACACACCTTTAACTATTTTTTCTTGGATACTTTTTAAGTTTGAAGTAATTTCTTCTCAAGTCGAATAGATGAGATTATGCATATGTTCATGTTATCTGATGATTTTCTGCAGCATAGGTTGGTGCAGAATCTTGCAAGATAAGATCTTTGAGAGGAATGGTGCCAGCATGGATTAAAATTCCCATGTCAGTTGCCATACCATTTGGAGCCTTTGAAAAGGTCATATTAGAAGATGTTAATAAGGTATTGTTTACAAAAAAGACCTGCTGATTGGTGTTTTTGACCTTTTAATTTGTTATACACTGAATTTTTATTGTACATCAGTTCTATTATCATTTGATCGAATTTCAATTCTAAACAATCAGTGGGTAAATTTTTTCCTGAAAATTGAGAAAATTGAGATAGCTAGAAATTCATTCCTTATGCGCATTTGGTTCAGATAAAAGTATACTGCAAGACGCTGTTTCTAGTGCACTAAATTCAATGAGTTTCAAGTTCCTTTTGTAATCAACCGCTGGATATTATTATGGTTCTTTAGAATTGAGCACACTTCATAAATAAAAGAAGAAGAGATCATAATTTGACATGAGTTTCCCTTCAAGTAGATACTGATAAACAAATACATTCGGACAATCTTTTCAGGAAACACCTAAAAATCATCATACAGTTGTTAGAATGGGCTAATTCTCATATCCCTGGTTACATTCCATAGGCCAATATTTTGTTCCATGATTATCAATCCTGAAATGGATGGAAGATTTGAGAATGAAGCTCTGAATTAGGCTTCAATTAAAGTATCTGATGGAAGATCTATTGGACATGCATTTGTAAGAAACTAAGAATACAAGACTACGGTGACTTAAGATCCATCATATGATGCTATTATGACATTTATTTCTTCCCTATTCTTGACAGGTTTGGGCTTCAAAATGGAATCAAAGAGCTTTTATTAAATATAGTAAAGCTAAACTAGGTCATGAGAATATATCCATGGATGTATTGATTCAAGAAATCATCTGTGCTGATTATACTTTTATTATTTCCATAAAGAATCCCTTATCAGGGATACTGCAGAAATTTACACAGTGGTATGACTTGTCTCTGAATTTGATATCTCTCTCCCACCCCCCTCAAATGTGACCATCATTCTTATTTTTTCATGCAAATACAGAGTTAAAGGGAGGAGTAAAATACAGTCCTTTTGTAAATCTGGAGTAGCTCAATCATGTGGTGTGGTGACCAACAAAAAACTGTCCTTTTGTAATCCTGATTTTTTTTATTTATCTTCTCTACCTTGTGATTCAAAATCAAAAGTCTGAGAATGGATCCACTATATATGCTATGCGGCGCATGCATACCTGAATTCTGGTTTGATCTTTTTGCTTGACTGATTCCTAGTTGTCTCTGTTTCTAGGCCTCAGAACTTCAATTGTGGTGAAAGTAAAAGTTAAAGAACTTCAAGGTCAATGACATTCAGTGTGTAAGTGTATGCATCACTATCGAACTCCTGAACTGCTGTAATGAAGCGTCTGTCCTTAATTCATGCTGCTCAGTTTTCAGGACATTGATAAGAAGAACACTGATATTAGTCATATTACCACCGCAAAATCCTAACTGCGATTGACTAAGGTGATTGAAGAATCAAAGAATGGGATAGAAAATCATGATATGGAAAGGAAATATTGTGTGCTAAACCTGAAGAGATAGAAGAGAAGGCATTTGTAGTTGAGGAGAACTATGAGGTAATACATGCAGAAGGTATACTTTCTTCACTGTGGTAAAAATTATACTGAGAAGATTCTGTATACCTGCTATATGATTTGTTTTGTCTTTGTGCAACTAATGAGAATGATGAGGGTCTTTTATCTTTCTGCAAACTGCCCTTATAAATCATACAGAACAGCATGTGTATTTGAGAAATATACTTCTCTTGGAACAGTGTATTGAAAATTATCACACTTTTAATACTCTAGTGTAAGGAACCAACCACATGCTTATTACCTGTTCAGATAGAAATTTATAGAATGTATGAGAATTTTTTTGTTTATCATCATGACAACACAGGTAGATCAAAAACAAAGCTGGGACTGTTAGTTATAAAAGAGTATGCTACAAATAACTGAAAATACATGTGTTGGACTCCCTTTGAATTGCACAATATCGCGTTTTTGCAGTTGGATATAGAACTCAATTTGAGTAAAAGCTCAATCTTACTATTAACTGAACTAACATCAACCATAAACTTTACAGGACATGGTTCTACTGTGAATTATAACTCAAGTTATGGCTCTCAAATGCCTGGATGTACAATTCAAATGGTGGAAGTTGAGGATTATATGGTGGGGGGGGATGTACAGCAAGTTGCGACAGCATGTATGCTGGAGGTTCTGGTGTGCTCTACGGGGACTACATTGAGGGACCGAAGGCCACTTCTACTGGATCTTGGTAAAATGTTTGGGCACAAATGTTCATTTGTTGAGAGATTGTTCATTGACAGAATGGTACCAGTTGCAGTGATATGGTGCCAAACTAATTACAATTTAAAATAATCCAGAATGTGATGCAGGTGTATATAGAGTGCTGGTGTACTAGGGTTTAATCTGGGAGTCACTCAACCAGATGATAGGGTTTTGGGAATCACTCACCAAAGAATAGAGTATATTCTGTTGGTAAACTTTCAATCACGTTAATCTCCCCAACAAGGCCAATATTACATGATGACACCACTTAATTGAAATTCAAGTTTCAATAGGACTCTCACTATGACCAAAGATAACTTGACAGCTTTCCCATACGCATGACTTGTTTTAGAGACAAGGAATTAAATTACTTCTTGCACTTCCAATGGATATTAAAAAGATTGCAGCTGGTCCCTTAACTGATGCATCAGAATGTGTGCACATTATGTAAGTATCGAGCGAGGATTTTGTTGTTTCTCAAGTTTAAGATTTCCTTTATGAGCTGTCTTGAATTCCCTACATTAGAAATGCAAAACCAGATGCCTTCCGGTCTCGTTGCATCGATGTGTATCATTTGTGGAATCTTGTACTGTGGCCGCTGAATTTCACACTCGGCCTAGTAGAGTGCAATATCGTTTTTTATCAATCTTTATCATGACCTCATTCTAGCTTAGTTCTTGCAAGTAGTACACAAAGTCACATAAGCTGTACTAAAACATCGTTGGAACAACATTCCAAAAATGACAGTTTTTTAGATGCCTAGATATATTCTAAATGACTTCTTTTGGAAGTTGAAACCAAATTTATATCTATAATCTATACCAACCATAACAAGTGTGTAATAAAGGAAAACATTTAACTAGGTGTTATTTGTATTCCCAAGGGTATTGGCAGTTGAGTTGATTTATAATTAATGAATGACTACATTAAGTGACCTCTTGCTCTTCCGGACTGTTCAATTACTTCTCTATCATATAAACTAAAATTAGCCCTCCTTTTTCCAGCTTGAGAACAGATCAAACTGCAATCATGAATAAACACTAAAGCTCTAGCTAGAACTTCAACCATGACTTCTCTTCGTCCCCAAGTTGACTGCCGGCCAAGATTTCAAAACATATTCTTCCAGTATTTTTTAGAGAAAACAAAAAGAAAAACTTGTAAGCATCTTTTCTTTAAACATTATGCTTCTATATATGTCATTTTCAAATACTTTGCTTATCGATCTGTTGTAAGTTTCATCACCAACTCTATCTATAAGTTTGTCATATTCAAGCACATATGTTGTAAAGCTTAAAGAAGATACATTGGCTGTATTTTTTTGTGCAGAGGCTTCCAAGAAAGTATGTGAAGGAAAATGGAGATGAGCTATCAAATCCTACACATCTTAAGTTTCGCGGTAGAGAATGGCCAATGAAACTTAAAAGATACAAAGATGAGGCTTGGTTTGACAAGGGTTGGGAAGAGTTCTCAAACTTTTACTCTTTTGAGTACAACGACCTCCTCATTTTTGGATATGAAGGCAATTCAACATTCTAGGTTTCCCTTTTCGATAAATACCGAAGTTGATAGAAACTGATGCAGATGATTTTCAACCAAATCCTCTGCTTCATAGCAGAACTAGGACAAGTTCAAGTGGTGGTAAAGCAGAAGTACAAGAGGAGGCTCCAAGTCTTGAGAAATCACAAATAAAAACCAAAGTTACACATAGGTCCAGATCAAAATTGAAAAGTAAGGAATGTATATGCAATTTCTTTTCTTTTTTCTTTGTTACGTTACCATGTATTGTGTTTTTTTTTTTTGCCTGCCTATATGTTCTAGCTTGTGATTATATCCTATTACAAGCTTTAACAAGGTAAAGGGATCTTCCAGCAAAAAAAGATGATGGTGAAGCAGAAATTGACCTCAACTTAAGAAAGGGGATTAAGAATTCAGAAATGAAAAGTATGATTAGGCATTTTGGTTTATATTTCTGACTTCATTATTGTACACTATGCCATTCTGTTCTAGCTTATAATATGTGTCATGTTATAAACTATAATAGGGAAACAAGATTTTTATGGGAAAAAGACCAAGGGAGGCAAGTCTAACAATCAAAGGTTCTAAAGAACATCCGAGGCTACTCAGAGAGTCAAATCTGAATATCAGTTTTTCAGAATTGAAGTGCAGGCCACTGATATCTATCGAATGATATTGGTGAGATTCAACTTTTTTACACATACATCAAAACTTGCTTCCTTATATAAAGTAGAATCACAAATATTCTCTCTATAAAAATTTTCTTACTGTCCTTCCATTTTTATTCTTTTTCTTTTGCAGTGCTTGCCATTCAAGTTTATGAGGACACATCTTGTTAATGAATCTGGTGAGGTTACCCTTCAGCTTTCGGATGGAAGAATTTGGCATGTTGAATTGAAATGTGAAAACTCAAGAGCCGAATTCCAGTCTGGTTGGTGGGATTTTATGCAAGACAATCATTTAAAAGTTGGTGATGTATGTGTTTTTATGTTGATTGACCATGCTAGACTTCTATTTGAAGTTGTCATTTTCCACAAGGACCGCACCATAGAACCTGTAAATTGCATCTTGCCAGCAGGTAACTTATGATTTTTCAATTGTTGTTTGATATAAGTGTCATAGAGACTGACTATATACCATATCACCTCCACTCTTGGGATGGACCTGAAGACATCGATGAAGATAACGGTGATAAAGAAGACAGCAACGAAAATGATGAGGACAATGATAAACCCTTCTTTCAAAATTGTCATACAACCATCTTATATCAAGCGTCTCTTGGTAAGCATTGTTTTTATAGAATTATAGATCTTGTCTTAATCAACAAGAATTGAGCAACGATACTCTTTTTACACAACAGAATCACAAGTCTTTTATTTGTTTGGTCAAAATTTTCAGTGGCTGCCTTCTAAGTTTTTCCAGACACATCTTACTTCGGACACTACATATGCTACCCTTTGTGTTTCGGGAGGGAAGAGAACTTGGTCTGTTAAATTAAATAATGAAGGAGCAAGAGCTAAATTTCAGTTTGGTTGGAGTAAGTTCGTGCAAGATAATAATTTGAAAGTCGGAGACGTGTGCAACAATGATCACAAACATGCTGATAGAGTCTCATTTGAAGTAGTCATAGAAGCTGGGAATACCACGCTATCCTTAGGTCAGTTATTTATTATTTTGGAATTGTTATTTGATGGAAGTGCCAAAAAGACTAACTATGCTATTGTTCCTTCCATTATAACTACAACTGCAGACAATGATGATGATGAAAATGAAGATTCAGAATTGGTTGAATCTTCATTAGCCTCACAAGAGAAAGAGAACAGGTTGTAATGTACCAACTTTGTATGGATGATTTGGGATTCCCTTACTTCATCATGTTTGATTCTGTTTTTGGCATATGGGTTGGTGCTGGATCTATATCACAATTAGCTGCTATATTTTCTTCAATTTTTCTTATTATGTAAAAGTTGGTGGCTATTACTTGGACATGAAGATGCTAGGGTTATTTGGTTTGATTATGAAACTTAGACCCAATGGCTTCTCTTGGCTGACTGTGCAACTATTTATTTTCATTGCATTGTTTTTGCATTGTGAACTATGTATCTGGAAGTTGGGAAAATTTGAAGTTCGCCATCAATTTTTTCACTTCCTTTTGTCTTTTTTTTCTCATTATTGGGATAAGGCTTATGTCCCCTCCCTTCTTTAGGTTGTTTTTTTTTTTTTTTTTTTTTTTTATGGTAATAGGTCAGCCATTTCATTATAATTCAGCAAGCAGTATAAAAACGAAACACCCCTATGGGGTCGACAGAAAGAATAGTTTTTTAGAACCTCATGAAACCCTATTCTAGACGAATAAAATCCCAAAAATCCCGAGTACACCCACCTTTTGGTAAATTCACGCATTTTTATTCTAACAAAAACCTAGTAACCTCGAAGCTTACATAAAAATGTTCCAACTAAGGCACTGATTTTTGCGACCCAAACAAAAATTCAACAATATTGTGGGTCATAGAGACCCATTCCGTTCTAACCCACAACAAAGATGGATTCCCACTCCCTAATCCAATTAGCCCAAGAAAAAAACCCACAAAGCAGGCTAAGGCCCAAGCGGCCCAGTCCCTCCCTTCTTTAAGTTGTATTTTATTTTATGTTCTTAATAAAATTGTAATGACCTGAATTTTTGTGTATCTTACGTGAAATTAATAAATGTCCTAGTTAGTACAAATTGTGGTCTCGATACCTTGTTCTTTTGATTTATCGAGAATTAGAATTTATTTCGAACAACTCATCAAAATATATATATCCAATAGTGGTGTGAGTATTTGAGATAGAATATAATTTCACATCTCTATGCCAAACCTGAAATAAAAAACAAAACAAAAAAAACGAGAAATAAATAAGAGTTATAATGTAGTGTGAATCGGATGAAACTTTATTATTCATTTAACAATGCAAATAAGAAAGATAAAGGCAAAGTTTGAAATTACTGGAGATGTGCCATCGGCCGATGCAATATGAATTTCAAACAACACATATGATAAGTGGAATAGTTCGTCCATGACGTTAAAAAAGGTGAAGTATTGATTCATGCCCTCCTATTTTTCATATGTATCACATATGAACTATAAATACGTTTTCTTATCCAAATGAGAAACAATAAACTGAACAAAATAAGAGCATGAAAAACACAAGAAATCAATTTGAAATTCTCTTAACCCCATCACATTAGTCTCATAAAGTTATTTTCCTAATCTTTAGAACAATATATTGGTATAAAGATATGTAATTTCACTAACAAAATCAAGAAGATTTAGATGCATAATATAGTTTAAAAGATTTGTGAAGAGAATTTACCTGTAAACCATGGTAACACCATTTGTCTAGGAATGTGGAGGGTACATCAATACAATCTTTCTCTATATTTTGAAAATTAGCCACTAGCAATTCATCTTGCTTTGTCAATACAAGCTGAAATGCATGTCCAAATTCATGGAAAATAGTTTGTACCTACAAAGATGTCATTATTGTGTAAATTTGTAAAACAATAAACCTACAAATTTGTGGCATCCACTATACAACCCAAATTTGTGAAGGGTACTCCATAAATTATTTTTAACATGTTGTACAAAACCATACCCGTAAAAGCCAAATATATCATGTGGCATACAATAAACGATATACTTCGATCATCTTCTCTTCATATAGCTTTATTAAAGGATGAATTAACATTATGTAACTAAAAGAATGAAGATTGTGTTTCAATTCCCTCACATCTTTTCACGTTCAATAAAACAGTTAATACTTAAATTTCAAGTATAGGATGTTAATTCCATGAGATATCATATAGGGTGTAATTGAATTTACCTCCTCAAAAAGCATAAAAATCTGATTGCTCTCCCTTTCTGGCTGACCTATATTACAGAATATGTATGCCATAGGCAGTCTTTTAGAGAGTTCAGATCACAATCTACACTTCTAAAAAAAAAATCCACCCGTTGCTACCCCGTTCATTTTCTCAGGACTAGAAAATAAATCAAAATATATGTATCCAATGGTGGTGTGAGCATTTGAGATAGAATATAATTTCACATCTATGTGCCAAACCTGAAATAAATAAAAAATATTAAAAAATAGAGAAATAAATAAGAGTTATAATGTAGTGTGAATCGGATGAAACTTTATTATTCATATAACAATACAAATAAAAAACACAAAAGCAAAGTTTGAAATTACTAGAGCTGTGTCATCGGTCGATGCAATATGAATTTCAAACAACACATATAATAAGTGGAATAGTGCATCCATGACATTAGGAAAGGTAAAGTATTGATTTCTGTCATCCTATATATGTTTCATATGTAATACATATGGATTATAAATAAATTTTCTAAACAAAATGAAAGCATGAAAAACACAAGAAAGCAATTTGTACAATTCTTGAAATGTGTTTTGTAGCCCAACAAAACTCTAAAAATTGTCCAATTGATAAAATCTTCTGAAAAAAGGAATGGGAAGCTTCATCTTGCAAATTTCAGTGGTTGCACATTTATGTAAGTACTTAGATTCACCAACTATTCCGAATAGATCCAAACGGATAGCTCTAGGGGTACATCATAAAAATTCAGGAAATTTATGAAGATTTGAAACACGTTCTTGACAAATAGGTTGATCAAGCAAAAGGGTAATCGCTTAAGAATGTAGCACACAATTTGGAGTTTCTATATAATTGGTTTATTTGTTGACATTTGTTCTAATAGTTGAAATAGCTATTTAATTTTCCGGATTCACTCTTAAAACACGTTTAATAATTTGGAATAGTTATGAGCATGGAAGAATAGATTTCAATAGCTGAGTTCTCCTGCGTTTACTAACATATACGGGTATGAGAATGAACATAAGTCTCATGTCAATATTTGATTCCCTAAATATCCAAGAGTGAGAGTAGTAACTATTGGAGCTCCCAAATAAGTCTGCAAACCAGTAACATCATATGAATTTAGGTCAATGAAGAATTTGCAGGAAATTAGGTTAAAAAATGAAAAAATAAAAAAACTAGAAACCAGAAACCCTAATTACTAATATCAAGGGAGAACGAGTGCCAAATACATTTGAGAAGCCTAGTCATCTTACATAGGTTAAAGTGGTGCCTTGGAGCATGTGATTGGCACAAGTTCTGCAGCGGATGCTTATCGGAAGTATCATGTTCTTCAGCAATACCGTTTTTAATAATACTTTTTTTTCTTCCTCATGAAAAACCCACATATATATGTTTATTTAAAAAATATATATATAAAAAAAACTCAATCACATATATGAAGGAAAGCCTTCTAACTAGGCTATATGCCTATAGGAAAAGAAAAAAAGAAAAAACATTTTTTATTTTGTCAAAATAGCAAGGTGATGAAACTACTTAACATGTATTTCATAGTTTAGTGGGTAGTTTTAAGACCCCTTATTTTAAACGGAAAATGATAATAAAAGGTCATTTAGATGATAGCTTAGGTTAAATCAATATACAACTTTTACTCAAACCTTTCTCTTACTCTTTCATAAGTAATTTGCCTTCTATTCAACTTTCATAACTTGTTTTCATTTTTAGTTTCTTACTTTTATTTCAGTCGTTACATTCAAGCACTTTACTTTCTTGTTCTTTATTTATCCGCACTTTACTTTTCGCACTTAGGAGTATTTCGTAACATAGAATCAACATCCGCCTGATCTCTTTCGGCCAGTCCGGATTGGATCGATGCAATTCGCTATTCACACACATATAATCTCACAACGCATTGACAACTGAGTCCACTTCACCTTCGTCTTCACCGTGATTTGCGAGTATCTTCACCCGATAGACCTCTCGCTTGTCATTCGAACCTTTGAGTTTATCCAAGAAGTGAACGTGATAGAGGATCCCGGTCAGCATTAACGCCTAACCGAAGTTACAACAGAGGCACTAGAACCTAACGGCCGAGAGGGTTCCTTCCTCGGCCTACAATCATTTGAAAGTAGTCGGATACAAGCGCAAATCAGATCTGAACCTCAGTCGGCCATTCGGCAGCGAGTTGGCACGCCCGCGCAATTTAGAAGGACGATTCAACCACAAATTCCTCGGCCCTCATTCGGCCGAGACGATTTTGAGGAAAATAGAAGTTTAAGAGGAAAAAAAAAAAAGAAGGAAGTGGATGCAATAGATATAATAAGAAAATAGAAAAACAAGATACCAAGACTTTTTTAAGAGCATCACGAAGCTCTTCAGAGTCTTTAAGATTCTTAAGGAGACCAACAATCTCGCAAGGCTTAGTCATCCGTTCAACAATCTTCTTAAATGGCAACACAACTGTAGACCATGTCGGTTCTGCTTCAAGCTCTATCATATTCTCCAATTTAGTAAAATCTTCTTCCTATAAAGAGTAAACACATATACGGATTTAATCACAAATTACCAATTATACGCCACTTTCCCAATTAACTATTTCACAAACTAGAACTAAATTCAGAAATCAAACGGAGAAACTAAAATACAAAACTTTGCATAACATAGGACAGTTTTTGAAAATAGGAACAGAACAATACCAGCTTCTGCAACAATATAGTTATCCCATCGCGAATGTGATCCGCAGTAATAGCATCAAAACGAGGGAACTGAAAATCTTCGAGAAGAGGGTTATTTTCAATAGATTCGTTGTCTATTTGGCCTACTTTTAATTTCTTCAAAGGGATTGGGTCCTCAAATTGTTCTTCCAAGTCCTTGATTACTTGTTTCTTGGGGTCGGGAGGACTAGTGTCCGCCATTGATCTGATTGTTCACTGTAGTTTGTTGCAGCTAGCAGAGCTTAAAATGAAAAGGAAAGATACCCAAATTAGTGAAATCAAGTTAGGGTTTTGCTTTCAAAACAAACAATATTCCACTACCGGAGTCTGAGCTTAAAATTCAACTTGAAACAACAAAAATCAGTTGAAATCAGTCAAGTGAAGTTAATTTTAGCACCAACGGAGACTAAACTAAGATCCGAGTGTAGATAAGGAAATGAGTGAAATGGAAGTTAGGTTTTCAATTTGAGGCAAAATCAACTTGGCTAGCTAGTATCCACTGTGTGAGAGAGAGAATGTAGAACAATAAGCTGTGCAAGGCTTTCCCGACTCACCTTTATCTGATGGTTTGTCGCGATTGCTTCTCTCTCTCAAACACTAGACTAGAGGTGGCAAACGGGCCACTAAGCACGAGCAAGGCACCAGCCTGGCACGCTTAAAAGCGGCCCGGCACGACCCGAGCACGTTAGAATAACGGGTCGGGCTGGGCCTAAAAATATTGGCCCATTGGCCCGGCCCGGCCCGAGCCGGTAATGGGCCCGGCACGGCCCGAGCACGATATATTGTGGGCCGGCCCGTTACAAACACAAAATTTTATTTTTTTAAAAAAAATATTAAAAAACTACAATGATGAGATTTGAATATGAGACATTTTTATTTAAAATCTCATGACAATTCCACCAATGCTTTCTTTTATATTGTCAAAATAATGAAACAAAACATTATATCCTTGTTTTGACATAAGTATTTTTTCTAAATATTAAATATATGTTTATTAATAAAGACTAATCTCATAATAATACAACTATAGATTGAAGGAAATAATAATAGATACTAAATCTTCATTATATTAATAAAGATTAATCTCACAATAATATACTAAAAACAATATATTTTGAGTTTTTTTTCTTTCTTTCTTATAGTGGAATATAAAAAATTATTAGAAATCTAATCTCAAGAAGCTAAGATTAAGAAAAACGTTGTATAACTTAATTTATTTTAATTTTCTAAATAGTTAAATAAAATTAATTTTTATTTGTTCAAATTAAGATTTTAAAATTGTGCTTTATAATGGGTAGGCACAAGCACGGCCCATTATTGACCCGGCACAAGCACAGCCCGCCACAATATGGGCTCGGGCCATGGGCCAGGCCGGGCTTAATGTTTAAGTAAATGAGCCGGCACGAGCCCGGCACGATAATAAATGGGCCGGCCCAAGCCCGGCACGAAGCACGACTAGGCCCGCTTAAAATGGGCCGGGCCGGCCCGTTTGCCACCTCTACACTAGACCAAGGAAGGAAGAGGAGACATTTTAAAATGTGAAGACTAAACGATATTGCTAAGTCCGTACGCGGCAAAGAGACTGTGTCGTTTTGTATTCGAGAACGGGGAGAGATTGCCCGCCAATTGCTACAGATGATAGGGTTTTTCTAGGTCTTGTGGATTGCTTCAAAAAAATTAAATTAAATTAAATTTGACAAAAAGTACACCGCATAGGGGTTATCATGGGCCGGCTCGGGACTTAAATATGCCAACCTTTACCCGTCTATTAGCGTCGGACTGGGTCAAGCCAGCCTTTCAAATAAGGCATTGTTTTGTTTAACAAAAAGAATTGCATTATTTTTATTTTTATTTTCTCAAAATATGGTTCAATGGTTATATACGTAATCCTTTTTTTTTTTTTTATCCTATTGAATACATATATATATATATATATATCAGTCATTCCCTTACCTTAGCTTAGGAACGGATTTCCAGTTTTTGACCACTTTTCGAGCACATATTCACATCTTAACCGTTCAGTTTTTAGGTCATAATGTATAGATCACTTCTGCAAATTTTCAGCCAAATTGATGATCGTTAAGGTATCAAACTCGATTAAACTAATGAACGAATCAAATCTGTCGAACCGGAACCGTTTGCGTTCATTATTGTAAATTGCAGTTTTGAATGTCTTAACGATTATCAATTTAGCTGAAATTTTGCAGAGATGATCTATACAAATATTTTAATGGAGTACGTGGGCATTTGGTCAAGATGTGGAAATGGTGTGACATTAAAATTCAAGCACAAGCATGGTCCAAAATAATAATTGAAAATGAAGAAAGACATAAAGGATGAAATGTTTGTAAGGTGGAGCATGACATTGAAAATGAAGAAAGAGATAAAGGATGAAACTTTTGTAAGGTTGAGCATGACATGAATGTACAAGAAAATCGATTATAAATTTTGAACAGCAGTTTGCAGTTTACTTTGCTTGAATTCAATTTTACTTGGTTTGATAAATATAGAATAGTTTGCACGTGGTATATAAAATTTTATTTCACATAACTTGCATTTGTCTTGGTTTGCTTCACTTTAGTCACTTCTTGATTGATTTCATGTCACAAGAACTTTTCATTGCTTGATTGTAATTACGTTTAACCGGTTGCAACCATGCATAGGCGAGCGTTATGCACGTGCTTTGACTGTTTCAGCTTGTGATTGCCCAAGTATTCGAATGACCCTAAAAGAGCGCGTATGCATTCAAATGTGCTTTTCAGAAGGGTCTTAGTTTGGGTTGGTTTTTAGAATGGATGCACGACCTTCCAAGAGGAGCATAGACCTAGTATCCATATTTTGCATTCACGAAGATGAATTTTTGGTTGGCGTTGTAGGCATTGTATATTAGACATGCAGGAAATAAGGATTATAACTTCAATCCTTGCAGTATGGTTATAAACTGCAGTAATTATGAACACTGCAATATATAAGAACATGGCCTCGGAATCATCCCTAAAGTGTCGTCACATACAAACGATAACTTTTTCTGCATTGATATATGACTTTGCAGCAATTACTATATAGCAACCTCTTCTGTTTAAGCATAAAAAAACATCACGTTTAAGCATGAAAATTGTTGCATAATTTTGAAAAATCTTGTAAAGAAAGCACTAATACAGTTATCATGGGATGTGGAAATTCAAAAAAAAAATCTCAAGAGCAATTCACAAGCGACATTCTCAAAGAATGTCCACATAGGAAAAAGATTATAAATGAAAACGGGACGAAGTTAATACACAACATAGTAGGTAGCTAACCATAAGTATCATAGTTCCACAAAATAGTTCTAACACATCACTTGTACAATTGATTTTATTCACCCCTTCAGCAACATATGGTTTTCTTGCAAAGATGCTCAGTGCGAGCATACCTCTGTGCTTGAGCTATCCGAAATAGTGAACACGTCTGTCGGGTTGCTGGGAAGCCCAATCATAAACTTTTGTCTCTGCACAGAAAATGTGAAAACACGTGAGCCTTACCATACATTACAGATAAATAAACATAGAGAAGACAAAAAGGGAAGACAACAACTGTGGCTCCTCCATCAAACATCGATTGCTTGCACAATCAATGTTGAGGCCATGCCAACTACTAAAAGGTAACTAGGGATACAGTCAAAATTCCTTTCAAGCCGTACCTGAGAGCCAGTACAAGTTTCAAAACTTTATGACACAAGAAGCAGAAAGTACTAATAAAGACTAACTAGTTCCTTCACCTAAAACATAGAGGAAACCGTACATACTTCACTAAGTTGGGGCTGGGAAGAGACGACAAGATGAGCACTAACTCATGTTGAACATGGTATTCAAAAGAATCACATGTAATTGTAGACGTGCAAATATATCAGCAACAAGCAAATACTTTATACATTAGATAACAAGTTGGAGTTGGGATGAGTGGAGAGGGGAGGAGAGGAATAATAGAATCGATTCTTCTCTATTAAAATATTCACAAAAGACATCATTTGATTTAATGAACTTAGTAAGAAGGATTCAGTTTTTCTGGCTACAATTGAGAAAGACCCGACTCACCATGAAAAGGCTACATTAAATAAGACTTGGGGATCAGAACAATAAAAGACATCAGAAAGTAAAAACCGAGCCAGAATGCCATTCAAGTGCTCCAAAATGTATAAATAGATACTCAAAAGTAACATGTTATTATTACCTTCAAATTAGAGTAGGATGTTTCATGATCCAAACCATCTTCATCACGAATCTTTCGACAATAATGTCCAAATTTCTGCATAAACATTAGATGGAGATCAAAATTACAAAGAGTTAATCAGGATATCTGAACAAAGATAAACAAAATAAAAAATGTGGAAACAAAATTCATAAGCCTACTACCATACATTACAGAAACACAGACGAGAATTTTCATGCCACAAGGTGCCTGAGGACCGGGACAAGTTTCAAAACTTTTGGACCCCAGAATCCAAACTTTAAGTTGTACAAAAAGAGACCACTTTATCGAAAACAAAGAGAAACTAAAACATACTTTACTAGGTTGGGGTTCAGAAGAGGTGACAGGATAAGTACTAATTAACTTGTGCTAATTATGGTATTCAATAGTCATCGACGTGTGGCATCAACAAGAAGGAAATTCACAAAATACTTTATACAAGAGATAACAGGTTGGGAAATACTTGAGATCCACAAAAGTCATCATTTAGTTTAATGAACTTACTAAGACAGAAATTCAATTTTTACAGCTATAATTGAAAAAGACTTGACTAATTATGCAGGAGCTGTGTTAAATAAGACCTCGAGGATGAGAACAATAGAAAGGCATCAGAAGGCGAAAGCCCAACCCCAATGCTACATAAGTGCTCCAAAATGTAAAAACTAGATACACAAAAAGCAACATGTCATTATCACCTTCAAATTAGAGTCAGATGTTTCATGATCCAAACCATCTTCATCACTAATCTTGCCACGGTGTTCTGATTTCTGCACAAATTTACAAGAAACATTAGATGAAGATGAATATTACAGAGAACAAATCATGAACTTGGGAACAATTAAAGATAAACAGACGGTCACCTCATGTTCATCAAAAAAATTTGTAGCACCATCCTCAACAACATAGCCTGAGTTCTCTGGGTCTTCCTTCATCTGGATGAGTGCCCGGCACTTGGTACAATTGAAGACAAATGTTACTATTGGAGCTCCCAAAGAAGTCTGCAAACAAGTATGAAATAAGGTTAATTCCCTAGCCACTTAGTGAAATTAGGTTAAAATTTGAAGAAAACCCTAGAAACCAGAAACCCTAGTTACTAAGATGAAAGGAGAACGATGGCCAAATACCTCGGAGAAGCCGTGCCGTTTTACATAGGTCAAAGTGGTGCCCTGGGCAATGTGATTGGCACAAGTGCTGCAGCCGATGCTCACCGGAAGTATCATGCTCTTCAGTGGTAACACCCTCGTCTCTCCTTCGCCGAACAGGTAAATTCTATGGCGAAGTACGTGGAAACTGGGAGCGGGACTGTAGGGCTTGCCGATCAATATATTGCAGAACTTCATCTCTGTTGCTCTCTCTCTCTCTCTCTCTTCAATTTGGGGATTTTCGGTCGAGTTTACGGTTTACCTGCCTCCTCGGCGTTTTTGGATTAATACACCAGAGAGAGGATACGTTTGGTATTTCACAAGGGCAGTGCTGCTTTATTTTTATTTTAATTTTTTTTTTGTGTCGCTTTTTTAATAATACTCTTTTTTCTTCCTCATAAAACACTCACAAATGAAAGGAACTGGCCTTATGCGGTTATGCAGGTGCTATGTGCGCGTGTGAAAAATAAAAAAATAAAATAATAATAAAAACTGTTTTAGGAAAATGGTAATTGAGAGGAATTTATAGTATATTCTCATTGATAATAGAGACCTCTTTATATAGAGGATTACAATGCATAGAATCCAAATCATATAAGGAAAGTAATCATACATTGAATAGGAATCTAAATCCTTCTAATGTAACCCTATTACCACTAGGTCAAGTAACCTAGAGTTTGGGCTAAACACAAATAGAGATATCCTTAAACACTCCCCCTTGTGTTGTCCAAACGCCGTGCTTCTCTCGTTGCCTCGTTAAAAACCTTGCCGAGTAACAAAAACTCAGTGGGACAAAAATAACCTCGGTCGAAGGGGAAAAAGAGCACAACACAGCCTTCACGTTTCGAGATGAACATGTAGACATCTCCCCCTGATGTCTACGTCTCCCCCTGATGACTACGATTATGGGAGTTCAGATAATTTCTACAAACGATGCTACCAACATGTTTCTCGAAAGTGGAATTTAGGCAATGACTTAGTGAATAAGTCTTCCACACTGTCCTCAGATTGAACCTAGTTCACTTTGATCTTGAGGAGAGTCTGTTGTCGCTGATTATGCTTGGTGTTGTCGCTTTTGATGTAGCCTTGGTTCATTTGTTCAAAACAAGCAGCATTATCCTAAATGCTCGTAGGCTCATCTGTGGTAGACTTCAAACCACAATTGTTCGAACATGCGTAATTATGGATCCAATCCATATACATTCACGAACCACTTCGTGAAGAGCAATAATCTCTGCATTGTTCGAAGATATACCGACTAGGATCTGTTCTGTAGACCTCCAAGATATCATGGTCTTTTCCCATGGTGAACACTTAACCATTTTGGGAATGACCTTTGTGTGGGTCAAAGAGATACCCAACATCAGCAAAACCTTCCAAAAAACATGTTGTTTTGGGATGGGGATAGAGGACGCAAGCCAGTGTTGGCGTCGTTCTTGGTGTGTGATGGGTCCGAATCCATCATCTCTCTGTAGGGATAAAGCATGCCCATATCAGTCGTACATCTAGTATTGAAAGATATCTTTTACACCAATCCAATGGCATCGCGTTGGCGCAGAGCTATACCTTAGCTAACAAGTTCATGGCAAATGAGATATCCGGTCTTGTGCATTGAGCTAAGTACAATAATGCGCCTATTGTACTTATGTGGGGCACTTTTGCCTCTAGCATATCTTCTCCATCATCCTTTGGACGAAGAAGATCCTTTTCAGGATCAAGACTACGGACGATCATGGGGGTGCTTGAAGGCTTGACCTTGTTAAAATGCCTAAGCATCTATCAACACGATGCTCAAGTTCCAAACCGAGACATAATCGTGTTCTCCAAAATCCTTCATCTCATACTCGGATTTCAAGTGTTCAACGGTTTCCTTTAACTCTTGAAGGGCTTCCAATAAAGATCATGTCCAACATGAACCGCGATAGAATCCGAAACTTGTTATGGAAACGCGTGGGCATATCTCTTCCCAATCAAGTAGACACTTTTAGCGAGCGTTTTAACCTCTTTATAAAACGCGCTCCGTGGTCTAGAGCCACTTGACTTGGGTAAATGAAGTTCACCATGATCCTTCATGTATATTCCGTATCTAGATCCCCATAGAGATACGTAGTGAACACATTTGTAAGCTGCATAATCAGTTATTCAGAAACTACCAAACTGACAGGGTAGTGGAGTGCAATGACATCCATTACGAGAGAATATGTCTCATCGTAGTCAATTTCAGGGCGTTTTATGAGAAGTCTTGCGCCATAAGGTGAGATTGCCATCTCTTTTTCTCATCACGCTTTCTAACGAAGACCCATTTAGTCAACAGGTTTTATGATAGGAGGTGTTGGCATCACTGGCTCGAAAACCTTCCTCTTCGTTAGAGAATCCATCTTAACATGGATCGCATCTTTCCATTTAGGCCAAATCTCTCTACGTAGGCATTCATTCATCAACGGAGCGTGGTTCGATATCATCAGACTCAATAAACTTATGCGCAACAAAATGCACAACTACATCATCAATTATGATGAAGTTTCTATCCCGCGTCTCATGTACACTAGTGTAATTTTCATAGATCTCTATATTCTCAGGAATAGGTTCTGATGTTGAGGCGTCCCCCAATGATAACCATAACCCAGAAGATACTCATGTGATGGATTTTGAGTCTTGATGATCAAAGGATTGGAATGTGCCAAAGTATCCTTCGAACCTACGGGCCTCCCCCGCATCCTAGCTGGGGCCATGACCTGTAACGCCAGAGTGCCACACTCTTTGGCGTTGGCACCATGCCTACCTCCATGTAGGGTGGTGCTACGTCCTCTTATAGGGATGTCCTTTCTTGCAGGCATATTTACAGCTTATTTGTGTGATCTCGTCACTTTAACAGGGATCGAGATGAGACATAGTAGGGACAGACCACGACAATTCCTGTCATTCCTGTTGAACATCTGTGTTCTTATCTCCCCCTAACGATGGGAAGACTGTCTCATCAAAGTGACATTCGCAAATCTAGCGGTAAGGAGATAGCCTAGCAAGGGCATTAAGTGGCGGACGATTGTGGGAATCTCAAATCCAACGTAGTTGCCCATTCGTCTATAAGGACCCATCATAGGGCGCTGTGGCGGCGCAATTGGCACATAAATGGCTCACTCAAATATGCGTAAGTACGATACTTGTACCCAATCACTAGCTGTAACGCAGAGGTAAATTGAGTGGCGGTGGGTCGTAGACGAACTAGCATAGCTGCATGCGATATTGCATCACCCCAAGCGGATATAAGGAGATTGGTGCGCATTACCAATGACCGAACTACCATCGTAGTCGTTTTCGCGAGACCATTTGGGTGTGTTCATGGTAATATGATGTCCAACATCAGTCCCAATGTAATAACCATCGAAAGTCTTTGATGTAAACTCTCTAGCATCGTCAAGTCCAATTGACAGAATAGGATGATCCGGGGAGTGAGCCCGTTGTTGTATGATATGTGCTAGGAGTGTAGCATAAGCAGCATTACAAGTGGACAATGGTACAACACGTGACCAGCGTGTTTGCGTGTCAACCAACATCATGAGATATTTAAACGTCCGCAAGTTGGTTGGATCAGTCCACAGAATTCCCACAGATTCTATGTAAGAACATAATAAGTATTTTTATATCCTTTGCATAGGACGGTCTCAGTCCTAATTTCCCTAAGCAAAATGAGCGAGGTGCCTTAGAAGCAACCAATGAGGAGTTTGGTTAGGCATAAGCGTTTGTAGCGCTATTAGAAGCAAAATATGTGACTACATCACCCATCATGGTGGTGGAACCATGGAAAGTGGCATCCATGGCGGCATGGCCATGGGAAGGAACATTCATGGCGGAGTGGCCATGGTTGGCACCGTTTATGGAATTGTCACAAAGGACTTTCGCTGCCCTACAGCGGCTAAGGACAGCGGCAGCGCCGGATGCGGCGGTAGCGGCAGTTACGCTAAGTCCGGGAATCAATTTTCTATTCTTGCTTCTTCTCACTCTGAAGAATGGGTGTCCGTGTGAAGTCTTTAGTAGACGGATCATCATATCATGACTAGGATGATCTATCCTGTCGTTACAAAGCCAATATGTGTCTAAATCCAAGAGATCTTCTCTCATAACTTCATTGGATTTAATAGCTCGAATAGTGACATAGAGTCCATTAGAGGGACACATAAACTTCTCTAAGATGCGCCTTTGTTCGCAATCGTTAGAGGTATTGCAAAGGAACTCATTTCAGTTCTCTACATGCGGTTTCGCACGGAATCCGTTGGCTATTCATAGGTGCGATTTTCCCTAAGAGAGTAGAGAGTTTTTGTGACAGTAATCAAGGTGCCATTTGGCAAGAGGAACTTTGGCTATTCCATGTCCTTGAATTAATACTAATGGCCAAGCCATCGTAGTCACAAAGAATTATGCTCATAATCAAAATGGAGTCATAATGAAAGGAACTCGAAATTGTATTCATAAGCCAACGGAGTACATCATTGTCTCTTAACCATTAGGGGAATCTAATCCAAATGCTAGCTAATGCAAAATGGCAATTTCCCATTACATCTCTTGGAAAAATAAAGACTTAAACAGAATTGGCGATCTATTGATCCCAGCCAGATTTGTAGTCTTCAACCCTTCACTCTAGATCATCTCCTTGATCTTCTTGTTCCACATTGTGAGCTTCTTTTGCTTCACAATATGCTTTGTAGGCAGTGACTATTTCTTCACGAGCTCTACAAATGTGTGCCCAATGACTGGATACTCCACATCGAGAACATGCATCTCTTTTCTTGGACTCCATTGATTGAGGAGCTTTGAAAGCATCATTTAGATGGCTCTTAGTGTTGGTGGCGCCACCAACATGGCCAGAGGCGTTGCCTCCCTCTCTCTTTCCACGTTGACCTCTTCGGTTCCGTGTTCGCCTATTTTGGCGGTTACCTTCCCAAGTATAGCGATTATATGGACCAAAACGTCCAGAAGTATCCCTAAGATTAGGGTTTCGCTCTTGACCCCCTCTCTTAGGGGCATGACTATAATTGGATTCCGAAATAAGCTCTGTTTCTACGGATCTCGAATTATAGTTCTTCACAAGGATGTTGTCATGCTTTTCAGCGACATTCATAGCTCCAACAAGCTCATGAAACCTTGTGATCCGTCCTGCAGTAACATCGATTCGATAGTTCTTAGTAACCATCAATGCAGAGACGGGGAAGGTAGAGAGAGTCTTCTCAATCAACATCGCATTTGTGATCTCTTTACCACAGAATTCCATTAAGGATTTAATGCGAAGTGCTTCTGAGTTGTAATCAAGAACTGACTTGAAATCACAAAAGTGGAGGCTATGCCATCTCACTTCTAGGTCAAGAAGCAGGGAGTCACGGACATTGCCAAATCTTTCTTCGAGTGAGACCCATATCCTTCTGGGGTCTTCTTCATTCATACACTCGTACTGGAGCGAATCATCCATATGACGAGTCATTAGGATGGTGGCTTTCGCCTTATTTGCCTTTAAGGCTGCTCTATTTGCTTTCAAAGCTTGAGCTTGCTCAATAGTTAGCACGTCCTGTCTAGGTTCGAGAATCATATCCAAGATTCCATCAGCTTTGAGATGCTAGCGGACATCACGAACCCACCTGTGATATCCAGAGCCAGTTGTTCCCAATGGAGCGAAGTCCAGTTTATTCAGGTTATTCATCCTGAAAGAGAACAAGAAATTAGGGTTAGTTTCGGAGCGAAAAAGGCTACCACGAAAAACTATTAAATTTCTGAGCGTAGTTGTTTCCAAGAAATTTAGGGATTTTCTGAGCGTAGTCGCTTCCAAGAAAATCTGATTCCAAGAGGGGTGTTGGATTAGATCGAAACAACGATGTATGTGGTCGCTCGTTTTCTTCTCAACAAACTCTAAGTTTGGAGGACTCTACAAGCTCCAAGCTTGGAGTGAGCACGAACCCCCACAGTTCGGCTTTTGGTCTCCCCTATGAAGAAGAAAGGGGGGTAGAAGAAGGGATGTTGGAAGTCCCCGAGAAAAGAAGAAAAGAATGAAAACTTCAAAAACGGGAACTTTTAGAAAAGTTTACCTTTTAGGATTGCAAAGCGAGCTTTAGTCCTAGGCGAACAGACTAGAGAGATGGTCGCGTGGCCGCGTGGTTGAGCGGTCGCAGGGTCGCGGTGTCGCGGGCGTGTCATGGGGTTGTTGGCGTGTCGCGGATGTGTTGCTGTGTCGCAGGGTAGCGGTGTCGCGAGAATGTAGAGCCGCGAGAATGCGGGGCCGCGAGGATGCTGAGCCGCGAGGATGCGGAGGCGAGAAGAAGCAGAGTCGCTAGGGCAGGCGAGCGTAAGCGAGCGCGCGCGAGGGTACTATACTGATATCTCGCGGAAGTGTAGCGATGTTGCGGGAGTGTCGCGGTGTCGCAGGGTGCGGAGTCATGGGGGTTGCGCGAGGAGGCGAGCTTTCGCAGAAAAAGCAAACGCGCGCGAAGGTAGAAGGCAAGCAGGGCTTGCGGGGGCGAGGACAGGAGGCAAGCGGGGCTTGCAGGTGCTGCAGGGGCAGCGAGGCTAACCTGGTAGCTAGGGTTAGCATTGAATTGTGACGCGGGGACTGCGGGGGCAGTAGTAGCACAGGCGAGGCTAATCCGATTTTAGGCTTATAGCTTGTGTTAGGGCTCGTGCTGATAACGTGTTTTAGGAAAACGGTAATTGAGAGGAATTTGATGTATATTCTCATTGATAATAGGGGCCTCTTTATATAGAGGATTACAATGTATAGAATCCAAATCATACAAGGAAAGTAATCATACATTGAATATGAATCTAAATCCTTCTAATGTAACCCTATTACCACTAGATCAAGTAACCTAGAGTTTGGGCTAAACACAAATAGAGATATCTTTAAACAAAAACATGTTTTTTTTTTTATTAACATAGCAAGGTGGTGATTTTTTTTTTTTTTTTTTTTAAGGCAAAATTCATTGAATTAACGATAGAAATCGTGCAAGTGGGCATCCCAATGGGTAGAACATAAAGGCCAAAAATGGCATGATCCTAGAGCTAATCTAGAACCAACAAAAAGGTATACTACGTACACCAACAATTTTTCCATGTACAATGAAATACTGCTCTGAAACACTTATAGAAAAATTACTTATAGAAAAAGAAGCAAAAACTGAAGGTAAATCTTCAGCCTTCTGAAGATAATTATCAACAATAGAACCACTGTCAAGACCTTGAGATTTGTAGATTAAACCATCAAAATATGCAATTTGGACATGCAAGTTGTCAGCAAACCAATCAAATCTAGACCCGTCGCAACCTAAAACACATTGCTCGTCAAGGCACCCAATTATGAAGTAACACATGCAGAAGGTATACTTTCGTCGGTATGGTAAATTGTACTGAGAAGATTCTGTATACATCTGCTAGATAATATGTTTTGTCTTTGTTTAACTGATTGAAAATCATAAGGGTATTTTATCTTTCTGCAAACTGCCCTTATAAATCATATGGAACGCAGGAACGGTATGTCTATTTAAGGAATATACTTGTTTTGGAACGGGTGTATTATAAAATATTGAACACTTTTAATACTCTAGTATAAGGAACCAACCACATCCTTATTAATGGTGTGAATAGAATTGATATAATGTATGAGAACTGTTTTGTTTATCACACAGGTAGATCGAAAACAAAGCTGGGACTGTTTAGTTATACAACAGTATGCTACAACCTGATGTATTTGATTGACAATTGAGGATACAACTGTTGGACTCCCTGTGAATTGCACAATATCGCATTTTTCCAGTTGGAGATAGAACTCAATTGAGTAAAGCTCAACCTCACTTTTAACTGAACTAACATCAACCCTAAACTTTACAGGCTATGGTTCTACTGTGAAGTATAACTCAGGTTATGGGTCTCAAATGCCTGGAACGTATGGTTCATATGGTGGAAGTGGAGGACTATATGGAGGAAGGATATGCAGCAAGTGGCAACAGCATGTATGTGGGAGCCTGGGAGGTTCTGGTGCGCTCTATATATGGGGCATATTATGTTGTCTATGGAGCTGTGTCTTCTCAGATGTATGGAGGTGGAATGTACAGTAGTGATCTAGGTCCCCCAATGGGTTGTTATGGAATGAGCATGGGTGGTCCTTATGTGATCAAGATCCAAACGATCCACACCTATTTCTCTTTACCAGGGTATTGGATTTCAGTTACTTCGGGTGGTAAGCACAAACTACTATGAATAGCTTATAATTTCTATTGGAGGGATGAAAATTTGTAAAATACCTAATTAACCATGACATCTGAGATATAGTAGAATAAGAAGCCTTTAAAATGACTTGAAGTGTGCCATTAAGTGAACAAAATGAGGTTGTGATACTAATTTCTTTACATACCAATGAGATCAAATAAAGGTTTAGTTAGACAACTTGTTTGGGCCTTTCAGTCACCCAAACAAAAGTAGTTGGTGATACCTTTGAATCTTTGATGCAAATACTCACCTTTTTTTCCTTTTTCTTTTTCTTACTCCTGAATCCTGATCTTGCAGATGCAAGGTGACGCTAGCATTTTGGGTCGAACTTCTATTCTAATAGATCAGAACTCCCAGGCATTCCATATCTTGCATGACTGCACTTCTTCAGGTTCTCATCTGTCATTGTATCTTTTTATTTGTCTCTGGTTTAGAATCAACTCTCCTTTAATGATCCTTGCAGGAAAGCTACTTTTTGGTAAATCCTTATGGCAACACTTTCCAATAGTTTTTAAGGCAGTAGATACCCCAAAAATCTGACATGTTAAGCTAAAGTTTATGTAGTAGATTGCCATCTTCCTTTTGTATTTTGTTGTTAAAATGGCATGGCAATAATAGGACCTCTCAATCATAAGTTGCTTTGGTGCTAAAGAAAAGAAGTTTCACAAACCTGTATACTAAAACTTATGGGGCACTGGACAGGTTTGTTCATACTCTCACTTGGTTGGGTTGAAATGGAACATTGCCATAGGTTCGTACAGGCTTAGAATGGTGATAACTGTTTAACAATACTGGGGTGAACTTGGTAGTTATAAGAAATGCTGCACATATCTTCATTTTAGATGATAATATAGCCAGAGTCTAGTCAAAAGTACAAAAAGGGAGGGGACTTGTTGCCCAAGATTAAACGACTCTTACATGTGCCAGCTACTTCTGCAGTACTTCATGTTTTGGAGGATGACCAGAAGGAAGATTATCTTACATATCATAACAAGAATCTGGCGACATCATATGGACTCATAAAAGCACCTTCATAACCACTTACTCTGTTATAAAGAACCCCATCTTGCTGTGAAACTTATTTCAAATGTCGCGAAAAGGATGATGATTGTTAGAGATGTCAATTGATTATACCAATTTCAGGATGGGATATGCGTCTTGTGCAGAATACTGGTGATATAAATATGTGGATCACCAGTTAAACACCTTGCATCTGTGCTTCATAAGGGTTACCATAGAAGCTTTTATGGCATGCTAAGCCTAATGAAATTACTCTGAAAAGCTTTATGCATGCTGTCAATATTTAGAGGTTGCTTGAACAACTTATGAGTTATAATTTCATAGTCTAATATCCATTTCATTGATAGTTGGATTTTGGGATGAGTTTATTGTTTTTCAGGTTACAGTATCTTGCAGAGGCTTTTTTCACTTCTCTTGGGCACAGTCGAGTGGAATGTAAAGGCAGTTTCAGAATATAGATTGGAAACTAACTTATCTTCCATTTACAAACTGCAGATCATCATTGGAGGTCGCGTAGACGTTACTACATAAAATCTATGATAAAGAGTGTTCATATCTGCATAATCTTCTTTTGTTCACACAAAGTTGTCATTGCTAACAATGATATTATTACTAAGATATCTCAGTACATTGGTTTTGATATAGAGGGGAAATACTACTTCATTAATGTAGTCATCTCTTTCCGGTATCAGTAGGTTGGACTGGTATGGATAACTTTGCTTTGATTGCAACGAAGCCTATTCCAATCTCTTTGCAGAACTTACTTGTCTCTGATTGATTTGCATCTTGTTCATGATATACATCGTGTCATGGTAATGGAAAAATTTTGGGCATATGGTGGAGGCTGCCGAGGTGCTAGTGTGTATGAGAAAACTGTTTGGCGTTTGTCTCCCAATGGAAAATTTTCTGTCAAGTCTGCCAAATTTTAACTCAGAAACTTGCCCAAATTAGACTAGGTGCTACCTGTACTACAGAGCTCTCTCTGGCTTGTTGCCCAATGCCCATAATAGGTTGTTAACTAGTGACTGAATGCGAAGAGGATTGCTGATAATGCTTCCTAGTGACTTCTGCTGTTATTTTTCCTCAGATTTTCAAGATTAAAATTTAAGGTGATATGAGATAATGATCCCCTTGGCTATGTTTGTTTGCCGCTGGTCGATGGTTCATCTGAAAATCGCACATCAATGTTATCTTTGAATTTGCGTTCCTTATCCCTCTAGGCGTAGCAAATGGATAATTCAATTTGACCGACTACTTCGAAGCTAATAAAAGTGGTAAAGCTCAGTCACGAAACATACTGTTCATTTCAGTTTGGCGGTTCCTGCTAATCGATGGTCCTAAATTAAACACAGATTGTTGTCTCACAAGTAACATTCAATCTTTTTGTATTCTTGATTTGGAGTAAAATACAATCCTTTTCTATAACTTGAGTAGCAGCTAATTGTGGTTGTGATGACCAACAAAATGGTGTCCTTTTGTAATCCTGATTTTTTGTATATCTTCTCTACCTTGTGATTCAAGTTCAAAAGTCTGAGAATGGATCCACTGTATATGTGATAGGATGCATGGATACCTGAATTCTGGTTTGAACTTCTTGCTTAACTGATTCCTAGTTGTCTCTGTTTCTAGGCCTAAGTGCTTCAGAACTACATACCCCTTCCTTCTGGTTGATATTCAACTCATGACTACTTATTGTGTGGTATTTCAGAATTTTCCTACAAACTAAGCTTGTGCTTGACTAGTGCATCCAATGTAGGTTGACGTCCCAGGAAATCCTCAAAAATCTGAAAATTACAATCAAAATTATTAACTCTAGTAACCATAAAATGAATGTAGAAAATAAATCTTGATCAGCAAAAACAAATGAAAACAAAAGAGAACTAGCTAGCATAGTCTTATGGCCTTATGATGTCCCAAAATAACATCTAACTTGCTAATCTGAAATTGATGTCAATTAAACACGATGAGGAAAACATGTATCGCGCTGATGGTTTGCTGATACTCAAACTCATCAGATTACTTCCATGCAATTTTGTTTAACGATTAAAGTTTCAGGTAGCATGTAATTGACAAATACAAGTCATGCTTTCACGTTTCCCTTCACCTGTATATTTTCTACCACCTAGTTCTTTTCAATATTTTCACTTCTACCGTTTGAATTTCATTTTTTTTTTGTTATTTCTTTTTTAAAATTTATGATCAAGCCACCGTTTGAATTTCGCGTTGCCACAAATAGGTGCACATAATAGTTAAAGGTATGAAGGGGAAAAAAAAAAAGGTAAGAAATGAGGCCATAGTTGACAAATAAATGGGGAAACATGAACAGAATCACCCATAGTTGTAAAAGAAAAAAACAAGTAAAAAGAGAATCAGAAAATGATTAAGAACTAATGCAAATATGAATAATTTGTCTAACCTTTTCGGGTGCCTTCCCACCTCCAACAGCAAGAACAGAATCTCGGAACTCGCACCCTTTTGTTATGAGAACCTGTTTTAACTTTTAAGATATCAAATCACTTTAGATGTGTAAACTGTTGTCATGTAAACAGTGACCTTGCTATTTAACATTTAAGATCAACACTCTCCAAATTACCTTTTCATTGTCCAGTCCGGCATCTTCAAATACTGAGAAAGCATCGGTCGAAAACATCTCAGACCACTACAAAATCGAGCAATTTTCATTTAAAATACAAATTTTAATAGAAATCGTACAAATATTATAAAAGTCCATGATTCAATAAATTAAATCGTAGAATACAGATTAAACTAACTATGAATACCTTATAGCCATACATCCCAGCTTCATATCCACCTAATTAAACAAAAGAGTAACACATAGGTAAACATATAAAGTCAGCTGAGATTAAAGATTAAAACCTCTATTCAAAGTTCAAATAAATTTACCTCCAAATATATGGATCCAGGTACAAATTGACTTGTCCCCAGGATGTACAGGAATCACACTTCGTGGTCGAAGATAAACATCATGAATAGACTCTGACCCAGCAGGTGTATAACTTGTATGCAGCTCTAAATCAACAATTGCCGTCCTTATCTGCATTAAATAATATATCTTAGAAGTATAATAAAGCAAGGGTTTCCGCTTATATACGTAGTTTTATTTCTCAGTAAGGGTACTCTAGTAGCTTTGTACCGGTTCATGTTTTTCTTTTTAACTTTTCAGCTTTTTATAATTGTTTGGTGTTTTGTGCCTATAGTTTACATAACTGCACATTTTTACTAAATCTAATTTTCTCTCATTTTTGTTCTAATCCAACTTTATGTTTTATGCAAAAGTAGTACAAAAAAGATTTGTATCTATCCTATATTTAAGGAAACCTACTTTGTTAGCCAAAGTGAGTGTGAGAATACTCAAATACTCCCACATCATGATATTAAAAAATGTTTAATAAATGAAGACTATAAATGTAATTAACAAAAAACAGAAAGAAAAAAATAGTGAAAAGGAAGAAAACTTCCTTTTTGTTGATAACTTCCCATAACTCTCTCTTCTTGTGTTTTTTTTAAAATAATTTTACTATTTTTTAATGGGACTTTTCTCACAGATGCAGAATGTTTTTGCAAGCTAGTATTAATAAGTAAAGCAGCTAAGAGGAAAGCGTAACAACCATATGGTGCACTCACCTCATCAAGAGTATCCAAAATTGGAGTTTTATCTTTAAGAGGCTGCAAGTTTCCACCTCTTCTCTCTTTTTTCCCTTTTCTCTTCAGTTGAACTCCTGCAATTCTTCTTAAAGTGTCCCTAGAGAATCCAATAAGAAAACAAGTCACTAATGTGAGAAACTTTGGATTCGTACTATTGCTCAATATTTGTTGCATAGAAGAAAATTGGGTTTTGAGTTTTGGGAATTGCACTAAAGGCCAATAACCCTTACTGGAAGTTAAATAACCAAAAAAAAAAAAAGTATAGAAACATATACAAATAGATCAAAACTACGACAGAATTAAGTTGTAAGATGCTATAAGATTATGATGCATAAAGCAATCTAGTCAATTGCAATTGTCATATGGAAGGGTTTGTACAATAGAAGCGCAGAGACCTTATGCAAGCTTCATAAAAATGATACAGATTCTCACAGGACAATGTTCCTCTAAGGTGGAGTAAGAAGATAGAATTTCAAATGTGTGATAAAAGAGAGAAAACATGTTTCATAAGTTAATCCTTTCCTATTCCTAATCTTTGGAACGATTAGTACAAAAGTACATAATTTTACTGGTCCAAAGGATTTGGAAAGAGAATTTACCAGTGGTAACACCATTTTTCCATGAATGTGGAGGGTACCTCAACACAATCTTGCTCTATCTTCTGAAAACCAGCCACTAGTACTTCATCTTGCTTTGTCAGTACATGCTGAAATGCATGTCCAAATTCATGGAAAAGAGTTCGCACCTGCAACAATTTCATTGGATTATAAATTTGGTCAACAGCACAGTTAAATTTTAAGTACAAAATGTTAATTATCCATGAGATGATGATAAAAGGTGTAATTGAATTTACCTCATCAAAAGACATAAAAATCTGATTGATCTCCTTTGATGGCTGACTTATATTACAGAAAATGTATGCCATAGGCAACCTTCTAGAACTCATGTCATAATCTACAGTTCTGGAAAAGAATCCACCCGTCGCTGCCCCACCCATTTTCTCAGGGCGAGAAAATGGATCGAAATATATGTATCCAACAGTGGTGTGAGAATCTGAGACAGAATATAATTTCACATCCTTGTGCCAAACCTGAGATTTAGAAAATGAGAAATAAATCAGATTTATAACGTAGTGTGAATTAGATGAAAACTTACTATTCATTTAACAAATCAAATCAGAAACACAAAAGCAGAGTTTGAAATAACCGGAGCTGTGCCATCAGCAGGTGCAATATGAATGTCGAACATCACAGATGCTAAGTGGAATAGTGCATCCTTGACATCGGAATAGATGAAGTACCGGTTCGTGCCCTCCCATTTTTCATATATAACACAAAAGGAATATAAACAAGTTTTCTAAACAAAAAAGGGATCAGTAAACTAAACAAAATGAAAGCAAGAAAAACACAATAAAGCAATTTGTACAATTCCATGAAATTCGTTGTTTTCATCCCAACACAACTCTAAAAATTGTCCAATTGATAAGGCATAGATGATAGAATATATTGTAACTATAGAATACGATCCTAATCGGAATGCATACATTTATTTCATAAAAGCAAGAATACTATTGTAATGAATACATTTATTTCATAAAAGCAAGAATACTATTGGAACAGGATCCTAGTTGTAAGTTGTAACTATAGAATATGATCCTAATCGGAATGCATACATTTATTTCATAAAACAAGATAGCACATAAAGAGAGAACTATTGGCGCAAAGATAAAAGAGACTGAACCTGATAGCCTGGAACTTTGGTTTCAAGTAGCAGTTCTGTCCAAAAGGCGGTGTCCCAAGGCCTGAAGTCCTCAGCTTCTTCAGCTTTCTGTTCTCCAGCAATATGCTTAAGTTCTTCAATCTCTACAAGGATCAACAAAATCAATCCAACCTCAATATATTCAACTTAAAATATTTCTTCAAAGATTGTTGCACAAGAAAGAAAATCATAGCCATTACTTGTAACTGTTTTCTCTTTGAAAAGACAGGAAAAATGTAATTATGGAAGGCAACATTTCTTAAAATGCAAATTAAATATTGATCATAGAGTTGACTTTGCATAAAGTACGAGCCTATGTTAGAACTCTACCTTCAAGTCCAGCTTTCCAAAGCTTATTTTGGAGTTCTTCTAGCAGATTTTTCGCTTTTTCAATGGTAGCACACTTTGTTTTCATGCTTACCTGATGATATCAATCGTCAAGCTGATATGTTATAATCTCATGAAAAATTTATCCCAAAATTGTGAAGAATTTTCTTTTAAAATGAAAAAATGTACCTCGGCATAGTTATTATAACCCAGAAGCTTAGCCTTCTGCAATCTGAGTGATAAAATTGACTCGATGACTGGAGTATTGTTTAAATCTCCGGTTGAGACACAAGTTCCAAGAGCAAAGTAAACCTCTTCACGAAAAGACCGGTTTTCAGCATACATCTGAATTTGCTCATAATCTTCGAGAGTGAATAGCCAAGGCCCCTTTTCAGACGTTGCATCTTCATGTCCCTGATGAGACACAGGAATATGAAAGGTGATACAAAATAAGATTGAATATCAATTACAGAGAAACATGGACCTAGGTGAAAACCTTCAATATTGCTCGTTCCGCAGCCGCCTGAAGTAGACCAATATGCAATCCCAAAACATTGCCTACTTCGATAACTAGCATTTGAGTTGCTTCTGTGGCGTCTAGCACGTTCTCCTCAAATTTTTTATATTGATCTTCTAGTTTCTGCAGATAAACAAGCCAAAATCAAATAATTGCAATACGAAGCTGAGGACATGCAGATCATCATTACAAACTATTCAATATATCTTTCGTTTTGGACGGCGTAGCAGTAGTTCTAACTATTCAATATATTTATCTCAACAAATTGACAACAGTTCAATATTTAATATCCCTGAAAAATACAAAAAAAACCATAAAAGAAGAAACAAGAATAAAAGGCAGAAGAGAGAACTTTTCTTAAAGGGGTTTAATTTAACCTCTACCCTCTCTGAGAAGAACACAGAGAAATAATTATGTGCAGCCAGTATTGCTTACCCAGGTACGTTTAAACATGAGACTCCAACACCTGTCTCTGACTTATCAAATAAAAAAGTCCCTTCAATTTGTTCTTCCCCGAACCCCCAACCTTCTTTATCTCTCTCTCCTAATCTGGTAGCACTTCTCGAATTTCATCATCTACGAAATTCATCATCACTTTCCTTTATTTTGCTCTTCTTGCAACTGATGAACTAATTAAAGGCTTTCCCCAAAGCCATCATAGTTTCATGTGAAATTTTATGATCCTAAAATCTCATCTGCTCAGATGTTTAGAATTAATGAGACGTCCAAAAATGCTGAAAGTGTTATCTTGGTTTATACTTTTTAGGGGTGGCTTTGATTTGGTTTGTCTTTCCTCAAAGAGGGAGCAAGGGAAGAGGAGAAAGTGATGATGAAGATGCTAAAATATGCCTCCACCGATATTAATTAGTAACTAGCAACTCATATAATGATGACAGTAAACAGAGTAACCGTATATATCAAAGACAGTATTTAAGGTGCATAAAAAAAAATTTAAAAAAATAAATAAAGAAAGACAGTAATCAGGACATTGATAGAAGAAAAAAGAATTCATGTCCTTGCTCTGTAAACATAATACAGCACACCTGTTCAATATCTCTAAGATACTCTCTCTTAGCATCATCAAGATTGATACCGGCCAGGTCCGACTCCTTGATATGCCCTGCAGAAGCATAAGCAACAATAAGATCCAGTTAAAGCACCAAATGCAGATCTTCAATTTTCTTCTTTTCATTATTCTTGTGTAAGAAAAAGCAAGGCTAGATGAAATAGGTTTAATCTATCGAAGTTCCTTCAGGCCTATATGCATATTGCCAATATATGATTGCACAATATAATTGAAAGTAATACTCACATTCAACTATTCGTTTCCATGCATCGCTCATTGTCTCCCAATCATGAGATTCTCGAATAGATTTGAAGGCCTTATAAATTGCTTTGCTTTGAGTCAATTTCATATCAAAACTCACCTTGAGTGGCTGCAATCCACCACCAAATTAAGCATCCAACCACAAACAAATCAAAACAAAGTAGAAACCAAAAACTTAGCATTCATGGACCCGAAAAGTGAACTTAGGGGCAAAGTATCAATGCTGATACTGTAGTTATCGTTGAAGGAGAACTTTGAATTAGGGCATTGACAAATATGGCTACTATATATGAAACAAGAACAGCTCTTAATCACTTAGAAGTGTAAGAGAAAAAAAGTAACAGGATGCATTGCAATAGAGAAAAAAAGTAACTAGAAAGACAACATACCAAGACTTCTTTAAGAGCATCACGAAGCTTTTCAGAGTGTTTAAGATTCTTAAGGAGACAGACAATCTCGCAAGGCTTAGTCAACCGTTCAACAATCTTCTCAAATGGCAATACAATTGTAGACCATGTCACTTCTGCTCCAAGCTCTATCATATTCTCCAATTCAGTAAAATCTTCTTCCTATAAAGAGG
Source organism: Rosa chinensis (assembly GCF_002994745.2). Lineage (NCBI taxonomy): Eukaryota > Viridiplantae > Streptophyta > Magnoliopsida > Rosales > Rosaceae > Rosa > Rosa chinensis. The sequence continues at coordinate 57,792,714 of NC_037094.1, read as the reverse complement.
AAACACGTATACTTATTTAATCACATATTACCGATTATAAACCACTTTCCCAATGAACTAATTCCAATCTAGGATTAAATTCACAAATCGAAAGAGAAACTAAAATAAATAGAGGACAATTTTGAAAATAGGAACAGGACAATACCAGCTTCTTCAACAATATAGGTATCCCATCGCGAATGTGATCGGCAGTAATAGCATCAAAACGAGGGAACTAAAGATCTTCAAGAAGAGGGTTATTTTCAATAGATTCGTTGTCTGTTCGGCCTACTTTTAATTTCTTCAAAGGGGTTGGGTCCTCAAATTGTTCTTCCGAGTCCTTGATTACTTGTTTCTTGGGGTTGGGGGGACTAGCGTCCGCCATTGTTCACTGTACTTTGTTGCAGCTAGCAGAGCTTAAAATGAAGTGGAAATAGACCCAAATCAGTGAAATCAAGTTAGGGTTTCTACTTAAAAACAAACAAACAATATACCACTGCAGGAGAGCAGTGATCAGAGCTGAAACTTCAACTTGAAACAACAAAAATCAGAGCTTAACTAAGAATTGAATGTGGAAATTAATGTATCGGTCAAGTGAGGTTAATTTTAGCACCGACGGAGACTTAGCTAAGAACCGAGTTTAGATAAGGAAATCGATCAGTGAAATGGAAGCTAGGATTTCTATTTGAGGCAAAATTAGCTAGTATCCACTGTGTGTGTGAGAGAGAGAGAATGTAGAACAATAAGCTGTGCAAGGCTTTCCCGACTCACCTTTATCTGATGGTTTGCCGCGATTGCTCTGCCCCTGCTTGCTGCTTCTCTCTCGAGAACACTAGACCAAGGAAGGAAGAGGAGACATTTTAAAATGTGAAGACTAAACGATATTGCTGAGTCCGTACGCGGCAAAGAGACTGTGTCATTTTGTATTCGAGAGCGGGCAAATCGCCCGCCTTTTGCTGTTAGGGTTCTCTACGGTCTAGTTTGGGATTGCTTGCTTCTAAAAAATTTTAAAATAATTTTAAAGAAATGTCTTTATACGCATTTAAAAAAATAAATAAATGCTTTATACGAGTATGTGGCTACGCGCTTCTCAACAATACTTACTTCTAAGTATTTTTGAAACTCTTTTTTTTTTTGAGACATTTCATTTTATTTACCTCCCTCTCTTGTAACTATATTCTAAATCATTTGAGTGCCTGCACTTTTAATTTCATCACTGGTTCCTCTGTACTAACCAATTTCAATCAATCTTATCTAACTCTTGGCTTTCTTGCCAAATATTGGGTGATCGATGTATTTTGAAATTGTAGTCACATACAATATAATTTACATTAGTGAACCATCATCATACATAAAAACTCATTAGATCTAAATTTTCAATTCACAAAATACTTGATAAAAACACTAATGACTAGACATAATTGATTATATTAAAAAACACATCAGTACATTTGATAAAACTAACATAATTGATTATATTAAAAAACACATCAGTACATTTGATAAAACTAAGGGCATGTTTACTTACTTGGAATGGAATGGAATGATTACGAAGTAAAAACACCTCTGTGTTTACTAACACATAAAGGAATCGGAATGATTCCAGGTAAAAGAATTCATGTGTTAGTAAACACAGAGGTGTTTTTACTCCATAATCATGAATCGGAATTGGTGTAGGTCCCACCTATTTATCAGGAATCGATTCCTGAATACTCAAGAATTCGATTACGAAGGGGGGAGATGGGTTTAGGAATCATTCCTCTGGAATCAATACTGATTCTTTTCTTCTCACATTCCACTTGTCTCCGATTCATGATTATTTTCCATTCCAAGTAAGTAAACGTGCCATAAAAATATAAGGCCACAATTGATTTAACGTGTGCAGATTATCAAAGTTTGTGCAAGTTTTCTTCATTTATAGTTGAGTTTTTTTTTTTTTTTATTAATTCAAAAGTGCTTTTGGGTTTCTGAAAAACAATTCCAAATAAACCCGCATCCAATTCCAAATAAACCCATAACGTTTTGGATGCTATCTTCTTTGAAAATAAAGATCGAAACTCCTCCAAAAAATACAAAAACAAAAAAAAATAGAAATTGATCGCTTTGTGAATCAATATTCCAATGACCACAAATCATACATGCACCTTTTTTTTGTCTTTTTTTTTTTTTTGTAGAAACAACAATTTTTACTTGTCCCATAAAATCTGTGAGATTTTTTACTTATGTATTAAATGATTGAGTCATCGGGTCATGTAAAAAAGACATGCACAATTCAGGAATGATGACAAGAACAAGAATTTCAGTAATATTATATTTAAGGTTGGAACAGAGAGTAATATTTCTCCAACTAGGGCCTAGGGAAGTACATACAATCGTAATATCAATGGGTAGTGGAAATTCAAAAATCATCTCGAGAGCAATTCACAATCGAAATTCTCCACATGGGGAAAGACTAGCTGAGAATGAGAAGTTAATACACAATACAGTAGGTAACTAATCATAATGATCATAGTTCCACAAAATAGTTCTACTACATCACTTGAACAATTGGTTTTTTTCATCCCTCCAGCAACAAATGGTTCATCTTTGCCTCAGTGCTAGCATACCTCTGTGCTTGAGCGAAAGAGTGAACGACTCTGTTGGGTTGCTAGGAAGCCCAATCATAAGCTTTTGTCTCTGCACAGAAAATGTGGAAACACACATCATAAGCATACTAGTGTACATTACCGAAACATACACAGAGACAATAACTGGGGAAAGACACATCATAGGCATACTACCACACATTGCAGAAACATAAACATAGAGAAGACAAAAAGGGAAGACAACAACTGTGGCTCCCTCAAACACCGATTTTTGTGTAAGCAAATGTTGAGGCCAACTACTAAAAGGTAACAAGGGGTATTGCCAATTCCTTTCAGCCCCCAAAGTACCCAAGGGCCGGCACTTTAACTTTTCTTGACATCAGAATCCAAACTTTGAGCTGTACACAAAGTACCAACAAAGAGTAACTGGTACTTCATCGAAAACAAAGAGAAACTGGTACATACAATACCAGGTTGGGGCTGGGAAGAGATGACAAGATGAGTATTCAACTCTTGTTGAATATGGGATTCACAAGAATCATAAGTAATTGTAAAGGCATGCAAATATAGTAGCAACAAGCAGATACTTTAAATATCAGATAACAGCTTGGGGTTATGATGAGAGGAGAGAGGAGGAGAATAGAATCAATTCTTCTCTATTACGATATTCACCAAAGTCATTGTTTGATTTAATGAACTTACTCAGAAGGATTCAGTTTTTAATTGTAGCTATAACTGACTCACAATGAAAAGACTATGTTAAACAAAACCTTGGGGATGAGAACAATAGAAGACATCACAAAGTGAAAGGCCAGCCGGAATGTAATAATAGATACAAAAAAAGTAGGATATCATTATTACCTTCAAATCAGAGTCGGATGTTTCATAATCTAAGCCAGCTTCATCATGAATCTTTCGATGATGCCCAGATTTCTGCATATATTACAAGAAACATTAAATGGCGACGAAAATTGCGAAAAATTAATCAGGACCTATGAAAAAAGATAGACAAAAGAAAGAATGTGGAAACAAAATTCACAACCCTACAAACATACATTACAGAAACAGAGACAAGTCAATAAACTGAGGCTCCATCACACATGGATTATATGTAAGCTAAGGTTGAGGCCAACTAAAAGCAAACAAGGAGTACTTTTAATTCCTTTCATGCTATAAGGTGCCTAAGGGCCGGCACCAATTTCAACACTCTTCGACACCAGAATCCAAACTTAAGTTGTACAAAAAGAACACAAAGTACCAAGCAAGAGCATCTACTTTATCAAAAACAAAGAGAAACTATACTAAAGTTGGGGTTCGGAAGAGAAGACAGGATGAGCACTAACTTGTGCTAAATGAGTATTAACTTGTGTTAAACATGGTATTCACAGAAATCATATGTAATTGTAGACACGTGCAAACATAGCAGCAACCAAGCAGAAACATCAGAGAAAAAGAACAAAAGTACCAATTAAGAGAAACTACTTTATCAAAAACAAAGAGAAACTATACTAAAGTTGGGGTTCGGAAGAGAAGACAGGATGAGCACTAACTTGTGCTAAATAAGTACTAACTTGTGTTAAATATGGTATTCACAAGAATCATATGTAATTGTAGACACGTGCAAACATAGCAGCAACTAAGCAGAAACTCTATACATCAGATAACAGGTTGGTGTTGGGATGAGAGGAATGAGAAGTAAGAACCATTTCTTCTCTATTACGATATTCACAAAAGTCACTTTTTGATTTAATGGACTTACTAAGAAGGATTAAGTTTTCATAGCTAAAATTTAGAAAAACCTGACTCACCATGAAAAGGGGCTACATTAAACAAGACCTCAAGATGATAACAATAAGACATCATAAAGTGAAAGTCAGCCGGAATGCTATGCAAATGCTCCAAAATGCATAAATAGTGAACAAAAAGCAACATGTCATTATTACCTTCAAATTAGAGTCAGATGTTTCAGGATCCAAACCATCTTCATCACGAATCTTTCGAAGGTGTTCTGATTTCTGAATAAATTTACAAGAAACATTAGATGGAGATGAAGATTACTAAGGACAAAGAATTAATCTGGACCTCTGAACAAAGATAAACAAAAGAAAGAATGTGGAAACAAAATTCATAAGCCTACTATCATACATTACAGTAACACAGACAAGACAATAAAGCCGCTCCATCAAACATGGATTATTATGTACACAACAGTTAAGGCCAACTACTAAAATCAAACTGGGGATACTTTCAATTTCTTTCATGCCACAAGGTGCCTGAGGGCCGGCACAAGTTTCAAAAATCTTTGACACCAGAATTCAAATTTTAAGTTGTACAGAAAGAGCACAAGGTACCAAGTACAAGAAACTACTTTATCAAAAACAAAAAGAAACTAGTGTACGGTTGGGGTTCGGAAGAGATGAAAAGATGAATACTAACTTTTGTTAAATATGGTATTCACAAGAATCATATGTACAAAATGTATAAACTAGATACACAAAACGCAACATGTCATTATTACCTTCAAATTAGAGTCAGATGTTTCATGTTTCATGATTAGATGAAGATGAAGATTACATAGAATAAATCAGGACTTGGGAACAATTAAAGATAAACAGAAGTTTAACTCATGTTCAAGAACTTCAGTAGCACCATCCTCAACAACATAGCCTGAATTCTCTGGGTCTTCCTTCATCCGGATGAGTGCCCGGCACTTGGTACAATTGAAGAAAAATGTAACTATTGGAGCTCCCAAAGAAGTCTGCAAACCAATAATTTAGGTCAATGCCCTAGATTAGAATTAGTAAGACCTCAGGTTAAAAATTGAAGGAAAAAAAAAACCTAATTACTAAGATGAAAGGGGAACGAGGCCAAATACCTTGGAGAGGGAGCGTCGTCTTACATAGTTCAAATTGGTGCCTTGGGGCATGCGATTGGCACAAGTGTTGCAGTGGATGCTCACCGGAAGTATCATGCTCCTCTCCCCTTCGCGAAACAGATAAATTCTACGGCGGAGGACTGTGAGACTGTAGGTCTTGCCGATCAACAGATTACCAAACCTCTTCGACATCGCCGCTTCTCTACAAACTCTCTTCAATTTCGGGATTTCTCTTCAAACGCTCTGACGCTCTCTTCAATTTCGGGATTTCGATCGACTCTTCCTCCTCCGCGGTTTTATTTATGCACACCAGGTCGGGGTACGTTTGGTATTTCACATGGGCGGTACCTTTTTTTTGGTACAAAGGCGGTACCCTTTTTAATAACACTCTTTTTTTCATCCTTTACGAAACTCACATATATGTTTATTTCAAAAAATAAAACTCACAAATCTATCTATACTATTATTAAAAAAAAGAATTTGTCAGCCAAAACATAAAAATTTTACCGAAATATCCCTCAAATATTAAAAAACATTTGAACTGAAATATTTTAAAAAGACAAAATAGTCAATTAACAAATAAAAGAAAAAAATTAAAAAAATATATATATGTGCAGTAATTTTCTCCACATGCTGTGAAATAACTTTCCACGTGATTATCCACACCCATAGGGTGTGTTTAGAGTCTAGTATGAAGGAAAGCCTTCTAATCACGCTATGCGCCTGTAGGAAAAGAAAAGAAAAAAACCATTTTTTATATTTTGTCAAAATAGCAAGGTGATGGATTCTTAGGACATGTATTTCATAGTTTAGTACTTTAGTGGGTAATTTTAAGATCCCTTATTTTAAAGAGGAAATGGTAAAAAAAAATGTCACTTAGATGATAGTTTAGCTAGGTTATATAAAATACCTTATGATAATTTAGGTTACATCTTACAAACCTAACACTAAGATTAACAGTAATTACGAAAACTGCCAGTGCCAGTTTTCAACCGAACCCGTCTCTATCCTTTTCAGAGTTTCACAATTTTAAAAAACTGAAACCGCTTCAAATTTTCACTTTTCCAAATTCTCCCCTCCTCAAACAACTACATCGGTGCAGACCATCGCCGACGGCTACTTTTCTTCCACTGTGGACGAAGACTCCAACGACCCGAAACCCCTAATTCTAAGGTTCGTACAAACTGATTTGGGCGATTTTTTTTGGCAACCTGAACCGGCTCTTCTAGGCTATCCTCCTACTCTCACTCAAGGTAACCTTATGCTCCTTTTATTGTCTTTTCACTTTGATTAAATTAATTATGATACATTGAGAATGGGTTTGGTTTTCTTCTTCGTTTTGCCTATTTTGATTCTGCATAAGATATGTTTGTTTGACTTGAGGTCATGCTTTGTTTAGCATGGAATTGCACGATTCTGAAATGGAATCCTTCGATTTGATTGTTGGTTTGTTGAATATTTGTGGCTTTTCTGTTTAGGTTCTATGCTTTGATAAAATGGATATGATGTTGTTTCATCTTGGTGATACTATTGTATGTTGGTGTTATATGCTTTGCTAAAGTAGATGTGATGGTGTTGAGGTCAAATATATGCTTAATAAGTTCATAGGTCATTAGCCAAGTCACTAGCCATTAAGGTACCTGGCCAGCGAATTCACTGGCAATGTCAGGTCCATAGCCAGATAACTGTTAACCTTAAGTTACTGGTCATGTCACTAGCCATGACACTGGCCATGTCACTAGCCAATGAAAGTAAATGGTCATGTCATTGTCATTAACATGTGAATGATCATGTCAGTGATCATGTAATTGTCAAAATCACTGATGATCTTCTCATTTTCTTAATTTTTTACATGATTATTTACAAATTGAAGAAATGGACTGGCTAAAAAGTAGGTGTTCAGCTCCAGTTTTTCTTGAGCTGGTCAACAGTCTCTTTTCTGCGCGCGAGCGTGCCAACACCGTTCAGGTGCTATCGTCGGGGGTGTCCATTGACCTGACTTCTTTCAAGCGATTGTGGACGAGGAGAGCACCAACCTCGTTGTGGGATTCTTTGTGCCTCGTGGCGAGGACTTTTGCTGAGCTTCTTCAAAATCACAATTGATACTCGATGTTGTAGATCGAGCAGAGCGAGAATCACTGGGAAGTGAGGAGAACTTGCTGGCTGGAAGGTTTGGTGGCACTAACAATCGGCTCTTGAGAAGACTAGGACTAGTGTGTGACTACTGGTAAGAGAAGGAGAGGGGTTGCTCTAGAGAGGCTTGGATAATCTTAGAGATTGTTGTTGATGAATTGTGTGTCTTGTTACTTGTTGAAGCCTCTATATATAGGCTACCAAGCCATAGTGGTTGGCCTTAAACAAATCATAATGGAATGTTAGGTTTAAGCACCTAAACACTAATGGAATGTTAGGTTTAAGCACCTTCTGTTCCTTTATTCCTTCAATCTTATCTCCACCAAGAAATGATAATGAGCCTTTGACTTCTTCATATCAAATGATCCACCATGAGTTTAGATCATTCTGGAAAAATTTCAGAGCTTACTTCCATGTGGTTGGGTCGGAAATGTTGCTGGACTCCTTACAGGTCTAGTTTTCCAGTTTTGCTTATGTAGAAAATTGGACTGATTGTTTGAAGGCTTTCCACTCAAAACTAGCTCTGGCACTCTTCATAAGAAATTATCTTTGGGATGTCTAGAATGGATCTGCAAAGTTTTAGTTCATTTTGATTTCGTTTGGTTAGTCTGCCGCCCCTCCTTCCTTGTTTAGCTCGGTTTCTCCTAGCCGAAGTAGGAAAATGTGCTAAAGTTGACTTTTCGTTTCCATGCTTCCATCATTTCCTTTTCTTGTAGCTTGCATAATCTTCCATAGTAGGCTTTATTTAGCCTCTGAATAATATATTTCGAACTTGTCGACAATATATAGCTTGAGCCACTGACATTGGCTCAATTTCTCCAAGACACGCCTTGTCAGGCCAAAATGCTCATTTTGGGCTCAAATAGTAGGGTTGTGCATTTTAAGCCCGAAAACCTGAAAATTTGGACTGGCCTGGGAAGGCCCAACCCGTACGGTTCGGGCCCATTTTTTTTTCATCAAAATGGCTCGGGTCGGGCCTTGATATGCAAAAAAAGGGTTCGGGCCCGGGCCTCGAGTTTTAGAAATGAAAAGACCCATTAGGCCTGTTGTACAAAAAATAGACAGATGTTTATATATCATTGGCCATATGGTAAGGCTCAAAACCCTTATCATGGGGTCGAACTCACTGGATTAGTCAATTAGGGTCTTCATTCTACAGCTCCAAATGGTCCCCCATATTGGCTCTTCACTCTTCGCTTTTCATTTCTTCAATCTTCAGCTACCTCCATCATATCTGACTTTCGGCCACCGAGACTGGGTTGCTCTCGCTTTCCAGCTCGCTGAGACTGCGATGCTCTCTCTCCCCTGCTCGCCGAGACTGCGCTGCTCTATCTCTGATTGCTGAGACCAAATTGGAAGGAGGAAGAGGACAAGCTCTGCTTCTAGGAGGCATTAGGTACGTCATGTGTGTTTATCACGCAAGTACCCAACAACCATTGATCCTACTTGGGCATGTTTTAGATTCCAACTTTGATTTAGATTCATGAATCATGATTTTGGGGAGTCGAATTGATTGTTGTTCATTTATGATTATTTGACACTTTGACTGATGAATCATTGGTTCATTCTTGTATCAAATTGGAATTGAAATTCATGATTATATATCAAACTGCATCTGTACTATTAGCATTCATTTTAATTCCTATATAATTATAGCTTATATGTGGTTTTCTGACTCTCTCTCTTCGTTTATTTCTTGGAAGCTTCAAAAGCCTTTGCCTACGAACTGGTGGCTCTAGGGGTGTATGAGGAACGGGGTTGTGATTGTCTGGCGTTCTTCTTCAAATGGAGTTATGATTTTCTGAGAAACAGGTTTTTGGGCCCTAACGCCCGAAAACCTGGCCCGACAGGAAACTGGCCGGTCCCTATTGGTGTCAAAACGGGCTTTGGGCCCGAACTGTATTAATGATTTCATTTTTGATAAAAAAAAATATAAAAAATAATCTAGCCTCGCGTACGAGTACAAAAAGGATTATGGATTCATGATTGATAAAATTATGAATCTTTTTTCTCTACACCTCTAATGGGAATTGTTGTAAATAGTTTTTTTTTTTTTTTTGAGGTAAAGAAGATATCATTAATGGTAAAACACAGGCCAGAATGACACGGATATATAGTTCCCACAAGGGATTAGGTGTCATTACACTTGAAACATTTCCGCTCCTTTATTCAGGAGCCTATCAGAACAACAATATTCTATCTAGGAATAATAGCAAAGAAAAGCTTCTAAAGCCTATGCGCTCAATTGCGGTGCATCAAGAAACTCTTCCTCTTTGAATGCAGAATATCAACATTCTGTAGGCCAGACAGTTAAGAGAAAATAGTGTAATTAGACAAAAGCTAATAACATAGAGTTGGGCATAGGGCCAGCAACCCCAACCCAAATTAGGAAGCCCAAGAGCATCCAAAGGAGTAGTCCACCTCCGGAGCACAATAAGCCAGCCTGGTCTTTGGCCTGTCCTCTCCAGACGACATGTCGTACTCCACAAGCCCAGCGGCGCCACCCAACCCGCTCTGCTCCGACCCCTGCTGACCCACCCTGCTCCGACCTGTGCCGCCCAGATCTACACCGCCGTGACCCCTTGCCACTTCAATCCAAACCTGCCACAGCACAGGCCAGCCTGAAGCACGTCGGTCCACCGCCGCACTCTCTGCCTACCATTGAAGCATAACCCAAGCCGTCTGTCTTGAATTGCACAATCATGTCGCCGGTCGAGATGCAACCAAAAAATACAAGCCGAGGATTCTTGCGACTACATTGAGCGCAACCATCCATGGAAACCCTTGCAATCTCTTTGAATCGAATACCCGTCTGGCAGCAGACCCCCAGATGACGGCAAGGCCGGATGCTTGCACCCGTCAGGCGTTGCCGGACGAGGTCGAATACTCACGGTAAAGAAAAAATCAGTTTTGGGTGTTTAGGGTTTCTCTCTAATGTCATTAGTTGATTGTTTATGAGCATTCTTGTAAAATGGTTGTTTGTTGTAAATATTATTTTAATTTCAACATCCCATTCTCTCATTTTCATCTCTCTTCCTCCAACTCTCTCAGACTCTCACTTTTATGTTTTGGACTTTTGGGACAAGAAATGTAAAATAAATAAAAAAAATTATAATTGGAGGGCTAGTAGTGTAATTTGCTTACATCCTAGCCTCCTATGACTGCAGCGGTTGGCATGGTCCCTTCCCTCCACAAATTCGTCTGAAACAGATAGAGTGGATAAATACTCCACCCCAAGTTCCCCAGGATGCCATTTCTCTAGAGGATTGTTTTACTTGATTATGGCTTCTCTACCTTCAGTTGCTGTTAGTGGCAATATCAAGCTTGACCAAGACTTCAGAAAACACCCCACAAGTTTTATTTCTTCCGAAAAGGTATTATTCTAGTCCTAGTCCTTCTTTCCTTTCACTTCCGTACAACTAATTCTGCACTGCTGTTGGTTTGCATGTCTTGTTAAAGATACTATCTTCAGTTTGTTTCATCGAATCTCGATATTGGGTACTTCTTTATAGCTGAGCCAGTGCAGTATTTGCTGTTTTTTCAAACCATGAAAACTAGTACATAACAGTAGTTGCTGTGTGAACAGTAGAAGAACAGTTTTCAATTCCAATAGTTACATCCATGAAACTGATTTAGAATCTGTTTTTGGTATCTCAGAGTGGAATTGCAAACGTGTCTTATCAGAAAAGTCAGACCATCGTAAATTCGGATGGAAGTTCAGAACCCAGGTCTCTGGACTTCCGAGAAGCTCTTGTGATGATTCGAGAGGGTTCTAAGGTTGAGTCCTCTTACTATGTCCCTCTCTTGCAAGAATGTATAGACCGGAATTCGGCCTCCGATGCGCAAGTTGTGCATGGCCACATCATTAAGACAGGAAGCCACCAAGATTTGTTTGTCACAACTTTCCTTGTCAATGTTTATGCAAAGTGTAGAATCATGGAAAATGCTCGTAAAGTTTTTGACAAATTGTCTCGAAGAAATGTTGTTTCGTGGACAGCTTTGATGTCGGGTTATGTTCACAATTCGCGGCCAGAACTTTCCATTCGGGTTTTCCTAGAAATGTTGGAGGCTGGGGCTTATCCTACCAATTACACTCTAGGAATTGTTTTGAATGCTTCTTCTACCTTGTACTCGATTGAGTTAGGGAAGCAATTGCATGCCTACAGCATCAAATACCAGATTGACTTTGATACCAGTATTGGAAACTCTCTTTGCAGTTTATACTCCAAATGTGGAAACTTGGAATCTGCTTTTAAAGCATTTAAGAAAATTAAGGAAAAGAATGTGATCTCTTGGACTTCAGCTATATCTGCCTGTGGTGATAATGGAGATGCTTCAAAGGGTTTGGCATTTTTCACTGAAATGCTTTCGGAGGGAATCGAGCCTAATGAGTACACCCTGACCAGTGCCTTGAGCTTGTGTTGTACAATGCTGTCTTTGGGTGCAGGGATACAAATCCATTCCTTAGTCATTAAACTTGGCTATGAATTGAACCTTCCAGTGAGAAATGCAATCATGTATTTGTACCTCAAATGTGGCATGGTAAATGAGGCTAGAAAGTTGTTTAATGGAATGGAAGCTATGAGCTTGATTACATGGAATGCAATGATTGCAGGCCATGCCCAAATTATTGATCTTGCAGAAGATGATCTTTCAGCATACCAAAGTGGAACTGAAGCACTTAACATTTTCTTGAAATTGAATCGCTCTGGGGTAAAACCTGATTTATTCACCTTCTCAAGTATCTTAACTGTATGTAGTAGTATGGTGGCTTTAGAACAGGGAGAACAGGTTCATGCTCAGAGCATTAAAAGCGGGTTTCTCTCAGATATTGTAGTAGCGACTGCGCTAGTCAATATGTACAATAAATGTGGAAGCATTGAGAAAGCAAGTAAAGTTTTCATAGAGATGTCTACAAGAACGTTGATATCATGGACTAGTATGATTGCAGGTTTTGCACAGCATGGCCGGACTCAGCAAGCACTGCAGCTCTTTGAGGATATGAGAATTGCAGGAGTTAGACCAAATCAGGTTACTTTTGTGAGTGTTCTATCAGCTTGTAGCCATGCTGGAATGGTCAATGAAGCACTTGGTTACTTTGAGTCCATGAAAAAGGACTACAGGATCAAACCAGTGATGGACCATTATGCCTGCTTGATTGATATGTTCGTGAGGTTGGGTCGGTTAGATGAAGCCTTTGGTCTTGTCAAAAAAATGGATTTTGAACCGAATGAGTTTATATGGTCAACCTTGGTTGCAGGTTGTAGAACTCATGGGAATTTAGATAGGGGATTTTATGCTGCTGAACGGTTGCTCAAACTCAAACCAAAAGATACAGAGACTTATGTCATGTTGTTGAACATGTACATCTCTGTAGAAAGATGGAAGGATGTATCTAGGGTGAGAAAAATGATGAAAGAGGAGAAGCTTGGGAAGCTAGAGGAGTGGAGCTGGATTACCATTAAAGACAAGGTTCATTCATTCAAACCCAATGATAAATCTCATCCTCAAAGTGAAGATGTTCAAAAATACGTTGAAAGTTTGACTGATCAAGTCAAGAGTCTTGGATACAAGGCAGTAGAAAGTTTGGAATTAACTGATGAAGACGCAGAAACGACTTTATTCTCTTCTACATCTTTCCACAGTGAAAAGTTGGCAATTGCTTTTGGATTGTTGAACACGCCAAATGCTGCGCCAATTCGGGTCATCAAGAATATCAGTATGTGCAGGGATTGCCATAATTTTGTTAAGTTCATATCATTACTGACTTCTAGGGAAATAATCATTCGAGATAGCAAGTGCCTTCACAAGTTTGTGAATGGAAAATGTTCATGTGGGGATTTTGGAGCTCTTCTTTGATAATTTTTGGCAGCAAAAAGTGGGACAGATCGAGTCCAGGATTCTTCCATATGTCGCTTTGTGACATGTTTAATTCGGTCCAGAGAAAGATATCGAAAAATTCATGTTATTTCTTATCCTTCATTTGGTTTGGAGGACCTCCATCAATACTATGTTCTTATAGTCCAGTCTCAGTGACTGCTATAGAGCAGGCTGTAAGATCGAGCTGCTGCTTCTAGCTAGAGTTCCTGTGATATTTTCTCAGAATCAAGATCCTACTTGGTAATTGCGACGCACTTTGAAACGAGTGTATATGTTGTCTCTCACCCTTGGTCACATTCACCAAATTGTATAAAGTGGTGAATGAGGCCGACAGATGTATGAATTTAGTTTTTGTTGCTAGAATGAGGCAGGATTAATTAGACCACAGCATACCCATTTGATTAAAGAAGCAATTGAATGTGCAGATGGGCAGAAAATCTGCAATAATTAATGTCATTGTATAAGGTTCATTCTAAAGAGTATTGTTTTTGGCCATTTAGCTTTCTTTCTTCTTTTCATTTTCTGAACAGGAAATTACTAATTAAGGCCATTTATGTAATCATCTTCATCTTACTTCGATTTTTTTCTTTTCTTTCCTACTTGACCATGGTGAGCAATATATAGAAGAAAGGAGGCAGCAGAGAGAAAGGAAAACAAATGTATGAAGAACAGTAATTAGAAAAAGAGAATTCCATCACATTTACAACATCAGCATAGAAACTATACAAGTTTTACACGAAGTTCGTTAGGCAACCACAAACGCTATAAAGATTATTGGTTGGTAAACAACGCTATAAAGATTATTGGTTGGTAAACCAGTGAAAGTTTAATTTGACTAGTCACTGCACATTGTTTACTATTATCTTATTTTGTTTCATTGAATAATCTTGGACTAACTCTGGTGTCATGGTCCAACGAAATCCAAAACTGAGTGATTACTCAGTTTGAATATTCCACGCTGAGGACACGAAGACATTTGATCATGTTCAGCAGTCAAGGAAGACGTACTGCTCTTCATTCTCAGTATATATCCCAACAAACTCTTATCTTAATTACCACCTCTATTTTCTTGTCCCTCAGCTTGGAAGAAGAGTAGCCATGGCAGCCGGGTTAGCGATAACAAGTGAATACAGGCATTACAATGGCAAGTTGACCCTGATTGTGGTAATATCTTGCATGGTTGCTGCCATGGGAGGTATCATTTTCGGCTATGATATTGGAATTTCAGGTCAGTCAGCTTAGCTTTCTTCTAAAAATTAGTACACATTTACACTGTGATACTGAAAAATAAGCCAGTTCTTTTAACAAGTTCATCAACTTAAGTACTTAAATATGCAAGTGATCATGATTCATGAAGGTGGAGTGACTTCAATGGAACCATTTCTGAAGAAATTTTTCCCAGAGGTTTACAGAAAGATGAAAGAAGACACGAAAGTCAGCAACTACTGCAAATTTGATAGCCATCTTTTAACCACGTTTACATCCTCTCTCTACATAGCTGGCCTTGTAGCTTCCTTCTTTGCCTCTTCTATAACCGGAGCATTTGGCCGCAAGCCTTCGATCCTGGTAGCTGGTGCCTCATTCCTTGCTGGTTCGGCTCTAGGTGGCGCAGCTGTTAACTTGTTCATGCTAATATCTGGTCGCATCTTGCTTGGTATTGGAGTTGGCTTTGGAAACCAGGTAGCACACTCAAATATGGACGCATGTTATGTTGTCAGACTGCTAAACAAGTGCTCAGCTAATTAGCCATAGTTCAGTTTGACGGGTTGGCAACATAACATGACATATTGTCCAGCGTTTGTTACTTTAGGCTTGAAAAAAACATTATTTTTATGTGTTCCCACGATCAAACTCCATTGCAGGCAGTCCCACTTTATCTCTCAGAAATGGCACCACCAACATTCAGAGGAGCAATCAACATAGGCTTCCAATTATGTGTTGGCATTGGAGTACTATCAGCTAACCTCATCAACTTTGGCACTGAAAAGATCAGAAGCGGCTGGGGTTGGCGAATCTCCCTAGCCATGGCAGCAGTTCCAGCTGCATTACTAACACTAGGTGCTCTTTTCCTACCAGAAACACCAAACAGCTTAATCCAACGCACAAATGACCACGAAAGGGCCAAGCTGATGCTACAACGTACACGAGGAATGGTGGATGTGCAAGCGGAACTGGATGATCTCATTGAAGCAAGTAACAAATCAAAAACAATCGATCACCCTTTCAGGAAAATTGTACAAAGAAAGTATAGGCCTCAACTTGTTATGGCATTAGCTATACCATTCTTTCAACAGCTGACTGGAATAAACGTCATCTCTTTCTATGCTCCAATCCTCTTTCGGACACTCGGTTTAAGTGAAAGCATGTCACTTTTGTCTGCAGTCATTAGCACAGGAGTGGTGGGTACTGCAGCAACCTTCCTATCAATGCTTATGGTGGACAAACTAGGACGAAGAGCTTTGTTCCAAATAGGGGGTATTCAGATGTTTTTGTCCCAAATCATAGTAGGCAGCATTATGGCAGCTAAGCTTGGTGACGTTGGTGGCTTGAGCAAAGTATATGCATATTTGGTTCTGTTCTTCGTATGTATATACGTAGCTGGGTTTGCGTGGTCATGGGGGCCCTTAGGATGGTTGATTCCGAGTGAAATTTTTCCGTTGGAGATTCGATCAGCTGGACAAAGTATTACAGTGGCAGTGAACTTTCTATTCACTTTTGGTATTGCTCAGACATTTCTTTCTATGCTTTGCTGCTTCAAGTCTGGTATCTTCTTTTTCTTTGGAGGATGGGTGATGGTAATGACTGCATTTGTGTACTTCTTGTTGCCTGAGACTACAAATATTCCTATTGAGAAAATGGATGAAGTGTGGGGAGAGCATTGGTTTTGGAAGAGGATTGTGGGTGAAGTGAGGGAGGACATTAAGCTGTAAAGATTAAGGTTAGAAGTTTGATTACTACTTTGGTTTATTACTGTAATATAATTTGACATGATTCGCCGAATTTTCTGGAAAAATAAATACTTCCCAACAGGGAATTGGCCTTGTTCTCTCAATGGATTTAACTTGTTTTGTAAAAACGAAGTACAAGCTATAAAACCCCTAATTGGGTAATTTTCATTGGTCAACTGTGTAGCTACATTTCTTGAATCCGATAAAGAACTGTCAGCTTGTACAAATAGCACTAAGACCGCAAGACAACACATCAACTCGATACAAACTTACACTAGAAAACCAAAATAAAGTCTCTTCCTAGTATTTCTTTCTCCTGGATCCTATTTTACAAGGACAGTAGTATCAAGATAGGTATACGGATTAGAACCTCAACTTAATGCCATGCCTCCAAAAGCGTTGTCGAGTACAAGTCGAGCAATGACCGTGGAGTGAAAGCAAATGATGTTGTGTAAGAAATCAATGCTTTTTACTTTTACTCCTGCTGATTTTCGATTTGCTAGATTCAGTAGGCGGTTTCCAAATGATATCCTCAAGATTGCTACAAAAGTTCTTGTAAAACTGTAGAACAGTAGCGAATCAGAAACTAAAAGAAAATTAGCAGTGTACTATTATACTTGCAAGGAGAGACCTACTTGACATGCATGCATGCGAACACATAAAGGTGGTGCAAGTTACCTTATCATGAAATTCAAACTAAAAACTGACCTTGAGGAATTCACTAGCATCTCCAGCAGCTTTCTGAATGTCTACCATGTAATAGGTTGGAGCGAGTTCAAAGATCTTCAGCCAATAAAGAAAAGAATCAGTGATTCATTTTACTAAATTTTACAGGGTTGGCTTCAGGCTTAGCATCAGGAGGAAAGCTTACTTCGAGAATAATGGAGAAATGAGAAGTTTTATTTGCCGAAAGACCCTCCACTCGCATCTGAAATAATAACAAAACAGGCATGTATCGCTTTAGCAGTTGAGGTTTCAAGGAATGCTATCCAGGACTATCCTCCGAGGAAACAGTCACATTAGACACGTGAAAAACTAAACAAAGACCGTACATATCATGATATTGGTAGAAGAAAAAGAAATGACGCACCAAAAGTATGGAATACTGTGGAAAAGTACGGAATACTGTGGAAAATCCTAGCTGTTTACCTTATAGTTACGAATGTGTGTCTTGAAACCCATTGATTGGGCAACAACTTCCATACTTGATAGTACGACCTTTGCTGGCTTTTGTGAGACAAAGCGTGTCTGATACTTCATACAATCCTATCAGTGAGGGAGGAAAATTAATACATTGCATTATTAGCAACTGACACAAGAAACTATCTCTCTCATGTAACAACATTGGATCGCATGATGTTCAGAGATTAATCTCGATTCACAGTGGAATGTCATGCTTGTGTGACAGATTGAAAGAACCAGAAGACATAGAGTATAAGTTTACTAGATTAGCTAGTTTTCAGGGTGTGAATATGACATGCACAACCATGTGATGGCCACAATATAAATGTAGAGGTATCATTTACTCAGCTGCTATAGCATAAAGAGAGAGGGAAGTAAATTATAAGCTAATGTCTTACCTTGCCACGGTCAAACATTGTTGAAAGGTTTAGGCCTTGAGATAAGATGATCAAGTCAAATGCATTAAGAACTAAAGGACTCATGTCCTCATTGCTCTGGTGCTCGCTATCCCTTTGTTCCTACATAGAGCCATATATATCAAGAAAGTTACTAGAGCTTTCAATCTCAATCAAACAAAATGCATCTTCTCAAAGCCTTACCAACCTCGGTCTCATCGAAGACAGCATTTACATCATCCAGATTTACATCTTCATATTCTAATATTTTGGGAGCAACATAATTTTTCTGAAACCACTCATCATTTCTGATCTGTTCAATCGTAATACGCTGCATTGACACAAAGTCACACACAAATAAACACATATCAGAAACAACTCAATGGTTGTATAACTAAAGAAAAGTAATTCACAAGAATCCTTACAACATCACTACCAAGAATTCAATCCACAGACTTCAATTATAGTAATTAGTCTAGTTCATACTTTTTCAATAAATCATCAAGTGAATAAGGTAACGCAAGTGGGAATCAACCTTGTTAGATTGCGTATAATGGTGAAAACACAGAATTACCGAACCAAATATCCGTAATTAAGTTAAGTGGATGGTGATATTATCAGGTTCTAAAGAAAAAAGTCCATGGTTTGCATGGCTCAAACAAGGGGAGACACAGAAGAAGCACCAGTTTCCCACTATTGGGTTGATAGGGCTTCTACATTATTAAAAAACTGATCACTGATCGTTACCACCAGTACACTACAGACAATTTATACTTTGCCTTCCTGTTTCTATTCTTTGGAAAGATAAACTTATTACAGAACTCAAAATAATTGCACAAGCCAAGCATGTGAAACTCTGAATATTGAAACAGATATTCATAAATGGTAATAACTAGTCTCCTATTCTAATTAAAAATCCAATCACCAAATTCAATTTATTCCAGTTTAGAATTTCTACTACATGCAAATACTAACTTAAAAAAAATTGCACGATATAAGTACTGACTTTTTCATTGTTATGTTCGCTTTCGGTGTTTCTATGGAAATTCCTAGTACCTTATTCCTTCATTTGAGCCCTATAGAAACTAGAAGGAATAGCGTCACAAGAACGTAGACTCAGTATAACCAAATAGCCAACTGTGTTCTTCTGCATAATTATATCATACTATCATCAGCCCATGGCCCCAAAACCCAGATTCGTGACTGAAAGTCGAATAATGTAGGACAAGGTATTGTGTTTAAGGTCTCAGAAGGGTTAAATTTAGGGTGATACTTTGGGAGAATGGGTGCTGTTGTTAAAGAACTGTGAGTCAATGAAAAGGAAGGGAATATAGGAATTCTGGAATCACACCAGAAGGGTCCTTGGAAATCAGACCAAGACTTCACTTCTCATGAATCAATCAAGAGATATTATATGAAATAAAACACAAGCAATTTCATTTACTGGTTCTAAGCAATACATAGTGACCCTTATATAGAGCTACAGAAGATATCAGAACCCAACCTTCAATGACCCATATTAATGACCTCTTAACGTCTAATTATTACTGACTGACATAAGATACCTTAGAAAACTTTAAACATGACCCAATACAAAGAATGCATCTTAAATGAAACATCTAGAAGCATGTAACTCACAACTACAGGGACTCCAGCACATCTAAATGACTCTAGACTCTTCTAGAATTTATTTCACTTTTCTTTCATCCATTGTCAACACATATGTAAGTCCGCATCTGATCTCCATTAACTCTCCCCCACTTGGTACAGCTCATAAAGAGAAGGAGTTTAATTAACTCTTCTTTGGTTAGCCAGGTATAATCTAAAGGTAATATGCTGGTAGGGGAAGGAGAGGCATTTTTTATAGGGTGTGGATGGGTAGGCATCCGTGGTTTTGTAGTAGATCAGGCATCACAAAGGTTTCTATGTTTTTTCCTCATGGTACTAGTATAGTGTAAGGTCAAATTTAAAGGCTGAACTGATTTGAGGAACGAAGGATTTTCCAAAGGATAGGCATTGCTATAGATCCGCTTAGCCACCTTGAAAAGACACATTCTCTTTGTATGGAGATTGCCATCCTCCTTAGATGCCGCAAAAACACCATCATTACATTTGCATATGCCATTATGTGGAAGACTAGTTCCTCATCGCCAGTATGATCTTCTGCAACATGGAGTTTTTATTTCATTTGGTTCTGCTCAATTATGTCCCAAGGTATTCAGCATCTACAGGTTTTTCAGTTCTCTTCAAGCTGTTCCTGAGGGCCTGGTCTTGCTTCTAATGCCTCTATCGAGATATCAAGATATGCATGTCATGCTCATATTGCTCATGTTGTCCAATTAGGACATCTAGCCTTTTGTGAGCTGCAACAATAACTCGTCTTGTTGTCTATCAGTCATCAAACCCCGTAAAAGGTAGTCCAGTGCTAGTTATCCTTTCCTTCTCTGATACCAAATATAATATAGGACAACCTAGGAGTATTGTGTTTAAGGTCTCAGAAGGGTGAACTGTAGGGTGACACAGTATGGAAAATGGGTGTTGTTATTAATGAACTGAGAAATAGAAATCCTAAAACTCTTATTATTAATGACTGACAAGAAATACCTTACAAAATACAAAACTAAAAACGCCACCCGAGACAAAGAATGCATCTTAAATAAAACATCTAGAAGACACATGAAAACCCTATAGCAACTAGAAGGACTCCAACAAATCTAATAGATTCTAGACTATCTATTATTCCATCCATTGTCGACACATTCGTAAGGCCATCGCATGTCAGTGAAGTCACTATTACATATTGGCATGTGCAACCCATTCAAGGGTTGGTAACAAATACAAAGGACATTTGGAAAGACAATACGAGTATTTCTTTTTTTGCCATTTGCTTTATGAATTAAACAAGTATTCTTCATGTTGGATGGTTACATGTTATGTAATTCCATGGTTTGTAGTGCATATAGCAAAAGCAACATGCCCCCAAAAAAACTGACACCTACATTTCCATTTCCATAAGACATTGAAATAGTAAATGAAGCCTGATACTGTCCGCTTTACGCATATAAATGAGCAAGTCTTGTAACATAGCCAATACTTACAGTTGCAGGATTTGGATCCAGAATGCTATGAATCAAGGATTTTGCTCCCACTGGAAACCAAGTTGGGCATGAGAACTGTGCTTTCTCAATCTGCAGAATAAATGACAATGGCTTATCACATTTGACATTTATATCTTATAGCACACTTTGACATCCCTCCTCACTAGTAGACATCAGATGAGGCAAAATAGTTTGAGAAAGGATTAAGATAGAGTCCAGAAAATGAAATAATCACGCCTAGAATCCTCTAACTGTACCTAAAAATTAGGTGAAAGGACTTTAAGAACGTGAAAGAACAGAGGCAGTATTTCATGCTCTTTCACATTCACAACCAAATGCAATTGTTCGGAAGACAACACGATCAGTCACTAGTCAACAATTCTTAAGAAGCATCATTCTCAAACCTATGAATTAAGTAGAATATTTACGAAAAAAGATTCACTGGTCATACAACTTTAACAGTTACCCATATTGATCCAAAATACCAGTTCAAAATCCTTTTACTCCAAACCATAATAATCAGAAAATATAAACATGAAAGAGGTTCATGCCTTACTATATAGTGTGGTCAGGTCAAGCTCATCAAATGGAAGATATCCAGCCATGAGAACATAAAGGATGACCCCACAGGACCAAACATCTGCCACGGCACCATCATAACCCTTGTGACTGAGGACCTAGAACATGAAATGACAAGATAAATATAAATCAAGGCAGTCGCATGCAAGAAACAAACTATTTCAGCTATTGAGGTATAGTCAAATACTAACTCAGAAGGTGGCTAAATGTATTGTTACCTCAGGTGCAACATAGTTAGGGGTCCCACAAGTTGTGCGAAGGAGGCTGACTCCCTGTGTGCAAAAAACATACATTAATATGCCAACAAAAACTATAACTCTCAACTGTCAAAATGTCAACAAACGAGATGAGACCAAAATCTTACTTGTTCAGGCAATGCACTCAGCCCGAAATCTGAAATTCTTAAATTTCCAAGAGAATCAAGCAAAAGATTTTCCGGCTGCACAAAAAGCAATGATGTGAATTTCTTGAGACAGCAAAAAACAATTGCAAATGCTTGCTAGTTGCATTAAAAGGAAAACCTTTAAATCTCTATGATACACTCCCTTGCTGTGGCAATAATCCACTCCATCAACAAGCTGTTGGAAGAATCTCCTGGCTTCAGCTTCGCTAAGACGTCCATGATGAACCTGAATAACCAACCATTCTTCTCACTGTTAACATCATATGACCACTTTCCTAAAAATTCCATCGCCCATATTGAGCGGTGGGATTTGAAGTCAGAGACTACTCACGATTTTATCAAACAATTCACCACCCGTAATGAACTCCAATATTATATAAATCTTGGTCCGACTCGCTAGAACCTACACCAAACAACATCATAGAGTCAGTTAACTACATTTATCAACATTCTGCACACGACTATTTTAAAGTCAGGAGTAGATATGTCACATGCCTCGTGCAAACGAACTACATAGGGATGCCTCACAAGCTTCATTATTGATATCTCCCTCTTGATCTGCATCATAAACATCAATTTTTCAAGCAGAGATACTAAAACGGAAACTGCATCAACCTCAACTCCCTAACCCAATTCAAAATTAACATAGGAAAACAAGCCAATTGAGTCCCAAGTTGCAACCAGCTAAATTCTCAAGTTGCAAACTTCAGAATCATTTTCCAAGCAGAAATACAAAAACGGAAACTGGGTCAAGCTCAAGTCCCTAAACCAAAACAAACAAACTAAGAAAGTTGCAAGCTTTAGAATTTCTACTCAACTCAAAACCAACATAGAAGGGGCAACAAAGTCAATAGAGTAAGCTGGGCAATTTGGGTACTACCTGGTCGACCATCTTGTGCTTGATGATGGAACTCCGATCGATTATCTTCATGGCCACACTCTCACCTGTCTCAGTGTTCTGAGCAAACTTCACCTTCGCAAAGGTTCCTTCGCCGATCGTCCTCCCAATTTCATACTTACCCACTTTCCTGACCACCATTTTTCGTCTCTCAAAATCTCAGCTTGGGAGCATTTCCCTCTTATATAAAACAAACCAAAAGCAGCTAAAGACTTCAACTTTCGACGTAACACTTTATGCCCAAATGTACATAAGTGGTTTCTTATCTGATTCAGACAGCAAAAAAGAAGTAACACCAAAAGGGTCCTGGTTGTGACTTGTGAGAAGGATGGTTTGAATTTTCAAAAAAGCTAAATTCTTTTCATTGTTTGATTTGGGGCCTTAGAGAATATAAACAAACAAAGCCTGATATTGAGGTTTAATATGTGTAGTTGGCCAAGTTGACGTGTGCTGTGCCTTGTTGCTTTGGACAACTTTCCTATTTGTCGGATTTTTCCACGCTAACTGGCCGTTTTATTATAATTATGTTTCTTTAAGAGAAAAAAAAAAACGTTACAAAGCAAAATCACGACAACAATCCCTATAGCTGATCTCTATAGAATGGGAACACAGAAAAGAGAGACAGCTAAACCAAATAGAAACATCTCTGATTTATAAGCAATAGAGTTTAATTATTTCCCTAAAGAGAAAATTAGATATAAACCCAAAAATTCAACTTTCTATTAGAAAAAATCTATACATTCTTTTCTTTTAATTTACACCCAAATCATATTAATAAACCTTCTATATAGAGTAATTCATAAAAAATAAAAAAATAAAAATAAAAACCTTCCATATAAACTGTATGCCTATAATCAATATTTTTCCTTATTTTCATGTATATCTAGTTTGCCCATTTACATTCTCTCAAATAATACATGTCTAATGTACCTACTATATATATGTATATGTAGTTAGGGCTTAAATAATAGAAACGTTCAAGCTTAATAGAGATCGGCATGCAATAATATATACCACAATCATAGGTGTAACATTTTTGGTATCATATAATAGAAAACCTAACAAAGAGGTATGATACTAAAAATAATAATAAATTCTAATACGGAGATGTTATACAAACCTATTAACATTTAGGCTATAATCAAATGTATAAACCAAAAACTAAGCCTCTTATATGTTAGATACATACTTGAAATCAAATTATATAGGAAAAAAAGTATTCTAATGATTAGGTACCTTTTTAGTACATACCTTACAAATAGAACAATTGTATAATATGTTATGAACCTATGTTTGGCTTTCCATTCAAGTGTTTATATGAAAAATATAACATACCTTTTATATAGGAAAAACATACCACAAAATAGGAATCAGATATAAACCTAGATCTAGGTATGCAATCAAGGGTCTAGTTCATCAAGTGTATTTGTTTAGAGCTTGTGGCATATTAATAAATTTTTGACAAAAACATGTTTTATTTTCTATGTTATTTAATGACAATTTATTTATGTAATCAACATATTTGGGTGTATATTAAAAAAAATTATGGATAAGTTTAATCTAATAGGTGTAATCAAATTTGGGTGTAAAATGAAATGCACCTTTCCCTAAAAATATGCCGAAAACAAATTGAATCAAACTTCTTAGCTAGAAGGTTAATGTGTTGCACCAACGATTTGATCCCACTGGACCATTGCTTGTACATTATTAATGAGGACCTTCGAATCACCTTCAACCCAAACTTTTAAGTGTCAGAAAAAAATTGTAGCTTGAAGACTGTCTTGAATAGTTGTTGCCATAGCAGTTAGAGCTTCATAATGACCAATTTTTTTAGTGGCAGCAGGTAAAAATATTACCATAAGCAATTCTAATCACAAAACTACAAGAATCAAAGAGAGATTTGACATAACCATCAAAATTCAATTTAACAGAATTATGATAGGGGGTTCCACATGATGCGATAAGGTTTAAAGCTTTTCTCCTAATATTAATAGGACTAGCTTGATAGTTGCTGGTCCCAACAAAAGTAGCGCCATAGATAGGGTTTAGGGCCATAGATAGATTGAGATGGGAAGGAATAAGCTGCTGATGAAAAATTAATAAAGCTAATTAACGCAAGAAAAGAAATTATAATGATTTTCTTTAGAAGCACTTCTATATAAGAAATTCAACAATTAATGGTTTGGGAGTCCTATTTTTCGATTACATGACGGCAAATCAACCGTTAGATTTTTTTTTTTCTTTTGAAATGGGACGGGTGCGGCTGCCCTCAAGCCTTGATTAATAAAATTACATAATACATTGGGGGGACCTAAACCCTGAACCCTATATTACAATAAACATAAAAAGAACATCTTGAAATAATATCAGGATTCTCTACAAAATCTATGTACTCTAACAATCACTAATGAGCAAAGAGTGCACCAATGGCTACTCCATTTGCTTTTACATAGCGGTGACATACCGGAAAGATAACTCTATAACAAAGAAGCATCATTACAAATATCACAGTTTTCCCACTATATTGCCGCACGGAAATTAATCTGGCGACACTCAATTTCATCTTGCCACTAGAAGGTTGCGTCCATTTGATCAAACAAACAGCTCGCCGCCTCGCTAGGCCAGACAAGCCACACAGAGTGTGCATACTGGGACAACGCCCACTTCGCCCTGCCAATCTATGACGGGGATTTATTTTTGGCATATAGCCATATTTAATTAATTCTAAAAAACAATAAAAAGTAATAAAAACATAGTATGGGTCTTGAGCCAAAGCCCAGGCCCAACAATTACCAAGCCCAAGCCAAGTATGAGGCCTGTAGGTGCATCTCCACCACCAGCCTGCAGTAAGTGCCGATCCACCCTCAACAGCAGCTCCGGCGCCACCAACGGTGCACGAACAGATCACTGGCCGTCCCTGCCTCCGCCCACCATCCCCATCCCGATGACAAGGAACCGACCCAACTAGCCACCTCGTCGGACCACCATGTAAGCCAAACCAGATCGAGACCCGATCCGATTCACCCTTACTAGAATCCCTTTGCGCCGCTGCCCGTACTTCAATACTAGGCAATTGTCTGAGCTCCGACTGGATCCACCCCAGCACCACCTGCCTTCCTTCGAATAGCCGCTGCCCTTTCCCCACAAGGGCACCAAGCAAACTGGACAGCAAATCCACCACCCCACCGCCACTAGACTAACTGGGCTCACTGTCGGACACAAAATCCTTTCTCGCCCGTCCTACGACGACTCCGCGAGGGCGTGCCGTCAGATCGGGCATGCACTATCAACGGGAGGCTGCTGGGGTTTTTTGAGAGAAAAAAATGGAGATGAACTGAAAGGGCGAAGATAAAAAAAATCCCGTTAGATGTTTATGTATGCATGAATTATTTTCTTCCAAATTACTAATCGTTAAGCATCGAACTAGATCGTTCAAAAAAAAAAAAGTACCGAACTAGATCAAATCAATGGACAAACCAAATCTATTGAACATGAACCTTTCATGTTCATAACTGATAAATCATGATTATGAATACCTTAAAGATTTTGAATTTGATTAAAAAAATTGCATAAATGATTTACACATGAATATCTAAACATCTAACTATTGATTTGCGAAAATGTGATCGAAAAGTGGGTCTCACAAAAAAATCCTCAACTGGTCCTCATTTTAGTGGTCCTCACGGTCCTCACTAGAATAAGGCCATAGGTAGTACATTATTGACATTAGTTGGTCCTCTTAGCTAGAAGTTTAATGTCTTGCACCAACTATTTGATAAGAGAAGAAACTAAACCATAGGTAGTACATTATTGATCAGGACCTTAGAATCACTTTCAACCTAAATTTTTAAGTGTCATAAAAAGTTGTAGCTTGAAAACCATCTCGAAGAGTTGTTGCCATAGCTGTCAGAACTTTAGAATGACCAATTATTTTAGTGGCAGCAAAGAAAAGATTACTGTTTGAACCCAAAATAAACATTTTTTCCGGACAAGGGGGACTCGAAGAAAACCGGGCCAATATCCATGACCCAACCTATTTATTTTCGACAAGTTCGGAAAATATTGTTTAGAGACTAAATAAGGCCTACTTGGAGATCAAGTAATATCGAAGCAAATCTGAATATTCCTCGATTTACTATTTAATTATCAAATATTTGATAATTAATGGTGATTTGTATGCTTGATTACCAAGATTATGCAAAAGAGAACAATAACTGAATAACGTGGCCTTGTAAGGGATTATGGTTTCTCATGCAATTAAGTACTATCTATAGTGGGCCATCATTCACTACCAATGGTGTGCAAGCGAGCAAGTCTTCCATGCAATTAAGGTTTCATGAAGGTGGAGCAGTTTGAGTAAGTTACAATCATGCTTAATTGCAATAAACAAGGGGTATATATTCCTGCATGCCACTATGCTACGGAGTCTTCGCGGACATAATACTAAGATACGTGCATATCCTACAGTTCGCATCCAAGAGTTTACATCCTAAGAGGCAATTAACCTTTGCCTATATTCTAGCGGCGACAGAGGATAATTATTAATTATTGTACGATTAGTTATCAAAACTATTAAGAGTTTTGATTTGATTCAAGGCCAATAACTGTGGCCTAAAATATAGTATTTCATTCATATTTGGAAAGTGAATCTACGAGCAGCCTATAAATAGAGGTTAAAGACGATATACGAAGACGACTCTCAAATCAATCAATCCCTCGGATTATTAAGTCTCCCCGGAGCAAACCTTCAACCTAGTTGAAACCCGGCCACCGTACTTCCAGTCCTAGTCTCTCCAAGAGCCGACTGTTAGTGCTACCGCCACCAATACTACCAGCGAAGCAAGGGTAACGCCCTCGCAACCCCCGCGAAGCTAAAGTCACGCTTTAGCTTAGCAAAACCCTGTGCTTTCTCCAAACTTCCTAGTGATTGCTCTGCTTAGTCTACAACACTAAGTATCGATTCGGTGACCCGAAGAGATCACAACCAAAGCTCTTATCCGTAAGGCAAGAAGTCCTTTCTCGGAAGGCAGGAAAAGAGCCTTGTGACGAGGTTGGTGCTCTCCTCGACCACAACGCTTGATCAAGAAGTCAGGTCAAGGGACGCCCCGACGACTGCACCCCATAGTGCTGGCACGCTCGCGCATTCAAAAGAGACAGTTTGTACCATACTGGATTTTCGTGTCAAACAATTACCATAAGCAATTCTAATTACAAGGCTAGAAGAACCAAAGAGCGATTTGATAAAATCATCATTCAATTTAACATAATTATAATCAGGAGTTCCACTTGATGTGATGAGATTTTAAAGTTTTTTTTCCCTAATATTAATTGGAGTGGCTTTGATAGTCTGGTCGCTTGGTCCTAACAAACGTAGCACCATAAATATTTTGAGATGGGAAGGAACACGTTGTTGATGAATAACTAATTCCAAGCTAACAACAAAATATGAGGAAAGAAATCATAGTGGTTTTCTTTAGAAGCACTTCTATATAAGAAATTTAACAACCATTTCAATTCAGCGAATTAAGCTAATATATGTACCACAGTGTTTTCAGAAAATATATAATATTACAAAAATGAAGCCCAAAGAATCTATGTGTTTTTTTCTTCTTACATATCTCCCTAGTGGACATAGTACTTTGTAGGTCATGGAAAACTAACATTTCGTGGCCTAATTATACTAGGGGAGTGAAATCAACACTCTTCAATTTACAATTTACACTTTTTTCTTTGTAATTTATATAAGTTGGATGTTTAAGTGCTGATATGGTCAATGCCACAATGCCACATCAATTGGGTATTTGGGATCCCAAGCCTTTTTTTTTATATAAAAGACAAACGTTAAGTTACTAAAGACAAAATTTAAGCTACCAAAAAAGAAAGAGTTATTATCACAAATAGTACCTGAACTTATCCTCTATTTTATCGATGGTACCTGAACTTTTCGATTTCATTTTAAATGGTACCTAAAGCCACATTCGATCACTATTCCGGCCAAAAAAGCCAAATCTGAAAAAACAAAAAACAAAAAAACAAGTTCAAGGCAAATCTATTACCAAAAAATCATCACTATATATGATCGCAACCCTCGAAATCATCAAAAATCATCACTATGATCGCCTCCCATGCCGTTTTTAGTCAGAATAGTGATCAGAGGTGGCTCTAGGTACCATTTAAAATGAAATCGAAAAGTTCGGGTACTGATTGTGATCAAAATTGAAGTTCAGGTACCATCGATAAGATTGAGGTATAGTTCAGGTACCATTTGTGATAATAACCCAAAAAGAAAATATGGTATGTGGATTGTAAAATAGGGAGTGTGAATTTCATTCCCCTTATACTACTAATGGATCGTTTAGCAATACTGAGAAAACGACATTGTTGGGCCTAATTATAGTAATGGGTCGTTTGACAGAAATGAGAAAAAGACATGACTAAATTGTGGGCTAGAGGACATTAATGCTTGGCTAATCTTTTTTTTTTTTAAGAAGATAAAAATTCTATAGTTACGGGACCGTCAACATGAGTGACTTTTATGAGCCAAAAAGGCTCAACCCCTAACCAAATTTTACGCCCATACTCGCGAGCTACAATGAGTAACAACCAAACCTGTACCGATACAACCCAGCCACCAATATTAAGATGAACTGTTTTCACCCGTTCGGACACTGCGTCCCAAAACAGCCAGACCATGTGTAAGGGTGATTCACCATCACGTTGATAACCAAAAAGCACTGACAAAAGACCAAACCATGACACAGCAGAACGACCTTGACCCCATAACAATGGCATCGACACTCCACTAAAACACTCAAACCCTCGCTCAAGGGAGGAGGGACTTATTAATCTTAACCACGAACTAAAGAATAAAAACCTAAAAAAACACAAAAATAAACTGCCACAATCAACTTTCCTTCTCCACAAAATCGACTCAAGCTTCACAGAATCAGCCACAGCAAAGTTGGCATTGAGGTTGGTAAACTCGACCCCAATTATCTGACATCTAAGCCAAGGACAAAACCAACCTGGAGAGAAACTCCATCTCTGAAATCTCCTTCCACTATAAACCCAGATGACAAAACTCTCCAAACCAGCACTGTCCCAACACCGACCCAAGGTCAATACGCCTTCCAATCTTACCGAGATGACCACTCCTCAATTCCTCAAGTTTTCTGCAACAGAACACCGATCCGCTATTGTCTTCATCCGAGAAAAAGAAAACGTCTCCTGTCGCAGCCCCCAATCTTGATCACCTCCTGCCACCAAGCGAAAACACGCCCATCCGGCCACACCCTTCCCTCGCCGATGAAGCTGGTAGCCGTCGTTGACGGGAGAGAGCAGCCGGATAAGCAAAGGAGCCGCCTTTGTTTTTTCCAAACCCTAACTACCTTAGCAACCTAACTTTAAAAAGAACAAAAATTGCCATCGTCTCTCTCTCACAACGAATTGTTGTTAATGCTTGGCTGATCTTGCAGTTAGAGACTTAACAAATTCCTGCATAAAGCCCTCGTAAGCCACAACTTAAAATTATATGTACAGTTATGTCATTGTGATACTCATTGTTAGTATAAAAACCAGGCTTCAAAAATAACATTACAAGGATTATCTGAAAGGATCCCAATCAGTCCACCCAATTACTATTAAAACACCCAAAAACAGTTGGGGATGTAATGTCAATAGCCTGAGCTGAACTAGTGGCTACAGACATAAAAGAATTTTAAAATCTATTCATGAATCAAGGAAGTCTTAACTTCTACCCAAATAAATGTCCACATTTTAAACTATATATATATTGAGAACATATTAGCCTTTATATACGAATATTGCTTTCTTGTGGGATATAAGAGAATTAATTAACCAGCAAAAAACTCTAATCAAGCTGTGACGAGGCGTATTATGTAAAATTTTTCACCGTTAACATTTTTTTATTTTTTTATTTTTTGGTTTGAGGAATACTCTTATCTTCTACATAATAACAATGGAAGTTACCAAGTTATATATCTACTCCCTTGAAACTAACTTTGTAGCCCTAATATTTTTTTCTTATCTATTTTTCGAACTAATATAATTAAAAAGACAATACAAATTTAGGGTTTGACTACAGCCCAAATCATTGGCTGTTTAACAAGTTACATCAGCAAAACCAGTACTGATATGCGCCCATGTTGCTTGCTTTCTTGGTGAGGCTGAGTTGGAGTTGTACCCTTTCTATAACTAACTGGAGTTGGAGTAATAGTTAGGCTTTTATATCTTCTGTCTCGATTTGAGTATAACCATGCAATTTGTGCTTCTTCTTCTTAATTACACATCTCCCTCTTCTTCTTCAGACGTTCTTGTACTCGATCTCTAAGCATGATGAGCCTCAACGTGGCCGTTATTGGCTTCGAATTGATCATGGATCGACATATACTGTGTCGTTATGCAAATTAACAGTACGTGCATGACATAATTATATTAAGGGAAAAATTCATCAAC
The DNA here is from genome assembly GCF_002994745.2 of Rosa chinensis. Lineage (NCBI taxonomy): Eukaryota > Viridiplantae > Streptophyta > Magnoliopsida > Rosales > Rosaceae > Rosa > Rosa chinensis. The sequence goes on along the minus strand of NC_037094.1, from coordinate 57,761,284 downwards.
GGTGGCTGGACACTTAGGAGACTTTCAGAATGATACCCGAACTTACAAAGTTATCAATGTGATACCTGGACTCATTTTTTCATATCAACGTCGTACCTACGAATACGAATAGTTTTCGTCACGGAGCGGTTAAATTTTGCACGTGCAATGCACGTGAGTCACTTAATGAAGATAAAAAGACCGATTTACCCTCAAAATTTTTTGGAAAAATTCACCAACGATGTCTGAACAGTTAGTGGACTTTTAGAATGATACCTGAACTTACAAAGTTATCAATGTGATACCTGGACTCATTTTTTCATATCAACGTCGTACCTACGACCAATTTCGGTCACGAAGCCGTTAAATTTTGCACTTGCGATGCACGTGAGTCACTTAATAAAGACAAAAAGACCGATTTACCCTCAATAGTTTTTTTTTTCCTTTTCTTTTCTTTTCTTTCTTTCTTTCTTTCTTTATTCTTCTTCTTCTTCTTTTTCGGATTCTTTATTCTCTCCTTCTCTCCTTGCCAACACCACTGCTTTCGGAGAACCCACCATTGAATATGCAAGAAGAAAAATGGGGGAGAGCCACAACAACCTCCACCACCGCGCAATGACTTCGTCCTCCGCTGCTTCTTGATTGGGTTTGGGGATAAGGACTGCTTCTTCCTCCACCTTCTTCTTAACAAAAAGCACCGGAGCACCCCAAGGGGACACACTTGGCCGAATGAAACCTTTATCCAACAACTCCTGTAACTGGGTCTTCAACTCCTTTAACTCAGCTGGGGCCATTCTATAAGGTGCCTGATATATAGGTGCAGTACCAGGGAGCAACTCAATGGTAAAATCTATTTCCCTTTCTGGAGGTAAACCAGGTAGTTCATCAGGAAACACATCCGGAAACTTCCTGACCACAGGAATATCCTCAATGTTCAACACCGCCCTCTTTGTATCCACAATGTGTGCTAAATAAGCCTGACAACCTTTATTCATTAGCTTTTCAGCTGTAATGGCCGAAATCAGGCAAGAGGAGAGAATGTTCCTCTCACCATGGAAGGTGATTTCAGGTTTTCCTGGACTTCGAAACACTACTTCTTTACGGAAACAATCAACCAATGCACCATGTGTCTCCAAAAAGTCCATCCCCAGAATTACATCAAACTCCACAAGGTCTAGAGGAATTAGGTTGGCCTCTAGGCAAAAACCGTCAACCATTACACCACAACCATTAAAAACCCACTCTATCTTAAGTGCCCTTCCCGCAGGTAAAGAAACATACCACTCACCAATAAGGAGTGATGATGGCACATTTGCAAAACATGCGAATCTACTGGACATAAAAGAATGCGTCGCACCAGGATCAATTAAGGTTAAAGCAGGTTGATGAAAGATAAATAACGTACCAATGATAACTTTGGGTGAATCACGACCCTCCTGCTGGGTCATGGCGTGCAGTCTAGCATGTGTCACAGGACGACCTCGCTGAGCCCTGCCCTGCTGAGAACTAGCTTGGCCTACCGAGCTGGTGCGGGCGCTGCTAGTAGAACCACCAGCAGAGGACTGACCAACAGTCTGAGTGGGGGTAGATCTAGCTCCCTGAGTCGCAAGGGGACAGTCCCTCCTGAAGTGATCGTGCTGACCACAAATAAAACATCCCTCTGTCTGATACTGCCCATACTGGGCTGGCTGGCTAGCAGAAGCCCCACTGGAACCACCATGATAACTCCTGGACCTCTCAAATTGTCGTCCACTAGACTGACCCCGAGAGAATCTCCTGTCACGTGCCCTGAATCTAGTACGGGTTCTCGAACTGGAACCACTGCTCTTTCCACTACCAACTGAAGAACCAGAACCAGATGTGGAAGTAGCCCTCTTAGATGGACCCTGGCTAGGGCCACCAGGATCCCTAGGGTGAAATCCAGCAGGTGAGTCTGACTCAATGTCCATGGCATAAGATACTGCCTCAGCATAGCTACGGTACGGTGTGCCTAACATCTTGTCCTTAAACTTTCCTCCAAGTCCCAAGACAAATCTACGAATCTTACTTTGCTCAGTGCGAACCAAATCCGGCACATGATGGGCCAAGGAGAGAAATTCCTACTCAAACTCCAACACTGACTGCTCATCTCTCTTCACCAAGCTCAAGAACTGGTCTTGCATCCGATTAAGGTGGGCATCACTAAAGTACCGTCCATAGAAATGGGTCTTGAACACATCCCATGTCATGGGGCCAACATTTGCAGGATCATTAGTAACATCAATCCACCAATGCCAGGCGGTATCCTCAAGAAACTGTACTGCCAAATCCACTTTCCTATCCTCTGGAAGATCCATCTGGGAGAAAACTCTCTCCATCCTGTCAATCCACCGCTGAGCCTCTACAGGTGAGGCGGCAGAAGCAAAAGTCTGAGCCCCATGCCTCTTAGCACGCTCCACAGTATAGTCAGTACGTGACCCGGGGAGTGCTGCGGCAATCTGCCGAAAGAACTGTCCAAAAGAATCCGCAAACCCCCTAGGTATCGGCTCATCTTCCCCAGCCGGAGTTCTCTCACGTGCTCGGCGATTTCGAGCCATAGTACCTAAAGAAAAGTATTTAAGAAGTTCAAGGATCAGTACAACAAGGTATCTACTTTACATGCATAATAACACACTAGTACCGAAGAGCACACGATGGGGATCCGCCGCGGTCGGGCCATCACTCGGGAGGTACTAGGCGTCATTTGGCACATAAAGTAGCAAGGAAGTAAGGAAGTCTACAGAATCTAGAAACCTAGTGCTCTGATACCAACTGACAAGACCCACCCCGAATTCCACCCTGGAATCCGAAGTGGCCCTGCGGGACCCACCTTTAAAGGAGATTTACCAAAAATTTCGGCATAACCTCCCTTAAAAATGGTTAACTCAAAAACCTGCGGAAAACCAAAATTCACTTCTAATTATCCAACCACAACTCCTGGAGCCACCCTGCTCCCAAATTCAAACAATCATCCCAAAGCTAATATCATCATACATAATCTCCAAAGGGTACAAGTTACTACAATCACCAAAGTTAGGTCATAGACCTCAAATATAATTCATACAAGTTTGGGTTACATATCCCTTAGTAATCAGAGCATTCTAGGAATATAAATAGACAAGGAGTGCAGTAGGTTAAACAGGTAACCTACGGAAGGTGATGGCGGAAGCAGGTGCGGTCACTATGGCTCACACTCGTACACCGAGCAACAATACTGCAATCTGGGCATTTGAAACCGAAGGGCCCAGGGAAAAGTATATAAAAACGTTAGCGTGAGTGGACAAAAATAAATAATTGAAAGAAAAAGGGTTTTATACTTTTCCACATTTATCTCAATAAAACTCCCGATGCATGCGATAATTAAAAAAAAACCGACTAGCCCCGCTAGTCAAGAACAACAATAAAAGAACATGGGGAAAATGGGTTCACCATACGGGAATGGAGCCCCTCAGGCTCAACCTACCCTCGACTGCCACTCACACATAGATTGTGCGAGGAGGAGAACTAATAACCTCAACTTCCATTCACACATAGATTGTGTGAGGAGGAGAATATCACCTCGACTACCACCCACGTGAGGAGGAGAAAGCTACCTCACTGCCACTCACAAACACAAAGTAAGTGAGGAGGAGACCTATTCACATGACCCGCGTATGGTGAGGAAGAAGATCGTCAAAAGCCAGTAAATCTGTATAATTTCCCCACTTATCTCAAAAAATCGGAATCCAATGAATAAAGACGTGACCCCGCACGCCAAGCTCATCTCAGGTTCAAATATAAATAGGGTATAAATAAGTATAGATTTCCGAATCCGCATAAATCAAAATCCTCAAATTGAGCATAATGAATCTAAATTCAAAAGTTCAAACCAATAAATCATTCAATAATCCAAACCAAAATAAAATGCTCGATAATTAAATTGATAAATCGATAAACTCAAAACTTGCGGAATATAATTTGCATGCATCAATTAAAATCAAAGGTTCACTCACAATATGCGGTCAATCCTGACGTCGCTCGTGATTCTCCTCGTATGGAGACTCCTCTCGTCCTGTACGAATAACAATCATAAATATATAATTCACAGGACGGAACTTTAACTTTACGATACTTAATTGGAAATTTAAAACATCCCCCTTCCTAACATCCGACTCCTCAACCCTCTACAATTTCCATCCTTAATACTCCATCCATATTCAATCATCGATAAATAAATTCTAGAGTGAATTCGAAAGAATTCCAGCTATCGAATTCACATAAATCGTTAATTAATCAATTAAACACAATTCGTAATTCCTCCAATTTCCACCAAACTTCATACATTACAAACTACGATCGTTATAGAGTATAAGGGGTTAAAACGACAATTAAAACACCGCTTTACGCGCCTCCACGCGCTACCTACAGTGGCGGCGCGTGGCGGCGGCGACCTCCTCCGATGACCACCAAACTCCGGCACTAGCATCTACACAACAAGCCCAAACAACTTCCAAACTACAACATCATCCAATTTTACCTCGAAGTGGCCGAATCAAGCCGGTGAAGGAAAGCCCCGAAGCTTCAAGAACCCTAGAAATGAAAAATTGTCAATTCGACTTCTACAATACAAATTGGAATGAACCACCTTAGGGGAAATAATCTCCATCAAAAACCGAACCTTCGATGGGAATATGGTGGCCGGAATGGCCGGGAATCGGCAAAATCCCAAAACTGCAACCAGAGCACTTCTTGCTTCGATCCGGGCTTTCACGGCCAAAACTCCCCAATCCCAGGTCACTGGTATCACGAGCGGGTTGAGGCGCCCCTGTGGTGACCGGTTGCACGCCGGATGGTGGCCGGAAAGTGAGGAATCGGAGGGAGGAAGAAAACCCGAAGGAGAAAGGGGGAGAGTCAGGGGAGAGGAGAGAGAAAGAGGGGTGGGTTTCCGGTTTTGGAAACCTACCCGGGTAACTTTCCATATATATTCAAAATTTACCATGAACAGTAATTTTCGTAATTCACTCATAACTTTTGCATACGAACTCCGATTTTTACGTACCACATATGCACGCGCTCGGTTTAACGCCCTCTACAACTTTCATGAAGAAAATTTTCTTAAATTATTAACTCACAAAAAGTCAATTTTTAACCACCCCCTAAACGTTAAAATTATAACCGCGAACGGTAACCATAAAGAATTTCATGCAACTCAGTAAAAAGGGTATCTCAGATATGGGGTGTAACACACGCAGAACGCGAGCCTCCATTTCTCGATGGTGGAGGCTCCGAGTTCTTTGTTTGCTAATCAGCGAGGCGCAATGGTGGGCAGCAGCGGAGTGGCAGAGCTGGTGAATCAGAACAGCTCGAATTTTCTGCAGGTGAGGATGGTGTGGAGGTCGAAGTTAATGTTAATCTTTGTCTGCCTACAATTGCCTCTGATCGAAGTTGGGCTAGAGGCCGAAGTTGTAGGCTCGACCGGTGAAGTTGTAGGTGAGGATGGTGTGGAGGTGGTGTTGCATGTCGGGAATGACGGAGAGGATGGCAAGGTGGGATTGGAGCTGTGATTTGAGAGTGGAGGGCTGGCGGGGTCTGAGTTTCTGATCAATGGTGTATAAAAGGGGTTCGGAGGAGAGAACAAGAGTGGTGGTGGATAAGTCGTCGACGGCGGGGATGAACTTGGAGTAAGCGGCGAAGCCTCAATGCACAATTTCAATTTGCTGTAAGATTTGAAGTGGGAGGAACTAGAATCATTTGCGATGCATGAAGGTGGATTGAGACGCAACAGCGGTGTTTGATCAGCGATTGGAGGTGGGAATCGGCCGAGTAAGATGATTTGAATCTTCATGATTCAAATCAGGGGAAGAAGAAAACAAAAAAGAAGAAGAAGAAAGAAAAAAAGAAAAGGAAGAAAAAAAAACTTTTAAGGGTAAATCGGTCTTTTTGTCTTCATCAAGTTACTCACATGCAAAATTTAACGGCTCCGTGATGGAAATTGGTCGTAGGTACGACGTTGATACGAAAAAATGAGTCCAGGTATTACATTGATAACTTTGTAAGTTCAGGTATCATTCTGAAAATCCCATAAGTGTCCAGACACCGTTGGTGAATTTTTTCAAAATTTTTTTAGGGTAAATTGGTCTTTTTATCTTCATTAAGTGACTCACTCACGTGCATCACACGTGCAAAATTTCACGGCTCCGTGACGGAAACTGTTCGTAGGTACGACGTTGATATGAAAAAATGAGTCCAGGTATCACATTGATAACTTTGTAAGTTCAGGTATCATTCTGAAAGTCACCAAAGTGTCCAGACATCGTTGGTGAATTTTTCCCTTATATTAATGAGTAAACGCTTGGTCTGGACGTCCTAAATCCTAAAATTATACGACTAAATCGTAGACTAGAGGACTTGCTTCTCAGATTCTGAGACGATCTAACCCCTAGTAAGAAGGTTCTTTGATCAATAGGGACATATATATCTGGCCAAACCTTCAAAGCCAGAGTCAACCCATGTACGTGATCGCCTCACTATATAATCGAAAATTCTTCAGTACACGGAGGGTGAATGTGCACGGCGTATGTGGTGAAATCTGAGCCGTCCGATAATTTATCCAAGTTGATCATCTGATCCAAAATATCTGGGCCCACGTAGTGTAACCAATCAGAGTTGTTGCACATGAGCCGTGTGTGTAGACGGCCGTGTACCGAAGAATCTCCGCTATATAATGGAAGCAACCATTGCTCGTTAATAGGCACTCAAATCTCATCATTTCGTGACTACCAGTACATACCATGTCACTACCTCAAACTCCTCCTTCTCTTCCCCAATACTTGCAGGAAATTGAGCTCAGCCAAGAAACCAGAGACCTAATATCCAAGCTACCTACTGAGAAAGCTTTGATTTCAGGTAATTTGCATCAGTACAAGGGCTTTTGGTTCCCCACTAGGTATATCCAAGGAGTTTTAGCCTCCCAAAAACACTTTCAAGCCCAAGATACTGATATCCTTCTTGCTACTACTCCCAAATCAGGCACCACTTGGCTCAAGGCAATTCTGTTTGCCCTAGTAAACCGAGTGCACTATCATCCAGACCCTCAGAACCAAGACCACCCCTTGCTCACAAACAATTCTCATGCTCTTGTGCCCTCCTTCGAGTCTAATCTGTACTTTAAGAAACAGATTCCTGACCTCACCTCCTATGCCCCTCCCAGGCTCTTTTCAGCTCACTTACCACTAGAGTCTCTGCCACAATCTGTTAAAGAGTCTGCTTGCAAAGTCGTCTATCTGTGTAGAAACCCCAAGGACATAATAGTTTCACTTTGGCACTACACAAACAGATTGAGACACAGGAGTATGGGAACCAATTCACTTGAAGAAGTATTCCAATACTTCTGCAGGGGAGTGAGTCCATTTGGACCTTTTTGGGATCATGTGTCGGGCTATTGGAAGGGGAGCTTGGAAAGGCCTGAAACGGTGTTCTTCATCAAATATGAGGAAATGAAAGAACAACCTGGTCTGCACTTGAGGAGGCTAGCTGAGTTCTTAGGGTGCCCATTCTCACCAGAAGAAGAGGCACAGGGAGTGGTGGACAATATCTTAAGGCTGTGTAGTTTTGAGAATTTGAGCAATTTGGATGTGAACAAAACAGGGAAATTATCGAAAACAGGGGTGGAGCATAGTGCATTCTTTCGGCGAGGGGAGGCGGGAGACTGGAGGAATTGTTTGACAGCTGAGATGGTGGAACAGCTAGACCGTATCACTGAAGAGAAGTTGCAAGGTTCTGGATTAAAATTCTAAGTTTGCTTATGTGTGTTTATTTACTTCTTAGTTGTTCGTGTTTGTGTGTGTAATTTGACCTTCGTTAGTTCCAATATCAGTATCCTAAATCTCGATCATGAAATAAAATGTATGAACATACTTTGAACTTCGTTAGTTCCAACGTCAATATATGAATCTCATGAAATAAAAAGTACTGCCGATTTGTTATCCAACATTTCTGTAGCAATTAAAGACATTCATGGAATTCATATTTCGGAGTATAATCTCGAATGCCACGATCACATTGGATATAGAACCCTGTTCTGGTGGGGTATAAGCAACCCAGTGGAATGCACCTGACACGAAGGCCTGTGGTGAAGATTTACTTTGCACCACAATATTCATAGGACCGGGGACGGAAACTTCTCGCCATGAGTTAGTACTGAGGGTGAAAATCTCAACAAGAGGTGGAACGACATGTTCCTTATAATAGAAAAGTCTTACCAGTTTGAGGTCATTGGTAATGGGGTCACAGCCAAGACCAAGAAGATGCTTAATAGGTGAGAATGATGGAAATCCTGTTACAAAGGAGGTCTTCATTGTTTTGTTCAAAGAAGGTTTCCAAAAAACACACACTCATTCCAGTCGATCATGCAGACTATCCCATTCATCGAGCCCACAATCGGGAAGTACTTCCCAGAGCTGTTATGTGGGTGAGTTTCAAGGTGGGATTGTGGGGGAAGGATTCATCATCCTTGTACAAAGCAAAGCACTCTTCCTCTTTGCTAGTGATATAAGTTCGATAACCATGGTCGTCTTCACTAATAGAATCACAGGAAGAGTAGTGTCGAAACAGAATAAACTGGTGGTTGCTTCTTTCACCATGGCTAGCTTTATGATGAGCATGATTGAGGTGGGTGGTGACGAATGCAGGGCTAGAAATGAGAGAATCCCATGTTTTCGAAACGCACCTAAATCTCAACAGTGACTTCACTGGTACTCTAACCAGTATCTCCGTCAGCCATTCCTTTGGGAGATAATCAGACATTCTACTCTTTTGATGTAGAACCTAGAAGCTAAACTGAACCTTTTAGAGAAGAAGACTGAAGCATAACAGAAACAACAAGTGTGCACGGCACGATAACTAAAACCAAATTCATCCACATCTACCTTGAAGTTTCGTGCATAATTTAGTATAATAATACTAATGAAGATGATAATGATCATAATCAGCAAGAGAGCTACTAATTTGGACTTGTTCCTTAAACTAAATGCTAGAGTATTTGCCTGTCTATTCAAAATTTTTGCAGATGACGTGTGTGAACACTCTGTTCCAATGAATAAGCAACTATGGAGCTGAAGAATTTTTCTAACTATTGGACACTTTGGATCATTAGGCCGGCAGAATTTGGTCTTGTTCCTTGTCTCATTCACAAGCATTGTTCAGCACTTGCAGACAAATTTTATTATCGGAAGTTCCAATGTACGTAGTAAACAAAACAATAATAGAGTTGACCACAATTCGCTGCAGATTGAGTCTTGAGGTTCATTATCTAAACAAAAACTATATTTTTCACAAGAAATCAATGTCGACTTTTCTTTTCATAACAAAATGATAGAATTTCACAAACACATCAAATAGTACAATATTCCTCCCATACATCCAGAAGGAGGTGAAGGGAGACTCATCAGTCAAAACTAAACTGCCAGCAATAGAAAGGAACAAACTCTTATATCATACTAACCGAATTGAATTATAGAGCCAAAAAGAAAAACAGTTGATTCTTTCTTGACAGAACACGAGCATTGTTGACCTTGGAGTATTTTGAGAGAAGGTTAAGCAAGATATAACTTTGTCTTGTTTACCTGCTTACTCATCTAGAAGTCCATCTAAAAGTATCCAAGCGCCAACTCATTGCAATACTGATCGATGTATTTGCAATTGGATTGTTTTTTTTAACTTTTTCCCTAAGTGCAAATGAGTCAAAAGGGAATCAGGTGCCGAATTTTCCAAAACATGCAAATGACTCAAAATAAGGATTACTTGTAGAGATATGCTCTATTGTTTGTACCATTACGGTCTATTGTTATCACCTGTTGAATTATCATCTTGAGATCTCTCTTCATATTTCAGAGATTATGTCTGGTCTATCTAGTGTAGGATGTCTCCTTTTGACTTTTCATGGTTAAACTCCAACATCTCCAGAGAAATCCCACATGAATACATTAGTAAACCAGTCTCTGATTTATAGGAAAAGAGAAAGCTCAGTGAGTTGGATCCAACACAAGTCGCAGCAAGTTTCTAACAGCTTACTCATGAAAAATTGAAAGTTTAAAGGGATTTTGTGCTGGTCTGAGTTTCAAGTAAGAAGCTTAGACAAACCTGTGAAAGGAAACTATGACTGCAAACACATTGGTAGCTCAATATAAACCACAACCTACAAAAGTATGAAGCACTTTTTTGAAACAAAGTCAGATCACTGCCGTATTCAAATCTGCTCGACTTCTGAGCATAATCCTAATCCTTCCGAGACCTTATAGATTCAAAGCTATGTGACATGAAGACTTAATTTGGTGATAATATTGACACTAACTGAGGTACTCGGAAGGTCATGCACCACCTAAATCCATGGCTTCAATTAATGCATTGGCTGATTAAATAAATGGCTTTGATTAAGCTCTGTAGAAATGGAATTGGAATGTTTTTAGACAACTTCAGAAAAGAGAAAAGGAAGTTCCTTGCCAGACTTGGAGGAAATGAGAAGGGTCTCTGTAAGGATTCCAATGCTTATGTTCTCAACCGGAATTGTCACCTAACAAAGAATTTACTGAATTTTTGGATCAGGAAGGTATCTTTTGGCATCAAAGTCTGTTAAATGGTTATAAGAGGGAACAAGGAATATAAATTTACAACTATTATTACAAGGTCTAATAAACACTGAATCGCGGCCTTGATGAATGATCATAATGGGTCATTAAAGGATACCATTGAAATTGAAAAGATTGCTATGAATTACTATAAAACATCTTTTCTCTGAACACACAGCAATATGTCAGGACACTAGTTTTCCAAACCCTTTCCTTCAGTTGGGTGATAGCTAGTTAGAAGATCTAATGAAGGACATTAACATGATGGAGATGAAGAACGCTTTATCCAATATCAGGGCACTTGAAGCCCAAGGTGTTGATGGCTTCCCTGCTGGTTTCTATCAAATTCAGTTGCATATATGTGGCGGCGGAAATCTTTCATACTATCAAAACTCCACATGGTTTACACAATAACCTTATTAAATATTAACTTGACACCCAAATTTCAGAGTGCCCAATCAATGCTGTAATTCAGACCTATAAACTTGTTTTACACACTATCGTGTTGCACCATCGATTATTGTCTCTACATTCAGGAAGTTACTATCTCACTTAATAACTCCCAAATCCTAACCAAGTCAGTTCTGTGTCTGGTTGGCATATTACAGAGTATGTTCTTATTTCTCCAAAATTTTAAGGTAAAAACAATGAAAAAGAGGCTTCAATCCATATTTTTCCAAGGAACTCTGGTTACCAGAGTGAAGGGGATGATATAATGGAAAAGAGAGAAGTGTAGAATATCCAACTGAAGATGAGGATTTATTTTCTTTAAGTTGTTGGTGAAGTACAGTGCGCGTGATCAACTTTTAAAGTGTTAAGACAATGAGAAATAAATAACCGAGCAATGACCTTTTCCATATGAGAACTGATCTCTGAGACAACAAATCGCTAAACTTTTAGTCTTTCAATGTAATCGAGAGAAGATATCTTTCAAAACTGTGTTAAACATACTTATTGTACCAACTAGAATACAAAAAATTGTCAGAATTGAAATACCATCACAAACAAATCCAACTTTTTATTAAGACATGCTTCAGAGTTATCAATCAGCAAAATAAGAAAAGATTGAGTTGAAGTAATTGTACCTGATAGTTTGGGTTTAGATATTGACTGATCATTTGACGGTATCCTTCAGGGAAAACCTGCAACAAAGCCAAGTTGAGCAAGTAAACAAAATCTCTAACATCTTTTGAAGGGCCATCATCTGTCTTCCCAGCATCATAAAACAAAGGAGGTAGAATAACCCACGTTTTGCAGTATCAAGCATTTTTTCATCAGCTTCAATCATATCCCACTCAGGTCACGAAAGAAGGTCTACCGCTTCCCCCAGCATTCAATGAAAACCAGAAGGGTTGGAGATTAACAAGGAAGTCTGGTTCGTAAACCGTATAATGAGTTTAGATAGACATCCAAATTTGCAACAAAGTCACCTAAAATATGTCAGCCTCAACACCATCCATTATATCTATAGCACACCACCAGGATTTCCATAGAAGGGCTACCTAAAACTCTGTTGACTTGCTAAACAAGCACTAAACCACATAAAGCGTTTAGCCATATGTTGAATGATGAAATCATTAAGAGCTTCAGCCCTAATACATCAGTCTGTTGCACAAAACAGAAGTTTATCTAAATTTCATTTTTGAAGTTCCAGAATTAAATTCATACCCTGTTCAAAAGCGCGAGGAAAAGGTAATATATTATAGATTCTCAGATGCATTTCTAAACAGCTAGTGCCCGAGTTCTCAAATGCATTTCATCAAAAACAAAAGATGTCAAAATGAAGACATCATTGAGAGCTCGAGCATAACATATCAGTCTGTTGCATCAAACAAAATTTTATCTAAATTTCATTTTTCAGTTAACAGAATTATACTGATACCCTGTTCAAAAGTGCAAGGAAAAGGAAACAGATTATTGATTCTCAGATGCAGTTCTAAACAAGGTAGTGCCCAAGTTCTCAAATGCATTTCATCAAAAACAAAAGAACACCTAAGCACCACCACCATGAACAGAAAAGCTATGGTCCTCGGTCATATTATAAAAGAAAACGAGGAGTGATTTGAATTTTCGAGCTGATTTTGTCCCAGAGCCTTTTCAATTCTGAATTTCTGATCCATCTCGAGATCCTGTTTCACAATGGATCATAGTTGCTAGGACACAGCCACTAAAACATGTAACATGGTGGAGCTGCAGTATTTTGCTAATGTCAACTTGCAGGGTTGCTTTGCACTTGTCAACATTAATGGCACCAGCTCCCATCAATGTGGAGGCTTCGCACTGTATCAGTGTTGACTAGGAGTACTATTATTAGTATTTCTATTTTCTAGGGATTGTTTGTGTTTTACTGTTATTGCTTCTGAAACAAATTCATTGATTAGTTACATAGGTATGCACTGTGTGCTTGACTACATAGACATATAGTATAGTCCCACATCTCATCTCAGTTTCAATTCGTCTACTTTGGGGAAGTTTATCATTCTTCTGAATGGGGTATTGAGATCTTAGCTTAGCTTAGCTTCATGAGCCTACTTAGATAAAGGCATATGTGTAGATTTAAGACTACATATAGACTGCATCAGTGTATGTTTAAATTTAGTAATTTTTCAACATAATCAAGGGTACCAAGCAAGAATTTGATCTGACTATACTATACTTTATTCTGCTTCTAGAAATTGGTTTCAGTTTTAAAATCTCCAATTGCTGATTAGAAGTACACTGGAGTACAGACACGTCATTACATGAGACCAACAATGCTTAAATTCATTTTGCTCAAGATGGATGTTGAATTCTTAAAACAGCCAAAAATAAAACTAATCTTGAAACTTACAATGAACGAAGTCATTGTCTGATTAAGATTTGAAGAAAAGGATTAATAGTGATTCTGAAAAGAAATAAAAACCCAACCAGACAAGAAAGACAGACAAAAGCAGTTGTCAATCTGTTTACTAAAGAACAAGAAACAATAACTGGGAAAATAATAGACACAGTATTACTGAACGTACCAACAGGCTTGACAATATTAATGCACATAGTCAACTAAATTAGTTATATTAGATCATATACTTGATTCAATTACAAGGTCCAACACGTCCACTAACTCGAAGTGAAGTGAAAGCACTTCTTCTATAAGGAATTACCGAATGTAGGTACAAAACAATGATAAACTTTCCTATCCCTGAGACAATGTGAGAACTATATAAAGAGGGAGCAACAACCAATGAAGTAGACTTACTTTAGGAACATAAAAAATGTATCAAAGACCATGCTTTCACCATAGCTATGAATTAATAAGATTTTTACATCATGACACTCTTGAATCAGAACTTACATAGATGTCTAGATGTCTTCACATATACTTGGTCATGCAAGAACCAAATGCCTTGACAAGACGTCTGCTTCTATTTAATCTATACCAAATCAGATTTTACTATTCCATTTTAACTCTGACAGAGTGCTACAAAGTCCAAAAAAAAAAAAAAAAAGGAAGAGCAAGAGCATTATTAGATATGCTTCCTCAGCTTATGAACATAGTGAGAAATCTTGATGGAGATAAGGTCCATTCAGATATAAACTTAGGGGGGTTAATAAGCTTACAAATTAAGCTCTGTTTAGAATTGTATGAGCATGAAGGTTAAAGGAAGACTATACATTAACATTCCCTTTGAGGTAGGCCCCAAATACAAAGAGTCCTGCACATCAATTCCAAACCCATGAGCAATGCAAAATGATTAATTGAGTCAGTACCTACAACGCCTATTAGCTTTTATCAAGATTAGATTACCCTTCAAGAATGTAGACAACCAAAACTTCATCAAGGACAGTTGGTATAGAGTGGAACATGAGATTACCCTACGCCTAAATGCCTATGTTGTAGGAAAAACAGATTGTAGAATTTAATTCTAAAAAAATGGAAAGTTATAAATTCTAAATGATAGCCATTCACTTATCATTTTCCAATACTAGAGTTTTAAACCACCCTTTCATTTGGGTATTTTAGAATCAATAACCACTGAATGCTGTTCATTATGGATGGGCAATGATCAGACAGACCATATCCATGCTTCCTCAACTTCCATTGATTCCACTAATTTCAACCTTTTTCATTAAGTTTGACTACTTCAAGAATTCAACTCAGATCAATGTTGTAACATACAATGGCCCTTCCTCAAAAAGTAATTTCCTAAACTCTAATACAAGAATTCCAGGGTTTCAAAAATGATACAATTGACTACACAGTTGGTCCATTATTCCACAGAACTAAGCCATTCATCACAATTTCAGCGGCTTCAACCATCCACCAAGGCAGACAGATACAATTTCACAGAGAAACTATATTCACTTACGGGATTTATTAGCATCCTCTTATCCACTATGTAATTTTCTCCATTTATCTGAACCTTCCATTTCAATTTTCATTTTGGAATTACTGCACCACAACTTTGTATACAGGTTGCTCTCTGTCTTAAATAATATATTGGTCAAATAAGAATGCAGGCAAAGGGAAGTCTCTAAATGATAAAAGGGATTGACCAAATTCAAGAGTAAACAACTACTGAAACTTGCAGCACTACAGAACTGTGGCTACAAGGACATCTATTTCCAATCACAAGCAATTTCAAAACCAGACTGGTTGTTAATGTACAAACCAAAATCCCCAAACACATCAATATATTACCCTCAACAAAAAGAAAAAGATTAGTGAAGAGTCCCTAACCAGAAAAGTGAACCAAAGGCTTATCATCCATCAGTGTTATTACTGATTGGCCAATCCAGAAACTTGTAACCTTCAAGTGATGGCGGTAGAAATCTCTGTTCTGCAGAGGGATTGTCAGGAGTGTATATATATCCTTTCCCATACCCAAAATCCTTCATCAGCTTAGTCGGTGCATTCCTGAGATGAAGAGGCACCCCCTCATTCTGTCCAACTGAACTCCTCACCACTTCTGCTGCACTATTCATTGCTTTATAAACAGCAATCGACTTTGGAGCCAAAGCCAAGTAAGCCACACACTGTGCAAGAATCACATTGCACTCTGGCATTCCAATAAAGTGACAAGCTTGGTAACAAGCCACAGCTTGATTAAGCGCCAATGGGTCCGCCAGCCCCACATCTTCGCTGGCAAACCTTACGAGCCGGCGCGCAATGTACAGAGGCTCCTGCCCTCCCTCAAGCATCCTTGCCAGCCAATAAATAGCAGCATTGGCATCACTTCCTCTCATAGACTTGTGAAGCGCACTGATGAGGTTGTAGTGCTCTTCCCCTGCTTTGTCCGAAGCCACATGCTTGCATTGCAGTGCTTCCTTGGCATCCTCCACGGTAACACCAGCTACTGAATCCGGCGTCGAGGCTCGGGCAGCTGCTGTTGTAGCTGAGATTTCCAATGCATTGAGTGCCACTCTAGCATCACCGTCGCAATTGGCGGAGATAAAACGAATGACTTCCTCCTCCACATCTACTTGCATCCCCACACTCCGAGACAATCCGATTTCCGAGTTTTCCGCCGCTCGCCGGAGAAGAACCTCTATATATTGTGGGCTCAAGGGTCGAAGATCAAGAACTCGAGACCTAGACAAGAGCGGCGTGATCAAATGGAACGAAGGGTTCTCAGTGGTGGCGCCCATGAAGACTATGCTGCCGTCTTCGATCACCGGCAAGAAAGAGTCCTGCTGCGATTTGTTGAACCTGTGAACCTCGTCGATGAAGAGAACGGTCCTCTGGCCGTTCAGCTTCTTCCTCTTCCGGGCCTCGTCGATGGCTTCCCTGACGTCTTTGACGCCGGCGGTGACGGCGGAGAGCGAGACGAACCGGTAGGGCCGGGAGGCGGCGGAGGAGGCGGAGTTGATGATGGCTTTGGCGATGGAGGTCTTGCCGGTGCCGGGTGGGCCCCAGAAGACGAGAGAAGGGAGACGCTCGCATTTGATAGCGGAGCGGAGGAGGGAGTTTGGGGCGAGGAGGTGGTCCTGGCCGACGACGTCGTTTAGGGTCCTGGGCCGCATGCGCTCCGACAAGGGCTGGTGGTGGGCCGCGGCGGTTGCGGGTTTATCGGAGGTAGTGGGCGGCGGGGTTTCCGGGACGAGAAGTTTGCGGCGCTTGGGGAGTTGGGAGGTTGGGGTGGACTGTTGTTCTTCTGGTTCTTGTTTGTCTTGGGATTGTGAATTTGAGGAGGGGGTGGATTGGGAGAGGAAGAAGCGATCGAGTTTGGGTTGAGAGGTGGCGGTGGGAGTGGAGGTGGAGGTGGTGGAGGAATTGCGGTTGAGAATCCAATCGGTGGCTTTGAGAGCGGAGTTGCCGCCGGTGGCGGCGAGGGCTTCAGCGGCGAGGTCGGTGGGGAAGCCCATGCTTAACAGCTGCTCCATTTCCATCTCCCACTGTTTTCTATGCTATTGCTCTATCACTCTAGTCGAGTTCTTAAAAACAAGAGACATTGCTTTTACGAGAAAATTTTGGGTAGTCCGGAACTACATATATCCATTGTCAGGAACAACCTGATTGGTCCGTGTCATCTTGAGGGGAAAGGGACTTGTTCTCTTACTTTTTGTCTCATTTATACAAGACATATTTTTTTATGGTTCCTTGAACAAAAGCACTAGCAACATATTTTTATTCTCAGCTACCTAATTTAAATTGAAATGACAATTTTACCTTCAATTGAATTAATATATTACATCATGCCACCACACCAATCTCTCCCTCTCTCTCTCTCTCTCTCTCCGGACCATGCCAGCTCCGAAATTAGAGAACGAAGCCCACCATTGTCGGACCTTCATTGCACCCAGACCTCACCGGCCTTCACTGCATCTAGACCCCGCCTGACCGTCACTGCCCCTACCCCGATTGGATGAAAACATGATTCCAGATTTGCTGTTTTCGGAGCTCATCGACGGGAACCATGGCGATCAGATCTTCCAGCTGAAACTCGAGCTCTCCTCCAGAAAACTCTGGATTGCACCTTCCAGTTGATTCTTCGCCCCGAAGACAAGGACGTAGCTCTTCGAAGACCGGAGACGAGGACTCGAAACCCGTGATTTGGTCCAGTTTCTGACATGGGTGCCCAGAGCATTTTTCTGAGTGCCCAAATCAGTTTTATTTTTTTTTGGGTAAAACGAGTGCAGAATTTTTTTTATTTTTTTATCAATGGGGCAGAAGGCCAAAAAGAAAGAAAGAAAAAGTTTTATTAGGGAGCAGTAGACGTTTATTGCTCCCCAATAGACTTATATTGGAGGACAATAAATGTTTTGAATTAATGCAATCTCCTCGTTTTTTTCTTTAATCAAAGTTTTATTTGTCTTATTTTACGGAGATTAGTTCTCATTCTGATGATCGAAAATTCTATTAGGGTGCAATAGACGTCTATTGGGGGCAATAGACGTCTATTGGGGGCAATAGACGTCTATTGGGGCCAATAGAGGTTTTAAGAAAAATCAGGTAGGCGGCGCCCGGTGATAGGAATCCGGCAACCGGTGACCGAAATCCAGCCAAAGTTGGCCTGAAACAAGTGACGGGCTCCAACGAAGTCTCTTATGGTTTCTCTCTCTCTCTCTCTAAGTAACAAAAGGGTAAGGGTAAAATGGTATTAAAAAATAAATAAAAAACAAAACAAAAAATTTATTGGGTATTAGGGAAGACTTCCTTAGAGTGTTTTAGGTAAAAGGGAATTAAAAATACTTAATGGGGTAAGTGGGAAAAAATCCCTAAAAATAGGGTAAATGGACAAAAACCCTTTTTAGATTGAGAGTGCCGTACCACGTGCACGTGGGGCAGTCCAATCAAGATTAAGAAAAAACTTTATATATCCCTATAATTGTTAAAGGAAAAACACATTATGTGCCTTCGTTAAAGTGATTGACGGAGAGAGAATCAATGAATTAGCAATTACCATCAATCAGCAAGGATTACGGACCAATCAACATTTAATGTCATCATTGTAATTGATCTTTCCGTTGTAATTCTCTCCCTATATAAAGGGGCCATGAAATGAAATGAGTAGACCAATTCCAATCTCAATTTTACTTTTACATGTTATCAACACGCTTAGAGCCAATAGCCAAAAAAAGAAAAAACTTTAGCTTCGAGAAAAAAAAAAACCAAAACCCTAGAAAAAAAAAAGTTTTTCTTCTTTTCTGCCGCCCAATTAAAAAAAAAAATTCCAGTCCAGATCGGCCTCCTCCCCTCTGGCCCTCCCTGCTTGAAATACCCTAGCCTACACAGGCCTCACCTGCACAGCCCAGCCCAGCCCCGTGCAGACCCCGCCTCTCATCTGCCCCAGCGCCGTCGCTGCTCAGCCTCCTCCCCTCCTTTCAGCAGCCCGACTCCAACACTCTACCCAGCCTCCGCGCCCTTCTCCGCAACCCCATCGCTGCTGGCACCCAGCCAATTGCTCACCGCACCCATCTACAATTCCCATCGCTGCTGCCAGCCAAGCGACACCCAGCAGCCCCAGCGTTCGCTCATCCTTCCAGTAGCCCCGTGCCCCACAGCCGCAACAGCAACAGTCCACCACGAGCAGCAATGCAATCCCTGCATGCCTGCGACCCCTCGTCTGCGAAGACCCGCGCCGGCGCACCACAATCCTGCAGCGAAGCCTTGCCTAGCAAACCACCGCCTCGCCTAGTCAACTGTGGTTGTCTGCAAACCAGAAAAAGAGAGAGAAGAAGAGAGAAAAGAAAAAAAAGGGTAACCTGACCCAGAAAAGAAAAGAGGCGGCCCGAAAAAAAAATAGCAGGCTGCGGCCAATAAAAAAAAATTTAAAAAAAATAAAAAAGAAGAAGAACAAAGCCTACTGTTGAAAAGAAAGAGGAAGCGGCCCGGTTTTTCTCAAGCCCTAAAATATCGATACGCACGCCTGCATCAACACTTGCGTGCGCTAGGATTGTTTTATTTTCTCAAAATCAAGTATGTTTTCTTTCTTTCATTTTATGATTTTAGCCAAGCATGTGAATTTTATTTATATTTTCTATTTTTAAGCATGCTTTATACCTTATTGTTTATGCATTTATTATATTTTGTTATTGAGCATGTTTAGTTAGATAATTTTGATCATTTCAAGCATGCCTTGTTATTTATGTTTTATATGATTATCTTTTAAGCATGATTTATAATTATGTTTAAGCATGCTTTATATTTTATTGCTTATGTTTTTATTATGAAATTTTAAGCATTTTTCGTGATTTTTATTTTACGCATGATATATTATTGCTATCATTATGTGTAGCATATATTTTGCATGCCATGTAATTTATTTTTATATATGCTATGTTTTATTCTTTATTATGTGCTATGATTATTCCTTATTTAGAATGCTATACAAAAATTGTGTTTTGCCATGATAATGAAAATTCATGCGCATTATAAATACATAATTACTGTGATAAAGCATTTTCACGTAGCATCGAAAAAATGTGACCATCACGAATCTTGGTTTTGAAATCTAATTCATATTTTTGGAAAATAATTTACGTGGATGTCTTTATGACTGCGTAATTTATATCTTCCCTCTTGTTTATGTAAATGGCTGAACCAACTCGACTTGAATTTGATATAATAGACTCAGAAGGACTTGAGTACCACCGTTGGATTTCCAATGTAGAAACTGCTTTTGTAGCAAAAGACTACACTGCCACCATTACCGACCCCAAAAACGATGTACCGTCTAATAAGGTGAAAGCAAATGCCTTAATGTTTCTGAGGCTGCATATTGATCCTAGCTTACACTAGGAGTACCTTCAGTTGAATACACTCAAAGAATTGTGGGAGGCCCTTAAGGGACGTTTTGGGAACATTCACGATACTTTGCTCTTAGAACTACCGTTTAGTGGAATGAAATCCGCTTGCTTGACTACAAAAGGATCAATGACTTCAACAAGGACATGTTGCGCCTAAAGGCACGTCTAAATTTCTGTGGAAAGGAACTCACAGAAGATGATATGATCCAGAAGACTCTTTCCATTTTTCCCACTTCAGCACTCATACTAGCGAATCAGTATAGGCTAGAGTATGACAACAAAAGAATCACAACCTTCAATAAGCTGATCAACCTACTACAAGTGGTTGAGAGGCATAATGAGGTTCTCTTGAACAACAATGCCAGGCCCACTGGGACAAAGAAAATTCCCAAGGCTAATTATAGAAAAATGAAAGGTGGAAAGAACCCCAATGCATAGGGATTTGGACGTGCTGATCCCTACCGAAGTGGCAAGGGACGTGGGGGTCGTGGAGGCCCTCCCAATGTATGGCGCAGAGATGGTGGTGCTGACCCTAGTGATCATGGAAATAAGGTGCAAAGGGCACCGAAGAACCCTTCAATCAAACAGGAAAGAGTTGATAAATTAGATTTCTGAACAAAACCTTGATTTGATTACCGTTGGCTTGTTAATAAATTTCGGATCTTATTCTAAAGCAATGAATTCGTTCGACTTTTATTTACTACACATATCTACATGGTTCGAAATAGCACTATAAAGATGTATTGTAAAGCAATACATCTAGAGAAAAATTATTAGAATGAAAAGAATATCATTCTACGCAAATAGAAATACTCTAAAGAATGTGAGACATATTTTCAAGTTAATTAACAAAACCTCCCATCTATTTGTAGGAATGAATCGAGGAGAACTTGAGTGCTTAATTGATAGTGGGACTCCCACACCATATTAAGGAATAGGCAATTATTCATTGAATTAATAGCCTATAATTTGTATGTGACTACGATGATTGGATCATTACAAGTAATAAAAGGGCAAGGAACTACCAAATTTTTGCTGCCTAATGGCACAACATTTAAAGTCATAGACGCTCTATATGCACCAAGAGCTAATCGAATCTTGTTAAGTTTCAAAGATATTCGTGCCAACGGTTATCATATAGAAACACACTGTGAGAATGAAACTGAATATCTTTATATTACCTCTAATGAATGTGGAAGGAAACACATTTTACAGAAAATTATGAGTCAATCTAGTGGACTGTACCTCACTGCAATTTGGATCATTGAATCATATGCTGTCACCAACAATGAAATGTGGGACACTGACTCATACAGGCTTTAGCATGATCGTCTAGGGCACCCCGGTCGTGACATGATGATCCGTATTTTAAAGAACTCACACGGACATCCCTTCTTTCGATTGATAAATAAAATGGGAGAAAAATCCGCCACACTGCAAGGTGTCAGTCCTAGTATTGCTCAAATGCAGCCATTGTCTTCTGAAGTACTAGAAGCATTACCTCCCTCCCATTATGCCTCATTGACTATTTCAAAGGCACATCACTCGTTTTGCAAAGCCTGCTCTTTAGCCAAAATAGGATCGAGACCTTCCCATGCTAAAGATACAAAACAAAACATTCCATTCTTACAAAGGATACAAGGAGATATATGTGGACCTATCCATCCAAAATGCGGACCATTCAAGTACTTTATGGTTCTGGTGGATGCCTCGACACGCTGGTCACATGTTGTTTTATTGTCCACAAGAAATGCTGCATTTGCAAAACTCCTAGCACAGATTATACGCTTAAGGGCTCACCACCCTGATCACCCTATCAAGCTTGATAACGCTGGAGAGTTTACATCAAAAGCATTTGATGATTATTGCATGTCTATTGGGATCGATGTAGAGCATCATGTACCCCATGTGCATACACAAAATGGTCTCGCAGAAGCCACCATCAAAAGGGTACAGATGGTGGCTAGGGCATTGGTTATGCGCACCAACCTGCCTATATCTGCATGGGATTATGCAATATTGCACGCAGCTTTACTTATTCACTTCAGACGCACTGCTAGCCAACCACTTACGCATATTTGGTTGCGCAGTATATGTGCCTATTGCGCCCCCACAGTGCACCAAAATAGGTCCTCAGAGACAATTACGTATTTATGTTGGATACGAATCTCCAACGATTATCTGCTATTTGGAACCCTTGACAGGCGATCTCTTTACCGCTAGATTTTAGGATTGTCACTTTGATGAGACAGTCTTCCCGTCGTTAGGGGGAGATAGAAAAAAGGATTTTCCAAGGGAACGACAGGAATTGTCGTGGTTTGTCCCCACTCTGTCTCATTTTGATCCCCGCACTTCACAATGTGAAAGTGAAGTGAAAAGAATAATCGATCTTCAGAACGTAGCACATTCGATGCCTGATGCTTTTATTGATATCGCAAAAGTGACGAGATCACATATACCAGCTGCAAATGTGCCTGTAAGGTTAGAAGTCCCCAACAAGGGGCATAGTGCCGCAGATAAAGGCACTGCAACCACACTTGGTGGAGGTGTGGTTGAGGCTGTGGCTCCCCAAAGGAAGAGAGGGAGGCCACTTGGTTCGATTAACACTCACCCAAGGAAGAAGAGGGCGGGTAAGGCACAAACCGATCCATTAATCATCAATGTAGAGAATCCCTCTCATGAGATTGTCTCTGATTATAGTTATGTCCATGAATCAATATTGGAGGATGCTCCGATGTTTGAAATGATTCCAAAGAACAAAGAAATCTCAATGGATTATGAGAGTGCGTATGAGTTGATAGAAAGATCTTCCATACACATTGATGATGTATGTGCATACACTGTTGCTCAAGAAATCATAGAGCACGATGATATCTGTAACGCCCCAAACTGCACCTCACCAGCTTAAGCACGTCACAGTGCCGCGAATCTCTAAAACATAAACCGAACGCTCGATTTACATTCTAAAGACCGCTAGGCATTTTGTTCGAAAAACTTTTTGTAGAAACACAGCGGAATCTACAAGTACTTTTGAGGTGAAAAACTTGAATTTGTTAAAACCTATCTCATCCGTCCAGAACTTGTATAAAAGCTTGCATGAGGTACGAATCCCTATGAAAAGATTTCAACTCAATTTGACACGAGACTAGATAACAACAAGTTCTGAAACACGAAGATCACGAGGTAGTATTTAGAATAGAAATCAAAACAATGATTTACAGAACTTGTTCCGCACACCCAGCTCCTTCCGCTACTGTCCCGTCACCAGTGCACAGTACCTGCATCCATACTGTTGTAGGGGTGAGCTTTCGTCCTCGCTGCTCAACAGGAACCCTAACTCGACTAGGTTTGAAAATTAACAAACATGTATTTAGAACGCTCCGGTATGAAAACATGCTTAAACCAAGTGTTTAAGAGAAACGACAAACTTTAATGTTTTTCAACCTGAAAACTGATGCATGATGCTCAAACAACTACGGTGCCAAATCCAAGTTTTACCTGATGGCCGGTCCCATAGACCCACTACACGACCTTACCTCAATTTAATTTATCACCAGGTAAGCGTAGCGAGAGCATCCGCTACCGAGCTACGCACACGTACCGAGCCCGTCATTACGATCGGAATACCCAGACGACCGGCGTAACTAACCCTCCGGAGGTTTTGGGGATCGAACCCAAGGAAGTCAGAGCCACCCTTCGCTCTCAAGCCATCACATTTCTCACATAGTTTGGTTAGTATGTATTGCATTTGAACATAACCAAACCATACCAACTAACATGCATCATATTCATAAAAATATAAAAGAAAATCACCAACTGAGGAGAGTCCTGAATCCCTACCTGGATTCCGATGTTTTCTCTCACGTACTTCTAGAGTTGCAAACCTTCTGTTCCTCGGGTAACTGGAGTCCTAGATTTCGACATTCCGATAGTTAATAACTTTTGAACAGTTAAACGAAATCTCGACGATTAGTATATCGTCCAAACCAACTTTTCCTGGTTTGACCAGGAGTTGACCAAGGGTTGACCAATCGAGGTAGACTCGATAATTACCTAAATTATCGAACATTGACTTGAAGTTACGTTATCGACCAAACATATATTGAGTGCACCCGATTACTAAGGCCACCCAATACATGTATAAACATTAATTTCTTTCCTCACTTATTATCAAACCACGAAATACACAAGCAAACCAATAACGACTTTACTAACGAAAGATCTCGAATTTACTTAACCGTTTTGCCGCATAGTAATTCCACGGAATTTACTATGGACATCCAAGCTTTATAGCTTCACCATATTTTTGATTTTTCCACAACCAATTCATTAATCATAACAAGACTCAATCCACAATTGCAAAAGCAGCAACAGATTCCACAACTTAGTCAAACTTACTTCCTAATTCAAAAATAAACTCCAAACACCCAGATTAGGACACACTGACCAAATCGATAACCAGAGGAGATCCAATTTCAACCGAGCTAAACCAAACTCATTTCAATAGCTTCTGATCAACACAACAAGAACAAAGCTCTGATTCAAGGTTCATAATTACCTTTGAAAACGATTCCAGCCATACTTAGTTTCCTAAAACACAGCTGGAACTGGTTTAAGGGTGAACTGATGAGTTTGATGTCCACAGCCCAGCAACCTTCATGATCTTTGGTCTGTAAGTGAAGTCGAGCAAGAAACAAAGCCCAGCAATGCCGGAAAAGCTACCGGCGTTGAAGAATTTCGACGGAGCCGAAGTCACCCAAGAACGAAAAACATCAAAACTTAATCCAATTCATAAACTATGTACACAAACGTGTAGAGCATGACAAGGGGATAGTTTTTCATACCACTTGCAGCTCCGACGGTGGCCGGAAATTGCAGAACTCGCCGGAGAGACTCAGACCTTCTCACTGACGTTTCTCCCTCCTCGTCCGGTGCATGGGCAATCGAAGACCACAGGCGTGACGGCGATGACGAGACGAGGCTATAGACATAAATTTCTCGGCCAACGGTGGCCGGATGAAGTAGCGCCGGTCGGAACCTGCTGCCGGTTTCTGGGTTTCGTTTCGGGTCAGAGAGAGAACTCTGATTCTCTCCTCTCTCTCGATCCTTCTGGATCTCCCAACATAGCACACATATATAAATAGACTGACCCCATTTAAGGATGAACGGCTAGGATCAAGAGGTGGAGTCGGTGTACGGCTAGGATCACGCCATCTGTTTCCTATTTTCGTAATTTAATTTCTAAAATTCCTCAACTTCGGAAAATAGTAAAAATAATAGTTCGGGTCACCGGAAAATTCCCCGAAAATTTCCACGAACTCGTCGTGACGTGTACTTCATTATCCAACTTCTAAATTGAGGATTTCACTTCACGAAATTTTCTGAAAATATTCTCGAGTACTTTAACTTTTATCGAAATCGATAAGTAAATTATAGAACTATTTTACTTAAGCTCGATAAATTTTTCCGGGGCTCACAATATCGAACCACGCTCTGTTGCAGAATGTCAACAAAGAGCAGATTGGCCTAAATGGAAAGAAGCAATCCAGGCATAATTAGATTCTCTGACAAAGAGACAAGTATTTGGTCCGGTAGTGCTAACCCCACCAAGTGTAAAGCCTGTAGGACATAAATGGGTATTTGTCAGAAAGCATAATGAGAAGAATGAAGTCCTGAGGTACAAGGCTCGCCTTGTGACGCAAGGTTTCTCAGAACGCCCTGGAATTGACTACGAGGAGACATATTCTCCCGTAATGGACGTTATAACGTTCCGCTACTTAGTTAGCTTAGTAGTTTCCGAAGGACTGGAAATGCAGCTCATGGATGTGGTTACTGCATATCTCTATGGGGATCTAGATTCACAGAGAGAGAGAGAGAGAGAGAGAGAGATATATATATATATATATATATATATATATGAAAGTGCCTGATGGCCTTACATTACCCAAGTCAAGTGACTCTAAACCACGGAGTGCGTTTGCAATTAGGTTGAAACGCTTATTTTACGGATTGAAACAATTCGGGCGAATGTGGTATACCTGTCTAAGTGACTACTTGATTGGGAAGGGATATAAGAACGATGAATTATACTTATGCGTATTCATAAAGAAAACAAGTTCCGGATTTGCAATTGTAGCAGTATATGTCGATGATATAAACATAATAGGTACTCTTGATGAAATAAGAGAAACCGCAAGCTACTTGAAATCCGAATTTGAGATGAAGGATCTTGGGAAAACTCGATTTTGTCTAGACCTTGAACTAGAATACCGAGTTTGTGGAATACTAATCCACCAGTCTGCGTATGTCCAAAAGATGCTCAGGCGATTTAACATGGACAAAGCGCATCCTGCTAGCACTCCCATGATCGGTCGAAATTTGGATGCAAGGAAATATCCATTTCGTCCAAAAGAAGATGATGAAGAGGTGTTGGGAGCTGAAATTCCCTATCTAAGTGCAATAGGTGCATTATTGTACTTAACCCAATGTACTCGACTAGACATTGCATTCTCAATGAACTTGTTAGCTAGATTTAGCTCAGCCCCAACGCAGAGTCACTGGAATGGTATCAAGAACATTTTCCGATATCTAAAAGGAACCATTGACTTGGGACTGTTCTTTCTCTACAAAGAGACAAGAGGGACCGTAGATGGAACTGCATTATCCGTCATCGATAGGCTGTCGATCGAGTAGGTCAATTTAAGAAAGCCTTAATAACCCTATTTTTTCTCTATACAACCTTCCAAGGGCAAGGAAGTCATCAGATCGTACACTTGAAAATCCTTCCGGCAGATGTACCAGGTACATTATTTTAGGCTTCGGCTCCAAATTTCGAAAAAAAATCCTTCTCGAGAGGATGTGGAATAGCCTGGTCAAAGGATGAGGGGTTAATAACCCTTTTTTTTTTCTCTACAACCTTTGAAGGGCAAGACCGTCATTGGATTGTACACTTGAGAATTCTTCTGTCAGATGTGCCAAGTATATTATTTTAGGCTTCCATTCAAAAATTCAATAAAGTTGATGGTGAAAGCACCATTCACTACACCGAAACTGACAGGACCCGCCCCCGGATTTCACCCTGAAATCCGAAGTGACCATGCGGGGTCCACCTTAGAAGAAATTCTTCCTAAAATTTGGCAGAACTTCCCCTAAAATGGACTACCCAAAACCAGGAGAAATGAAATTTACACTTCTAAATTACCCATCCTTATTCTCCTGGAGCCACCCTGCTCCCCAAATCACAACATCTTCCAATTCACATTACACAAATCTCAACTTAATAACATTAATCCCACAGATAATCAGAGCAATTCTAATAAAAATGGTAAACAAGGAAAACCTAATTCAAAGGAAACCGCGGAAGCCATGCTGTTGACTATGCCTCAACTCCATGTATGCCTGACCTCAACTAATTTCGCCTGCAAACTGGGCAATTGAAACCGAAGGGCCCAGGGGAAAAGTATTGAAAACACGTCAGTGTGAGTGGACAAAAATAAATAAATAAGATGATTTAAATGAAGCAAACTTAAATACTTTTCCCACTTATTTAAATTTATAAAACTTCGATGCATGCAACGTTTATAAAACTTTATTTCTTAAAATCAGGCGACTGGAAACTGAAAATTGTAATTCAAACCTGCTAAGTATCGTATCATCGGACTAGACCCCGCTAGCCCAGAAGTAATATAAAAGTAGGGGAAGAAGATAGCCATACGAATGAGCCTCCCAGGCTTTGGTGATAGCCTCCCAGGCTAAAGTACTCCCATATACTCTCGTTATATACCCACACGCCACTAAGTGTAGCGATTAGGATACTGGGCTTCAGCATTACTGTCACAAAGACAGTAACCAGCGCCACAAAGGCGGACGGGCTTCGGTGATCCTATCACCTCGCCACAAAGGCGGAAGATCAATGCTAGCAATGATAATAGCCACCCAAAGTATGGCAAAAGAAAATCCGAAAACCACATAAATCCATAAAGCTTCCCCAACTCTCGCAATTGAATTTCCAATGACGTGTCCCACACGCCAAGATAATCTCAAGTTCAAAAATAAATAGGAGAGAAAATAATAATAAAACATAATCTCCATAAATCGAAACAAAACCAATTCCAAGATCATCATCAAGGCATTCCCAATGCCAAAACCGAAAGTCGATAAATAAATAAGAAAACTATCTCCATCGAAATCTCATTTCGAAAATCTCTTAAAAATCTCAAATCGACAAATAGAAATATAGTTAAA
The DNA here is from genome assembly GCF_002994745.2 of Rosa chinensis. NCBI lineage: Eukaryota > Viridiplantae > Streptophyta > Magnoliopsida > Rosales > Rosaceae > Rosa > Rosa chinensis. The sequence goes on along the minus strand of NC_037094.1, from coordinate 57,732,713 downwards.
AAGTATAATTCCGGAAATCACCTCGGAAATAAATAATTCGTCAAATAATATTATAAATCATAACCAACTTCAATCACAAATCATAATTTCAAATAATAATCAATCTCTAAAATCAATTCATATTCTCAAAAATAAATCATAAGTCCAAATCCGAGCATAATAAGTTCATATCTGAAATTCATGAAAAAAATCAATGTCAAATTATAATCCAAGACAAAATATCATGCTCGATAAATAAAACGATAATTAAATAAATCAATAATTTCAAAATAAATGCATGCATCATTATTTAAAACAAAAGTCCACTCACAGTACTATTTAGGCGTTCATGCGTGCGAGTTCCTTCGTCGAGCAATAGCTCGGTACGTCTCCCTGTACACAAATATAACTATTCTAATTAAATACGATTCTCAAAATCAAATCCTCATAAATCATCTCTCCAATTCTTCTCGGATTCAACCCACATTCTACCACTAATACCAATTCGTTATCCTAAAGGTTCCAAATCAAAACTGAGAGATATCCGACGGTCGGATTCTCGTAAATCGATAATCGAAGTCCTAAATTTCCAGAAATTCATAATCAATTAAAAACTTCTCCAATTCCAACCAAATTCACATATTCAACCTCTACAAAAATTATAGGATTTAACTGGCTAAATAAAATAGAATTTAAAATACTGTTTAAACGGCACCAATGTTCACCCACCGCACTGTTCACGAGTGACACTGTTCATGCGGCGGCCAACTCCTCCTCCGGCCACCAAATTTCAACCACATAATCATCTCAACATTCTAAACATTTTTCATAACTGTGACCAAGTGAGAAAATATCTTGAAGTGCTCCAATTTTGCCGATGAACACAAACCCGGAAATCTCCAAACCCACAAATTTGGAAATCCTTCAAATTCACCTTCCAAACGTGGAAATTTCAGCTAGAAGTCTTAAGGGAAGATGATCAGTGACTCGAGGTGCTCCTAATAGAACAATTTCACAGCCGGAGATAGTGGAAAACTGGAGAATTTCGCCAGAGAAGCAAATTGCTACAGTAACAATGATTGCATAAATTCGGGGTTTGCCGGCCAAATCACCGATACCCACTGATACCATCATATAGAGGAGGAAGAGACGGTCCAAGGACAACTGGAATCACGTCAATCGGAAGCCGGACGGTGAAGAAATCGGAAAAAGAAGAAAGGTGAGCGACGCGGGGGAAGAGGGAAGCAGAGAGAAAATCTCGGGGGTAGGTTTCCCGAAATGGAACCTTATCATGAACAGTAACTTTAGTATTTAGGCTATAACTTTCACATACAAATTCCGATTTTTACGTACCATATATGCATGCGCTCGGTTTAATGCCCTCTACAATTTTCATGAAGGAAATTTTCTCAAATTTTGACCCGAACAAAAAGTCAAATTTTAGGGCCACTAAAAGTACCGAAACGATAGTAAAAGTGAAAATAGTTGTCGTTTACAGTCCAAATGACTAGTAAACTGATAAATTAAGATACGGGACGTTACAGAAACGCCAAATTACGTTTTGGTTGGTTTTGCTGATGCTAGCTACCTCTCTGACCCAAATAAAGGTCGTTCCCAAACTGGTTATGTATTTACCATTGGGAACACGACAATATCTTGGAGATCAACCAAGCAAACCCTTGTGGCTACCTCCTCGAACCACTCAGAGATCATTGCTCTACATGAGGCAGTTCGTGAGTGTGTATGGTTAAGAGCTATCATCACACATATTCGAGGGACGAGTGGTTTGAGTTCTACCACTGAAGAGCCTACTTGCATTTATGAAGATAATGCAGCTTACATCGAACAGATGAAGCTAGGATATATCAAGGGTGATAATACAAAACACATATCGCCAAAGTTTTTCTACAATCAGCAACAACATGTCCTCCTCAAGATTCAAGTGAATCAAGTAATGTCTGAGGAGAATGTCGTAGATTTGTTCACCAAATCATTGCCTAAGGCCATATTTGAGAAACATGTGAAAAGCATAGGAATGCGAAGACTTTCTAAGCTCCCCTGATTAATGTAAGTATCAGGGGGAGGTGTAGACGTCAGGGGGATTCTAACACACACATGTCATACTCAAATGTAAAAGGTGTCTTGTGCTCTTTTCCTTCGACCAAGGTGTATTTTTTTGTCCCACATGGATTTAATTGTTACTTGGCAAGTTTTTAGTGAGGCAGCAACTCATGCACCATTTCGTCTTTGACTTGGCACAAGGGGGAGTGTTAAATGAAAAACACATTATGTGCCTTCGTCAAAGTGATTGACGAAGAGGGAATCAAGGAATTAGCAATTACCATCAATCAGCAAGGATTACGGACCAATCAACATTTAATGTCATCATTGTAATTGATCTTTCCGTTGTAATTCTCTCTCTATATAAAGGGGCTATGAAATGAAATGAGTAGATCAATTCCAATCTCAATTTTACTTTTACAATAATGACCTGAATTTTCATGTTAATTTCTAGTAAATTTCTTAAAATTAAGAAAAGTCTCAGTTAGTGCAAATTATTCGGTTGGTGCCTTGTTCTTATGTTAATTGTGAAATAGAAATTATTTCAGACAATTACTCACTCGGAATGCTTCAATTCAAGAGTTGACTTTTTATACATTACGATTATGTGAAAACTTCCTTCATGGTAATCATAGAGGGCATCGATACGAATTCGTGGACATGCGGAACGCAAAAATCGGAGTTCGTATGAAGAAGTTATGGCCAAAGGAAAAAGTCTCTAATTTTGGATAAATAGAAAAATTTCAGAAAAATTGAGAAAAACCTTAGATTTCCAAAAATACAAACCCGTGTTTCTCTCTCTCTCTCTCTCTCTCTCTCTCTCTCTCTCTCAGCGTCGAAATCACCGGATTTCATTTTTCGGCCGATTTTCCTCCGTCCGGGCCACCAATCCGGCCGCCACCGGTCACTTTTGGACCGCCACTTCCTTCTCCATTGATCTAGGCTGGTGTTGCAATCCATCTTGGCCTGTAGGTGGCGTAGGAAGGAAGAGTCCGATTAGAGGTACGTTTTCAGGTCACCGGCAAATTCTCACGTTTCAGGCTACCTCCGACACCAATTCTTGAGGGGTTTTGAAGCCTAGCATGTGATTGATTACCACATTTGCACAGATGATAGTGTGAAAAGTTATTGTTACAGATAACTGTGTGAATGAAATTATTTTGCAAATTATAATTTTGTTATTACTAACGGAAATCTGTGTATAAAAAATTTACACGGATGTCAGTATGGGTAAAATATTTGATACACATGGAAATCTGTGTATTAATAATTTAGACGGATATCAATAGTTCAGACTCCCCCACTCAATCAACCAGATTAGCTAATTAATGGTTATTATATGTAAAACTATATGTGAATTACATACTCTCAAAAGTTTGATAAAGAAAAAAAAAGTCAAAAGTAATAGAAAATGATCAGATGACTAAGTAGTACAAAATGGCAATTAACTCTTATGTTTATGTACTTACTTAAAGAAACCTCTCATTAAGTAATTACTGAAATTAAAAAGAATTTATTTAATGAAATTCAATAATATATATAAAGAAGAAAATCATAGATGTATAAGAATGGGCGTTACATTATGTTTATGTTTAGTATTGGTCACCATTTTTCTTTTTTTCTTCCTATATCACTCATCGGTAGGTATTCTAGGTTTTGATCTTTATTAACTTATGATAAAAATTGAATAACTTATGAAAATGAGTTGCCAAGTGGTTGAAGCCTAAAAAAAAAGTTGTACGTTGGTAGTCATATATAATTTTCTACCATTTTATGCTTTGTACTCTTGTTTGACTATAACTCTAAAGTTATACACGACAAATGTGTATATTACTTCTATCGTTCTGTTCTGTATATTTGTATAAACTACTTATTAAAAAGAAAATGAAAGATATATAGATAATAAATATATCACCCATCGCTCAGTTGGAAATTGACATATATTGCATGTAAGACCTAAGACAGAAGCGAAATTTGAATGTGCTTGATCATCAGCCACAACCGAAGATCACAACTTAACAAATATATAAGGAGCATTCAATAATTACTAATATGAAGTATATAATAAGGTCACATTGGAAGCATGCAGCTGAAAATGAGTTGCTGATCAAGAAGCTGATACAAGCTCTTATTAATTTCAATCAACTAGCCAGCTAGCTCATTGTTCCTGACTCCGATGAGCTCAATAATGGTTAGGTGGAGTTGGGGGCTTGTGCGGCGGCTTGTATGCTCTTGGCGGCTTCTTATATGGAGTCGGAGGCGGGACAACCTTTCCTTCTGGCTTGTGCTTGTGCTCAGGGTTCTTCGATGGAGGGTGTCCCGGATAGTGACCAGTAGCTGGTGTTGGCTTGTGTTGAGGTGGTGGTTTGGCGACAACAGGAGGTGGCAGAGTCGGTGATGGCTTCTTATAAGGCGGTGGACTCCTCAATTCTCTGGGAGGAACAATTGGTTTGTAATGATGGGGTGGTGGTAATTTGGTTGGAGGCTTGTTTTGTGGTGGTGTGGGCTTCTTGATCATAGGAGGCTTGTAAATTGGGGGTGGTGGTTTCTTAACGGGAGCTGATGGGGGCTTGTAAGTGGGGGTGGTGGGTGGCTTAGGTTGGTCATGGTATTCCGAGAGAGATGGAGTGATCAGAACTACAAATCCAAACAAGACCAGAAGCAACTTTGAGTAACTCATGATTTCTGGAGTTGAGAGATGGTGCAAATTATAAGGGCCTCGGGCACCTATTTATAGTAGTATGAGCACGTACTCCGTCGGTAGAAGTAGTGTCGACATCTAGTTCATTTCGGTTCATACATAAAATGTCAAAGAAAAGATTTTCAAATGGTGCACCGTGCATGTGATTGATAAATTTATTAATTAATTGTAGCTAGTAGATCTAGAAACATATACCATGACTACTACATCATGAGAACAAGAAGTAACTCACAATTACATCATGAAAAATAAGGAGCTAAACTGTGCTATTTTCCAAACAAACCATCAACAAGAGCAAGCATGTTGCGCAATATGGCTAGCAACATTATTGCCTCTTCTTCGAACATGCTGTCAGAATCAGATACAGCTCTGAAATTTTGGTAGTAAAACATCAAGAACAGTCCCTTCAACACTAAGATCATCGGAGCCATCATGAAATGTATTGATTGCCTACTCTTCACCTTCAATTACAACTTGGGTCTACTATCTTTAAACCCTAAAGTGTTAATTCTCAAACCCCAAAACCAAAAACTTTCAACATATATATATATATATATGTTGGAAATTTTATGATTTAAAATTAAAATATATTTTATTTATTTATTTATTTATTTTGGAGGTTATTTTATTTTGTGTTTATTTTTCTATTTATGGTTTAACGGTTTTATATTTTAAATATATGATTATTATTTGACTGTTATATGGTTAATGAGGCTATTGATGGTCATGGTAATGTGGCCTATATAAGGGTATGTGGCTATGGTTGGAAGGCATATGGTGAGGCATGAAACATGCACATGTGTGGGAGTTTAGATTGTCGGATAATGAGGATATACATGACGGTATAATCCACCATAATGCAACTACTCTAGCCAAATACCTCTACCAAAGATATTCTTACAAACTATACATATACATACTTTACTTATACACCGTTTTGAGTGCACGGGTGATTAAGGTTCAATGGAGCTTCTTAGCTGCACGACGGAGCTCGAAGAGTTGTTGTATCTTGGGGGAAGTTCGTCTTTCAACCCTGTGCAGTAGGGGACGAATCTTCTCTTAGGACAGTGCGCTTGCACGCCTCGACTCGATAAGTTTTCCTATATAAAAATCTATATATTATATTATTTTCTTACTTTATTTTATTTTCTCATCAATATCATTATTCTTATTTCCCAAGATATTATCATATTATTTTGTGTTTTTATTTTACAGGAATTCCGTCCCATATTTTTTTCAACAATATATACACTAGATCAACAGTACTAAAACTTATAGTTGTACATGGATCCTGTTTCTTATCTTTCACAAAGAGTGTCGACCATTTTATATTAAATTAGAGATGAGTAATTATCTTTTTTTTTTTTAATTTGTTAATCACACGGTGTCCTTAAAGACTTCTTAGGCCCAGAGACTAATCCGTGCTCGAGAGATCTTGTCAGAACGCTTCCTCCCCCCTGGCCACCAAGAATATATTAGGATTTAACTCCAATAAGCGTCGGCAGGATTCGAACCAGGATGTGAGGGTTCCACACCTGGAGGCTCTTATTAACTCAACCACCTGTGGTGGTTAGATGAGTAATTATCTTATTATTCTCTTAGTTTCATGTCAACTTTAAGTTAACTTGTACTTGATTGGAAAGTGGAGATTATTTGTTTCCGGGTTATGATGCGCAAGTGGTAGATTAGTGCCAATGGTAGATACGAATCAGATCCAGATTATATGAAGTTCATATATTATTTGTAAAGTTTTGGCATTAATGATTTGGAAATTTGACCTTTTTTCCCCATCATTTAAAGCTATTATTCCTGTTGTATCATGTTTCTATACTCTTCTGCTATGAATACATAAACGGGTCCTTGACAGATTTCCAAATTAGTGATTTTATTACCTTTCTTTGCAAAACTAATTACATATGCGCGTGGAGCAGATCCTTGCAAAGATCTTGCACTAAATTGGGGAAATACAAAATCGACAACATATCTTGGTAATATTTTGTCTCCATTCCTTTTTCTTTATATGTCAAGTGTAGAGCAATGGTCATGAAAGTCGTCGTTTTTCCAAGATTTGCTTTTTCGTGTCTGGTTAAGTCGTCTTATGTGGTTGAAAAACCTTGTCTCGAACTGTTGAACATCTCCGTCGTTCTTGACTTCCCCAATAGATTTGGTAACTTTGATGTATACTTGTGGAAAAATTAGCCATATCCTAGCATGTGATTGATCATAGCTATATATCTAACCCCTTCACAACAAAAAGGACGGGAAAAAAAAAGAAAAAGAAGAAAGAGTACTTGCAAATAAATTGGACTTTGTTTTTGGGAAGAATAGAGGATGAAAGAAATTAAAGAGGGTCGGTGGCTTAGCTGACATTTTAATCCCAATTTTGGCGGAAAAAGGAAATAAAATTCAGCTAAAGAGCTAAAGTTGGACTCTGAATTAGTAGAAGAAATATACCTTTTAGGGATGGCAAAAATCCCCATTGGGTAAGGTACCCATCGGGTATTCGACCCTAATGGGGAGAAATTCTGGGGAAATCGGGTAACAGGGATGGGGATCCCCAGTATTCGAATTATGAAATGGGGTACGGGGCGGGGATGATATTTTGATCCCCATACCCATACCCACCCAATAAGAATTATCTGAAATATATATATGTATATAATATATATTTATCATATATATATTTTTTATATTATTCTATTAATAAATATGTTGAAAAAAAAACAGAAGATTCTTTTAATAAAAAATCTTTATCAACATGTCAATTTTCCTTGATTGAAATAAGAAATTTATTTTATTTTTATCTTTGATTTTAACTTCATATTTTACAATCCATAAATATTTGTATAAATTTTTATATAATAAATTAATAATATTGTTAACGGGGATTGGGGTGGGTACGGGAACGTAATACCCAATAGAGACGGGGACGGGGAATCCCCAGTATCTTATTATGGGGATTGGGGCGAGTAAGGGGATGGATAATGAAGTCGGGTATGAGATGGTAATTTAATCCACTTACCCTACCCTCCCCATTGCCATCCCTAATACTTTTAAGCATCTCCAACAATAACAGTTATTTTCTTCAGCTAAATTGTCTAAAAGTTAATATAACTAGCAAATTTTCAACTTTCCCTTTAGCTATGTTAGCTATTATAAGTTAAACTAAAAAAGTGAACATGAAAATTTTTAACTTTTTTTATTTTCACTCTCCTCTCTAGCTTTTTTGATTTGAAAATGAAATCTATTATGCATTTCAGCAAGCAGTATAATAATGGCTTGCACGTAAGGGCGGTCAGAAAAATCCATCACACAGAGTACACAAAATAAGTACACCCCAACATGAGTATACCACCAAGCACACCCCTAACTTCCCTACCTTTTTGGAATAAGCTCAAAACAAGAGAACAAGCTACCCCAAGAATAAATAAAATTAACCAAGAAGGAGCTAGTCTCTTGTCAATCTTCCCCATTCAAAAAAGAAAAATGACCTGGCCTTAAAACCAAAAAACTATAGATACGCAAGCCCACAAGGTAATCCTAAACTCGAATAAGAGGCCCAGTTTTCCAAAATATGGGAAACTACCTCTGCACCAGCATCACTACCGACTACAACACTGCTGTCAGCGCCAGAGTCACATATATCAATCATGTCGCTGTCTGAAGCCTCGACGACAGCATCCCTAGCCAGACCACCACCGCCAGCAAAGCCAACCAGCCAGAGACTTCAACTAGGCCAAGTCGTATCAGCCTCCAAGTGCCACCTTCACTAACTCACTAATGTCTATCCCAACATTCTCAAATCCACAGGCAATAGCCCGCAGCCACACACCAAGGCCAGCCATCTCACCGCTGCCACCTCTGCTACAAGCGAAGCATCAGAAGCCTCAAACAAAAAGTCGTGCTAGTATGCGCGAACGCTGCCATAGCCGCCCAATCTGTCAAGTCCACCGATGTCAGAAGAGTCCAGATCCCTGAGAAACCTTTGGAAAACCCTACACTCACCACCATCAGCAAAATCACCTCCTCTACCAGAAGAGAGAGAGACAAACGACTGGGTATAATGCTGAAGCAATATGAAAAGAGAGGCAAACGAGAAGTTTTGTCACTGCCGCTGGCCGAAAAGAGAAGCAGGCGATAGTTCTTTCGAGAGAGAGTTAGAGATATAGCTAAAAAAAAAAAGACTTTTTTTTCCGCAGTGGGTTAACAACCCTCTCTAGCTAAATTTAGCTAAGAATTATAACAAAAAGAGAAAAATTCAGTCACCGTTTCCAAACTATGTTGCCAAAGCCAATTTGATACCCAAACTCTCAAAAGTATCAATGTGATACCCAAAGACATATTTTGACATCAACGTGATACTTCTGTCCAAAATTTGTGATGGTTCCGTTAAAAATATCACGTGTCATATATGTGACTAGATTTTTAAGGGCAAAGTTGTACTTTTACACCAAATTTGTTATATATATATATATATATATATATATATGTATATATACAGTCCGTCTCAGGTGCTGACGTCCGTACCTAGCGGACGGTACGGATTTCCTGTTTTCGACCACTTTCTGACCACATTTTTACATCTTAACCGTTCAGTTTTTAGGTCCTAGTGTATGGATCACCTCTGCAAAATTTCAGCCAATTTGGTGATCGTTAAGGCATCCAAAACTGCAATTTACCATTATAAATACGAACGGTTCCGGTTCGACAGATTCGGTCCGTTTGTGTAAAATGCAGTTTTGGATGCCTTAACGATCACTAAATTGGCTGAAATTTTGTAGAGATGATCTATACACTAGGACCTAAAAACTGAATGGTTAAGATGTAAAAATGTGGCTGGAAAGTGGTCGAAAACAGAAAATTCGTACCGAAAATTCGGTACGAAAGTCCGCACCTGAGAAAATTCCTATATATATATATATATAAAGAGTATGCTTTTTCATCTTCAACTTAGACCAGACAACGCTGCCGTCACCACAGATGTCCACGCCGCTATCGCTCCGACGAAGAGGAGCAAGAGGCTTTACTGCCCCAAGAAATTTGAGTTTCTCAAGTGGGCCTTGAAGCTGCTGATTGAATTTCTCGAGTCGATTGGGAAGGATAGGACGAAGCAGATCTCCGAATACAACGTCACTACGATTATCACTGACAACGTCAACCACTGCAGGCTTCTCCACCCGACGAAGAAGAAGAGGATCGTCTGCGACCAAGGGCTTCATTCTCTGTTCGGCAGGAAAACCATTGCTCGGATCAAGATCTACAACCAAGGGCTTCAAGTCCAACGACGACGGTTTGGACGAGGAAGGCAACGAGGAATTTGAGGGCGTCGGTGATCTTTCTGGCGGGAGAGGTGGGGAATTTGAGGAAGACTTGGAGGGAGTGAGAGGAGAGGTCGGAATTGATGGTGGAGAGGGCGGATTGCTGGTAGGAGCGGCCTTTGTAGAGGTCGACGTTGGAGATGGATCCGCCGGGGCCGCTGCTGATTCCGATGAAGGGCGGCTGCTGGCGAAGCTGGAGTCGGAGTCAAGGTGGCGGAAGTTGTCGAGCGGCCTTGATGGTGGAGGTGGCCGTGGGTTCATCGACGGCTTGGGTCGCCAGCTGCCTCTCATATTGACCGTGAAAGTTTCCAGGTGGGATTCCAATTTTGTTAGTGGAGATGGGAGATTGAAATTTTGGATTAGAAGTTGAATTGTTTGTTCTTGTTTTCTCAATTTGAATTGGATTAGAAGTTGTCAAATTGCTGCATTTGCATGTAATGTGAGATTTTGATGTTGGGGACGATAACTGTCGTCGGGGTCGAGCTTGCGTTCAAGGCCGAAATCAGAATTCATTTTGGGGTGGGTGGTTAGTGGCTGGTGGCTGGTGGGGTTGTCAGGTAAGTAAGGAAATGTGGCGGCAGAGCTTGCTTCGGAGGTTGCGGCGGTTTAGCTAGTACAAAACCCAGAAGAAGAAGAAGAAGAAGAAGAAGAAGAAATGAAAAGAAAAAAGAAACAAAATGAATTAACAAAAACAAAAAGGTAAGTTGGTCATTTAATTTTTTTTTTTTGTCTCCACGTGCTTGCCACGTCAGCAAATAGACGGAACCGTCACAAATTTTGGACGGAAGTATCACGTTGATGTCAAAATATGTCTTTGGGGTATCACATTGATACTTTTGAGAGTTCAGATATCTAATTGGTCTTGGCAGCATATTTTGGGGACGATGACTGAATTTTTTTCTAACAAAAATTAAATTTGACTTCCACATAAGTATTAGAGTGGTAAATTATGTCAAATTAGTCAAAAAAAAAAATTAATTGAAACAGCGACATGGATTAGTTTTGACAACAAAAAAAAGTACTCATGGCTTTAAAAGAAAAAAAAAATTAAATGTGTCAAAGTATACTTCATCCTCCACCTAGAGTGATAGCTAGGACAAAAGTCAAAAGGTCAATTATCTAAAACTAATTGTAAAACAAGACAAAACAACACAAATTAACTAAGGGCCTATAAGTTATAACGTGTTGGTAAGTTATAAATACAACATTGTAAAAATCATGAGTTAGATTCTTGTTTGGCATATGTAAGAATATGTGGGCTAAGAGTTTAAATAAAAAAAAATAAAAAACACAAATTAACTAAGGGTGAAGCCTCGATCAAATTGTCAACCTTGCAAAGCAAAAAGGAAATAATGGCGAACACGACAAAATGTGGACTTAAAATTTTACCTGCATAAAACTCTGTACCGTGGCATAGAAAGAGAGTACCACTAACAAACAAAAGGTATGCAAAGGTCGCAGGCTGATGATCATCAAAGCTAGCTTGAACATGGGTAGTCCAAGTACTGAAATTTATACCACTTGGATTGATAATATTTGTGAAACTAATTAAGCGCAATTCATATTTGAATAAGTAAGAAGACATGAAATAACTTTTCAATTATTCAGACTATTCACTTGAGTATATGGATGAAAGATGGGAGAAAGGAGGGAGAGATCGGGAGGATGAACACCATAGCTATAGTGTGATAAAGGTTCGTGTTGTTGTCATGATCATCCTTGTGGTACATCTGGTCATCAGTTGAAGTTTATAATTGCAGAGAATAAAGGCAGTGGTAGGACGAAGAGATCAACATTATGCAGTCGGTTGGAATTTGATGCACTAGTCACTCGACCATGTCCATTCAATCTATAATAAAATGATGACAGTGAAATGTGTCATCAACATTGTCGTAGATGTCATCGCACTTCTTTTACTAGGCCGTTGTTATTGACGGATTGAACTTCTCATCAGCTTTATAATACTTAACTCGCAATTATATATCAAATTTTGTGTTGCACGTACATAAATTTATTTGCTGATTGTGTAATTATATTGGTTCTGCCCTTGGCGTTGAGCAGGTTCTTTAACTAGGGTGAACCAAAGGTAACTGGCTCCAGCACTAGGGTTTATCACTAAAGTGAGTGGTCAAAACTCAAAAGTGGCTTTTGTAGGAATAAGATAAAGCAACAAGTCAAGGTAGAAGTCAAGTCTTTGATAAAAAAAATTTAAAAACAAGGTCGAAGTCAAGTCAACAAAATCTATTTCACACCAGAACACGTGTCACACCATGATTACTCAGAAAGAAAATGAAGTTAGAGAAATTAGTTAGGCTAAAACAGATTCTGTTAAGCATTGCTTAGTGTGTAAGCAAATAAGTTACAATCATTTGCTATATAAACCTCTGTAATCAGCTTTGTGTAATTATTCTCTAGCAAAAGTAATACAGATTCATCTTCGTCTTCATCTCTCTTCCTCTATCTGTTATTTCTCTTAGTCTTTATGCAAATCCCTAAATCTCAGGCTCTCAGCAGCTTTATCCACTCATGTTGAAAGGTGGGTTGTGGTATTGATTTGCTAAGGCCTACTCATCTAAGGGACAGTTTTTAAGGGACTGTGAGAGACAAGTGAATCTGACGGCTGAAAATAAATACACAGTTTTAAGTTGTTATAATTTCTGCTTTTATATTTAATACATGTGGTTGAGATGCATTAATTTGTCTCTCACAGTCCCTTAAAACTGTCCCTTAGGTCTTACTTAACTAGAATAACTGATAATATATATCTCTAATTCAATTATATATACGAATCTGATTCTAGTAGTACACATCTCCATTCTCTTTTCTTAAATAATATTGATCGTAGAACTCAATAGAGTCATTCTGTAAGAGCATTTTTAGCATAATCTTTATTTTGGCTTCTTAGCTATTTTAGAGATCATATTTAGCTTTTTATCTATTTTTGCAGCTGCACCGGACTCCTAAGTGGTTCTCTATTATAACTTTTAGCTATCTCGCTCCTATATATAGAAACCGAGATAAGTCTTTCTATAATTTAAAACATTCATTTTAAGTTATTTTATGTAACTTATAAATATATTTAAATTATTTAATTTTAATTTAAAAAATAATATAAATTCAAAACAATCTAAAATAGAAAGCACTGATACATAAATTCAAAACAATCTAAAATATGGATCTGCATAGCACGTAATAGTAGTATTACATCCTATATAGGTTTTCTTTTTTCTTTTACACAGTTCGTTGGCAATAGATATTGCATAAGCAAGAGAAAACATTTAACAATTTTTCAACACATAATATATAATGACCTGAGCGCACTCCTTCAGTTACTAATAGTTTAGCAACCAGCTGCTAGATCTTTCACTAAAAGCAATTTTGAGTTGCGGACGACTCTTCGTTTCAGCAACCAGCCAGCGCTACTCTTACAATACATAGACCAGTAGTTTTCGTTCATGGCCGGATTGTGGAATTAGTTACTTACCTTTCGGTTCTGGCTTTTGCGAGTTATCCTTAAATACTGGAGGGTGTCCAGGATAAGGAGGAATAGGAGAACTAGGATAAGGTTTCGGCAACGGACCATAGTTTTCCGCCATAGCTATTGGAGCAGTACTACTAGTCATGATGAGAACCACCAGAGCCACTCCAAGCAATAGCTGCACATTGACCAGCTTCGATGAGAAATAGTAACCCATGGTCGATCGATTTCTGGAGCTTCTATGCTTTCTGATGTGCTGCAATGCTATGCAACATGATCAGATCAAAGCACTCATTTATAGGGTGGGATGGATATGACTGTAATTTTCTCATTAACTGAATATCAATTACGCGATGTATGTTGTTGTCAGTTGTCACTAATATTGATCCCTTCCATTGATGGTGTTTGTTGACATTGTGCTTGTGGTCCGGTAATCAATCAAAGTCGATTGATTGATATATACACTACCAAGGATGCAAAGAGTAAATGCAGTGAAACTGTATGTATCACTCTACTCGTCATAAAATTGACTGGATCAATCAGTAAAATGGTCTACACAATGCGGTAATTTGGTGGTGTCCGCCGATGTGTATACACACTCACCATGCAATTCATGATAAAATGACGACAATCATATGCGTCATCATTATGGTTGTAGACATCATCACCATAGTCAATGTTTTCTCGGAATTTAGAACATCTCCGGTGAGGTAAGGAAGTTTGTAGTTAAATTTTCGTTAAAATAGCTAGAGTGGATGCTTTAAATTCAACCTAATTAAGTAAAGAGAATTAACCTTATGAGTTCATAAAAGATCAAAAATAAAAAATATAAAAAATTAGTGGGTTCCATAGTGTGGCAGAGTGGGACTTGCTCTCTAAATCATCTGCTCCTGAAGTACTGATATCCCTAATCCATTTTTTGTTTAACAAAAAAAAAAATATTATGAGTTTATAACGTGAAGAATTTAAATTTGAATAAGACCTCATCTACGACAGTACGATGACGGAGAGAAATTCATGGAGTTCAGCAAGAGCTGTTGGAGTATTACTACTCATCATGATGAGAATTACCATAAGTGCCACTCCAAGCAATCACTGCACGTTAACCAACTTGGATGAGAAAGAGCAACTCATGGTCGATTAATTTCCGAGTTTCCATCTGATGCTGCAACGCAATGCAATATGATCAGATCGCAGGTACAGGTCTCAAAGTCTCCTTCACTAATCACTAAATATCTATACGCAGACTAACTTTGGACCATTCAAAGTAAGAGTCCACTATCTCAAATCTTGTGGATGACTGTAATTGTCATGACAGGGTGGAGCTTGGCCCAGCATTAATTCTCCAAGTTTAGAAGATAGTCCAGAAAGGTGGCTGAAATTAATGTTGAAGAAAGAAGCAGAGGGATGGAGCAACAAATTCCGTTCCTTGATCCCTCTCATTCTCCTACATTTCTTCTCATACATCGATCCTTCACCAAAACGAAAATCCCAAAAACAAAAGTATAGCTAGATAGCGACTTAAAAATGGTTTAATTTTCATTTTCTACAGATTTTCCCACCTTTCCACGTCATTTATTTATACTTACTGTTGTCACCGTTCCCTTCCATTAGTCATTGTGCTTGTCCTTGTTGTGTGGTCATCATTATTCTGATACGTACAACGCTGGCAGGATGCAAGTAGCGACTGATTGATGCACTCAGGGAACTTAAGATAAGACGTCTATAGATGCAACTATGCCATGCCCGTCATATCATGTGCGGCATATTATTAGTCAATTAGTCCCTTAAAAGTTAAAACTTGATTTATAAGAAAATGGAGACATTGTCTATCAATTTATAAGAATTTAGGTCAATTTTATCTATTGTTAGTCAAATTATAAAGAACAAGAGACAATTTTGGCTGAATAACTTAGATATTTCATTCACCTTACAAAAATGAATTATATACAAATTACAATTGTGCTTAATAAGACAAGTACTACTTCTAAGGCAAGTAGTAAATCTAATAATACTACAGATATTACAGATCACATAATATTACAGAATATCTACATAAATAAGGTAAGTATGACTCACGCCAACACTCCCCCTCAAGTTGGCGCATACAGATCACGAATGCCCAACTTGCCAAGTGAGTCATGAAATGCTTTGCTCGATACTGCCTTCGTGAGAACATCAACTAACTGTTCTTCTGAGTGGACAAACAGAAAAGAGATAAGCTTAGCAACAAGCTTCTCTTTAATGAAATGTCTGTCAACCTCAACATGCTTAGTTCTGTCATGTTGAACTGGGTTGTGAGCAATATCCACCGCTGCCTTATTATCACAATACAAATCCATGGCTCGTTTGGGTTTAAATCCCAAATCACGAAGTAAATTTCTCAACCAAAATAATTCACAAACTCCATGAGCCATACCTCTATACTCTGCTTCAGCACTTGACCTTGCCACAACCTTTTGTTTCTTACTTCTCCAAGTAACAAGATTACCACCTACAAAAGTGAAGTAACCAGAAGTGGATTTTCTATACATAACACAACCTGCCCAGTCTGCATCTGTATAACCACTAATATCCAGATGATTATGCTTTGAAAACATCAAGCCTTTTCCAGGTGCAGACTTTAAATACCTCAGAATACGGATCATAGCTTCCATATGAGTTTCACTTGGATTATGCATGAATTGACTCACAACACTAACTGCATATGCAATGTCTGGCCGAGTATGTGAGAGATAAATTAATCTGCCAACTAATCTTGGATAGCGAGCCTTCTCTGTAAGAGTTTGATTAGGGTACTTAGCCAGTTTATGATTCTGCTCAATAGGAGTATTAACAGGTCTACACCCTAGCATTCTTGTCTCTGTCAACAAATCAAGCACATATTTTCTCTGGCACAAGAAAATTCCTGAACTCCCCCTGGCGACCTCAATCCCCAAAAAATATTTAAGAGAACCAAGATCTTTCATCTCAAACTCTGATGCAAGCAGATCTTTTAATCTTTCAACCTCCTCTGAATTATCACCAGTAATTATCATATCATCAACATAAATAATCAAGGCAGTTAATTTACCTTCACTGCATTTCAGAAACAATGTATGGTCAGAGTTGCTCTGCTTGTACCTGTTTGGCTCCAATTTTGTTGCAGCTGGTCAACAGTCTCTTTTCTTGAGCGGGCGTGCCAGCACAGTCGGGTGCGGTCGTCGGGGGTGTCCCTTGACCTGACTTCTGTCGAGCGATTGTAGACGAGGAGAGCACCAACCTCGTCGCGGGATTCTTTGTGCCTCGTGGCGAGGACTTTTGCTGAGCTTCTTGAAAATCACAATCAATACTCGATGTTGTAGATCGAGCAGAGCGAGAACCACTGGGAAGTGAGGAGAACTTGCTAAAGCGTGACTTTAGCTTGGCTGGGTTGCGAGGGCGTTACCCTTGCTTGGCTGGTTCTATAACCGTTGTGGTTGCGGCACTACCGTCGGCTCCCGAGGAGACTAGGACCGAAGTACGTTGGCAGAGGGTTTGGTGGCACTGAAAGTCGGCTTCTGAGAAGACTAGGACTAGGAGTGTGATCACCGGTAAGAGAAAGAGAAGGAGAGGAGTTGCTCTTAGAGAGGTTGCTCTAGAGAGAACTTAGATCATCTTAGAGATGTTTTGATGTTGTGAATGTGTGTTTGAGAATGAGAGGAGAAGGTGTTTATATAGGGAAGAAAAAGAAGAGTGAAATGATGAGTGGAAGAAAAATAAGAAAGTGGAGTATGGAAGTGATTTGTAAAATATGGAAAAGATAGAGTAATGATGAAATGAAAGCAAAGCATGAAGGTGCAGAAACATGGAAGTGATGATGATCTATTAAAGAGATTGTAGTAGAAAAATATATCCAAGGAAAAAGAGAAAAGCATCTAGCTTTCTTCATGCGGGTAGGAAACATGAACATGATGAATGTTGAGCTGGTTTTAGGTCAGTTTCTGCTCCTTTATTCCTTCAATTATTTCTCCACCAAGACTTCAGAATGGGCCTTTGACTTCTTCATAAAAAATGTTCCACTATGAGTGTAGATCATCCTGGTAAAATTTCAGAGCTTTTGGTATAGTGGTTGGGCCGAAAACGCTGCTGGACCTCTTACAGGTCCAGTTTTCCAGTTTTACTTATGCAGAAAATTGGACTGATTGTTTGAAGGCCTTCCACTCAAAAATAGCTCTGGCACTCTTCATAAGAAATGATCCTTGTCTTTCTAAAATTAATCTGGAAAGTTTTAGCTCATTTGGATTTCATTTGATTAGTCTGCCGCCCCTCCTTCCTTGTTTAGCTCGGTTTCTCCTAGTCGAAGTAGGAAAATGTGCTAAAGTTGACTTTTCATTTCCATGTTTCCATCATTTCCTTTTCTTGCAGCTCGCATAATCTTCCATATTGTTGCAGGTAGGCTTTATTTAGCCTCTAAATAATATATCTCGAACTTGTCGACAATATATAGCTTGGGCCACTGATATTGGTTCAATTTCTCCAAGACACGCCTTGTCAGGCCAAAATGCTCATTTTAGGTTCAAACAGTACCCAAAACGACGCATAGCTTGAGAGAATCTTCCAAACCAAGCTCGTGGTGATTGTTTGAGTCCATACAAGGACTTATTTAACTTACACACAAATCTACCTCTTGTGCTTGCCTCATATCCTGGTGGTAGATCCATATAGACTTCTGCAGATAGTTCGCCATGTAAAAAGGCATTCTTTACATCAAACTGTTGCAAAGGCCAATCTAGATTAGCTGCTAGGGACATCAACACTCGAACAATATTAATCTTTGCTACTGGAGCAAAGGTCTCCTCATAATCCACGCCATATGTTTGAGTATATCCCTTCAACAAGTCTTGCCTTATACCTGTTCACTGAACACCCATCTACATCCAACAACTCTCTTCCCTTGTGGAGGTGGCACCAACTCCCAAGTATTATTCTTCTCCAATGCCTCCATCTCTTCATTCATCACTTCAGACCATTTGGGATCCTTGAGAGCATCCTGCACTTTACTGGGAATACATACAGAGGATATTTGATTCACAAAAGAAGCATGGGATTTGGATAACCGGTGGGTGGATACAAAGTTAGCTATGGCATACTTAGACTTAACATCTAAACTTGGTTCATATTGACGAGGTGGTTTACCACGGGTGGACCTAGGAGGCAAAACATACACACTATCACAATTATTAGAGTTAGAAGAAACACCACTAACCTCAAGATTGGGACGCTCCTCAGGGATTGGTTGACAAGGGTTATCTGTATCTAAGAGGGGTGGAGGAGCTTGGCCTTCTTGAACTGCTAAATTTTGGACGTTGTGTTCGCTGGCATTCTCAGATGAAGATTGAACAGGGGAGACCACTGATGGAGAGGGAGAGACTGAGTGATTAGGAGCTTCTTCTTGAAGGGTAGACGATTCAACAATTGTATTTTTTGGTTCGGAACTTGCAACACTCTGTTCGGCAGTTGCATGATGAAGGGTAGACGATTCAGCAATTGCCTTTTCTATTTCGGAACTCACAATGCTCTGTTCGACAATTGCCTTTTCTGTTTTTGCAGGAGTGTCATTGGCTTCAATTGGCTGAATTTTAATCCCACAAGACTTCTCTTCCAAAAAAGTGTGTTTCTCCCCCTGAAGTGAAGGATTGATGGGAGAAAAATAACATGCATTCTCATAAAAGGTGACATCCATGGTAACAAAACCTTTCTATGTAGGAGGATGAAAACACTTGTAGCCCTTCTGATGAACACCATAGCCCACAAATACACACTTTAATGCCCTGGCATCGAGTTTGGACCATTGATTCTTAGGAACATAGACGAACACAACACACCCAAAGACACAAGCAGGGAGATTAGAAAATGAAGGGACAGACACATGATTTGAAAGGGCAGCATAGGGGGTTTGACCATTGAGAACAGAGGAAGGTAGCCTATTGATGAGATGACAAGCAGTGAGAATTGCATCTCCCCAAAGATACTTAGGCATATGAGCACTGAATAGAAGAGACCAAGATATGTCAGGAACATGACCATTCTTTCTTTCTGACACCCTATTTTGTTCAGGGGTTTGAGGGCAAGTAGTTTGATGAATAATCCCATGAGAATGAAAGAATTGGTGGAAGAATTGACAAACTCCCCCCCCCCCCCCCCCCCCCCCCATTATTAGAAAGAAAGACTCTAATATTGGCTCCAAATTGATTTTGAACAAGAGCAAAAAATTCTTGGAAAGCAGAGAAGACTTCATATTTGTGTTTCAATAAAGCGACCCAAGTAAGACGGGTATAATCATCAATAAACAAAACAAACCAATGTTTGCCAGACAAGGTTGACTCACGGGAAGGTCCCCAGACATCAGAATGAATAAGCTTAAAAGGAAAAGAACTCCTAGTAGTACTCAAAGGATAACTAGTACGATGACTTTTAGCTAAGACACATGACTCACAATGCAACTTGGACTCATCAATGCCCAGAAACAAGGATGACATAGATTTCTTCATGACACTAAAGGAAGGATGTCCCAATCTCTGATGCCATAGCCATAATTCTTCAACTTGATTAGTAACCCCAGTCGAAATCAAAGCTGCTTGGACTGCCTTCTCCGGCTTCATTCCGACAAACATGCAATCCAGATGGAATAGTCGACCCCTTAGATAACCCCTGCCGATTATTTCCCTGGTGAGGAGGTCCTGAAAAATTACATACAAAGGAAAAAATGTTACAGAACACCGAGATTGAGTATTAAGCTGAGGCACAGATATAAGATGATAAGAGAGATCAGGGACATAAAGAACATCATGTAGTGTCAAAGAAAGGGTGAGACGAACATACCCTATTCCTAAAATAGGAAAAGAATCACCATGGGCATTGACAACAGAGGAAATAGAGGGTGGATTGAGAAAAAGAAAGAAACTACGATCATAGGTCATATGGTCAGATGCTCCAGAATCAATTATCCAAGTATTGCCACCAGTAAAACCAGAAATTTTTAAAGCAACTCCAATCTTACCATTACCACCGCAACTTACGGATGCGGTATCCTTACCAGCAAATTAGTTGTTGTGATCTGGTTTTGTCACCGCAGCCTTTCCCTTGGGTTTGTTATCCTGAGGTCGGAGCCTATCAAAGTAGCCTACTGGAAAACCAACCAACCTGTAACAATTTGCTTTGATGTGGCCTGGATTCTTGCAGTAGTTACAAGTCAGACTTGAGGAGAACAAGGGGGAAGAACCTTGAGGAGAGGGACGTAGAGAAGAAGGAGCTTTCACCATGGTGAATATGCAGTGGAAGGAAAAACAACAAAGTACTTGGAATATAAGAAGGCAACGGTGATGAAAGGATCAAAGGACAAGGAACAAATCCAAGCACACAGAACAAGAGTCAAGGATCAAAGAACAATGAGTCAGAGTCCAGGATCGGATCTCTGCTCTGATACCAAGTCAAATTATAACAAAGAACAAGAGACAATTTTGGCTGAATAACTTAGATATTTCATTCACCTTACAAGAATGAATTACATACAAATTACAATTGTGCTTAATAAGACAATTACTACTCCTAAGGCAAGTAGTAAATCTAATAATACTACATATATTACAGAATATTACAAATCACATAATATTACAGAATATCTACATAAATAAGGTAAGTATGACTCACGCCAACATTGTCAATTGATTTTGGTTGTGAAATCCAAATTACTTTCTCATGATATCAGAGTAAATTATAATCTTACGTGCGCATGTCTTGCGGCCAAACATGCTCCATGTCACCCCATATAAGATGTTCACGTGTATGACTAATAAATTCACCACAACATGCAGTCACTACTAGCAAAAAGAGCTAAACACACTTATCGAAATCAGTGAGTATAAATCCTAATAGCTACTAAAATCTCTGTGGGAAGCCCAATGGCTACCCTACATTCACAGATACAATGTCTGTTCTATTTGGGGATGGTCTTTGGTCTTCCCCCACGGATAGAAGAATCAGTGTGAGTTTTTTTAGTGCATGGGACCCATTAATATATCACATATGATAAATAAAATAGAAAATTACATAATAGCACATGACCAAAGATATAAATACAGAAAACTTATTTTCAAAAATATTTATACAAATAAAGACATGAGCCCAGGCCCAAAAACAGAATGATGCAAGCCTGATTCCCAATTTTAATGAAAAATGACCAAATTGCTTAGCTTGATGAAATATTTACGCGTATGCCACAGACCAAAATCTCTCTTTTTCTCTCCGCCGATTTAGCCGTTCTCATCCTAATCCAAGTCCGACACCTGAATCCCTCGTCGTCTGCAAACCTCTCACGCGCCACTTCCGTCACTTGTAGGGAAGAAGGTTGGGCTCTTGTTTGCCGGTATCGCTGCCATTTGCAGATTGGTGTAGTTGGGTTCTTGGTTTTCAAGAGGAACCAGCTTCTGAAGGTCAAGGATAGATGTGAGAATTGTTCTTGAATATTATCGGATTGCTTACACATTCTTTTGTTTAGATGAGAGCACTGGTTCGAAAGTTCTTTGATCAGCTGGTTATACTGGGGCTTTAATTGAATTGAGATTCTTTTGTGAAGGGCGGATAGCGTATGAATTGAGATTGATGGATATGAACTTCGAATGGATTGAGCGTCGGTGGCTCCATTCAGCCCCCTTCCGGTTGCTCTGTAAATTGGTTATTGTTGCTTGTAATTTTTTCTTCATGGTTCTTCATTATGTTGATTTTTTAATGTTCTTTTAGCTTGTCACACGGCTTACAATTTGAAGTAGAAGAAACCATTTTAGGCTTTGTGTTATGAGTGACCCTCTTGCTAACTTTGATAGTGTGAATGTATAACAAGATTCATGGAAGAATTACAATGACAAGATCTAGTTTCGCATTTCCTATTAGTTTTTTTTTACCCCTTGCTAACTATGACAGTGTGAATGTATAACAAGATTCATGGAAGAATTACAATGACAAGATCTAGTTTCGCATTTCCTATTAGTGCAATGAACTTATGTATCTTTTTGTTGGGTTTATGTTACTATTATGCTCTAAATTGTGTTGCATCTTTGAAAGCATTCGTAGCTGTGTATATGCATTTTACTATTGTTATTTTTTCTTTCTTTAATATCTAGAAACATATGCACATTCTACATGCATTTGATTAAGTGTTTTCAGGACTGTAGCAAGCGTAGTAGCATAACACGAGTACGAGGACAGTAGCAAAATTGGATGAGTAGGATTGGACGAGTGCAGTAGCAGGATTGGACGATGACGAGTGCAGTAGCAGAACTCGAGTACAAGTGCAGTACCAGAACTGGACGAGTATGAGTGCAGTAGCAGGATTAGGCAGCGACGAGTGCAGTAGAAGAATACAAGGACGAGGGCAATAGCATAACTAGACGAGTATGAGTGCAGTAGCAGGATTGGACAAGTACAGTAGCAGGATTGTACGACGACGAGTGCAGTAGCAGAATATGAGGACAAGTGCAGTAGTAGAAATGGACGAGTATGATTGCAGTAGCAGGATTAGACAAGTGCGGTAGCAGGATTAGGCAATGATGAGTGCAGCAGCAGAACACGAGTACAAGTGCAGTAGCAAGTAGCACGATTTGAATAAAAAAGAGTTTGGAATAAAGAAAATAATTAAGATTTAATTATCCATGCATGAACATTAGCATTGTAAATATCTTATTGACACATGAAAACAAAGTAACATAAAGAGATTATTCTCAGGAAAAAATAAAAGAAAAAAGTAACAAAAATGAATTAGAAGTCAAAAGAAGTAGCTAAGGGTTAAAGAGTAAACTAACTCATGACATGTGACAAGTGGAGAGCAAATTGTCTTTATTTGTATGAATTAATCCTTATAAAAGGATTATAAGTCAAAAGAAGTAATTAAAGGTAAAAAAGTAAATTAACTCATGACATGTGGCAAGTGGAGAGTAAATTGTCCTTATTTATAAGATTTAGTCCTTATATGTTTAATTCAATCTTTAAAAGATGTATTTGTTAAATCATCTTTGGTCAATAACTTATATGTAATTTGTTATAAATTAAATTATACTATAAATTTAAGAATGAAAAAACAGTGTGAAATAAGAAAGTAAACTAAAATCTATGTGAAACTCTCTCACTGAATTTTATTTTCTTCACTGGCAAACGAAGCCATTTTACAGAGTTTAGTCTCGGGCTGATCACCCCCAAAACAAAAAGACATTAACATCTCAAATATGAGTCAATCTAGTTGCGACCGTTTTATCCCTTTTCACTCTGAACCTTGAGCTACTGCAATGGCTGAGAGCACAGAACCAACGAAGACATTGCGGGAGGCAGAGAAGAAGAAAGAGCAGAGCTTGCCATGTTTGGAGGCTGATCTGGCTTCATACCACCATGGCCTCCTCGATCAGGAACAAACAAATCACCCAGATCCATGGATTTTGAACATTTACCAGTGCTTCCAAATTGTATTAGCTTTTTCTCTCTCCTCCGCCTTTGATTGCATACTTTGAGTGCTACATGCAAAACCCAGATCTTAGAATACCGACTTCATAACTAAGAACGCCAAATCATAATACAATCCATTGCAAGAAACGGGAACCAAGAACACCGAAAAGATTTAAGATCCCAATAACAAATTGATCATACAGTATGGGGTGAAGGGGAGAGGGGGAGAGAATACACCTGGAACCGATTTACTATTTCTTGGGTAAAATACCTGCAACTGATAAACAAGATCTGAGTCATCAGTCAAAATCCATTCTTGAAACAAAAACAGATATGAGAATAGGTTAGAAACTAGTTGACGAAACCGGAGGATGCCAACTGATGATTGTAAAAGTAGAAAACAATGAAAGCATGCTTTGAATTGAAGATAAACACAATATTCATAATTTTATGCAGAAGACTTTCCATAAAGTGGAGGTGAGGCTAAAGTTTGAGCAAGTTTGAGACTTTGAGTTTTTCTGCTTCTCCTTGCCAAAGACTAATAAGATGATGGTCGGTACTCACTACTCAAATCGCAACAATCCGATACCCATAACCTGATTCCACAAAGATTGCTTAGACAAATTTACTTTTGAAAAGCCGACAGGCCAGTAACAACTAAGGCAGCACATATACTATAAATATGGCTTTACTTCTCCACTGTCGTTCAAACCATCGATCAATCACTCACAGAGTAAACTTGTTACAGAAAACTTTGCAGTTAATTAGTTACGTACATATAAAGCAACAATGGCTTTGACTGTCTCCAACAACAAGATGAACATGTTCCTCAATGTGGCTCTTGTGCTCTGTCTTTTCCTCATCATCTCCTCCGTTGAGAGCAGAAAACTCATCAGTGGTAAGCAATTATCTATAGATAAGGCTAAAGTTTTATCTTATTATTGATCGCTGATTTCTAGATTCAAAATGTATGTCTCGCTATAACAACTAGGGATAAATATTAGCTTAATTCTTGAGAAAAAAAAAATAACCTACGTGTTTTGAATATAAATTTTTTAGTATTTCCTGATAACCATCTATGACATGAGGTTATAAAACCTTGACCAATCATTGTACATTTAATCATGGAGTAACAAATCAGAGGCTGCCACTCAGATTTGGTTATCTACCTCACCTACTATGTATCTTCTTCTTTTTTAAGGTAAAAGATACTGAGCTTTATTAAATTAAGTAGGAGGGAGAAGCTCCTTTTGTACAAGGTCTGTGATGCAATCAGGCCCGTGATTCACCCAGTTGTTACATTGTTGAGATTCAAAGGCTAAATTAGCTAACCTATGTGCAACCTTATTGCATGTTCTGGGAGCAAAACACACCTTGACTTGTGGCATACGTCTTAAGGTGTTCCGGATGTCTTCAACTAAAATTCCATGTTCAGAAAGGATATGTACAGCTCTTTGGCAATCTGTCTCAACAAGGACCGAGTGAGTACGCTGTTGTTACACAAATGCCAGTCCGGTTTGAATAGTAAGAAGCTCTACCTGCAAACTAGCATACTGAACAGCAGATTGAAAAGCAACAACTACAACTCCATTGGGAGTTTAGAAACTCCCCCCCCCCCCCCCCCCCCCAATTCCACCTCGTGTTAATTGAGAGATGAAGGCTCCATCGACGTTGAGTTTGAGGTTGTGCCCAGAAGCAGGCCTCCATACTTGGGTACTTCGGTGGCTAGGTGTAGTGTCAGTGCTGGTTGCCCTCTGAAACTCTTCCAACCATGTCATAGTACTGAAGAAAATGTCAGCTGATGTACGTGTTGTGCTCTCCCATAACATGGTATTTCAATTTTTCCAAAGGCCCCAGATGAGCATCGTTAGCTTCTCAAAGACCTCGGCTTTGAGACTCACAGCTTGGCTCAACATCCATTCTTTGAAAGGAATTTGAGGAATGAGAGAATGTTGAAGGTAAAAAGGAGCTTGGGACAACAAAGTATAGGTTGTGGGACACTTATAGAAGGTATGATATGTGTCTTCAATCTAGTGATCACATAGAGGGCAGTTGAGTAATCCATCATAACCCTTTGTAGTGAGTCTTTCTCTTGTAGGCAGCAGGTTGCAGCAGGCCCTGCAAACACAAATTTTAACTTTTCCAGGTACCTGAGCTCTCCAAAGTTTTCTCCACAGTTCCTTAAAAGGATCACCTGTGGAAGTCGATGCAAGAGCATTGCCAAGAACATGTTCCCTAGCAATCCAATACGCACTCTTTACCATGAACCAACCACGCTTATCCAAATTCCAATATTGCTTGTCAGGAATGCCATGTCGACCTAGAGGAATGCTGAGGATTTGAGTGGTAACAATGGGGTGAAAAGTAGCATGAATAATATCTGGAATCCACTGTCTTGTCTGGAAATCAATCAAGTCTGCCGCATACTCAACAGCTGATTCAGATGGTTTCTGAATGCGGGATTGTGGGCAGTTTGGAACCCACTGAACATGCCATATTCGAATATTTACCCCATCTCCAACTCGCCATCGAATACCAGCCTTCAATACTGATCTTCCAGCAAGAATACTTTTCCAAGAGAAGGAGGGTGCATCTCCGAGATCCGCTTGCCAAAACTCACAATTTGGAAAGTACTTTGCTTTGTATAATCGAGCTATAAGTGATGAAGGATTTGTAACAAGTCTCCACCCCTGTTTAGCTAACATAGCAACATTATAAGCATAAATATTTTTAAAACCCATACCTCCTTCATGCTTGGTAAGACAGAGCCTCTCCTAACTTCTCCAATGGATTTTCTTTCTGTCATTTGTGTCACCCCAAAAGTAAGAAGCACAAAGCTTGTGTATATCATCACAGAGAGTCTTTGGTAATAGGTAACAATTCATAGCATAAAGTGGCATGGTTTGAGCCACTGCTTTTATCAAAATCTCCTTGCCAGCACAGCTTAGAATTTTTGCCTTCCAATTTTCAAGCTTCTTGGATAATTTTTCCTTGATGTAGTGAAAAATATGAGTCTTTGACTTACCAAATCGTAATGGAAGGCCCAAGTATCAATCATGCTCCTTCTCACATTTGACTTCTAACAAGGCAGCAAGCATTTCCTGAGTTTTTTGAAAGTTAACTTTCAGTCCAGAAGCTCTTTCATAGGTGTTCAAAATATTTCTATAAATGAGACACTCCTCTACAGTAGTTGCACCAAATAAGATGCTATCATCAGCTAAAAATAGGTGGTGAAGTATTGGAGCCTGAGGACACATCTTCAGACCCTGAATTGCTCCAGACTCAACCGCTTGTGAAATCAAAGCAGATAAACCTTTTGCACATAAAATAAAGAGATATGGCGAAAGAGGATCGCCCTGTCGGATGCCCCGAGTTGAGAAAATTGTGTCAGAGGGTTCACCCTGAATGAGCAAAGCATAACTAACTGAAGTGACACAGCTCATCACCATATTTACCCATTTGGAAGAAAAACCAAGCTTTACTAACATGGCTGAAAGAAACGGCCATTCCAATCTGTCAAAAGCCTTGCTTATATCTAACTTGAGAGAGAAGAAACCTTCCTCATGCGACTTGAGTTTATGCATGAAGTGGGCTGCTTCAGTAGACACCAGAGTATTATCTAAAATCAACCTGCCAGGTACATAGGCACTTTGAAGAGGAGAGATGATTTCAGGGAGCCACTTTTTTAAACGATTGGCAATGACCTTGGAACTGATTCTGTAGATCACATTACACAAGGCAATAGGTCTAAAATGTGAGGCAATAGTAGGAGATTTTACCTTTGGAATTAGGCATATGTGAGTGAAGTTGGAATCCCTCCAAATATCTCCATGCTCCAAGAAGTTTCGAATAGCAACACATACATCGAAGCCAACAATATGCCAATATTTTTGAAACAAAACAGGAGACATGCCATCCGGTCCTGGACTCTTGAATGGGTGCATCTGGAACAAGGCTGCCTTTATTTCCTCATTCGAATATGGCAAAAGCAAGTCATCATTCATAAGTTCAGTTACCTTTAATGGAGTAGCTCGGAAAACCTCTGAAATGGCATAATCATCCACTCCTTCAGAAGTAAATGTCATGTTGTAAAAATCCATCAAGAGTCTCTTTATCTTATGAGGATGGTTAGTCCAAATTCCCTCCTCGAATAGTATTTCTACTCTTCCTATTTGAGGCCTTACGATAGAAGTAGGCCGAGTTTCGATCTCCATCTTTTAACCATACAGCCCTTGATCTTTGCCTCCAGTATTTTTCCTGTATGGATAGCAGTTGACTCTGCCTACTATGCAGCATTCTTTATTCTTCATATTGCCATGGGGAATAAGGTTGCCTCATAATGTCATGTAACTTCTCTTGGATTTCTCGAAGCTCAAGCTTATGCTTTTGAAATTTAACAGCATGCCACTGCAGGAGTTGTTGACCTATGGAATTAATCTTAGACTCCATTTGCTGCAACAAGTTCCCGGTCAAAGGAGTAGACCAATTTTGTTTAATAATACTCGTGCACCTCTCATGACCATACCAGCATTCTTCAAAGCGAAAGCGCATGCTTCCACGTCGAATCTGTACATGTTCAGCCCTTACCTCTATTAACATAGGATTATGGTCAAAGTCCGATAGGGGTAAAGTAAGCGTTCTGCTTAACGGAAAAAGACTTTTCCAGGCAGCCGAACAGAAGCTGCGATCCAATCGTTCCTTCGTGAACTTGTTAAACCAAGTATAGCGACATCCATAGAAACCCATATCCACCAAGCTAGCAGCAGCCATAGTGTTTCGAAACTGAGCCACAGGAGCAAAAGCTTGGGAAGGACCACCAGATTTGTCAGCTCGTGTCAGCAGTTCGTTAAAATCCCCGGCCATCAACCACGATAAAGAACAAACTTCCGATGCTAGGGTTTCAATTAGATCCCATGTTTTGTGTCTATCTTCTCTGGCAGCGAAGCCATACACACCAGTAAATCTCCAGATCTTTCCAGTTTCTATCTCTCTAACCTCTGCATCAATGTGATGCGGAGATTTAGAACGCAGGTCTACATGAAGATCATGACTCCACATCAGAGCAAGGCCCTGTGAATCTTTCTCTTTTTGAAAACAAATATTATTCTCAAATCCAAGTCGAGATGTGAGGGAGTTTATCAAATTCGGAGTTGCTAGGCTTTCAGCCAAAAAAACCAGGAAAGGGCGCTTGGCCTGAACCAAATCAATCAATGCTCTTTGTGTTTCGAGGTTGACAATACCTCTGCAGTTCCAGAAGAGGACATTGCCCGGAATCATGGTGGTGCAAATGCAATTTATCCGGCCTTAGAGGCGTCGCTACCAAGTTAGGTGGCGCTTAGGGTTTATACACCACCTACTATGTATCTAGATAGTATACACCCACTATAAATTGGTGGTGATGTAGAGATGGTTTTCAAGGAAAAACCTGCTAATTTGGGTTGTAGAGAGTTCTGTTGTTTGGCTTTATTGTCTTGAATATGAAAGAGAATACCCTCTTTAGTCCCAAATTGCAACACACACTTATAGTTCAAACATCTTTCATATCATGAGCCAATATCGAATCAATGATTTACCATATTGTGATGTAAGTCTTTCATACTATGGAGCTCTTTCTCTTCATTTATGTGTGGTTTTGATTTATTTTTCTTGTTTTGTTGTTATCAATCTTTGATAACAATTTGAGACTTCTCTGTTTCTTCATCCAGTTGCATACATGTACATGTTATTTTCCTTTTATTGGTTTTTATTCGGATGGTATAGAATTCATTTGGTAAATTAAATTTGATATTTGCCCTCTTCTGTATGATTTAACAGTGGTTTTTTTCTCCTTCTTATGTGTGCTCTCTTATGTATGAAAAAATGTCATAAGCTTATGAACTTCTTTTCCCTCTTCATTATGTGACATTATTATTCAGGTCGTTTCTGTGAAAATTTTACAGTAAAGTTTCGATCAAACATTACATTTACCAAATAAAAAAACTTTCTGCATGACTTTAGATTTTATTCTTAGTATAAGGCATTTAAAACACATTGTACGAAGGTATAACATGCTTGTGTTCAAGACCAAGTGAGAAATGTTTTCCCCTAGCCTCTTCACCTTTCTATCATACCCCATAAGTTGGTTTGTTGATATCTCTCATGTCCAACTTGCATATCGTATGAAAAAACTAACTAAAAAATCATCTTTAGTGAATACATCAGTGAACTATTCAGTTGATTTCACAAGAGTTATGCAATTCAAAACTGCTTGATGAAATGTGTGCCAAAAACTCAAATGTCAATGTTCTTTTATTTGACTTGGTTCAGGATTATGAGCAGATATATTAACAGGTGCAGTATTATTATTGAATAGCCTGGTTGGTTGTTCTCCAAAGCTGCCAACTCGATTATTAACATTTGAAACTCTACTTAAAAATTTCATATTAACCAAATAAGAAAAAAAAAACCTTATAAATTCCAAGTGCGCTAGCTCTCTAATTAATTCTGCACTGAATGACTGAATCTAGATTTTAGAATGTCTAAAATAGCTTGAAGTAGGTCATTTATCATACCTTTGGTTGCACAGCCTACATCTCCCTAGGGATGATGTCTAGTTTCTTGGGATACAACAAAACAAAACAACTTCTAGGAGTAGGGTGTAGAAAACTGTAATGGTTGAAGCTTTTTTGACTAGCACAGTTTGGCCAGAAAAAAATTAAAAAATATATGATAGATGCAAAATGACAATTGCGTTGACCATTAGGATTCGGTCAAAAATGCTCGCATGGTGCACGTGTGAGTACTTTTTGAAATTCGCATTTATAAATATACCATTCTTGATGATTCATATATGGTATCAATATCTACCAAAATGTTGAACGAAAATCAGTTTTGTGTGTGCCTAATCAAACTAGGAGTAGTAATAGGAGAGAAGGTTCTATAATTCCTAGTTCTACTTGGATTAAGTTCCCTTATAACATTAGAACATGTACTTTGTAATCCCTATATATAGGGCTCCTATTCTCAATAATAAGATACAATTCTCTCATCAATCTCTCTTGAATTCTCTTTTACTTAAACACGTTATCAGCACGAGTTCTAACCACAAAACAAAAACCAAAACCCGAAAACTCTTCTCACCAAAAACTGCCGCAGCTCCTAACTGGTGCTAGCCACCATTTGCAACCTGCCCCACCCGCGCACCCAGCGCTACGCCCCCCTGCGCTCCCTGCTATTCGTCTGCTCTCTCGTGCGCCTGCAGCACTGCACCGCTGCCCTGCTGCCCTTGCAGCTTTGCCACAACGCAGCTAGCATCGCTAGCTTTCAGACGTCCGCCTGCTACTCTCAGCCTCATCTTCGGCAGCTACTACTTGCTGCTGCCCATACACTTGTCGAACACCACCGAGCCATACAAGGCCCCCCTCCATTGATCAACAATCATCCAAGCTTCATAAGTTCAAGAATCAAAGTTTCAAGCTTCAATTAACCAAGTAAGTATTTACATTAAAGTTACCGCTTTTGAAATTTAATTTCCTCCTTCTTTTTCTTCAGGGACTTGCAACCTCCCTTCTTCTACATCCCACCTTTCTTATAACGTGGGTTTGATTCTTGCAAAGCGGAATCGTGGGGATTCACGCTAAGCTTCGTAGACAGCTTCCCCCCTTCATCATGGAGAGAAAGATTCTTGCCCCGAGCTTTCCTATTTTTCTTTTTGGCTTTCTCGCGTGCGCCGGATTGTCTTGTATCGTTGGACATCTCAGACCAATTAAACAAATTCCTATTTTTTAGTAGAATTCTAAAACTTCGAAACCGACTGGTTTCACAGATGGAACCCCATTGGGAGACTCAGTGTTTTCCCCCTTCACTAAAACTTACTAAGAGCGTTCGTAAGACTTCAGACTAAGAGCGTCCGTAAGCATCGATTTATGACCATATAAACATCATTGTTTCGGTCTAATCCAATCATTCTTGGAAATCGATTTCTTGGTAGCATAGCTCAAAAATCTTATTATTTAGTTGTCGTGGAAGTTTTAACTCCAAAACTAATATATTTCTTCTTCTTATTTCAAGATGTCGAAGCCGAAGCTTGACTTTCCTATACTTGACTCAACTGGCTCAGAATATCATAGTTGGGTCACGGATGTTGAGAACCACCTCACTTCAAAAGGGATCCTACCCGTAATTCAGGCACCAAACCCTGTGCTTATGTTTGAGCGTACGGCTACAAATAATGTCACCGCTCTCATCTTGATGAAACACCACATGGATAAATCACTCCGATTGGAATACATGGAAATCAGGGATGCTAGGGAATTATGGGTTGCGCTAGAAGAGTGATTTGGTAATGTCAAGGACACCCTCCTCCCCGACTTGAAAGTTCAATGGAGCAATCTACGATTCGCCGACTTCAAGTCCGTAGCTGAATATAATTCAAAAGTTCTACGCCTCAAAACAATGTTGGGATTCTGTGGACAACTTGTCACAGAGCAAGAGCTAATTGAGAAAACTCTCTCCACATTTCCCGTCTCAGCAATTTTGCTATCAAAGCAATATCGAACCGAATACAATACTGGATGGATCACGAGGTTTCATCAACTAATTAATGTTATGTCTGTAGCTAAAAAACATGATAATATTCTCGTGAAGAATTATAATTCAAGGCCTATCGGAACTAAAAGCGTTCAAGAGGCGAATTATAATAATGCACCCAAAAGAGGGCGAAAGGAGCGGAACCCTCAAAATAAGGGACACAACGGACGTTTTGGTCCATATAACTGCCCTACAAAGGAAGGTAATCGTCAGAATGAAGGACGAACACATGGCAACACATGGCAACGTGGGAGAGGAGGCCGTGGGGCTCCAGGATGTGGTGGAGCCGCCCAAGGCAGTGGGAATGGCGCCAACTCCTCTTGGGGACGCCACCCAAGTGCAAACAATGCACCTCAATTAAAGGGAGGCAATCACAATGACGTGTGTCATCAATGTGGATCAAGTGAGCATTGGTTCAAGCAATGCAATGCAATGCAAGCAAACAATTAGCTGCGCATTACAAGGCATACAGAGACTTTAGAGAGCATGAAGCCTATCTTGCCGAATAAGAAGATGGTGATGATGCCAACGTCAATCTCACTATAGCGGACTTCAAATCTGACAAAGTATTGCACAAGGATGCTACATATTTTGATTAGTATAATCCTTTATTTTTCCCAAGAATTATGTAATGGCAATATGCCTTAGTCAATAAATGACATTTTTGTATTAACTCTTTCTTATGTGGCTCATCCAATGAAGTATGATGTCTAGGAAAGTAATTGAGATTAGTGGTACTTAAGGGAGCCTCGCTCCACTGACATCTCTCTCTACTTCCCTGGTCATATTTGATTGGAGTTACCAAACGGATAGAGTAACTACGATTTTTCTAAATTTGATTTTTATTTTGGATTAGACTTTGGAAACTTTGATGTAATCATTGGCTATTATTAATAAAGTATTGATTTATTTTCAATGTCTTGGACATATTTTCATTTCGAACTTTATTATTTTTCAGTATGTTTCCCGGAGAGCTAGAATGCCTTATGGATAGTGCAACTATACATACCATCCTTCGAAATAGGCAACTATTTCTATGGATGACGCCTTCTCAATCTTCTGTGACTACGATGGCTGGATCATCTCAATTGATTCATGGTAAAGGACCAGCCCAATTTATGTTGCCAAATGGCACAACTTTAAATGTCACCGAAGCTCTTTATGCTCTTAGGGCAAGAAGAACCCTATTGAGCTTCAAAGATATAACAGCCAATGGTTTTCATGTGGAAACACATTGTGAGAATGGACAAGAGTTCCTTTGCATCACCTCTAATGACTATGGACATAAAAGAGTCTTAGAGAAACTTATGTGTCGATCTAGTGGGTTGTATGCAACCACTATTCAAATAATTGAATCCAATCATGTTATGAGAGATGATTTATGGGATTCTGACACATATAGGCTTTGGCACGACCGTTTGGGACATCCAGGTTGTGATATGATGATCCGTATATTAAAGACTTCACACGGACATCCATTTTTCAGAACGAAAACCCAAAAGAGCCCATGCACCTCACGGCACCGTTCACCCCCAAAACCGGTCATCCTTAGCCTGCACCGCCGTCCCCCTGCGGCCCAAGGATGGCTTTGACGCCACCAATGTTCTTTCAACTCCAAATTTTACTTCTAAAGTCCATTGTGACTTCATGGCTCAACCAAAATCCTCATTGCTTGTTTCTAAAGCCTATCATTCGTTCTGCAAAGCCTGCTCTTTAGCAAAATTAAGATCGAGACCATCCTATGCAAAGGACACTAAAGAAAATATACCATTCTTGCAAAGAATCCAAGGTGATATTTGTGGACCTATTCAACCACCATGCAGACCATTTCGATATTTTATGGTGTTGGTTGATGCATCGACACGCTGGTCACATGTCATGCTTTTGTTCACAAGGAACACTGCATTTGCTAAACTCCTAGCACAAATTATTAAGTTAAGGGCTCACCACCCTGATCATCTATTAAGTCTATAAGATTAGACAATGTTGGGGAGTTTACATCAAAAACTTTTGATGATTATTACATGTCCATTGGGATTGAAGTTGAACATCTAGTTCCTCATGTTCACACCCAAGATGGTCTCACAGAAGCCACCATTAAACGACTACAAATGGTCGCAAGGGCATTGGTAATGCACACCAATCTCCCTATTTCTACTTGGGGCTATGCAATATTACATGCAGCTGTGCTTATTCGTCTGAGGCCCATTACCACTCAACCCTTCTCTGCATCCCAGATGGTGACTGAGTATGAGTCTGATGTCTCACACTTACGCATATTTGGGTGTGCAGTTTATGTGCCAATTGCGCCGCCACAGGGTACGAAAATAGGCCCTCAACAACGATTAGGCATTTATGTTGGACATGATTCTCCAATAATTTTCCTCTACTTAGAACCCTTAACAGGCAATGTCTTTACCGCTAGATTTACGGATTGTCACTTTGATGAGATAGTCTTCCCGTCGGTAGAGGGAGATAAGAACATAAATGTTCAACAGGAACGACAAGTCTGTCCCCACTCTGTCTCATCTTGATCCCCGAACCGTACAGTCCGAAATTGAAGTGCGGAGAATTCTCGATCTTCATAATGTAGCAGAATCGATGCCTGATGCGTTTTTTGATATCGCTAAAGTGACGAGATCACATATACATGCTGCAAACGTGCCTGCAAGGATTGATGTCCCTAAAATTAGAGGACATGACGCCATCTCAAGGGCAACTGAGCATGGCGCCAATGTCCCCTCTCACAGTGATGGTGACGCGCGTTATGGCTAGGCCCATGGCTCCTGCCAGGAAGTGCGGGAGGCCCGTAGGTTTGATGGATTCTCGCCCAAGAAAGAAAGCGAGTTTGGCACAAAATAATCCATTAATCATCGATGTAAATAATCCATCTCATGAGAATATTCCGGCTTATGGTTATATCCAAGAGACATCATTGGGGGACGCTCCAATGTCAGAACCAATTCCAGAGAATAGAGAGATCTCTATAAATTACACTAGTGTACATGAGATGATGGATAGAAATTCTATGGCTATTGATGATGCATTTGCATATCATGTTGCAAAGGGAATTATAGAATATGATGATGTCGAACCTCGCTCTGTCGAAGAATGTCAACGATCATCGATGTAAATAATCAATCTCATGAGAATATTTCGGATTATGGTTATGTCCAAGAGACATCATTGGGGGACGCTCTAATGTCAGAACCAATTCCAGAGAATAGAGAGATCTCTATGAATTACACTAGTGTACATGAGATGATGGATAGAAATTCTATGGCTATTGATGATGCATTTGCGTATCATGTTGCAAAGGGAATTATAGAATATGATGATGTTGAACCTCGCACTGTCGAAGAATGTCAACGAAAAGCGGATTGGCCTAAAATGGAAAGATACGATCCAGCCTGAATTGGATTCACTAGCAAAGACACAGGTATTTGGGCTTATAACGCAAACACCCCTAGATATAAAACCTGTTGGCCATAAATGGGTCTTTGTTAGAAAGCGTAATGAGAAAAATGAGGTGGTTAGATATAAAGCCCGCCTCGTGGAGCAAGGTTTCTCACAACGCCCTGGAATTGACTATGAGGAGACATATTCTCCCATAATGGATGTTATAACGTTCTGCTACCTTGTCAATTTGGTAGTTTCTGAAAAACTTGACATGCAGCTTATGGATGTGGTTACCGCATATCTCTATGGGGATCTAGATTCATAGATATATATGAAGGTTCCAGATGGACTTCAACTACCCAAATCAAGTGGCTCTAAACCATGGAGCGCTTTTTCAATAAGATTAAAACGCTCACTATATGGATTAAGACAATCCAAACGGATGTGGTATAACCGTCTAAGTGATTACTTGATTGGAAAGGGATATATTAATAATGAAATATGCCCATGCATGTTCATTAAAAGAACAAGTTCCAGATTTGCAATCGTAGCAGTTTATGTCGATGACATGAACCTAATTGGAACTCTAGATGAGTTAAAGGATACTGCTACATATTTGAAATCCGAATTCGAGATGAAAGATCTTGGGAAAACACGGTTTTGTCTCGGTTTAGAACTCGAGCACTGTAGTGATGGGATTCTGATTCATCAATCTGCATATACTCAGAAAATTCTAAGGTGCTTTAATGAAGATAAAGCAAAGCCTGTGAGTACTCCCATGATCGGCCGTAGTCTTGAGCCTGGAAAAGATCAGTTTCGTCCAAAGGATGAGGACGAAGAATCATTAGAGGCCGAAGTGTCCTATTTAAGTGCAATAGGCGCATTATTGTACTTAGCTCAATGCACAAGACCGAACATCTCATTCGCTGTGAACTTGTTAGCTCGTCATAGCTCTGCGCCAACACGCCGCCATTGGATTGGTGTAAAGACAATCTTTCGATACCTACGAGGTACGATTGATATGAGCTTATTCTATCCCTATAGAGAGAAAAGGAATGACGGAAATTTGGAATCGGACCCCAAGAGGCAAAAAGCCACCATCCAAGAATTGGCTGCCGGCCATGTTGCCGTCGCCGTCCAATGTGGCTGGTGTCTCCCTACTCCCCTCCATCAAAACGACAATGATGTTTTGATGGGTTTTGCTGATGCAGGGTACCTCTCTGACCCTCATAAAGGTCGCTTCTAAACGGGTTATATGTTTACCATGGGAAGTACTGTGATATCTTGGAGATCTACAAAACAGACCTTAGTTGCTACTTCCTCAAATCATGCAGAGATTATTGCTCTACATGAAGCCATGCGTGAATGTATATGGCTAAGGTCTGTAATTAGATACATTCAAGGAAGTTGTGGTTTGAAGTCTACCACAGATGAACCTACATGCATTTATGAGGATAATGCAACTTGTACTGAACAAATGAAGTTAGGTTTCATCAAGGGCGACAACACCAAGCATATATCGCCTAAATTCTTTTATAATCAGCAACAACAATCACTTCTAAATATTGAAGTGAATCAAATCCGATCAGAGGATAATGGAGCGGACTTATTCACTAAGTCATTACCTAAATCCACCTTCGAGAAACATGTGAAGAGCATCGGATTGAGAAAGTTATCCGAATTCCCATGATTGTAGCAATCAGGGGGAGATATCGACATCAGAGAGAGTTATGATGTCTACATGTTCGATCTCGAAGAGTAGAGGACGTGTTGTACTCTTTTTCTCCTCCTCGAGCGTGTTTTTGTCCCACAAGGTTTTTCACTCAAGCAAGGTTTTTAACGAGGTAACGGATGAAACATCATCACTAAGTTTGAGCGGCACAAGGGGGAGTGTTGAAGGAAAATCAGTTTTGTGTGTGCCTAATCAAACTAGGAATAGTAATACGAGAGAAGGTTCTAGAATTCCAAGTTCTACTTGGATTAAGTTTCCTTGTAACATTAGAACATGTACTTTGTAATCCCTATATATAGGGCTCCTATTCTTAATAATAAAATACAATTCTCTCATCAATCTCTCTCGAATTCTCTTTTACTTAAACCCAAAATGCAATAATTAATGGCCAGTTGGCCGGTGGATTTCTTGCAGGCCTTTGTTTTTTTTTTTTTTTTTCTCTTTATATATCTCTAACTTTCTTCTCAAAGGAAATATCATTTTTCAACTCCAAAGGGGTGACCAATTACTTTGTATGATCTCAGCCATGGAGGAAATCAAAACTAAGCCAAATTTTTTTTTTTTTTGTGTGGCCAAAGTCAAAGGTTAAGAGAGGCAGGGAGTCACCTTAACCTTTGAGAATTTATTGAAGAAGAAAGAAAAAATACAAAGGGAGGGGGAACAAAAGCCAAAATATCCTATACCAAACATAAATCAGCTATAGGAAAAAAACAAACTAACAAAAACGGAAATTCAGCATTCCCAAACGGTCACTCTGATAATGTCTGTCAATAAAAGGAGGAGCTAGGTCCCATCAAGTCAGATCACTAGAAGTCGCACCGTAATTCGCTAATGCATCTGCAACGTGATTCCCTTCCCGAAAGATATGTGAAGATCGGAATTGCATTTGAGAAATACGATATAAGCAATTACCCCACTCAATACGAATCTGCCAAGGCGCTAAATCCGGGGACTGCAGAAAGTTTAGTACTAGGGAAGAGTCAACTTCTAACCATATATGCTTCTAGTCCCTTACCCAAGTTAGCTCAATAGCCTTAATGATAGCCATTACCTAAGCCGAAATTGATTTCTCATGAAGCAACCTTCAACAGGACAAAGACGAGATTGTTTAGGAAGCTGGAGGAGCTTACCACCATATGTGGGATTATTGCATGTGTTTTTATATATGATGTTACATCTAACAAGATGGAT
This sequence comes from Rosa chinensis, assembly GCF_002994745.2. NCBI lineage: Eukaryota > Viridiplantae > Streptophyta > Magnoliopsida > Rosales > Rosaceae > Rosa > Rosa chinensis. The sequence goes on along the minus strand of NC_037094.1, from coordinate 57,693,834 downwards.
GTGTGGCCTTCTCCAGAGTTAGCATCTTATCTACTCGTGCTTGTGCTAAAGAGAGAATTGCAAGCACTACGAAAAAAAAAACACTTGAAAGAAGCAGCTTTTGCGGGAATACTTGAGAGGTAAGCGTCTACATGGCTTAAGTCGTGAGAAATTGTCAGAGTTAGGCCAAGCAATTGATGAACAACTTAATGCCATCGAGAACAGAAAAGTGGTCCTTAAGGGCGGTCAAATTGATGCTGGAAAAGATTTTATTCAGATGGTCGATCTAGGTGATGAAAGTGGCGTCTCTGATAGTAATCGAGGATAATTTAGTTTCTATTTGGGAAAGAATAATAAAGACCCTTAAAAATAAATGTCCTAATAAGAGATGCAAGCATTCTTCTTTGTATTTTTCCAAATGTAATTCTCGGTTTCTCATTTACCTGAATAAATGCAGTTTCTTAAATACAGGTGATTTGGATTAAGATAACTGTTGTTCGGTTTTTTTTTTTTTTTTTTTTTTTGGTGGAAAGAAGAATCTTTATTAGAACAATTCCTTTGCAATGTTGTTCAGATAGTAGCTTGACCAGAAGAGCATATTTGACTAGCAGGAATTAAGATCACTAGGAAAGTCATTTTGTGCCTGTGTTTGGAGCTTTTTTCTGAACTTCATTAGGAGATCTGATCTGATGTGGAAGTTGACCAACTTATCAAATTTAGGCTTCTAAAAACCAAAGACTTGTATACCGTTTCAACTTAGATCAACTAAATGACGTACTGTGCGTAGTCAAAATAAAGAAATTAGATTGAAGATTCTACATAAATTTATTGCATCTATGTTTCATGCTCAAATGTAACAAATTTTAATTGCAAAAAAATGTAGTTCATCGAATAGTATTTGAGGAAAAAAAATAATTTAATTCATTGAACCGTTACTTGTGAATTGAAAGTAGAGGACTAACCATATGTCTAAATTCAACTTTTCTTAGAAATTTGCAGAAGGATTAAGCCATTAAGGATGTTCTTGGCATTAAAGTTGTACATCTATATAGATTTACATCCTCTTTTCTCTACTATTTTTGAAGAGCAGAATGATAAGATCAATCAATGGTTTTTCACTGGCTTTTGTATTAATTTTGCGAGTCCAGATGATTTGAAAGTAACTAAGTTTTTTACTGAAATGATTTCAAAGTAGTTAAAACTGTGTATATTCAAAGTTCAACCAAATTGGAGTACATTTCATAAGGTATCAATGTTCCTCAGAGACTCCGTCACTCAGCTCGTGAAGCCTGGATGCACATACCTTACTAGAGTTACTTCCAAACAATTGATTTCGATCCAATTAGGCTCAAATTTGTGACTTCCACTGTTTCTTGCTTTACCTTATTTAAGAGATTAAAGACTTGTAACTAATTTGCTAGCTACAAACAACTTGTATGAAACAAAGAACAAATCAAACTAAGCCAATGAATGAAAAAAAAATTCTGAAGTTTGAGAACACTAAGAAAAGTAAGGGAGCGAAACTAAAAGGTACTGTTAGGAACTCAAAGTCTTCAGTGCAGCTTGAAGTTTCTTATCAACCAAGCATTTGTAACCCATCATTAGCTTGAAGGTTCCCCTTAAAATCTCTATCTCCACTGGCTTACTATATAAAGTAGGGATTGCATCATTCAATCTATTCAGACCCCAAAAAAAAAAAAAAAATTTGACAAAACTATTGTAGGAGAATTGTAATTGTGTTTATTATTGATAATAGGAGCCCTTTATATAGGGTGTTACAATGTACACAATAGGTAATAGAATCCGAATACAATTGAATACCTAGAACACTTTTCTATTACAACTCTAAACCCTAGTTTGTAGAGGCACACATTATGTCGACATCCTTCAACACTCCCCTTTGTGCCGCTCAAACTTAGTGATGACGCTTTGATTGTTGCCTCGTTAAAAACCTTGCCAGATAACAAAACCCTGTGGGACAAAAATAACCCTGGTCGAAGGACAAAAAGAGCACAACACGTCCTTCACTCTTCGAGATCGAACATGTAGACATCATACCTCTCCCTGATGTCAATATCTCCCCCTGATTGCTACAATCATGGGAGTTCGGATAACTTTCTTAATCCGATGCTCTTCACATGTTTCTCGAAGGTGGATTTAGGTAACGACTTAGTAAATAAGTCCGCTACATTATCCTCTGATCGGATTTGGTTTACTTCAATATTTAGAAGTGCTTGTTGTTGCTGATTGTAAAAGAACTTAGGCGATATATGCTTGGTGTTGTCGCCCTTGATGAAACCTAATTTCATTTGCTCAATACAAGCTGCATTATCTTCATAAATGCATGTAGGTTCATCGATCTGTGGTAGACTTCAAACCACAAGTTCCTCGAATGTGTCTAACTACAGACCTTAGCCATATGCATTCTCGCACAGCTTCATGTAGAGCAATAATCTCTGCATGATTTGAGGAAGTAGCAACAAGGGTCTGCTTTGTAGACCTCCAAGATATCGCAGTGCTTCCCATGGTAAAGACATAACCCGTTTGGGAGCGACCTTTGTGAGGGTCAGAGAGATACCCTGCATCAACAAAACCCATTAAGCCATCGTTGTTTTTTTTATGGAGGAGAGGAGGGGCACGGAAGGTGGCGTTTTGCCTCGTGGAGTCCGATCCCACACTTCTGTTATTTCTCTTCTCTCTGTAGGGATAAAACAAACCTATATCAATCGTACCTCTCAGGTATCGAAAGATTGTCTTTACACCAATCCAATGGCGGCATGTTGGAGCATAACTGTGTCGGGCTAACAAGTTCACAGCGAATGAGATGTCCGGTCTTGTGCATTGAGCTAAGTACAACAATGCGCCTATTGTACTTAGATGAGGCACTTCAGCCTCTAATAAGTCTTCGTCCTCATCCCTTGGACGAAACGGATCTTTTTCAGGCTCAAGACTACGACTGATCATGGGAGTACTCACAGGCTTTGCTGTATCTTCATTAAAGCGCCTTAATAATTTTTGAGTATATGCTGACTGATGGATCATAATCCCATCACTACGGTGCTCGATTTCTAGTCCGAGATAAAACTGTGTATTCCCAAGATCTTTCATCTCAAATTTGGATTTCAAGTAATTAGCAGTTTCCTTTAACTCATCTAGAGTTCCAATTAGGTTCATCTCGTCGACATAAACTACTACAATTGCAAATCCGAAAGTTGTCCTTTATATAAACACGCATGGGCATATTTCATTGTTCTCATATCCCTTCCCAATCAAGTAGTCACTTAGACAGTTATACCAACACTACCAGAAAAATGGTCTTTTACGGCCAGCAAAGAGCGCCGTAAAAGACATTTTACGGCACACAAAAATGCGCCGTAAATGGACATGCCGTAAAAGACAAAACTCTTTTACAGCGTGTTTCCAAAACGCCGTAAAAGACCTCACCAGCACGCAGTGAAAGACATAAAAGAGCGCCGTAAAAGAGTTTTAGAGATTCTTAATTTCAATTTTCAAATACAAAGAGCGCCGTAAATGATCAAATATGTGCGCCGTAATTGATATCAAAAGCATGCCGTGATTGATCTCAAAAGCACGCCGTAAAAGACAACAATGAACGCCGTAAAAGGGTTTGAGATTTTTTTATTTCATTTTGAAATAACAAAGCATGCCGTAATTGATATCAGAAGCACGCCGTAAATGTAGTTGTAGGATATATTTACAGCATGTAATATTTGCACCGATTTTTTTTTCCAGTAAATTTTGTGATACCATTTCAAAATCTATATAAATCTATACAATTTATTGAGATGAAAAGCGAGATTTGTTATGTCACATTACAAAATGTGAATTAATATGCCAACAACAATATTGTATAAAAACAACTTAATTAAACCAACAATTTATCATTACCGTCCTAAAATGTAAAACATTCTAGATTAACAAAGAGCATCCTAGATCAAAATCTTGAATCACTATAGCAGCAGCATTGAAGACCCTTCCAAAGACGAACAACCAGAAGTTCATCATCACTGGATAGCTAGCTTTTCAACCCCATGACTGACAATACTCTGAATTAAAAAAGCAGACGAATCAGTAAATAATACAACTACAATGAAATCATTTTTCTTAATGAACTGGTAGAAACCTACAAATTGGCAGATGGGGAAAGCCAAAATAACAACTTCAATAACTCTCTTAAAAGTGAAATTATTGTAGAGTGAAACAATTGGTAAACCCTGCAAATTCCACACTCATTGTCTGCGTGACTCATATACTATAAAAGTATAAACCACACTGTTTCAAACATGCCAGCCGCTAGTCCTCTAAAGCTAAATGTACAAATTTACCTAAAAACATCAGCAGCTGCCTGAGAATCAGCACCCATTGCAAGTCCAAGATTGGACCTTCTCACCAGAACCAAGAGAAATATAAGCACCTAGAATATGATCACACAAAAAAAAACAAGGCACATATCTTGTACATCCAAGAAATGATGCATGGACCAGTAGTTGTCTTAAACAGTGCAGACACAGAACTAAGTTTTGTATAAGTATTAAGATTTGGTGCATTCTTGAGTCAAACACCCTGAAATATAGTCAGGGCCAAAAACACAAAGTATATAAGACTTCAAGATATCAAGAGGTAAGAAGAAGACTTACTCCTAGGACTCTCGTAGGGTAGATATGTACCAGCTGCTGTAGAACCTGTGGAGGCAAAAAACAGAACAAGGAAAATAGCACACATAAGCTATGAAGCTAAGTGACCACTTTCAAAGGAAACAGGAAACTTGGAACTTCAAACAACCTCAATCACACCTGGTGTCGACATCACAATCTCGAGCTACATATCAAAAGATATACAAGTATTATAAAGCCATCATTGGTGATCCAAAATAAAAATAAACATTACAGTACTGCACATCTCCTAATTAATGCAACCACTCAGGGTTGCACACCCTGGCTCTCATTTGGTAAAATGCCTTAATTAGATTGTAGGTTAGCAATACAAACAAAGAGGAAGATAATTTGAGAATATATGTGGCTTATCTTCCAGAATGCAAACATCATGTATTATGCAGAGCTGCAAAACTAATATTGCCTCATTATGATACCCCTAAGAAATTCTGAAACAAACATTCAAAAATACAAGACACCCTAAGGATGGAAACGATTTACCAAATACCAGCTACCTGGGAGACTCAACAACCTGATTTTTATCTATTTGGGATCGATATCCTATAGGGGCTAGTAATGTCTTTCAGACAGTCCAAACTGATGCAACTATTTTATACCATGAAACATACACGAGCAATTACAAAACTCTAGTAGAACTTGGAGTAAAACAAGATTGGTAATTTATAGGACTCACTATCTTCCCCTGCTTGAACCATTCATCAGAAGGGCTTGGTCCATTTGAATACTTTCATGTCAAAAACTTCCTCAGTTACTAGTACTGAAAAACTTGGAAAGGCCATTTAGCAAATAAAAGAGGTAGTGGAAAAGAGAATAGGCACCTCCACTGAAAGACAAGCCATCACCCACTTGATAATCAACATCTATGTAATAATCCTGCCACAAAAACATGGTAACAAATCAATCAGATGTATAATCACATATCTTAAGGACCCCAAACGCTTGACCACCTCCAAAAAACTAAACAGATAGACCAATCAGAAACCCTAACCTATGAAATCAAACCAAACCAAAAGCGAAAGGGAAGGTACTCACCAGCCCCGAGTGGAGTTTGATAGACGGCCCGAGAGCACCGTCAGCGAACAGAAGTCATATCTCCACCGCAGCTTTCTCTATTGCAAAAACTACTTCAACCCCTAAAACCCAAACAAATACAACAAAATTAATCCAAAAACTGAACCATAGAGATAGAGATAGGGAAGCGGCGATGAGATAAAACCTCAAAATCCCTAAAAACCACCAAGTTTGAAGCTTTTGATTGAAAAATTAGATCAGGTAAATACAAACAGCGAAAGATACAGAGAAAGAAAGAGAAAGAGATAGCGGCCGGAGTACTGAGAGAGGACGGAGAGAGAAGCAATTGATGCATACACGTCCGGCGTTGGAAGCCTCGAAGGGCCGCGCAGAGCAAAGAAGAGAGAGAGACCCCAACTGAATTTGGGAGAGACATATTCACTCACCTAATGACAGGATTATTGGCTTCGGCCTTTAGATCGATGGGATGGCATTGAGCGAGGATGAAGAGAAGAAGAGGAAACGAGACGAGAGATGGAGAGTCTGAAGAGATCCGGGTTTGGCCTGAGTTTTTATCTTTTAAAAAAAAAATGTCAGAGTAAAAAGGTTTGGTGGGAAATTAGAATTTAGCTAAAAATGGCTGAGCGGGATTGTTAAGAAACACATCATTTACGGCACACATGAAAAACACGCCGTAAAAGACAAAAAATTAGTCTTTTACGGCGCACAAAAAAAACATGTCGTAAATGTAATATGTCATTTACGGCGCACATGAAAAGCATGCCATAAAAGACTAAAAATGGACGTCTTTTACAGCACACAAAAAAACACGCCGTAAATGACCGTCTTTTACGGCGCACACGATATGCACGCCGTAATTTGTGCGTCGTAAAAGACAAGTTTTCTAGTAGTAAACATCCGTCTGGATTGTTTCAATCCATATAGTGAGCATCTCAATCTTATTGAAAATGCGCTCCGTGGTTTAGAGCCACTTGATTTGGGTAATTGAAGTCCATCTGGAACCTTCATGTATATCTCTGAATCTAGATCCCTATAGAGATATGCTGTAACCACATCCATAAGCTCCATGTCAAGTTTTTCAGAAACTACCAAACTGACAAGGTAGCGGAACGTTATACGTTCATGACGGGATAGTATGTCTCCTCGTAGTCGATTCTGGGGCGTTGTGAGAAACCTTACGCCACAAGGCAGGCTTTGTATCTAACAACCTCATTTTTCTCATTACGCTTTCTAACAAGGACCCATTTATGGCCAACAGGCTTTATACTTGAGGGTGTCAGCATTATAGGCCCAAATACCTATCTCTTTATTAGTGAATCCAATTCAACCTCGATCGCATTTTTCCATTTAGGCCAGTCTGCTCTTCATTGACATTCTTCAACGGAGCGAGGTTCAATATCATCATGTTCTATAATTCATTGAGCGATAGAATATGCAAACACATCATCAAGGATAATAGAGTCTCGACTCAACGTCTCATGTACACTAGTGTAATTCATGGAGATCTCTCTATTCTCTGGAATTGGTTCTGGCATTGGAGCGTCCCCCAATGATGTCTCTTGGACATAACCATAATCCGGAATATCTTCATGAGACGGGTTATTTATGTAGATGATTAATGGATCTTTTTGTGCCAAACTCGCTTTCTTTCTCGAGTGAGAATCCATCGAACCTTTGGGCCTCCCACGTTTCCTTGCTGGGAGCCCGGCCTGGGCTACATTGCCATCACCATTAGTGGTGGCAGCGCCATGCTCAATACCCCTAGGGTTGGCGCCATGTCCATTATTTTTAGGGACATCAATCCTTGCAGGCACATTTGTAGCAGGTATGTGTGATCTTATCACTTTAGCGATATCAGAAAATGCATTAGGCATAGAGTCTACTACGTTATGAAGATCGAGAATTTTCCGCACTTCAATTTCGGACTGTGCGGTTCGGGGATCAAGATGAGACAAAGTGGGGACAGACCACGACAATTCCTGTCGTTCCTGTTGAACATTATTGTTCTTATCTCCCCCTAACGACGGGAAGACTGTCTCATCAAAGTGACAATCAGCTAATCTTGCGGTAAATTGATCGCCTGATAATGGTTGGGGAGTCATATCCAACGTACATGACTAATCGTCTTTGAGGACCCATTTTGGTGCGCTGTGGTGGCGCAATTGGCACATAAACTGCACACCCAAATATGCGTAAGTGTGAGACATCAGGCTCATATCCAGTAACCAACTGGGACGCAGAAAATGGTTGAGTGGCAGTAGGCCTGAGATGAATAAGCACTGCTGCATACAATATTGCATAGCCCCAAGCAAAAACAGGGAGATTGGTGCGCATAACCAATGCTCTAGCAACCATTTGAAGTCTTTTAATGGTGGCTTCTGAGAGACCATTTTGGGTGTGAATGTGAGGAACAGGGTGTTCAACCTCAATCCCAATGGACATGCAATAGTCATCAAAAGTTTTTGATGTAAACTCTCCAGCATTATCAAGACGAATTGACTTAATGGGATGATCAGGGTGGTGAGCCCTTAACTTAATAATTTGTGCTAGGAGTTTAGCAAATGCGGCATTTCTGGTGGACAAAAGCATGACATGTGACCAACGTGTCGATGCATCAACCAACACCATAAAATATCTAAATGGTCTGCAAGTTGGTTAGATAGGTCCACAAATATCACCTTAGATTCGTTGCAATAATGGAATATTTTGTTTAGTGTCCTTTGCATAGGATGGTCTCGATCCTAATTTTGCTAAAGAGCAGGCTTTGCAAAATGAAATATGGGCTTTAGAAGCAACCATGGAAGAATCCGGTTGAGCCACGAAGTCACAATTGACTTTAGAAGTAGAGAAAGGAATCAAGGAGGCATTAGTGGTGTCAATACCGCTGTTGGGCCGCAGGGGGTAGGCGGCTCTGGACCTACCTTGGACCGAATTTTTGTTTTGACTTCTTTTCGTTTTGAAAAATGGATGTCCGTGTGAAGTCTTTAGTATACGGATCATCATATCACGACCTGGGTGTCTCAGACGATCGTACCAAAGCCTATATGTGTCAGAATCCCATAAGTCATCTCTCATGATATGGTTGGATTCAATGACTCGAATAGCGGTTGCATACAACCCACTAGAGCAACACATAAGTTTCTCTAATACTCGTTTATGTCCGTAGTCATTAGAGGTGATGCAAAGGAACTCTTGTCCATTCTCATAATGTGTTTCCACATGAAAACCATTGGCTCTTATATCTTTAAAACTCAATAGGGTTCTTCCAACCCTAGGAGCATATAGAGCTTCAGTGACATTAATACTTGTACCATTTGGCAACATAAATTGAGCTGGTCCTCGACCATGAATCAATTGTGATGGTCCAGCCATCGTAGTCACAGAAGATCGACTAGGCGTCATGCATAGAAATAGTTGCCTATGTCGCAATATAGTATGTGTTGTGCCACTATCAACAAGGCATTCCAACTCTCCAGGAAACATACTGAAAAATAATAAAGTCCGAAATTAAAAAATGTCCATGACATTGAATAATACGATACTTTATTAATAAATGTAGCCAATGATTACATCAAATAGTCCAAAAAGGTCTAATCCAGAATAAGAAAAATCAAACTGAGACACATTGTAGTCACTCTATCCGTTTGGCAACTCCAATCAAATATGACCAGGAAAGTAGAGAGAGATGTTGGTGGAGCGAGGCTCGCTTAAGTACCAATTATCTCAATGACTTTCCTAGACATCATATTTTATTGGGTACGCCACATAAGAAAGAGTTAATACAATTGTCATTTATTGACTATTACATGATTCTTGAAAAATAAAGAGGACTATTCTAATCAAAGTCTGCAGCATCCTTGTGCACTTCATCTTCAGCTTTGAAGTCCTCTATGGTGAGATTAACGTCTCCACCATTTTCTTCTTCTTCTGCAAGGTACACTTCTTGCTCCCTCAGGTCCCTGTATGCCCTGTATCTTGCAGCTAGTTGCTCGCTTGCCTTGCAGTGCTTGAACCAATGCTCACTAGATCCACATCGATGACACATATCATTGTGGTTGCCTCCCTTCAATTGAGGTGCACGTTGTACACGTTGTGGGCGTTCCCTAGGAGGATTGGTGCCTCCACCACGAGCTATGGCTCCACTACCACAGCTAGGGTTGCCACAACCCCCCTCTCCCACGTGTGGCATTGCCACCACGTGTATCCTCTCCAAACTTGCGGTTTCCTTCCTGATTAGGGCGGTTATATGGACCCATACGTCCCTCATGTCCCTTATTCCTAGGGTTCCGCTCCTTGCACCCTCCTTTGGGTGCTTTATAATTCACCTCATGAACGCTCTTAGTTCCAATGGGCCTTGAATTATAATTCCTCACGAGTATGTTATCATGTTTCTCAGCTACAGATATGATATTGATAAGCTGATGAAACCTCGTGATCCTTCCAGCATTGACTTCAGTACGGTATTGCTTTGATACCACAATGGCTGAAACGGGGAAGGTGGAGAGAGTCTTCTCAATTAGCTCTTGCTCTGTGACAGGTTGTCCACATAATCTCAACATGGATTGTAAGCGAAAAGCCTCTAAATTATATTCAGCAACAGACTTGAAGTCAGCAAAGCGCAGATTGTTCCATTGAACCTTCAAGTCAAGGAGGAGGGAATCTTGGACATTTCCAAAGCGCTCTTCTAGCGCTACCCATAGCTGTCTTGCATCCTTGATCGACATATACTCCAATCTGAGTGTCTTGTCCATATGGCATCGCATCAAGATAATTGCTTAAGCATGCTTTGTAGATGTTCAGATGAACACAAGATTCGGGTTAGGTGCCTGGATTATGGGTAATATTCCCTTTGAAGTGAGATGGTTCTCAACATCGGTTACCCAATTGTGGTAATCCGAGCCTGTTGAGTCAAGCATGGAAAAGTCGAGCCTTGGTTCATTCGACATCCTGAAAATAAGAAGAGAAGATATATTAGTTTCGGAGCTAAACTTCCACAAAAACTAAAATAATAAGATTTCCGAGCCAAGCTACCAAGAAATCAATTTCCAAGAATCTCTTTTGGATTAGACCAAACAACAATGTTGTAATATGGTCATATTTGATGCTAACAGACGCTCTTAGTCCAAGTATTGTGAACACTCTTAGTTCACACGAACGCTCTTAGTTCGTTTAATTATGAACACTCTTAGTTCATACGAACACTCTTAGTTTGTTAAGCGTGAATCCCCACAATTCCGCTTTGTTAAATACTCAAAACCATTTAGCAACATATATTCCAATATTTGCAGAAAATAAAAGAATTTAAAATACATGAAAACAACAACTTTAATTCACAAAAACTTATGTGATGGTTCTTGGCTTGAGGACACGCGCGTGTTGGAGCAGGCGTGTTGGGGCAGCAGCAAGCAGCAGTTTCTGTAGCAGGTTCTTTTTTTTTTTTTTTTTTCTCTCTGGGCCGTCTGTTCTTTGGGCTTTCCTCTCTTTTTTTTTTCTTTTTTTTTTTGACTGGGCCGAGTCCCTTCTCTCTTTTTTTTTTTTTTCCTTTCTTTTCCTTCGCGTCTTCTTCTTCTTCTTTCTTTCCTCTGTTCTTCCTCCTCCTAATCTGCAGGTGGCTGGCTGGCTATCGATCGAGCTTTGTCAGCCAGTGGGTGAGTGCTGCAGTGAGGTTGGGTGGGCTGCGCGGACGCTAGATGGGCGGCGCAGGCGCGGGGGCCGTGCTTGCAGGTGCAGCAACGCTTGAGGTCGACTGGCTGGTGTGGCGGAGGCTCTAGTGTCTGGCGGAGGCTCTGCGGTGATTGGGCTTTTCAATTTCCGAGTAGATACGAGTCGAACTCGGATCTGTTTCGACTTGAGAGTCGACCACTAACGTCGGGCTTTACGGTGAGGTTGACAGCATTGGTCCTCTGGCGGCGGGGTTGGCTGTCTGCAGCAATTAGGTATGGAGGACGATCTACGCAGATGCGCTGGCAAGTGGGCTGGGATCAAGTGGAGGCCGCCGCGAAAGATGGAGATCGTGGAATGAGGCCGGTGAGATAGACTGGCAGGGAGGTTGCGGCAAAAATTTGGTGTTTTTTTTTTTTTTTCAGCTATGGTTAGGGCTCGTGCTGATAACATGTTATAGGAGAATTGTAATTGTGTTTATTATTGATAATAGGAGCCCTTTATATAAGGTGTTACAAGGTACACAATAGGTAATATAGATCCGAATACAATTGAATACCTAGAACACTTTCCTATTACAACTCTAAACCCTAGTTTGTAGAGGCACACATTATGTCGACATCCTTCAACAACAAGCATGCAATTTTTCAGATATGTGCATGGCAGCATGAGCTTAAAGGTCTTTTTGGCTGTCAATTCTTAAATCCCCAGCACAGCGGCAACCGGATGCCTCTCCATTCTTAATACCTTCTAGTCTAAATCAAATTTATACTTTGGCTGTCAATTCTTAATTCCCCAGCACAGCGGCAACCGGATGCCTCTCCATTCTTAATACCTTCTAGTCTAAATCAAATTTATACTTTGGCTGTCAATTCTTAATTCCCCAGCACAGCGGCAACCGGATGCCTCTCCATTCTTAATACCTTCTAGTCCAAGTCAAATTTATATGATGAAACAATGAGTAGTCACAAGTATCTTGGAGTAAATATTTCCCCTGTATCCATGCATCTGAAGCTGTCGGCCATCCAATATATACCTTTTCTTTGCTGATTGATCACCATTCATTCAGCCTAGCTACCAAGTTGAATTCAGAGATACGGACGAGAATACTTTGAAAATTCTGTGTCTTTATCCCAAGGAGAGAGAAAATTCTAAGAAAGACTTTTCACGTCTGCAAGCTGAAAACTTTGAGTGGAAAGAGTCTGCAGGGGTACTATAAGTAAATGCCCTCAGTAGCAATAGTAATGTTATGGAGTATACACAGATCAAAACCAAAGCCAAAACCATGACATCTTCAGCAATGTATGAAGTATGCTCTGTAGTTTGTCTTATCTTCTGTTTTCAGCTGATTCGATCACCAAACCTTGCTTTCGCTTCTGCATCGTCTACTACTGAAGTAGAAGCTCTTCTCAAATGGAAAGCCAGCTTTGGAAATCTCACCCACAATGCTCTGACCTCGTGGACTTACAATCCCAGCAATGCCACCAATTCTTCAAATGCAAGCCCATGCGCTTGGACTGGTATTTCATGCAATGCTGCAGGAAGTGTCAACAACATAACCCTTTTCTATTCTGGTTTACAAGGTACGCTGCATGAACTTTCATTCTTGTCCTTCCCGAATCTTGCTTATATCAATCTGATGCTCAATGACCTCTTTGGTGCCATCCCGCCTCAAATCTTCTACCTCTCCAAACTATTCTATCTTGACCTGTCTTATAATCAGTTGTCCGGGAAAATCCCACCAGAAATCGGTCTCCTAACAAGTCTTGAGTTCCTGTATCTAATTGAAAACCGGTTAGAAGGTCCAGTTCCTGTTTCTATGGGTAATTTGAGCAGCCTGACTTCTTTGTATCTCCCTGGCAATCATCTTTCTGATTCCATTCCACCAGAAATGGGAAAGCTCTCTAACTTGGTTAGACTGCATATGCAGAACAACTCTTTTACCGGGTCCATCCCTCCAAATTTAGGTAACTTGAAAAAGCTAAAGACGTTGAACCTTTTTCAGAATAAGCTTTCTGGCACTATTCCAAAAGAGATAGGGAACTTGAAATCTATGGAGATTCTAAGTTTCTGTGAGAATCAACTTAATGGTTCAATCCCCATGTCTCTAGGAAATCTCAGTAACATGACCGAGTTCTCTCTAGCTACCAATAATCTTTCTGGTATAATTCCCAAAGAGATGGGAAACTTGAAATCTGTAGTGGATTTAAATTTGGGAGAGAATCAACTCAATGGTTCAATCCCACTTCCTCTGTTTGATTTAAGTAACCTTGTCAGTCTCAATCTTGTTTCCAATAATCTTTCGGGCACTATACCAAAGGAGATAGGAAACTTGAAATCTCTTAAGATCATAGTTTTGACCAATAATACACTTACTGGTTCAATCCCGTCATCTATGGATGATTTGAGAAACCTTACTCATCTCTATCTCGCTGCTAACAAACTTTCTGGCGCAATTCCTAAGGAGTTGGGGAACTTGAAGTCCCTGGTGTTTCTTTATTTGAGTGTGAATCAACTCAGTGGTTCAATTCCAGCTTCTCTTGGTGATCCGAGTAACCTTACCCATCTTTATCTTAATGAGAATGAACTTTCTGGCACTATTCCTAGAGAGATAGGGAAGTTGAAGTCCCTTGTGGAGATGGATATGAGCCAGAATCAACTTAGTGGTTCAATTCCAACTTCATTTGGTGACTTGAGTAACTTGGAAATCTTATTCCTTCGTGATAACAGACTTTCCGGCTCCATCCCCAAAGAGATAGAGAACCTCAAGAAGTTGCTTAAACTGCATTTGGATACTAACCAACTTTCTGGTTCTTTGCCCCAAAATATTTGCTATGGTGGATCACTCACAAACTTTTCAGTAAACAGCAACAATTTGGTTGGTCCAATCCCCAGAAGCTTGAAAACCTGCACAAGTTTATTCAGAGTGAGTCTTCAGGGGAACAAATTGACAGGCAACATTTCTGAAGACTTTGGTGTCTATCCAAATCTTCAATATATTGATCTCAGCCACAATGACTTGTATGGTGAAATCACAAGCAAATGGGGACAGTGCCCGCAACTGACAACCCTGAAAATTGCGGGAAACAAGGTAACTGGTAGTATACCACCTGAAATTGGCAAAGCTGCTGAAATTCATGAACTCGATCTTTCTTCAAACAGTTTAGTTGGGATGATTCCCAAGGAACTTGGGAGATTGACTTCTTTGCTTGAGCTGAGGTTGGATGGAAATCAGCTTTTCGGTGGTATCCCTTCAGAATTTGGATCATTGACTAATCTTGAATATCTTGATCTGTCCACAAACAAATTCAATGGATCAATTCCAAGCATTCTAGGGGCCTTTCTCCAATTAACCCACTTGAATTTGAGCAACAACAAGTTCGGACAAGGAATTCCATTTCAGTTGGGGAAGTTAGATCACCTGTCCGAACTAGATTTAAGTCACAACTTGCTTGAAGGTAAGATACCATCAGAGTTGAGCAGTATGGGGAGTTTAGAGAAGCTAAACCTTTCCCACAACAATCTTTCTGGTTCCATTCCCACAAGTTTTGAAAGGATGAGTTGGTTGACTTCCATTGACCTATCCAACAATGACTTGGAAGGGCCCCTTCCCAACTGCTCTGCATTTCAAAAGGCTAGCCCAGAAGCACTTCAAGGGAACAAAGGATTGTGTGGCAATGTTGGAGCTCTGCCGCCTTGCAAACAGAACTCCAAAAAGGACCACAAGCTCATATTTTTCATTCTGTTCCCTCTGCTGGGAGCACTTGCACTTCTGGCTGCCTTCTTTCTATGTGTCTTTGCGAGAGAAAGAAAAAAGAAAGAGGAGACTGTAAGCCAAGACACCAAGCC
Source organism: Rosa chinensis (assembly GCF_002994745.2). NCBI lineage: Eukaryota > Viridiplantae > Streptophyta > Magnoliopsida > Rosales > Rosaceae > Rosa > Rosa chinensis. The sequence goes on along the minus strand of NC_037094.1, from coordinate 57,678,619 downwards.
CCGTCATGAAGGAATTTTTATTTCGTCAATACTAAATTTTGATGGAAAAGTGATGTATGAGGAAATCATAAAAGCCACAGAAGATTTTGATTCCAAATATTGCATTGGGAAGGGAGGACATGGGAGCGTCTATGTAGCAAAATTGCCATCTGCCAACAGGGTTGCTGTAAAGAAACTCCACCAGCTATGCAACGATGAGCAGAATCTTCAAAAGGAATTCTTGAATGAAGTAAGGGCACTAACACAGATACGACACCGAAACATCGTGAAGCTTCATGGTTTCTGTTCACATACACGACACTCATTTCTGGTGTATGAGTACCTAGAAAAGGGTAGCATGGAATCATTGTTAAGCAATGATCATGAAGCTAAAGAATTAGGTTGGAGTAGAAGGGTGGTTATTGTGAAGGGTGTAGCTCATGCCTTGAGTTACATGCACCACGACTGCGTGCCACCAATTGTGCATCGAGACATATCAAGCAAGAACATTTTGCTGGATTCTGAATATGAGGCCTGTGTCTCAGACTTTGGCACTGCAAAGTTTTTAAACCCAGACTCAGCCAATTGGACTGCCCTTGCAGGCACATATGGGTATGTAGCACCAGGTAATATTGTTGTTCCCTGTTCTCTGTATTTAACAGTTCTAGATTTTAGGCCATACTTGATTCATTTTCATGCGTGGTTAACCACACTTTCCAATCAATTTATTATAAAATTGACTGTTGTGTTCTTAATTTAAACTTCTTTGTGATATAAGATATGCAAAAGGAGGTTAATGTATTTGCAAAACTAGTAGAAAGGTTTTTGTAATGAGTATTAAAATAACTACATGAAAACACAGTACAAGAAAGAAGTTCATGCTCGAGCAAAAGTGTTACCGCAGAGTTTTCTTGTCCTAAACTAATTTCTTTTAAAAAATATATATATATATATATATATATTTATAAAAGAGAAAAAATAACTTGTTACAGTTTTTAATCGTTCCATAATCCGTAGTGTAAATGATGTAAAGGAATTGTTCAGTTATGGTTTTTGATATACAGTTATATGCAAGATATACTGCTCTTGAAACGTACTTTTTCATTGAATATTTATCTACATACGACTAATGCCAGTTATATGGTTTCTCTGTGCAGAGCTGGCTTATACAATGGAAGTGAATGAGAAATGTGATGTGTATAGCTTTGGAGTACTAGCACTGGAAATCATTATGGGAAGGCATCCAGGAGATCTTGTCTCATCTTTATCATCAGGGCTATCATCCTCCTCTACACCACTACCTGCCCATCAAATGCCAATTGTGGATATTCTGGACCAACGCATTTCCTCTCCTACTGATGAAGTACCAAAGGAAGTGGTCTCTGTTGTGAAGATTGCGTGTGCATGTCTGAATGCACATCCACAATCTCGCCCGACAATGAAACAAGTATCTCAAAACCTCTCAACTCAAAGGCTGGAATTATCAAAGCCATTGCATATCATAACATGGGGTGATTTGCTTACCCTCGATGCTTTGGCTACTTGAGAATGTGCTTCTTTCCTATATATCACTCTATGTCAGAATAAGAGTTCTTCAAACTTTTCTTAGATGTTACAATTTCATGGCCACTACTTGTATGCTCAGGGTGCTGTGTGTTCAGTTTTATTCATAGCATGGCTACTATATGACAGAATTTCTCCTTTGTAAGTGATATATGAAATTTAATTTACTGTTGAACACGTAGATATTTCTAAAATCACTTAAATGTTCATATTTATGTTCTCCCAGTTTGGGGTTTCTAAGTTTGAACAGAATCAAGACCGAGCATGACAAGTTCCAGTTTCCTCTGTGATGTATGTAATACACTCCAAGGGAAAAAACAAGTTTTATCAGCCAAATTGCATGAAAAATTTTAACAGAATCAAACAACCAAAAAAGAATTTGGTAAAGAACATGTCAACAAACTAAGTGGTCGATCCTACGTAGCCTCTGCTCTACCAGACACAGTGAGCCTGCTGAATTTCTGAGCATGTCTAGTGACTGTGATATCTATCTACTCCTCTGTATCCAGATAGAGCTTAGGTATACACTATGAAGGTAACTAAGGAATTGTGTCGGACACATAGCTTCCACCGCCTACAACTCATGTTGAGGATGACTGTTAACCATTCAAAGCCTAGCCACTGCATGCTCACAAAGGCCAACAATGCATATGATTTTTCAGCTGTTATCATCCCTATTCCAAACTGCATATAGTTAAGATAGCCAGACAGTTGACTTAAACATGTAACAAGGACTATTTATCCACGGCAAGTGGGGATTGATTCAAGTTAATGTTGTGGGGGTACGAAGCATGGCAGCTATGCATGGCTCTCTGTTGGGCCACGCCAATTTCTTCACCATACATACTGCACATGGTTCAAACTTGTCCTTTCTCAAAGTCTCATTTTCTTTTTTTTCTTTTTTTCACTCTGGAACTTTTCAAAGTGCTAAAAGCTGGGTTATTGGTGGGATGAGACTGATAAACAACTTCTGAGCCTTTAAAAGAGGTTACTCTAACATAGTAAATTTTATTTTCGAAGATGGGTATTAATTGTATGTTGGCTTTTCTGAACCAAAACACGGAGTCTACAACCCTGCATTCAGTTTGCCTATGTTTGATGTGCATCAAGTGAGTCAACAGTAGAAGAGAAGAGAACCATTATTTTCCCAAAATCGCAAGTTATGAGAACAACTCCACAAGGTGCAACAAATGATCTAGCTTAGTTTGTTGGAGCTAAATGATCTTTCATGAACATTGACTGGTTCTTTAACCTTACAAATAAGTTTGATGAAGACCGCCTTGTCTTTGAAGTTGTAGGTAACCTTAAGGTAAAGCATCGTGTAGAGAATGAACCTAAATATAAGTTTCATATAGACGGTGAATCACCAATTCTTATGTAAATATTCTTGGTTCAGATAAAAAGAAATAAAAAATCATGTATGAAACCACATACTGCCCTAGACAAAACTGAACAAAACTTATGACATGCAGCTATCGAAATCTCAACAGATCCGTAGGACAAGGAGGTGCCTTTGCTCAATGTGGAATTGAGATTCCTAGCTTTCACTTCTACCAGTGCAGAATTTATGCAGAATTATCCAAAGGATGCTGCTGGTATTAAGCCCAATGAAAACAAAAAAAAATATCTATTTGTGCACTGCAAGAGAGAAAATGAAATTTGAAGAGGATACTGAGGGTTTAATGAATGTGAGGCCCTTGTAAAAGATGGTTCATGTACTTAAGAAGTGAGCTTTGTCGACTAAAACGTGGCAAATGTATTTCTAGTTGTGGCAGCAAATGAATTTCCGATTCGATGCCATCATAAGTTGTGGTTATTTTAGCTAACCATGAGACAGTTGGTGCATAAGATGATATAAAGTTCTGTATATAACCCTAGGCTATCTGAATAGCCTACTCCTTCCCACCAAATCAGGGTCAGGGGTTGTCCACGTAGGAGGCTTCTCTACAGCTCTAAAATCTGATGTTTTCTTTCTTAACTCTAGTTCTTGTTGTAACCAATGTTCAGAGAAAAATAGGGGTGCTCACTAGTGACATATGCATTACAAATTGAAAAAAATACTATTCACAGACCAAGTTCAAATCTCTGATGTGATAATGAACCACATGTGTGATGTGTCCATATCAGGAGTAATAGTGAGTCACATTGATAGTGAATTTATAATATAGAATTGCAACCATATGCTCCCTATCAAAACATGCTTTTGATGAAGGGAGCAAACTTCATAAAAAAGAAGAGAGGTTACAGCAAAACTTGCAACGTCTTTTGTCATGCTGGAGACATGTTTTGTGGTTTAATGCTTGTTATCCATGGAGCTCTGCACCAATATGTGGTAAAGGAGTAAAAGATTGAAAACTACCAAGTAGTTCTTTCACAGAGAAACTAATATATGTATATTGCTTGTTATAAGTACTATTTCACATTCCTATACCTAAATATGCAATATCGAAACCTTTATATGACAATTTCATTTTCCTAATATATATCTGATGCACACCAAGGCCGAAAACAAGTATGGAAGACTGATGAATCAAACAGAAACCAGGAATCAAACAACCCAAAGAGTATTTGATATAGAACATGTCAACAAACTGAATGGCTGATCCTACGTACCTAAGTAAGCAGAGATGTCATAGCCTCTGCTTTGCCACACACATTGTGCCTGCTGACTTTCTGAGCAACTCTAGTGAGAGTGACATCTTTCGGGCCACACGATCCAGGCTAGCTATTGCATGATCACAAAGGCCACCAATGAAAATTGTTTGTCAGGTGTTATCATCATCCCAATTCCAAACTGCATATAGTTCAGATAGCCGAACATTAGACTTGAACAACCCACAAAGACATGAACTATGTAGCTATCACAGAACTGATATTACTTCAGATGTGTAATTAAGAAAAAATTTATAGGGTTTAGGACATTACAACAAAAACAATGTGGGCATTAGGGTCAATACCCCTAGGCCCCGTTTGGATGGCAGGAAATCAAATGGACATGGTTAAATACATTTGCAAACTTACCTATAGTAAGGCATTTTGTCAAACACATGATGGGCATTGGGATAAATACCCAGAGTAGATAAAATAAAGGATTTAATGACTCGAAGTGATCCCATTGGAAGTCTGTATGATTAAAATCAGTTTGGGTTGCTAGTTTTGCTAGTAGTGATACATATAACAAGAATATGAATAGCATAAATTCATCACAACAACACAAAATGAAAATTCTCAAAACTTGTAATTTACCTCTATCAGTAATTCCATGCTTAAGTTTGGCCGTGGTTGATGGATGTGAAAATGTGACAACAAAAAAGTTGGGTTTATTTATAACACCTAGGCAAAATGGTCAATTTACATCTTTGTTACGTCCTCGTAGTTTAGTCTAATTCTCTCGTTTACCTCAATATTTTTAATTTTTGGTCAAAAAAATCATCATGGGTACTCGACGCCACTTGTCAAAGACACTTGTTTCCTATCCAGCAGGTTTGCAAGGAGTGTTCAAGAGTAGAATTTAGCTATTGCATACTGATATAAAAAGTTATAAAGTCCCCTAATCAATTATGAGAAACTAATCTGTATGAGTGACCAATAGTGTTACAATTAGAAGCAGTTACCACCACCACTTTGAATCTAGTTGGGATTGACTCTACTTGTGGCTACCAGATTGGTTTTTCACACAATTTGACCATGAACACTAAAACAATCCCAAGGAACCTCTTCCTCTTCTAAAGCATGTCTTCAATTTTCCCACCAAAGCCGTCCATTTCCAGGAAAACAGCAAAGGTGTGAGTACTCACGCAATTGAAGCAAAGATGGATAGCTGTTGTGGTATGCTCCCTGGTCTATAGTTTGGCATGAGAACTTTCACTATAAATGAAGCAACCTCCTAAACAATCACATTGGAATTCAAAAGCACACAGAAGAGCTGCATTTGATATTTATAAACTCATAACCTGGTAATGAACTTAAAACCCTGCTTGACAAATTGAAAGCCTGAAGTGTAACTAGTTTCTTTCTTACCTGGTTGATGGGGTACTTTCTTTTTCTTTTTCTTTTTTTTTAAATGGGCCACTTTCTTTTTCTTTTTAGTGAGGAATGGAGATGAAGCAAAAAGTAGAGTGGGCTGAAGCTCAGAAGATTGTGCTAAGCAAAGACCTTGTGCTGCAGCCAAACAACAGCTGCAATTTCTGGCAGTTGTTGATCGAAATCGGCAACTCTATGAAGGCCCTGCTTGGTACAAGGCCATTTACAGGTACGCAAGTTAATTAGAGACTGCATTGCTCATCACATGTGGAGTTTGCTCTTTTCAGTTTTTCTCAGCGCAACCGCTAAGCCTTGTTTTGCAACCATTTTTGTTTACTTATTCTGCCAAGTTACAGGTACTGATATTGTTGGCTTCCCTTGCTTGCCAAACATACTGAATCTGAGGTTACAGAAACTCCTCTAGTTGTGCCTCTTGATTGTGAATGGATTTGGCACTGTCATAGGCTCAATCCGGTAGACTTCTCAGATAAAATCTCGTTCAACCTTTCTGTGTTCTAGTGTGAGTTCTATACATTCAGTCACAATACCAAGCTACATTACTTCGATGGTTTTTCAGGTGTGTTATGTAACTGATTGTGAAACTCTCTACGGGAAAATCCTTGACAACCAGAATGTTGGATCCTCCATTTGGGGAACTTACACAAAGAAAACTGAACAAATCTGGAACAAATTATATCCCCATGAGCCATATGAACTTCAAAGCAACAGCTTCTTCTCAGATGACGCTGCTATAAATCTTCACAGAGTTTCAGAAAGAACCAAGTATGATCTAGTTTCGATCAGCTGTCAAAAGGCAAATTCTTTTCTTCTATCAGGTAAAAAAATAGAGAAAATACCCTATGCTGCGGTTTCAAAGACCTTGTGTCTCATTCATAACATGTACAACAATCCAACAGGTATCCGGAGCTTATGTGAAATACAATCTTTTCCTCAAGGAAGCTGTGGCCAGATACAAAGGGTTTCTGCTTTTGATCAAGAGAAACAGGCAGTTGTCTGTTAAGCGCTTTTGTGTTCCTACTTATGACATTGACCTCATCTGGCATTGTCACCAATTGCATCCTGCTGCTTACTGCAAAGATCTTAACGCCCATAATAGGCAAGGTGTTAGAGCATGGTGACACAGGTGCTGACCGAACTAAGGTAACAAGCTAGATGTTGGGTTTTCAGGGACCACCAAACAATGGGAAGAAACATTTGGTTCAAGGTACTGGAGAGCTGAAGCAATGTACCGAGGCAGAACTCAATCTTCCCTTACCATCAATCTCAGCCAACTAGAAATAGCGAGAAAGAAAGTAGTTGTACCTGACTAATACTGGAATGTTATTCAGCTTCCTAAAAGAATGCTTGTAGAGGTAAGCTCCAGTATCTCCTTCATCTGCCACATTTGTTTTGAATTTGCTTGCATTGAAAGATAAACTCTTACCTTTTTTTTTTTTTTGCTTCCTGATTCTCGTCCAGGTTATGCTGGAAGTAGTTGCGGTGAGAAACTTACCAACCAAGCATAAAGGCAGCCTCTTTGTCTCTCTTAGTAAGAAACAGCCAGACTTTTTCTTCAGTACCAGGAGAACAATTGAGATTTCTTCTGACTCAGAGGAGAAAGAGGTTTCTGTTTTTCAAAGCCAACCTACCGGAGAGCTTCTATTCGAACTTATGTCACATTCTTCTTCAATACTGCCCATATCAAAGTCTCCTATACTACTGGGAACTTCTGAAATTACTCTAGACAACCTCGTCAACCCACTTTCTACACTGCAAGTGAAGAAGTGGTTAGAGCTCATGCCAAATTCTGGTGTCCTGGTTTTGAATCCCATCAGCCTATGCATCGCTCTCTCTTGGACCACTCCAATTCCATCACTATACATACTGCACATTCCTTCTCGAAGCCTAGTTTCTTTTCACTCTCTGGAAGGTTTCAAAATGCTAAACACTGGTCATGCTTGATGTATGAGGCTGATTATGAGCTGATGAAGTGAAGAGCATTCAAATGAGGTAACCCTAAGCATACAAAGTTTTGATTTCCAATACAAGTATCACTTTCAGAAAGTTGAAGTTTTACGAACTAAAGTGTAGATCCTATGTACACTGCTGCATTCAGTTTTCTGTATGTTTGATGTGATCACAGGGAGTTGATGGTAGAAACAAGTAACAATTGTCTTCCCAAAAAGGAAGTGATTGATTCAAAATTGTCTGCGTGTTTGTATCCTAATAACTTGAAAATATGCATTACTGCTGCATAGAAACCCACATAACAGAATGGATCAAGTGATAAAGACAAAGAAGCAGCCAGCAATACCTAAAAACACAAGATAGTGTTCTCAGAAATTGTTTGCTGATCTTGTCAGAACCTTCCACAATTTAATCATGGAGATGGATTAAAACCAAAATTAGGAAGAAAGAAAAGAAAAGAAAAGAAAAAGTTACGAAAAGCTGCAATATTTCTGTACAGATATCAAGATATCTACCAGAAATGAAATGTTATACTAATTCAAACCACATACAGAACTTAAAACACAAACTATATTCAAGTGTCACACAAGTATGCATGTATAGTTACTTACATTCATCAGGACCTTTCCAGCAAGTGAAGGAAAGTGCAGTGGTAAATGATGAATCTTCACAAACAAATTGGGCAATGAACATGGCAATGGAGGAACAAGGTTCATTGCAGCAAGCCACCATAACTTCAGTAAAGCAATTTGTATGCCAACAACCAAAACTCAGATAATTATGAACTTCGGCATACCACCTTCATCATTTACTTGGTCAATCAGAGAAAATGACAATCAGCTTGAATGCTTGATATCATTTTTTCTCTCTTTTTAGTAAGACAATATTTACCCCCCTGCACAAGCGCTTGCTCCACTGTTTGGAAGGAGACCATCCTTGGCCATTTCACTAAGGACATTAAAAACTGCATCCATATTTCCTTCTTTATGGTTTGTTTCAACAAGTAGCTTTGCAAGCTCAGCATCAGTAAGCTCACAGCTCCTCAGAGTGTTCTCTATGACTTGACTCAGTTCATTGTTCATTCCCTCAGTGAAAAGTTCTTTAATCAGCACAATAACAGTCACAGTATGAGGAAGAAAACCAGAAAGCAACATTTCCTTGTACAGATTCAATGCCTTCTGAACATTTCCTTCCCTACAATGACCATGTATGATAACATCATAAACTGCTCCATTAGGTTTGTATTTCCTCTTGATCACTGTTCAAAAACTTGATCTGCTTCTTTCATCAAACCCTTCATGCAGAATCCCTTTACAAGGGCTACCACACTCTTAAATTCAACATTCGTGCAGCTCTCTATTAGAGTATTGTATGTGACATCATCTGGGGCAGAGTTATCATAGAACAACTTGAGTAGAAGCTTCTTTGCTTCTCTTGTCCGAGCTCGTTTGTTAAGTCCATTGATAAGCACACTGTAGGTCACAACATCAGGTAGGAAACCTTTCTTTATCATTTCATCATTCAAGTGAAGAGCCTTATTCAAATCCCCTTCCTTGCAGTAAGCATTGATCAAGGTTGTGTTTGTGAATTCATCAGGATGCATACCCATACTTATCATTTCTTGGAAGAGATCACAAGTGTCAACTAATCTCCCTTGCTAACGGACACCTTGAATTAGTGATGAATAGGTAACAGCATCGGGTGATATACCCTTCTCCACCATCTCCATCTTCATTTGGAATGCACTCTCCAGTTCTTGATGCCGACAAAACCCAGTGATAATAGTACTATAACTTACTACATCAGGGGATAACCCTTTCCCTACCATATCTTGTACAATTCCCATTGCCTCTTCCATCCTGCCTAATAAGCAGTATCCATTGATAAGGGCACTGTAAGTCACAACTGAAGGAGAAAATCCACCCCCAACCATTTCATTCAGAAGACCGTCAGCTTCATTTAAGAACCCTTGTTGGGCAAAGCCATCTATCAATGTAGTATACGTCCTCTCATTTGGTCGAAGTCCTCTAACACGAAACTCCATTGATCGATTCAAATTCTTAGCCTTACACATGGCATTGATCAACGCTGTATAAGTGACAACATTCGGAGACAAGCCATTCCTCCGCATCTCCTCTTGCAACACAAGTGCTTGGTGAAAATTACCTTGCTTGCAATACCCACTAATCAGTGTATTATTCGTCACCTCATCAGGAACAAAACCCTTTCTTTTCATCTCCTCAACAACCTGACTAGTCTCACTCATCCTCCCTTCTCGACACAACCCATGAATCACCACATTATACGAAATCAAATTAGGCTCCAAACCCTTCAATGCCATCGATCTCAACAATCCGAACGCATCATCCATCCTCTTCAACTTACAATGAGCATCAATCAATGTATTATACGTAACCACATTCGGCAAACACCCATTTCACTCCAAAAATTCAGCACCATTTCCAAATTCCCCGCCGCGCTGAAACCCCTAATCAAAATGTTATATGTATACACATTCGGCGAAACCCCATTTCTAATCATCTCACTAAACACCTCCTCAGCAAACTGAACAGACCCTCTAGACCTAATCACTGCATCTAAAATCGCATTATACGAAAGCACACCGAGCATAAATCCATGAGCTTTAGCTAAGTTAACAATGTCAATAGCTTTATCAACGACATTCAAATGAGGGTAAGACTTCACCTCCAAGTCCAAAACCGCCGAGCTGGAATTGCAGACCTGCAGCGAGTCAATGAGGCACTGAAAGACCAAATTGCCCTTGTCGTCGACCGTGTTGACGGCGACGTCCTCGGCAAGGGCCTGGGCGGACTTGTAGAGCTTGAAGCGGGTGAGGAACTTTAGGGTTAGGGTTTGGTCGAATTGGGTTGAAGCGGAAGGAGGACTGGGTTAGAATATGGGGTCTTGGGAGGGGCATTTCGGTAATAATGAAGCTAAAGGTTGGTTTATCGGAGCCCAGAAAGAAGCACGGCGGGAACTAACAGAGAAGATGAACCTCCCTGTAAGTAGAGAGTACCAGACAGAGTAGAGGATAGTTTGGTCTTTTCAAATTTTGGGACTATGTGTCTGTTCCTTTTTATGGGCCGGGTCGTGTAGAGCCGATCCAACCGGTAGATTGCAGGAAAAACAAAGTTTTGGCCCGGACCTTAGGTAAGTACCCTAAATCAAAAAGGAGAAAAGAAAAAAAAAACACTGCAATAACAGGATTTGCTTTGCCAAATAAAAGGCATTATTATGCCGAACAACATGTCCCAAATTAATGAATTATGGAAGGTTGATTTTAAACGTAAGTTCTTTTATAACACCGTACATTAAAATTATCCTAAAAAGTAAGTAAACATAAAACAATAGATGAATGAACTAAAAATACATCAAGACTACTTTTCTTAGACTCCTAGTATATTTCAACTACTTGAACATGCAGATTCTCTCTCGATCAACAGTTTTATCACCATATGGTGTTCAAATTAAGTGGGCTAAAAGAATCGCTATGCCCACTTTTTGGAGGTGGACGCATCGGGGCTGGCGGGCACGTAACTTGCTCTGGTGGAGGCAGTTTGGATCCTTTGTCTTTTGGGGTTCTTGAAGATGTTCCCTTGTTGGCATCCGTAGCTTCATACACTTGTGAATTATTTGAAGAACTCATCTTTTGAGAAAAAATATTGACTAAAATTCTAAATCGAAAAATGTTGAGAATAAATTGATGAGATTAACAGGACCAAAGGCCCTCTATATATAGGGCTTGTTTTTCCTTTCCAAAATACGAGAGGAATTTTAATTGAGTAATCTTTTCAAAACACAATAGAAAATTAAAATAACTTAATCCAAAAAAGGAAAAGGGAAAAATTTTAACATATCTATTCACCTAATGGACTGTAAGGGGAATTAATCAAGCCTATCTCTCTCGCTGTGTATGATGTCAATGTCAACGACGAAGGAGGAGGAACAAGAGGAGAGGTGGTCGAATGGACTTCCAGAACATATCTTGCAGTTGATACCACAAAGGCTATGCATATTAGATTACCAAGTGTTTCGCCACCAATTGGCGAGCCGCGGTTGATATAGGCATCGCCACCAAGACTTGCCCTCCCGCTCCGGAACTCCCATGGAAGAAAACTCGAATATGAAACCAGAAGCTGCTCCAAGCAGGAAACTGAACAAAACTTCATGACAGCTATTGAAATCTCCACTGAGTATCCCTATGGAAAAGCAGTGGCTTTGCCCAATGTGACATCAGGATTCCTAGAGGTAATGGGACCTGCTTATTCTAATACAATGATCCTTGGAAAAAGATTATTCTAGCTTAAGTTGTTTCATGAACAGATCAAGGAAGAGTGGCTGTTATTGCCTTGGATCACATCAGCTTTCATACTTTCGGATGTTATGTCCAATGACGGCTATGATGGTTTCAGAAACTACCAGTGGAGAGAAGCAATCAGAATTTATTACTCAACAGACGTTGTTAACATTAAGCGCAATGACAAAGAAAAAAGAGCCAATTTGTTCACTGCTGATGCAGAACAGATGGCGGTCCAATTTCAAGAACAATTGGATCTTGCTAAATGTGGAAAACGAAAAGTGACTAGTAGACGTGAAATGGGCCTCCGGAGTCCGATTGGGACGCACTTTACCTTTCCGGAAAGGGAATCGCGCCAGAAATCAAACTCGTAGCTATGCTACGATCTGTGTGACCTTTTTCGGGCTTTCGGGGTCGTTTAGGGCCTCAAAACTGCATTTTTCTATTTTACCCGTTTTTGGTTTTCTTAGTTATTTTTTGGTTGTTTTCGTTTTTATCCATGGGCCTTAGGGTTTCGTTGTTAGTCGCCCTAGGGTACTTTTCTCTTATTTAGAACTTATCTTTCATCTTTTATCATATTATTAATCAAAATTGAGAATTTTCTCTTTTATCTCTGGTGGACTCCAGAATCTTTATTTTAGGTTTATTGCTGGTAAACCTAGTTATCAATCCGACTGCGTCATGTGGTATCAGAGCGGGTATCGCCCACTCTTTAGCAGACGACGATCCAAGGGAGAAGTTCACTACCACCAACCTCAACGACGCTGGTCGTAGAGTATCTATCAAAGAAAGTTTCGTTGAAGAGGAACATGCCAAGGGATTCGCCCTAGGACAAGCTCATCAATCCAAAAAAAAAAAAAAAGAGGAAAAAAAAGAAACATGGAACGTTGGATATTCACAACGCCGGATTACGACGACTTCCGAACTACATGTGTCATCAAAGACAAGGTATGCTCTGTAATAATTGACAGTGGTCTACAAGAGAACTTTGTAGCAAACAAAGTTGTGGATTATTTTCAAGTACCGACAGTGAAGCTGAATGATCCATACTGGATTCCATTTGGGGAGGATGAATATGCACAAGTAACAGAGGTTTGTAAAGTTCCTGTCTCTATGGGAAAATTTTATAAAGAAGAGATTATTTGTCATGTGATTGACATGGATGACACTAATGTGCTTTTTGGAAGGTCATGGCATGAAAGCGTCAAAGGTGGTTATTGCAAAGATGACACATATTTATTTAGGTGGGAGTCGCACAAAATTAAAATCAAGCCTGGAAGGAAGAACATCAAGAATGACCATCCTGGGGTGTGTGAAAAGGAACATGAAGAAGCAACTTTGAAGATTGAAGAGAAACTCATTAAGGACAAGGAAGCTGATTCATTGATCATATCGATATCCATGTCATGCATGCCTAATTGTATTCAAGATCAACCCAAGGAGAAGTCAATGACCATTCCTTTTCAAGTGGACGAGTTCAAGTTTCAAGATGCTTATTCTAAACTTGTCTACGGTATTGGATCCATGGTGATACCTTTTAATTTCGAGAATATTGAAGTTGATGGCTTATCATGTTTTATTCCTACTAATGATCAAGCTGCATACAAGAGGAACTCAAGGTCGAGTTCTTATCAAGTGGAGGAGACTGATGTAGGACAAGATTTTAGCCAATTTCAACCAAAAATCTCGAAAAGAAAGAAGCGTCTTCACATTAAGAAGATAATTTGAATATTGGAAATTGGTATTCAAATAGGCTTCTTAATGATGAAATTAATCATAAATTACTCTTTTGGATATATCGGGATTCTCGAGCAAAATCTTGATTGGGATTCCAAGCGTAATATTCTTTAGTATCTAGGATTTTATTTCTGATTTTTATTTAATGAGGTTTAATTAGGTTTTCTAGCTTTAGTCTATAATAAATTATTCTTTTTTGTTTTCTAGTTGTATTAGGTTTATGCTATAAGGCACCTCTTAGATTGTAATTTTCATTCAAGTTATCAATAAAAAAACCAAATATTAGAGAAGTTTCTCTATGTTTCTTACAGCTGTGTCCGTAATTGCTAGTGGATTCTAGCTTATCTCATATGGCTTTCGACGCTTGACGGAACCCCTTACTATCGTGTTCACGCTTCCCGCATCAACTGCCTCGGAAAAATTGAAACTTGAGGGGGATAATGAGAGTTTAAGCATATGGGAGGCCCTGGAAAAAGGTGGCTCATGTGGCCTTTATGAAGCTGGCTTTAGCCCCTACAATATTACAAAAGGTAGCCATTGCGGAAGAAGATGTGGCAGCTGTGGCGGTGGTTGTGGCAGTTGTGGCCAGTGCCGGGGTGGTCAGTGTAGGAGAGGCAAATGCAGTTCTAGTTGCGGTAGCAGATGACTGATGTATGCTATCACAAGACTTATGGCCAATACATGAGGGGCTTGGTGCACAAGATCAAGCATCGTTCTGAATTTGATCTGGCCGTATCTAAAATAAGCTATTGCATCACATGCAGGGCTTCTCCATGCAGAAGAGCTCCAAAATCTTATGTCTTTATTAAATCAAGTTTCTGTTGTAACCAAGTTGTGAGAACATTGAAAAGGTATTATCTACTGAAGCGTGCTTATTTAGTAGCTTAGCTTGCCTCCTGGAACCTAGCGCATGTAATACTCAATATAGGTATTATCTACCAAGGCATGTTCCCGAATGAGGCTAAACAAGGCTTAGGTAGTAGCTTATTGGTTTGCATCCTGAACTTAAACCCCTCCGTACGTAATACTCAAATAAGGTTTATCTACCGAGGCATGTTCCCAAATTAGGCTAAAACATGGTTGGTTAGTAGATTAGCTTGCCTCTTGGACTTATACCCTAGAGTATGTAATACTTTGACATTTGATCTAGCATTTGAATATAAATTCACTCCCCTAAAAATAGTTGAAATAATATTGGGGATGGTGACCGGACTATATAAAAGAATCTTGTTCCCAAACCAAGTGCAAATCTATGTGAAATACAAACATTCCAGTGTATATAAGGGAAACAGTTATAGTACGTACATTTACTTGTCGATACATCAAGGATAGACAAACTGTCAACAACAATAGACCAACTTCATACAATCATAAACTAGCTCGAAATCATGTTTGAGCATCCATGCATGGTGCACGCACTTCTGCATCAAGCTAATCTACTTTTACTTGATAAACTAGCGAACCAGAGACAACACCCCATATCACAAGTGGCAATGAGTTATCTTATAGTGAATTATAAAATATAATGGTAAGCATATGGTCCCTATCAAAACATGCTTTTGATGAAAGGGACAAACTTCATGAAAGTAGAAAAGGTCATAGCAAAACCTGCAAAGCCTTTTTATCATGCTTCAGACATGTTTCTTGTTTAGTATTTTTATCCACGCATCTCTGAACCAATGTTTGGTTAAAGGCATAATAAGTTGAAAACTACAAAAGCTCGGAAGATGAAAAGAATAGAATTAGTTCGGCAAGATACAAATTTTTCCAAAAGTGCGTTCTGTTGCTGGGCCAATATGGGACAAGCAGAAGAATTTCAATTAATTAAAAAAAAAAAAAAAAATCCTGCAACCCAATGAATAGCTTTTCATTTTCCCTCTGTATTAGTCTGTTATATAGATTTTCATTAGAAGACTATCTATATTATTATTTAAGAGGACTGTATTAATATATGTCTATACTATTATTTAATAGAAAATAATATGTCGACATCTTGACATATATAGCCACAACCTTATCAAACTACTCGGTATATGAAGAAAGTCATCAACAGACTCGTCTTAACGCTGCTTGGCTTCCGTCAATTCTCTTACGCCAGATAATTAACAGGGTAAAAAGTCAGATTACCAAAAAAAAAAAAAACCCCAGCTGCTAGAGCAGCTATCCCACTTCACTTAACCAAGCCCCCGCATCAGGTAGGGATTTTCTAATAGAGAACTTAACTATGTCAACGAACTATGCTGCCGCTCTATGACAAATGAACACCTGGGCACTGCTGACTAAATAATTAGCCAAAATAAGCGCCGAATCTTGTATCTATGCAGTTAACTATCATTTGGGTCAGCTCTGAATCTGTGACATCATATTTCTCGCCCTTTTTTGACCGCAAGAGAAATACAAGGCTAATTAGATGCAAAGTAAGCATCTGATAGACATCAAACAATCCTAACTTATATATAGATCTGGGGAAAATAGCCATGATCCAAACATAAAAATGAAGATAGAACAAAATCCACTATTGATGCTAAGGGTAAGTATATATCAATCTAAAGAAACATAGGAAACCCAGATCCCAAATAAAAAATTGGGTTCCCCACTTCCAAGTCAGCAGTATTCGGCACAACATCTGTCCAATGACTTAAAAACATTTATAAGTTGCCTATTGAAGTATCTGATACGATGTCTTTTAACATTCTTTTACAATATATTGGCCATAAGGTTTGGACATAAGAACATTCCAGTTGGGATAAAATTTTAGTGAATTTTAAATTAATAAATTGATTGAGCAAGAGAGATCATAGGGTGATTTAGAACCGACCCTTCTTCTGCAGAGATGGTCACAGTTTCCTACTGTAGCCCTCCTGCTCTTCACCTAGCACCTAACAAGAGAGAACAAAAGAGAGATGAAAGGAAATCCGACAAAATTGGAAGGATTAGCATAACCCTTATGCAAGGATTGACACATAATATTCACAAATGACAAAGAGGTTTTCATTTTTCATTGTCTTCATATGTAAGTCTAGGAATATGCTTAGAACAAACCAGATCCTTCACATCTATGCTTTTCCTTGTGCTTAGCACAATAATTCTAAAGATAATTATTGCTCATTTTCTTCTATTCTAAGCTTCACCTACTTCTAGACGCATACTTGACAGGAAAAAGACGAAAAGAAATAGTGAAAACTGTCAACTATCAATCCGGAAAATCCTGGATGCAAACACCAATAAGCATTAGAAAGTTTGTTTATGCCCGTGTTGCACATTAGAGTTAACAAAATAGTCTTCAGTTCACAAAAAGAGATGAATATAATAGTCCACTTGGATAGCTATGGCAGAAAGAATCATGTGATAATCTAAACAAATCCAGGCTGGAAACAACTAAAAGACTAATATTAATGAATAACGAGTGTAAATTGCTGCACTTTGATTGCAACTGACCTTTCATCAAATTTAAAAAAAAAAAAAAGCTCGAGTATTCTTCATGCGTCATATTCATTATTAACAGATGCCAATACTACGAGCCCAAGCCTTTAAATAATGATAGTTGTTTCCATGCAGATCTCAAAACATGGAGCACAATTGAGCTATGACAATTCAACTTAACACTATTATATTGCAATTATACAGTCTCTGTTCTTGTCACCTCCTACATGTTAGCTAAAGTTTAATATCAATTGTGATGTATTAGTTTTTTCACTACTTCTAAATCAAGACCAACCAAACAAAAGAGAGCAAATGATTCACCCCAAAGCAAGTCTTCATATACACAAGAAACAGTGTCAATTGTCAAAACCAAAAACGTTTCCGTATTCAAGACTAACAACATCCAAACTATCCCAAATAAACAAATGCTTCATTCTTATTATTCAACTTAAAACCATATCAAGAGTAAAATTAACAACTAAAGGCAAACAAAAACAAAAAACAAAAAATACACATTTATGTAATTTTCTATTTGTCATATAGCAGAGGCTTGGGCAGCCATGGAGGCAACAACCTTACCGTCTTGAATTTGATTCAAAGCGCCACCACCACCTTGTCTTGCATCAACAGCAACCGGTACTGGCGCCACAGTCTGGTAAGATGAAGCCACCGCGCCTCCGGCTGTAGTGTAGTACACTTGCCTCCCAGAATTGTCATAACCCACTTGTGTAAACCCTTCACTGTAAGCAGCCACCTTTGCTTGCTGCTGTTGTTGTTGCTGCTGCTGCTGCTGAGCTGCCACTGCCGTATTGTATGCCTGTGCGTCACGGTACACCTCGGGAACCATTCTCTGCGGTACACCATAGTAAGCCTGCCCGACTGGTCCAGTGGCCGGTCTATGAGCCGGAGCCTGGTATACACCAGCTGGTGTGGAAATGAGGTACACAGGCTGCTCGCCTCCACCGGGAGCCGCCGCCACCTGATAACTTCCAGTGTTTATGTGCCTTTCCGGCATATAAGAAGTCGGAAATTGCATGTGTGCCGGCATTGGAACAGGAGCGGCTCCCGGTGGCGCCGGAGCAGCTATGTTTTCTGGAAGCTTCTGAGAGTAATAATCAGCTGTGTAAGCCCGAGGGTTCGGAACCTCTTCGTTTTTCCTCTGATAGATAGTCGGCTCGTGACCGGCAGCAATTTGCATTCTGTGTAGCTCCTGAATCTGCCTCTGAATCTCGAATTGAGACAGCGTCGGCTCCGAGACCAATTCCGGTCCGGCGGCGAGCGTGTTCTTCACAAGCGAATCAGGAACAGTCGGAGGCGTGACGGAATCAGGCAATTTCGCGACGGGAGCGGCGGCGGCGGCGTATCCCTTGTCGAATCCGAAGAGGAAATCGGGGTTGGTGGAGGAGGCGGAGACCGGAGCGGTGGGAGAGGAGCCTTCCGGGGACTGGATCTGAACGGAATTCAAGGCGTCGACGAACCACTGGCGCTCGGACTTGGACTCGTTGGAGCCGAAGCTGGCCGGAGCGGAAGGGTTGATCGGGAAGAGGAAGAGTCTGAGACGCGCGGGCTTAGCGGAGGCGCGGTAGAGGCGGTCGTACTCGATCATCATGTGGTCGAGGTCCTCGTCGTTGGTGACGGAGATGAGGGCGTCGAGATCCTCGCCGGGGAGCTGGTACTTGAAGCAGACGGCGCCGTCGGGGGTTTCGCAGAGGGAGGAGAGCTTGGAAATGAAGGCGGAGAGCTTGATGCTGCGATCGACGGCGAGGATTTTGGTGTCGCCGCCGACGTAGGCGAGCTGGTTGTCGTGGGGCCGGGGCTGGATTTTGCCGCCGTAGCTGCACATGAGCTTGACCTTGTAGGTGGCGGCGGCGGCGGCGGAGGAGGGAGGCTGATCGTCCCAGGAGGGAGTGTCGCAGTCGATTTCGCGGGAGCGTGGGGACGACTCGCGGGAGTCCGGGTAGGAGTAGTTCTCCATTGTGGAAAGCTCGGCAAAAGGGTGTGGAGTGGAAACGAGACTCACGAGAGAGAGAGAGAGAGAACTAGTAGTGGCCAGTGGGGACGTTTTACGGGTTTGGAGTCATTTGGCAAAATAGAAGCGTGACACAGAAGGCTCTCGGATTCGCTGGAATATATGATAGCTCATATTCTATTCGGACCCAAAAATAACGAAGTGACGTAAATTACTCATATTTTCAAAAGAGAAATCTCTTTCTTACTCTGGTAACTTCTCTTTTTTTTTTTTTTTTAGACCCAAAAAAAAGGTTACGAGGATAAGGTCAGAGATCTCGAACATGTCACACGGGTTTTTTGATCCATTCATTGACCTGCTAACTAAACGGATCAGACTGTTGGGTTTATAATGGTTGTGGTCAGACTGTTGCTTAAATTGCTGTAATGTAGAAGACGTGAAGGTGGAGTATATAGGAGGCAGAGGTGGTGGTCTTGGAGTGAGGAGGATGGTGATGAATGAATGAATAGGTGGTGGTGGGTTTGACATGCCTAATCTAGTCCAAGTCGTTGAGACAGGATTGAGGGAGCCATAGGCTATCATTGGAAGGGTGGAAGATGAGGTAAGGTCTGGTGGGTGATTGTTGTGGTTGCGATTGGTGGAGCAAAGATGTTAATTACACGGTGAGAAGTGAGCAGCCATCTGGTTTTGGAAAAAAAGTGTGACTCTGTGAGAGATATGTCAGGGACTGATGGAGGTCCTCGTTCTGGGCTTGCAGTGTATCTCTACCTTGTTTTGATACCTTTTCTTTTGTTAAGTTGCTCAGTCTCTTCGACTCAACACATTAAAACCACTTCCTTGTATATATTGCTCTATTGGGTTTGCTAGGCTTCCACAAGACAAGACACACTTTCCCTTCCACAAAACTCACACCAACTCTTTCTCTTCTCCTTTCACATATAAGCCACTTCATTCCAACCCAAACCAAATTCATTTTTGCACAGAGATGATTATATGCAGTGTTCGGTTCACTATTCCAGCTTCCTTTCTTGGATGGATGGGTATGATAATCCTCTACTATTTGTGGACCCTTAAGTGAATGCAATCTCCATCAAAGTCAATACTTAAGGGTCCACAAATAAAAGGAATTATCTTTTCCACATGATCATGGACATAAACTTGCAATGCTTGCAGAGAATGTTTATGGGTAGTTGGAGGCCTTTTCTGAAACTGGTTCTTTTACCATTTAGATATGATTCTCTAATTGAAACTGTCATTTCGCGTTTAAATTGGCTGATTGAGAAAATATTTTGTTGGTGGGTTGATGGAAAATTTTTCCCTAAAATTGGACCAATGGGTTAAGGACCCATATATCAATGTGCATCCATCTTTTGAATTTGAACTTTGAAGGTTTATGTTATTTAAGCCCTACTTACATACACATATTTAGTAGATACACTACAAATGTTTGAGACTGAAAAGTTATCTTGAGATTAATGTGAAAATATATCTAGAAAGAAGAAGAAAGTAATCTAAGAACAAGATATGTACCTTACAATAAGAAATACTTAGCGTAGGGTGATGGTGGTGGTGGTGGTTCTAAAGCAGGAGGTGGATGTTGAGAGGACTGAGCATGCAACCCATATTTCTGGGGAGCATTGTGCGGTGCAAACTACACTGATTATATTATGCCATGTACCTTTTTTTTTTTTTTTGAAACAAAGGTTCATTACATTAGATGACTAGCCAAAAAGCCAGAGTCTAACATACACTTAAAGACAGAAAAATGGCAGGGTAACTACTACACTCCTATCTAAGCAATGTAAACTCATTACCAGTCGATTTTGAGCCCGCTTTGGAAGCGGACCCATAAACAAAGAACAACTCCGTGTCTTCTAGAGCAAAATCATTGACTAGCATCCTCATTAGCCAGGCGCGCAATTGCGGTACCAACAGAGAGCCACTTCCCAGCAAACAAATAGGAGTTAGTTCCTCATCCATAAGCCGCTTCCTCCAGTCCAAATTCAAGATAATTACCAATTCCGAAGAACTATGATCTGAATTAGGACTAGCATTTTAAAACAAAAACCCTAAGCCCAAAATGTGGGCCTAGTTACAGCCCAGCAACCCAAGTTGGAGCCCAGGCCCAAGCCCAAACCCGAGCAGCCCTAGCCCCCAGTAGCCAAGCCACCCCAGTCGTCGTCCAAACCTGAGCAAGAATAGCCGAAGTCCTAGACAATTGCTGCCAATCCATCGTCGTCGCCACTGAGCTCTCCAGCAGCCGGCCCCTCCAGCACCGCATCACCTGCAACTGGTGACAGGGTCCGCCCCGGATTCCACCCTGGAACCCGAAGTGGCCCTGCGGGACCCACCTTTAAAGAAGGTTTACCAAAATTTTTGGCATAACCTCCCTTAAAAATGGGTAACCCAAAACCTGTAGCATTTCAATTTCACTTCAAAACAAATTATCCAATTAACTCAAATTACAACCAAGTCAGAGGTTACAATATTAATACAAAATCTCAAGGTCATCAGAGCAGTCTAACACCAAAAGAACAATGATACACATAGTAGGTTAGCAAGTAACCTACGAGGGATAGATGACAGCGGTGGTGCTAAGCCTCAACTCCTAAAGCCGAACAGCTACACTGCGAACTGGGCATTTGAAACCGAAGGGCCCAGGGGAAAGTACATAAAAACGTTAGCGTGAGTGGACAAAATAAACAATTTAAAATAAAGGGATTTTATACTTTCCACATTTATTTCTCTAAAAACTTCCGATGCATGCAATAATTAAGAAAAGACCGACTAGCCCCGCTAGTCAAGAACAACAACAAAAGAACATGGGGAAAATGGGTTCACCATACGGGAATGGAGCCCCTCAGGCTCAACCTACCCTCGACTGCCACTCACACATAGATTGTGCGAGGAGAAGAACTAATAACCTCAACTTCCATTCACACATAGATTGTGCGAGGAGGAGAACTAATAACCTCAACTTCCATTCACACATAGATTGTGTGAGGAGGAGAATATCACCTCGACTACCACCCACGTGAGGAGGAGAAAGCTACCTCACTGCCACTCACAAACACAAAGTAAGTGAGGAGGAGACCTATTCACATGACCCGCGTATGGTGAGGAAGAAGATCGTAGAAAGCCAATAAATCTGTATAGTTTCCCCACATATCTCACGAAATAAGAATCCAAGTGTATAAAGACGTGACCCCGCACGCCAAGATCATCTCAAGTTCTAAAATAAGTAGGGTATAAAGAAGTATAAAGTTTTGCTTCCTCGAATTCTTATTTCGTAAATCTCTTAAAAAGCTCCAAGAGCTGAATATAAATATAAAATCAATAGTATAAATTTCCGAATCCGCATAAAACAAAATCCTCAAATCGAGCATAACGAATCTTAATTCAAAAGTTCAAACCAATAAAACATTTAATAATCCAAACCAAAATAAAATGCTCGATAAATAAATGGATAAATCAATAACTTAAAACTTGCGGAATTAAATTTGCATAAATCAATTAAAATCAAAGGTCCACTCACGATATACGGCTAACGTGGTATCCAAGCGTAAGGATCCTCGTCGAGCGATAGGTCGGTATCACGTCCTGTACACAATTATAATCCGTAAACAACAATTTGATAACTATTTACGATAATCAATAATTAATCTCAAAACCCAATCTCAACTTCTCCAATCCTCTTCCACACCCAATCAAACTTCACCAATCCTTACCAAACTTCACCATTAATATCCATCCGTCGATTAATGTATTCCATATTGGAACAAGGGAAATCCGAAGGTCGGATTCCCACAATTCAACAACCGAAACTCCCAAACTTCGGAAATTCATAATCCATGTCAAACTTCTCCCAAACTTAACCAAAATCACATAATTAACCTCTACAACAATTATACAATTTAAAGGGCTAAAACTGAAATTAAAACACTGCCCACACACGCCTCCACTCGCCGCCACAGTGGCAGCGCGTGGGCCCCACGCGCCGGCGGCCACTACCTCCGATGGCCACCATATTTTGACAGTAGCACCTACTCAACACACTGATCGATTCTCTCAACTACAACACAACCCAATTTTACCTCGAAGTGGTCGAATCAAGCCGGTGAAGAAAAGCCCGAAACTTCAAGAACCCTAAAAATGGAAAATTGTCAATTCGATATCTACACTGCAAATTGGATTGAACTACCTTAGGGGAAATGATCACCATCAAAAACCGAACCTTCGATGCTAACCTGGTGGCCGGAGGTGGCCGGAATGGCCGGAAATCGGCGAAACCCCAAAACTGCAACCGGAGCAAACCTTGCTTCGATCCGAGCTTTTCCGGCCAAATCGTCGAAAACTAAGGGCACCAGCGTGACCAGGGGGAGGAGGCGACCCTGTGGTGGCCGGCTTTCTGCCGGGTGATGGCCGGACGGCCGGGAATTGAGAGGAGGAAGATAGAGGCCGAAAGGGAAAGAGGGAGAGATCGGGGGAAAGAGAGAGAAAGGGTGGGTTTCCGGTTTTGGAAACCTACCACAGTAAAATTTCAATATATATAAATTTATCATGAACAGTAACTTCCTTATTTCGCTCATAACTTTCGCATACGAACTCCGATTTTTACGCACTACATATGCACGCGCTCGGTTTAACGTCCCCAACAACTTTCATGAAGGAAATTTTCTCAAATTTTGACCCGAACAAAAAGTCGACTTTTAGGGCCACTAAACGTACTGAAACGATAGTAAAAGTGAAAATAAAAGTCGTTTACCGTCCAAATGACTAGTAAACGGGTAATTGAGATACGGGACGTTACAACTGGGTCCGCTGCCTTCCTTCCGAACTGGCAACAACCCCACCGAAAATCAGGAAACCCGATCCCAATAAACCAAAGTCGATGATAAGAGCACAAAGTGTGACATTTTTAATATGTATTTTCCCTCATTTGGCTAAGTTATTCTCTTAAAATTAATAATTATAACATAGTTTATGTTTTTAGGTACTTCAAGGACTGAAATGGAGAAAACAAGCGAAAAAGAGCAGAAATGAGAGTAAATTAGGGACAAGTCATTTTAGAAACTTTCCTCTTTCATTTTAGGAAATATTTCCTATTTTGTTTTTGGGAACTTTCTTCTTTTAAACGTTCTAATTTCTGATTTTCTTGTTTTAAAGAGAGTCCATCGCATTAAGAACTCTTGAGTTATGTAATCAAGGAAACATGAATGATAAGATGAAGCACATAAATCAGGAAGAATTCAAGGAGATATAAGGGAGTGTTTGTAGTCAATATTTATTCATGATTATCTTATTTACTATTGATTATAACACTAATTAAATTCTGATTTTTCTTGATTGTAGGAGTTCATTATGTGCACAATTGGAAGAAGATATTAGTGCAATTTAAAGGAGAAGAATAAGGGATGTATCTGGTCACTATTCAAGGAATATACAATGAGTCATTAAGGGGAAAAAAGATCAGAAAAATCAAGACTTTGTCATGAGAAAATCAAGTAAATTTGGAGGAGAAATCACCTCAAGATGATTGGCCATGATTGCATCACAAGAGATGACAAATCCACTATAAATAGCAGTCATTCTCTACTCCAAAATCATCACTTCTTCATACAAAATTCAGTTCATTAGCTTAGCTCTCTTCTCTCCAAATATTCAGAAAAAGCCTCTTATCGTGAAGAGCTGTAGGACTTCTCTAAGGCTGTTCGTGTTCTTGAAGGCCAAGCCTTGTGTTCTCTGGACGTTCTCCAAGCTTCCTTGAAGATCAAAAAGTGTAATCCATGGCCCTTATTTCTGTTTTCGTACTCTTTAGTATTGAATTTCAGATTTCGTTTATGAGCTTTATTATTGGAATTGGATTTCTGTTGAGAATGAGTTTATGTTAGTAATTTTCAGATTTGTTTCTTTATGTTCTTGAGTTGTTTATGATATCTTTATAATATGATTTTGTGCCATCTTTTTATATCTTTAAGCATATGATTTTGGTTCAATAACTATGTTAATCTGCAGGTTAATAAAGCCAAATTTGTGTTCTGATTCACCTAATCGTTTTAGGGCATAAATTGAAGTGGTAAAGGCTATGTATAATGGTCGAGATTATATGCTACATGTTTGTGCGTTTGTAACTTCTTATGGATGCATACATGTTTGAATTCAGAATCCTAACTGCACTTAATGATTCATATTTAATGTTGACGGATGCTCTTCAGTATTAACGTGATGTTTTATATGAAATATTTTAAGTTACGGACTTTTCCTAACTTAGGAGATTAAAGAAGAATTAAAGTGGTACTCGATCTCTTCAGACTTGTACTTCGAATTCATTTCTGATATTTAGTGTTGGCACGATTTTAGGTTGTTTAGATTGAGATCATTCATTGCATGTTGATATGGTTTGGAAATTCTGATTTGAGTGTGAAGAAGTCGGTCACATGTATATATTTATCTTTTTGTTTTATTTCATAGGAACTTAGAAACCAAAAGTTGAATCCCCCCTTTTTATGGTTGTTTCTTGTGTAAATTTGTAGATAAATACTTGTTTTATTAATTACTAATTTAAATTGACATTTTTGTTTAGGTGTACCCTACAATCCCCGGACTGAACGATCTCTGCTTATCCTTATACTAACAACTACATTTTGCAGGTTTAAATTGTGAGGCTATTTCAGCCGCATCAGTCGATCAGGTGCCTCGGACTCCCGAAACCTCGACCAAGCCTCGCTGAGAAGATCGAACGAACCCGCTCTGCTCCTCGACTCTCTGATCCTTTGACCCGACCCTTAAACGTCAAGCCAACCAGCCACCGTCGCCTTTGAGCAAACTAGTTTCGACCAAAACCAGCCAAACACCGATCAAGAGATCAATCAAGTAAACCACCAGACCCGTCCTGTGAAGCCCGTCAAGCTTATCACCGACGCTGCACGCAGATAGCGGCCGACTCTACACGATGGTGGCCGACCCCACCGCTTAGGCTCGAAACTAGGGTTTCGCTTGTATGATTTTAAATGTTTAATTATGCCATGTACCTAAACATACTTATTTACCGATTATTTGGACGGTAATCAATTAAGAATCTTACATTTTACTTTCACCTCGATCCTTTAAGAGATCAAAAGTTGACTCTTTTTTTTCAGCTTAAATTTTGAGAAAACTTCTTCACGAAAGTTGTAGATGACGTTAAACCGTAATAACCAGAAAATTAGTGTCAGCTGTAGAGCACTATATTATTCATTACATTTATAAAATCTTACTTTGTTTTGAACATTTTTCTTTTAGAAGCCAAAGGCACCATTTTGCCGTACTTACGAAATAGTGAGTTGGTTGTATATTGTTGTTAAGTTTGAGATTATTATTTGTTTTTGTTTTTCTCATGCATATTATTTTTTTTTTGTGCTAATTATTGCCAACACATACTTGCATTTAATAAAGAAATACCAATTTGAGGTACAAATATATATCATATATATACACACACACTCACACAATCAAAATGTCAATACGTGTATGTAGCTAGCTGATTTCTTTTCAAACCCTTTTACTATTTGTTTTTCCTTGTGAACAATCACCTTAACTAGCTAGACTATCAACTCACTTTAATGTATGGTTTTGGAAGTCAAACAAGATGGTCGACAATTGATTTCTAGTGCATGTTTCTAGCCTATATAAACATATCATCTGTATCATATTTTCTTCAAACTTCAAGATCAAGTACAAAGCTGATCGGAAGCTTCCTCAGTTGAAAAGAAAACTCAACTCAAGCTTTTCACACGAATCCTTCATCCTTTTTTCTTAAGAAGTTCCCTTTTTGTCAAAAAAGTCCAAGCTTGAATCCAAGACCAAAATCTTCACTCCACTTCTAATTTTCTTAAGTAAGTACATGAATGCATTCATATACTCTTTTGCCTTTAAGATTTATCAAAATGCATAACCGATGATAAAATGGAAAAGAATCTGCTTTGTTGCATATTTATATTTTCGTACATTTGTCAAAAGTAATCAAATTATTAAATTCCTAATGAAAAGTGCTTTAGTTTAGGCTTTTGAATCACTAGAAAAGGTTAAGAAATGAAGAAGTTATGGCTAATCAAAGTTTTCAACTAGTAAACTCGCTGGAAATCTCACACAGCTATCAAAAATTCATTATCTCCCACATTTCTTAACCATTTTCTACAAAATTTATATCAATTTGAAGCTTAGGATCTCTACTTTTATTCTGCAAAGTCTGAGAAGCAATAGGAAAATATACAGCAGATAAAAACTTAGATATCAAAGGTTAATATTAAGAATATCAGTTTCTGCGCTGTTCTGGGTTTTTCACCATTTTTGGACTCTATCACTTCGAATTGGATTACATGACTTATTCCATTGGATTTCTTACCAAAAAAATCCCTTGACATGGTATCCTCATTTGCTATCCTCACTTGCCTATTTCGGACATAAATTGAACAAGTTATAAAAACGGAGAGTTGACGGTACTTGGTACTATTATTTTGATAGACGAATGAACATTTTGGACTAAAAAATCCAATACTATGGGAAAAAGGACTACTAATTCTTTGACTACTATTTGATATTCTCTTGCTATTTTTAATTTACAGTACCTTTATTTTATTGTACGTTAACTTTCAAGTTTAATTGTGTGTCTGTGTGTATATTAATTTGATCACTCTAATTGTGCATTGACAGTGTTCAATTGTATTTACTCATGTAAGCTTGCTTATATGCTTTGTTAGTATTTAGGTAATTGTCTTATTTACTACTTAAAACTTGCTTTATTGACATAATTATGCTTGGAGATGTGAAACCGGGTGATTAATACTACCTCGTGCTTAATTGAATTACTGGTAAAAATGTTTTGTGATATATGAAGTTAGCCCTGGCACTAGTCCCTACAGATAGTGCACTATTATACTCATAGGAAGGAAGTGCCGACCTTGAGTATACATACTTTGTTAGTTTCCTCAGTATGTTGCGGCTTACCCATGCTTTGGTGTTATGGACCCTAACACGTGGATCTATGAATTGTTATCAGTTAATCTGAAATATTCACTAAGAAGAGAAGTATAAGTATATTATTTTGATCAAATATCTGTTTGCGATATATTATTAATATGTTACGGTGTTAAGTGAAAAGAGAATCGAGCATACATTGTTTTCAGGTTATTTCACCTATTAATGCTACAATATTTGTCAATACGATAAAAAGATGTGATTATGTGATTTATTAGCAGTCTCATAAACATTCACGTAGATGAATATATTTGAATATATATATATATATATATATATGTTGTGTGTATACACATACATGTTAAGAATGGGTAAATGTCCATTTACCCAAAATTGAGCTACATTAACCCAACTTATTCAAGCATCTTATAAGATTTCTCACTTACCCAACAAATTACATATTTTTTGCCCTAATACCTAATTAAGTTTTTTATATTATTTTTTGTATATTATTGAGACAATTTTGCCCTCCCTCCCATTGTAACTTAGAGAGAAGTCAACGGAGACTTGACCTGTGTCCGGTCAATGCTCGCCGGAGTCCCGTCACCGGTTATCGGAGTCCGGTCTCCAGAAGTCCTCAAAAAGCTCGTCGGAGATCTCAGAGGTCACGGGAGAATATTATTGCTCCCCAATAATATTATTATTGCCCACTAATAAAAATATTATTGCCCCCCAAAAATATTATTATTGTCCCCCAATAGAAACATTATTGGCCCCCAATGATGTTATTATTGCTTCTCAATAAAAACATAAAACACCGCTGACCCCAACAAAATTCATGAAACTAAGGAAATGAAAATATATATGGTGGACCTTGATAAAGAATATTGAAAGGAGTAAATAGGATTTGATAAGGAAACATTAAAGAAAGCAATCATAACGTTGTGCAGAAATGAGTTCATGATGAGCATAAAATATTATTTAATCAGTGCAAAACATCAAATTAAACAAAAGTTAGTTTTCAATACCAAAACCGCACACTGAACGCTTTCCAACTAATCAAAGCAAAAATACACACAAGATACCAATGGTTTAAACTTGAATTAGACAACTAAAGACCAGCAAACAAATATGAGATAAAGCATGTGATCAGACCTATAAGCCCAAATAAGAAAGGGTTTACCTTAACTGTAAGGGGATCAAGATAGGAGTCGACCACATAATTAATCTTCATGCTCCTAGCCACATATCTATTCAACTACACAATATAACAAAAATCAAACACCAAAAGTTAATATCAAGAATAAATATCCATAAGTAAGCTAAATAAAAATATCTTTATAATAAGTATCAAGAATGAAAATCAATACCAATTTGAAATTTAAACCATGTTAAAAAATATAAAAATAAAAGAAAAACACATGCAGAATTCTCAGAGCATCTGACATTAATTAATCCAATTCTATAAAAGTGGATATTTAGTAAGAAACAGAGACAAGAAGCAGTTGTGATTTTGGTAAGATAAGAAAACAAAGCCTCCCTGCACACATGGTCGACATCATAATTAAATAATAAACAAAAATAGAAATTAACTGACCATACTGACAAAAAGACCAAGTTAACAATATAATATGCAATTATGCTAAGGACTGAAAGATGTTTAGTTATGAGTTAGGAAGGCATAGCCATATAGGAAAAAGTAATTAATGATGATTTGCACGCACTTATTGAGCCACGTACATTTAAAATAATTTACCTTAATCCAAGTCACTGTATGCATCACTTTCTCAAGTGTCATCTTCATCTCCTTATGGTAATTCCTCATCTAGAGAATTACCATCTATAAAATCATCGTCACTTATGTTGCTTTGTTCAATATCTTTGCTGCTCAAACCAACAATTTCAAGTTTGACATCTCTTCTACAAAGTGTTGGTATTGAATTAACATTCTCTTCAATGGGATGAATGATATTACTAGCCTCTTCTTCTTGGTCTGCCTCATCAACATAACTTGTCTCTGCATCATGAGATTCTTCATTCACAGTCACATCTTATATATGTCTGTGTCGAATCATTTGAATGACTTTCCAGCCAGCACCTAACTTCGGATCATCAAGGTAATACACTTGTTGTGCTTACTTTGCAAGTACATACGGATCTTTTACGTACCATTTATCATTTACATTCAACGATGTCAAATGGTATCACAAATGGTTCTTCTTCTCTTCTTTGTATTATTGTATTAAATCACTCACCTTTGAATAGAAAAACTGAATAGCCGTACGGAAAGTCTAATTTGACAATGCTAACCAACTATCCATAAAAGTCTCACATTCTCTGTCATTACGTGATCCTGGAACCATGATCCCACTATTCTGCACTATTCTGGTTTGCTCTAGCTGTTTGACATGCCATCGAACACCATTTGCGTTATAGATCGTATAGGTACCAACACTATCCTCTAGACCAAATGGTAATGCATATAATTCTTTGGTCACATCACTTTATCTCAGGTTATATAATTTTGTAATATGAGTCTTGAACCATGCAGTAAACTGATCGATATCTTTGTCTCTCTTCTAGCTTGACTAGACTCTCTTTTCAAAATTTCATAATGTTGACTACATACACATCAATGAAAAGGGTTATTAAATATAGGACTAAATTTAGTTTAGTCCCTTGAACTTTAGGGCTAAAATCACTTTGGTCCCTGACTTTTTTTTTTTTTTTATCACGATGGTCCCTGCACTTCTAAATTACATAAACCTAGTCCAAAATTTGACTTTAACTTGAAAGATGACGTCATGTGCTGAGTTGGAGCCGACATAGGGGTCCACTTTTCTGATTTTAGACACCCAAAGAAGGGAAAAATGGTCATTTCAATTTAATCTAATTTCTAATTTTTTTTCCTATTTTTTCTCTTCATTGTCTCTCTCTCTCTCCCGATTCACGTAACCCAAAACCCGATCTGAGCCATAATCTCCGCCCTCCTCCTTCTCCTCCTTTCCTCTACTCCTGCCTCTCCCACTCCCATTCCCACCATTTCAACTACCGCCACCAAAACCCCCATCTCCCAAAACGACCATGTTTTCCTCTCCAACCCCCTCATCTCCGAGGTAATCACCACTGTCGTCACCACCATCCCCACCGACGACACACCGGTGGCCACAACTTCCTCTCGACACAGCTCTCATTCCACTTTGTTTTCACAGAAGAGCTCCGGTGAAAGAGAATCGAAGCCCGAAAGCTTCTCAGGTTTGCCAGCAAATTTTTCGATTCCGGCTAGTTCGTGACGACTCACTAATTACACGCATTTTTATGCATGTAATTGTATCTAAAACACCAGAAATAAGTTAATCTTCAAGTCAATTATTATGTAATTAATTCAGTTTTCTTTATTTTGTAGAAAATAAGCGGAGTTGTAAAAATGGAGAAAACTTCATGGAAGACGACGACATGTGTGCAAATGTCTTATGACTAGGGCTGGGCATCCAAAACCGAAATCCCGGTACCGTTTCGAAACAGTCCCGAAATCCACCGGTACGGGCCGGAATCAAAATCTGAAATTTACTATTTGGGCCCGTCCCGTAGAAACGGGCCCGGTACCGGTACTAGCCCAGTCGATCCCGGTTGATCCAGTCCCGTCCCGTTTAAATTAATTAAATTAAATATTTAATTAATTATATTACTTGGTTGATTTTGATTGGGTAGTATATGTGAGAACACAGAGATTGACCACACCTGATCGAGGCATTTTGACCTAAACTAAACGGCCTAAGGCCCTAACTCCCTAAGCCGCAACGAACTAACGAAGACCTCGACACTCGACAGTCCATCCCCAATTCTAACTTCTGAGCTCTCTTCTCCCTCCACTCTCCAGATCTGCTTATGTTCTTCACTAAATCTCAATCCCCCTCGATCAGTCGATCCCCAATTCACTAACCCTAGTTCTAAGCTCTCTTCGAGTCTTCTCCACTCTCCAGATCTTCTTCTGTTCCTCATCTAAATCCTCGATCCCCCTCTATCAGTCGATCCCCAATTCACTAACCCTAGTTCTAAGCTCTCTTCTCCACTCTCCAGATCTTCATCTGTTCCCGATCCTGAATTTCTTTCCAATTTCCCGAATTTGAAAGGTAGTTTATATGTTCTTTTGCCGAATTTGAAAGGAATTGTTTGGTTAACTGTGTTTTTTGATAATGTTAAAACTTTGGTGCAGGTGACAGTCACTTGTTCGACAATTACCTTGTTCCTGTGGTTCTTCATTAAAAGCCATACTTATGAAAGATTGTTTACTCCTATACAAGCTGATGAGCGGTTTCATGGTTCGTCATACTTCACTTTCTCAATTCGATTCATTTCATTTTGGTCAGCTGTGTTTTGTGACTATGTTAAAGCTTTGGTTCAGGTGAGGCATTTAGTGCCCGGTCAGCTGTTGGACAAAAATGTGTTTTGTGTTTTGTCACTTCTTCTTATCAAAGATTGTCTACTCCTGTACAGCTTGATTAGAGGTTTCAAGGTCGGCCATATTTCACACACTATTTGATTCATTTGTTTGTTGTTGGTCTGCCTTAATTCGTTTAACAAAGATATAATATGTTTGCATTCAAGGACCAAGTGTGTATAGTTTAGTTTTTCATCTAAAATTAGTTTTTGCTCTCAATCTCTTAGTTTGTTTCTCCAACTATTAATCTATTATGAAACAAAAATACTAACCATAGCTGCTGATTCATACTTCATCTCCAGGTGTTGACCATTTGATTCAAATCGTTCGATGGCTAGAGCGAAGAAGGTAGCTGCTCGGCCTCATCCAACCGCTTCGGGGCTTGAAGACTCTTCAACCGCAACTTCACCTTCTGCTCCTCTGGAAATTGAAGCTCTTCCTCCAGCAAGTTCAACCCAGCAAGCTCCTACGGGTTCAAACCAGCAAGTTCCTACTCCTGCAAGTGATTAAGCTCCTGCGCAAGTTCCTACTACTGCAACTCAAAGTGAGAATTCTAATCCGGTTAGTGCTTCAACAACTATTAAGCGTAGTTTTGTTTGGGAACACTTTAAGGAGTATGATAAGGTTGTGAAGGGAAAAGATGCTGAAGGGAATGATGTGGATATTGTTAAGAAACGAGCTTATTGTATTCACTGTCCTAGAGGAAAAATAGGCGATTTTATAGCGGATAGTTCTAGAAATGGGACTTCGGGGATGATTAGGCATATTAATCAATTCTGCAGGTATTATCCCCCAATTGTTAGTAAGAGTCAGAGGGTTCTTGTGGGAGATAAATCTCTAGGAAACAAACTTACTGCAGTAGCTTATGATCAAGATGACTATGTAGATGCGACAGTCGAAATGATTGTCATGGATGAGTTGCCTTTTAGCTTTGTTGAGAAAAAAGGTTTTAACCGGTTTTGTGGTAGAGTGTGCCCTTTGTTTAAAGTACCCTCTCGTAGGAAACTAGTTAGAAGGTTCCTAAGCATATATGATGCACAAAAAAAAGAACTATCCAAAATTATGAAGGAGTATAGAGTGTGTCTCACAACGGACACTTGGACTAGTGTCCAAAACATCAATTATATGGTGCTGACTACCCATTTTATTGATGTTGATTGGAAGATGCACAAGAGGGTTATAAATTTTTGTGTTATCCAAAACCATCAAGGGGCAACCATAGGTAGACTTATAGAGTCTTGTTTGCTGCAGTGGGAGATTGAGAAGGTGTTGACCATAACTGTTGATAATGCATCTGCAAATAAGTCGGCTTTAGAGTGGCTTAGATCCAAGATGAATAAGTGTTCATCTTACAAAACAGTTTTAGGTGGTAAATACATGCATGTGAGGTGCACAGCTCACATAACCAATTTGATAGTGGGACATGGCTTGAAGAGGCTGCAAAAGAGTGTTTTAGCCATTAGGAATGCTGTCAAGTATGTTAGGTCTTCACCTAATAGACTAGACAGCTTTTCTAAAGCTGTCGAGAAAGAAAAGCTTCCTCTTACAGGGCTGGTTTGTTTAGATGTCCCAACTAGGTGGAATTCAACTTATCTAATGTTGGAGGCAGCCTTGAAGTTTAAGAAGGCTTTTGCAAGGATGGAGGAAGATGATGATGAGCTTTATCTAGGTTATTTCAAGGAACCAGAGGAGGAATATGATGAGGAAGGCAATGTCGTTCCTAGTAAGAACAAAAGAAACATAGTTGGGCCTCCGGAGGAACCAGATTGGGACAAGGCTGAGATTTTTGTTGATTTTCTTCGAGTATTTTATGATGTGACCCTTAGAGTTAGTGCAAGCTTGCATCCAACTGTGCATACAACATTCCATGATGTTGTTACCATGGAGAGAAACATAGAAAACCTCTTCATTGCACCCGAGATGGCAACTGGTTCCGACACTGAAAATGTATTAACTGATATGGCTGCAAATATGAGAAGCAAATTCTTGAAGTACTATGGTGGCTTTACAGACCTGAACCACTTGGTTATTGTTGGACTTGTGCTAGATGCAAGATTCAAGCTTAGGAATTATACACATTTTTTGAAGGAAGACGGTATGGATGATGTCGATGTGCAAAGTAGAACCAATGAGATTAGATCTTTGTTAATGGCGCTATATGATGAGGTACAACTCTTTTTATTTCAGTTTTTTGAATATTAGATTTTCTGATCTTATGAGTATTAATACTAATTTTATGTGTTTATGCATGTTCTTGCTTTTATAGTATGCACCGATCGTAGATGGTGGGAGACATATGCATAGACATCAAAGCCCTACAATTTCAAGCAGCACAATCACGAGTAGAAGCAGCAATATGAGAGTTGGTGTGCAGGGTCAGTTGCTAAACTCTTGGAGAAAGGTGGTCCAAGAGAGTGAAGAGGCTGTAATGGCACATGAAGTTTATCAATATCTAAATGCTCCCCTAGAGTT
Organism: Rosa chinensis; assembly: GCF_002994745.2. Classification (NCBI taxonomy): domain Eukaryota; kingdom Viridiplantae; phylum Streptophyta; class Magnoliopsida; order Rosales; family Rosaceae; genus Rosa; species Rosa chinensis. Next base: position 57,643,771 of record NC_037094.1, on the reverse strand, counting down.
TGTTGAGGAGGAGGAAGATGGCTTCGATATTTTGTGTTGGTGGAAGATAAACGGACCCAAGTTTTCCGTGGTGGCAGCAATAGCAAGAGATGTACTTGCTATTCAAACATCCACAGTTGCATCGGAGTCTGCATTTAGCATTGGAGGGAAAGTTATTGATGCTTTTAGGAGTTCATGACTCCTAAAACAGTGGAGGCTTTAATCTGCATGCAGAATTGGTTGTTGGGAGATGATATTGTTGCTCAAGAGGTAGAGGAGCCTACAATTGAGAACACAGAGTTCTATGAGCAGGCTCAGAAAGGTACCTTGATCAGTTTCAAATGTTCAATTTTAATTTTTGTTTTTTGTTTTCTTACATGTAGTTTCTCTATTACTGACTATAAATGCTTACTTAGATCATGAGAGCACTGCCTCAAGCAGAAATACACGTTCAACAATCCCGAAAGCAAAGGGGAAGGGAAAGGCTGCAGTGGTAAATGTTGACTAATGAGTTTATGAGGTTGTGAGACTGAGTGTGATGAACTGATGAAGATTTTTTCAAATGTGTTTAATACTTCAAGACTTGTAGTTAACTAGTTTTTATCATGTAATGGTTTGTAGACTTTAAATTTCTTATTTCAGACTTTAATTTCTTGTTTAAGACCTACTGGACTTTTGTTGAATTCATGAATTGGTTTCTGTGTTTATTCATTTATTGAACTTATTATTGGTCTATTGAATTGGTTATTTGCTGTGTTGCACATTGCATTTGTTTCCTGTCATAATCTGCAATTTGCATTACTGCATTACAGCCATTACTGCACTTTGAATTCATAATCTGCATTACTGCACTTTGAATTCATAATCTGCAATTTGCAGTTTTGCACATATTGTATTATTGTCCATCTTCACTAGTTCATTTCTTCTTTTCAAGAATTCTTCAATTCATTTTAGTATTTTACATTGTTTGATTTGGTTTAAGGCAAAGTTGTTTGTGTAGATTTATAAGTTGCAATGCTAAGAGGACAGCTGCATCCTAGAATGATTGAAATCTCAAAATTTTGGATAGCTGTTAAAGAACTTAAGTGTGAAAACAAAAAAAAAGGAATCGGGTATCCTGAATTGGGCCCGGGCCCGACCTGATCCCGATCGGTTTTGGTACCCTCGGTACTAACTATGAAAAAACGTTGTCCCGTCCCGTCCCATCCCGTCCAGAATAAAATTTCTGGTACCGGGCTCGGTATCAGTCAATAACCTGCCCGTCCCGGCCCGTGCCCAGCCCTACTTATGACAATCCAAAGGAGCGCAAAAGAAAATTGTAGAAAGGAGAATTGAAAATTTGCCGTTTATTGGTTAAGCTTAATTAACATTGTGCTTAATTAAGCTAGCCATACATGGACGTGAGAGAAAGCTAGCCATGCCTGCACGTGTTCTTTAACCTACCATTCAATGACCTCACCATCACTTTGGCCTTGACACGTGGCAGCATTTATCTCTTTTCTTTCCTTCACAACCGCGCGATTTGCTCTAATCTTTCTCCTGACAATCACAACCAGCCACACCCTTATATATATTCATAATCATACTCTGTCGAAGAGGAGAGAGAAAGCTAGTAGGTAGCAACCTAAGCCATTCTTCTTGCCCTTCGGCCGCATACCACCACCAAGACCCCAGCTCTATTATACTCTCTCTCACCCTACACCCAAAACCACCTCTCCACACACCATTTCTTCTCCTTACCAAGATTCACTTTCCCCCTCACTAAGAACCTCCTCATCAAGATCCACCATCACCTCACCAAGATCTATTTTCCTCCTCACCAAAATTCCATCAAATCCTCATCAATTTCTCAAAGGGATTTCAAGGAGCTTCAAGGGATCTCATCTACATCAAGACTTGAGATTGGGTATAGTGGGAAGCTATAAATCAAGGCTTGTCATAATTGCTCCATAGCAATTTGTGACTTGTTCTTGTTACTTCTCACTCTTCTTCACTTTTACCTCTTTAATTAATTGATGAATATTGTTGTTGATTTGTGGATGGGTTGTGAGTAGTCTATTTAGGAAGCTAGGGTTTGAGCCCTAGCATGGATTTAATGTAATAAATATGTTTTGATTTAATGGTTTTCAATTTCGTGTTTGGCATATGTTCTATTCTATAATATTTGGCTTAGATGCATGCTTAGGAGCTTGATTAACTCTTGAATGTGTAGATGAGCATGTCTAGAACAAATTAGGGGACCTAATCACTTCTCTAATTTATGGCTAAGACACTTGTTTAGAACATGGTTAGTTACAATACCAATTCCGATTGCCGTATTGGCTAGCTTGGGAACCTCGATTCTAGGACTCTTCGCCTTTTGGTGCAACTAGAGGCCCTAAAAAGGCTCTAGATTGTCCCAATTGAGTTTCTACGACCCTTGATCCGGAGTAGGAATACCCTTTAAGGAATCTAATGACCCATGAGCCTTGAAAAGCCTTGAGTACGGTTTTTGATGCCATTATGAATTGAGTGACCATTGTCAGAGCATATTTGTGCCTTAAATTTGGCTAGGAGGATACCCTAGTGACCCAATTTCTATATCTTGATTAGTTTCTATTATCTTTATTTTTATTTTTATTTTTAATTTTAATTATCAATTGTCAATTTTATTTTCTTCTCAATTAAAAAAAAATCAAATTTCACAAACCACTTTCATTGTCCATACCATTTGGTTGTGAGCTTCCGCATTTATTTGTGGTTCTCTTGACCCATTTTAGGCTTGGTTGTTCCGAGCCGGGCATGTAAATAGCTTGGTGCTATTTTTAGGTTTTGTTTGTTAAATTGTTGGTGACTTAGTAATCGGCATAACCAAGGATTGTAGTTAGCTTTTCAATCCCCGTGGACGATAATTTCGGGTCTAAATATTTCCCACTTCTTTGATGACCGTGCCCTTATTGCGCGTAAGTTGCATTTAAGCACCCAAATCAAATGACGCTGTTGCCGGGGATTAAAGTGTAATAGCTTTAATCCCTTGGTTTTCGGTTGTTAGGTCACTTGCATTATTTTCTTAGTTTAGTTAATTTTTCTTTGTGTGTTTAGCTTTAAAAAAAAAAAAATTGTAATTATTTGTTTTACTTTATTTTGATTAACTCCTAGTTGTGTGTTTGTTTGTTGAGACTTGTGGTTATTTCTATCAAAGTGACGGGTCTTGTATTACTTTGTAGTACATGTAAAACATGAGCATCGATAGCGATCGTCACTTGGCTTGACTTGTTTGCTAGCTTTTCATTAAGTTTCCTAATTAGTCGTTAGTTTCTTGAGTTGTTAGTTTTTCACTTATTCTTAGCTTTGCTTAGTTTAGTTTCTTATTTAATTGTTGTCTCACCTTCTCTCATTACCCCTCTTATTTATTGTGAAGTGTGAAATTAAATTCAAAGTGCTTATTTTGTGAATTCTTGAGTACTTACCACGTGGTCATATTTTTGCAAGGTGCATGAGTAGTATTTTACTACCTATCAATTTAAGAAATGGTCGTACTTTGCAAAGACTTTCTAGACAAAGGCCAAGGAATCGTTCACGAACACCTCCAACGCCAAGAGTACCTCCAAGAGATCACTCACCGAGTCCGATTAGATCACCGGTTAGAGAGATGGCGGAGAGACCTATTCGAGAGTTTTCTAGACCTTCCATGGTCAACATGGCATCATGCTTGGTACTTCCGGTTAGAGAGGTGGACTTCGAGATCAAGCCACAACAATTGAGCATCTTGCCTATTTTCCGTGGGACATCATCCGAGAAGGCCATCAATCATATGCAAGACTTTGAGGCGATTGTGAGCACTATGTCAAAGGGTGGACTTCCCGAGGGTGAGTTCAAGATGTGGTTGTTTCCTTTCTCACTTAGAGATGATGCAAATGGATGGTTTTTGAAGCTACAACCGAGGAGTATACGATCATGGGAGGAGTTGACGGACATTTTCTTGGATGCTTACTACCCACCACACAAGACCACAAGCATGAGACATGAGCTCTTACTCTTCACTCAACGTGATCATGAGACCTTTTGGGAGGCATGGGAAAGGTACAAGGATATTTGCAATGCATGTCCCCATCATGGCTTGACTAAGACTGATGATGATTGAAGGTTTCTATGGTGGTTTGTTACCACATGAGAGAAGGAGGGTTGATGTTGCCGCACAAGGCTCACTTCATAGTCATGGTCAAACCGAGGCATGGGATATACTTGAGCACTTGGGTCGACAATCAAGGCAATGGGATGATCATGATTCTAGGAGGGAAAGAGTGAGGAAAGATTCATATTATGATACCAAGAGCACTCATGAGACAAGGGTTGCCCAAGAGAGCTCTAGTGCCGATTATAGGAAGCTTGAGAGAAAGCTTGATTTACTTCTTCAAGCTCAAGAGTGTGGTTCATCTACACATCATGTCAAGGCCGCTTCTATGTCTTCATCTCTATGTCTTCTATGTGATTCACCTATACATGCTACTAGTGAATGTCATCTTGCCCCTAATTATCCGGATTTTGTTCAAGAGCAAGTAAAGGCCGTGAATTCTTATGGTGAGCACCCTAGAAATGATCCTTACTCACCTACATACAATCTGGGTTAGAGGAATCACCCTAATTTTTCTTGGAGAGACCAAGGAGGTTCATCTAGTGGGTTTCAAGGTGGAAAGCAAAGCTTTAGAGGTGGCCAAGGTCAAGATTCATCAAATTTCACTCATTATGGCAATGCACACCAAGGCAACACTCAATTTTCACAATATGGTCAACATGGACAGCAAGCATACGGGCCCAGTTCTCAATGCCAATCCACCTCAAGTCAAGGATTTCATGCTCAAAATGCTCCTCCCGGGTTTACTCAAGGTGGTGGCTATGGTCCTAACAAGTTTCAAGGTGTTCCCATTGCCTCACAACCAGAGGAGAAGAAGAGTGCAAGTGATGATGCTCTTTCTTCTATGTCTCAATGCATTACTATACTATCCCAAGGTCAAGCCACCATGCAAAAACAAATGGGACTATTAGAAGTTCAAATGAGTCAAATGGCCAAGGAGCTCAGCACACGTCAACAAGGAGCCCTACCTTCACAACCAGAGCCAAATCCAAGAGGAAAGCTCCATGAATGCAATGCCATCACCACCCTACGTTCGGGAAAGGTATATGATAATCATGTTTACATGCCTACATCTTCTAGTCTCCATACAAATCCTTTATTTGATGATGATGTCGGTTTGCATTCATATGAGACCAAGAGGGAAGAAAATGTACCTCTTGGCCATGTTGTTGATGACCAATTGCATACACATCATGATTCTAGTTATCTTAAGGAGGATGAGACCGGAAGGGAAGAAAATGTACCTTCCGGTAAATATGGAGTGGGTGATGTGACTTTGAATGCCAAAGGAAGAAATAAGGGGGTGAATAAGGTAGCCGGAGGGGAAGAAAATGTACCTTCCAGAGGAGCTAATCTTGGTAAAGGTTATGGTTTCTTGTCCTTTAAGAACAATGCAAGCAAATATGGGTTGATTGATAGTGGCAAGGAAAAAGCTTTGTTGAGAAAGAAGACTTCTAGAGATGAGGATGTCTCGGACCTTAAATTAGATGGTGAGGCCATGAAGGCTAGAGACCCATCTAAGGCCACTGACACCTCTAGGAAAGTTCTTGATGACATTAGACCCACATCCTATGACTTTGAGTCATCTACTTCGACCGAAAAAGAGGGGAGAAATAAGGAGGAAGACCTATATGTCTGCTCATCACTAGGCGTGGCCTTGAGGGCTAATAACCCTAGTGGGACAGTGACTACCCTTAGGAGCACCGCCGGGAATCTCACCTTTGATCCACCTCTTGCTTTGAGCACACCGGAACCTCAACTTCCTTACCCTAATGTGCCAAGAAAGGAAAATGTGAAGAAGGGTGGGAAGAAGAAAAAAATTGGCTTGATGTCTGAAGTGCATGATATTTTGAAGAAGGTCAATGTCAATATACCTTTGATTGAGCTCCTTCGACAAATGCCAATTTATGCAAAATTTCTAAAGGACTTGTGCACGCATAAGAGGAAGATAAAGAATGATGAGCGGTTCGAGATTTGTGAGGAGGTTAGTGCTATCTTACAAAGACGGATTCCCCCAAAACTCAAAGATCCGGGGAGTTTCAATATCTCTTGCACTATTGGTGAGAAAGTCTTTGATAGAGCTTTGATGGACCTTAGCTCAAGTGTTAACATTATTTCTTTTGAGAATTTCCGGACACTTGACCTTGGACCTATTAAAGCTACTCCTATATTCTTGCAACTTGCGGATCGGAGCATTAAGAGAGCCATGGGTGTTGTTGAAGATGTGTTAATCAAGGTTGATAAGTTCTACTTGCCAGCGGATTTGGTGGTATTAGATATGGATGATGGACCTCATAGTGACAAAGACATACCTATCATTCTTGGTAGACCCTTTATGGCAACCGTGGGAATAAAAATTAATGTTCAAAAGGGCACCATCAAAATGAAGGTATTGGGAGAAAATGTATTACTTAAGAGTCTTGAACCCATATATCCTCCGGAAATAGTGAAGAGTGTGCTCTCTATCAATTTAATGAAGGGTAATAAAGCCAAGAGTGAGCAGATCTTTGGACCTTTGAATCCTTCCAAGCCTACAATCCGTGCACAAAATCATTTCTCACCTATTTAAGGTTATGACAATGAGACACCATTGAAGCATGATGATGTAGTTCCTACTTCTACTTTGGAGCCTACTATTGAGCTTGAAAAGCAAACAACCCCTACTCTTGAGACTTATGAGACACAGAAGAAGAAAAGTCCACCATTGAGTGAAGCACAAGAGGAGTCCATCAAGAAGTTAAGGGAGGTTTGTGGAGTTGTCAAGAAGAATGAAAGATCTAAGAGGTATGATTGGCCTCCACTTCCGAGCTACAAGCTTGCTTCTTCAATTGCTAGATGTTTTGGAAATGATAGTGAGGCTAGCACAATTGTTGTGGGTGGTAAGAAGACATCCTTTGAGCCACCTTGAGGAAGAAAAGTGAAGAAGACCGGCTTGGGGTCTTTAAAAACAAGTGCTTCTAGGGAGGCAACCCTAGGTTGTTTTGAAATTTACTTGTTCATTTTGCATCAATAAGGCTATATAGCCATCTTTTTGGGAGGATGGGAGGTGTCCGGAGTTGGAAATGTGAAGGAGAATTCATTTGGTAGTGAGCAGTTTCTGTCCTGAAAATTCAGTTGAATTTGGGTGACTATAGCTCCCATTATACATGCTATTTTGAGCTGAAATTTTCTGGAGTTATTCTTCTATATGTCTACTGTCTTGTGCCAAAATTTGAACAACTTTCAGTTACTAGAGCTCTATTTATTTAATGGTCAATGAATGAAGTTCAGAACAGAGACAGCTACTGTAGAGTGACTTTGGGAAGCTACACCTTCTACATCCCAAACAATTTGGAGCTAAAAATTTTCAAAGATATATCTTAACATGTCCTCTATATGAATAAGAAACAGTTTTTGATTTGAACCTTCTTAGTTTCAGATTAGTGTTCCAAGTAACAGAGGTCAGAAACAGGGCACAGCAGAAACTGCAGAACAGATCAGTGAGTTTGGAGGCCAACTATTTTTTACTCATAATTGATTTTCAAGTGAAATTTTAACCAAAGGTAGCTTCATGAGTCTAGTTTTATATCCAGTTAGTCTCACCCTTTTTGCACCTCTGGAGCTTTAGATATTTCTGTTTTGGTGTCTGAGGGTCAGCAGAAGTCTTCACGACAGATCGGAAATTTTGGCCAGCTTTGGGTTTCTTCTCAGTGGGAGATAGGTGGTTTACTTTATATGTATAGAAAGCTATCTAAGCTACTTTCCATTCCAAGTGGTCTCACTTAGTTATCTCTTTCTGAGTTTGAGATATTGGCATTTGAAGATATAAAGGTCATTGTTGGAAGTTTTTTGCACTCACTAGTTTGTGTTCACTTGGGGTGGTTGGACTTCTTGCACTTCAACTCTTCAATGGAGGCCATTATGGGCAGCTGTGAGTTATTTTGGTGGTGGCAAAGCCTATGATCTTAATGGAGGATCTTGTCCTTATTCTTTGATGGCCTATTTGTGACGCATTGCTCTTTGGACACTATATATTTCTCAATGGAGTCGATATTTCATGAGCACCTAGAGCTAGCTTGGAGCACACGTTAAGGAAGTCAAGGGCCTTGTGCCTTGAGGTTGGTGTCTCATTTTGGTCTTCTCCGAAGGTCATGAGCAATGGAGGTGTCTACAAAGGGGATTTTCCGTAACTTTACTCCGCATTTAGATTTTTATTTTCATTGTTAATTTTTGTGCTTTCGCTTGGACTTCACTCTCATGCCTAACTCCGACACGGATTTAGCTTTCGAGCTCACTTTACAACATTGAGGACAATGTTGGTTTTAAGTGTGGGGGTGAGGGCTCGGGCGCCTATGGAAAAAAAAAATTAGATTAGCTTTATGTAATTATATTTTAGTGGTTAATGCCTTTTCCAACCCCAATGACGAGACATGGACTTAACTTGTTATGATTGTGGATAGATTAAGCATGATCTAAGACTTTAAATTTGTTTTGTGATTAAGTGTATATGTGATCTATGCTTGAATATATGTGTGCACATAGCCTATGGTTAGGTTGGTTCATCATAGTTAGAGAAGCATATAGATTATTCGATTAACGTGCATACCTTATTTGTGAGATTTTGAGCCTAATATCCATAGTGTATGCATTGTTCATTTACTTTTTATTTCATGTGTGTACAATTTCATGACATTGCGTATCTAGAACTTGCTTGAGACCTCTCGAGGCTACTTTTAGCTTGCGACGAGATAGAAAGGATTGAGGCATTTTAGGTTAATTTACCACCATGGCCAAAGAAGCATGTGCCAAAAAAAAATATTTACCACTAGATTGCCACTTTGAGCCTATTTATATACTTAGCCTTTTTGTTCATTCCCACCACAAATTCCTACCTAGCCTATACACTTTTATCCTACCCTTCCGTGGTAGTTGGTGAAGCGATTCGAGAGAATGACTTTATGTTTGAGTGCTTCAAAAGAAAAGAAAAGTAAAAAATGTGAGATTACAAAAGAATAAGTGTGGGGGTGAGTGATATGTATAGAATAGAAAGTTCTCAAAAAAAAAAAAATAAATAAAAATAAAAATAAAAAAGGGTGTGAAAATAGAAAGAAAGTTCAAGGAAAAGAAAAGTAGAAGAAAAAAAAAGTATTAAGTAGTCTAGTGTGGGTTGTACATTGGGATTAAAGCGAGTGAGTTAGCATTTGAAAGCAAAGTCATATATCTCTACAAGAGAGAGTTGCTTCATCGATTTTTATGGACTTTGTATTTCCTTATCCTTCATTTCTTATAGCCACTTGCCCTTAACCCCATTACAACCAAATAAAAGACCTCTTGATCTTGAATGTTGTGAGCTACCTAGTAGAGATGAGATCGAAGAGCAAGCATATGGCGGCGCATGTTGTGAAATTGCTTTTGACTGAAACACATATAGCCCCTAAACACTTTAGCGGTAATATTTAGTGAACCTATGTGAGTTTAGCGGGTTATGTCGAGTCTTCTATATGCCTATTTGATTATGGTGGATTGATTTGACAAATGGATATCACATTGATTATGGTGGATTGATTTGACAAATGGATATCACATGCATATACTTGAGCATTTCTCACATGTGCATTTTAATTGCCTTACAAATTCAAAAATCTTATGTTGTGCTTACATTTACTCCATGGTCATCTACATAATTAGTTCTCCGAGGGTTATGGTTGGAAAAGTTAATACTACACTATCTTCATGTTTGTGAGTTATTAGATTTTCGGATTATATTTCATTTAGTTTGCTTGAGGGCAAGCAAAATTCAAGTGTGGGGGTGTGATTACACGCATTTTTATGCATGTAATTGTATCTAAAACACCATAAATAAGTTAATCCTCAAGTCAATTATTATGTAATTAATTCAGTTTTATTTATTTTGTAGAAAATAAACGGAGTTGTAAAAATGGAGAAAAATTCATGGAAGACGACAACATGTGCGCAAACGTCTTATGACAATCCAAAGGAGCGCAAAAGAAAATTGTAGAAAGGAGAATTGAAAATTTGCCGTTTATTGGTTAAGCTTAATTAACATTGTGCTTAATTAAGCTAGCCATACATGGACGTGAGAGAAAGCTAGCCATGCCTGCACGTGTTTTTTAACCTACCATTCAATGACCTCACCATCACTTTGGCCTTGACACGTGGCAGCAATTATCTCTTTTCTTTCCTTCACAACCGCACGATTCGCTCTAATCTTTCCCAATTTCCATATCTTGATTAGTTTCTATCATCTTTATTATTTGATTTGGGTGCTTAAATGCAACTTACGCGCAATAAGGGCACGGTCATCGTGCGGTTGTGAAGGAAAGAAAAGAGATAAATGTTGTCACGTGTCAAGGCCAAAGTGATGGTGAGGTCATTGAATGGTAGGTTAAAGAACACGTGCAGGCATGGCTAGCTTTCTCTCACGTCCATGTATGGCTAGCTTAATTAAGCACAATGTTAATTAAGCTTAACCAATAAATGGCAAATTTTCAATTCTTCTTTCTACAATTTTCTTCTGCGCTCCTTTGGATTGTCATAAGACATTTGCGCACATGTCGTTGTCTTCCATGAATTTTTCTCCATTTTTACAACTCCGCTTATTTTCTACAAAATAAATAAAACTGAATTAATTACATAATAATTGACTTGAGGATTAACTTATTTCTGGTGTTTTAGATACAATTACATGCATAAAAATGCGTGTAATCACTCACCGATAGCAGAAGCTTCCTCTCGATATCGTGGACGTCCCTATGGTGTCGGATTGTCCCAAAAATGAAGCATGAGTGAGAATCGAAGGAGATGGTGTATGGGTTTCACGGTGGGTTTTCTTCCTTTTCCGGCTACCTTTGGTTTCAACTCAGGTATGAAAGTTGGTCAATTCTTCTAGCTTTACCTCTCTGTATACTTGAATTTGAGTTTGGATGAGATTTGAAGAAAGTTAGGTTTTGAGCAGTGGCTGACCACCGTGTAGTTACTGTGCACAGCAGCGATAGTGGTTGTCGGAGTTGATTTCTAGCCTTAGCTACTGGCTTCGTCTGCAACTTGCTTAAGGACCTCTTTGGTAGAAATTTAATTGACCAGACCTGGATCACTTGGTGGTCTTTGTGTCTGGAGGAGTGGCAGTAGAAGCAAAAGGCATCTCCACAGCAGTCCAAGCAGGACATTTTCTTCTCAAAGCTCAAAATGCTGCAGAAGCGGGTTATCTGGTGAAATGTGATAGTGGTAATGTTGGTGTACAGCTATTGTTGGCACCTAATGGGAGTTCAAAATTCACAGAAAGGAGTTACTTTTGTTTCAGATGAAATTGCAGAGAGGAAGAGAGAGTCAGAGAGAGAGAGAGTGCAAGAGAGAGAGAAGAAAAGAGAGAAAATGAAGAGAAAAAATAGGAAAAAAAATTAGAAATTAGATTAAATTGAAATGACCATTTTGCCCTTCTTTGGGTGTTTAAAATCTGAAAAGTGGGCTCCTATGTCGGCTCCAACTCAGTACATGACGTCATCTTTCGAGTCAAAGTCAAATTTTGGACTAGGTTGATGTAATTTGGAAGTGCAGGGACCATCGTGATTAAAAAAAAAGTCAGGGACCAAAGTGATTTTAGCCCTAAAGTTCAAGGGACTAAACTGAATTTAGTCCTTAAATATATAATCAAAACATAAAGTTGATAATAAATAAAAAATTAATTGCTCACTTTTTAAAGGGTTCAACTTCATCACAATTGTCCAAGATATACCAATAAGCAGGTTCCTTCTCTTCATCTGACCAATTAACCATTTTTTACCCACCAAGTGATCGTACATTCTGAGCAAAAACCGACAAAGTTGCATTTGTTTCACCCCATCATAATTTCGTTCAGGTTGAGTGAAAATTGTCTCAATATCGTTTAGATACATTGAGGAAAACATTAGTGACTCTTCTGTAATATAATCCTCAACAATAGAACCTTCGGGTCGAGCTCTATTACGTACATAATCCTATAAATCCCCAAGCTTCCTACCAAGTAGATAGTAATGTGATAGTAAATAAATATTCGAATAAATCAATAAAAAAATAAACAAACATCTTTATTACCTTGTGGCAAATGCACATCTAAGTGGATCATGATGTCGAAGAATGTAGGCGGGAATATCTGCTCAAGCTTGCATAAAATAACCACAATGTCACGCTGCAATCGCTCTAAATTTGCTACCTTTAATGTTTTTGCACATATATGTTTAAAGAAACTTGCTAATTTAACTATAGGATCACAAACATCTTTCCTCACAAACATTTTTATTAGATTGTTAGAATTATCAAGTCAACGTGATCTATGAAATATAAAATTATTCCGATGAAAATTTGGACGTTTGACGAATTATTGTTGAGAGATTTCGATTTCGTTTTATTTTCAAATTTAACTTTTGATACTCAAATTAATAGTTATAAATTATCGTATTGCTCAGAACGACATGTTCCAGTTGCTAAATCTGAACTTCCTTAAAAAAATATATATATATATTCCAGTTGCTACTGTATTTGATATGTGGCTAGAGTTGCATAATCTAAATGAAGATGATCTCTGTATTAAAGAGCTTTATAAACTAAACACTAGGAGTCTAGCTAATCTTGTAGATAAAAGGTATGCATTACTGACTTCTAGATATGTTCATCTTAATTCGTACAATATTTGTACTGTCGTTTTCCTTTAATTTATAGTTATCCCATGACAAGTTCTTATGCATACTTGCTATTGCTAATGACATAAATTGCCATGCGTAGCTGAAAAGGTCTATTATATATGATAACTAATATATGTTTTTGTCATAATTAACCAGGAAGGTAAAGATGGAGGCGGATGGATACTACAGTCAATATTTTGTTACTCAACATGGTTTGTTTAGAGAGCTGGCCATCTACCTCTCAAAAGAAGACAAGAAGGAAAATGATAGAGAAAAGCTGATAATAGAGCTATGCAGAGAGAAACATCCCAAGTGGTGGAGGAAACAGAAGTATCAAACCATGCAAGCTCGCCTACTATCGATATCAACTGGTTGTCCAATCTCTCAATCACTTTAGCAATTATATTCACATATTAATATTGATCTAGTGTATCACTCATATTTATTTCTCTCCACGCTAACGATATGTATATGCATATCATGTTTTTTGCAGATGAAAAGTTCTCAATGGAACGGCCCAACATCCAGCTACCAAAAGCAAAGGTTCTCGTCTTGTTTTTTCAAGCACACGACTATGTCTTGCCCGAATTTGTGGAGAGAATGCTTAACTTAAAGGTGTTGGTAATCACATATGATGATTCCTATGTTTTCTAATTGTTTGTTGCTTCTCAAGAACTGGTTCAATTACCAGTCTTCTAATTTGGTCTTAAACAAGGAAATCAAATGGGTCTTGATCTAAAAGAAAAGAAGATGAGAAGGGAACAAAATTTGGGTCACAAATTTTGATGATGGCAAGATGTGTTCATTGGGAAATGTTTAACTTTTGAAGGAAAAGTTTGACAAGTTGTCAGATTTAACGCTTTGGGTGGGCTCAGCTGAGCAAAATTGACCAGCACTGCAAGGACTGGTCAACATTTAATGTCCAATTTGGACAGAGAACCAAACATTGAATACGGCTGATCAAAATTGTAAGTACAGGGGGTAATCTTGATGAAATTAAAGAAGAAAGACTAAGATGAAAATGGACCTAAAGTTGGAGTAGGTAAATTGAAATTAATTCTTAATGTTTTTTTGGACAATTGTACAAGTACTTTATTGATTGACCTAAATGATCATTTTTGCTTTGATTCAAATTTAACAATCAATATTAATTACAGTAAAATTATGTACTCTTTGATTGAACATCTCATTCTTTAATTCCATAATATATACATCGTTTGTAATTCGATCATCACTTGCACGGTTATCTTCCACCGCCAACACTCAGTCGCCATAGGGTAACTCAACCCTCCGCCTTAGTGAACAAAGCATCATCACCTGGATGCTAGAGGTCCTCAATCTCGCAATTAGGAAAGGTTAAGATACTTAGTTAAAAAAAGACATTGTTGACAGAAAAAAAAAAATGACGGGTGTAGAAACAAATATGGTAATAACATATGACTTTCACAATTTTGTTAAAAGAATGTTTCACAGAAGTCTCATAATCTGAATTACAACTTTTTACTTTTGAACAATCGTGGTGTTTATTCAACCCTATCAACATATTAACTAATCTTTCTCTTACTTACGAACATGGTTAAGAACATCACTGTTCTCTTTGGAAAACTTTACAACTGTTCGAGAAAATGATCACTAGTCAACAAGACCAAATTTTCTCAACACTTTATCCTCCACTTGTTATTAAAAACATTTTATGATAAAAATTTACGTCAATTACATATAGGGCAATTTGTGAATGTTATATTACCCATATGGCCACTAACTCTTTGTTTTTTTTCCTCATAAAAAGCCATAGAAGCAAATGGTTTGTTAAAATGGATTATATAACAAGAGAGTTATGACGGTTTTTCACGTTGGAGATATATTGGTCATTTTTTATCTAACTTTTTAAATAGTGGAATGAATTAGCCATTCGAACACGTCCTCCTTGTTGTAGCCACGACCTCACCGTCATCAATGCCAATTCAGGTGGTTTCCAGCAGTTTACAGCTACAATATTGGTATAAATCTCTTCCTCTTATCGTGGGCTTCCTGTTAATATAAGTCTCACTTATTTTTATCACTTATGCATCACAAACCGAAGGAGAAAAGCTTGACTATTGTGCCTCTAGATGTGGATGATGGTTTTGATCTGCCTAATTCAAATGACGTGGTGCACATCTCTTTGAATAAGAAGAAAGAACGGCGCCCAAACGTTAGCAAGAATGTCTCTAAGACTTTAACTAGGTGCCCTAAAATAAGGAAGAAGAGGTTTCCTCGAAAACAGGCTGATATGTAATCGAGGAGGGGGCTGCGGTGACTAGAGATGTGGTAGTTGTAGATGAGGTATTGGAAGTCAAGAGGTGGTTGATGGAGGTGCTTCTATGCACATTTGAGTTTTGCGTAGATAATGTTGTGTATTTTTGGATATGTTTCATTGTTGGTTAAAGTGGTTGCACTGCTTAGGTAACGAATCTTTCTGATAACCCTACTAGGTGGGTCAATATGTGTAATTTTGTTGATCTATAAACGAGTTGACAGTATTCTTTATAAAAAATTAATAATAAAAAAAAAAAACCATAACGTACATTTAGTTAATTAGTTAGTTTCATTCTACTTTTTTATTTAACTATTTTATTAGAACCTCCAAATTTACCCTTCATGTAACTAAAAGGAAAAAAAGTTCTCACAAAGTTGAAAAAAAAAAAAGAAAAAAAAAAGAAGAGTTTTAAGACTAATTTCTTCTTGAAATTCGAGCGTTATTTTTTCTTATTTTCTTCTGTCCTTCACCCTACACATTACTCTATATATCCAAAGAGTGGTTCTATTTAAATCTCCACATTTGGTATTTGGGCCTCCATTATTTTTGTAACTCAAAAATCCAAACTTTAACTCCTTAAAGAAAAGGAAAGAAAAAAAAAAACCGTTTTTAATCCAAAGCTCAACACTAACTAGCTAGGTCGCCCCTTGTTGTGTCATTGTAACATCTTGACACTTGCCCAACTTCAACCATATTGCCTCTTTGAGCTCCTTTTTTGCTAATAATAGTGAGTTTATTTATCAAAGTGAAGATTATGGGAGGAGTATTAATTCTTGTTGTAAGAATGTATTAAAGACTTTGCTAGTGAAGTGGTGAAAGTGTAGAGAAGCCAATCAATATTACCAATTTATTTGCATATAAAATTCAATGAAACGGATTGTTGATAAGCACATGTTATTATTAACTTGTAAACAATCCATTGATAAACCTATGCAATGGAGCCTAAGTTTCTCTTTGTTCCTGAGTACATAGATTCCAACTTTATCCTTTTAGTGCAATTTGCAATATATGCAAATACAATTCCAAGATCACTATGTGATGGAAACTTCTAAATTATTGATTTGTAATTGATTTGGGTTTTCACCTACAAATATATTTGTTCATAAAGAACAGAAGAAAGGAACATAACCTGAGCTGCTAGGTGATGTATAGGGGAAAAAAGAGAGGTCAAAATTGAAAATTGATGTAAATTCTAAATATCATATGTGGAGGAAGCACTTGGTGTGTTTGGGCCATTTTAGTAAGTATAGACATTGGGGAAGCCCCCTCTGTGTACCATTTTTGAATAAGTTAGGGCGAACTCTGGTCCATCACCCTAACATTGTCGTGATTACTCTGGTTCTGGTGTTGATTTTAGGGTATCGACATTTATGTAGCTCTAGGGTTATCTTGCATGGCTCAATATTGATGTAGCCTGTGAGGATGGGTCATGTTTATATTGTTACATGCATTCTTGGTATATTAATGGATTGTTTGAAAAAAAAAAAAAAAAACTATTTTACCGATTTATTAAAGTTGCTGTCTGGGTACCTTAGTTTGCTGAGAATTGATCAATTTCATGACTAGAATTTTTTTTTTTTTTCATCTGACAACATCTGGTATTACTATTTCATTACTGAGAATTGAATCAATTTCATGACTGAGAATTGATCAATTTTTCTTTTTATTATTTTACTTTTTAGAGTCAGGAAATATAGGATAATATTTAAAATACTGGGTTACACTAAGAAATTTTCTGGATTTAAATAGCTAACACCCAATGTGAGTCAAAGTTTTCAAAGTTGACTAGTGAACAAAAACTCCAACCCCTCCGCTGAAGAAGCTCAGACCAGTAATGGTGAAAGCAGTGATCGGAGAGGAAACCCAGCTCAAACTAGCCGAGGCTCGCCTCGAGCAATCCTCTTCTACCCCAGCCCAGGTTCCCTCTCTCTCTCTCTCTACCAATACAATCAATCATCCACACGATTCTCAAATTCACCGTCTTTTTCTGTTTGTTGTGCGATTCAGGTGGGGCTCATCATAGGCAAGCTCAGCTCTACCCTCGACCGAGGCTTCGTCTTTGATTTGGTCCCGACTCCGCCTAACGACGCCGGAGCTCCGCCTTGTTCCCTCGTCGAGCCCGATAAGAGAAAGGGCCCCAAGCCCAAATCTCAGTCCTCTGATTCCTACTCTCTCTCAATTGACAAGGATTGGGTCGCCGAACATGCTCGTCAGGTCTGTCTACACGATGTTCCTATATGCATACATGCATTGCTAATTTGTTATCTTGTTTGCATGTAAGGAATCTAGAATTTGATCTCATTTTCGGGGTTTCGACGATTTTTCTTGTGTCTCTGTAACCAGGGTTTTGACTGCATTTTGTGTTTATTGATATTGTAGGTGTCAAGAATGTTGGTGGGTGGCATGAAGGTGGTTGGGATTTACATTTGGATTAGCGATAATGCATTCAAGAATTCAAACATTGTGCTTTGCCAGGTAGTATTTTGGCCCTGGATTGGACAGTGATGTTTTCTTAGTATATATGTATGTTGTTTAACAGGTTGTGAGTACCGATCTTCATAGGCTGTATGTACTTTTTGATGTAGATAATATGTTTGTGAAGCAATGCTGTACCGGAGAGTCACTCGATGAGCTTTCTTTGTGTGATTAGTTACTGTGGAAGTATGTAGGAAGAGAGGAGATTGCTAGGTTGAATGCTGTTTAGCTCTTCAATGTTGGATTTTGATATGTTGTTTAAGACCTATCAAATCCTATCCATGAAATTTGCTAAGTTAACCTCTGGTTTTAGTTGGCACACCCTTTTCATCTTCTAAAACCTAATATAATAGAAAATCTGACCACATATAATCTGTGTAGAATTCATTTGGTTCTCTATGATCAAATCCTTATGAAAACCTGATGGAGAGATTGTTCCTGGCTTATTTGTTGCAAATAATACATTGGATATATGGACTCCAATATTCATTTGAAATATATCCCATGCTTGTTCTGAACAAAAAGAAAATTATTTTTGTCTTCATTAATGAAAAGGCCCTTGCAGACTGTAATGGGAGTTGCCAAAGCTGCGCCGCTCTCTGAGAGTGATTGGGATGAGAGACTTCTTATTCACATTTGCTATAGTCCAAGGAGGTAACTTTCCTATCTGAACTCAAGTATTGTTTCTCGTTCCAATATGCTCTCTTAATATTGTTGAAGGCTATTGCAGGCTCACTAACAAGTTTATTTGTGTAGATGGACATGTCGAAATTGTATGGTGACTTCAAATATTACATCAAGCAGCCTAAGACCTTGTGACTTCAAAATGGGAAGGGTCCTAACTTCCCTTCAAAGATTTAGGTGCATGTACAACTTTGATATTAGGTATGGTATTTTTCTAAAATTGATATGTCTTTATATTTAACTTAAAAATTGCTTCTGAAAAAGATGTATTATCATTGTCATTGGACCATGAAGCCAGAATTTATTATCTCTTTCTACTGTTTCTAGGTGAAGATTAGGGGGAACTATGATAGTTTCTTTGCATTTGAATGAGCTATATGAAAATGAGTAGCCTAGGTTCCTGAAAGTTCTATCTATCAGAAATCATCTGCTATATTTATTGCGCTATAATCACATTTATCTAGATCTTAGAATTCATTGTTTTTCTTCAATGAAAGGTGATTATGAAATCCCTTTTCCATCATGGGTCCTACAAAACAGAGGCATAGAAAAATCAATGAAGTTGAAAGGAAAAAGAAAAAACAACTTTTGAAACGCCTCGTGCAGTCGTGCCATTTCCCCCCCTTTCTCAGTGGAAACACTCATTTGACTGGTTGATAGAATTCACTAATGTAAAAGTAACTTGCATGCTGATGATTTGACTATCAAGCACATAAATGTCTAACCAAAATTATATTGGAGTCCTTAATCATTTACAAGTATTGATCATATACAAGTTCAGCCACAGACCTTATAAATTTGTCATTTCAGTTGATTTTTTATGCATTATGGAGGCATATCCAAAGTCGACATTGGAGGTGATCCTCTATTCTTTCCTTGTCTGTTGTACTCTATTTGGCTTGGTTATATCAGGCTTATACCTGAGCCACTTGATATGATCTCATAGGACTGAGAATAATATCTTAGTAAATAATAGGATCTGTATTTCCTTTAGTGATACCTCATTGACTAGCTCTAGAATGTGGTCTCATGGTAGAGTTATGTATTCCAGGTTACCTATATCTCACAAGCATGCTGATGATTTGACTATCAAGCATATAAATGTCTAACCGAAATTATATTGGAGTCCTTCTTTATCATTTACAAGTATTGATCATATACAAGTTCAGCCACAGACCTTATAAATTTGTCATTTCAGTTGATTTATTTTTTGTGCATTATGGAGGCATATCCAAAGTCGACATTGGAGTTGATCCTATATCGCCTCGTGCAGTCGTGCCATTTCCCCCCCTTTCTCAGTGGAAACACTCATTTGACTGGTTGATAGTTCATTAATGTTAAAGTAACCTGCATGATCATATACAAGTTCAGCCACATACCTTATAAATTTGTCATTTCAGTTGATTTTTTTTTTTTTTTTGCATTATGGAGGCATATCCAACGTTGACATTGGAGTTGATCCTCTATTCTTTCCTTGTCTGCTGTACTCTATTTGGCTTGGTTTATCAGGCTTATACTTGAGCCACTTGATATGATCTCATAGGACTGAGAATAATATCATAGTAAATAATAGGATCTGTATTTCCTTTAGTGATACCTCATTGACTAGCTCTAGAATGTGGTCTCATGGTAGAGTTATGTATTCCAGGTTACCTATATCTCACAAGAATTCATCAAATGTTCAGACTATGAGTGAAGCTCTTCGTCATGAAATTTCAATTCATGCTAAATATTTAAAAAGTGCAAAAGCCATGCTGGATGGAAATTTGGTAAGTAGTTTATTGTCATGACGAGCAACATTTGAAATTGGTTTATTTATCTCCTCACTTGTTACAGTTCTCTGCACAATTTTTTTTGTTCTTTTCCTAAAACACTTATGTGAATATGGAAAAGCTGCAACCTGCCTATGTTTGTTGATGCGCTGGATGACCTTATTCTGTCATATGTTGATGTCTCTGATGGTACAATGATTTACCAAACATATAATTTGGAGTCGAAAAGATGTTATCTCAACCTCAGTTGTTTTCTTCTTTAGAAGGAAGAACTTTCTAACATATTTCGATTAATATGGAATCTTTTGGTGTGGAGTTAATTAATTTCACCTCCAGTTTGAATTGATGCATTCTAAATCAAGTGTCAGTTTAGTATTTTTTCTTTTCTTTTCATTTTCTGTTTTTATTTTGTAGGTTAGTGACTAGGCAATATTAGGAAAATTGAAGGAGAAAAAGCAGAGGGAGGGAGAGAAAATGTATATAGAATGGTACATAAAGTTGACAGTAAAAACAACTTGAAGTAGACTACGTTTTTTTCCTTCATTTTTTGTTGTTTCATAGATTGTCCTTCATATTTCCTTTCTGGTCCCCTTTTCTCCCTTGTTTCAGTCTTGTATTTTCCTTTGTCTCTAACTAACAGTTGAAATCTAGAACCAAAATCAAAAGTGTGAGAAACTGGTCTCTAATTCTTACCTTAGGCGTAAATTAATTATTGTGCTTTTTCCCTTGCCAGAATCATCTGTCATCAATTTCTAGGTTGACTTTTCTAACCTCAACTCTTATACATGTGTTTCTGTCTTGCATAAAATTTTAGGTTGTACACAATGATCTATGCACATCAGATGGTTTGCATGAAGTAGAATTGCTGTTACCATTTGTGGAAGATACTGAAGGTATGTTTATATATCCCTTAATTTGTTTAGTTTTCATCTTTTTTCTTTTTGTGATGTCATTACAACTTTAAGTTTTTATTCTAACATTTGTCTATATCGCGTAAAGTATGCAGCCAAAAAGATGCTCTTGGTGTTCTTGCTTTTAGTGGTTCTGTTTGTTCCTTTGCATACTTAAATATTCGAGAACCAATTTCACAAGCTGTTGCTGATATAAAGGTACAGAATAGGAAATAACTATTTATTCTTTGGTCTTGATTTTAAGAATGAGATGATTTATTGATTTAGTTTTCCAAGGTAATTTAAATTCACACTTATCATCACACAAAAGGCTGTCACTTTTGATTTTACAATGATTCTTTTAATATAAGGGTATACAGCAGGCCATCACTTTAGATTCTTTGATCTTGATTTTAGAATGAAATTAGTTATTGGTTTAGTTTCTCAAGTTAATTTGATTTCACATTTATCAACAGTTAACTATAATGCATATTCCTTTGGTAAAGTGCGCATGCTTGTTAGAAGTAAGAATCATGTAGGACTGGACTGTATATTACAAATATATATTCATTGGATGAAATAAATAAAAATCTATTCTTTCATTTAATTGATCACATCTTTATGTGCCTTGCACTACATTTACTTCTAGGACCAACAGGGACTAGTAGGAATGGTCAGGCCCATGGTTTGCTCAACCCAATCTCCCCAACCCACTTTTCAGACCCAGGTTCGATACTGGGGCTCCTGATAAACCCTACAATCTTTAGGAGATAGGAAACTCTAACTAATAGCTAGTTACATTTAGGGGGATAGAAGCTCAGACCACATGGGAGGTTCTGGGTATTGAAAAAAAGAAAAAGAACAAGTACATTCACTTCTAGTGGATGGTGTCCAGGATATGTTTTGAAACACTTGAGCACCCTTAATGGTTCATAATTATGTAAGCTTTGTTTCTTAAACTAACTTTTTAATGTATTCAATTTAATTTGCTAGATAAAGTTGTTGGGGTGTGCAAATTCGAGTGTCATATTTTCAGTTTTGTTGCCAAACCATAAGATTACTAGGTTTGGCTAAGTAGGGTTTGGGAGCAAAATTTCTCTCACATGCATATTGGTTTCAGCTGTCAATCAAAAGGGGTAATACCACGGAAGCCTTTAAACATCAAGAGAAGCTGTGTTATATATTATATTTTAATTCCAATCTACTGAAACTAATAGGTGGATGGGATGATTGAATCAATTATTTATTATTAGACTTCAGCATAAAGCCAGAAATATATTGCAATGTACTGCATATATGCCAATATGCTGTAATAAAATAAATTTTAATTTCACTGCATTGAAACCAGTAGGTAGATTGACAATTGAAACAATTCGCTGTATCAAATAGGTACAAATGTACTAGTGGAGATCTTAGGGTCCATATAAATAAGGAGTGTTTCTTTTCTATGATATTCAAATATACTCAAAGCTTTGTTTGCTTTTGATGAAGCATTCTTGCATTCTTGCATGTTGGAGATGGTCACGCGGACAGATTGACTTCAGATATAGTAAAAGTAGAACTTCTGCAATGCATAGTGTAAAATTTAAATTATATTAATACATACCATTGCTCTTTAGTTATGACTAAATTTTTGTTTTGCACCGACCTTGATATTTCTGTGATACTGTATTTTGTTAGTTTTACTCCTCATGGCCATTCCTCACCTACTGTAGAATCTTGAATTTCTTATATATTTTTGCAGGATGATATTATCACAAGTCTGCAAAGTAGACTAGATATCATCTGTGATGAGGCAGATGGAGAGACAGGTCCAATTGACACTGGCATCGAGAAAGCAAGAGATGATGCTGATAGCCAGGAAGTAGGAGATGGGATATCCAGTGGGACACCCGTATCCCAAATTGTACTTCAATCATTAAGGTTTGTTATGCTTATTTAATTCAGTAAAACAAGATCATTCGCAATGAACTTGATAATATGTTGTGTCATTTTTATTCACCTGTTATTATACATATTTTCTGTACATTACATTACAGAAAAATGCTTCATTTATTTTCTTTTAATAAAACTGAAGCAGGTCAATATCTCATCTTTTTCATATGTTGCACAATCTCCCCGCATCCACTCATTAGGTGTAGTTTATATAAAACAGGGAAATACCAAAGTACTTTCTTTTAAGATTATATACTACGTTTCCCTTGAAGGTGCAACTCATTTTTCTTGCACTATCACCTTACTTTGATAGTGTTTGTGGGTTATTTGTTTCATGTAGCAAAATATTGAAATCAGTTAAGGCTAAGAGCATCTCCAACGGTGCTCCCTATTTTTTCATCATTTTTATTAAAAAAATAGCTAAGATTTATATTAGGAGCTACTTTTAGGGAACCAAAAAATCTTGCTCCAAATTATAAGGAGCCACAATTTACTATTCTCTTTTTAAGTTTAATATTTATACTTCATAATTATGGCAAACAAATCATAAAATAAAAAAATTGGAAATTTAAATAGGGAATTAATTGATTAATGTACTAGGGAGCCATTTTCTCTCTCTCCTCAGATTTAGGAGCACCTAGTGATTCCCCTATTTAAGGAGCACACATACAGATCATGGTTGGAGCTTTTTTTTTTCCCTGGCTTTCCCTAAATTTTGTGTAAGGAGCTCAATTAGGGAGCGCATTGGACATGCTGTAAAGTATATGTTAGACTGGTAGCAAGGTTCCTTTCGTTGGAAGCATCAGGCAAATACGGATGGTGAACTCGTCTTCCTTCTTATCTTTGATATTTCCCGACTACCATCCATATGTCCCCGAAATACCAGAGATTATTAAGGAATTTGCTCATTTTGAGAAGTAAGATGAGGAAGAAGATTTATTGTCACCATCTGTGACCCTTCTTTCATTCTGCTAGCTCTGTTCTATAATATGATTGGGAGAATTGAGTTCTTTTTCTTCTGATGCGTGATTTGTAAAAATAGCTGGGTGAGTCCGGGTTTTCGTAAAGTAAGCTGAGTCACTGACTGTTCAGTATCTACAATTGTTTGAGCTAGATGGTTTAGACTTCTAGTTGTTTGGACTGTTTCTAGATGGACCCCTCTTGGGGCCTCTTTTATTTATATTTTTGATTATGGCTACTCTGATCTGTTTTTAGTACAGGCATTTATGGTTGTAATGGCCTACTCTGATTTCTTATTTCCTTTTGGTCTGTATTACTTTGGTTTCTGATGTAATGGGTGTTTTCTTTCTGTACTGATGTTATGGGCTCTTTTTTTGTCGCAAAAAAGTGGGGTCACAGTTTATTAATTACAAGGGTTCAATGGTTTAATTTTACGATTTTCTTCATAATTCTAGTTAATCTCTAACGGTTTTCTCAAGTAAACTCACTTTTAAACCTAGGACTGTTTTGTAAATATAAATGGATTTGTCATCCGTGTTTTGTACCCCCAATGTTGAAAGTAAATTATGCACAAATCATCCTTTATAAAAGTAACTCCCGACATTTTCTTGATATCAGTATATCTGTCAAGATATCCTTAAATTTTAGTGTAATTTATTTGTCACAGCCATTTTGTATATTGATTGTTAGTGAATTGTAACTGCACTCTGTCAAACTGACCACATTTGTTATGCATTTGAAACAGAAAAGCATGCGGTCTTTCACTTCCTCGTCGAGTCTTTATTCCTTGGTTGGCTGGCACATTTGTGTGTGACTACCTACAACCATCCGAGACATTTGAGGTTTGTGGTTCTGACTTGATCACTACTTCTGCTTATACCAAAATAAAAGAAAAACATCACTACGCTCTTTACAAGGTAGTGCATCTCCATAGAATTTATGCTTCTTGATTTATTTTTATCCATAACAGATTTTCTAAATTAGAACTTTAATGCTAAAGATAAAACACCACATTTTCTTTGGCGTTTTTGAACTTGGCCATTGAGATTGAATGCGTTTTCGGGATTTTGAACCGGAGGATGGGGTTTGGATGCATTTGAGGCCTTTGGAATCAGGGTAGTTTTGAGAGAGTGACTTGGCCTTATGGTTCTGGCCTTCTGGGAGATGGAGAAAATCTGAAAAAGGAAGAAGAGGACTGGTTGCAGAAGAGTTCATAAGGGAAGGATGATGTAAAACAAAGTGAACTTTGGTGCTAAGGCAAGATTGATGATCCATAAAAGTGAGTTGATCTTGTGCAATCCTAGTTTGAGGTCTAAACAACTAGTAAAACCTGCCAAAATTATTTGAAGTCCACTCCTTGTAAGCTATCAAGAGCTGCTGAAGTGAATATATTGCGCAGATGAAATAGAATCAACACATGCAATTAGAGAGAGCTATGCCACGAAGTGGAACAAGCTAAATATTGCTCAAACTAAATAATGAAAGAAAACCTACTTCTGCAGTGAGTGTGTTTTCCATTATTATTTTGATTTATTTATTTATATTTTGAAATAAAGAATAAAAGCACTGGAGCTTAATGTTTCCATTTTAAAAGGGAAGATCAATTCTCTGTTAATTCCCTCTCTGGAAAATAAAAGGTTTATGGTTATTGCCACTGCTGGGGAACAAAGATTAGGGCATTGTATATATTATTCTATTCACCTGTAAATCTGCACCTTCTGCTAAGTTTTGTCTTACCTTAATATCTCTGGCTACACTCCAGGATCTCAGTCTTTCTTGAATTAGATTTGAACCCTTGAATTGCACTCTCCAAAATTCTAGTTTACATCCATTTTGAGTGATTCGATCTTTTGTGGCATTCAGTATATGTCATTTTAATCTCCAATTTATATAGATGTTTATTCTCTTTTCAGACAATCTCGTATTTCTATTGCGGGAATGTCAGTTTGAAACACAGATTTGCTTGAATCTGAAGTTTAAATTCACAGATTGGCAACATGTCCCATTTAGGTATTAAAGGATACGTATGTTTGGAGTCTTGACTGCCACTGAAAGCTGGTATTTTCATATACCCTATATAAATCCGTGTGAGAAGCTTGTAAATTTTGTAATATCAGTTTGTGGAGTTGTTGCGGGTTAAGGAAAAAACATTACAGTAGTACCATTTTCTGGTTCTGAATAGGCAGAATAGCTCTCCTGTGGACTAGGTTTTAATTAATATGAACTTTTTATTCCCTTTTATGTTGATTCTAGTACAAACTCCTCTCATAGTTCTGACCTATGATTTTCATGCTCACTTAGGTTCTAAAAGATCGTTGTGTGGAGTTGTTATCTATGGAAGTTCCAACAGATGCCTCAAAAATCTTGGAACCAGAAAGAGAAGCCCCCTCTGCAGTCACCAAATCCTTTTGGGATGTGGCGGTGCCTCTTTCCACAGCATCTAGCTCCTGTTTGGAAAAGGGTGGACCTGACGCATCAAGGGGTGAAAGTAGCCAAAAATCAACCGACACCACCGATGCCAAAATCACTCCTAACATCATAGCTGCTGCTGTATTCCTTATCGTGGCTATCATTGTAGGATACATTCTAGTATCTGTCAAGTCATAGGTCAATCGAAGCCTTGGTTTGTACAAATTTGGTGCCTTTTGTTATCCTATGAAAGTGATTAATTTCTTTTTACTGAGAACTGTAGTGAGTAGCCTTGCATAAATGATACTAGCAAAACACACCCGATGGGTGTGAATAATTAATTAAATGGATGTGAGAAAATTTATAAAAAAAAGTGGGAGTTATTACAAGTAGTGGAAAGTTTTTTCATGAGTGAAATGCACAGTGGAAATTAACATTACATTAATGTTGGGAGGTAATTAACACATGTAAGTAGTAGAGTTTGACGTACCTTAACCTCTTTCCAAATTCCTTCCATCACATCATCACCACGATGTACTTTAAGTTCTAGGCTTGCTAGTTTAGTAAGCGTCAATGTTTGTTGAATGTTTAATGAGTGATGCTATCTTATGTACCATCCTTTCTTATCTGCCTATAGTTGGTAGAGAATAGGTGTGTTATGTGGTTCTCTGGCTTGAGATCAATGACAACGGGATATGATTCCTTATTCAAAAAAACTTTCGTACAATCTGAAGCAATTGTGATTTAAGCTGGCCTATCCTTTCCCCACCATCTGGAAAATTTTTTGATTAAATTGAATGTGTACTTTGACATTTGTATTCCATTATGGAATGCCTTTGCTCTGTCCTCGTGTGACTTTACTCATTTGCTTATTGACTTGCTCTTCCATTATTGATGATGCTACCACCTTTATCAAGTGGGGTTGCCCTTCTAACCCGAAGGGCTTGGGGGCGTCTTCACCGAAATGAAGAAACCAAGCCAACAACTGCATCATTTAGATATCACATGCTCTTCCATTATTTAGATATCACATTAACATAATAAAATGTCATGAGAAAGTTTAACAATACTTCCTAGGCATTGAGGTGGCCAGATCAGAGGAAGGCATTTTCATACCTTTCCTTTTAGATGTCTTAGACCTACTCACGCTTGCATACACCTATGGAGCAGAATCAAAAGTTAGCAAAATATCACAATCAAGTGCCTACTAATAGAGAGATATCAAATACTAGTTGGCGGACTCATCTATCTCTCTCACACTTGTCCTGATATTGCATATGCTGTGAGTGTGGTGAGCCATTTCTTGCATGCTCCAAGTGAAAAACCACATGAATGCAGTATATCGCATTCTCGGTTAATTGGCAAAGGAATCATATTTTCTAAAAATAATTATTTGGAGGTGGCTGGATACACTGATGCTGATTGGGTCAGATGTATCACTGATAGAAGATCAACCTCAAGATACTTCACATTTGTGGAAGGTAACCTTGTTACATGAAGGAGTAAGAAACCAAAAGTAGTTGCCAGATCTAGTGCGAAGGCAAAAAAGAATGGCCTAAGGTGTATGTGAAATATTATAGCTACGTAATTTACTAAAGGATTTAGGGTTCAAGCCCAAACGGGCTATGAATCTATTTTGTGACAGCAAGGCAGCCCATCAATATTGCACATAATCATGTTGAAGTGGATAGACACATTATCAAAGAAAAGCTGGATTAAGAGATCATTAATATACCCCATGTGAAGACCAAAGATCAACTTGTAGATATTCTAACAAAGTTGTTTCTAGTAAGGTATTCCACAGCTCAATTGACAGTGGGCATTCAAGATATCTATGCACCAACTTGAGGGAGAGTTTTGACATGAGCTGTATCAATTAACTTTATTATGATTATTTTGTGTATCAATTAGCATTAGTCTCATAGTTAACTTAGATATGGATGTAATACTATATAAAACTCCTTGAGAGATGAATAGAGATATCACATTATTCCCAAGGCATAATTGCTAAAATACCCCCTAAACTTAGCAATAATTGTCAATTTACATCCTCAACTTGCAATTGTGAAAATTAACACCCCAAACTTGGCGAAAATTGCCAATTTGCACCCCTCCGTCAAATTCAACGTTTTCCATCAAAATATGAGGTGTAATATAGTCATTTTATATTTATTTCTTTGAACAATAAAAATAAATGAAAAATAATTCTTTAGAGGGAGATTCATGCCCTTCCATCTACTTATTTATTTAATTTTTTTGTACAATTTCATTCATGATTTATTTACTCCTTCATTCATGATTTTTTTTTTTTTTTTTGCAAAATTATGTCATTTTATTATTTCAATAAGAAAAATTAAGTGGAAAAATAAAAAATTTAGCAATGAATCGAATTGATGAATTTTTTTTTTTTTTTGGCAATTAACATAGTCAATCTTTATAAACCAAAATAAAGTAGTTCATAAATTCGATTCGTGCTAAATTTTTATTTCTCCACTTATTCTCTTATTGAAATAATAAAATGCAAGCATAATTTTACAAAAAAAAAAATCATGAATGAATGAGTAAATAAGTTGATGGAAGGGCATGAATCTCCCTTTAAAAAATTAATTTTCATTTATTTTTATTACTGAAAGAAATAAATTAAAATTACAAAAAAAATATAAATTGACCATATTAGCCTTCATATTTGGATGGAAAACTTTGAATTTGACAGAGGGGGTGCAAATCGGCAGTTTTCACCAAGTTTAGGGAGTTAATTCTCGCAATTGCAAGTTTGGAGTGTAAATTGATAATTATTGCTAAGTTTAGGAAGTATTATGGCAATTATACATATTCCCAAATACCTTTTGATACTTTTAACTCTAGTTATTGCTTATGAAATCTAAGAAGACTATTTCAATCTGTAACTATATATTATAGTGAAACTTCAACCCTAAGCTATTGAAAACATGAAAAACTAAAATTTGGGTAAGATATACAACTTCGTACTTTGATACAAACTGATGATCATAAATATTTTTCTTGCTAGCTATCTATTTGAACTTTCTTTTCGATTACTTGCTAAGAACAATATTAGGGTTGTGCATTTGGGGACTTTGAGTGTTGAGTTACATGATGAAAAGGGTTGGTGTTCATAAGAAACTTGCCATATAAGTAACAGGCCTGTGTGAAAGGATACAAATCTAGTCTCTAGTCTATATATACCAATTAAGCAAAGATATAATTGTTCAAGGAAGAATAGTTTAAACATATATGATTTTGATACACCCATATTCACATTATTTTCATTTCTAGTATACTAAAGTGGATTGGTACCCTGGCTGCCTACCACACGTAATTTTAAAACTGAGGAAAAAGTGGAACCCTAATTTTAAAAGCTTGCAATTCAACTCTTACTAGCTAGCTAGAAGGTTGCTTGTTCATTTGGGTTGGAGCTATTTAGATTGATATCCTAATTTTCTCAGATAAAATTAAAACACTATCTCTATGTATACCTCAGAGTGCAAAGTGTATGAATAATAATCAGGTCATACAAGATACAACTAGTTAACCGTATATATAGTCTGTAGTACTGGTTGTGATTAACTCACCCTGTTTCAGGCAAAATATATATAAGATATAAGATCAATACCTATTTTTGGCTATATATATGTATATATCATCCTCGTGATTTAATTTATTCAGCCTTTATTAGTGCCCTTAATCCTTAACAGAGGTTCGATTGTTGCAATGTCATATATATTAGGTCGTGCAAGTTCCATAACAAAATGAAGGAGCTAGCTAGCATGATTAGCTAGTGAAATTAAGGGAGACAACCAGAAGATATGAGAGATGGCATGCATGGGAAAGGATATGGAGTTGCCTTGAGTGATGATTAATTATGAGTTAATGAGACCACAAGAAAGATGAGGGAATTGTTGTTCACCATTGAGCTCTTTTGTAATGACGGGTTTACTTTTTTTAATACTTGATGTCTGAAGTGAGATTTTGTAAATTCGACCAAAAAGAATCTCATCAGGTGTGCAAGTCGACTCAGCAATTAAGCAAATTATATGACTCAACTGAAAGTGTATGCCAAACCAACTGCGCATGAGTGTGTATATGACTCAACTGAAAGTGTATGCCAAACCAACTGTGCATGAGTGTGTATCTATCTTTTTTCTGTTTGACAAACTCATAATAGTGTAGGAAGCCGATCATTAATTGTTCAAAAAACAAGAAGAGTTCTCTACGGTATATTAGGGGTAGCCATGCCGAGTGAGTCATTGTGTGTCAAAGCTTAGGGCTGAAAAAGCATGAAAGAAAAAGCCTCATCAAACCATTTCTGGATTGAGCATTCAATCTGGTCAACATTATTGATGGATGAATCAAGCCTTTTTAGATTCGTACGTGGTGCATTGGCTATAAATACAGATATATATATATATATATATATATATCATGATCGAGGACCTTAACCAAGCCAGCATCTTAATTATTCCTCTAATCAATCCAGCAGCTTTGCAAATTAACCATGTCAGTCTTCAAGGGAAATTCCGTTCTCCTTCTTCTTGTTTTAGTACTGTTTTCTCTCCAGCATGGAACTGATTCACTAGGTAAACCCTTTGAATATTATCAACTCGTGATGCGATGGCCCAAAGCAGTTTATTACCATAAACCTGATGAGCCGTACAGGTGTGTAATGGAAGCAGATCGTGTGCCGTTGAGGTTTACCCTCCACGGCATGTGGGCCTCCAATTGGACTAATGTGGGAGATGGAATTGATTGTGATGAGGCTGGAACACCATTTCAGATAGACGAGGTATATTTATTTTAGTTGTGTGTCATAAAAATATATCTTTCCATATCACTTGTACATTTTCACTGGTGTAACAATTAAACTTTTTTGTAGATGATTAAACAATAGACATTGCAAGAACAACTAAAGCAAAGCTGGCCGACGTTACTGGATAACTATCCAACTGATATGAAATTTTGGCAACACGAGTATGATAAGCATGGCCAATGTAGCCAAGACACTACTACTCAGACTAAGTACTTCTCGTGCGCTCACAAGTTGTGGCAGGAATTGCAGGCTGTCTACCAAGCATTTGACAAAACTTACACCTACATCCAGCTAGCTCGAGCAAGCTATTGGAAAACGATTTGGCAGTAATTGGAAGGTTGTCATTCTTTGCAGAAAGGTGAATCTCTCACCTGGTGGTCGTGGACCAAAACAAATTCTACTTCTTTTGCATGAAATCGTATTCTGTTTCGATAACAAAGCAACGGAGAAGAATAGTTGCAACAGAAAAACAAATAGTGAGAACGCGAAAACTATATATAACCTTCATAAATTGAGTGGTGGAGTTATAAATAAAGTGTAAGCCCCTCGGCATAAGAATACTACATTATTGATCAAAATTAAAACAGAGAATTTAAAGATGTTATTGTATCTATGGTATCGTCCTACATTTCAATGAGAAGATTGAGTTAAAAGTATGGTTGTTATAACTTATTACAATGCTAGAATCCATTATATTTATCAAGAATGAAGGAAAGAGAAAAGAGTTACAAACTAGGAAACTGAATTGGGATACAATCTGAGGCATTCTAACAAATCAGGAGGACTGTAATAACAAAGCAGGCCTACCAAACTTCAGGAAAAAAGAGAACAGAACTTCCACTTTTCCAGATTAGAAATCCAATGTACAGTATATCAACAGGGTCCAAAAAGTATTGATCCATACATGGAAGATTTAAATGAACCTAGCCAAGTACAAGATAGTAATCTGAATGCATGATAAATGGGGTGACCAGAGCCAAAGAAATTTCAAATTTTAAGAATTCAGCAAGTCTGGCAGTTTGACAATACTGAGGATTGGTCTCATCAACAAATCCTTATATTGGTCCATGAAGAAAAGCACTCTCACATCCAGATTCCTTTTAGTTTCCAAACATTTGTAGCTGCACGAGCCAGAACCAGGCCAACCTTACTGTGGTAGGTCTTACAATAGGACTGAATGTGTCATCCAAGTCCCTGCTATTGACTAAACCCTTGAGCTAGTAACATAGTTTCATACCTTGGCACTGACCCATCTGGATTCAAAGAAAAATAGTATAAGATTTAATGGACTCCAAGAAAAGAACAAGGAAAACATTGAATCTAAAGACAAATATCTTATTCTTGATCAAACAGAAGCTATAATAATAGCCGTGTACTAAATTAATGCACGTACCAATCGAATAGGAAGGGGTATTCAGCAATCTTTTCCCAAGATTTGAGAGTTGTATCTTTGTAGTCAATTTTGTACAGTGCAAGTCGAGTTATGGGGAAGTTCATGCTAGTAATGCTTTCATCCAGAATATTGACTTTTTCTTCAGCTTTTTTCTTCTCTTCTCTTCTTCGGTCAGATACCCATAAAGGAGGCTCAAATGTGGCCTAACTCCTGCAGAGAACAGACAATGGCATTCTATTCAATAGTCCTTTCTTTTATTCGTAATAAGAGGAGAAGAATAACATTTATAGTCCGATGATCAGTAGATTATGCTTCAATTCGGCAGACAAAGATCAACGTTGGCAATCTAATCTTCACTCTCTATATGCTCAGCAAACCCATAACAAGAATTGGCATCTATGATATCTTATTTTACCAAGGAGATCTAATTGGTTGATTCATATACTTCATATCATACATATATAACCTTAATAAACTACAATTAATTTAGGGTATGCAGTACTTTGTATGTAAGAGCACTTAGATGCTACAAGATGCTGAATCAGTAATATATTCTTTTCAATTCAAAGAGACCGAGATCAACTGAAGAAAGATTCTCAACTTGTTGAAGTTCTAAGATTCTGATTTGCATGAGAAAAGCCAAATTAAAACCATAACCACTTGCAGCACATGTGAAATGAAACGAATTGTGAAAAGAACATATAAAATGAAAAGGACTTACGATTGCAGAAACCAAATATTTGGTTGCAGTTTAGAGCTCTTTGTGTTATCTGAGGACAATAAAAAATTGATACGAGTCATTATAATACACCAGAAAATACATATCCACTAAATCAAGACAAAATAAAAGTAAAATGATACATACCACCCGAAAAAAGAAGTTCAAACTGATAGAAAGAAGTGGGAAAATTAAATACCTCATAGTTCTTGCATGAAAATGATGAATCAACAAGGAGGGAAACACACTGGTAATAAGAACTCCTAAAAACCAACCGACTAACTTCAGCTTTGTACCCTGAAATTACACGAGACTGCAGATAATTCGTAAACTCGTTGAGCACATCCTCATGTGCCATACGAATGGACCCCACAACGGGAATGTGGGGCTCGATCTCCGGACCACCAAACTCGGCCCGGAGGCCCTCCATCACCTTCTTGACTCTGATAGACACTTCATCTGGCGGAATTGCCCAGACTGAATATGAGTGAGTCTTTTCCAAAATCGAGTGACTCAATGGAGAAGAAGTGTACTTGGAGTGAGAAATTTCAGCCTGCAAAATAGCTGAAGCATCTATAATTTGCACAGTACTACGTCCTTGAACCAAAATTAGAATTTCAGCGTCCTTATTGATACAAAGATTAGTAAGCATTAATTAAGAGATAAGAAACGGTGTAAGAAAGTGTACATTGCTAGAATCATCTCTCCTCCCAAGCCTGTTGCCTCCCAAGACCGAAACTATACTATTCACATAGACAACAGCTTTATAGTCATCATCTCGTACACTTTGAATGGGCAGGTGGTTGAGCTTTTTGGTACTCAGATTATAAAAAATTACGTGTCCATTTGTGTCAGCCAAAAGAATCTCATCGCTGTTCAAAAATGCTAATGGCTTTTCGGTAAGCTCGAATGCTATGTGTTTAGTCCAAGCACCCTTGGGACCACCAAGTTCATCCATCACCCATATTCCAAAAGATACACCTAATTTTGAAAAAGTATTTTGCAATCCAAAAAGAGAAATGGATTCATTCCACACTAGAAGGCGCATACCAAAAAAAAACTCGTTCCCATCATAAAAGCAATCCGGGAACAACATATCATGAAATACCTCATCCACTGGATCAAAGAATATGATCATCTTCCCAATGAATTGATCCTCCGGATAATCTGCTTCATATGCATGCAATTCCTTATGTTGCTCCTGTCCCGTCCAATAACACACATTCTTGAAGTACATCTGGAAAGTTTCGGGCCAAAGTATAGTAGTTTGTGTTTCTAAAGAATAAGTCTTGATCTCTCTCCAAGAATCTGAATCAGTACCCATGTGGGTGTATAATACCGCTTTGTAGGGATCATAGATGTAATATCCATTATCATCCCTTTCTCTACCAACAGGATAAGGACAACCAATTTTAACAACTTTGTAGCCCTTGGATTTAGGATCATAGCCAAATGCCACAGCATAATAATAGAACGCATATCCTTGCAGGTATGGATTGGGAGGCAGAAGCTTGGATTCCTGAATTGCTGGATTCCACAAAAACACCTCATCACCTGTTAGATCAACTAGACATATGATCCCATCACAATGGCCTACAATTTGCAGCGATTTGGAGCTAGTCTTCAGAGGAATCTCGACGTCCTCCGCCCCAGAAAAATAGCTATGCTCCTCATGTGCATGTTCACCACCATTATCAATATCGTTGCGAAATTTAAGAAATGAGAAAACCATTTCAGGCTCTTCAGCGTCCCTTGTGTCCTTACAGACTGAACGCTTCAAAAGGACGCTAGTTGTAGAGAGATTGTTGTGCATGGAATTGGAGAGGTGCTTAGCTACGAACCTGGGGTCGGTGATCAGAGCATACCACCTTTTAGAGACGCACTTGAATCGGATCAGAGTTTTGGGAGGCAGAGTTGATAGGATTTGCTTCACCACATCTTCAACAATATTTTTGCCACACTCTGCCATTCCCTTCTCGTTTTCTATCTCCATTTACACACAAGAAAAATTGACACCAGGTCAATATCAAATGCTATTTGTAAATGTTCAGACTAAATTAAGCAGTAGAAGAGCTCGTGGAGTTACCCGAGTCCTCAGAGAACAAAGGGACAGATAGAGATGGATATAGGATGGTATTAGGAATTGAGAATTGGGACGCAGATGGGACGATGAGAGTAGACTGAGCAGATTATTGTGTTCTCGTTTGAGGTCGTGTAGCAGCAAATCTAGGCTTCTCCGAGTCTATTCCTCTGTTCTGAGTTCAGAATTTATCTCCTTCGCCTGTCTTTTTTTTTTTTTTTTTTTCAGCTGATCTTAAGGGTTTCTAACTTTCTATTCATCGAAAATTTTACGATGCGTTGGATCATGGATATATGGAATATTATCTTAGTCATTGATGTTATACCTAAGGTTCCAATCTTTAAACCCATTACATAGACTTTTTTTTAGCAGAATTATTTTTTTTAGTCTCAAAGTAAAAAAGAAAACTAAAAAGTCTAAAACCATGAACCAACTATAATTGATGGCTCAACCTCAACCTGGTTGAAATTAATATTTGCCATATGAACGAGGAAACTAACGGAAATATTATATTTGGTTAACAGTACGATAATTGAGGTAGCATTGGGGGTAAAAAAAAAAGAAGGGGTTTTGTCTATTTACCCCATTTTTAGGGATTTTTTTCCTACTTACCCCATTAAGTTTTTTTAATTCTCTCTTACCAAATACACTCTAAGAGAGTCTTCCCTAATACCCCATTAAGATTTTTTTTTTTTTTTTTAATTTTTTTTAATACCATTTTACCCCTTACCCCTTTGTTACTTAGAGAGAGAGAGAGAGAATGGAAGAGAGAGAAATCATAGGAGACTTCGCTGGAGCTTGTCACCGGCCGCCGGAATCCGGCCAACTTCCGCCAGAATCTGGCCAACTTCAGCCGGAATCCGGTCACCGACCGTCGGATTCCGGTCACTGGCTGTCGCCCACCGGAACTTGCTGAAAATCTCACCGGAAAGTTTTTTTGCCCCAATAGACATCTATTGCCCCCTAATAGAGGGGCAATAGACGTCTATTGCCCTCTAATAGACGTCTATTGGCCCTCAATAGACGACTATCAGCCATGTATTGCCCCACAATAGACGTCTATTGCCTCCCAATAGACGTTTAGATTACCGAAATGGTAATTAATCTTCCTAAAACTACACAAATAAAACTTTGATTAAAGGAAAAAAACGAGGAAATTACATCAACTTAAAACATCTATTGCCCCCAAATAGACGTGTATTGCCCCCTAATAGACATGTATTGCCCCCTATTACCCCCTAATAGACGTGTATTGCCCCCCAATAGACGTCTATTACCCCCCAACAGAACTTTCAGTCGCCAGAATAAGAACCAATCTCTTTAAATTTAGACAAATAAACTTTGATTAAATAAAAAAAATGAGAAAATTATATCAATTCAAAATGTCTATTGCCCCCCAATAGACGCTTCAACAAACGTCTATTGCCCCAATAGAACTTTTTTTTTTCCTTGTGGGCCTTCTGCATCAATGAAATCAATTCAAAACTTACAAGTAAAGCATCTCTCCTGGATTAATCGTACGGGCCTAGGCCCATTGAAGAACAAAATGAACTTGACGAGCTGTTCATTTCCAGCTAGACCAAAGCACAGACCTAGCCGGACTCTCCACTTCCAGCTCAAACTCTCTGGTGACCGGAGAATACGAATATTGAGCGGTCGGGTACTCCCTTACGTACATTCGATGCACATCGGTGGGAGGGAGGAGGAGGAAATGCTTCTGTCCCGTGATCACAGCGTAGAGATTCTCGTACTGATCCTTGTGAAACGACGTCGTAGAGCGCTCGTCCCCAATCCACATGTTGACGGCCTCGGGTCAGCAACCTAGGCTTCGATGGCGAATTGGATATGCGGATCGCAGTCTGCCGCCAAAGGCGAGTACTTAGAGGGGAAGCAATTGTTCTGCTGCTGTGCGTAGGAAACGAACGCATCATTTTTGGTCGTCATGAGGCGGCGGGCTTCAGGGAAGGGCGTGCGCACGTGAGCGGAGTCGAAGTAGAGGGGGGAGGAGGAGGAGGGGACGAGGGCGTCGGCGCAGCCGTGAGGGGTGAGGTGGGGAATCAAGTCGGTCCAGTTCGCCGGAGGTGCCTAGATTGAGCTCCTGTACTTTGATGTGAGAGAGAGAGAGAGAGAGAGAGAGAGAGAGAGAGAGAGAGAGAGAGAGAGAGAGAGAGAGAGAGAGAGAGAGAGAGAGAGAGAGAGAGAGAGAGAGAAGTATGGCATGATGTAATTTTTTAATTAGGCTAAGGGTAAAAATGTCAATTTAGTTTAAATTGGGTAAGGAGGAATAAAAATCTGTTGCTGGGGTAAATGAGAAAACTTTTGCTCATTTTGGGGCTTTAGGTCAATGACCCAAAAAAAAATTGTAGGTACCAAAGAGATATCTTTTGTAATACTTCAGGTACCATTTAGAGTATTTACTCCTTAATAATTATCAATTTAGCTAAAAATATCACAACAGTGATGTACTACTAAAGATAACTTTCCTTACGTTACCAAACATCGGAATTGAAAGTTCTTAGGAAATTTATTTTCCCATAAGAAAGATAAAGGAATTACTTTCATTTCCGTGAACCAAACGAGACCTATAGTGACACTCTTCTAAAAAGAAAAAAAATAATAATAAAAAAAAACTCTTATGGTGACACTTATTTAAAAAAAAATAAAAAGAAAAGAAAAATTATTTCATTGGACGATGTAGACATATGATGTAGTTGAGTATGGAAGGAGGAAAGGGGGTAAAGTCCGAGAGCATCAGAAGGAGCTGCGCAAGAGGAAGAGCCATGCCAATTGGCATACGTCTCTCTGTCTCTCTCTATCTGGTCCAAAATATCATTGAACCTGTTAACATGCGGCATGTGCTCGTGCATAGTCATACATACATGCTCAAAGATATTATTATACCCAAAAAGCCTTCACGTAATTTCAGCTCTCCTTGGGCTTCACACAGCCACCCTTCCCAACCATGACCGTTTCCATTTCCTCTATATATACCCCCCACATCTCACATATTCCCCTCTCTGTCCCCACTCAGTTTTCAAAGTTGCCAAAATCTAAACATTCAATCCTCCTCTGCTTCTCTTCTCCACCAGGTACTCTAATCCTCATCTCTGTTTCCTCATTCCATTGACGCCTTCTCAATCTTCCTCTTTTGGTAATTAGTGTCTATCTGGCTTTAGGGAATTGTTGTTCTCACATCAATACATGCTTTGTGGGCTTTGCTCTTGAATTACTTGATATCATCATCAAATCAAGTTTAAAGCTTTATGATTTCCTTTTGGGTATTTGTGGAGATTTGCTTAGTTGAGAATATGGGTGATCGTTTTATTGCTTGTTAAGATCTTCAATAGTCAAAATGTGAAATCTTTTTTTTAGATGTAAAGAAAAGTATATACCTTTATGCTGATTTTGTGCTCCCATGTTGTTCTTGGACAAAATGTGAGGACCTTTTGGGATATAAAAGAATAAGATCCTCATTTAGTGTACATGAACCTTGGGCCCAGATTGTGGCGTTGGGTTTCGTTGTACCGTATATTCCTTTAGCATATGCTCACGCTCTTTTGTTTTGGGTTTCTTCTTGGTTTACTTCTTCCTCATTGTTTGGGGTGGTTGATGCAGATATGGATGCCGCAGGTGCCACAACTCTCTACCCTTTGCACCGTTCGAAAACTATTCACCTGGTTTGTGTGCATAATTCTGGTTCTTAGTTCCTCATTTTATCTTTTCTGGGAAAAGAAATTCATTTCAGTAGGTATTGGACTAAGCGATTACGTTCACAGGTGAGGCATGCACAAGGGATTCACAATGTGGAAGGAGAAAAGGACCATTCGGCTTACATGTCTTTTGATCTTTTTGATGCACATCTTACCCCTCTTGGCTGGCAACAGGTACTCAATAACTAATGAAAATGTCTTGTATAACAGTGTGATATTATGCTTTATTTATAGTGAAACTTTGGGTTCCTTTGGTAAATGTCAGTTGCACTAATTTAATCGCATTGTACAATCCATACTGTATTCTTGTTTGAACTTGCTGTAAGTTTTATTATTTTGAAATTGGAATTGGACTTAGGGACCCATATTATCAAAATCCAAACAAGAGCATAAGTGAGGATTAAGGCCCGTTTTCAGTTTCTGTTGTTATATGACATTGGATTGTAATGTACAATTGATTGGGAACAGATATTGTGTATTGATATGATAAAAGCTAATATAACTAGTCCTCTATAACAGACGGTCTTAAACAAGGAAAATAAGCTTCAAGTATAGCCAAAACAGGGTACTAAGTAACAAAATAATCAAGGTACTGCCAGGCAGGATAACTTTATTTGATTCTTTCTCCTTAAAGTTTGTGTCTGGTTCTATGTGTTCTTTTTCCAAAACAAATCAACAAATTCTGCAGAATGATCTTTTGGTCTCATAACAGGTTGATAATCTGCAAAAGCATGTTCGAGCATGTGGACTTGCAAAAAAAATTGATTTAGTGATCACATCTCCTTTGCTAAGGTATTCCCTATTTTCAGATTTTATATTTTCTAAATTTTCTAATTATGATCATGCGCTGTTTTGGATCCATTTACTCATGTATAACGAACCAGTGGACCTTATATTGTCATTTACAGTTGTCAACTTGTGTGTTTATTCATGAATCTTTTTCCCTTTATTTTCCATTTGGAGCTTTTAGAATGTTTATATTTAGGATCAAACATGAGAAAAGAATTGTCTGGTCACTCTCTCATACTCAGACTCACATAAACACTTCAGGTTGGGAAAAATTATATTCAGTAGAAATATATGACAAAATTCTAGAAACAAGACACTGTTTCATGCACTATTTTAAATTAGTAGCGAACAGTCTTGGTTGGGTCAGACAACCATAGAAATGTACACCTTGTCGTCTTTGACTTCCTCCTTAGCTTACTGTTTTTACTAGGAAATAAAGAAATGAATGTTGCAGGTTCAATGTGATTGAAAATTTTTAGAATGATTATTCTCAGCATGTTTATGAAGATAAGATTAACCAATCCTTGTAATTGTAGAATATAAAATTGAGCAAGTGGGAACCATTTCTGATTTAATTTCTTGGGTTAACAATTGGCTGCTTTAGAATTAGAGGAATATATAAATAACAACTCAATTTCTCTAAATCAGAATGGATAAACAGTTTATATTGTTACCATTGTTCTAGAGATTCTGATGCTGCAGACCTTTGAGTCATGAGGGATCACTACCTTTCTATTGATTCATGGGCTGTTTTCTTTCATCGATCAGTAAGAAATAGTTGCAGCTGTTTTTTTTTTTTTTTGGTTTGGCTTTTTATTGTTGTTGGGAGGTTAGCATGTTGAGTTAATTTGTCAGGACATAGGATTACCATGTTTAGTCTTAAACCTGAGGTATTGTTAATATTTGGAGTTATTACTTTTTCGGGAAGTTTTAGAAAGCGGTGATGGATATCTTTCAAGAATATAAACTGGAAGTATATGCATAAGTTATAAACATCATATTCTATTATTGTATGAGGTTCAACCTACAGTGGGACTTTTCTAATAATCTAAATGGTTATGAGAGAATTGCTTCACTGCATACAGGCTCGAGCTAATATAATGTTAATCGTAAATTTAAATTTTCCTATGTATGTGCCCAACTTCGAAGGCTGCTTATATTAGCCCACATTAGTCTTGCTTATAATTGTCTTTAAAAATGGATTATAGCTTTGAGTTTCTGAGGTTCATGAAATTGAGTTAGTGTTCATTTTTGATTGTCTTGAATAACTGAATGAATGATGGGTTGATACAAAAAAGAAATGATAGGTTGATATGTTCCTCGAAACAGTGGGCTACTATTTGTCAAGCCACCTTTTTCTTTTGGATATTATGTAATTACCAAAAAAATTAAGAACAAAAGTGTATCAGTTGCTAGAAATTGAAAAACAAACAGCCTCTTTTGATCAATGTTGCATTGTAGGACCATGCAGACAGCAGTGGGTGTCTTTGGTGGTGAAGCATACACAGATGGGATAAATGTACCTCCTCTAATGGTTGAAAATGCTGGGAACAGCAGCCATGCTGCAATTTCAAGTCTAAACTGCCCACCATTTGTAGCAGTTGAACTATGCCGGGAACATTTGGTATGTCATGTTAAAGTTTAATATTAGCAATATATATATATATATATATATATATATATAATGTTTATATAGAGAGTCCTGCTTCATATATGGAGAGTACTGGTTTGCTTTGTATCTTATACCATGCCCTATTTGACTTCACTGACAGTATTTAATAATGTCCAATTATTTGATGTAATTAGTCATATCGTAGCTTTGTTTGGTTTCATCTTAGTCTTTTATTTTCTGCCAAATGTGCTGGATTCTATGTCTGTATTCTTGCATTATGTATATGACTACAAAGTGAAGTAGAATCTTGCTTCATCAAAGTAAACATTCACCTACTTTAGCTATTTGCTTGGGCGACTCATATGGTAGTTTTGCTTTCTATTGGTAGCTAATGCAAGTTTAAGCTTTGTCATATGATCTCCTGTATGGATGGCGGGTATATGCCTTGGGGTTTATTTACCTTTGCCAAATTGTTCCTCTTATTTGTTTTTTGACCCTCAGCACCAAGATACCCTCACCTTTATCAAATTCTTTCATCAAGGACACTTAGTGAACAGTAAAGGGTCTATGTAGCACGTTTCTGGAATACATATACGGCAGTAATGATTGCACAATAGGGGAAAGTAGAGCAAAATCCTAGTTAACTTTCATGGGGAATAAGATTAAGATTAATCATTTGGCATGTCAGGCAATTGTTACCTGTGCGTTTAGATTTTGAGTACATTTATGATAGTACCACTCTAATATCTGTACTGTATACAACGCTCTGCACAGGTTCTGTTCCTCATAAAGTCACAGGATTCTTATAAGATATCTGTTTTGAACATATTTCATGCTTGTTCATCTGAATTGCATATCAATGATCAAAGAATTTATATGGAATCCCCCCACCCCCTTCTGTGCTTCCCACAATGAGTTGGTTTTAATTGAAGGTTGGACTGTTCTGTGTTTCCTCTTTTGCTGCAGGGTGTTCATCCATGTGATAAGAGAAGAAGCATTAGCGAGTATAGGCCTCTCTTCCCTGCAATTGATTTCTCACTGGCAAGTAATTTATTGTAATTTTTAAATTGACAAAAAAAAAAAAAAAACTGTGA
This sequence comes from Rosa chinensis, assembly GCF_002994745.2. Taxonomy (NCBI): domain Eukaryota; kingdom Viridiplantae; phylum Streptophyta; class Magnoliopsida; order Rosales; family Rosaceae; genus Rosa; species Rosa chinensis. The sequence goes on along the minus strand of NC_037094.1, from coordinate 57,601,376 downwards.
CTGTCATACTCTTGTCACTCTTAGTTTTGGTTGCTAGCCTATCTATGAACTTAGATTGATTAGAATCTTTTCTTGATTCAACTTTTGTTTAGATAGAGAATAATGACGACATTTTGTGGACGCCTGACATAAGAGAGAAGAATGAAGAAGTTGCAGCTAGAGGACTGAAGTTTTTGAACTGGTGACCTTTAATTAACATATGTTTTTCATTTACCTTTTTCTATGTTTTTTTTCTTTTATCGGTTTGTAACTGCATCTTTTTAGTTGTTCAGGATAAATGAAAGTATCTTGTAGGAAAAGAAAAGTGAGTAGAAGGGTATGGCAGTTAGCATACTAGAATGATATCCATTCGACTGAAGTTGTTGGTGTCATGCTTTTGTAAAAACTGTTTGGCCATTCATGCATATCAGTAGTCATAATGTATGTGTTACAGTATAACTCTTTATACTTGTGCTCAATGCTTATAGAAACATCGTGTTGTGGGTGTGTCGCATCAATCCATGGTTTTGAAGGTGTTTGCATGCTGTATAACCCAAGTATCTTCACAAGTTGAGTTTGTAGATTATACTGTATACTTTTCATGATGTATTCTTACCTCTAGCACGTCAGGATTTAATTTATCAATCACATTTTTGTATGGTGGGTCTTTCTTGAAGATTTGAACCTCTACACAATTTCAGTTTAATGAGGTGTCTGGGATTGTTGCATCTGTTCATAGTTCAGAGGTGTTGACCCAAGTACCATCTCTTTTATTTCCTTAGTATGCTCTATAGGCTAGTTTTTGACCCTTGTGAATAAAACACCACTTGGTTGAGTTTTGCATGCATCTTAACATCTACATTCTTAGTATCTAGACATGTTCCTTTATTTTCATTTCGGAGATTTGTTTCTGAAATTGGACGGAAAGATAATGGAATTATGTTGATCCACAATAAACTACTATGCCATTTGACTAGATGTTGAATTAATTATAATTAATTTTGTGGAAATGCAATGGATCTGGGTTTGTCGTTCTTTATCTGCTCCTGTATTGGAAATATCAAAAGTTTTTAATTTGGTATTCTATTTTCTCACTCTGAATTGGTGCAGGTTGTGGACGCGTAAAGAAGAGAATATTGCAATTGTTACCCATAGTGGATTCTTGTACCACACCTTGAGTGCTTTTGGAAATGATTGCCATTCATCCATTAAGAGTGAAATATCCACGCAGTAAGTTCTCCTTTTTCTTGCTTTATTCAACAGCAAGAATCTTTTTGGTCGAATCAGGTTTGAATCTTTTATTGTAATTATAAACACTATGAAATTGAGTGAGAAGCTCCCCACTGCAATTGCAAGCTCTGTTCTTGCGAAATGTTGCATATTGTGATATTTGGATCTGGTGGTGTCCCTTACCTGGTCATTACTTTTTTCTAAATAGTTGCATGCATGCACATTAGGAAGCAATTAGCCTATTACATATCACAGCACCGTAAATGTTATATTTGTATCAGTAGAGATGACATTCAAAATGGCTCGATTTTCTAGACTTTGTAGTTTGTACCAAGCACAGCCATATTTTTTCTTCTTCTTATTTTGGATGAATATTGAGCATAAGAGTGGCGTTTTGTTATGCAGCTTTGCCAATTGCGAGCTTCGTTCCATGGTAATTGTTGATAGGGGGTAAGCTTGTTGTCTGAAAACCCTTATGCATTTTTTTCTTTTCTTTTACTTTGATTTTGATCTTGATGTTTTTGTCATTATATTCACAGTTTGATAGGGTCAAATTCCACCTCAGCAACTAATTATCCTGGAAAAATTCCTCATGGGCTTGATCTTCCTAGCGATGTCGCAGATGAGAAGCATCCAGTTTCCAAGTAATCGTATCCCATAATGATGGATTTAGGCATCATTACCTAAAATGGCTGTTCTGGTGCCTGATTTTCAGTGGCCGGTGGAGATAACCTTTTCTTGATTATTTATATAGGGAAAACAAGGAATTTAGTGTCTTTATGGCTGCGTAGTCTGTTAGGCAATTTGAAGATTAACTTTTGGAGTCTTATAGATTTGAAGCCTGTTGAAAGGGTTATAACTCACGCATATGGTTTAACTGGAATGGTGATTATTGATGGGTTCACAATGTTATTGTTATCCATACCTTTGATGATTTATCAGGAATTGGTGAAGAGATGCACCAAATGTTACATTAATAGTAGGCAATGCTTATTCAATTGTGTTTCTCCCCTTTTCTTTCTTACTCTTTTGGATGCCACTAGAAAATAGCTTTTTCTACATTTGCATTGAATCTAAGTTTAAAGGAATTAAAAGTAAATAAATGCCTCCCACTGACAGGTCCGGGCATTCACAGAATCTTCTACCGGAGATTCTGGTATATTTTTGGTGGGGATGTTGGTGAATGGTTTGGCGGTTCTTTGAGTGTGCGGTTTCTCTATATTCACTTGGACAGAACCTAGCTTTCACTATTTGTTTTGACCATGTTTATTGTAACACATGCCATTTGTTCTTCCTGTACAACTTAAAAATCCACATGAAAACCTAAACACAAGTATACAAGCAAGAGATGGAGAAGTAGCAAATGAGTTTTCATCTTCCTCGAGCTTGAAGATGTTAACACTTGACACTCGGTGCATCGGGCAAAAACACCAGAACGGGTAATCTCGGGCAGTTAGTCAAGTCATGCAATGAACATGAAAGTCTTAACTTGGCCTGCAGACAATTTAGGCCTCATCAAAAAGCCCGCGGATCAAGTGGGCTGATGGAGGCCCGCCGGCCCGGAGGGCTTTTAGCCCGGCCCGGCCCGTCAAAAAACCGGCAAAAGCCCGCCTTGGTGGGCCGAGGGCCGGCCGGCCTAAAGCCCGCAAAAACCCGGCCCGGCCCGTAGGCCAGGCCCGTAAAAGCCCACTAGGCCCGGCCCGTAAAAGCCCGTAAAATATTATATATATATATATATATATATATATATATTTGTAGTTATGTGTGTGTGTGTTTATAAATATATACACACACACATAGATATATATATTTGTGTGTGTTTATATATATATATATATGTGTGTGTGTGTGTGTGTGTGTTTATATATATATGTATATATATTTATATATGTGTGTGTGTTTATATATATGTATATATATATTTATATATGTGTGTGTGTTTATATATATAATATATATATAGAGATATATATATATGTGTGTGTGTGTGTGTTTATATATATGTATATATATATTTATATATGTGTGTGTGTTTATATATATGTATATATATATATTTATATATGTGTGAGTGTTTATATATAATATATATATAGAGATATATATATATGTGTGTGTGTGTGTGTTTATATAGAGGATATATATATATAGAGATATATATATATATATATATGTGTGTGTGTGTGTGTGTTTGTTTATATATATAATATATATATAGAGATATATATATGTGTGTGTGTGTGTTTATATATATGTATATATATTTATATATGTGTGTGTTTATATATATAATATAATAATATATATAGAGATATATATATATATATATATATATGTGTGTGTGTGTGTGTGTGTGTGTGGAAGTTCTTATACTTCTATTATTCTATATAGAATATGTGCATATATATATATATATATATTCTACATATCGGTAATCGGTTGACCTATTAGATCGGGTTCAAAACTATGGTGAAATTGACTAAATTTTTAACCACACGCATAATTTATTGTAATAAACTCATCCAACGGTAGGTTTTTCCATTTTCTTTGAATTGATAGGGGTTGCTCTTTGGAGTGTATGATATATAAATATAGGTTTATAAGAGTAACTAAGTTTGACCTAGTTGATCGAATTCGAAACAATAACGAAATTGGCTAGATTTTCTACAATCACCATAAAACATTACAATCTCTCCATCGAGCGGTTGGTTTCTCCGAATTCATTTTCTACTTCATGGTTGCTTTAGAATGAACCTAAACAATTTAAATGCAATGTATAAGTCATACAACTAAAGGAATAAAATTGGTATACACCAATGTGTTTGTAATTAAAATTAATTTTTTTTATCTTATGTCCACGCACATCCATCGATTGAATATATACAAACGTGATGTGAAAAAATAAGCACGTTTCGCGGTTGCCACGCCATCGGTCAACCAATAAAACATATAAGTGACTACGGTTGACCAATCCGATTGGATTCGAAAATATGGTGAAATTGGCTAAATTTTTTACCACACTCATAATTTATTGTAATAAACTCATCCAACGGTCGGTTTTTTCATTTTATTTGAATTGATAGGGGTTGCTCTTTGGAGTGTATGATATATAAATATAGGTTTATAAGAGTAAGAGTAACTACGTTTGACCTAGTTGATCGAATTCGAAACAATAACGAAATTGGCTAGATTTTCTACAATCACCATAAAACATTACAATCTCTCCATCGAGCGGTTGGTTTCTCCGAATTCATTTTCTACTTCATGGTTGCTTTAGAATGAACCTAAACAATTTAAATGCAATGTATAAGTCATACAACTAGAGGAATAAAATTGGTATACACCAATGTGTTTGTAATTAAAATTAATTTTTTTTATCTTATGTCCACGCACATCCATCGATGGAATATATACAAACGTGATGTGAAAAAATAAGCACGTTTCGCGGTTGCCACGCCATCGGTCAACCAATAAAACATATAAGTGACTACGGTTGACTAATCCGATTGGATTCGAAAATATGGTGAAATTGGCTAAATTTTTTACCACACTCATAATTTATTGTAATAAACTCATCCAACGGTCGGTTTTTTCATTTTCTTTGAATTGATAGGGGTTGCTCTTTGGAGTGTATGATATATAAATATAGGTTTATAAGAGTAACTACGTTTGACCTAGTTGATCGAATTCGAAACAATAACGAAATTGGCTAGATTTTCTACAATCACCATAAAACATTACAATCTCTCCATCGAGCGGTTGGTTTCTCCGAATTCATTTTCTACTTCATGGTTGCTTTAGAATGAACCTAAACAATTTAAATGCAATGTATAAGTCATACAACTAGAGGAATAAAATTGGTATACACCAATGTGTTTGTAATTAAAATTAATTTTTTTTATCTTATGTCCACGCACATCCATCGATGGAATATATACAAACGTGATGTGAAAAAATAAGCACGTTTCGCGGTTGCCACGCCATCGGTCAACCAATAAAACATATAAGTGACTACGGTTGACTAGTCCGATTGGATTCGAAAATATGGTGAAATTGGCTAAATTTTTTACCACACTCATAATTTATTGTAATAAACTCATCCAACGGTCGGTTTTTTCATTTTCTTTGAATTGATAGGGGTTGCTCTTTGGAGTGTATGATATATAAATATAGGTTTATAAGAGTAACTACGTTTGACCTAGTTGATCGAATTCGAAACAATAACGAAATTGGCTAGATTTTCTACAATCACCATAAAACATTACAATCTCTCCATCGAGCGGTTGGTTTCTCCGAATTCATTTTCTACTTCATGGTTGCTTTAGAATGAACCTAAACAATTTAAATGCAATGTATAAGTCATACAACTAAAGGAATAAAATTGGTATACACCAATGTGTTTGTAATTAAAATTAATTTTTTTTATCTTATGTCCACGCACATCCATCAATGGAATATATTTAAACGTGATGTGAAAAAATAAGCACGTTTCGCGGTTGCCACGCCATCGGTCAAACAATAAAACATATAAGTGACTACGGTTGACCAATCCGATCGGATTCTAAAATATGGTGAAATTGGCTAAATTTTTTACCATACTCATAATTTATTGTAATAAACTCATCCAACGGTCGGTTTTTCCATTTTCTTTGAATTGATAGGGGTTGCTCTTTGGAGTGTATGATATATAAATATAGGTTTATAAAAAATTAGTGTCTTTAAAAATTTATTTATCAATAAATTAGTATCTATATATAAATATAGATTTTTTTGGGTACAATATAGTTATATAGATCTATTATCTTTGGTTGTATTTGATCATTATCCATTGAATTTCCAAAGCTTGATTAAAAAAAAAAACTTGTGTCTTTAAATATTTATTTATAAATAAAGCCCGCAAGGCCCGGCCCAAAAAAGCCCGCAAGGCCAAGCCCGGCCCGGCCCGAAAAAGCCCGCAAGGCCCGCTTTATATGGACGGGCTTGGATCCTTTGATTTTTAATAAAGCCCGGCCCGGCCCGGCCCGCAATTATTTAAAAATATGGCAAGGCCCGGCCCGGCCCGGCCCGGCCCGTTGACGACCCCTATGCAGACTCTATACCAGATTACCAGTACAGACAACTAGTGATTTAACGATTAAACATCCTTCTCTTATATATAAAAGTTAGAACATGAATATCAGAATTATGCAGATCAAAATTAAAAGCGCGGTAAGCTACTAGCCAAGAGGTTTGATAAACAAGGGTAGCTTTGCTTTCATGGCTGACAAAGTTAGTCTTCCTTGTAGTCCAGATTCTCTTTCAAGATGACATAGCGTTCACGTATCATGTATAGAACCGCCGCCAACTCTGCTCTATCACCAGCATCAAGAAGAACTGGTGTTGAGTGGGTCTGGAAACCAGTAGTTGATTGTTTTGGGATGACCAGCCGACAACATCCACAGGTTGCCCCACTCAAAAAGAGCCGTCTACTGTCAACAACATCGTTGGCGGTTTAAGAAAGCAGAGAACAGAATGATACTCCCCAAAATCATGGCTTCTGTATCAAGACATGCGTGCAGCACGGTTATGATTACACCAAGTGCTAGCTGCTGGTGATAGCAAGAAGCTGCTAGAATAATATGGATTCAGAGTAGATAAACCCTTTCCCAAATGTCCAAGACCTTCAGCAATTCGCACACAGAAGAAAAAGTCGGCGTCTCTGTAGTATCTATTGGAAATTTAGGTCGATAGTTGTTATTGCTGTGACCACTTACCCAATTTTATGCCAAAATTTGCTCACTTACTCCATCAAGAGTTTTTTAACCCCATTTACCCAATCTTACAGTGTTTGACAGTATTGCCCTCATTTTAATTAACAAATTAAACTCATATCTCTCTCTCCTCCCCTCATCGATTTCTCTCTCTCTCTTTCTCTAACCTCGTCTCAGGCTCTCTTTCTCTCTCTCTCTCTCTGAGCCACCACGCCCACCACTCCACCGTCGATGTCGGCCTCCACCGCCGCCGCTCCGTCCCACCATCGGACCACCAGAGGATGACGCCATCTAACTCCATGATCCCAACCCCTCTGGGCTTCGCCAGTTTTGTTCGTCAGATGTCCGGGAAGCTCTCCACGCCAGAATCGGGTCTGGGCTTCACCGGTTTTGTTCGTCAGATGTCCGGGAAGCTCCGAAGCTCCACGCCGGAATCGAGTCTGGGCTTCCCTTGCAGGTCTCGGACGATGTCAAAACTGTGGTCTATTGGGGGGTAATAGACAGATTATTGCCCCCCACTAATTTTTTAACTGTGGTTAATTAATCATTGAAATTAGAGTTTTGATAAGTCTTATGTTGTTTTGAGTTTATTAAAGTACAATAATCTGTCAATGATAGTTAAGTGAAAGTTCTAACTTAAAACGAAGACATTATTTGGGGGCAGTAATGTGTCTACTGCCCCCCACTAAACCATTAAAACTTGCACCAGTTAAGTGAAGGGTTCTGACTTTGTATGAAGACATTATTTAGGGGCAGTAATGTGTCTACTGCCCCCCACTAAACCATTAAAACTTGCACCAGTTTCAAGGATTCACAGTATATTGCACTTTATCACAAACAAATCAACAAGAGATGATTACTGTCTCCTAAGAAAGACATTATTGGGTAGCACTAATGTGTCTACTGCCCCCCAATAGACCATCAAACATTACACCGCTTCCTATGTTTCACAGATTATAGAAGTTATTCACACTCAAAACAACAGATAATGTCTAAAAACCCACATTTTGAGGGTCAATATTCTGTCTACTGCCCCCCACTAGACTGACACAAACCACACAATTTTTTTCATTTATCGACTACTGCAATTTAACACTACATTTACTTTGGAATAGCAGTTTTCAGTCCGTCAATAAATAAAGCAGTCATCATTGGCCCCCAATACAAAGTCTACTGGGGGGCACTAATGTAACAACTTTTATGGTTATGACTGCACAATAGCAGATAGCAGTTTTCAGTCCCAGATAGCAGTTTTTAGTCCGTCGTCGATTCCTTCAGAAGGTCAACCCCGGCCTCGCTGAGCTTCTAAGCGACGAGGACCGTTGGCTTGGCGTCGAGCTTGGCCGCGGAGAGCACGAAGACGAGTTTTGGCGCCTCGATGGCGAGAGCAGGCGTCGTGGGCGACCTGCTGGAGGGATGGAGGGAGGGAGAGAGAAATCCGACATCATCTAGGGAGAGAGAGAGAGAGAGAGAGAGAGAGAGAGAGAGAGAGAGAGAGAGAGAGAGAGAGAGAGAGAGAGAGAGAGAGAGAGAGAGAGAAATCGGTGAGGGGGGAGAGGGCAAAAAAGTCCCAAAAATAAATAAAAAGAAGAAAAAAAGAATTAATTGGGTAAAGGGGAAATAATCCCTTAGAGTGTTTTGGGTAAACGGGGTTAAAAAACAGTTAGTGGAGCAAGTGGGCAAATTTTAAGCTAAAATTGGGTAAATGAGCATTTTCCCAATATTTTATTAGTAAATAAATATAATTACATTGTTGCCATTATAAGCTGAAAATCATATAAAATCAACACTTGTCGTTTAGATTTGTAAGCCACCACCAAATAGTTGAGGCGTGTAAATACTGTACACTTTTGTGTCGGTGTAGTAGGTTTGTGGCGCCCCCTGTAATTAAGGTACAACAACCTTTAATCCTTATAAGTGTACACTCGCAAACTTAGATCCTAGAGCTGCTGCTTGATTCTTCCCTTTGGCAGAATGTAAAATAGTAAAATTCTTAAAACTTAACGACACATAATAGTTCAATAGACAGAGAGAGAGAGTGTGTGTGTGTGTGTGTGTTTTTGAGAGAGATGATGAAGGATAAAGAATACGTGTAGCTCTATGGAGCAAATTGTGTTTTGACTTACATAGGAGTTGCTAGCTAGCTTGTATAATTATACAAGTTTTAAAGAGATTGAATGACAATAGAGGGGTTACAAAATTTATAAACGTTATAAACCCCCATATATGAAACAATTATTACGTAAGTTATGATCTATAATATGAGCCAATTCTTAGTTTATAATTCCTGATAAATGCTCTAAAATCAACATGGAAATTCACAACTCCAAAATTTAAAATAAGACAAATACCTTCCACAATATTAGTGTATTTTGAAATATCAACTAAATTCCAACAGTATCAACTTGAAAGATTGTGAAGCACGGTGTGTAGAAAATAATACTTCAATTCAGGATTAATTCGATGATTCTATTCATCCTACAATGAGAGTACACACACACACACACACACACACACACACACACACACACACACACACACACACACACACACATACAAGTACAAAGGAGTAGTCTAACTCTAATAGGAAACAATCTTTCTATAATTATAGGATATCCTAATTAAATAAAATCCTAATTACATACAGATTTACAGCGATTCTACACTCTCCCTCAAGTTGGTGCATAGATGTCTATCATGCCCAACTTGTCAACTGAGCTGTCAAATACCTTCCTAGACACTCCTTTAGTAAGAACATCAGCTAATTGCTCCTCTGAGTTTACAAATAATGGAAAACAAATAACCTTTCTGTCAAGATTTTCTTTAATAAAATGACGGTCAACCTCCACATGCTTTGTTCTATCATGTTGAACTGGATTATGTGCAATCTCAATGGCAGCTATATTATCACAATGCAAATCCATAAGCTTTTTTAGCTTGTAACCCAGGTCTTTCAAGACATTACGAATCCATAACATTTCACAGACTCCGTGTGCCATAGCTCGGAACTCAGCTTCTACACTTGATCTGGCAACAACTTTATGCCTTTTTGCTACTCCAAGTGACAAGGTTCCCTCCAACAAAAGTGAAGTACCCAGATGTAGAACGTCTATAAGTTTTATCACCAGCCCAATATGCATTTGTATACCCAACAACTTCCAATTCATCTTTTTTTTCTGAAACAGTAACCCTTTACCTGGCGCCATCTTCAAGTACCTCAAAATACGAAAGACTGCATCCATATGCTCTTCACTAGGACAATGCATAAATTTACTAACAACACTCACAGCATAAACAATATCAGGTCTAATATGTGAAAGATAAATCAACCTTCCTACAAGACGTTGATACCTCCCTTTATCAGTTGGAACTTGATCAGGATAGATAGCAAGCCCGTGATTCATCTCAATGGGTGTCTCGATGGATCTGTAGTCTAGCATCCCCGTTTCAGTAAGTAAATCAAGAACATATTTCCTCTGTGAAAGTGAAATCCCCTTCTTAGACCTTGCAACTTCAATACCCAAAAAATACTTCAGTTGTCCCAAATCCTTCATTTCAAACTCCCTGGACAAATACTTTTGCAATTCATTTATCTCTTTCGGATCATCCCCTATAACAATCATGTCATCAACATACACAATAAGAGTTGTAACCTTACCATTCTTGCGCTTGATGAACAAGTTATGGTCAGAATTGCTCTGTTTGTATCCAAAGGCTTTCATGGACTTTGAAAATCTTCCAAACCAAGCTCTTGGAGACTGTTTCAGGCCATACAAAGACTTCTTCAATTTACACACCTTGCTAATGTCACTTGGGTAATTCTTAACACCTGGGGGCACATCCATGTACACTTCTTCCTCCAAATTCCCATTAAGAAACGCATTCTTCACATCAAACTGATGCAAGGGCCAATCTTTGTTTGCTACAAGTGAGATTAGAATCCGGACAATATTAATCTTTGCCACATGTGCAAAAGTCTCCTCATAATCAATCTCATAGCGTTGTGTATATCCTTTGGCAACCAACCTCGCCTTGTATCTATTAATAGTTCCATCTACATTAAGCTTCACAGTAAATACCCAACGACATCCTACAATCTTCTTTCCAACCAGCATAGGTACTAGCTCCTATGTTGCATTCTTTTGAAGAGCTTCCAATTCTTCATTCATCGACTTTGTCCATTTTAGATCCGTCAATGCATCCTGCACGTTACTAGGAATAGATACAGTAGATAATTGATTAACAGCAAGTGCATGTGGCCCAGAAATCCTATGGTTAGACATAAAATTAGCTATATGGTATTTAGCTTTGGCTTTGATATCTGGTTGATATTGTTTCTTAGGAGTTCCCTTGGTAACCCTTCGTGATTTCCTAGGTTCGACACTTTCTAACCCAGAAGATTCATTAAAGTTTAGGGGTACCTGAGGAGGATCATTCTGACTGGGATCTTCAGTTGGTGATGCAGAAGGGGGAATATCTTGTGTGTGAGATTTAGATACGTCTTGATTTTGATTCAAACTATCCAGAAAAGTCGTCTCTTCTGTCTCGGAATTCACAACACTCTGTTCTGCAATTACATTTTCTGTTTCAGAATTCACAACACTCTGTTCAGCAGTTGTATTTTCTGTTTCAGAATTCGCAACACTTCGTTCGACAGTCGCATTGTCTGTTTCGGAATTCACAATGCTCTATTCGGCAACTGCATTTTCTGTTTCCGAATTTCTATTTTCAAATCTATCCTCCAAATTTTCCAAGTCTTCAAAGACATCAAAATCAATAATAGAACGAGGATTCCCTTCACAACCTCTCTTCCCCTGAAGGGAAGACTGAGAAGCTCCCCCTGAGTAATAAGGCTCGGATTCACGAAAAGTATCATCAAGAGAGACATGTATAGTTCCAGTAAGAGGATCATAATATCGATAACCCTTCTGGAAGTCAGCATAACCAACAAAGATACACTTACAGGCACATGGATCAAGCTTGCTGCGTTGAGGCTTGGGAATATGAATATAGGTTGTGCACCCAAACACCCGGGGCTACAAATTAGGTGTAACATCCCGTATTTTCATTTACCCGTTTACTAGTCATTTGGACGGTAAACGACAACTGCTCTTACTTTTTACCCTAATTCGGTATTTTAGTGGCCCTAAAATTTGACTTTTTGATCGGGCCAAAATTTGAGAAAGTTTTCTTCATGAAAGTTGTAGAGGGCGTTAAACCGAGCGCGTACATATGTGGTACGTAAAAATCGGAGTTCGTATGCGAAAGTTATCAGAGAAAAGGTAAAGTTACTGTTCATGGTAGAAATTGGTATAAATAATGAAAATTTACTGTGGTAGGTTTCCAAATCCGGAAACCCACCTTTCTCTCTCCTCTCCCCCGATCTCTCCCCTTTCCTCTTCGGGTGATTTCTTTCTTCCCTTCGATTCGCCGCCGTCCGGCCATTAACCGGTGGGTAACCGGCCACCACGTGATCGCCTCTTCCTCCTCTTGACGCTAGTGCCCTTGTGTTTCGGCGATTTGGCCTGAAAACCCCGGATCAAAGCTTGGAAGGTTACGGTGGCAGTTGACGTTTTCCGGCGATTCCGGCCATTTCCGGCCACCAAACCACTGTCGAAGGTGGGGTTTTTGCCAAGGATCATTTCCCCCATAGCCTTGAGCCGCGATTTACTGCGTGGGAGGAGAATCGAAGAAAACCCGATCCTAGGGCTTGAAGCTTTTCTGGAAATTTTTCACCGGTTGATTTGGAGCTGTTAAAGGTAAAATTGGATTGTGTTGTGGTTGAGAAAAATGTTGGGTCTGATGAGTAGGTGGCGCTGCCAAAATTTGGTGACCATCGGAGGTGGTGGCCACGGGCGTGTGAGCCCCACGCGCTGCCACTGTGGGTGGCGCGTAGAGCAGTGTTTTAATTCCTGTTTTTAGCCCATTAAATCCTATAAATTGTGTAGAGCTTGTATGTGAAGTTTGGTAATTTTTGGAGAAACTTGGAATTATTTATGAATTTTGAAGTTTAGGGTTTCGATTATCGAATTACAAGAATCCGATCTTCGGATATCTCTCGGTTCTACCTTGGAACCTTTAAATTAACGAATTGGTATCATTGGTATATTATGGGCTAAATCCGAGGAGAATGGGAGATGAAATTATGAGGAATTGATTTTAGGAATCGTATTAATTTATTGAAGAATTATTCACGGAATATAATTGTGTACAGGACGACGTACCGAGCTATTGCTCGATGACGGAAGACGAATGCGTGATTGTCGGATTAGTACTGTGAGTGGACTTTTATTTTTAAAGAATGGATGCATGCATATATACTTAATTGTTTCCGAGTTGATTATTTTAATTATCCATTTACTTTTTCGAGCATATGATTATTTTCGGAAATGGATTTGACTATTTGATTATTTGAGGAGTTTATGGCGTGCGGGGTCACGTCATTAGAATGCTCATTTTTCCCTCATATTTATTTTTTTTAATGAGATTTTAGAAAGATTTTCGAAATGTGATTCGATGAAGTTAATACTTATTTATTTATTTATTGACTTCGGTTTTGGCATTGGGAATGCCTTGTTGGTGATTTTGGAAATTGATTTTTGTTCCGGTTTACGAATAATACTATTTCTTCCTATTTATTTTGGATTTGAGATGATCTTGGCGTGTGGGACACGTCGTTGGAAAATTTATTTACGAGAGTTGGGGAAGTTTTATGGATTTATAAGGTTTTTCAGATTCTCTTTTGCCATACTTTGGGTGACTTATCATTGCTAGCATTGATTTTCCGCCTTTGTGGCGAGGTGATGGGATCACCGAAGCCCTCCGCCTTTGTGGCACTGGTTACTGTCTCTGTGACAGTAATTCTGAAGCCCAGTATCCTATCGCTACACATAGTGGCGTAAGGGTATATTACGGGAGTAATGGGAGTACTTTAGCCTGGGAGGCTATCACCCGAGCCTAGGAGGCTCACTCGTATGGCTATCGTCTTCCCCTACTCATTATACTATTTTCGACTAGCGGGGCTAGTCCGATTTATTTTAGCCAGCGGGGCTGGTTTTGTTTCCTTGAGTATCGGAGTTTCAACCTTTTCTTTTAATCGTTTGTGACTAGCGGGGCTAGTCGGTTTTGATGAACGAAACTCCTCTTGTTTTATTTTCGTTAATCATTGCATGCATCGGGATTTGTTAAAGATTTAAATGTGGGAAAGTATAAAATTCTCTTTCTTTTCAACTATTTATTTTTATCCACTCACGCTAACGTTTTTCTGTACTTTCCCCTGGGCCCTTCGGTTTCAAATGCCCAGTTTGCAGGCGAATTAGTTGAGGTCGGGCGTACACGAAATTGAGGCATAGTCAACAGCATGGCTTCCGCATCTACCTTTGAATTAGGTTTTCCTCATATACCTTTTTGTTATAATTGCTCTGATTACCTATGGGATTTATGTTATTCACGTTGAGATGTGTGTTTTGTGAAATGGTGGATGAGGTTGATTTGGGGAGCAGGGTGGCTCCAGGAGCATAAGGATGATTTGATTGAGCAGTGAAAATGTTTTCTACAGGTTTGGGTAGCCCATTTTAGGGGAAGTTCTGCTAAATTTTTGGTAGAATTTCTTCTAAGGTGGGCCCCGCAGGGTCACTTCGGATTTCAGGGTGAAATCCGGGGCAGGTCCTGTCCTTAGGTATAGAAGGGATGGTCAAAAATGCATGAAGCTTCTGATGAGGATTCTGAAACTCAATCACCCGTGAAGGAGTACGGTTGATAAGATATGCTGTTGATTTTACTGCTACTCCCCAATAGGACTGAGGTACATTCATGCCAAACAAGGAAGCACGAACAACTTTCATCAATTGCCTGTTCTTCCGTTCTGCTAAACCATTCTGTTGAGGAGTATAAGAATTGGAGGTTTGATGACGAATTCTATGTGACTGGCAAAACTCAATCATAGGGCCATTCACAAACTCTCCACCATTGTCAGATTGAAACACTCTGATGGATTGTTGATACTGAGTTGCCACAATTTTGTGAAATTCGGTAAACATGCCAAATATATCACTCTTATTCTTCAGTAATGACACCCATGTCATGCGAGTGCAATCATCAATAAACGTTACAAAATACCGAGCTCCAGAAAGAGAAGGAATTTTCGCAAGACCCCAGACATCAGAGTGAATCTTCATAAAAGGAACATGACTTTTATGAAGACTTGGTGAATATGAAATACGGTGACTCTTGGTCAGTTCACAAATGTCACAGTGGAAATCCAACTCACTAACAACTGAAAACAAATGAGGTTGCAGCTTCTTAAGATAACGAAAGAATAGATGACCTAAACGGCGATGCCATAACCATACAGCTTCATTCGCATTCTCTATCCCGTTGATCTGATTAGCTTGTTCCAAAAGATGCTTCTGCTTCTTTCCGGTCTCTGTCAAATCCAGATAGTATAATTTCCCCCTTCTAACACCATAACCAAGAATCTGTCTAGTCAAAATGTCCTGAAACACACAGAAAGATGGATAGAAGGTCACAATACATGCAAGTGCTAAAATAATTTGACCAACAGACAGAAGATTATAAGCTAGTGATGGAACAACTAAGACAGATTCAAGGGTTAAGGTATCAGATAAAGCTATAGAACCTTCTCCAGTGACCGGAGTTTGAGTACCATTAGCAGTAGAGGCAACGTTTTGAGGGGAACGTCTAAGGTTTTTCACAAGACTTGGGTCATTGGTCATATGGTCAGATGCACCTGTATCAATTATTCATGTACTATTAAAAGTAACCTTACCCTTCATACCTGACTGTGCTACATTAGCGGAGGCATGGTCTAGGTAAACTTCCTCTGTAGTAGCAATAGCAGCCTTGCCCAGATTCTTTCGCGGTTTCTTGGAGAAGTCCCACCAATCAGGGTAACCAATCACTTCATAGCACCGCTCCTTGCTATGACCTAATTCCCCACAGATAATGCACCTTTTGTTTGCATATGGATTTGGTTTACCTAGAGGACGGCGTGGAGAAGGTCCTGAGAAGCCTGGATGAGGACCCTGTTTGCGTTGAGCCATAACAGAAAATCTGGTAGTCATCGAATGCCCCATAGCCTGTTTCTCTGATTGCATCATTGAGGAATTCATGATTTTCGCATGATTGGATTTTCAAGGGGTTTGAGATGGATATGAGTGTTAAAGTTTTTTTTTTCTTTTTTTTTTTTTCTTTTTCTGAAAAAAGGTAAGGTGATGGTGGTTTGAAATTCAGGATGGTTTGATTTCAACGGTAGTGATACACAGCAGTTTGTGGTGTTCTTCGAGATTCAGGATTCAAAGGACGCAGCGCAAGTTCAAATGATTGAACCTTCTCTGATACCAAGTAGAAAATAATACTTCAATTCAGGGTTAATTCGATGATTCTATTCATCCCATGATGAGAGTATATATACAAGTACAAAGGAGTAGTCTAACTCGAATAGGAAACAATATTTTCATAATTAAAGGATATCCTAATTAAATAAAATCCTAATTACATACAGATTTACAGCGATTCTACACGGTGGCTATCCTGGCCCTATCAAACCTAAGCAAATCACTGTAGCCATTGCTACTTTTGAATCAGTATCATGGCTAAATCTGCTTCATAAATGTTTCCATAACATTGACTTTGGATTTGATATGCAAAGCAGACTAAGGGCCAAAGGAACTGCCTTACAGGTACTTTGCTGTCCATACTAATGAAGATGAGCTAAACAACTAATTGCCATTTCTAGTCTCAAATCTTCTGCCATTGCAATTCTGAGCATGTCAGATCCTTGGTGAGTTTCACCCTACTCAAGACATTGAGAACAATGGCCAAGAAGGCTTTGAACCTTGAGAACATCTCCTATTCTTGCATAAGCACAAGAAAGTAAAACTTAGGCAGTGAGTCAGTGACTTGGACGTTTTCCTACTTCCCGAGGTACAGAAGACCAAGGCTGAGGGGAATTAGGCGAGCAAGGGGCTCCTCAAATTTGGCATCACTTTGGTCTATTAGTGCAAGTATGATCGTTTGTTGAGAATGTGAATCCTATGTACGTTGAAAAATGGAGACCTCGCAAATGTGTTTATAAAGATTTTAATTAACTTTTTCAGTTATTGTCAATTGGTTTTGGTTGTGAAATATATAAGTTACTTTATCATGATAGAGTGAGTTAAGCTATGTGTGAATGTCTCGTAGCCTCACATGTTCCATATTATGGCTGGCATTTTGAGCCACGCGAATCGAACTAGCCTGGAACCTGACCGGTCCGAACCGGGAAAATCGGTAATTGACGTTTCGATTCAGTTAAACCGAACTGGTTCACGCACCTTGGTTCGGCTGCGGTTTTGAATTCTCCCAGATCACGGTTCATTTAACCGAACCGGATATGGAAAAATCTGAAATAAACTCCAATCTTTGAGGTTGTGGAGACTCAAATTTACTCCAACACATATGCAAATGAAAGCCCCAACCACCAGACCACTTGCATGGTATCAATATATTGCAAACAAAAGTAATGTATATCTATATAATTGTATACATTTAGTTTGAAAACACTTTGTCATCATCCTTCTCGTGTTTTGCAATGTCTGAAAGTATTTCTCTCTCTCTCTCTTTCTTCTTCATTCTAGATTTCCAGCCACAAAGTTTCTTACTATTAATTTTTCTTTGTAAGTTGCAAATATCAGTAGCCCAAAGTCTCAATTGTTCCTTCTTCGATTCTTCTGTTTCTTCTTTCTTTTCCTCTGTTTTCTTCATCTCCTTTCTTCTCCTCCAGATCTTTTAATCCTCTAGTTGTTTCATCCTCCTTTTCTTTTTCCTTCCTCTCATATATTTCTCCGTCTCTCCATCATCTGCATCATCAAATCATCCTCATCTCCAATATCAGATTGAATACATCCACTCCACCATGACACCATCAAATCTGAATCTTCAATACTCGACTACCGCCTAGCGTTTTTAGAACATTGGTTAAGTCTCATTTACTTGTTTCTAGATGCAAAAAGGTTAGATAATTATGTAACTAAACTAATTTTATGTGTTGGTGATTTTAATTCATGCAAACAATAATTAATGAGCTATGGCTCTCATATGCCATTGGTTAGGCGTACTTGACCGGCTGGGCTCTAAAGTAATATGCTATCAAACCATTTTAGTACCCTCCAATACCTCAAATGAATTGTACATGCCATAAGAGCAATTTCATATATCGACTAGATATGTGCCCAATATTAATTTGATTGAAGAAAACCAATCAATCAATTATAAAAAACAATACAATTATACCTTTCAGGAGTTTCAGCTAACTCTTTAAATAACCTATCCAAGTAATTTTGGCATGAGTGACTCTCAGGGACAGTGTGAGGAAAGGGATTCACACCGGAAATAAGTTGTGAATCTGATGCATGCACTGTTGATATATCTTCATGATTTCTACACATTAACTTCACAATGTAATTATTCCAAAAAAATAAAAAATAAAAAACACCCCATTAATTGCATCCAACAAGTGACTTAATTAATCTTTTTGGCTCGTCGTGCTGCATGAAATTAAATTAAAGGCATCGTACTGTACGTCTGAATCTGTTAGGATGGAGATCGACATACTCTACTATTTCTGATGGAAATTCTCAGAAAAATGAGTGCAGCAGGCCCTTTATTGATCATAAATGGTGCATCGATCTGTTGGTGTTCAGATATATGCAGATTAATGCATGGAAATAACTTTGCATCTTCCTAGATACTGTTTGGAATTGTCTCAGTTCCTTCTCTTTCCCTTTTGTTACAATTACCATTGTAAAGCATTCATTATTGGACCTTCTATCTTCTTTAGGTCATTTCAAAAGATTCTCAACTGTTACAGTGGGCAAAGTGAGTTGAGGATCATGTCAATGCAAATCTAGCTAGACCCCTTTGGGAGTATGAATGATCAAGAATAAAAGGAATGAATGATCAAGAAAAAAGAATATATGGTGGGACAAGACCGAGATAGATTTCACTACTGAAAGAAAAAGTTAGCACAATTACTTGTAGTTCATTCTTTTGGGGGCTATATATATGCTTTTAAGCCTAAGGTGGTCCGGCTGATTGATTAGTATAGGTTGCATTTTGCATGTGGGTAGACCTTCCGTTGCCTTGAAGTTTCTAAAAAGATCTTTGTTGATGAAATTCTTGCATAAAATAGGAGAGAGTAGAATCTCTATCTCACAATAACTGATCACCTTGATCGATCAAAGAATACGCCTGACAAGCTAGTGATGCCAATATGTGAGAGGTTATTGTGAGATGAATGCTACATGCGCTAGGTGAATGCAAGAATGTTTTCCTTCACAGCTATAAATCTCCTAACTGCTACTACTTGCTTTTCTGTGCTAACACAAGATGGTATTACTGCAAGTGTCACTTGGCCTTCAAAAGAAAGAGACTACAACTGAATTATTTCAGAATCATCAAGGTCTGGCCAGCCCTAAAAGGTGTCGGTGTACTTGTTGTTTCTCTCAAGGTACCATAAAAGGGTCATGAAAATACGAATCTAGTTTGCACTAGATTTGGAAACAGGGCTACCCAAATATGACTAAGCGCGCAGATTGTGAATAAATACAGGCATTTTAATTCAGTTTCATGAGCAAATAGAGTGGTTGGATACTTGTATTGGAAGTTGTTGCTGCTTGTTTTTGTTTACTAACCTTTAAATTCTGTGCTCATTATGTGGTCCTGCTTTCCTTTTCGTATAATCTATGTTCATGAATTCAGAAATTAGAAAAGTTACTGAACTAGTTTCACCAATATACTAAACTGTGAAAATAATGTTTTTTACCTTTAACTGATGTAGAAGTGTAAAACAATAACTACTACCCCGGCCACCTCATTTATTGCCCTATTCAAACAAAAAGAAAATGCCAAACAATGCTAGAAATTGAAAATAGTAAGAACAATCTATCACCATCTGTTCTTTATATGCAAAATATGTCAATATAAATATATGATCTCATAGGACAGAAACCACATCCATAGAAAGCTTTCTTACAGCATCATACCCTGCTCTCCATCCAATTTTATTTGAAATCAACAACCGCTAGTCACCAAAGAGATTTTTGGTTTATTATTGACTAATTTGAGCATTTTCTTGGATACCTAAATATAAAAAACACAAATTCTTCTTTTGGAATGTTGGATAAAAAATAGACTTTACACTGTTGAACTTCTCCTACTGAAGCAGCAAATGTTCCTCCACAAACATACATTATTATTTAAGGAACAAAGAAAATTAGATCCTCCATCTCAATTGCAACTGTCATTGAACTTCCACAGACTTGCAAAAAGCCATCTCCCCAAAACACTTTTACCACAAAGTTCTTACTTTTCCTTTTTCCTCTCCCATTTATTCTTGGCATTAGTCAATTACAAACACCTTCCTCCATATCCTGCATTTCTAAACAGTGCTTGCTTCATGTCCTCAGAAGTTACTAGTGTTCTCTGATCCAAACCCTGTTTACATGACATCAATGAACACAAGAAGACATGAGAGCATGCCCAACTAAACAAACACATATTGATACCATTATGATATCTGAAGAATAAAATAATTAAAAAACCAATATATAGTTTGAGACATACCTCTGAACAAGAAGCTTGCATTGCAAAATCATTAAAGCAGCTAATAACACACTGTTGAATCTCAAGGCCTAATGTTTCCAAGGTAGTAACTGTGGATAGTAATAACCCTGGCTTTCCTGCACAGCAAATCTCAATCCTTGTGTCCACATTCCTCCTTTGAACATCAAACTGCATGTACCAAACAGAGATTAATCTCCCAATTCAGAAATTCGGGTTTCGAAATTGAGCTTTAGTATGCAGAGAAACATACCTTGGGTGAGTTCCTCACTAGCAATTCATTTGGTTTCATATCCTTGAAAAGTCTCATCACATTCAACTGATCTGAACCACTTTCTTCAATTTCATGCTGCAAGTTGTTGATTCGGTCCAGGAGTTCTTTCATGTAATCTATGGTGTCTCCAAGTATAGATGTTCTGTCCATCTAACCAAACCACCATAACCAAGAAAATTAGACTTTCACACAAGCAACTAATCAAAAACAGAGTACAAAATTACCACAGCAGTTTAACTCGACTTGCCTTACTTATCTTGGGAACAATTGATCTTAGCATCGAAAGGCGGTCATTTAACCGCTTTCTTCTTCTTCTCTCAGCCATTAGATTCTTAGATGGCTGCCCCTGCAACTTCTTGCTAGTTCTGCTGTTTCTTTCTACACACATACCCATGTTGAAGACAGGAGCTGCTTCAGGGGAGGAGGAGGACTGAGTCGGCTCCACTTTACAAGCAGCAGCCTGAGTCTCCAAGTCGTGTATTTCATCTCCAAGTAAACTCAGCTCTTCTTCTTCGAGCATGGACCATGGATTGTTGTCTTCCTGAACAGGAAACGGCGGCGTATCGCCGAGTGTGTTGTAAGACGAATCAGTGGTGACCTGTGGAGCTGAAAGCAGTTCGTCAGTACCAAAGCCTAAGGGATAGTACACTTCATTGAAAGTGGTATTGTTGTGGTAGTTGTTCAAGTTTGGTTCAAATGGAGGTGAGAATTCTTGGCCGGAAGAAGACTGGGGGAAAAATGGTGGTGGGTTTTGATTATCGAAGTAATCGAAACTACTCCAGGTGCTACTAGACAAGAACTCATTCATTTCGGGGGGAATGGTTTCCCATGAACTGTCTCTTCTAAGAGCTAACAGCTCCTCTAAGAAACTATGTTCATTGAGCTCCATCTCTCTCTAGCTCTCTCTTTTTCTCTTTCCCTGTATCTCTCTCTTGGGAATGTTAATGCTAAAGTTCCCTGATAACAAGAAGATGCACCAAGTGGAAGTTTATATAGGAACAAGCTTATAAGCCTAGTTCCATTATTTTATGAACTAATCAGTGTGTACTATGTTATACTTATAAATAAATTCCCTCTAATACGTGTTCTCTGTAAAACATTGCCCTAGAAAAAGCTTATAAATTACTACCGCAAGAACAAGTCTTAGTTACAGGCAGGGGTGACATATTTTCCCTTGGATTCTCATAACTTCAACCCTTTTTAAAATATCTACGTAATATGGAGCCTATAAAAAATGAACCAAAACGAAAATCCTGAGAATTATCGGATAGTAAACGCTGTTTTACTCTAATTGTAGTGGAGTTTTGTCAAATATTGTGATTAATTATATGAAGCTAGCCTTGTATTAGCCACTTTAATATGATTTATATTCGAAATTATGAATGATAACTCTGAGAAAGTAATTGATAGTTTGATAGCCAATGATCTAAGAATGAAATCAAAGCATTTATTTAGGGCACTACAAGTCTCTAAGCCTATAGGATTAAGATGGAATCTGTCTTCCTTTTACTCCATCTCTCCCTGTCTTTTGTATGGGAGGGATTTCATGTCTTTTTCACCGAAATCTCTGCAATCAAACAAACACAATATTCAAATTATACACTAGTCGACTAGGGAAAATTTGACCCGCACTTTCTGTCTCAACCGTAAAGGATGAGGTTAGCATCATAGACCCTGGCAGGTTCCTTGTATGCTTAAGCTCACTAATACTACTTTTCACCCATGAACACCATAGACGCATAGACCCTCTCTCTCTCTCTCTCTCTCTCTCTCTCTCTCTCTCTCTCTGTGAGAAAAATGGCTGATCGATCGAGACTTGGGTCCCCATATATCAAATGCCTCCAAAATTTGGCTGAGCTCACAAATTCAAACGGGATGGGGGGCCTAGCGCGTTTGTTTGTTTATGCTCCTAAGCTTTATCAGTTTGTAATGAATAACCTAATTAATTATATGAATTCTATTCCTTTTTCGTTTTAGGATTAGGTATAATTATGATGGTCGGTTTTTGATTCTTGATTCTTGCGTGAAGAGGTAGGGAAATAGGGATCGATTAGTTTCTACCGTACTGTGTCTGACGACCAAAGTGTAGCGTAGCAGAACAAAAAAATTATGTGCATGCCTTTTGATAACGATCGTTGTAAATAGCGTATTCTTTTCCAATGATCTAATGATGAGAAGCGTACATAAAAGTTGACTGAATCTTGAACTAGTTCTTGAAAAGAAGATTATGAGGAAAAGAAATGCAATTCTTGTCTAATAAATTGAGTTGGTAACTTGGTTTGACAGTAATTGTGGCTGCTCAAGTTCGACTCTCACTAATTTCAAAAAGATCAACACTCATGTAGTGGCACTAGTAGATTTTAGTTGGTATGATAATGGTTAGATGAGCGTAAACTCAGACATCATCTGATCAAATCTGTGCTAGCTAGGTATGTGAATTTTAATTTACTTATTGCACGAGTTATGGGCTGGTTCGTGTGACCAAGATTTGTCTTCTTTCTTATATGGTGTACACCAACTATGGGGTTGCTTAAAAGTGCAAAATTGTTATGCACATATCCTGACGGTGGATATAAAGACCTATATATTTTTGTTAAGGAGGCGGCCACCATATTTGTTTTTCAGTGAACATGATGAATCTCAAAATCCTCAAAGCTCCTTTGGTAGATTTTGCAACATCACCAAATAGTCTATTAGGAAGCTTCAAGTGAGATTAGGGTTCAAAGTTTAGGATTTAGGAGGAAAAAAACAACTACAATCTTCATCTAAAAAAAAACTAGAAATCTCTCCTACTGGGTATAATAAATTAAGAAATTCTAAAACAAATTATGAAAATTATGCAATGGAATTAAAAGTAATCAATTTTTCCTTCATATAAATGTCTTGAGTAAAGACATTCGATTATTAGACTCTTAGATCGAATAATTGTTTAATTATCACCCTTATATTTTCATTTCCACAAAAATGAGGGCATCTGATCGAACTCTTGCTTAGTCTACCTAAAGATCCATTTTGGCCTCATCCATGATTCCCTCTTTTCTATTCTAAAACTTCAAAAAATATACAATGCGTACGTACGAGGCATGTATTTTTCTGTGTGGCTGTTCTGGCTCATACGACCAATGCATTAATTATCATTACATATATGGGCATGCATATATATACATATATATATATATATATATATATATATATATATATATTGATATTGTGCATGTAGGGTTCCCATTGCCCTAATACAAAGGTAGCGTCATTAATTGGTTCTTCATCAGTTGTCGACTACTCTAGCTAGCTAGCTACTTGATTGATTTAAGAAGCAGACAAATTAGGGTTTTATTTATTTATCTATCAGTTGGTTGCTACATTTATCACCGTTGTTTGTATTAGGAATTTTTCCTGGTTGGTAAGCTCGGAATCTGAACAGAAATGAAAACTCGAGGGTGGCGACATACAGCCCCATCCAAAATGGTTATACAGGGTTTGACTTCTCAGCTGTTGTGTCATGTTGTATCTTTGTTTCCAAGTCTAATAATGGTGCCACATAAATATGCAAAACACACACGGCCGCAGAGCTATATGGGGTAGTTAACCGGCCACTTTATCTGTGTTTTATTTGATCGTTAGTAGGCATATCAAAAGGTAAATATTCTCGATCTTTAGCTGCATGATACATGTAATTTAAGGTACACTGTTGCCTAATTAGGGTTTTCTTTGTATAGGGAAACTTTTTGGAAACAAGATATGTTTATATAGACCTTGTGTTAATCTAAACTATGTATATTTATGTTGTCCAAAAGCATAATATATCAGACTTATCAAATAAGACTATTGATGACCTTGCTTAGCCACTTAATTAATTACTAGCATTCTCATTTCACTTTCTTTAACATAATGTATTTATATGCACCTTGCAAATGATCGGAAAAAAGTCTCAAATTATCTCTTCTCAGCAAAAAAGAAAGAGTCGATTTTATCTCTTTATGCTGATATATGTAAATAATTAGGAAAATTCTACAATACATTAATATATGAAATACATATAATTACAAATTTTAGGACTTAATTACTCAAATGAGAACTTACTATAATTACTATGTTTAGATCTTAATTACTCAAATGAGAACCTACTTTACTCTAACGAGGATCTCATTTACCTTAATGAGGACTCTTTTTTTTTAGTTACATATTTTACTCTCATGAGCACCTTATTTATCTTAATGAAGACTTTTTTTTAGTTACTATACGAGTCCACAAAGTGGTAACATGAGTCTTCATAGTGGTAGATATTACATGAAATAGAACATGTATAAGAAATGTTAATGTACCATAACTTCACCTAATTATCGGTCCAAATAAATGTCTCTAAAACAAGCCCCCACTCTGTGTGTGTCTACATATATATATATATATATATAAGAGGAAGTTGTTCGGAAGCGGACGCCCGCACTATTGCTAAAGTGAGGACGTCGACGTTGTAGCAGCTTTCAAGTGGCAACGGTGGCACAAGACTTGCCGAACGGAGGCCAGAGGCATCCCAGACCGCTTCTGGGCAGCGATTGAGGTCGGAGGAAATCAAGGTTGAAGGTTCTGGGCAGCGACCTCACCTGCAAGGTTCTGGGCAGCGCTGCAACCTGGTCGCCGACGACTCCACCCGACTGTAGATTGGTCCGTCTTACCCCTGGCCTCCTTTCGGCAAGCGACACGACACCGTTGCGGACTCAATGGAGCAGAAGCATCAACGTCCGCACTTTAGCGATAGTGCGGACGTCCGCTTCCGAACAGCTTCCTCTTATATATATATATATATATATATATATATATTTCGTAGTAGCTACTTTAAAATATAATTATCTCATTACGTTTAGCTTTTTTTTTTTGAAAAGGGGTTTGGAACTCAGCTTAGCTGGGAGGCTCAGCCCCATGCCCGGTTTTATTTATTATATTAATATTATAATTTTGCAACCGGGGGGGGGGGGACATAAAATTAACCTGAACCCCGCGTTACAAAAGAACTATGACAATAATCCTCGTAGAGTTTATCTTGAATAATAGCAGGAGTCTCATCTAACCAATCAACACTAGCAAGGTGAGCAAGCCTATATGCAACACCATTTGCTTCACGTACGGTAGATATGTCGAATTCTAACTGATTGAAAAGCAGATAGGTAATCTTTACAATCATCTAAAACTCAACTTACCTCCGAATAATTCACCTTCTTGCTATTGAGAGCAGCAATCAAAATGGCAGAGTCACTTTCAATGTCAATTTTCGTCCAACCTTGGTGTATACCAAGAAGAATACCAGCTCTACACGCCTCCGCTTCCATATCGATAACTTAGTCCGGAAGGGTGGTAATTTTCAACCCATGCATATGATCTAGTGGTGTAGACAGGAATTAGAGCTTTCAGCTATACCATCCAAAAGCTTCAAGGAAAAAGAAAAGGCCTTCGACGAAATGGGAATGTCCTCCTTCAGGAAGACTGAAAATTAATGTTGATGGGGCTTTCAGAACAGATTGTGGAAGTGGTGGTCAGACATGTGCAACTATTTTTTCTCAGTGGAGTGTTTGCAAATGGGTAGGACTGCAAACTTGCAGAGTAGCCATGCAAGGGCCAATTATTCTTTATTTTCCACTTTTGTCCAGTTTCTTATAAAAAATACACACAGCCAGTGTACGTCGGAGTATGTTGGAAAGAATTTAAATTATTCCATAATCCTATAGCTGGTTTTAAGCTTAAACAAGGATTAAGCCTACATACTAAAAAAAATTCAGGCAAGGCTGAGTTGTATCGAACTGTGAGCTAGCTGCAACTAGAGTTTTTTTGGTTTTTTCTTCTAAGCAATTACAGACAAATTTTGGGTGTGCTAAACTAATCAAGTTTAATTAGGAAAAGTTAACCTAAGACCCTATCTGATCTGAGCGTTTTGTTCTCTTAATTAATCAGGTTGTATGAACCCAAAAGGCCATTAAGAATCTAAGCCACATGCTACTCATACAATATGACAAACAAATGTTGAAAAGAAAAATTCTAGACACGTGGAAGAGTCTGGCTAAGCTAGTAACCCCGTAATTCTGCAGCTGGTTGTTCTTAAGCTAAAGATTAATTATGATTTAATTTGATCAACCAGCTCCTTTTATATTAAGAAATGGAGAAAATAATATGGGAAGGTAATTCTCTTGCCTGGAAAGTTTTTAATTATATAAAAAGTACTAAGATGTACGCGGTTTGCATTGAAACAGGACCATGAGGAAAGGGAGAGGTGTGACATTTGGTTTTTGATTGAAGTTTGAGCCTAGCTACCTTTGTTGATGATGGAACATCTGGCAAATAATAGAAATGATTATTTATATAATATATAATGATGATGATGATATGACTAAAACTATGTTTAAGATTAATGTTTAACATTATTGAAAGGAGACATGACTGATAGAGATGAAAAAGTAAAGAATTCTATCGAAGATATCTGATCTACAATACTGGATAAATCAGTCGGAGCATTTGGAAGGCCACCTTTGACGCCCTTGAGGCTTAATCATGCCATAACAGATTGTTCCTCTCTTTCCATGTAAGAGGACCATGAGCGATGCAAACTTATTTGATAATCAAACACTATCGCCGAGTTACTCTTTAAAAGAAGCATTCGGGGTTACAAATAAGAGGGTTGGAAGAATGACCTTAAGACTTCACATAGGTGTTAAAAAATGCATTCCTATGTCTCGGGAACCTGTCTATGACCAAGGCATTCTCTAGTAAGAGGATACCATGAAAGGCCTCTCAAAGTACAGATTTTGACTTCTATTTTTTTTTTTTGTCAACTTACAGATTTTGACTTTACCCGACATCTTAGCAAACTATAATAAGCCTTTCAATTGCAAATTGTGGTTTATGCACTAAAAGAGTTTTTCTATTGGAACCTCTAAATTTACTCACTTGACCTCTATGCTTTTTACACATCCTATCAAATTTTCAAATACTAAATTTACTCATTAAACCTCACTAAAGTTCCTCAAATAACCTCACTCATATAATTTACAAACAAACTAAGATCTTTATAATAAAAAAGTTAGTCATTTCAATGATTTAATTACATCTCTATTCCTTAATCAGACAACATAAATCTCTTATCCAATAAAAAAAAAAAAATCAAATTATTGAGTTTTAAAAATTAACAAAAATAAAGTAACATGAACTATTATGTGATTTTTTTATTTACTTTTTCTTTTTTAGCTGTGCAAAAAAAATAAAATAGATTAATCATTTTACTTAATGTTTCTCTATTTTCTGTACCTCATGATTAATTATTTAAATATTTATTTATTTATTTTTATTTGCTAGCTCTATTTTTTTCTTCTTCTTTTTGCAAATATAATGGATAGATTTAGATTTAGGTCATAATACAATTTATTTTGTTCTCCCTGACCAATATGCGTTCAATATGCATATCATACATTTTTATCTTAATCATAGTTTTATTTCTTATTAAATATATATGAATACTTTAATGAGTAGGTAGTGAAATTGGAAAATGAAAATAGATAGGGAAAATAATAAAGAATGCAATCTAATATTATTGAATTGGAAAGTTTAGAGAAGATAAATATAACAATTTTTTGGGTATAATTATTGTCCTTAATAGTCATTTTATAGTAGGTTATATATGTCATTTAATAATTCATAATAGAGTGAGGTCAAGTGAGCAGATTTGGAGGTCCCAATAGAAACTCTCGCACTAAAATGATGCATATGATGTCAATGGAATCAAGGTGCTTGCGCTATCGAAGCGAAACCCCAGTAGAGATAGCTAATGCCCTTCAAACTATCTACATTTATTCCTCTATAACCTTACTAATTCTATATAAAATTATCTAATTAATTCTGGAACATTATGTATGCGTTTCTTTGCTTTCGAAAATTGAGGATTAAATTAAGAGTCCAATTGGACATTGAAAACGACAGTTATTCATACATGATATATGTAATGTCATAATGAATAATGTGCCAACATTTTTTTGTTTCAATAGTTAGGAGAATTACATGTATATATGACACTTTGTATATAAAAAAAAGAAGAAGAAAAAAAAATTACATTTATATATGACATATATAGATGCATAAAATGACCATTTAATACTTGTGTATCTTCTCCAAGACTTATTAAACCAAGGTACGAGAGAAACCCTAAGGCCGCGGTTTCACCATTTTGTTAAAAAATCAGTCTCGTCCGGCGGCTCTCGAGCGTCGGGATGGCCTCCGGCCTCACTGTCGTCTTGGGATGTGCTGCCAGACAGGAGATCGATAGCTACTGCCCTTGGGACTCTGTCGGAGAGGTTTGTTCTTGGCTTTGTCAGTTTTGGTTTAGCTGGGCTGGAGGCGGCGGCGGCGGCGGGTTATGTATTTACAGGCTGGTTGTCAATCCCTGGGGAGGTCTTCTTGGACCGACGGCGCTGAAGGGGTTTTCTCTCCATGGCGGTGCGGGGTTGTGAGGAACTAGATCGGGGACTGTGTTAGTTTGGTGGTGATGCAGGTCGGCGATGTACTCGGGGCGGTTTAGATCGTTGCCATGGTGGTGTGGATCGCGACGAGGTGTGTTGGCGGCAGGGATCTGACCAAACTCGGCCGAAATTTGACGCATGATGAGGGATGGGAGCAGATGGAGGACTGGGCCCAAACCGGGTTGATGGGCTGTGGGTGATCTTCTTGGCAAACTATCATATTGGGCTTCAGTTTTTGTTGGGCTCGGGTTTCTACCCTAGTCCAGTAGCTTTTAATTTTGGGCTAGGGTTTAGTCATTTGGTCCAACCCTATGTTTTTAGGTTTTTTGTCTAATTACACTATGTTCTCTGTTTTTAGGAACCAAACAAGTGTTTGTTTAGGCTTGTCTATTTGCTATGTTTTTCCATAGCTTATAGGCTCGCTTTTTTGCGAGCGATAAGTTCAAATATAGTTGGTCTATCCTATGTATCACTGTGGCTCCTCCATGAAGTCTTGTCTGGCCATTGTTATGTGTCAGCGGATGGGTATGTAATGGCCTTCTTGGCATGCGCTATTATCAATGGAATTCCATTATTCAAAAAAAAAAAAAGACCATTTAATTCTTTAAAATTCAAATTACTCAATTAATAAACACTTTGTCTTAATTTAATAGTTACTTTATAAGTACTTTTATCTTCAAGGAAATACATTCATTAAAAAGAAAAAGAAGCCACTATCTGGGATTACTTCTTTTTGCTCCGAGAAAACAGGCGACTAAATCAGGGTTTGGAAAAAGCAAAGGAGACTATGCGGCCTATCCGGCGGCGCCTCCACGTTGATCGTGGCTCCTTGCCTCATCGACGATTGGCGGGTGTTGCTGGACGGGTTCCTGGGATCTGGGGGCTCCCGGCTTTGGCCTCTCTTCATCGGTCTGGGCTGGGAACGTCTCTTCTCTCCTCTCAAGCAATGACACATGTGTGGGTAATTGGCGATCAGTGATCTGTGGCGGCTTAGGTGTGGAGTAGGTAGTCAGTGGCCAGATCATGGCGGCGGTATGCCATGGATCGTATGGCGCTGATTGCTTCTCTATGGTGGGTCACTGGACGGAGATTGCAGCGGTGGTTTTGGGCTCCCAAACTGAGGGAAACAGACGGGTGGAGGTCCTCCGCTCAGAGGTGGCAGGATATATATGGTGATTTCCGATTGGTTTCTTGGACAACATGCCGGAAGTTTAGCGTGGCTTGCTGTATGGTCTGGGTTTCTTCGGCGAGGCAAGCTTGAAGGGAGAGTCTTTGACACTCTTGTGGTGGTGGGCTGCCGGCGAAGCACTTAAGGAGAGGGAGGAGGAGTATGTTGGTTCCTTTTTGTTTTTGTTTTTTATTAGCGTAATTTTTTTGGTTAGTTCTTTGGTTAGGCTTTTTTTGTCATTAGAATGTCCCTACTCTTGTGAGTTAGGGTTGGGTCAAATTGGGGTGCCATGGATATAGTGTTATTCCTGGGGACGAGTTGGTTTATATTCGATTTTATTTTATGGTCAATGTGTTGACGAGCGATCCTTGCACGTGGTCTGGTATCATTGGGACACGGTGTGGAAGAGGGCATTGGTTTTTCAGGCAGTTGTCTATGAGGTGTTATCGAGATTCTTGGGATTCTCTGTAGCCCGAGAGGTTGGGTGATATGGTGGGTTAGGGGTTGGGCCTTTTTGGCTCATGGAAGCCATTCATGATGACGGACCCGTAACTGGTTTAGGTTTTAGGGAGGAGAGTGGAGAGTTCTTGTCTTCCACCGGTCATTCCCGTGTTATGTAATTTTTGGTTATTTTAATAAAAATTTCTTCTTCTAAAAAAAAAGGAAATACATTAATTTATTTTCTTAAAAAAGCAAAATTTGATTCATCTTAGTGAGGCAAGAGAGAAAGAGTCACTATCTAAGTAACTTCACCTTCTCGTACTAGTGATAGTCCAAAGAAAACAGTAAATAGAAAGAACCACCAAGCTGGAGTAAGACGTACCACGTAGCTTAAAAGTCCAGAAGATTGAAATAAAAGAAAGGAGAGTGAAATCCATTTTGGAACTACTTCCTCATGTTTAATTTGGTTGGATTTGGCTTGTCTATCATTCATAATTTTTGTAATCGGGACCGAATGGGTCTTCCTAATTAATTCCTGTTTTTGTTGATGTTTTCAAAAGGTTTGGTATAGCAGAAAATAAAACTGAGTTAAGTATATATAATTAGTAAAAGATTTGATAATAATCGACATATAAACGAGAGTTTAAAGCTTGTGGTATTCACTTGACGCCATCAGGAGATCGAATATCTATTTTAATTGTATTGAATCAATTGGTGTGAGATTAAAAATCTTTGAATGCGTATGCATCGAACAAGTTAATCAAAACAAAGTTAACATCAAGAAAAGTACACATATGAGAAGATTTGAAAGGGATTAATTAACACCAAGTAGAAGAGTGTAGACAGATTAAGTTTTAATTATAAGCTAATTAATCAAAGCATAAATGACACGACTCTGCGGCCACGAGAGGTACAGGCGCATAGTGATTAAGTTAGGAGCAATGGATTAATGGCTGGTGTGCGAGAGAAAACCGCGGCCAGCTTCTCCCCACCACCCCGACACAAAGCGGTTTCCCAAAGGCGGTTTTCCCAGAAAAGCAGTTTCATCTCTCTCCGTCTCTCAGTCTCTCTCCATGCACATCACGCACAGAATACAATACAACTTAGACAGCCCACAATATCCCAAATGTGGTGGTGAGATCATCTCCCAAAACCACTTTTGATTCTCTCTCTCTCTCTCTCTACGACTAAGTGGGTCGCTCTCTCTCTCTCTCTAGGTTTTGTCCTTTTATGGCTTGTTTGGTACGTAGCACCATTCAAAGGGTCAGAGAGAGAGAGAGAGGAGAGAGACCAAACCGATTGCTACAGTAAACTGCGGCTGCATAGTGCTTTAGTTTTTTGCTTCTAGGTAATAGAACAGGTGAGGTCGTCATTTTTCCCATTTAGAAGCACAAGCTGCTTCTTCTCCTATGTATGACTCCTATGTGTGATGTGTAGTAGAGTATGCGAGTATAGACCCATGTGAAAGTGAAGGAGTACTGTGTCCATTATTACTGTGGCAAACTGATGAATTTATTCAAGCAGTGTGATTTCTAGGGTTTTTCTTTTATGCTGATAATCTGGGCAAGTTATATCGTTTTCTTGCATGACATTAATCTGTAATAATAAATGGAGGGTAAGGATCTATCTCTATCTTCAAACTGTCAAAGTGATCTAACTCCAACAAGAAATTAGTCGAGAATGCATAGGGGTTATTCAAGTGATGAGGGAGCGAGGTTAGTGATGAGGTCAACTCCCGAGTAAAAAAATAATGATAACACAAGACGACTTATATATATTTCTTTCAAATCACAACCCTCCGCAACAAATTTAATGCCTAAAATATCGATATAATATCATGATATATCAAAAATTTTACCATATTATCTCTCATATTATCATGTAATTGGTGGGTCAGACATGACATTTTGCAAGTCGAACCCATGCACCAAATACCTTCTCATGTCACTGTTGTTATGTGAAGGTTTCAGTTAAACTAAACTCAATAGCCAAATTCTTTGGGAATTCTCTACAAGGAATCTAAAATGTTTGGGTGATGCTTTTAGACTCCTACAATTCGCAGTTTTACCGGCGGGAGGGCAATCTGTAACTTATCACGACATCAATTGGCAGTCATTGCTGTTGATGATAATTGATAAAGATATTTTAATTTCCTGTAAATTTAGAGACGAAAGTTGAAACTTAAACCTTTTAGTATACACATGAATTAGTTACTCCGTTGCCTCCTATTAGCTTAATTTAGTTGAATCCTGAATAGTTGTACTCCAATAACTTTTACCTTTCTTTTTTTTGTTCTCAAAACAACTATCATAGGATTATAAGTGATCACAAACTCGAATTCCTGCAAGATGAATTCCACATACATATATATTAAACTCTAATTTTCTGAAGACACAGTACTGAACTAACAACTCTATCAGATATTCAGAACCAAGTATATTACTTAACCTACCATTACCACTTTTACTATTATATATTTTCTGCATAAAAGTTGAAGCACAGTAATGCATGCTTTAAAAGTTGTGTAACTTTAGATCCAGAAGAGAAGTAGTGACTAGTGAGTGATAAGAAAAGTATTTACCTAAAGAGGGTCAGTCAATCGTTCACGAGTCCTTTCTCGGCAAGAAAACAAGTTCATTTGCATGGCATCGACCGGCAACCCCACCAATTAACCAACTATGCATTATTCAGTTTCACAGTTTCATTACTGACTCACTGATTCACACAAATATTGATCATGAAAAGCCGTGTCTGGTACACTTATTCTTATATTTGATACTTCTGCACTGTTCTGCATATGTTAAATTCGATGGCTGCATCGTCGGTTTAAGTAAAACCCATAAAGGATCCTCCTACGCCTTCCAATTGTCCATACTTTGCTTCTGTAATCTTTGGTTTCAACAACCGTAGTTACTTTTAGCCTTCTTGTTCATCTGAAACTCCGAAACCCTTGTTCATAACGTAATGGTTTTTTGTTGGTTAACTATGATTAAATTTGCATAACTTAGAATTACCCAGTCTTCAAAAACGACCCACCACAAGGTCCACAACTACAACTTAAAAGTGAAAAGTACATGGCATGTTCTTGTTTGTCACCTAGTAAAATTGTAGACGCTGCAGTTAAAAGAGGAGAAATTATTGAGTGGTACTTGTTAACTTTTGCTGGAGGAAAAGATGTTGTCAGGTTTAACCACTTCAGAACATATGCACTCTACCAGCTGAGCTCTGGATTCTTGATGAAAGTATTAGAAGGACACTGTGGACATTTTTAATTTCTTCATTTTATTTGAGATTCTTGATGAAGTTGGTATATTTTGATTAAGAAATGGAAGCATGCGCAGAGCTATCTATAAGCAAAATCTATATAGCAGATGATGCGTGGAAGATTACACCAGAAATTATCAAACAAGAGCATGCATCATATAATACTGGAAGGTGCATGTTCATTATTCCTTCTTGTTTTGTTTTAAGAAAATATGAGGAACTAAAACTATAATCCTTCTGTTCATAATGGGCGACAAAAGGCCAAAATAATTAGTATAATTGAACAAATAATTTAGGCAGTTGAGTCAAACTTCCTCCAACATTAGTGCGGGGACAAATTCATATTAATTAACTTTGGTAAGATCTATAAACTTGCTCATCCTTATGAGGCTATTAAAATAAATCTATGAACAATTATGCAATTTTTTAGGGTATTTCTACCTTCGTATAAATCTAAAGTAGGTCTACATTTCTATATTCGATGCGTTAATGCACCTTTAAATGTTTATTGTTTGAAGGTCACTAGGTTTGTGAAAATTTCCAATCAACTGCATAGAGCCACTTTTTTTTTTAAGATAAACTTTCATTGAAACTTTAACGAGAACACTCGTTTGAAATAGCATCCCTTAGAAATTCGGGAGCGGTTACAAACCATACCTGATTATCATTGTAGCAAGTGTAAATATGCATGGAGCCCTAACTAATGAAGGTAGCAAGACAAGTTTCGTGCAAGACTAACAAACGTAGACAATTTTCAAAAAACAGATCAACTGAGGCATCCTATGTAATCAGACGAACAGTGGGTTAGGGTAACTAATTCATCAAAATTTCTTAGTCATTGTCAACTTTTGGTTGAAATTGATTAAGTTGTTGTTGTGCGATATTTTATTTTGTCAGATTGCTCCTAGTCATGATCTTTTGATAAATATTGTATGAAAACGATGACTACGCTTTCCAAACCACTTGATAATTTCTATTACCCAAAAAATAAAACACCACTTGATAATTTCCCATGTAGGAAAGAGTACTAAAGTTAACAGATTCATTGTATGGAGATAGGTTTTTATTGCATGTAAGCACACATCTTTCTATGTAGTTATTTGATACCGTTCGTTTCTTTTAGATGGGGTAACAGTTTGTTTTGATCGATCTTCTTTCTTTCTTTCTTTTTGGTTGTATTGATCGATCTTCTTTAGTATTGACTAATGAAACATCCCCTACATACAATGTGTACAGCAGTACAGATACAGTAATGATATAGAAGTTTAAATAAATATATAGTAGCTAGACTCTGAAATTTTTAGCATATGCATGCCAGTGCATATCATTGCTCGAATCTATTGCAATTTTATTCACTATATGATATGGATCCGGATTCTCTAAAGTTAGAAACGTAATTTACATGAATTTCATAAAATCTGTGCCACATAAACAATCAAATGATTCATAATGTGCCACATCATATGCTTGTTTAAGAATAAGAGATTCGAGAGAGATTGATGAGAGAATTGTGTGTTCCATTATTAAGAATAGGAGCCCTATATATAGGGATTACAAAGTACATGTTCTAATGATACAAGGAAAACTATTCCGAATAAGACTAGGAATTCTAGAACCTTCTCTCTTATTACAATCAGAGAACTAATCCTAGTTTGATAAGGCACACAAAATTCAATTTCCTTCAACACTCCCCCTTGTGCTGCTCAAACTTGGTGGTGACGCTTCATCCGTTGCCTCGTTAAAAACCTTGCTCGAGTGAAAAACTCTCTGAGAAAAAAAAAAGCTCGAGGAGGAGAAAAAGAGTACAACACGTCCTTCACTCTTCTAGATTGAACATGTAGACATCATAACACCCCCTGATGTTGATATCTCCCCCTGATTGCTACAATCGTGGGAGTTCGGATAACTTTCTTAATCCGATGCGCTTCACATGTTTCTCGAAGGTGGATTTAGGTGACAACTTAGTGAATAAGTCCGCTATATTATCCTCTGATCGGATTTGGTTCACTTCAATATTTAGAAGCGATTGTTGTTGCTGATTATAAAATAACTTAGGCGATATATGCTTGGTGTTGTCGCCATTGATGAAACCTAACTTCATTTGCTCAATACAAGCTGCATTATCTTCATAAATGCATGTAGTTTCATCCGTGGTAGACTTCAAACCACAACTTCCTCGAATATGTCTAATTACAGACCTTAGCAATATACATTCACGCACGGCTTCATATGGAGCAATAATCTCTGCATGATTTGAGGAAGTAGCAACAAGGGTCTGTTTTGTAGATCTCCAAGATATCGCAGTGCTTCTCATGGTAAAGACAAAACCCGTTTGGCAGCGACCTTTGTGAGGGTCAGAGAGGTACCCTGTATCAGTAAAACCCATCAAAATATCATTGTCGTTATGATGGAGGGAAGGAGGAGAAAGCCGGCCACCTTGGATGACGGCAGCGCCGGCGGCTGTAGCATGGCCGGAGGTCATGCTATGGACGGCGGCAATTTGCCTCTTGGGGTCCCGTCCCAATTTTCCGTCATTCCTCTTCTCTTTGTAGGGATAAAATAGACCCATATCAATCGTACCTCTTAAGTATCGAAAGATTGTCTTTACACCAATCCAATGACGGCGTGTTGGCGTAGAGATTTGGCGAGCCAATAAGTTTACTGCGAATGAGATGTCCGGTCTTGTGCATTGAGCTAAGTACAATAATGCGCCTATAGCACTTAAATAAGGCACTTCGACCTCTAATAACTCTTCATCCTCATCCTTTGGACGAAACGGATCTTTTCTGGGCTCAAGACTTCGGCCAATCATGGGAGTACTCACAGGCTTTGCTTTATCTTCATTAAAGCACCTTAGAATTTTCTGTGTATATGCAGACTGATAGATCAAAATCTCATCACTACGGTGCTCGAGTTCTAAACCGAGACAAAATCGTGTTTTCCCAAGATCTTTCATCTCAAATTCGGATTTCAAATATTTAGCAGTTTCCTTTAACTCATCTAGAGTTCCAATTAGGTTCATGTCATCGACATAAACTGCTACAATTGCAAATCCGAAACTTGTTCTTTTAATGAACACGCATGGGCATATTTCAATGTTAATATATCCCTTTCCAATCAAATAGTCACTTATACGGTTATATCACATCTGTCCAGATTGTTTTAATCCATATAGTGAGCATTTTAATCTTATTGAAAATGCGCTCCGTGGTTTAGAGCCACTTGATTTAGGTAACAGAAGTCCATCTGGAACCTTCATATATATCTCTGAATCTAGATCCTTATAGAGATATGCTGTAACCATATCCATAAGTTGCATGTCAAGCTTTTCAGAAACTTTCAAACTGACAAGGTAGCGGAGCATTATAACGTCCATTACGGAAGAATACCTTTCCTCGTAGTCGATTCCAGAGCTTTGTGAGAAACCTTGAGCCACGAGGCTGGCTTTATATCTAACCACCTCATTTTTCTCATTACGCTTTCTAACAAAGTCCCATTTATGGCCAACAGGCTTTACACCTGGGGGTGCCTGCGTTATAAGCCCATATACTTGTCTCTTTGCCAGTGAATCTAATTCAGCCTGGATCACATCTTTCCATTTAAGCAAATCCGCTCTTCGTTGACATTCTTCGATAGAGCGAGGTTCAATCATATTCTATAATTCTTTTTGCAACATGATATGCAAATGCATCATCAATAGCAATAGAATTTCTATCCATCATCTCATATGCACTAGTGTAATTCATGGAGATCTCCCTATTCTCTGGAATTGGTTCTGACATTAGAGCGTCCCCCAATGATGTCTCTTGGATATAACCATAATTCGGAATATTCTCATGAGATGGATTATTTACATCAATGATTAAAGGATTATTTTGTGCCAAACTCGCTTTCTTTCTTGGGCGAGAATC
Source organism: Rosa chinensis (assembly GCF_002994745.2). NCBI lineage: Eukaryota > Viridiplantae > Streptophyta > Magnoliopsida > Rosales > Rosaceae > Rosa > Rosa chinensis. The sequence continues at coordinate 57,563,241 of NC_037094.1, read as the reverse complement.
CATCGAACCTTTGGGCCTCCCGCGCTTCCTGGCAAGAGCAGTGGGCCTAGCCACAACGTCATCATAGGGTGAGACGTTGGCGCCATGCTCAGGTTCACTTGAGATGGCGTCATGTCCTCTAATTATAGGGACATCAATCCTTGCAGGCACGTTTGCAGCAGGTATGTGTGATCTCGTCACTTTAGCGATATCAGAAAATGCATCAAGCATCGATTCTTCTACGTTCTGAAGATCAAGAATTCTCCGCACTTCAATTTCGGACTATGCGGTTTGGGGATCAAGATGAGACAAAATAGGGACAGACCACGACAATTCCTGTCATTCTTGTTGAACATTTATGTTCTTATCTCCCCCTAACAACGGGAAGACTGTCTCATCAAAGTGACAATCAGAAAATCTAGTGATAAAGAGATCGCCTATCAAGGGTTCTAAGTAGCGGACAATAGTTGGAGAGGCATATCCAATATAAATGCCTAATCGTCTTTGATGACCCATTTTTGTGCATTGTGGCGGCGCAATTGGCACATAAACTGTACACCCAAATATGCGTAAGTGTGAGACATCGGGCTCATACCCAATCACCATCTGGGACGCAAAAAAGTGTTGAGTGACAGTGGGCCTTAAATGAATAATCACAGTTGCATGCAATATTGCATAACCCCAAGCAAAAATAGAGAGATTGGTGCGCATTACCAATGCTCTAGCAACCATTTGTAGTCGTTTAATGGCGGTTTCTACGAGACCATATTGGGTGTGAACATTAGGAACTGGATGTTCAACTTCAATCGCAATGGACATGCAATTATCATCAAAAGTTTTTTTATGTAACTCCCCAGCATTGTCAAGTTTTATAGACTTAATAGGATGATCGGGGTAGTGAACCCTTAAATTAATAATCTGTGCTAGGAGTTTAGCAAATGCAATGTTCCTAGTGGACAAAAGTATGACATGTGACCAGCATGTCAATGCATCAACCAACACCATAAAATATCTAAATGGTAGGATTCAATAATTCGAATAGTGGTTGCATACAGCCCACTAGATCGACACATAGGTGTCTCTAATACTCTTTTATATCCATAGTCATTAAAGGTGATGTAAATGAACTCTTCTCCATTATCACAATGTGTTTTCACATGAAAACCATTGGCTCTTATATCTTTGAAGTAATAAAGTTAGAAAAATATGTCTAAGACATGAGATAAAACAAATCGACACTTTATTAATGATAGCCAATGATTACATCAAAGTTTCTTGATCAAAATCTAATCCAAAATAACAATCCGTTTGGTATCTCCAATTTGGTTGTGACCAGGTAAGGTAAGGCGAGATTTTGGTGGAGCAGTGCTCACTTTTAAAACCATTCTCTCAGTTTAAACCTTTCCTAGACATCACAATTACTCTTAGATGAGCCTAGTGAGAAAGAGTTAATACAATAAGTCATTTTATTGATTAAGGCATAATTGCCATTACATAATTCTTGGAAAAATAAAAGACTATTCTACATAAAAATATGCGGCATTTTGTCTACATCACCAGATTTAAAGTCTTTTCGAACTCAATGTCTTGATCACCATGATGCGGCTACCTTCTTAGGTACATCGCAAATTCAAGTCCATTGATCAGACGTTCCATATCAGAAATAGACACCATAAAGAGGATTCTCCCTTGATTAAGGTGCATTGGCGCAATGTGCATGGTCCCTAGGACCGGTGGTGTTGGAGAATGATGACCATGGCCAACGTTGGCTCCATGGTTCCAACCCTTCTTCTCTCAAAGTCACGACTCCTACAGTCGCGTGATTGTCACCTTGGGCGATTACCTTCTTGAGCATTTCGATAGTATGGATTACGACGTCGATGAAGACTTTCTCTAGCCATGGGACGATGCTCTTGATTGCTATCTTGAGGCCTATCAATTTCTCTGTTCACAAGTTCGTTGCCATGTCTTTTAGCAGTGGCTATAGCTTCCATAAGCTGTTGAAAACTTGTTATCTGTCTTGCATTTACATGAGTCCGGACTAAATCTGAGGACCTCATAGCATAGACAGGGAAGGTATTAAGAGTTTTCTCAATCAATTGGTCTTCTGTGATCGTCTTTCCACAGAGACGCATCATTGATCTGATGAGGAGAGCTTCCTTAAAATTGCATGGTTGTGTCAAATTCAGAGAAGCGAAGATCATTCCATTCTGCTTCTATATTCAGAAGGATGGAGTCACGAACATTGCCATAACATTCACGAAGCGCTTGCCAAAGCTTTATAGCGCTATCTTCATTTATGAACTCAAACTGGAGGTCACTATCCATGTGACGTTTCATGAAGGCGAGTGCCCTAGAATTATCAGTCTCAGTTTGAGGGTCTGGAGTTATTTCTGTAGGACAAACCTCTTGGATTGTATGCAATAAATCATGGGCAATAAGGTGGATCTCGACATCAACGGCCCATATTAAGTACCTTTTGCCTGCATAATCCAATGGAACAAAATCGAGTTTGTTCGTGTTTGACATCCTGAAAGATGAAACAAGAACAAGTTAGTTTCAGAGTCAATGATTCCACAAAACTAATAATAATGAGATTTCCGAGCTATGCTACCAAGAAATCGATTTCTAAGAATTTTTGGATTAGACTGAAACAATGATATTTATATGGTCATAAATCGATGCTTACGGACGCTCTTAGTCCAAAGCTTACGAACACTCTTAGTCTGTAATATTTCGATGCTTACGAACACTCTTAGTTCATGGTTTACGAACGCCCTTAGTTCGTATAGCGTGAATCCCCACAATTCCATTTTTTAAAGAATCGAACCCACGTTATAGAAAGGTGGGATGTAGATGAAGGGAGGTTGCATGTCCCTGAGAAAAGAAAAGAAATTTAAATTTCAGAAAGCAGGAACTTTAATTTAAAACTTACTTGGTTATTTCATAGCTTGCAAACTTGAGTTCTTGAGTTCTTGAAGTTGGAAGACGATGTAGGTCGAGTTGGTGTGGATGGAGGGCCTTGGGGAGCACACGGGTGTCTGGTAGATGAGGATGAGGCCGAGAGCAGTTCAAGGCGGAGTAAAGGAGGCGTGCGGTAAGTCATGGCCGGGTTGCGTCCGAGATGAGGTGCGGCCAAGAGTATGGTCGAGCTAGCCGGGCAGCAGGAATGACCGAGAGGACTGCAGGGGCAGGCTGGGACTTGCGGCAGTGATGCAGGGGCAGCAGGCGTGCGACAAGGCTAGCGTGGGCTAGGTGCTGCGGTAGTGAAGCTAGTGGTGAAGAAGGTTTTCGGATTTTTTTTTTTTTTTTTAGGGTTAGGGCTCATGCTAATAACGTGTTTAAGAATAAGAGATTCGAGAGAGATTGATGAGAGAGTTGTGTGTTCCATTATTGAGAATAGGAGCCCTATATATAGGGATTACAAATTACATGTTCTAATGATACAAGGAAAACTATTCCGAATAGGACTAGGAATTCTAGAACGTTCTCTCCTATTATAATCATAGAACTAATTCTAGTTTGATAAGGCACACAAAAATCGATTTCCTTCAACAATGCCTTAATTTTTTTAATATTTTTATAACTGAAAATACTTAACACCTTCAAGTCACCCCATCTCCTATTTTACTTGGTTTTTCTTCTCACTGCTCGTACCATTTGCAGATAGATTGAAAGGAAGCAACACCAAATTCTTGACTAAATCCATCTACATAATACAAAAAAACCTAGAGACTCAGGGAGAAAATTGATTTGGGGACTACGTATTTATGATTGTTGTGTTGTGGGATTGTATGATAAAGTGGTAGAAGATAGGCTGCTTCAATCTTGGTGAAATAGATTTTAAGATTCAGAATTTAGTCTTCTTCCTCATCTAATTTTCTGATCAAGTTCTCAAAAAAATACACATAAATGTGAGATGTCATTTTATGTGATGAAAAGTGAAATCAAAACAATCGATTAAGAAAATATGCATTCACAGATTGAAGAGTGCTCCTAAACATGAAATAAATTTGAGTAAGAAGTTCATAACCAATACCACTACACAAATATGGGATTAAAGCATTCTTCCATTCTCATTATGAAAATACTGTTTAGAAACATCCAAAAGTGATTAGAACCCAAACAATTTAGAGTTTTCAACTCCCTCCTTAGAACCCAGCAATATACAAGAAAATCAATTTTTCTGGATAAATTTGGAGATAAAGCAAGGGAGAGAAAAGTGTTGACGACAAGAGTTGCAGACTTGCCATCAGTGGTGAAAATGGTATGCAAGATGATGTGGCATAGTTCTAAACCATTGGATTCCATTGATGGCGCAGATTTTATGAAATTCATAAAAACTGCAGAAAAGTCACTACTAAAGAGCTCTATCTATATGATATACCAAGTAGAGAATTATTGATAACATACTCTCAAAGTTAATTTACATACTTATATTTGTATTTTTTTTTATCAAATTGAGACATACCAATACTATGCTCCGTTCATAGATTAAGAAATAGTACAAAGACTACTCCAATAAAACACTCATGCTCTGAGTAGTCTATGCCACATACAAACACCTCGCCTTGCAGGCAATTTATTCTACCTAGTCTCACACGCTGAGCACACAATTTTGGTACGCTAAAACTAAGTACTTCCACAAACCTCTCATCTCTACCAGCATAGACAATAATACCTAGGATCAACCTATCAAACAAATATTGGCTCCTTACCCTTTGATGGGTTGGAACCATGAACTGCCTCCACCACGGTGAATTTCGGTAGTCCATTCACCAATTTCTCCTCCTTCCTAGGAGTCTTGAGCTTCTTTGTCGATGACTTCTTCATAGGTGAAGCATGTACAACCTTAAGTTCCTTTGCCTTATTCTTTACCCCTTTTGGCCTTCCTGGCCTCTTCTTGTATACTCCTGCACAACTTTCACAGAACACAATCCCATTGTTATAACATCTAAGTTTGTGCTGCTCACTGCTAGACTCAACCGCAGCTTCTTTGGAGAGATGCCATCTTCATCCACACGTTTCCTACGCATACCACAACTAGGAGCTGCCTCCATCAACTCCTTCTCAGTAGAACTACCACTCTCAATCAGCTCCTGCCCTGAACCTCCCGGAGATGTTTCATTACCATTCTCCACCTGCTCGTTCAGAGGTGCAATGTGCACCACATAACTTCCTTCACCACCGCCAGTAGCAAGCTTAAGCCTGATTTCCTTCCTCCCCTTTAGTCTAGCTGCTAGCATGAATCTATCCAACTCGACCTGTGGACTCGGCTGTGCTCCAAACACCATCAGCCGTCCAATATGAGGAGACAACTTCCCACAGTTCAACACCCTTTCAAGATTTCGCCGTGTCGGCGATTGTTCAGTCCTAGCCTCTGCCGGTAGTGGCATCCTAGCATATGGTAAGCCCACATGAGTAATCAAACCACACTCCTGACATCTGCCTTAGAGATTTTCAAAGAAAAAGTCCAGATCCACATCAACCCCATCATCTACCGTGAAGCTTCGTCGAAAAATTACAGGCTGTAGAAGATCCATCTCAACTCGGATTCAAATCCTTCCTTTTCCAAACTCTGTTGTGTCTTTCTGCACATACCGCCCCAAGGCGCTGCCAATTCTTCTCAAGCAACGATCAGTATGGAAATCTGGTGTCACGTACCTTGATCCAGAAAGCTAAGGTAGAGAGCGGAACATCCTTGATCGCTCCACCCCATCATACGATGCTAGGACAACCAGAGCTCTATCAAAACCCCAAAGACCACCTCGAAGGATCCGGTTACGATATGTTGGATCCGTCAAGGTGAACAGAAAGCGATCTCTATGTTCCTGAGCGATGTATCTTCCATTCAACCTCCATGCCCATCGGAACATGCCTATGAATGATCTTTTGTCGAAAGCCCTAGCTGTCAACAACTTCCCCACCAGATATGTCTGAGAACGACACAAACCCTCTCCACTAGCCGGACGAAGATTCACCAGCTTGCGAACATCTTCCAGTCCAAGAGAAGCAGCCAGTCGAACAGCCATCTCATCCACCTTTTCTATGCCGTCAAACTTAGAGATTTTCGAAGTTAGGATTTTTCTTCCCTCTCTCTCGCGTCAGCGGCTAGGTTTATTATTCGAAATACATAAAGCTAGTGTTCCAGTATGCAAAGTAAATTAAGCTTATTTTACTCTATCTTCATGAGTTCCTAGAGATAAAGCATAAATCCCGATGAAAGCATCTCTACTTAGTTACAAGATGAAAGTATTATCGATCCCCTGAAAAAGAGTTTGGAAAAATTAATGTACTGGTATTATTTATACTTATATTTGTATTGTTTGTATCGATTATGCATAATACCCTTTAATGCAATGATGAATTTCAAAATATGAAGAGATTATTGTTAATTTATACAATAAAGACGGGGTCGTTTAGGGTACCTTGATGTATGTCATATCCTTACTTTTTTTAGTTTTAATAAATTAATGTAGTGGAAACCTATTGAATCGGTTAATAGGTTACCCACTTAAATGTTGACATGTGTCATTTTTAAAATAAAATTTACTATATTAACAACACATTATTTCCTGATATGTAATATTGTCAAAAACATGTAACAAATATTGTCAAAATAATAAATTACACCTAGTAGAACTAAAATTACGATTTATGACCACACTTATTATCGTTATTGTAATTGAGTGGTCAAAGATGTAAATATCATAGTTAGAAAACTTTTATCAAATGGAGAACATTGATTATCAAATGGAGAACCTCCTTACAATATTGAATATATACTTACATATTTTTTGGTCTAATATTAATTTTACCATGTTCACAACACAAATGTTGTCAAAATTGTAAAATAGTTGATAATCTTGTAAATGATGTAGTTTTTGAAGTAATTACTATAAATAGAACAAAAATTACCGCTTTTACATTAATTGTTGTGGGTTGTGGTAAAATGTGTAATTATTGTAGTAATCATTTCATTAATGATAAAAACATAAAGATTTACCACTGTGTTGTAACACTCGCGCGTTAAATTGTCCATAAACTAGTACATTAGTTTAGATAGAGTAATTACTATAAATAGAATAAAAATTACCGTTTTTACATCAATTGCTGTGGATTGTGGTAAAATGCATGGTCATTGCAGTAATCATTTTATTAATGATAAAAACAAGGACTAAATATTGTTTAGTACTTGAGATTTTAACCATAAAACACTTCAGTCCCTGACCTTCTAATTTCACAAGTTTAGTCCCTATACTTCAAAATTTTAGACCAATAGGTCCTTGCCGTCTAAAAGTCACGGCGAAATGTCTATTATGCCCTCAGTTCTTTTTTTTTTAAAATTAATTAATTATTTTATTTTTTTTGGAAAATGAATTTTTTTTTCCCTTTCTTTCTTTCTGTTTGAAAAAAAAGAATAAATAAAATAAAGAAAAAAGAATAAATAAAAAAAAGAGAAAGGAATAATTTTATTATAAAAAAAAAGAACTGAGGGCATAATAGACATTTCGCCGCGACTTTTAGTCTGCAATGACCTATTGGTCTGAAATTTTGAAGTACAGGGACTAAACGTGTGAAATTAGAAGGTCAGGAACTGAAGTGTTTTATGGTTAAAAGCTTAAGGACTAAACAGTATTTAGTCCTAAAAACAAAAAGATTTAGCACTTGACAACAATTTGGATGTCACACTTGTTAAATTGTCTATAAACTAGTACATAGGTTGTATGTGGAATAATTACTACAATTAGAATAAAATTGATCGTTTTTACATCAGTTATTGTAGTTTCTGGTAAATTACATCGATTGAAAGTAATTACAACTTCAACGATGGAAATTACACAATATATTACTTAAATTATACAAGGGAGAACTTCATTTCACCAATAAAGACATACGTGCTTTTAGTCAAAATATAATGGTCTACCTATATGATAACGCATTGTGGTAACATTTGTTAATTAGTTCAAAAAGCAATAATAACAAGTTGCGTGAAGTAGTTACTACATCTAATGATCTAAAACAAAGATTATCTATTTTTACATTAATTATTGTGGTTGTCGTAAAATGCATGTAAAAAGAATTATATTTGGTTAAGAAAACTACTAATGCTATAATTAATTAGTAATAAAGATTATTTAACTAATACTAATTCCGTGAGCCTAGATTAGACGGTTTTTGTTTTTAATAAGAAGAACGTTCAAGTAAACCCTATTTTCTGTTTAGCCCAAACTCTAGGTTACTTGACCTAGTGGTAATAGGGTTAGATTAGAAGGATCTAGATTCCTATTCAATGTACGATTATTTTCCTTGTATGATTGAGATTCTATGCATTGTAATCCTCTATATAAAGAGGCCCCTATTATCAATGAGAATACACAGCGATTTCCTCTCAATTTCAGTTTCTCTACAACACGTTAACAGCACGAAGCCCTAACCCTGAAATCCTAAATTCGTAGCCTTTAAATCCCAGAAACCACCGCCGCCCACCTTGAAGATCTCAACTCTAGGAGTCCAGAACCGGCTGCTCCACCCCCAGAACCGGCCGGAAAACCACCGAACCAGCCACCGGAAGTAGCGAAAGTCCTTCTGCCCGGTTCAAAGCCTTCCTCCTAGCCTCCTACAGCCATACTCTACCAGAAGTTGCAACCTGATCCTAGATTGTCGGAACCGGAAATTTTTTTCCTGGAACCGGCCAAAAGGACCTCAAACAGGCAACCAGAAGCTGTTCCATCTTGAACCGCCGGCAGCCTACCTAATCATCCCTGCCCCTGCTTCTGTCAGCCTAACCAAAAAGCAAGCCCAGAAGCAAGGAGAAGACTCGGCCCAGGAGCCTTGTGAGCAGTCCACAAGCCAGAAGCCCTGCCAGCAGCCTAAAAGCCCAACTCCAGAAGCCCACTAACGCAGCCCTTGCCACGTTAGCAAGCCCAGTCAGCGACCATGTCAGCAGTCAGCACCAGTGCCACGTCAGCACAGTCCCGTCGGTCAACACATTTGACAGTTCCCGGTCAACTTTTTGGCGACTTTTCCGGCCAGATTTTCGGCGACTTTTCCTACTATTTTACGGCAGCTTTTCCAACCATTTTCCAGCGATTTTTCAGACCCTTTTTCCTGTCAAATTTTCCGGAGACCTATTTCGAGGTATTTTTTACTAAACGTTCCCGTTTTTTTAGAGTTTTTAAATTTAATTTCTCTTCTTTTTCGGGGACTTGCAACCTCCCTTCTTCTACCCCCCTTTCTTTATCATAAGGGAGACCAAATTAAGCCGAACTATAGGGGTTCATGCTCACTCCAAGCTTGGAGCTTGTAGAGTTCTCCAAACTTAGAGTTTGTTGAGATAAAACGATCGACCGCAAACATCATTGTTTCAATCTAATACAACCTCTCTTGGAATCAAATTTCTTGGAAGCAACTACGCTCGGAAATTCCTAATTTCTTGGAAGCGACTACCCTCAGAAATTTTATTTATTTTCGTGGTAGCCTTTTTCGCTCCGAAACTAATCCTAATTTCTTGTTCTCTTTCAGGATGAGTAACTCGAACAAATTGGACTTTTGCTCCATTGAGAACAACTGGCTCTAAATATCACAGGTGGGTTCGTGATATCCGCTAGCATCTCAAGGCCGATGGAATCTTGGATATGATTCTCGAGCCTAGCCAGGACGTGCTAACTGTTGAGCAAGCTTAAGCTTTGGAAGCAAATAGAGCAGCCTTAGAGGCAAATAAGATGAAAGTCATCATCCTAATGACCCGTCATATAGATGATTCGCTCCAGTACGAGTGTATGAATGAAGAGGACCCCAGAAGGCTGTGAGTCTCACTCGAAGATAGATTTGGCAACGTCCGTGACTCCATGCTTCCTGACCTAGAAGTGAGATGGCATAGCCTCCGTTTCTGTGATTTCAAGTCAGTTCTTGACTACAACTCGGAAGCACTTCGCATTAAATCCTTAATGGAATTCTGTGGTAAAGAGATCACAAATGCGATGTTGATTGAGAAGACTCTCTCTATTTTCCCCGTCTCTGCATTGATGGTTGCTAAGAACTATCGAATCGATTTTACTGCAAGACGAATCACAAGGTTTCATGAGCTCATTGGAGCTATGAATGTCGCTGAAAAGCATGACAACATCCTTGTGAAGAACTATAATTCGAGATCCGTGGGAACAGAGCATATTCCGGAATCCAATTATAGTTGCACCCCAAAAAGGGAGCCAAGAGCGAAACCCTAATCTTAGGAATACATTTGGACTTTCTGGTCCATATAATCGCTCTACTTGGGAAGGTAATTGCCAAAATAGGCGAACACGGAACCGACGAGGTAAACATGGAAAGAGAGAGGGAGGCAATGCCTCTGGCCATGTTGGTGGCGCCACCAACACTAAGAGCCATCTAAATGATGCTTTCAAAGAGCCTCAATCAATGGAGTTTGAGGAAAGAGATGTATGTTCTCGATGTGAAGTGTCTGATCATTGGGCCCACATTTGTAGAGCTCGTGAAGAAATTGTCACCGCTTACAAAGCATATTGTGAAGCAAGAGAAGCTCACTATATGGAACAAGACGATCAAGAAGATGATCTAGAGTGAAGGGTTGAAGACTACAAATCTGGCTGGGATCAATAGATCGCCAATTCTGTTTAAGTCTTTATTTTTCCAAGAGATGTAATAGGCAATTGCCATATATTTTTGTAGTAAATGCCAATGGTTTAGCTTTTCTTCAAAGTAGGCTCACTCAAAGTAAGTGTGATGTCTGGGAAGGTTCTGAGATTAGTGGTACTTAAGCGAGCCTTGCTCCACCGACATCTCTCTATTCACCTGGTCACATTTATTTTGGAATTACCGAAAGAAGTTAGACGACTACCATTGTTTTGCATTAGCTATCATTTTGGATTAGATTTTGTTTAGTCAAAAAGAGAATGATGTAACTCCGTTGGCTTATGAATAAAATTTCAAGTTATTTATGAGTCCATTTTGATTATGAGCATATGACTTTTGTGACTACAATGGCTGGGCCATAAGTATTAATTCAAGGACATGGAATAGCCTAAGTTCCACTTGCCAAATGACACCTTAATTACTGTCACAGAAACTCTCTACGCTTCTAGGGCGAATCACACCTATGAATAGCCGACGGATTCCATGCGAAAACTCATGTAGAGAACGAAAATGAGTTCCTTTGTAATACCTCTAATGATTGCGAATAAAGGCGCATCTTAGAGAAGTTTATGTGTCTCTCTAGTGAACTTTATCTCACTATTCGAGCTATTAAATCCAATAAAGTTACGAGAGAAGATCTCTTGGATTTAGACACATATTAGCTTTGTCACAACAGGATAGGTCATCCTGATCATGATATGATGATCCGTCTACTAAAGAATTCACATGGACATCATTTCTTTCGAGCGAAACGAAGCATGAATCAAAAGTTGATTTCTGGACTAAGTGTGACCGACGCAGCTGCCTAGGGCACCGCCTCCATCCACCACCAACCTAGAGCTGGCGTAGTCCCTATCCATAACGCCATGGATAGAGTCCATCATGGTGATGGCGCCCCAGGTGATGCTGCAATCACCAACTTGCTTCAAATAGCGTTTCAGACGCTCATGCCTAACCAAAATACTTATTGGTTACTTCTAAAGCCTCTCGCTCGTTTTACAAATCCCGTTCCTTAGGGGAAATTAGGACTAAGACCGTCCTATACAAAAGAAATGAACATACTCATTCTGTTCTTACATAGAATCCATGGGGATTCTGTGGATTGATTCAACCAACTTGCGGACGCTTAAATATTTCATGATGTTGGTTGACACGCAAACACTCTGGTCATGTGTTGTGCCATCGTCCACTATAAATGCTGCTTATGCTACACTCCTAGCACATATCATATGACAACAGGCTCACTCCCCGGATCATCATGTTCCGTCAATTGGACTTGACGTTGCTAGAGAGTTTACATCGAAGACTTTCAATGGTTATTGCATTGGGACTAATGTTGGACATTATATTCCCATGAACACACCCAAATGGTCTCGCGGAAATGACTACGATGGTAGCTCATACATTGGTAATGCGTACCAATTTCCTTATATCCGCTTAGGGTGATGCAATATTGCATGCAGCTACTCTAATTCGTCTACAATCTACCGCCACTCAATCTACCTTTGCGTTATAGCTAGTGACTGGTACGAGTATCGTACTTACACACATTTGAGTGAGCCATTTATGTGCCAATTGCGACGCCACAACGCACTATGATAGGTCCTTATAAACGAATGGGCAACTACGTTGGACTTGAGACTCCAAAAATCGTCCACCACTTAATGCCCTTGCAAGGCGATCTCATTACCGCTAGATTTGCGGGTTGTCACTTTGATGAGACAGTCTTCCCGTCGTTAGAGGGAGATAAGAACACGGATGTTCAGCAGGAATGACAGGAATTGTCGTGGCCTGTTCCCACTATGTCTCATCTCAATCCCTGTTAAAGTGACGAGATCACACAAATATGCTGCAAACAAGCCTGCAAGGAATGACGTCCCTACAAGAGGACATAGCGCCACCCTACACGGAGGTAGGCATGACACCAACGCCAAAGAGAGTGGCACTCTGGCGTTATAGGTCATGGCCCCAGCTAGGATGCATGGAAGGCCCGTGGGTTCGAAGCATGCTTTGGCACACTCTAATCCTTTGATCATCGACACTCAAAATCCGTCTCATGAGAATCTTCCGGGTTATTGTTGGAGGACGCCTCAACGTCAGAATCTATTCCCGAGAATATAGTGCTCTATGAAACTTACACTAGTGTACATGAGATGTGGGATAGAAACTACATCATAATTGATGATGTAGTTGCGTATTTTGTTGCGCATGAGTTTGTTAAGTCAGATGATATCGAACCACGCTCCGTTGATGAATGAATGCCAACATAGAGAAATTTGGCCTAAATGGAAAGATGCGATCCAGGTTAAGATGGATTCTCTAACGAAGAGGAAGGTTTTCGAGCTAGTGATGCCAACACCTCTTAACATAAAACATGTTGACTAATGGGTTTTCGTTAGAAAGCGTAGTGAGAAAAAGAGATGGTAATCTCGCCTTATGGCGCAAGGCTTCTCATAAAACACCCTGAAATCGACTACGATGAGACATATTCTCTCGTAATGGATGTCATTGCACTCCATTACCCTGTCAGTTTGGTAGTTTCTGAATAATTGAACATGCAGCTTACAAATGTAGTCACTATGTATCTCTATAGGGATCTAGATACGGAATATACATGAAGGTTCATGGTGAACTTCATTTACTTAAGTCAAGTAGCTCTAGACCACGGAGCGCTTTTACAAAGAGGTTGAAACGCTCGCTAAAATGACTACTTGATTGGGAAGGGATATGGCCACGTGTTTCCATAACAAGTTTCGGATTCCATCGCGGTTCATGTTGGACATGATCTTCATTAGAAGCCCTTAAAGAGTTAAGAGAGACCGCTGAACACTTGAAATCCTATTTTGAGATGAAGGATTATGGGAAAATATGATTATGTCTCAGTTTGGAACTTGAGTATCGTGTGGATAAATGTTTAAGCATTTTGACAAGGTCAAACCTTCAAGCACCCCCATGATCGTCCGTAGTCTTGATCTTGAAAAGGATCCTCTTCGTCTGAAGGATGATGAGGAAGATGTGCTAGAGGCTGAAGTGCCTTACTTGAGTATAATAGGGGCATTATTGTACTTAGCTCAATGAACTTGTTAGCTAAGGTATAGCTCTGCGCCAACGCGACGCCATTTTGATTGGTGTAAAAGATATCTTTCAGTACTTGAGATGTACGATTGATATGGGCTTGTTCTATTCCTACAAAGAGATGATGGATTCAGACCCATCACATACCAGGAACGCAACCAACACTGGCCTGCATCCACTATCCCCATCCCAAAACAACATGTGTTTTGGAAGGTTTTACTCATGTTGGGTATCTCTCTGACCCATACAAAGGTCATTCCCAAACTGGTTAAGTGTTCACCATGGGTAAAGACCGTGATATCTTGGAGGTCTATTGAACAGACCTTAGTCGCTATATCTTCGAACAATGCAGAGATTATTGCTCTTTACGAAGTGATTCGTGAATGTATATGGATTGGATCCATAGTTACGCATGTTCGAAACAATTGTGGCTTGAAGTTTACTATAAGATGAGCCTGCGAGCATTTAGGATAATGCTGTATGTTTTGAACAAATGAAGCAAGGCTGCATCAAAAGCGACAACACCAAGCATAATCAGCAACAACAGACTCTCCTCAAATACCAAAGTGAACTAGGTTCGATATGAGGATAATGTGGCAGACTTGTTTACTAAGTCATTGCCCAAATCCACGTTTGAGAAACATGTGGCAAGAATTGGCTTGCGGAAATTATCTGAACTCCCATGATAGTAGTCATCAGGGGGAGACGCAGACATCAGGGGGAGATGTCTACATGTTCACCTCAAAACGTGAAGGGTGTGTTGTGCTTTTTTTCCCCTTTGACCGAGGTTATTTTTGTACCACTGGGTTTTTGTTACTCGGCAAGGTTTTTAACGAGGCAACGAGAGAAGCACCGCGTTTGGACAACACAAGGGGGAGTGTTCAAGTAAACCCTAATTTGTGTTTGGCCCAAACTCTAGGTTACTTGACCTAGTGGTAATAGGGTTAGATTAGAAGGATCTAGATTCCTATTCAATGTACGATTACTTTCCTTGTATGATTGAGATTCTATGCATTGTAATCCTCTATATAAAGAGGCCCATATTATCAATGAGAATACACAGCGATTTCCTCTCAATTTCAGTTTCTCTACAACAGAGAAAACATTATTGTCAATATATTGTGTAATTGTTAATTGATAATCAAACATTAGTCAAACATTAATTGGCTAATGATAAAATTAATTAGTAATAAATACTATTTAACTAATAATAATTGGTTAAGGGCTCAAGTGTTACCAAATTTTAAATATTTTGGATCATTGGATATATTACTAATCCAGTGATCCAAAATATTTAACAAAATGGGTGTATGACAAATATCCGGGTACCTAAGTGTGTTTATAATATTTTTTTTCTGAAGTTTTTTTAATTTTGTTTCTGTGGAAAGTTTCTTTCTACCTAGCCTTTTGATAGAGATGGTAGCTATTAATACCAGGACATGGGAGGCTAGCGCCAGATTCTTGGAGGTGAGAAGCTGATCGTAGCAGTTCATTTACTTTATTTTTTTAGTTTTATTAGGCCGGGTTTTGTTATTTTCATTTTGGTTTGTTCAAATAATTTTCTACTCGGTTGAACAAGAATTTAGTTTTATTGCAGAGTCATAGTTATGAATTTACGATACCATTTAGAGATTAGTAACCGTATGTTTTTGTTGTCAGCATGTCGACGAGCGACTCTCGCACATATAATCCTGTACTTCTGTGAGACTATGCGAAAGAGGGAGCAGTGTTTGTTGCTCTTGACTACTCATATTCGTCACTCTCCAATGGAGTTTTCCTTTTAACATTTTGCATCCCCTAAGGTGACACACAGCTCCAACATCGAGAAAATTCTTGAACAACAGCAAATCGCAATCCCAGCCCTAACAAATGTATTGAAATTCGAGTAATTAGTATACATGCTGCGCGCCTAGGGTTAGTGTAGGTATCTAGCTGGGTTGATGGAAATATATCAAAGAAATGGGTGCAGGGCGAGATTTAGTTGTTGAAGTAGCAAGCTGAATTGGAATGGATATAATTATTTAAGCTAAATAGACTCCCCCACTTGTGGAAACAAAATGATCGAGAAAGGGATTCAAATGCAATGTAACATTACTGTACACATATGCTCAGGTGCCAGGTGCGTAGGTTTTCAAAATATCTGGTCCAACTGATTAGTTGGCCACAGTTATAATTAAACACAAGCATTGGATGCCGCAAAGAAATTGTCAAATGGGCGGCTCAGGAGAGTCCTACAGAGAGAGAAATTTAAGTCCCGACAGTTCTGTACCTTATTAACCAACTGTCTATAGCACATATTCATTACCAGGTTCACGGAAAATAAACCGGACATATCGACAACAATATCTCATATTCTTCAATCTTCCTCAAGGAGTTCCATTAGGAGAATGGCATACAGCAGACTGTGTAATTTATTTGATTAAAATGCTATAAATGCGAGCATGCCACTTGAGGTTTAAGATTTAGCTAAATCAAGCGATTTAAGTTTATGATACGTTGTAGCCATATTTGTAATATTTTATTGATAATTTTTAAAGAACATTTGTGTTTTTACATTAACTCTAAGTTATTTTCCTATAACCGTAGCTACATCATGATAAAGCGATTCAAGCCTATATACTCTAAGTTAATTGAACCACACATTAAATTTGTATGGTTCAATTAACTTTAAATCAAGTTCAAAGGTTTATCTGCATAGAAGACCATCAATGCACACCATCGAAACAAAGCTGTAAAGTCTCATGAAATTTTATACAAAATTTACATGGTTTAGGATTCAACTATTATAGGGTTTTTCATGAGATCGACCACAAAGTGCATATCTTCTATGTGGCTCTCGGAAAGTCATTTTTATAATATAAGAATCTGATCGAAGGCCTAAAGGTATATATGCTTAACATGTAAAAGGAGACTTTGCATAATATGTAAAAGGGTATATAGAAAACACACTTTTTACTTAAAATTGAGAGATATAAAGATACTAATATGATAAAACGGCACTTAGCATGCACCTGGGCGCGACTTGGTTTACTATATATGTATATATCAACAGGTTTAGGCAACAACTGTTTATGGCAAATGATTGACAATGGCAGTCAAATGCTTGCCAACGCAATTTTTCCTAAAGCCTTCTGTACATCATAGGGATACAGGACATGCATATTCATATTTTTAACCATCCCATATGGAATTAAAGGGTTTGTAATCGAGACTCCTACTCTTTGTTTTGTTTAACAACTCCTTCATATTTGTAACAACATATTTAAGTGCTTTAAGAATGCATATGTGTATGGTATTACAGAAGCAAGAAATCAACTCAGAATATTATTGAAAGGGATTAAAAATGTAGGATAATATAGGGGTTGGTTAAGATCGATCATTCTATCATATTGACTGTTGACCATAAAATCTTCATTTGTCCTTAGCTATAACATGCGGATTGCGTGATCATTCCGGTCTCTAGCTACCTCTTCCTTCTTGCTCAAATTAGTATTCAACGTCTGCATATATATATATATATATAAGCTATACTTTATACCCAGATGCACTTTGTTTATATAGCTCAAATATCTTGGGGACGTTTAATTATACAAACATTTCATAGATATGATCCAGCTTCTTAAGCAACAAAGAATGTACGTACTTATCATAATCTTTATTCCATGCCTCAACAAAAATAGATGATATATATATTGTGGTCCTTCATATCTTATTGGAAACTTAATTATTTAATGTAATCTTGAATAGTCTTTCTTTCATGAGCTAAGATTCTCATAATTGGACCATCCATATACTTATAAAATGGTTGATCATCACCTCAAAAATCATTCTGGGTTTTAACAACAAACACCAAGATCATATATTAGCAAATTGAGCAGCTGTCTGCTGGGCAGTCACACTACAATGAAATCTAATCTCTTCTGTCAAAGATTGAAAATACAAACCAGGAAGCATACAACCTTTAGTTTATATCAAAGGTACTGTACATACAGCATCGTATTTACAAATTCTTTCTATAGTCCGTCCTTACAAAATGGATTAGTTTTTCCACACACTGCATAATTATCTAACAGTTTCGTAAACTGATGCATCAAGAGGTTTGCAGCTATATGCCTTTATATCATACTAGACAGTAGACAACCACTGAACCCTAGGATCATAATACAAAGTTTGGGTTAAGAATATATATGGGTAGTATATAAACTGACTTGATGTATTTATGCATAAATCAAAAGCTTTTGGATTGAATATTTACATCAAACTAGGGCTAAGTAGGATCTGTATATGTATATCTGTAGTTTTGGGCTCTAAGTTAATGAACTTCAATACGCGTTGCAGTTAATTAACAACTGGTGGAGTGAGCTTGATGAAGTAGACTTGAAAAGAAGATAAAAAAACTGGCATATATTTCCTGCATTCCCAGTACGTGATCGATTCATCTTATTCGACCATAATCTGTCTACTACATTTAAGCTGGCTATGATCAAACTGGTCTTCAGTCAAATCATAGCCTTATAGCTAGGTGGGGCCGTTCTGAAACTAAAACAAGAAAAAATATTAATTAAGATCAAAGGTTGATTTAGGATCCAGTTTGATATATACTTCCTTAGCCAAGGAAGTTAAGAACATACAAACATATACATACATATATATATATATATATATATATATATATATATAATCCAACTTGTGCATATTACTAAATAAACTTGGGGACAGAAAATTGCAACGCGTTTGATTAAGGTGACTAATGTGTTTTAATTGTGGTATATTCAACATACATTGCCAGAAAATCATTCTTCCTATGATACACTTAATAAGTTAATATAGTGTGTTAGCTGTCTTCAAAGAAAGTACGCATAGCAGCTAGGTAACCCGATTACTTGGGAAGTGTTACATCAAATTAGACTTGCTAAGACATACTGATCTCTTTGAAGATGTTAGAGTTATGCATAATGGCCTCACACTCTGATCAAAAGATTTATTTAGGCCTAAAAATAAATTCAAGCTATAGGTTTAGGCTGCGTTTTAATGAACAACAATGTCAAGCCCGATTTTTACATACAAAAAAACATTAATATAAAAACTCATAATTATACATGTGTGATGGTTCAGTCATCAATATAAAATATATGAAAAACTTTTTTCCTTTTAAACCAAGTATATACTGATGCCCTGAACCCACAATGTTAATATATACTTGCTCCGCAGAGTCATATATTACACAATTTTACGAATTAAATTGCCACAACAAAATAATAAGTAATTGCATCTCAGAGCTTACTACAAGCGGAAGTCTTAACAACAGTAAAGCCACAAAATTGGCCTCCTACCGTAAAGCTGTAACTATCAGAACCAGCTTCAGCCACGATTATCCTGACCTGCAGGATTAACCCCTACACCATCGAATAGTGCACTGGGTTGTCACACAACAAACTCGGTAAGCTTATGAAAGCTCATATGAGTAACTCAAAAACATAACTCATCTAACTCTCACCAAAACAAGGAAAACCTTTCAACTCGAGAAAAAGAAACACATACCATGCTTCCCTAAAAACAACATTCTTTTCTCCAAAAGAAAACAACAAAAGTCACTCCGTGACAAAATCATATTAATTGAAACTCTGACAATTAAAATATGTCTTTCCCCAAAGAAACAATAAAAGTCACACTGTGACAAAATCATATTAATTGAAACTCTGACAATTAAATATGCCCTTCCCCAAAGAACCAACAAAAGTCACCTCGTGACAAAATCATATTAATTGAAACTCTGACAATTAAATATGACCACAAGTCCCACCTTGAACATCTAAAAGAAAGAATCCCTGAAACTCCATTTTAAAATACGTACTCATGAGCATCAAGTAGCTCCCGGCTACTTCCCATGATGAACAATGGCAACAGACTAGAGGTTTAACTGATTGTATCCACTCACCTGTCCAAAGGCGTGAAGTCCTGATATATATGCCTGAGGTCACTCCCAGCGACCCCGAATCCTTAAGTTCCCGACTTTCAGATCAAAACATTTAAAAGCGGTCACTCAGAACCAAATGTTACTCAACTCTCAAAAGGAGATGTCACCCCGTGACCTCCGATCATCAGACCTCCCCGGTCGCTAGATCAAAACATTAAGCAAGTCACTCTGGACCAAAAATGTTAAATCAACTCAAAAAGAGATGTCACTCTGTGACCTCTGATCATTAGACCTCACCGGTTGCCAGATCAAAACAGTCAAATCTCATTAAAGCAACTCACACCAAATCTTGATAGTTTTCAAACAATAGAAATTCCCAATTCCCAAAGCAATGTAGCCCGAAAATTTAAGCCTCAAAATAATAGAATGAAACCCATCATACATATTGTTTAAATCACCCATCAACCCATAAGAATATACATATTTCATGTAAATATATATATATATATATTTTATATATATACGTGGTCATTCACTCAGGAATGCCACTAATACCAACTATAATTTTGTAGTTAACTAAATAACTCTAAAAAGATAAAGGTAACTCCGTTCGTAAATGAACATTGTGAGATTACTCACCTCAGAATCTCAATGCGTCTTCTATACAGAGCAGAGTAGCACAACCACAAAATATCCGCCCAAGAATACTTCGTCAAGTACCTAATCACATACGGTCTCAACTTAGTACACAAATCACAAGCGATTAAAGTCCGAAACCCCCGTTTTGAACTAAAATCCCCAAAAGTAACGCCAATTGAGGCAAAACCTCATCCGAGACCACTCAAAGTCTGCGGAACACTTCTACGATTGCTATATCAAAACCACAAGTCGATCAGACAATCGAATCCCCACGGATCGAAAATTGAACAGTTCGAAATCACAAAAACCATAACATGCTCATAGGATCTCCAAAAATTACGTATTATATATCGAAATGCTCGTATAGACGAGTAGATGATAAATAACACAAAAAACTACTCCTTACATGGCTGGAACGCCATCACAGTGCAGCCACAGTCAGTTGCAAACCCACCACAACCACCGCCGGCCAAAACTTAAAACCACATTAATCCAACCATCCAAAATATCAAGAATACTAAGTAGAGCAACTTTAATACCTGTGGTTCAAGCTAACTCAGCTTAGATCACCGCCAATTGCCTTCCAAAGTCCAATATTTACTGTTCACCGTGAATTGCAACTCCACAATGAGAATCAAGCAAAACCACCACCAGGGATCGACAAAGGAGGCTGTTGCGAACTCAAAAAGGTTGGTTTCACCTTCCGCCGTTGCTGGAGCTAAAATTTCCGATCGGGTCCGACTGCCTCTAACTTGGCTCCTTGCAGCGCCGTCATGAGTGTGAATCGCCACTGGAGGATGCCACCGGGAGGAGTGCACGGAGGAGGCGAAACGATCTGGGCTTGTTCGGTGGCCTGCCATCGTCGGAGCTGTGAGTTCTAGCCGGGTTGGAAATGCGGGTTTGGGTCGGGTCGATCGCATTTAGGAGAGAGAAGAGTGCGTTTCTGGGTTTCCGAAAATGGCAACTTTCCAAAAATGTAAAATATGATTTTCCAATTTCAAAAAACTCTATTTATAGTAATTCGAAAACTAGTAGAAACTTCCGTTGAGCATAATTTTCTCGTACGAGCTTCAATTTTCGCGTTCCATATGTCCACAAACTTGTATCGACGCGCTTTATGACTTTCGTGAAGGAAGTCTTTAGAGAAACCCAACGTGTAAAAAGTCAACCTTCGCGCCCCCCCCCCTAAATGACACTTTCTGAATAATTATTTGTCCGAAAATAATTCCACTTCATTCCCGAACCACATACTCGTACCAACAACCACTAAATTAATTTCGAAAAATTCTCAAAAAATAAATACGAATTTCCGGGGCATCACAGATAGCAACAATCTGCTTAAATGGGAGTTCCTAACCCAATTGGCAACCCAGCATAGCTGAAAACTTCGACCAGTAACTTTCACTCTGGCGCGAGTCCGCAATGACGTTTCCCTTCAACGAAAAGGCATCATAGACCCACTTAATTTCTTGATAACTTTGAAGAATCTAATTTTGGTGTGTGTATTTAGTGGGGTGGTAAAACAATGGCTTCGCATTTATGAGGTCATGTGTTCAAGCCCTATCAAGGATCATGACCAACTGAAAAGAAAAATATATTTAATCCTCAAACAAACTAAAATACAGCTTGCAAAAGCATTTGAGCGTTGATCTAGGCTCTCAAGTATTCAAACCTTCCTCTGTAATCAAACACAGCGTTAAAGTATTAAGAAGACATGCAATGCATTCAAAAAAGAGCTGTAATGAACAAAAGATACAAGTCCGTGCATGTCCCATCTCTTCCTCACACAATATGCCTTTGACTAAAGCTCAATCCAAACTCATCTTCCTTGGCAGATAGAAATGTATCCTATGTGATGCGACTAGTTTAAAGAGTTAGCTAGCTAGTTGGTTTTAATTCATGGGTTTGTTCAATGCACTTGGTATTAATGGGAGTTGTTCTTGTTTTCATCATCACCGATCTATTATATTCATCGAGGTGTTGGAGTGTACTAAAAGTTTATTAAATATGATTAGAGGGAACAATAACGTACAGTGAAGCTCATATTTTGGCATGTAGTCCATCACCGAAACCAACTGTGATTGAATCTTGTAAGGGTGTGCGGTAGTAAGATTGTTCGCATTAGAAGTCATATGAAGTGTGCCTCCATGTCAAGAACCCTTGCATCTTTATTGGAAAAATCATGTGGTGGACTCTGTGTCTTCATAGCGTCCAATTTGTGAACTGATGATGCAAATTGACAACATATATAATTTACTCTGTGCACAGTCACATAGTTAACGTACAGTACATAGTTAAAACATGCCTATTCTGATCGCATATCTGACACTCAACAATACTACTTGTGGGTTGATAGGTTGTAGTAATATGCACTCTCATATTGAAAATTTTACATCCAACCACACCATTTGCATTCTTATTGAATCGAATGAATGCGTAAATTGTTAAGATTGTATGAAGCTTGAAGACGAAGAAGGAAATTTACAGATAATATTGTTTTGATATATTTCCACAAAATGTAAAGACTAAAGACTAGACTACGTACGATGTTTAGGAAAATCGTTTATATGCTTTAGAATGACTTTGCTAACTGACTAACCAGTTGTAACCTCCTAACAATCATTTAACAAAATTCTAGTATTACTCAACTGATCGAGTTGCTGCCACCTATGCAATTCTGCTAATTGGCTTTGACATGAGGAGGTTGATTCACTGAGCTAGCTGCAGTCCCTTGATTCTGCCGTACGTGTATAATCTTAACATTAATGCCATGGTGATTAGCACACAACTTATCACAGTTATCATCAATGTAATTAAGGTGATAAGAGGTGTAAATACCTTCCTCGCATAGTCACATTCCGTCTCGAGATGTCCCTTGTCATGATTACAAAGACGGAGCTAAAAATTTATGTAGGGAAAAGGCCAAATTTTTGCTTCTCTACTAGAGCACCGTGGAGGTCAATATATTCAGCCGTAGGCCTAAACGTTTTCTAGCTAGGCATGCATGAATGACCCGAATATAGAAAGCCCATATAATTACGGGCTAAAGGACATGTAGTCTCGAGCCGAAGTAGCCTTGGGCGGAAGTAGCCTCAAGCTCGAAAAGATATAACCTCGAAACCAAGTAGCCTCAAGCAGAGGTAGTTATCTCCGAAACGTGAGCCGCAAGTCGTGTGTCGAGAGATTTGCGGTATCCCAATCACTTGGGTAGTGTTGCCTCAAATTAGACTTGCTAAAACATACTGATCCCTTGAAGATTTTGAGTCATGCATGGTGACCTCACACCATGATGAAAAGATTTATTGGGGCCTAAAAATAAATTCAAGATATGTATTATGCTGTGTTTTAATGAACGGTAATGTTTTTTTGCCTAAATAGAAGTTCATATATAACCCAGTTGACAAACCAGCACGACCAAGACTTCGATCAGCAACTTTCTTTCTAAACTAAACGTTTTTTGGATATCGCCGATTAAAAGCAAGGTTGCTATCCCAATATATATGTACTGATAACAGAAATTTGCAATGAAGACTGAAATTTGTTTACCTAGGGAAAAATACTACAAGGCTCTAACTCTTGAGAGCCCAAATGAAAGACAATCCACTAATAGTGAATAGCGAGTTTCTTTACAAACAAGAGTAGCTCTAAACATGACTACAATCACTAGACCTTCTAGATGATGCGTTTGACTCGAACATCTTCTATCATCTTCATTTGAGAGCCTTTTCACTTGAATGGGAGGTGCTAACCACGACCTTCAAACTTCTTGCATCACAGACTTCTCCATTGATCTCGAGAGAATGCAAGTGTATGAGCAATGAATCACTTAACAAGGAACAATTGATTTTAATGATGCATGTCAGAAACTCTCTTGCTAAGTAAGAATACTCTTTTTTTTTTTATATATATAAGCAAGAACACTATTTGCACTAATATGAGATGCACAATAATCTAAAAAAAAAGCTCTGCATGTGTGAACACATTTTTTCAGAATATATGGAGGAAAAGATTCCTACTCAATCAATGTCACTAACCTAATTGACTTCTATTAGGAAATAACATTTTTGGAAAAGATTGATAATTAGTTAGAAACAATACTAATTAACTAGCTGGAAAATATCTTTTTTAATCAATATTTAAATAACAGAAAGGTACATTCCAAAGAAGAACGTCCTAAAACCACGAAACTCAGGGATTGCAACACAGGTTGCAATCCCAGTGCATATGCAGACACATGAAATGCACTTACCTGAGATATTTCTGAGATCAGTTTTGAGGCATTTTTTTAGCTTTTTCAGTGATGAAACAACATGATACACTTCACTTGATTTATATGAGAATGCCAACATAAACATGTACAAAAAAAATTTGTACTTACACTTTCTTTCGCTGAGTTCACAATTACGTTCTTTGCCCTTCATATAAATTAGGCCTGGGCTTGGGCCGGGCCCAAAATTTGGTGAGACCGAGACCGAGCCCGAATCAATCGGTCAGGGCCGGTTCGGGCTTTTTCAAAAATGGAAACTGACATAAACCGACCCCAAATGGGTCGGGACCCCAAATGGGTCGGTTCGGTCTTCGGCCTTTTCGGGCCCAAATCCAGTTTCCCAGCTTTATGCAAAATACACACAAAATTGGGTGAGAGGCGGGGTTTGAACCCCCGACCTCCTACACGAAAGCCTTGCTCCTAACCACTGGAGCACGAGACGCTCTCAACATAATTTGTCCAAAGTTTATATTTATTTGATCCTAAGAGGGAGAAATGAAACAAAACAAAACCTAGAAGTGCAGAACCCTCTTTCACTTTCTTCTCTCTCTCTTTTCTAGCCGTATTCTTCTTCTTCTTCTTCGTTTTTTTTTTGTCCCCCTTTTTTTCTTCCTCCCCAATCCTCATTAATCCATTACGCAGTTCTCTCTTTACCATATCTTCTTCTTGTTTTTCTTTTTCCCTCTCTTTTCTTCCTCCTCAATCCCCATTATGCAATTATCTATTTACCATATCTTCTTCTTCTTCTTTGGCGACTTCGATCTACTCCGCTCCGAGCTTCAAGCTCAGGAGGCCATCAAGAAAAGAGTTTTTGCAGGTGAAGGAGTTTCTCGACTTCACTGGTTCCCAAGGTAAGATTACTCAAAGCAACAACTTTCTCTGTGTTCCCATGTCCTATGCTCAAATTTTAATAGTTTGTTTCATATAGGTTCTAGGTTCTTCTGAAATTCTGTACATTTGAGTATGGAGAAGGAGGAGGAGGAGCTGGCTAAGGAGGAGAATCTCGAGAGGCTGAGATGGAGGAGAAATCGGTTCGGGTCGGTCTTTCGGTCCCGGAAAATATCAAGCCCGACACCAACCCGATAAACTGTAATTCGGGTCGGGCTTTGCACCGAACCGACATTTTCCAACACAAAACTAAACCGAATCGGGCTTTTTTGCTCTATTCGGGTTGGGTTCTCGGGTCTATACGCCCAGCCCTAATATAAATTGAAGATCATGCACCTTAAAGCATCACATATATAGTTCATTAATGAAGCTAATAGATTGAAAAAAAATAAATATTATTTATTATTCTTTTAAATACTTATCATTTCCCAAAAAACATATTTTATCAATCACTACAAAGCCAATTAGTTAAAAACCAATGAAAATCACAAATTGTCACATCCAGAATGAGTAAAATTCATGGAGATTATCTCGCATCAGCTTCACCAGTTACCATCAAAGGCGTAGCTAGCTAGGGTCCAGGAGGGTCAAATGACCTCATTGACCTTAATTTTTTTATTTCAGATATTCTATATTTTTTGCTTCTCATGTTTGTAGAGTTTTTTTTTTATGGAAATAGGTCAGCCCTTTCATTAATATTCAGCAAGCAGTACAAAAACGAAACACCTCTATGGGGTCGACAGAAAAAATCATTCCTTAGAACCTCATGAACCATATTCTAGAAGAATAAAATCCCAGAAATCTCAAGTACACCCACCTTTTTAGTAAATTCACGTACATCCACCTTTTAGTAAATTCACGCACCATTATTCTAACAAAAACCAAGAAACCTCGAAGCTTACATTAAAAAGGTTTCAACTAAGTCACTGGTTTTTGCGACCTAAACAGAAATTAAACAATGATATGGGCCATAGAGACCCTATTCATAGAGGAACTAGAAAGTGAGAAATCACCCTCCACCCCCATTCCAAAGACAGACCAGGCCTTGAACAAGCTTAAGACCCAGCCTACCCACTGCCAGTCATGGGACAAAGCCCATCCTGTCAACCCTAGTCCAGAAAGCCCAAAGCAAGGATCCCAAAAGCAATCTGCCCAGCAAGGAGACAAGGCAACCCACTCAGATCGTAAGCGGTAGTTGACCTCCGTCACCGTAGATCTCCGATCTTCCACCCCAGAACCTCCGCCGGCATCCCTTTCAAGTACAGCGAGTAGCATCACTGCACCTCCACCTTCTACCCCATTTTCAAGGGGGTCAGATTTCAACCAGAAGCCTTCGCCGCCTCTAGACAAAGTACCACCCCCACCATCGAAGATTAGATCCTTCGCCGTCATGAACCAAAGGCAGCCCATTGCACCTGCCCTAAAATATGCACCACTACCATCGTCGGAAAGAAAAGGAGAATAAGACGAAGCCAGAAGCTCACCTAGATTCTTCATTCGGATGCACACAGCCCCGCCACCAAGCCCTACCACCTCCAATAGAAGCAATCTGGCCGCCGCGTCGGTCACTACCGCCACTATCAATCGACAGATCAAGAGCAGATCCATCATCACCAGGACCACCAAACCATATCTTATCGATCATGATTCCAATACCAATCCCACCAACATCAACAGAACATCCTCCCCTAACCGAAGATAGGGGCAGACAAAGAGATTTATCGCCGCCACCATAATAGAGAAGCAAGCAAGAAGGTTTGTCGCCGTCACTCGCCGAAGAGAGGAAACGACGATATTTCTCTCTCTCTCTCTCTCTCTCTCGAGAGAGAGAGAGAGAGAGAGAGAGAGAGACAGAGCCATTTGTTTTGACATTAGTCAATTATTGACAATGTTTGTAGAGTTGATGACCCCTCTAACTCTTCCTATTTCTTTTGTTTTTCATGATTGTTTTTATTTAGTTATTGAGTAAAACTTCTGTGTGCGATAGATTTAAGTTACACTTGTAAGAAAATTAAGATTTTTCTTCTTTTTCTTTCTTTCTTTATTGAGTATAAATTTTTCACTTAAATGTAAAAATACTAACTTAAAAGTTGAAACTATATTTTTGACCCCCTCTTATTACAAATTCTGGCTACGCCACTAGTTACTGATAAAATAATCTGGGGTTTACATCCAAAACGAATTGACAATAGATGGAGTGGCTCAAACCCTTACAAACCCACTAGCAAGATCCCATTTTTCCCATGTGAGATGCATATATTCTCAACACGCCCCTGCATGTGTGGCGAATTTTCAAGCCATACATGTGGACAACTTTAGGTGACGTAGAGCTCGTGTGGCCCTGAGGCATGCACACGTGAGATAACGCTCTGATACCATGATAAAGTAATATGAGATTCACATCCAAAACCAATTGGCAATAGATGGAGTGGCCCAAATCCTTATAAACCCACTAGTAAGGTCCCATTTTTTCTATATGAGATGTATATACTCTCAACAGTTACCACATTACAAGTATTATTATATATATGAATGAGAAAATATGGCTACATGAATGATATGGTTTAGGCCCAAAAGAACAAACAGTTGTAAATGTAAAGAGTCTTTCCTTGTATAATTAATTAATTAGCTGCAGGCCAGGTTTTCTATTTTGCAGAAAGGAAGGCCATATATTTTGTGTGCACAGTATACTAAAGAATAGTAATTAGTTGCCCCATGCATATTCCATTTCACTTCCTCACATAATATGTCTTTGACTAAAGCCCAAGCCAGATTCATTTTCCTTGGCAGATTGATATATAGAAAAAGTATCCTATATTAGCTGGTTTACTATGAACAAAATGTATCCTAAACCCTAGCTAATATATATGATACCACTAGCTTAAAGATCGAGTTAGCTAATTAAAATTGATCAGTTTCTTCCATGCAAATGATACAATCGGAGCTTCTTCTTAACCTAAACGACTTCTTCAGCGAGGTATTGGAGCGTTGGAGAAAAATTAAAGTCTAATTAATAAGCTATTAAGCTTCATAGCAAATTAAGTTAGATTTTTTTTTTTTGGCCAAAAGTTAGATTTCATTTAGGAATGCTTCTCCTTTACATGGTTTTCGATGTGGGACAAGCAACCACCATTTCTAGTCTAGAAAGCCTATTTGTGAGGGCATGTTGGCAAGGCCGGAAAGGTGGCTTCCCGGCTACGGATTTGCAACTTCCGGATACCGTAGCGTAGCTTGAACATAGGGCTACAAGATGCAAGTAGCGGTTGGATCCCATGAGGGTGTTGTTTATGCTTGGTGAGGTAGCAAACTAGCCTTGCTAGTAGAGGTATCTACAAGTCCCCGAAGTCCCCGAGTAAGAGGAGCTTCTTGGTTGGGGAGTTATAATCATGAAGTCATCAAGCATAAACAATGTCCGAGAGGCGCCTAGCCCCTACAAGTCCCCGAGCTCCGTAAGCAAGAAGGGACTCCTTTAACCTACACAATGAGACAAA
Source organism: Rosa chinensis (assembly GCF_002994745.2). Lineage (NCBI taxonomy): Eukaryota > Viridiplantae > Streptophyta > Magnoliopsida > Rosales > Rosaceae > Rosa > Rosa chinensis. The sequence goes on along the minus strand of NC_037094.1, from coordinate 57,534,332 downwards.
AACGCGCATATGTAGAATGCTTGTTGTATTGGTTACCATTCGTATTAATGGAATGTGAAAAGAATTCGTTTTGTTGTAGAAGAACTCAATATTCCATTAATGTGTATGAACATGTAAAATATTGGTAGTTGTATATGTGGATCTTATGACCATATAACACGCACAATAGATAGTGGCAAATGTAATGGGTGTCCATATAAATTTGTGGGAGTAGTCCCGGTGACATCGTATGAAGCGTTTTGTGAACTTGGGGCTTAAGTAAAGCATGTTGGATATGATCGAGCAAGTTGGGTTGTTCGAGCAAGTTGGGTGTAGTTGAGTATGTAGGCGTTGTGCTAGCATGCGAGGCGTGGCCCAAGCGCAAGTCGTGGCCATACTCGATACCCAAGCGAGTCGTAACCCGAACAAGTCGTTTATCCGAGCATGTTTAATTAAGTCGTAAGTGTCACAAGCTTCTAGATGCATGTCACAAGTAATTGAATTTAAGCATGTATGTATGTAGCATGTACTTGTAGTAAATTTGCTAATTAATAACATTTTGTAGGCATGCTTAAGGGTCATGGAGACATGTATAGTCATGGCAAAGGCTCTATTTGCAAGAGCGTAAGAGATAAGATATAGTGACTTATCTTGTGTCGATTTGGAGGCTAGCGGAGTTATCCGAGCATGACGCTCCATTGCTTGTGGTGGATAAACTACTCCGATAATGTCCGTCAACTCGTAGTTGCGGTCGAATGCTTGATAGAAATAGTTGAATTTCCTTAAGCCAAAATAGATGATTAATATGTGGATTTGTAAAGTCAATATAGATAATTTGCATATGTACTTTGATAAAATTGTAAGCAAAGTGTATACACAAATTCATAATTGATGACAAATAACATGCATATATATCTATTTTGAATGTCGAATTTGCAGGGAGCATGCGAACTCTGACTATGTGCGATGACAATTGAGACATGCATGGTGGTGATGGCAGCATTTATATGTAAATGTATAAGGCCGAAGCGACAAAAATTATTTTGACATACGCATGCAATAGGCTATACATATGTGTATATAAGTTGGTGCCCACAAATGATATGGTCAGAAGCATGAGATTTCAGTGGCACCTGGGCGGTGGGGGCACACATATATAATGAAGTTGACTAGATATTTGAGATTATAGAATTGATGAAGGTATATATGTGAAGTAGAGATGGCTATATACACTGCCTGTCAGCAAGTAATTAAACATATATGTGTAAGCAAGTAACTAAACAAATAATGTGGCTAGCGGACATGCACCAAACACATGTGTAGGCCATGTACGTAGCTATGCATGCCAAGGTGAGCTGCATGCTTGTAGGGGTGGGCACGTGTGTTAGGTGCTCAAAGTATACTATAGAACGTGGTGACTTTATGCATATAAACCAATAAGAAACTAGTCAGAGCCAAGGGGAGCTTATCTTTGGACTGGATATTTGCGTAGGTAATTGAGGGCCGATCAATCAATTGCGAAGACCTCAAAGTTCATTTTGATCAACTGGAACTGCAGTGGTCGCAGAAGAGTGGGCGGTGAGTGAAGTGAACATCAGTGAGGTGATCGACGTTGAAGCACAATGAGTTGGGCGTTGTGCTTCGAGTGTGCTTGTGGCGATCATGATGTTGAGTTGCTGGGCAGTGATCGGGGATGCGTCGTGATGCCAGGTGCTTGTTAAGCTGAGCTTTGCTGGTCAGCGGAGTTTTCGTCAGCGGTATTTTTGCAGCGGTGAGGCTAGTGGTTTGGCGGAGCGGGACTTTGCTGAGGTGCTACTCAGCGGAGCTTTGGCCATTGGTGGCGGCTAGAGGAGGATTACTAGCGGTGGTGCCCAGCGGTGAAGGTCAGCGGTGCCGCTGATGGATGTTTAGCGGAGCTTTGTTTCCGGCTGACGAAGCCTAGCGGAGAAGTTTCTCGCTGATGAAGCTTAGCGGAGGAGGCTATGCACAGTGGGTCAAGATGGTCAGCGGAGGAGAGTTCAGCGGTGGAGCAGCTCGGCGGAGCGGGGCTCGTTGATGGAGCCTGTCCTCTAAGCTTTGGTCAGCGGTGCTCTGTCCATGGCCGGCAGAGGCAGGCTAGCGAAGACAGTCTGGCAGAGCGGAGACAGTCCGGCGGAGCGGAATTTGGTGCTCGGTGGAGTTGGCTAGGGGGTTTGGATGGCCGAACTTGTGGTGGAGCTCAGCGGAGCTGGGTTTTGTCAGCTGTGGTCTTGGTTGGCGGAAGTTGCGGCCAGCGGTAGTGGAGCTCGGATGGAGGTCGCCTCGCCAAGTGAAGTTTGAGCTGGCGGTGGGTTGCTGCTGGGTTATGCAGGCGGAGGCTTTGCACTGGTGGGCGGGCCTGGCGGTGTCCACAGACAGATGCCAGCAACTTATGCCAGAGGTTGCTGCGAGTTGGCGGATTGGAGCGGAGGAGAGACACGCGCAGCAGTGCAGCGAGTTGGGCGGAGGAGAGCCTAGCAGCGTAGACTGGCGGAGCGGAGAGCAGCGAAGAAGCAGGGTGTCTAGATGAAATCGCTGGGTGTCCAGAGAGGTTTTGCCGCCAAGTTTTTTTTTTTTTTTTTTGAATAGTTCAGCGGTGACTGGCTTTGTATCCGGAGGATCATGATCAACAGTGTGATATCAGCGGTGATGCCCAGAGGAGAAGCTCGGCGGAGGTTGCCCGGAGGAGATAACTCGGGACCGTAGAGGCAGGCTAGTGGAGGTAGTCCGGCGGAGTGGTGGCTAGTGGAGCCTTGCTCGGCGGAGCGGAGCTCGGTGCCACCCAGCTGTGAAGCCAGCGGAGGCTATCCGGCAGTGAAGCTCAGTGGATCATGTGCTCGCTGATGGACTCGTTCAGTCGAGAGTTTGAGTTCGGCGGAGTCTGCAGCTCAGCGGAAGAAGCTGCCCGCTGGTGGAGCTCTGGCGGAACTTTGTTGTCGGCATTTTGAATGCTAGCTGTAGGGGTCGCTGGCGGAAGACAACCGCTGGGTATTGCTAGCAGTCCACGTCGCCGCTGGACTCCCTGGTGCGTCCAAAGGATTTGGCAGAACTGTTCAGCGGTGATGCTGGTTGTCGTGATGGAGCTGAGCGGCAGAACTTGCCGCTGATGAAGTTGATCGGAAGAGAGCCGGGGAGCCGGCGGTGATGATAGTCAGCGGAGGTGCTGGGTTACCGCTGGGCTGGCAGGCGGAGCCGCTGGTACTGAAGATGATCGAAGAATGATCATGGGTGGCCAGAAGAAATCTCTGGGTGTCCAGAGAGAATTGGCACCAGATTTTTTTTTTGAATAGTTCAGCATTGATTTTTTTTCATTTCCAGCGTTGACCAAGTGTGACCAACACTTTGTCAGCGTTGACCAGCCCATGCGTTGGTGTTTTGATCAGTTTCAGCCAGTTTTGACCATCCCCTGGGCGTTGACCACTGTTGACTAGCCTTTTAAGGTGCAAATTTCTGGTTTTACCGCTGAGGTATTATTGATCATGCTTTGGCAAAAGTTGCCGCCAAGAAACATAAATTCAAACATGAACTCACTGGGAACCAATGAAGACTCAAGAATGACCAAAGAGAAACGGGTGACCAATGAATTTGAAATGGCTCAAAGAAGGAGGGAAGAATTTCTTTGAGTTCCGCTAAGCAGACTTAGCTCATGGTAGGTGACGAAGCCAATGTGTCGACTTCCCACAGACGGCGCCAATGTTAACATTAGTGATCCGTGGGATCTCTAGTTAGAATAAAGAATGAGAGAGAGAGAGAGAGAGAGAGATTGACACAAGATGTATAGTGGTTCGCTTCCCACCTTAGCGGGAAACTACGTCCACTTGAATGTTTAACTAGTGTGTTCAGCCTTGCGGCCCAAGGGGATTACAAAAGATGGAATGGGATCGTGTTTAAGTGGGAGGAGGCATTCCTTTTATAGGTGAAGGAATGCTTCTCCTTTACATGGTTTTCGATGTGGGACAAGCAACCACCATTTCTAGTCTAGAAAGCCTATTTATGAGGGCATGTTGGCAAGGCCGGAAAGGTGGCTTCCCGGCGATGGATTTGCGACTTCCGGATACCGTAGCGTAGCTTGAACATAGGGCTACAGGATCAAGTAGCGGTTGGATCCCATGAGGGTGTTGTTTATGCTTGGTGAGGTAGCAAACTAGCCTTGCTAGTAGAGGTATCTACATATATGAACAGAAAGCCAAATCATAAAGCCAACATTAGCAAGTAGCTATCAGTTTTGATCAATCACCATGCTGAATCGTTTCATTTCTTATAGGCCGTGTTTGTTTGCCCGATTCAGTGGCCTAATAAGGATTAAAAATTTCCTGTCTAGTTGTTTCACCTGTTTGGCAATCTGGATTTCTATATATAGATTAGAAATTTCAATTCCTATAAGAGTAGGATATCTAATTTTGTTGAATAGGTGGGATAAGATGACAGGACCCGCCCCGGATTTCACCTTGAAATCCGAAGTGGCCCTGCGGGGCCCACCTTAGAAGAAATTCTACCAAAAATTTGGCGGAACTTCCCCTAAAATGGGCTACCCAAAACCTGTAGAAAGCATTTACACTTCTAAATCAAATCATCCTTATACTTCTAGAGCCACCCTGCTCCCCAACTCAACATCAATCTCCAATTCACAAAACACAAACCTCAACTTGAAAAACATAAATCCCATAGGTAATCAGAGCAATTCTAATAAAAAGGTAAATAAGGACAACCTAACTCAAAGGCAAACGCGGAAGCCATGCTGTTGACTATGCCTCAACTCCGTGTACGCCCGACCTCACTAATTTCCTGCAAACTGGGCATTTGAAACCAAAGGGCCCAGAGGAAAGTATTGAAAACACGTTAGTGTGAGTGGACAAAAATAAGCAATTTTAAACAAAAGAGATTTTATACTTTCCCACATTTAATTTATAAAAAAAAATCTCCCGATGCATGCACTGATTTAGGAAAACGAAACAAAAGGAGTTCCGCTCAAGAAAACCGACTAGCCCCGCTAGTCCCAAACAACTGAAAGGAAGGATGGAAACTCCGATACTCAACAGAATAAGACCAGCCCCGCTGGTTAAACGGAAATCAGACTAGGCCCCGCTAGTCAAGTAATGATAGGATATGGGGAAAAAATATCACCATACGGGTAATGGAGCCTCCCAGGCTCTACCTACCCTCGACTGCCACTCACACATAGATTGTGCGAGGAGGAGAACTAATAACCTCGACTTCCACTCACACATAGATTGTGTGAGGAGGAGAACATTACCTCGACTGCCACCCACGTGAGGAGGAGAATACGTCACCTCTACTGCCACTCACCAACACAAAGTAAGTGAGGAGGAGAATAAGCTACCTCAACTGCCACTCACCAACACAAAGTTGGTGAGGAGGAGACCTAATCACATGACCTGCGTATGGTGAGGAGAAACCATTGAAAACCAGTAAATCCGTAAATCCATAAGGCTTCTCCAAAATCTCTCAAGATAAAATCAATGTATTCAACGACGTGACCCCGCACGCCAAAATAGTCTCGAAATCATAAACAAATGGGCGAGAATTAATAAATCATTATAATTTCTTTAGGAAATCTCATTTCCGATAATATTCCAGAAAATCTCGAAATCATCATTAAGGCATTCCCAATGCCAAAACCCAAAAGTCGATAAATATATATAAGAAGTAAAACGATAACTCAACGGCGTGTCCCACACGCCAAAATTTTTCTCGAGTCAATAATGATTCAGCAAGGAAGTTCAATAAGGAACTAATATTCCATCGAAATCCCATTTCAACAATCTTTTCAAAAATCTCATTAATAAAATAAATACGAGAGAAATAAACATTTCAATGACGTGACCCCGCACGCCATAAAATCTTCAAATAATCATATAACCAAATCCATTTCCGAAAATAACCATATGCTCGAAAAAGTAAATTGATAACTAATTAGAGCATATTCAAATAAACAAATGCATGCATCATTTGCTTAAAAACAAAAGTCCACTCACAGTACTATTCCGGTGATCACGCATATGAGTTCCTTCGTCGAGCAATCGCTCGGTACGTCACCCTATACATAATATATTCCGTGAATAATTATTCCACAAATTAATACAATTCCTCAAATCCATTCCTTATAATAACATCTCCACTTCTCCTCGGATGCAACCCAAAAGATACTGCTAATACCAATTCGTTAATTTAAAGGTTCCAAGGCAGAACCGAGAGATATCCGACGGCCGGATTCTCGTAATTCGATAATCGAAACCCTAAACTGCAAAAATTCATAATTAATTCCAAGCTTCTCCAAAATTCACCAAATTTCATATACAAGCTCTACAATATTTATAGGATTTAATGAGCTAAACACTGGAATTAAAACACAGCCCAACACGCCTCCACGCGCCGCCAACAGTGGCAGCGCGTGGGCCCCACGCGCCGGCGGCCACTACCTCCAATGGCCACCATATTTTGACAGCAGCACCTACTCAACACACTGATCGATTTTCGCAACCACAACACAACCCAATTTTACCTTTAAACAGTCAAAACCGGCCGGTGAAATTTTTTCCAGAAAATCCCAAGAACCCTAGGATTTGAAATCTTCGATTCGACCTCCACACTGAAAATCTTCACTCGAGGATAGGGGCGAAATGATCCTTGGCAAAAACCGATCCTTCGACGCCAGTTTGGTAGCCGGAGATGGCCGGAATCGCCGGAAATCGACGAAAATCTCAAACTGCTACAGTAAATTTCTCGACCTTGGTTCGCCGTTTTCCGGCCAAAACTCGACGATTCATCACCGCAGGCGCGTCCAGGAGGAGGAGACGAGTCTACTGACACCAAGCTTGCACCACCAGGTGACCGGAAAAGAAGAGAAGGCCGGAGCTGCAGATCGCCGAAGGAGAGAGGAAAACGCGGGGAGGAGGAGAGAGAGAGAGGAAAAGAAAGTTACCGGCCCCCAACAGTAAAAATTCAAATTTATACTTTCTACTAATGAACAGTAACTTTACTATTTCGCTTGTAACTTTCACATACGAACTCCAATTTTTACGTACCACATATGCACGCGCTCGGTTTAATGTTCTCTACAATTTTCATGAAGAACATTTTCTCAAATTTTGACCCGAACAAAAAGTCAACTTTTAGGGCCACTAAAAGTATCGAAACAAAGTAAAAAGTGAAAGTAATTGTCGTTTACCGTCCAAATGACTAGTAAACTGGTAAATTGAGGTACGGGACGTTACATTCTCCCCTCCTTATAAAAATTTCACCCTCGAAATTTCTTGCCGGTTAGAAAAGAAAAGAGACACCAATTGATTCAAAATACCACAATCTCAAAACTCATCAAACTCTTCCTTAGATTAAGCTTTTCTTTTCGTAACCTCAAATCAACAACCAACAGAAACTTTTATGATCCCCACTACAAAAGCAATGAAAATATGCCTATAATCCAAAATTATCAACGTCCACAGTCGAATCACTTGTCTTATTGAACCATGTAGCACCATAAACTCGCAAGTACATGAATTCCAGTGTAAAAGAAAATTCATTTCAATGGTTAGCTCAGATAACACATGGTAATGGCGTCACAAATCACCCTATTAAAAATCATAGCATCCAAAACTTCCTCATACAGGTCGCTTAGTGAAAAACCAACCCATTCACCATTGATATTGTGATAACCACAAGATGGTCATTGCTAGTCAACAATTCCAAAACAAATGACTTCCTTAATTGTTTGTGCTTAAATTCCTAATCGAAGGTCGTTCACTTAAAGGTCCCATAGTTGTCAATGCATAAAGGTTAACCTCGAACGAACCCATAAGTTCTTAATCAAGTAAGTTATGGGACCACCACACTTCCGCTGCGCTACTCTGACACCTGACTAAATCATTGGTCAAGCCATGAGATGACGTTCTGAGTCGACTAGGAAAACTCATTTGATAGTTGCCCTGCTGGCCATACTTACAGTGTCTCATACTGGCAACTAGCGTTGTCCCTCACAAACTTCCTATAATTGTAATGTAGTGGAAAACTCTTCCAAATTAAATATGTTTCAAGGAATCTATTAACTATCAGCGTTTCCAATCCAAACTGTTAAAATTCCTCACATGAAAGTGTTTATTTAATGGCACGCAATGAGTACCATGTCGTTCGAAACCCGGTGCAAAGCAATAACCGTCACTACTCAATCTACTCCAACCCAAAGATTCAAATTCAGAAGGGGATGCATCACACTAAAGCTGTTCTTAGCTGAGGCTACACTTCTTTAATAGTCATATATCTGAAATCTGATTGGATCCATGTCGTTCTCGTTGATCTCTATTGCCCCCAAATATTATCTTAGTTCATAAACCCCAGTAATTCGCACTACCGAGAGCATCACAATCTGAATTACTAGATGTTAGACTCGAATTTTTTTTATCAAACCTAAATAAAATAGCTTCCTTAGTCAGTTAGTAAAACTCTCTCTTGTAACTACTACACCAGCCCCAAATAGAAACATCTCTAACCAACTGTCTGACAAAACCTTATGACAATTTCATTACAGATGCGACATTGCGGAAATTTCCCAAACCCTGTATGTACCAAATCCTTTACTGGACTACAATGTATCCAACAACACTTATAAATGTTCCAAACCCGATCCAAGAGTTGACCAACTATAAAAGAAATTCAATTCTTGAAATGAACGATTCCCAAACTGAAACCCTACCAGACATTATGATTTGATCGATTTCATAGCAACCCCGCCGAACTCAACATACCAAAAGAAAGGTTTACCTCCATTCGTGACTGAAAAACCCCATGTGCAAAGCAACCGGTAAATGGTTCGATAGATAAGCAAAAGTGCATCATATTACGTGAGCGTAAAGCATCACAAATACTGCAAAGAAGAAAATCGACTTGCGAATTAAGGAAAAAAAATATTAAAGCAATAACAAAATCCACAAGCAGGAAAGAAATTCTTTCATAGTCCCCAAAGGAACTCATCGAGAACACCATCATTGAATGCTGGCAGAATTCCAAAACTTATTGACTAGCATCGCCCCGCAAGGAAACTATCATCAAACCTTCTTTGTTACTCAAAGCTTCAAAACTTTGATCATAACCACACCACATGGTAATTCCACTTGCATTACTACGGACACTCCGTAGGGTTAATACGACCAATTCTTGATCCCAAGTTCAATGATTTCACCCAAACGGATATCCAACGACACCAAAAGTACCTTCATACACGATAAGAATGATCAAAACCGTCAAAGACGATTCGAATGTCCTTGATTTCTGAAACCTTTCGAAACCTCAATTCTCACTTTTGTGCTTTTAATCGATTGCAAATTCCTAAATTTTGCTGCACCAGTCATCCTCCCCTGACAACGTCACCCATCATATGATGAACACCCGTCCACATTATGTATCACTCTCAGCGATACCAAGATCCGAAGGTGGTCCCACCACCTAACGATCCAATTTCAAGCTCAACACGTAAGAAGTTTTACTCAAAATAAAACTTAGAACTCTGGTCAAACGATGACCTTAAATACTTCCTGAGGTAACTGGGAAAATCCATGTCCTTAGAGTTACTCTACTTACTACTCTTATAAAATCTCAACCATTCAATCTAACAATCACTCCAACAAGAACTTACTACATTTCAATCCCTATGACTCCACATTCAGAATTCTAATCAAACTCCGTATCATATAGTAATTCGCTTGAACCACTATGGATACCCAACAGTATCACTACCATCAATCCCCGAAGTTGCGATAAACCATTTCACCGAAAATCAATAACCAAAAACACACAATCTCGGACAATCTCCTTCACTTGGACAAAACTATGTCCACAAGTTATGATCAGGTCAACAGACCAAGGTGTCCAAATAAAGGAAAATTCCAATCCGGTTTTCTTTGTGAATTGCAAACTATCATCCCAAAATGACTCTCACAACACCAACCACGTCTACATGACACATCCTCCGTAACTCGGTAAGGTTAGAACCACTATTACTATTAGTCTCACATCAAACCACAATTCTGATTCCAAGTATCCAGAGACAGCCCAAAGCTATATCGCTCGTCTCAAATACTCGAACATGAAATCAAACTCTGTTCTCGCACCTTAAACCCAGCTCCAACAAACTTACTGGCATCGAGGAAGAAATAACCACAACATTTCCTCGAATCACATCATAGCACAATTCGATATTGTAGAGTAGTCTTATTCTACCATCAGTAGGGAAATGTACAAAATATGCGAATAATCCGCCACGCAACGAGAACTCTAGGAGGTCGGCGTACAAGAGGCATAGCACCTAAAGGAACCTCATCTAAACATGCACCTTACACACTTAATGAATACATCAGCACCGAAGAGCAAATGATGGGGAACCGCTGCAGTCGGGCCATCACTCGGGAGGTACTGTGTAACATCAAGCGGGTAAGGTAACAGGATAGAAACAAGTCTACAGAATCTAACAACCTAATGCTCTGATACCAACTGACAGGACCCGCCCCGGATTTCACCTTGAAATCGGAAGTGGCCCTGCGGGGCCCACCGTAGAAGAAATTCTACCAAAAATTTGGCAGAACTTCCCCTAAAATGGGCTACCCAAAACCTGTAGAAAGCATTTACACTTCTAAATCAAATCATCCTTATACTTCTGGAGCCACCCTGCTCCCCAACTCAACATCAATCTCCAATTCACAAAACACAAACCTCAACTTGAAAAACATAAATCCCATAGGTAATCAGAGCAATTCTAATAAAAAGGTAAATAAGGACAACCTAACTCAAAGGCAAACGCGGAAGCCATGCTGTTGACTAAAATCTCGAGGATAGGGGCGAAATGATCCTTGGAAAAATCCGATCCTTCGACGCCAGTTTGGTGGCCGGAGATGGCCGGAATCGCCGGAAATCGATAAAAATTTCAAACTGCTACAGTAAACTTCTCGGCCTTGGTTCGCCGTTTTCCGGCCAAAACTCGACGATTCATCACCGCAGGCGCGTCCAGGAGGAGGAGACGAGTCTACTGACACCAAGCTTGCACCACCAGGTGGCCGGAAAAGAAGAGAAGGCCGGAGCTGCAGATCGCCGAAGGAGAGAGGAAAACGCGGGGAGGAGGAGAGAGAGGAAAAGAAAGTTACCGGCCCCCAATAGTAAAAATTCAAATTTATACTTTCTACCAATGAACAGTAACTTTACTATTTCGCTTGTAACTTTCACATACGAACTCCGATTTTTACGTACCACATATGCACGCGCTCGGTTTAACGTTCTCTACAACTTTCATGAAGAACATTTTCTCAAATTTTGACCCAAACAAAAAGTCAACTTTTAGGGCCACTAAAAGTATCGAAACAAAGTGAAAAGTGAAAGTAATTGTCGTTTACCGTCCAAATGACTAGTAAACTGGTAAATTGAGGTACGGGACGTTACATAAGAAGTGGATATAAAATTTGACAGACACCGACCTTATCACGAAACATATACACGCCAACAACAACTACTAGCCTTCATCTTCATCACATCTTTGCCGACCAATTCCAGTTAATTCCGGCCATATCATCGACCAATTCCAGTTAATTCCAGCCATATCCGGCAAAACCCAGACATCTGCAGCCAAGTCCGGCGACGTCTTCCTCTTCTTGCATCTCAACTATTGGTTCCTAAAACATCATCACATCCCATCCTCATAGGGAACCTCAGAATGATTGGTCGATTGTGAATTTGATCTCTGCAATTTTTGTTTCCAGCAAGAACTCTTCAGTTAACAATCGGCAATCTCCGGGCAATTTTTTGCTATCTCTGACCTCTATTATAGCTGATTATGGTTGTGTTCTTCTTCTCCGGCTATCTTTGGTTGCTGATGCGAAGCTTAAGCTCATGCTTCATTAACGAGTAGATGCAATCTCCTTTCTTTCGTCTCTGTTTTTTTTTTTTTTTTTTCTTCTTCTAAAATGAATAGAGTTCCAGTTCCAATCAAATTCAAAATCTAGTGTAACAAACGAAGTATAAGGTTAAGGATTTCTTCTCCAATCTAATCTGTTTATATATCCTAATCCATTCCTATCTTATTTTCCAAACGTGGCCATAAGTCATTACTATTGGTATTCATTACTAACATACATATTATACATTATATATATGCTTCTCGGTGATTAATTTGGATATATAGGAGATGAGATACTTATAAATTTAAGAGTTTAATAACGAATGTACTTTTTTTATTGATATATAAAAGTTGATGTTCTTTCCTGGAATAACATTTGTTTCTCTTTATTCGGATTGCATTGTTTAAATTTGATGTCATTTGTTTTGTTCTTCATGAAGGATTTGGCTGTTGTAGGGGTGGGCTCACAAAACAGAAAACTAAAAAAAAACTGCACCGAAAACCGAACCGAAGTAGAACAAAAGAGAACTGAAAAAAAAAACCGAACCGAACTGATTATGTTCGGTTCGGTTTTCGATTTCGGCTCGGTAAAAACCGAACCAAACCTAAAACTTTAGATTTTTTTTTTTTACCATTTTATATGTTGATGGACACACGCATAATTTATTGTAATAATCGCATCCAACGGTCGGTTTTTCCATTTTTTTTTTTGAATTTATAGAGGTTTCTCTTTGGAGTGTTTGATATATAAATATAAGTTTATAACAGTAACTAAGTTTGACCTAGTTGATTGAATTCGAAACGAGAACCAAATTGGTTGGATTTTTTACAATTAACCGCCATAAAACATTACAATCTCTTCATCGAGTGGTTGGTTTCTCCAAATTCATTTTCCACTTCATGGTTGCTTTAGAATGAACCTCAACAATTTAAATACAACATAATAGTCATACAACTTTAGGAGGCAAATTGGTATAGGCCAATGTATTGGTAATTAAAATTGAAATTTTTATCTTATGTCAGCGCACATCCATCGATGAAATATTTACAAACGTGATGTAAAAAAATATATATTATCTTTCGCGGTCGTCACAGCATTGGTCAACCAAGAAAACATACAAGTGACTACGGTTGATCAATCCGATCGAGTTGGAAACTATTGTGAAATTGGCTAAATTTTTAACTACACGCATAATTTATTGTAATAATCGCATCTAACAGTCGTTTTTTTTTATCTTCTTTGAATTTATAAAGGTTTCTCTTTGGAGTGTATGATATATAAATATAGGTTTATAAGAGTAACTAAGTTTGACTTAGTTGATAGAATTTGAAAGGAGAACCAAAGCCAACCATTTCATATAATGAAGCTTTGAAGTTTGATTATGAACTATGGAGTCTAAATTATTGTCTATTGAAGTATAAAGCATGCATTAGTGAACTTGTAAACTCAGTTGAATGGATTATTATTATAGGTTTGAAGAGACAAAAAAACTGCCTTAGTTACAATACCAAAGGGGTAGAAGTAGAAGTAGCAAAATCTGTATTATTATCTTGCCAAAAAAAAAATATGTTTTACTGAAAAAAAATAAAAATAAACCGAAAAAAAGGGAAGGAAACCGAACCTAACCGATCTGTTTGGTTTTCGATTCCAACTTCTGAAAAATGCGAAACTGAACCGAACCCACGCCTACGTTGTTGTGCGTCATTACTAGATTAAAGCATATACATATATTAGTGCCACCAAAAGAATGAATAGCCAGTAATTGTGCTAACTTTTAGTTTTAATCGTCAAATCTATCTCGGTATTGTTCGACCATACGCCTTTTCCTTGATGATTAATGTGTAGTTTTTTTTTTTTTTTTTTTTTTATCATTTAGATTCTCAAAGAGAGGCAGGATGTGCATTTACATGATCCTCCATCACCTCCCTGTGCTCATTGTAACAGTAGATCGAGAATCTTTTTAAATGAACAAAACGAGAAGGATATGATCGAGACATTTCCAAACAGTATCTAGGACAACGCCACAATACTTCTATGCATATGCATTAATCTGCTATATCTGAACGTACAGCAACAGATACACTCGTTCATCAATGTGAAAAAACCATCACAAATAGTAGAGAAGGACTCTCTCAATATTAGAGATTCCTACGAATCGTGCGATGTCCTGTTCAAGTGACGTGACAAACCAAACAAGTGAGTTATGTATTATATTGAATGATGTGGTCCTGTAGAGCACTTATATATGGGAGCCGAGACCAACCATAACACTAGGTCGAATTTCTAGTCGATATGTATGAGGTTACGGAAGAAATTTCAATTCAAAACAAATTTACAGTAAGTAAGACGTTCTAGATCATCTAATAAATTGTTATGAAATACTTAAAAAAGTTTACCATGAGATTTTATGTTCTGAACATTTAATCATGTCCGGACAGATCGATCGAGATCCAGAAACATTGAACTCAACCAATTTGACTTGCAGAAAAACAGATCGAGATAGATTGTATTGATATATTTTCACAGAAGGTAGTAAAGACTGGATTACAATGCTTATAAAATATTCTCTTATGCTTGAGAATTGGCTAATTACTTAACCATCTGTAACCTTCATTAGTCATTTAACAAACTCCAACCACTCAATTGGGCTGTTGCCACGTATGCAATCTGCTAGCACTGCTAATAAACTCTAATTACGCTGAGGAGGTTGATCTAGCTGCAGTCACATGATTCGTTTACTATAGGCTTAACATAAATACCATGATAATCAACTTTGCATCAGGTTCATAACTTATCGCAACAATCATTAATATGAGGTGATAAGAGGTGCAAATTCCTTTCTAACAATCTGTCCCGAGATCTCTCTCGACAAGGCGGAGCCAAAAATTTATGCAGATTAGAAAGCCTAATCTTCGGTTCTCTATTAGAGCATAGAGTACGTAACTCCATATTAGGATGTGCAAAGTGTGCGTTTTCTATTCAAGGGCCTCCGCCATTGCCGCCCCCCTCCCCCCAACACACACACACACACACGGATAGGAGAAGCACACTAAGGTCATCTCCAGTAGGAGAAGATACATTGGGGGTAAGAGTGTAACACTATATTGTCCATAATTGATAGCATATTGTCTACCGTTGGATTGCAATGATTGCGTAACATGAGCCGTTGATTTTTTTTCACATCAATGCATCCATGCATGCATCAGTCCATTCCCTTTAAATTTGTTAGATTTGTTTGTAAGTCTCGCCAAAACCTAAGAGTCACCTTTGGAGCTATTTTCAGCCATCCCCACATCTATTTGGACCCGAATCCATCTTTAGCCCAATAGCATTTTGCTTGCTGGAGTCCATAATTTTCAGAAAAGAGCTAGAGAGCCCAGTTTGGCCCTCATATTGGATATGACCTAATGATGCAGCCCGTGATGAGAATTAACTCACAACCTCAAACTCCAACTTCCAATTATGTCACAAGAACAAAACCAATATGATGAATAAAGAAAACGAGATAAAATCTAAACCTTGTGATTCTCAAGGTGAGAATAGCCAAAGATTTAGAGTGCCTATAACTCATTGATTCCTATGGAATGCCGAATTGATAGAGTTAGTTGAGAGAAAGTTCTCAATTTTATTTATATTCAGAAAAAATTGACTACTACAAACAAATAAGGGGTTTAAATAGTTTGCAAACTCTAAACCAACTAGTAATTGATACAATCCAAACTCTAAACCAACTAGTAACTGATACAAACCAACTAGGAAAAGGAAAATAAATAAAGAAAATAATATAGAAAACATAGCTCTATTAGGCTACTGCGACCAACAACTATCATGTTGCATCACCTAAAACCATCTCTAGTAAGAGAGGCTAAAGGGCTAATTCCTATTATTTGGCCACAACTTCATCGCCAACAAGTGCCCAAAAGAGGGTTGAATGGCTAATTTGAGGGTCAAAGGGTCATGGGGAGGGCCAAGTTTAGCCCTAAGGATAGCCCAGGTCTCTAATGATAATGTGACCAACACATGGTGGAGGGAAAGCAAAGAATGCCACATGCACAAGTTGAAGGCCAAGGATTTGTGCTAATCACACAAGTAGTGCCATGTGAATAATTATAGAGATAATTAAAGTTCAGTAATTATGACTGGTATTGTTATTAATCATTGTGACTTGATGCATAAACTCTCGTAAGTGCACGAATCATGTCAAGTAAGGGAAGTTTTTTTTACCTTAGTTATCATACATCGGGGATTATGTGTTGGACCTAACTAAGGTAATTGGCACTAGAATAACTTAAAAGCAAACAATGAAAAATAAAAATAAAATAAAGTAAAATAATATTCACAAGGCACCAAGCCTCGACAATGCTCGGCTTAGCTCACACTAAGCCTAATCAAAGCCACTAACTTGTAGCCCAAATGAGTTATGCACAATGGAAGGTAGAATTTTGTTTGAGAGTTTTGAATTGAGAATTAACTACTATTAAAAGCAAACAACTAATTATCAAGCAAGAAATTAAATTCGGATTTCAAATTAATGGAAACATGGGAGTGTCGGGTGATTCACACTAACTATCTCGTAAAAATCGATGCCAATTTCACAAATGCATGCATTTCCTATATGTGTCGAGTCCCGTATCTAGTACCGGTTAAGGCTACTAAACCAATTATCATTTCGGTGTATTGACTATGCCGGTTAAGGCCATAATCAACTCTCTAATTTGGGCATTATGCCGGTTAAGGCCTCAATATCTAAAATTAGAGGCCTAGAGAGCAAGATAATAGAGACTCAAGCAAGCTTAGCTACAATTAAGCTAGCTAATGGTCACCACACTTAAATCCTAGATGCAACAAGACCAATAAGTTGTCAATTTATCAATCTACTCATCACAATTACCCACAACATAATTTTAAAGGGTGACAAAGCTAGCCTAGAAATATGCTTCTAAGGACCAATAAATTCGGATTTAAAGCATACACAATGAAAATTGCATTTATTAAAAGTAATGCACCAATATTTATACAAGATGAGTTAGGGTTTCACAACCCTAGCTCTCAAAATTGAACTACTCACAACCCATTATCAAATACATCACCAAAAACATAGAAAAATTATGAAAGAGATAATAAGGAAGAGAGATGAGAGTTAGCTTGGTCACTTGTAGCTATGGGCTAGCCTGAACCAATATTTCTTCACTAAACTACCCAAAAATGGATGTGTGCTCTTGATGATGATTTCCTTGAATCCTTGAGTGTCCAATCCCAAAATATTGAAATTAAAAATGAAGAAGGAAAGAGGAGAGAGTGTAAGGTGATGGGTGAGAGAAAATGGGAAGGAATGATAAATGGAGGTGGGTGCGGCTCCTCTTGAAGAGAGGAAGAGGAATATTATAGGTGTGCATTAGGTATACATATGGCTAGGCTGTGTGGTTGCGACAGAGAATATGGAATAGATGAGGCCACGTGGCATCACGTGATTGGCCTAAAGATGAAGGAAGAAAATGGTCTGAAATGGTCAGTAAACTTAAATAAGCAATGAGTCAATTGCTTAATTAATTGATCACCACGTGCAGATTCCATTCTTCATTTTATTTAATTTTTTCTTTTCTTTTCTATGTCTTCATTCTCTCTTATCCTTTTCTAACTCCTTGTAATTTCAAGCACTTGCTATTTCTTCGTTGTTTTTTACCATAGTTGACCACATCGATAATTTTGTCTCTTTGCCATAATTTCTAAATTGCTCCGATTCAAGCTATTTTTCTCTCGATTTTTGCACTCCACTTATTTCCTACAAAAAAAATAAAAATTGATTAATTACATAATAATTGACTCAACGGTTAACTTATTTATAGTGTTTTAGATACAATAGAAATGCATGTAATCACATTGTAATTTTTTAGTTTTGAAAAAGTGTTAGCTAAAAAAATTACGTTTTATATTTTTAACTTATAATTTTATAACAAAATCTATATACTTCTTTTGAAAAATTATTTTGGTCCCAAAATTAATTGTACTTTTTTTTTTTTTGATTAAATTCAGTTTACCCCCCTGATGTTTAGGGGTAACTTCATGTTAGTCCCTATAGTCTCAATTTAATCAGAAACACTCCTGAGCTTTCTGATTGCAGTCAACCGTGACCAATTTCACTTGCTCCGTCTAAATTAGACGTTAACTCTGATAATGGGCCTACTATAAGGGCTAAAATTGTCATTTCCTCTATCTTCTCTAAAATCCTCTTTTTGAACCCTCTCATCTTCCTCTTATCCTCTTCCCCTTCTCTCTCTCAGCTCCGGTGGGCAGCTCAAGGAACCCAACAAGCCCTCTACGACTCGTCATCCCTCTCCACTCCACTCCCCTCCTCTCCTCTCCAAACCCGATGACCGACCCCCACCTCCATCCCCCTACTACGACCAACCTGACTCCAAATTGGGATGAGTGATGAGACAATTGACGATGGCAGAACGTAATCACGCGCAAGTAGTCGTCAGCATCAGAGATTTATGGTGGCGCCGTCACGAAGGAGAAGTCTCCTCTATTAACGCAGGCCGAGAAACCCAAAATCAACATATTCACTTTCTCTTATACCCGGAGAAACCTAGGGTAAGATCTCTTCCGTCGAGACTCATTTCAGTCTCAAATTTCATTACTGGTTGTTTGAGTCCTATGGAGATTATTATGAGCTAGTGCTGAGAGATATGTGGTCTCTTGGAATGCGAAGATCAAAAAATTGTTTGGATTGTGGGCATTTGGGTAAGGCTAAGGAGCTGTTTGATGGAATGCCTGAAAAAAAGTGTCGTGTCATGGACAATGATGATGAATGGGTACTTATAGTTTGGTGAAGTTGAGATGGCAGAGTGCTTGTTTCAGAAAATGTCCGCAAGGGATGTGGCTGCGTGGAACTCAATGATTCATAGGTTTTTTTTTTTTTTTTTTAAATAGATGATTCATGGATGTTTTATCTATGGAAGAGTGGAAGATGCTAATTAAGAAGTTGTTTGAGCTGATGTAGGGGAAGAATGCCATTTCGTGGACTTCCATGATTGCTGGGCTTGACCAGAATGGGAGGAGTGAGGAAGCTTTGGTAGTTTTCAAGGAGATGGAAATTTTGAGACTACAAGTAGAAAACTTAAGCAATGAAACACAAAGTTGAGACCTCAGACCAAATTGGGCATCAATCAATGATCAGACCCAGACATAAATTTTGAAACTAGAGATAAAATTGAGCAAATGAAGCACACAAATGGTGACTTTTTTGGAGCAAAAACAAAACTGGGGAAAGGAAGAACTAAGGAAGAAGAAGATGAAGTTGATTTTTAAGCCTAGGGTTACAAGCGTAATTTAACCCTTAAGTTTGGGTCCACATCAGCAGTGAACGTCCAATTTGGACGGAGCTTGAGTAATTGGACACGGCTAATTGAAATTGGAAAGTTCAAGGGTGTTTCTGATTAAATTGAGACCACAGGGACTAACATGAAATTACCCCCAAACCTCAGGGGAGTAAACTGAATTTAATCCTTTTTTTTTTAATCAATAATGAACTTTTATTAGAACAGAAACCTCAATGGAGGTACTGATAATCGTGATTGAGAACATCACGAATACAAGTAGGTGCTAGACCTATCCATATACAACTATTAACTGCTTCAAAGCCTATTCTAACAAGTCTATCTGCTAACATATTGCTGGATCGTGGTTGATGACATATTTGAATGTTTGGTATTTTTTGCATGGCACTCTGTATGTCATCAATTAAGCCCCCATTAGCCAAGAGAGAGTGGTCTGAGCACAGAGCCTCTGTGATGGCCATGGTACTATCACTTTCTACAACCACCTGTTGTATCTGAAGAGAAACAAGTAAATCAAACCTACTCTAATTGCCATAAGCTCACATTGCTTCAGTAGTTTGGAGACGCTGCATATTTCACCGGACTAGCAAATGCTGCTACAAATCTGCCTGAAGCATCCTGTAAGATTCCTCCAATGCCTCCCTTGGTTGTTGATGATAAGAAAGCTGCATCAACGTTCAGTTTAAAAGCTCCATTCTGAACAGGTTTCCATCTAGGTCGTGGTTGCGCTTTCGGCTGTTTGACTCCACCTCGAACTTTCTGGAACTCATCAAGCAATGAGAAGCTCCTCAATATCACATCTTGAGTAGTTTGTTGTGTGCTTGACTATAGAATGTTATTCCTGTTTTTCCATACAGCCCAGATTATCATCATTAAGCGTGCAAAGTTTTCAGCACTCAACGTTAAGGCTCTTTCCAACATCCATTCTTTGAAGTTGAGTGATGGTAATATAGTGTCCTACAAAAGGGGCTGCTGAGAGTATAGTTGTCGCTATTTGACATTTGCATAAAAGGTGCACCACACTTCCACTCGATGATTGCAGAGTAAACATTTGGTGTCTCCATCATACCCTTTAGTAAGCAGCCTTTCTCTTGTGGGGAGCAGATTATTACAAGCTCTCCAAACACAAATGCTTACCTTTTCAGGCACTTTAGCTTTTCATAGGTTCTTCCAGAGGTCTTTGTATGGATCCCCATTGGACGTAGAAGTGAGTGTGTTTTGCATAACTTCTACTCTTGCAATCCAATATGCTGACTTGACGGAGTAATATCCCCTCTTTTCCGGACTCCAAACTAACCTGTCTGGGCAATGATTACGACTGAGAGGAATGCAAAGAATTCTTGAGGCAATGTCATTGGGGAAGATACTATGAACTATCTCAGCTTTCCATTGTCTAGATGTGCCATCAATTAGGTCCGCCACCTTATGTAAAGAGGTGTGTGGAGGCCTAATAGGTCAATACGAGACTTGCACAGGGATCCATCGATCATTCCAAATATCAAGTTGCTCCCCATCTCTAATTTTCTATTGCATGCCAGCTTGAAGTATAGCTCTGCCTTGTAAGATGTTTCTCCAACAGAAAGAAGGAGAATCACCTACAAAAACCTCCCAGAAAGAGCATTGTGGAAAGTATAAGGCTGTATATAGCCTAGCAACCAAAGATTGCAGATTGGAGATAATTATCTATCCTTGTTTAGCAAGCATGGCTAGATTATAAGCATAAATGTTTTTGAGACCCATACCTCCCTCTTGCTTGGTTAAGCAAAGTCTCTCCCAACTTCTCCAATGAATTTTCTTCTTCTCATCAGTGTCACCCCAAAAGAATGAAGCACATAGTTGATGGATATCATCACAGAGGTTTTTTGGTAGCAAGTAACAATTCATGGCATAAAGAGGCATTGTTTGAGCCACTGCCTTGATGAGGATTTCCTTACCAGCACAACTTAGGATTTTGGACATCCAGCTAATTAATTTCTTTGGCAATCGTTCTTTGATGTAAGCAAACTTTTCTGTCTTGAACTTCCCTACTCTCAATGGTAAGCCAAGGTGTTTATCATGCTCTGCTTTTCTTTCTACCTCAAGAATGGATGCCAGACTATTTTGGAGATCAATATCAACATTCTTGCTGAACACCATAATGCTCTTTTGGAAATGAACTTTTTGTCTAGAGGCTTGCTTATAAACATTGAGGATGTGTTTAAAAGCAAGACATTCTGCGGTAGTGGCTGTTCCAAATAATAAAGAATCATCTGCAAAAAATAGGTGATGAAGGGTGGGAGCATGTGGACACATCTTCATGCCCTGAATCAAATTACATTGCATAGCATTTGTGATGAAGGCTGACAGACCTTCTGCACAGAGAATAAACAAGTAAGGTGATAATGGATCACCTTGTCGGATTCCTCTAGTAGGTAATATTACTAATATATGTGGAGTTGGCTTTCCCTGTAACAATATCGAATAGCTGACTGAAGTGACATTGTTCATGACCATGGTTATCCAATTTGGATTGAACCCTAGTTTAGTTAGGATAGCTTGCAGGTACGGCCACTCTAATCGGTCATAAGCTTTATTGATGTCTAACTTCAAGGAAAAGAAACTAGTTACTTGTTGACGAAGCTTATGCATGAAGTGCGCGGCTTCATTAGCAACCAGCGTGTTGTCAGAGATTATTCTCCCTGGTACATATGCACTTTGAAGAGGAGAGATGATGTGAGGAAGACAAACTTCGAGTTGATTTGCAACGACCTTGGAACAAATTCTACATATGACATTGGTTCAAGCAATTGGACAAAATTGAGCAGCTTCTTTAGGGTTTTTTATTTTTTGTATTAAGCATAGATAAGTGAAGTTAGTGGCTTGCCGCATGTCTCCTGTTTCCACAAAGCTACGCACTGCCATACACACATCAAATCCCACCACATTCCAATATTTTTGGAAAAAGAAAGGGGACTTACCGTCAGGGCCTGGACTCTTCGATGGATGCATTTGAAAGAGTGCAGTTTTAATCTCTTCATCTGAGTACTGTTGCATAAGACTTTCATTCATCTCAGACGACACTTTGGTTGGTGTTGCCTGTACAATTGCTTCAATAGCCTCTAAGTTGGTACTCTCAGTTGAGAACACCTTCTTAAAGTATGATAGTAGGAGTCTCTGAATTTCATTTGGTTCCACCTGCCACTGCCCTTGTTCGTCAATAAGCCCTCTGATTAGGTTCTTGCTCTTACGATTAGTAGCCCTCCTATGAAAGAAGGTTGAATTCCTATCCCCATCTTTAAGTCAAATTGATCGGGATCTTTGTCGCCAATACTTCTCTTGCTGAGCCAACAGTTGATTGTGCTTAACATGTAACAGCCTTTGTTCTTCATATTGTTCCAAAGAATAAGGTCTACGCATAAGGTCATTGAGCTTTTCTTGAATGATTCTCATCTCTGCATTTTGATTATTCAGCTTAGATGAGTACCACTGCATCAAAGTATTTCCAGTATCTTGAATTTTTAGGGCAGCCTGTTGTAGTGCACTACCAGTAGATGGTTTGGACCAGGATTGTTGTATTAGTTCCCCACATCTAGGGTTTTCATGCCAACATTCTTCAAACCGAAACTGCTTTGTGATTTTCCTCCACCGTAGTTTTTCTGCACTCACAACAATCAAAATTAGACAATGATCAGATTCACTAGGGTTTAGAGTGATTACTAGACTGTAGGGAAATAGAGAACGCCATTGTGGAGTTTGAAACCCCTATCCAAGTGCTCTTTGGTGTACTTATTGCTTTACGCTTATTGCTCCACGTAAAGCGACTGCCCACAAATCCCATATCAATAAGATCATAGTTGGCCATAGTTCTTCGAAACGTGGCCATGGGTGCTGCTGCTCGTTTGGGGCCTCTAGATTTATCTTTGTTTGACAAGATTTCATTGAAATCACCAGCCTTAAGCCATGGCAAGGTGCATGCTTCGGCAGCTAGGGCTTAGATGAGTGCCCACATTCGGTGTCTTCCATTACATGCCGCAACCCCATAATTACTAGTAAATCTCCATTTATGAGTCTCCTCCAGTTTACCAATAACAACATCGATATGATTTGGAGATTGAGATCAGAGCGATGCATGTGTATCATCATTCCAGATCAAGGCTACACCCTGAGAATCCCTTTCTTGTGGATAGCAAATATTATCTTTGAATCCAAGCCTCCGAGTGAGTGCATTGATATGTTCTTTATGAGCTAGGATTTTTGCCAGAAAGATAATACTAGGTTTATGGGCTTGAACAATGTCAATGAGGGCTCTTTGTGATTCAA
The DNA here is from genome assembly GCF_002994745.2 of Rosa chinensis. Lineage (NCBI taxonomy): Eukaryota > Viridiplantae > Streptophyta > Magnoliopsida > Rosales > Rosaceae > Rosa > Rosa chinensis. The sequence goes on along the minus strand of NC_037094.1, from coordinate 57,510,802 downwards.
AGTTGACAATTCCCCAGCAGTACGTTCCAGACAAGGACATTACCTTGAAGCATGACTGGAGGATAGTGGTTGTGTGCGTAGCTTATTGGCGTCGCAAATGGTGGAGCGACGCTTAGGGTTTTTTTTTTCTCTTAGACTATTCACCTTCTATGAAAACTCCACAAGGTCAAGTATATGATTCTTTCTTCTTAAACAAATACATGTTTTTCAAATTAATTGTACTTAGAATAGGATTAGAAGTATAATTAATATTAATAAACATAACTTAAATAACAAAATATTCAAATGGCTATAATTTAGCCCTTGATAGTTGAAGACAATTTAATAAAAAATATTATTTGAAGGGCTCAAATTTAGCATTGGGCTCAAGCCAATATAGGTCCTCCCATGCAAATTTAGCTGGAGATGGCCTAATTTTTTCTTTCTCTTTAAAGAGGATCAAATGATTTCATTTCTACTCCCATGGTGACTCGAACTCAGGACCTGGATCCTAGATAATGGGTGCTCTAACCACTGAGCTAACACCACATCATCAATTGGAGATGGCCTAAGAGAGTGAAGGAAGAATATGAAGATAGGCTAGTCTCGATTTAGAGAAATCTTGGCGCAGCACAAGCAAGTTTGATTACATGAAAAGTCGGCTCGTGACACAAGGTGAACATGCAGATTTTACGCAGATTCTAGAGATTGAGATGAATAGAGTGTAAACATTCCGAAAAACTGCAAGATTGAAAATCTTAATAAGATTGTTGCTAGACACTTACTTGGTTGCTATATCCAAATGAAAAACAAGTATATTATTGTTCACACACACATTCCCACCTCCTTATCAATCTGATTGTTAGTAGAAGGCAAATTGACAAAGATTTAAGAAGAAACTAAGGGAGTTGCAGTTATAAACAAATGATTCCAACAAAAAAAACCATGTACAATGGGTCAAAGAGAAGTAAAGTTGGAAAAATGAAATAAAATGTTATGAAGAAATTCAAGTTTACATTAAGCGACTTCTATTAACAATTATATGATCACTCCCTTCATCACAATATGCATGTGACTAGCAACATATATTCCATTGGAACACATTTTCTATTGAAGATGTATAGAAATGTGTACTATGTTGTATCCATGATTCCATACCAAAACTAAAAATGAAAAGAGTATTATTTGATATACCTAGGTTAAATTAAACTTGACTAGTTACTATATAGATAGGAGAATAAGGGCTGTTGTTAATTAACAAGTAATACATAAGTGTTTAAGGACACGTAGTTTGTGTGTCTAGCCCAAACTATGATTACTTGTCTGAGTTGTAATAGGGTTAGTTTTACAGATATTCTTGGAGATATCTTATTCATTGTATGATCCAGTTTTCTTATAAGACTCATATTCTCTAGTTGTAATCCTCTATACAAAGAGACCCCTATTATCAATGAAAACACAACTCATTCTCTCTCAATTTCTAATTCCTTGAAATACGTTATCAGCACGAAGCCCTAACCCTGAAACCCTAAAATCGTAACCTTCAAACCCTAACTTCCCCAGCCGCGCACCTTGAAGCCCTCGACCCTAGGAGTCCAAAACTGGCCGGAAAACTCCCGAACCGACCATCGGAAGTTTCAGTCTGGCATGTTAACCTGGCTTTACCTCTACTAGCCTCTCCTGCACAAGCGTCCTCGTGCGTCAACCCCTTCAGCTAGCCTAGCTAGCGCCTTTTGGTTAGCCTTGCTTCAGGTCGTTTCAAGTTAACCTCGCTTCACTCCGCCAAGCAGCCCTCACCCTATAAGCTAACCTCGCTAGCTGATAGCCTTGCCTCGACACAAGCTAGACTCACCTCGACAGCAGCCTGCCCTACCTCCCTTGCGCACACCAGCCTGCTGCCTAGCGTCACTGCACCTTCAGTTAGCCTCGCTAGCCTAGTTTGAGCGACACAAGGGGGAATGTTTAAAGACACCTAGTTTGTGTGTTTGACCCAAACTCTGATTAGTTGTTTGAGTTGTAATAGGGTTAGTCTTACAGATATTTACGGAGATATCTTATTCATTGTATGATTCAGTTTTCTTGTAGGACTCATATTCTCTTGTTGCAATGCTCTATTTAAAGAGAGCCCTATTATTAATGAAAACACAACTCATTCTCTCCTAACTTCTGATTTCCTAAAACACTAAGTTAGTTATGTATTAAGGTATTTGAGGTATTTGGCGGCCAATTTCTGAAGGTGGAGTCCACCACCTTGGTGCAAGTCATCCAAACCTACTTAAAAACCATGCAACTAAACAAAGGCAAAGAGCTCCACGCTTACCTCCTACGCACCCATTACCCACTATGCATTTTCCTCACCAACCACCTTCTCAAAATGTACTCCAAATGTGGGCACGTTGACTATGCCCTCAAGGTTTTCGACCAAATGCCTCATTGAAACTTGGTTTCTTAGACTGCAATGGTAACTGGGTTTTCTCAGAACTTAAGGTTCTCGGAGAGTTTCAAGGCCTTTTCCAGGATGAGAAGTGTTGGGGAGAGCCCGACCCAGTTTGCATTTGCAAGTATCATTAGAGCTTGTGTGGTTCTTGGGTCGGTTGAGGTTGGGAGGCAGCTGCATTCTTTTGCTTTGAAATTGGGCTTGGCTTGTGAGCTGTTTGTGGGTAGTAACTTGGTGGATATGTATTTGAAATGTGGGTTCATGGTTGATGCTTGTAAGGTTTTCGAGGAAATACCGAGTAAGGATGCTGCGTCATGGACTTCGATGATTGATGGGTATACAAAGAGTGGAGATTTGAGGCAGCTTTATGGAGTTATAAGAGGATAATTAATGATGGGATTGGTATAGATAAACATGTTGTTTGTAGTGTATTGAGTGCTTGTTCTGCAATCTGCACTGAAGACTTGTCAGTTTGGCATTGGAAGTAGAAATATTGTGTCGTATTCCTCTCCCATCAATGGTTATGTCAAGATTGATGAAATCAAGAAGGCTTTTAGTGTGTCTGTTGACTTACAGAGGGGGGTGGGAGTTGAGCCTAATCAGTTCACTTTTTCTAACTTGGTCAAGGCTTGTACCAGCCAAGCTGCACTTGAACAAGGGATCCAACTTCATGCTAAGGTGGTCAAGTTTAATTTTGATAGAGACAATTTTGTGCCTTCTGTTCTTGTTGATATGTATGGTAAATGTGGGTTACTTAATCATTCAATACAAGTGTTTGACGAGGTAGCCACCCCGACTCAAGTAGCATGGAATTCATTGCTAAGTGCATTTGCAGTTCATGGCTTAGGAAATGACGTCTTGAAAACTTTTAGTAGAATGGTCCAGGCAAGAGTGAAACCAAATGCAATAACATTTATCAGTCTTTTAACAGGGTGTAGCCATTCCGGATTGGTAGAGGAAAGTTTAAAGTACTTTTACTCTATGGAGAAAACATATGGAATAGTACCTAGAGCTGGACATTACTCTTGCATTATTGGTTTACTTGGCGGGGCAAAAAGGCTTGAAAAGGCTGAAGATTTTATTAACAGCATGCGAATGCAGCCAAATACTTTTGGGTGGTTCTTGCACCATTCATGGTGATAAAGAGGGGGGCAAACTGGCGGAGAAATTGATATAGCTTGAACTTGAGAATAGTGAAGCAGATGTTTTGCTTTCAACTCTACATGCAAAGGAGCAAAAATGGGAAGATCTCAGAAGTGCGAGGAAGATGATGAGAGACAGCAGCATGAAGAAATTTCTTGGTTATAGCTGGGTTGATGTTGGAAACAAAACACACACGTCTGGAGCTGAAGATTGGTCTCATCCATAGAAGAAAGAAATATATGAGAGAATTGATGGTCTTCTTTATGAGATAAAGAAAGCTGGATATGTTCCAAATACAGTTCTTGTTCTACATGATGTGCACGACGATTCAAAGGTGGAACTTCTTCACCATCATAGTGAGAGGATAGCAATTGCAATTGCAATGATAAGTATGCCTGCCGGGAAGCCAATCATTGTGAAGAAGAATTTAAGGGTGTGCTTGGATTGCCATTCTGCAATCAAGTACATCTCCTTGGTTGTTGGAAGAAAGATTATAGTTAGGGACAATACTCGGTTCCACCATTTCGCAGATGGGTTGTGTTCATGTTGAGATTACTGGTAATAGTTTTGAAGGCCAAAGTTTTGTAAAGGAATGCATGCAAAAGTCATCTGCCAGGTTACTTCGGACAAATATTTTTTGAGCCGATTGGGTGATTAAGAATGAGCAAGGGGCTTTTAGGCTTTGACTCAAAAGCATGTAAGAAGCCGAATAACCTAAGAGCTTTTGTCTTGCAAGTGGAAGAGGCGATTGTATTTCTTCATCCATTGGATTATTAGCTCAATTGGTTTATAGTGTAACAAGAAGTGATCAAGTGATTGTTCGTAGCCATTCTTAGGTGATATGTGATGAGATTCTTCATCAAGATTCATATCTGCAGGTTTGAGGGCATGTGGAGACAGGAACCAGTTACATTTCTTCTTCTCTTTCGTGAAGGACACAAGAATCATGGACTAAGAAAAAATGCTGAATGTTTACCCATCAATTTATTTTGCTTTGCAGATATGTATGTGGCTTCTATATCTAAGAAGATAATAAAATAAAGCTGAAATTAAAATAAATAAAAAAGGTATTTGAGGAATATACGAAGTAAATAGTTTTTTTTTTTTTTTTTGAAAATGGGGTTTGGAACCAAACCTAACTGGGAGGCCCAGCCCCACGCCCGTTATTTATATTATTAAATAAGTTTTGCTACCTCGAGGGGGACGTAATACCTAAACCTCGAGCAAGTATAGTTGTGTTATAATTACCTGAACGACGTAAATAGTTTATGAATCTTCATATTTGAGATCTAGAGCGAGTCAGCTCAATAGAGAAATTAATTATAGACTAGATTATGATTGATCTTCCTTTCATCATAAAATATCAGCACAATTTAGCCTCATCACTATTGCAAGATCAATTCATCTATCGGTAGTTGGGATCTTTTAGATCTTTTATTGCTGGTGTTTCTCTTGTTGCCAAATGCCCTTTAAATGTTTTGTATATGCGGACATCAAAATGGGGAAATGTATATGAAGCGTACGGGACCAGTGTCATGTGAGGATACAACTTATGGACGACATGGCGCAATTGTTATATCAAATTAAGAAATCAACTATTGTTTAAGAATGAGAGATTTGAGAGAGATTGATGAGAGAATTGTATCTTCATTATTGAGAATAGGAGCCCTATATATAGGGATTACAAAGTACATATTCTAATGTTACAAGGAAAACTATTCTGAATAGGACTAGGAATTCAAGAACATTCTCTCCTAAACTAATCCTAGTTTGAATAGGCACACATAAGTCAACTTCCTTCAACACTCCCCCTCGTGCCGCTCAAACTTGGTGGTGACGCTTCATCTGTTGCCTCGTTAAAAACCTTGCTCGAGTGAAAAACCCAGTGGGACAAAAACAAGCTCGAGGAGGAGTAAAAGAGTACAACATGTCCTTCACTCTTCAAGAACGAAGATGTAAACATCATAACTCCCCCTGATGTTGATATCTCCCCCTGATTGCTGCAATCATGGGAGTTCGGATAACTTTCTCAATCCGATGCTCTTCACATATTTTCGAAGGTGGATTTAGGTAACGACTTAGTGAATAAGTCCGCTACATTATCCTCTGATCAGATTTGATTCACTTCAATCTTTAGAAGCGATTGTTGTTGCTGATTATAAAATAATTTAAGCTTGATTTGGGTAATTGAAGTCCATCTGGAACCTTCATATATATCTCTGAATCTAGATCCCCATAGAGATATGTTGTAACCATATCCATAAGCTAAATGTCAAGTTTTTCGGAAACTACCAAACTGATAAGGTAGCGGAACGTTCTAATGTCCATTACAGGAGAATACGTCTCCTCATAGTCGATTCCAGGGTGTTATGAGAAATCTTGCGCCACAAGGTGGGCTTTATATCTAACCACCTCATTTTTCTCATTACGCTTTCTAACAAAGACCCATTTATGGCCAACAGGTTTTATATCTGGGGGTGTCTGCTTTATAGGCCCAAATACCTGTCTCTTTGCTAATGGATCCAATTCAGCCTGGATCACATCTTTCCATTTAGGTCAATCTGCTCTTCGTTGACATTCTTCGACAGAACAAGGTTTGATATCATCATATTCTATAATTCCTTTTGCAACATGATATGCAAATGCATCATCAATAGCCATAGAATTTCTATCCATCATCTCATGTACATTAGTGTAATTCATGGATATCTGTCTATTCTCTGGAATTAGTTCTGACATTGGAGCGTCCCCCAATGATGTCTCTTAGACATAACCATAACCAGGAATATCCTCATGAGATGGATTATTTGGTGTCAAACTCGCTTTCTTTCTTGGGAGAGAATCCATCGAACCTATGGGCCTCCTGCGCTTCCTGGCAGGAGCCGTGGGCTTGACAACTGCATCACCCATATAGGGGACGTTGGCGCCATGCTCATGTACTCTTGAGATGGCGTTATGCCCTCTAGTTTTAGGGACATCAATCCTTGCAGGCACGTTTGCAGTAGGTATGTGTGATCTCATCACTTTAGCAATATCAAAAAACGCATCAGGCATCGATTCTGCTACATTCAGAAGATCGAGAATTCTCCGCACTTCAATTTCGGACTGTACGGTTCGGGGATCAAGATGAGACAAAGTGGGGACAGACCACAACAATTCCTGTTGTTCCTGTTGAACATTTATGTTCTTATCTCCCCCTAACAACTGGAAAACTGTCTTATCAAAGTGACAATCTGCAAATCTAGGGGTAAAGAGATTGCCTGTCAAGGGTTCTAAATAGCGGACAATCGTTGGAGAATCATATCCAACATAAATGCCTAATTGACCCATTTTGGTGCGTTGTGGTGGCGTAATTAGCACATAAACTGCACACACAAATATGCGTAAGTGTGAGACATCAGGCTCATACCCAGTCACCCTCTGGGACACAAAGAAGGTTGAGTGGCAGTGGGCCTTAGACGAATAAGCACAGTTGGATGCAATAATGCATATCCCCAAGCAGAAATAAGGAGATTGGTGAGCATTACCAATGCTCTAGCGACCATTCGTAGTCATTTAATGGACTTCTGCGAGACCATTTTGGGTGTGAACATGAGGAACAGGATGTTCAGCTGCAATCCCAATGGACATGCAATATTCATCAAAAGTTTTTTGATGTAAACTCCCCAGCATTGTCTAGCCGTATAGACTTAATAGGATGATCAGGGTGGTGAGCCCTTAACTTAAGAATTTGGGCGAGGAGTTTAGTAAATGCAACATTCTTTGTGGACAATACCATGACATATGACCAACGTGTCGATGCATCAACCAACACCATAAAATATCGAAATGGTCCGCAAGGTGGTTGAATAGGTTCACAAATATCACCTTGGATTCGTTGCAAGAATGGTATGTTTTCTTTAGTATCTTTTGCATAGGATGGTCTCAATCCTAATTTTGCTCAAGAGCAGGCTTTGCAGAACGAATGATGGGCTTTAGAAACAACCAATGAGGATTTTAGTTGAGCCATGAAGTCACAATTAACTTTAGAAGTAGAAGGAGGAGTGAAAGAATGGTCCATGGAGTCAAAGCCATGTTGTTGCAGTAGGGGAAGATGGCACCTGCCCTAAGTGGCCGATCATGCACAGTCTTGGCGCCGTGAGGCGCAGGTGCATCTCCTCGAACCAATCTTTGGTTCTTGCTTCTTTTCGTTCTGAAGAAACGTTGTCCGTGTGAAGTCTTTAATATACGGATCATCATATCACGACCTGGGTGTCCCAGACGGTCATGCCAAAGCCTTTATGTGTCATAATCCCATAAATCATCTCTCATAATATGATTGGATTCAATTACTAGTGGGTTGCATACAACCCACTAGATCGACACATAAGTTTCTCTAAGACTCTTTTATGTCCGTAGTCAGTAGAGGTGATGCAAAAAAACTCTTATCCATTCTCACAATGTGTTTCCATATGAAAACCATTGGCTCTTATATCTTTCAAGCTCAAAAGGGTTCTTTCGGCCCTAGGAGCGTAGAGAGCTTCAGTGACATTAATGATTGTGCCATGTAGCTACAAGAATTGAGCTGGTCCTCGATCATGAATCAATTTAGATGACCCTGCCATCAATCACTGAAGATCGAGTAGGCATCATCTCAAGAAATAACTACCTATTATAAGTATGGTGTGTGTAGTAGCACTATCCACGAGGCATTCTAGCTCTCCAGGAAACATACTTGAATGAATAAAGTTTGAATCAAAATCGACACTTTATTTCAATGAAAGCCAATGATTATGTCAAAGTTTCTAAATTTAATCCAAAAAGGATAATCAAGCTTAGACAAGTAGTAGTTACTCAATCCGTTTGGTAATTCCAATTTGGTTGTGACCAGGTAAGGTAAGGCGAGATTTTGGTGGAGCGTTGCTCACTTTTAAAACCGTTCTCTCAGTTCAAGCCTTTCCTAGACATCACTTTTATGCTTACGAACACTCTTAGTCCGTAGCCTACGAACGCTTTTACTTCGTAAAAATCGATGCTCACTGACGCTTTTAGTTCGTATATAGCGTGAATCCCCACTATTCTGCTTTTAGCAAATCAAACCCACGTTACAGAAAGGTGAGATGTAGAAGAAGGGATTTTGTAAGTCCCCGAAGAATAAATTTCAAAAACGGGAACAACTTACTTGTGAAAACTTACTCATGAATTTCGGAACTTGAAATTCTCAATACACGCGCGTGTTTATGCACGCGTGTAGGATTGCAGGCGTGTTATTGATCCTGGGTCGGGGATTATAAACTATCATTCAATCCCTACTGTGTGGCCGAGATGTGCAGGGGGGCAAGGTGGAGATGTGACCGGTTGGTTGGCTTTTCGACTGGCCGAGATGGATGGCAGGTGTTGGACGCGGTCGGATAGCAGGGGAAGCTGGCCGAGTGGGCTGGTATGTGACCAACAGGTCTGGCCGAGATAAGCCGTCGGATGCGTGGGCAGGAGCGCGTAGGCGCTGCAAGGGCAGGCACACAGATAAGGCTAGCGTGGGCTAGGAGTTGCAGCAGTGATGCTTAAAGGTGGCAGTGGCGATTTTCAAGGATTTTCTGGTTTGGATTTTATTCTCGTGGTTAGGGCTCGTGCTGATAACATGTTTAAGAATGAGAGATTTGAGAGAGATTGATGAGAGAATCGTATCTTCATTATTGAGAATAGGAGCCCTATATATAGGGATTACAAAGTACATGTTCTAATGTTACAAGGAAAACTATTCCGAATAGGACTAGGAATTCTAGAACATTCTCTCTTAAACTAATCCTAGTTTGAATAGGCACACATAAGTCAACTTCCTTCAACAACTATCAAGTTTTCCCACAAATACAATGAGGCAGCAAATGCAGTTTCACAGTTCAAAACAATTAATTTCAAAACTTAATTCAAACTCCTCAATGTAATATATTTGATTTTATGATATAGAAATACGTCACAAACTTCACTCATATGGTTTACACACCAGTATATCAGTGAATATATACAACTTCATGCAAAAAATCATACAAACTATTTTTCACTATAGAGATATTCTACGGCTTTAGATTATTGGGTAAATAATATCAAATATTTATATTCAATAAATCAAATCAAGCAAGTAATATATATAATCACAAGTAATATAGAGGAGAAGATCGAGAATTGGAGAGTCTGCCTTCTGAGTACAAGAGAGGTACAACATTTGTTATCCTAAAGCCTTAGACATGGAGATATGCAAATTATGACAGTCATTTACGTATAACTCCAAGATACTTCAAGGGTTATCTCATAATTCACTTTGCACTATAAACAATAGACGGGTTGCCGTGTGTTTATCAATTGTACGACAAACAAATGACGTCACCTATTTATTTCAAGAGTTTATTTTATTGGAGGGTAATAAAAGTTTATTGGGTTTTATTGGGGGGCAATAAAAGTCTTCGGTGACCTCTCTGATGACCTATGAGGTCTCCGACAACCTTTTTGGGGATCTTCGGCGAGGTTTTTGGAGAAGTTCAGTGGCCAGTCACCGGATTCTAGTGACCCGCAATCGGTGAACAAAGTCCTACGACCGGTGACCGGATTCCTGAGAAATCTCCTATATATGGCTTCTCTCTCTATGTGGCAAAGGGGTGAGGGAAAAATAGTCTCAAAAATAAATTTAAAAAAAAAAAAAAAAAAACTTAAGTGGGTATTTGGAAACAACTTATAAGAGTTATTATGGGTAAGTGGGAAAAAAAATAAGTGAGTGGTGTAAGGGGAAAACTTCCCTAAAATTAGTGTAAAGGAACATTTCCCCTAATAAAAATGCAAAGCATAAATATCTAGTATATGCAAAATAAAAATTAATTAGGATAACTACTAATTAACTAACATGAGAGAAGGAAAGATGAATATGCCTTTGGCAAAAACTAGGAGTTAACATTGTACGTTATTAACGAATGGTACCAAAAATATGTCAAGGATTAATTTTGAGGTACCAATGTGATAGTTTTAGAATGTTGGAAACTAAAGTGTCGAATGACCTAAACTTCAGGGACTGTTTGTAATAAAAGCTCTTGAGAGTACAAATGATAAGAAAAAAGGCACAAGTGTTTAAAGAAACCCTGTTTGTGTGTGCCTAAAAGAGTGTAAGGTTAAGTTGTTTTTATGTGTTCCATATAACATATACAAACCTTCCATTGCCTTCAAGTTTCTCAACATAATTCTTTCATACAACGCGCGAGAGTGTAGACCTACTCTCTGACAATACTAGTCACCTACATGAGCAGCACATACAGAACAAGTAATCGGCGGTTCGACATAACTATGTGAGGAATTGTTATTGTAGATGGATCATATTATTGTTTTGAGACTTAACTTTTTGAGGAAAACAATATATTGTGAGAAAAATTATTTATATTGTTTTGAAAGTGTTTTGAGTTGTGGAAACGATAGTTGTGAAGAGTACAATTGTTATATCATTTTAATGAGTTTTGTTAAACATTTTTGGGTCTAGTGTGACCATTTTAAATGTTTTGGTCTTTGTATCGAGGGTCTGAGTACCAAGGGTCACAGTGATGATTGAGGGCAAGCAAATTGGGGACCAAGCCCCCAGGTGAAAGGCCCGATCCAGTTAGAGTTCTAGTATGTCTGTCATTGTATTCATGGGGGTAACTACGTGGTTATTCCAACTTGTGAATACTGTTTCTAAAGAAAGTCTCTAGAGTATTCTTTCTTTTATTGTCCAAAATGGACATTGTTTTCATATTTAAATTGTTGAGTTAACAAATGATTTAAAATACTGTGGTGACTTGTGCAGTCCTAAAGAGATAAGGATATTGAGTTTTGAAATGAATCATTGTTGATGTTCCAGTTTTAGGTTTAGAAACCTATTCTGTTGTTCAGTATTTGTTAGACTTCAGTTGTGTATTATGATCTCAATGAGTGTTTACTTATTATTTTGATGTTTTAATTAAAAGTGTAAACTTTGTGTGATGTAACTTGTGACTTTAAAGATTGAATCGATATTGACATTAGTAGGCTCAATGAGTTGTGATTGCTTAGATTAAGAGAAAAAAATGTTCGTAAGATTGAGGCGAGTTGTTTGAGCCATCGCGTTCCAAATTTGTTCTTTTTATTAATAACTTGTTGGTTGTTTTAATTCGAAATTCTAGGCGTGACACAAGTAGCCACCATGGGCATTACAACTCCACCAAAATAAATAAATAAAGAGCTGATGGTGGTCTAGTTATATGTATACTTCTTCTTCTTTTTAATGGGTTTAGGCTTGGTCAAGCCCACCCAAAGTCTTAACTCCCAAACATCCAAACCTGGAACTAGACCACCATCAGCTCTTTGCTCTCATTACCTTTCACTGCTTCGCAGTTTCACTCCCTCTTAGTTTCTCAGTCTCATCTTCTCTTCTTCTCTCAGAAATCAAAGTCACCTTCTCTTCTGCTCTTCTTCTTCACTTTGGGGCAATCAATCAATTCAATGAAAGTAGGATTCAATTTGGGGCAATTTTTAGGCTTAAGAATTGATGTTAAATTCATTTTTGTGGGTTTTGATTTAGTAGTGGATTGAAGATTTTTGGTGTGTGCTTTGCTGTGGAACTTGCTTACAAAAAGATGAAAACTTCCAATTCGGTGTGTATTTCTTATTGGATTCAGACTTTCAGAGTGCTCATTCCCTTGGGCTTGTTAGCTGAACATAAGGAATAGATTTTTTGGTTGTTAATTATTGAGAAGCTGCACGGCCTGCACCTTTGTGTATAACTACAGTTTGTTCAAATTCCTGTTAGTTGAGAAGCTGCAAATTTGATTAGATTGTCAAATGTTAATTATTGACATTTGTTTTAAAGTTGCTTGAAGTTGACCTTATTAGAGCATCTCCAACGGGTTAGTCAAAAAATTTGTGTCAAATTTGAATTTGAAGGAGGATGTGTCATGGTCATTTTTGACAAATTTTTAGTCTAATGGATTAGTTATATTTAAATATTATTTTATTATTTTTCAAAATATTTTATAACAAAAAGAAAACTATTTTTCTCTTTCTTTTTTTCTCTGGTCAGGGTTGGATGTCACTAACCCACTCAGATCAGATCGATCTCGCCTGGAATCAAACCAGATCAAATCGAATTCCGATCCCAGCCACATCCCAACGATCCCATCTCCAAACAGGCATCTACCATCTTGAGTCGCATCGAGGGTTGGACGTCACCAACCCACTCGGATCAGATCGATCTCACCTGGAATCAAACCAGATCAAATTCAAATTCCGATCCCAGCCACACCCCAACGATCCCATCTCCAAACAGGCATCTACCATCTTGAGTCGTATCGAGGGTTGGACGTCACCAACCCACTAGGATCAGATCGATCTCCCCTGGAATCAAACCAGATCAAATCGAATTCCGATCCCAGTCACACCCCAACGATCCCATCTCCAAGCCTCCCTCAATGTCCATCTCCGTCCACCACCATCGTCTCTGTAACAACTTCCACCCAACATCTCCCTTCCCCATTTCTAACACGGATTTCAGATCAAAGCTGACCAAAGACCAACAAAGCAACCAAGAGAGGCGCTTCCTCGTAGCTTTGCCGTAGGTGGATTTGCAAGCGGGCCATTAAGCCCAGAGAATTAGAGAAAGAGAAGAAATTTTTGGGATAGAATTAGGACCATTTTTTGCTGTTCTTGGAAAACCCAAGAAATTAGGAAGAGGGTGTTCTCCTTCTTGATTTTGCTTTGGTTTGGATAGTAGATATTGGGTATGAAGAAGAGAATGAACGAGAGAGATGAGGTAAGAGGGAAGATAGAAGACAGAAGAAGAGAGGAGAGGAGAGAGGAGAGAGGAGAGAAGAATAAAAAAATAAAAGATAGTTTGCCTTTGGACTGTCAAATTGGACAGCCTCCTCGATCTGTCTTTTGCCACATCAGACCACGTTAGAAATGGCACATGGATTGGAGTTAACAAATCTGTCAAAAGTAGCCATTCAATTGTCTAAGTGGCAAAAAGACTAATCCATTGGAGATGGTCTTAGTTGGATGTTTGATCACTATTCTAGGCTTCTAGCTTTCTTTGTGAGCCAAATGTTAAAGTTTACATTTTCTCTGCATCTTAGTGTCCATTCCAGAACAAATGTTGGTAGAAAAGGTCTTGAATGATTTATATAGCTTGAAAACATGCTGGCCTTTTTATTACTTCTAGAATTACAGAAAGCAGATTTAACTTGTTTTAGCTTATGTTTTTTTTTTTTGGGTCAGAGAGCTATAGCTATCTTATTGATTTACTTTGTTGAATTATTTTGCTCTTTTCTTTTTGTGTGTTCCAATTTCTTGATGATGACAACACATGCTATTTGGAGATCAATTACACCTTTGATATTAGAAAAGACTCGGCACAGCTTGATAGTCCATTGTTTCAAGGCTGAAATCTACTTAGTAATTGAGTAAAGCTACTGCTTTTAAGTGAGGGGTAAGGCTCACTACATTTCCCCCTAATTAGGTGTATTTTTCTTTTTAATTAATAAGTTTCCCTCGCACTGTCGAGATTCTCTATAATTTTTTTTTCTATTAAGATAACTAAGTCCACCCAAAATTTCAATCATATATCCGTCATTGAGTAAAATAATGAAAATAAAACAAAAAAACAAAGAGGCCGTCTTTTCATGCGGATGAGGAGGAGCTCCATCATACAAAAGAATACGGAGTAGGGAAGAAGGAGGCAGTTGAAGCCAACCAGCTGGGGACATCTTCTATGTTTATTACTTGGATTTCGCTTACGTACATATGTGATCCTAACTAATTTTTCTCATTCAAACATTCTTTATATATATATATATATATATATATATATATATATATATATATATATTATTTGAACAACGTACAGATATAGTATAATCAACTGTAAGGCGATGAAGTGGGAACACTAGCTAGCATGACTATTTCTATAGGTATATATATATATATATATATATATATATATATATATATATATATATATATATTATTTGAACAACGGACAGATATAGTATAATCAACTGTAAGGTGATGAAGTGGGAGCACTAGCTAGCATGAGTATTTCTATAGGTATCTGTTTGTGTACATAATGTAGCAATTGGTCTTATAAAAATTTCAGAAGGACGTAAGGGTAGAACAAATTGTAAAACAAACCCGAAAAATTGAACATCGGCCTATCAGCTAATAGTTGTTTTGTGTTTAAAGTTCAGGTTTTCCCATCAATATATATTTTCCAAAATAAAGTCATGCGATATGTGCGTTTACAACTTTACATAATTTCATTAAAAATGTTAACAACTTTTTCATTTCAACATTATCCTCTAAAAATGGCAACCACTAAACATTAAGGAAGAGAAAAAAAGTGGGCGCAAACTATTTTCCTACCACGTATGTCATAAACTCATGTTACTGTACTCAATCGACAAAGAAACACACAAATCAAGTTACATGGTTTAAGGAAGAGTCCAATTCAACTCTTTCTTCGTTCTTCAGAATTTCTATAGTAAAGATCTAATTGGTGAGTGGATCTCGTCTGTTTGGCCTTTGCCACCTGTTAACTAATTCGGATGGAAGTTTATGTTACCCTCGTTTGTAGCTGAGGACCTGAGGTAATGGATGTTGAGAATGACAAGAACCTAATATTTGCAATCCTTCAAGATATATATAAATGTTGCATAACAAATAAGAAAAAAGTAGATGTCCAATCCATCTTTGTCCTATTTCCCCAATATGTGTCGCACTATATCTTGTCCATGGCTATCTGCAGCTTCTCTATTATTTAGCATGTCATAGTTAAAAGGGACCCGGTGTCATCTTTCAGTCATTAGTTCAGAAACAAGAAAGAAGAAAGAAAGACCCCAAAGAAAATAAAGAGAAAAGAGCTTGTAAATTCTAATTATGCAGAGTGAAGCACAGTCGGTCTTGTTAGGGCAAAACTCACATAATTTTGCATCCAAGCAAATAAACCATGTATATTACAAAAATTCAATCTTTTAACGCTTTTAGTATAGAGTTCTATATATCCCGTATCTGCTTGCTCGTTTAATATAGCTAGCTATTGCTTTCAAATTATATATGATTGGGAAAATTCTAGTATATGTTGACATATGCCATACATCAAGTTTTTTGAATATCTTAGACCGTTGGATTTAATTAAAAGTTGAATATATCTAATGGTCAGGAATATTCAATAGTGGTGACCTGCTTACCAGGTAGCCTGTATAAACATTTTTTTTTTTTTTTTCAAAATTCTGAATTACATATCTACATTAAAAAAAAAAAAATGAACCCTAAATTGAAAAAGAGTAGAAGACGAGGAAAACAGGAAGAAAGAAACCGTCCAGTTTTGTTCTTGTACAAAGCGAGAAAACAAGTACGATTCTGGTTTCATTGTTTGCACTCAGGTACGTAGAATCCTTATCATGTAGATGCGATTATAAGACTTTGTAGTTCTATGTTGTACCATTATCATCTAGATGATGGGTTTAGGGTTTTCTGTTGAATGTCCCTTATTTTATGTTTGAGCACCGATTCCAGTTGAAGATTAGACTATAGAGTTTAAAGATCTTGAAAGCCTATGTTCGAATGCCCGATAATTGGCCCTCATGTATTTGCGTGGTTTTGCATGTAAGAAGGAGAAAGTAAGAGGAAGAGGTGATCCTGAGTTCCTGACTCTAGTACGGTGACCATCTTCGATAATGTTTTCCCTTGTTTATTAGATCTACCAATAGAAGGAAGCAAGAGCAATAGATTCTGAAAATATATTAGCACTGCCAACATTGGCGGATCGAGTATCAATGGGATGCTTCTTAGTTTGCACAACTCAATTTAAACTGCTTAGTTGATTCAATTTTTGAATTTTTAAAAGTTAATTTCGAATAAGGACGATAATGGATGACTAATTGCATAGTTGAGTTGATGTAGGGAGAAGCCGAGCAGCTTTTTGACTTTTCAATTATATGTCGTTTTGGTCTCACTGGTCTTGCATCATGTTTGTTCTTTGACTTGAATGAGGATGCAAGTAGTGATGATCATGGGGATGTTTCAAACAATATAGGTGAAGCTAGGGAAAGCAAAACATCTACAGAAGGGAAAGAACAGACCGCAACCAGCAGCGGTGCAGTCAGGCAATATGTTCGATCAAAAATGCCAAGGCTTCGTTGGACTTCTGATCTCCATGTAGCATTCATTCATGCCGTTGAGAACGAAGAAAAATGACAACAAAAGAAGAAAAAAAGAAGAAGCAAATAATCTGAGAGCCAAAGATTAACTATGGACCAAGAAGGAAGAAGTAAGAAGGAAGAAGGAAGAACTAAGAAGGACGCTGGAAGAGAAAGGGAAATAGAGAACCCAATCCTCAGTTCGAAAGAAAGAAAAAAAAAACAATGAGTTCACTTTTTAATACTTTATTATTACAAGTTTTCAGAACCACTTTACTAATAAAACAACGAATGTGTTGTTATAATAGTAAAACTTCATATATTTAAGTAAATTTGCAGTGAGTTCTTTATGGTGTAATAAGGTTGTCTATTTTGTAATTACTGTCCTTTAGGAGTTATTTACTTATTTGACAATGTTTTTTCTAGATTTTACGGCAATTGAGGTCCAAAGTAATAACCAAGGTTGTGTATGTGGTAATTCTTCAATATTACAAGTTTGACAACAAATTGTTGTAGAAGTAGTAATCAAACTCTTATTTGTGGTAATTTTTTATATTACAAGTCTGAGAACCATTTTACTAATGTGACAATGAATTGCTGTCAAAGTGGTAAAACTTTATGTATATATTGTAAATGAGGCGCGAGTCCTTAATTGTGTATTAAAGTTCTATATTTTGTAATTAATACTTTTCATGTGTAAATCTCATCATCCATGAGAGAATTACTCATTTGACAATGCATTTTACTATAGATTACAACAATTGAGGTATAAAGTGGTAATTATGGTTTTTTTTATGATAATTACATGAAATATGATCCATTTACAAAAAAAAACGATCCACTTACCAATGCTACAACAAATGATTTGTTTATATTGTAAATAATCATATTAGACCTAAAACTTTTCAAGTCCTTATTCTTGTAATCCAGTTGTTCTTTTTGTAATTAGAGTCCTTTTTTTTGTAAATTATATCATCGATGAGACATTTTACAATAAAAGACCACATTGGACGTATTTAATGATAATTATAGTTGTAATAAAAGTAATTACTATATTTACGATATTCATTACAAGTTTTTGAACGATTTACGTATAAAAGAAGAAATAAGTTCTTAGTATGGTAATTTTTTTTTTTAAAGTACACATGTCAAATTATAATTGGATAACCTGTTGACCTGTACAACAA
This sequence comes from Rosa chinensis, assembly GCF_002994745.2. Classification (NCBI taxonomy): domain Eukaryota; kingdom Viridiplantae; phylum Streptophyta; class Magnoliopsida; order Rosales; family Rosaceae; genus Rosa; species Rosa chinensis. The sequence continues at coordinate 57,492,896 of NC_037094.1, read as the reverse complement.
GTTTCACCAACTAATTTAATTTAATATATATTAATTAAAAAGTTGATGTATGACAAACATCAACACACCTTAGACTTCCCCATATGATTGAGGGTGCTTTCGTTTTTGAACTTCTGCTAGCTAATAGCTATTGCTTTCAAATTGTATATGATTGCGGATGCTTTCGTTTTCGAACTATTTGCATTTTAATGCGGGGACGAAGTTGCCTGAACCTTACGTAAGTTTATATTGGCTAGTGTGATGATCAATCATCTGTCACCAGCTAATTAATAAACAAATGCACGGATTTCAATGTACTCTTCCACTACTCTTTTGGAAAATACATCCTTCAAGATATTTGAACTTAGGGTTTGCCTCTTCGATCACCACCTAAGCCAAATGCCACTTCAAGCACTTGAGGGGTCTCGAGCCATGATCGAGCATACTATGTAGCAATGGTAGTTCGTTCATTTGTCTATCCCTGTTACAAGATTAGTCATTAATCTCTAATTATCAATTATCAAGAGTAGTAATTAATTAACACGTTAACGTTAATTGACTAACCACCAAAAAAACTCGATGAGTACTAATTAATAATCCGAAAACTCTATTCTCCCAAGCTATGAAAGGATTTTGGCCCAAAAATTTGAAAGAACTGGGATCTCATGAGGTTAGCTTGTTTTCTTTTTAGTTATATTACATACTGAATAGATCTGTCTTTTAATATTTCTTAATTTAATTCATTTAAAAAAAAATGAAATCAGGTTTCATTAATAATAACAATGGAAAAACGACATCTCTCGATCAAGGTAGAGAAATTCGAGAATCCATCATATTACATCTCGATACACAAAATCCCTCATATTCTTTTTTTATTTTTTTAACTTAGTTAGACTAATGATTTAAAAACCAATTTGTGTTCTCAAAAAGAAGAAATTTTAGATCTGTACACAGCTCCGACCAATATTACCAATAGATAATCGGGAAATTCTAGTGTAGTGGTGGGTATCTCATACCCACATTTACAAAAGTGAGAACAAATTTTCTTGTCAAAGTTGTAATTTGAGTCCTACTTTGTGTAATCTTAGTTCTAATAATGGTAATTACACCTCTTACGACATTTTACAAGTTTTTGAACAAATTCGTTGTCAATGTTGTAATCTTAGTTCTAATAATGGTAATTACACCTCTTATGACATTTTTACAAGCTTTTGAACAAATTTATTGTCAGTGTTGTAATTTTTGTTTAACTATATGTAAATAGTGTAAATGAATATGGTAACTTTTATTCTCAATGTTGTAATTTTGGTTCAAATACTTGTAAATTTTTGTTCAAATAATTGTAAATGAAGGTATTCCATACCCATCAGTACACTAGCTTGTCTCTAGATAATCACCATAGCTCTCACAAAACAAATCCGAATCATGATGATTCTAGATTACTTTACTTGTTTGGTCATTCAACTCCATCCATCGTGCATTCTATGTTTTATTCAACAACTGATACTTCTTTTAATTTCCCCAATTAGTGGCCAAAAGAAAGAAGAAAGCTTTTTCTCAGTTCTTTCTTTAATCTATGAATTGCATTCTTTTCAAAACCGTGGGCCTTGACATACTCGATTGATTCTTCTCCCACAATAAGCTCCAGCAGATATGAGTCGGTTAATTTCCGTACGTACCTGGATTACAAAATAGAGTACTGGTAAAGCGTACGAGCACTACTCCACTCACACCAAACCCACCCACTTTCTCTATCTCAATCTCCATCACCCTCTATATATCATCGTAAGCACCGCTTAAATTACAAGTACTAGCTAGTCTTTCTCTTTCTCTTGCCATATATAAACTTTTAGGACAATCAACTAATCAGCGAGATCGATGATCGGAAAGGGAGAGGAGAATGGAGAACGATGAAGTATCAACTCGGCCTTCTTTAGCTTTTCCTCTGGGTTTGGCTCTTCTTCTTCTCATGCTATTGAGCATCAGCACCTTCTTCTTCTGCTGCCTCTACTGGGACAGAGTTCGATCTCTCTTCATATCCTCTCTCGATCAAGATCAAGACCCAGAAGCAAATTTAGATCAGAAACCTGCACGTCCAAAAACGGTAACTAATTGAATTTAACTCTTATTCTCTTTACTCTTTTGATTGTTCCAGCTTATATGAAAAGTTCATAGCCAAACAAATTATAAGCAAAATTACTGGTGTTTGATTAATTGATGTTTTTCTCTTTTTTAATTTGTTGTATAGATGGAAAATCAAAATCAACTACAGAGCTTGCCAGTACTGATGCCTGGAGATCAAGTGCCAAAGTTCATAGCAATTGCATGTCCCTGTGAACTTCCGGCGGTGGAGAAGAAGATCACGGTGATAGTAGACGAGCCTACCCGTTTGTGTCATGCTAGTACTGTATGTAGCTAGTTTTTTTTTTTTTTTGGCTCTTTTTTTTTCTTTTTATAAGCAGTATATGATTTTGTATAATATTATTTGTAAAAAGGAAATTAATTTATGCTAATTGTGTGAGGTGGAACCCTATAACAGAAAACAAATTAACCTCTATAGTACGTTCCCTTCTTTCTTTCTGTAATTCTTTTTCCTCGTACGTTAGAGCCAGAAAACTTTGGCGTATGAATTTAACCAGAAAGCATGGACGTTACTTTGAAGTTGGCCAATGAGGTTATGATGAGTTATATTCTCGAAATTTAATGAAGTGAAATGCTAGGGGCCCTTATAGTTAACCTCATTGCTAGAATTTACATGAACACCTTTTTAGTGGAAATATGATTGAGCGCACACACCATCTGCGGGAAAAGTCGACTAACGAATCTAAAAGTCACTGAATCAGTCAAGTTTGAACATTTATAAAGGAAACTTATTTAAGAAAAAAAAAATAGGAGATATAAAGAGGGAAACCAAATCAAACCTCTTAGGAATACCCAAAAAAACTTCTATTACAAAGCACAAGAATAAAGGGTAGTGTCAAATCTCACCAAACTAGACTATCTGAAAAACGGGGGAGGATTCAGTACACCGACGTGCACTTGCACCGACATAAATAGATGGTTAGATTATATTAAATATACTCTTAGGTTATTGATAAAAATATTAATTATAAATATTAAGGGTTGAGATCATCTTATAAGTATTTAGTCATTTGTACCGTCGGTGCATAGAATAATTTCCATTGCAAAACATTCGAAATTGACAAGAACATCTGTAACTTGATTATCTTCTTTGAAAATATGCGAGAAACAAAATTGGATTCAAGCAATTCGGTGTAAACAATTGTTCCACTAGACTTAAACAAGTCAGAGAACTAAGTGAGGAGAACAGAGAAAATAAAACACAAGAGATGAATCAACCTCCAACCAAACATGCTTTCAATCGCTAATGCCTGATAATGGCCTTAATAATCACTGATTCACTATCACCTCGGCATCCACTATCTTCTCTTGAAAACAGTGAATTATATAGACATGACAAGAAAGATTTGGGCTCCGATATCACCGATCTTGAAAACAGTTAATTATATAGACATGACAAGAAAGATTTGACATTCCAAATAAAAAGAGTTACTAATTTTTGGAGTTAAAAAATGAGCGGTTTTTCATGCAAAACTCAAATGTGCAAGAAATTATGTGCAAGATGCTTCTCAAAAAAAAAAAAAAAAATATGTGCAATCATATAAATTATAAAATATGTGGAACTGTGGAAGTGTCTGCTGTAAACTTGAGGCGGCTTCGTTGTCTTCTTACGTGCTTTTGGAAAGAATTCATCCGTGCCAAGCATTTTCGTGCATATTTATCAAGTTGAAACAAGTTGAACCTCTAGCTAGTTCTACTCGAGACGTGAAAGCTTTCTCAAATTTATGCAAATTGGGAATGACACCCTCCTAATTAATCGGATTTGAGCTAAAGCAAAATTGTCATGCCAATACATAGCGTGGACAGATGTCTAGGTTTTTATAAAGTTTGATTGTTTTAATTTGTATGTAGTTAACATACACGATCAAAATCATATGAACTAAAAAACAAAACTTAATCCAACATAAAGGTTCGGGTATAAGAGAATTTCAAACAAAACTTGATGCTTTTCAAGAGATTATATTTGTATCTACAAACTCATGATGATGTTCTAGCTTGTGCAGTACAATTCCTCACAGCATGAGATTCCCAACCAAGTGGGCTTTTGATTAGAAACCTAGTGGGGTTGTTAGCAACTTAGCATATATCTCCTCCATAATTGTAATGAATTATCACTTATTTGATCCAAAGCAGACCCATCTATATATTCTAGAATGGAATGGACAGTGGTCGGGGCAGTAGGCGTTGCCTAGTATTAGATGCTACGAGTTTATAAGTGGACATATTATTTCCTTTTCGAAAGCTAGCTAGTCCGCTAGAGTCGCCTGTTTCATTTAATCAGAAAAGAGCCCTTCGACCAAATCTGTAAATTAACTTGACCACACATCAACTAACAGCTTAGGTAGGCTATTGATCAATTGCTAATTCCGTTGGTATTCATGTCTACTAATATTAAGAGGGGAAGATACTTTGTTAGTCAAAACTGAAATATGTACCAAAATAACCTTAAGATATTAAAAAACAAAGTCCAACTTTTATTCGACATAGACATAATTGTCAAAGTACTGAAACAAGAAAAAATTAAATGTAAATGGGAAAATAGAAAAATACAATCCACTTTCTCTTCAGATAACTACTCATTATCTGCAATTATCTGTAGGGAGTGAATTATTTAGATAATTACCCACTATCATCAGTTGAGTAGCTAGGAATTTAAATTTACTAGGGCACAAAAAAATATATATAAAAAATTAAAAATATACAAAATTTTTAAATGTAACTTTTATCAATTACAATAGTAATTGTGCTCGACCAAATTTCATATTTTGAAATCGTTGCATGATAGTCTCATCATCTATACTAATAAAACGTTCTTTCTCAATATATGAAATCAAGCAATCATTCATAAACTTGTCACCCATTCGACTGTGTAAACGAGTTCATAGCAGAAAATACTGAGAATCATTACTTGACGATACACACACACACACACATGTTATTGATATGATAAAATATTTTTTAAATCGTATCTATATTAGACTTGAAAATCTATAAGTAATAAGGAAATAGGAATCATTAACTATAACCGATTCTATTACTAATGTTAAAAAAATTTGGGAAAGAAAAATAATATGTAAATATTATATAATATTTAGAGTGATTAATTAGGATTTTTTGCACCAACTGTGTCTGGAGACTTAGGTGAATAACAATATGATACCCGACCTTACAAAATTATCAAAGTAATACCCAGACTCAATTTTTCGTATCAACGTCGTACCTGCGATCATTTTCCGTCACGTCTCCGTTAATCTTAACCACGTGCGACACACGTGAGTCACAAAATAAGGGCAAGAAGGACTTTTTTACTCCAAAAATCCCAATGCAATACATTCTCCAAAAAAAAAAAATATCCCAATCCAATCGTCATGCATCCCCATTAGAACTTCTCTAACCATGAAATTCAAAGAAACCTAGCTATTTAAAATTAAGATCTTCTTCATCTTTTAAAATTTGGATTTGGGTTGTTCAGGGATATATCAAAGCTATTTCAAATTTCATTTGGATTTGGATGCTAAACTACGGTAATCTCTCTCCTCTCGAAACTCCATCTCCAAATCCAGATTAGCCGCCACCACCACCTCCTCCACCAGCCCTTCTTCCCAGTTGAATCAAACCCTCCAACCCAATCACCATCTTCCTCTCCTCCCCCCACCGCCGATCTCCATCACCGCTACACTTATCATCACCTCTGCCACTGCATTTTTACTCTAGCCTGCGCCGGAAGCTCGACCCCACTTCAGCTGACAACAAGGCCTCCAGAATTGGTAGCCTAATGATTGAATTCCAAGACACCAAGTTCCTCTCACTCATCTACTCAAACACCTTAACTAAATCTCCAACAAACCCAAACCCACATACACATCCGAAGCCAAACCCATCTTCACAACCATCCCATGAACCCCCTGCCCCAAACCCACATCCAAAAGCCCACCACAGGCCTTGACTTGGGATGTGTAAGTGGGTTTACTATTTTTTTTATTCGAGAGATTTCTTAAACATGCAGAGCATGTGTTTGCAGCTTAGTATATATTAAAAAAAATTATTAAAAAAAAACTTGCATAAGGCCTTAGAATTTTTCATTTCATATGTACGTCATGACGTAATACTTTGGGTAATCAATTTAGAACCAATTGTCAATAGATGCAATGCCAAAACCATTATAAATCCTTATACAAATGTAATGTCTCAAACAAAACAGTTTAACTTAGTTTATACTTCGGACTAAAAAATTTTGCATCAAAAAATAGTGAATCATCATCCTACAATAGAGCTCATTAGAGCCATATTTTTCAATTCAAAAAATAATTAATGAAAAAACTAATGATTGGAGTCATTGGACAAGTCGCAATTTAGTTAGGTAATTGTGTTAAGTTACAGTTTGCTTATGTAATTGTGCCCAAAAATTTGAAAATTGACTTGTCTTCCATACTATTTTGTCATCTTTAATCCACATCATTATATTGGAGACCCATCTCCACCATCATTTCTGTCATCATCAATAGTCAATCTTCACTCCCTATCTCTTTATTTACTTGAAGTATTTTAAAATGTTAAAGTTTGTTTATCTAGTTATGAGTGAGTAGTAAACTAATTGAGGCTAGGGTGAAAGTTTTAGCCAAATTTGCTTGTTTACAAATTGATAAAAAAACTCATGTTGTAATCCTCACATGCTAAATCCATATTTGAATGCATTTACTTAAACCTAATAAATTTGAGTCAATAAGTTTGCCATGACATGAAGTTTTTGCTAAGAGATTGATTACCTTATGCAAAAGGAAGCATGAAAGCACATCATGTATGCATGTGAGGGTAGTGAGCTAAAATCACTTAGAGATAGGATTGGTTTGCTTGTTTGGTTAACTAAACTATAAGAGTTAAGCATCTAGGACAAAGAATTTAGACCTAACCATTAATTGACTTTGTCCCTAGGTAGTTAATTCTAGACCTAACCTGGCAGAGTTGATAAAATCAAAGGGGTTTGAGCCTTAGTAGTCATAACCAAATGCTAAGAGGGTAGTTAGATAACTGTTTTGCATCATTCATAATCAAATGCTTAAATGCTTGCAAGGGAGGCACAAGGTGGAACTCAATGCCCTAACTCCCATCCAGGGGTCATCATTTGGCGCGCTGACCCAAAAGCCCATGGGCATTCACTGGGCTCAGTGGGCAAAAGGTCGGCCCGGCCTGCAGCAAAACTCATCTCGGCTCTGCCCGTTGGGCACGAGGTAGGGCTGGTGGAGGGTTCAAAGCCCAGGCTTGGCGCGCAACCTGGCTTATTAAAGCCCGCCTGGCCTGGCCTTATAAGCCCAGCCCGAAAACCCATTCAATTCTAGTATTAATATTTTCTTATGTAGTTTTTAGTTCAATATGTGAACTAATTATTGCATTAGGCAATATTTTCCTTTAATTTTTTATTTTATCTTATTCAATCATTAATATATCATAATCATCAATCACCACTAGGACTTCCACATGAATAGCACTTGGAGCAGTCAGGCCCAGCCTAGCTGGGCAGCATTAGCGATAATCCAGGGCTGCATATCCAAGGGGCACCAAATTTAAAATCTCAATTTATTTTAGTATATATATGTATGTGATATGAGGCCGTTTTAGTAATTAATGACAAAGATGGGAAAAAAACTGATCAAGAACCAAGGAAATTTTAATTAAATAGAATTAAAGTAGGTTTTCTCTCCTAACTAAACAGATTTTTTTTCTAAGAATGCTTTTCTCTCTGACTCTCTCACGAGAGGTTTCTCGCGGGTGGCTAACCAACCCTAGCAGCCACTTAACACCTACGCTCAAACAAACTGGACTTGCCCTCTTCTCTGGTCGTCCCTTGAAAGGCAGTGCTTGTTTTCCCTATGGCTCCTTTTCCTTTGATTCTAATTTTTTGGTGATGAAGACGGACTTTGATTGTCACCCCCCCCCCCCCCCCCCCCCCAAATTTCAATCACGAGTAATAATACAATTAAATCAAATACAATGCTTTGGGCGTGATGGATCAGACATCGATCAATACAAAAGTTGTGAAAATTTTTCTTTAAACAAAGGCAACCATCGATGTCCGAACCCACAATGTGAATACAGACTCGTTGTTTAGAGTCACATATTACATTAAGCAAAGTTTACAAATTAAACTGAAAACGTCAATTCAATGTAACTGCATGCATTAACTGAAAACGTCAATTCAATGTAATTGCATACACGACACTCTTTACACAGGGAAAGACGAATAATTGTGTAGCACAATTAGGTAATAAACGTATCACAGCAACGACAGGGAAGTTCTACGGCTTCAACCATGCACACCTTAACCTGCAGGATAAACTCCTATACCTTGGAATAGTGCACCAGGTTGCAACCACAATCCCAATAAGTTTTTGCAAGCTTGTATGAGTAAACTCAAAAACCAGTAACAGAAACACATGCTTAAGTCCTCTCAACCTAACAGTCAATAAGCATATATCACAGCATCAACTATCAATTTCACATCATTCAATAGCATGCTTCAGCAAATCCACTCGTGACAAAATTCATATGCTCAGAGAACAAATCATCATTCAATTTCACGATCATAGTTCAAAATAAAACGACTTCAAGTAATGTTTGAAATCATTTTTCATGCTCGAAAGCGAATCACAAATTCACATAATCCACGTTATATCCACTCAAACCTACTTGAGGAAGCAACTCACGCAAATCGCGATAAATCTACTCAAATTAACTTGAGGAAACAACTCACGCAAGCAACTCACGCATTGTTTTCTTTTCCAAAACTCAACATCCTTTTCTCAAAAGAAAATATGTGTCACTCCGTGACAAATCATATTAATTGAAATCTCAACAATTCAAATATGAAAGTCAAAGTCTCTCATGGACAATACAAGAAAGACTACTCTCAAGACGCTCTTTTAAAACACGTACTCATTAGTCTCCGGTAACCCGCAATTACCCCCATGAAGTACCCTGTCAGACAGACTAGAGGTCTAAATGATATTAACCAATCACCCGGCCAAGACTTGATTCCCGATAACATGCCTTGGTCACCATCTGTGACATTTGATTTTTAGACCTATCTGGTCTTCAGACCTCGATCTCCACAGATCAAAACATTTAAAAATGTTACACCGATTACGGTCACCATCCGTGACCAAATCCTTATCACCATCTGTGACCCAATCTCTGTCACCATCCGTAACCCGATCTTGTTCACTATCCGTGACGAAGATCAAATCATTAAGCGAGTCGCACTGGACCCAAAATGTTCCACAAATCTACTCAAAGATTTCTCAATCTTGCTCACCGTCTGTGACAAGACTAAAACATTAAGCGAGTTGCACTAGACCCAAAATGTTACTCCAATCTCAATACTTTTCAAAACAATAGAAACCATAATTTCCAAAATATGACTAAATTAAGTTTGCCCCCTCCAACTTTGGGGCAAACATCAGTTTGGTCGTTGATTTTTTTTAATCATGATGGTCCTTGCACTTCCATTTTCTATCACACGGGTCCAAAAATCAAATTCGACTCGAAAGATGACGTCAGAAGCTAAGTTGGCCCCTCACGCGAGGGCCCACTTTTCAGACTTTGACCTTTAGTTTGGAGGTAATGTCCAAACTACCCCTTGTTACCTATTTTCCTCTTCTTCGAAGACTTCACCCCTCTCACTGTCTCTCTGGATTCAGATGGAAGTCGCGCCAATGATTCAACTACCTACCACCTCCTCCAATCGCCCCTGTGCTGCCATCATCAACATTGCAGATTTGGCTCACCAATCCAAGCCGGACCACTCATCATGATCTTTGCCATCTTTCTACTGCTCATCAATGGCGCCAATTCCTTCTTCTTCCCTGGAGTCGCTCTCGAGGACCTCATCAAGGTTAGCTCTAAATCACTTCAAAATCTATACACAAACTCGTCTCAGTCCACAGTCCTCCCCAAAATTTCAAACCTCTCCACACAACCAAGAACCAACCATGACTTCACAAAGAAGCACAAGACGGATGAGAACAGCCACGTTTCGACGGCCCCGCCTTCCTAATTCACAATCCTATCCCCCGACGGTTTCTGCAAACTTCTCCACCCCATGTCCCACTACCACCTAGTCGAAGTCCTCGAAAACGCCTTCGTTGGCCACCCGGACATCCTCGAATCCCTCCGCCACTTCACCAACCGTGACCTCACCCTTCGCAAGCTTTTTTTCCATAGCCTTGGCCGGACACCACCACCAATTCGCTCCGCTTCATCTTCTCCACCTTCGGCTACCTCGACGAGGCCGTTGTCATCTTCGACAAGGCCACTAGAAAATCAAAAAGCCACGGATTCATCACCTTCAAGCACTCCGATGAAGCCATCATCAACTCCTCCACGGCCACGCCTCTCCAGGCCGTCAAGTTCCTCGCCCTCTAACTCTCCAGCCCCGATTACAAGGTTTGTCATCGTTCTTGTCTCCGCAATGCTCATTGTCCTAGATCTAGGGTTTTGAATTATCGTATTTGATTGGAATTGGTGACAGTTTGAATTGACATTGTGTGTGTGCAGGAATCAGCGATCTCGAATCTAAAGGAGTTCAAGGCATCTGGAAATTGAGGTGAAATTGGGGAAACTCGAGATGGAATTGGTGAAGATAGAAGTGGAGGTGGTGCGAATTTTTTTTCTTTCTAAAAATCTTTTTATTGTTAAAATGTCTATTTTACCCTTCTTGTGGGCCATGATGTCGGTGCCAACTCAGCTTCTGACATCATCTTTCAAGTCGAATTTGATTTTTGGACCCGCGTGACGGAAAATAGAAGTGCAAGGACCATCATGATTAAAAAAAAAATTAGGGACCAAACTGATGTTTGCCCCAAAGTTGGAGGGGGCAAACTGAATTTAGTCCTCAAAAATATATTGTTTTTCGAAAAGTCACATCTCAAACAACAATGTCAACATAATCATGTGTAGAGCCCGTGAAATTCCGAACGTCACTTTTTGATGGGAAAATTTTTAGCGACCTTTGTTCAGCTAAATACTTTTGGAAATAGTTTGGGCTTGGGCCTTGGGCCCGAGAATAGCTTAAGGTTAGAGTCCAAAATTTACTCTGGACACCCAACAGACGGGTATGCTAGTGAACCTAGCCCAATAAGTTAGTCGACCTTTGACCCAAACCTCTTCCTTGATCCAATATGGTTGTAGCTCATAATGACATCTTTGCATAATTTTGAAATATACTTGTGCGTGCGTTTATGATTTTCTTATTTCACCTTTCTTAATAATTGGCAAAATTTCTGCTCGCCTTACTCGTCAAGCATCTCACCGACTTTCAAAAGCACAATTTATTTACTCCTTATGTTTTTCAAACTCGAGCAAAACTCCAACAAAACTTGCTTGCCATTTTTCTATCTAAAAATAAGTTTTGTGAGGCCCGATCCTTATTTGGCATTGTCAACACTTTAATTTGAGTTTTCTTGTATTTACTTATTTTACTTTTATTTTCCCCATCATTTTGGTTTTTACCACCTTATTTTTTACCCTAAATTTGTCTGCCCAAGCTGAGCCTTCTCCTTCACACGCAAAGCTCAGCTTTTCCTCTTTCCTTGTTCACGTCAGAGTTGGGCAGAGAGAAAGGGAGCCTCGTTCAGCTCTTCCCCTCCACGTTTCCATCATCTCAGACCTTCAAAGCGAATCATCCAGACCTTCAAAAGAGAGAACCCAGGCCATAAATCGTCATTCACCCTTCTCTTCTCACCTTTCCTGTCGTCCCTGGACACATCAGTCTGTTTACGAGCCCTAAAACGCCTAGTTAGAGACCTCCGATCAAAAAACTTTCTTCACCAAAGTTGTTCGTCTATGTCTCCTCTATCTAGCCTCAAAATTTCAGCTCCATTGGAGTTGATTTGAGTCCTGTACACCCCTCGAAGTGGAAGCTGTTCTGAAACGAGCCTGTTCCGGATTTCTGCTTGAATTCCCTCTCTTGCTCTACCCGAATCCCTCACATCTTACTTGAGACTGATACAAATACTTGGTAAGATTCTGGAACCATCAAGTTCCCTTCTTTCTTCAATTTTTAGGCTCAATACGTTCAAAACAACTATCCCACATATTGAGAAGTTTCTGTTGCACTTTGCATGTTCGAGATTGAGCGAACTTCTTGGCCTGCGGCTGGACTCGATCCAATCAGCTCCCTCAGCTCTCTTTCCTGTTGAAATCCTCAAGAGAAATTCACCTTTTTTATTAGTCTTTGGTGAGTATCATCTTTTCCATAAAACTCTGTGTATTTTTAGTTGTTATTACGAATTCTTGAAGAGTATGAACTTGTCACTGCTGTTGTTGGTATCTTGCTGCCTTAATTTTGATTTGTCATCCATTCTAATGTCTAGGGATTCTGCTAGGTTATGGCTTACCCTTGAGTATTAGATGTGAGAATACACATTAAGTTGTCACAAGATCATTCACACGAATATAGGCACAATTGTATATACATCTAGGATAAATAAATTAAAATTGAGACACGTACTTGTATGATCGATTGAAGTGATTGAAGCAGCCACAAGCACAAGTCTTCTGCAATTCTCTAAGTTTGAGCTTCTTATGAATGGGGCAAGAACTTATGCTCTAAGTCGTAGAGGGTGCAGGGACTTATACATCCTTATATATGAGTTAGGTTTAGCCTTGAACCCCTCCCATAAAGGAAGTTCAATAGGACTCAAACTTCACTCTTAAGAATCCTTATGATATCATATCTTTGTAATTAAGTTAATAATCCAATAAATAGATTTCTATCCCTTATCAATAGATATACACATTGATTAGGTTACTAGAATTGTGTTCTGTTTCCATATTCATATTATTTAGTCTAAATGATTTATCAATTGTTGTTTACTCTAATAAACATGTGATAAATCCATAAATTTTCTTACATTCTCCCACTTGGACTATCACAGTCTATACAACAATTGAACCAAAAGACATCGACCAAATAACAACTTAAGTGTGCGCACCAGAATATGAAAATCTCATAATCTATTCAGACTTGGTCAAGATGCAGTTACTGATGCAGAGTTAAGAAAACGAATACACTTTAGCAAAGTGTACCACTTCAAAACCACTAACACCAACTCCTGCACTTCACATAAGCCTCAAAACTAATATGATATCAACAAGCATATGTAATGTATATCAACCTATAAAACATATGCTTATAGTCCAACTGTATGGCTTTGAATATCAAAACAACAAACACAACTTCAACACCAGTGGATCCTAAACTGAATGTGTTTGTTACTTAACTGAAGCATTGTGCAAGGCACAACTCAATCCACCTGACAACAAATAGCTATTTAATGATAACGACAATGACAATTCAATTGCAGCAATCAAATTCCAAACTTTATACCAAGGATTTATAACTAAAAACATTAGCTACCAAACTGAAGCTAACAAAAGTCATTTATGAGACTTTAAACCTTAACACTGTCTTCAAACTTAATGACAGCATACATAAGCCAAAACAAAATAATTATTCGGCATGACTTAATCTGCAGATAACAACCAAATAATACGTTGGCATACAATTCAACTTAAACTCATGAAAAACTTAATTCAAATGCACTTCCAGAAGAAACGTCAGCAACTTGACAAAAGGTAAACTCCAAAGTTTCTAAAAGTTTTTACCAGAAAGTTACTCCCACTAACCCCAAAACATAAAGGTTTATGTAACTTCCATCAGACAAGTGCATATACAATAAAACTTGAAAAGGTTGTTCAGACCTTATATTAATTAGAAATCACACATCACCTATTCATAAGAAATATCATTGTCAATTAGGAACTGAAAATAAAACTTAAATAGTGAGCCAAAACGAAATCAATTGTTCAAGATACATGTAAAAACTTTATTTGCTGCAAACATAATGTCAGGAATAAAATTTTCTTATTCTTGCACAAACAAGAAGATATCCGGAATTCCCTTTCTATCAGGCAAACAGAAGATTATCAGAATATAAAAGATAAGTAAAATCTTTTACTCCCACTATTTCTTACTCTTAACCATTTCTGACTAAATCAGAAAAATAAAAGAATCCATATAACAATGAAAAATAAAAAACCAAAAACATGGAATTGCAGATTTTCAGAAGACACAAATAATTTACAGTTGTAATGATCAATATCAAGGTCCAAAAGAAAAGGGCCTTAATAATAAAAAACACATAATCCTTCCCCCCCATTTTTATTATTTATATACATGTAACAAGGGTAAGTAATATATAGAAACCAACAGTAAAAAAATCTGTTTTCATATGCATAAAGATAATATAATCTATATTCTCTTTAGTCAATGCAAAAATCTGCAATCAGGATTTTTGAAGGAAATTTTGTATAGAATTTGATATATAATTGAAATATAGATACTGTCAATAAAACTCTAAAAGATGTGTGAATGCACACAAAACCATACATCAAGTGTATGTTTCTTTAAGAAATATTTATCATAGAGCTATATCATACTTGTATATAACAGTTTTATCAACATTTAGAAATTATAACCATACGCAGCCAAAAATCACATGTATCAAGAATCTGAAAATCAAGGTGAAAACAGTGTAATAATAACTTGATTTCAAAATAATGAAATAAAAAGAAGACATTTTAGTCTATTACATTATTCTCCAGAATGTGTATTACAAGTAACTTAATGTAGCATAACAATTATGACTACAAGACTAGCACATCAAAAATACTTCTAGACTAGATTGATACCTTTAGTCACATGTCAAGCCAAAATTGTTTTTACTGACTTGGCTACAAGAACCAAAATTTCATTGAGTTTATTTTCCTGTATATTTTGTGGAAACAAAATCAACACTGAAGATAACATAAACACTGAGCAGCGAAATACAATAAATCAACCCCATTCTGTAATCTGTAATCACAATACCAAGCAACACCTTTGTGGTAGAAGACAAGGTATTCTTAAGTTTCTCAATCAATACACCACATCTAAAGAATCCAAGTTATCCAGAGAAACAATCAACATCTTTGGACAGAAGAAAGGTTTCTAAGTATCTTGATATGAATCCAGTGAATGTGTGTAATGCTATTTTTGATTCTAAAACTACACAGGAACACTTCTTTGGAAGACAATATAAGTATAGTTTTAAAAAGAAAAATACAATTTTCAGGTTTGTTTTATCTCAATGATCTCTTACAAAAGTCAGTGGAGATTGCTTTGTGCAATATGTCCATTTACATTTGCAAAGAACCACAAACCACATGAGTTCAATACTTTATTTCTAACCAGGTATGAAAACCCTTATAAGAAAACAAAACTCTTGTACCTGTTAATTCTTCAATAAGATTAATTATTTGGGAGATCGATAATTTCCTTATATCTCATTGCAGAAACACAGGTATATTTTAACTTTATCATATACATCTTATGTATATGTATTTTCAATTTCAATTCCAATAATCACAGAGCAGTCATATATAGTTGAACCACTTCAACGACAATATTTGAACATCAATATATGACTGCATAGCTTTGGCAAGAATCACATATACTTTCCAACATGCTTCAAAATTGAAATTGAAATCAGTTCTGATTATAAAGAACATACCTTTAGCTGACCTAAAAACATATGCCTTCTTGCATACATCTTCCTTAGTATGAGTAATAACTTTTCTCCATTTGTGTTCTTTAACATCCTTTACTGTATTTCCTGTAGGCTCAGTTAAGTAAAGAATTAGAGAACCACTTGGCTAAATAAAGGAAGACAAATAGAACCGTATACAATTACCATATTCTTACATATGATTTGATATATAGCACAGCGGAAATGAAAAAGTACATACCTCTATCCATATCTCTTTTGTGTTTCTGTATAATAGCATATATATATATATATATATATATATATATATATCACAAAAAGTAGCTCTTAATTCTTTACTTGATTGTCCATACAATCACACATACTCATAAAGCTCAATTACATATTAAAGTAGGTGAGCAAATTGGCATGTAGATATATTTGTCATTAAAATGCAAATAGCTCAAAACAAAGCCTTCCACATATATATGTAAAAGCACATGACTTGTTCCAATACTTAAAATCGAAATCAGAATAATGACCATGAAGGAACAATAAAAGGTTATACCAAAAGCTGGATAAGGTGGTATTTACATTGCTCAAAACAATAACTAGCTACCAGCTAGAAAATTAGCTTCATTTTCTAACTCACGTTAGACCGCATGTTGATAGCCAATATTTGCTAAGAATTACTGCAAGTCTATTCTAATACATGCATATCCAACAATTTCTCAACATTATGTACATATCAATCTGATACAGAATAACACATATTAAAATAAGTGGCATAAATAACATATGCATAAGCTTTTTATATAATTATGCAGCTGAAAACTATCTATAAACAAATATAGATATCTAAACAACAACCATATGAAGATACACTAGCAGAACAGAACTATAATGACCTTAATATAGTTTTCTGCATTTCAATACATTAAAAGCAAATATAGCTTCAGTGTATTCCTAACCACTTTTCATAACAATGAGATGCACTTAAACCAAATTGGTTAGTTTTTAACCTGTTTTGCTGTTCTGTAGCTCAAAATTCATTTTAGAAGAAGGAGAAAATATATATTTCTACTTAAAAGCAACGTCAATGCTCATTGTCCAAAAAGACAAGTCTTTATATGGTAGTAACACCAATTAGTAAAACATCCTTAGAAATAACCAATCCAAACCTGATATGCACTCAATAGTCTATACCAGAAGAGATACAAAACAAAACTTTAATGGTAGCCAGCAATCATGTAAAGTATAGTGGCTATGCATGCCACACAACTTGATCAAAGCTAAAACAATTTACCTTCACTTGACCAGTAATGAACGACATGTCCATGTATGTATATACGCACACATTACAATTATCAACACTAGATGCATCACCTTTGAAACGTACGTATCAAGGCTATATCTTTATGAATGATTATACATATATGAAGGCCAATTTTAAAAGCATCCAAACAACCATCAAGTAAGTATGCAGCAGAGGCGAGCAAAAAATTACAATCACCAACGCGGGAAAAGAACAATTAAAAGAATTATCCCACCAAAAAGAACTTGTTTGTATCAAAATAAGCTAGTGTTGTTGATGCCAAATCAGTCCCCCTCCTTTCGGTTGTTTCTATTTCTACATCCTGATATTCCACAAATTGGAGGCTTGCCGCTTGCCTACTACGGCCATATATTTGGTCTACGATTCTATATGCACAATAATAGACAATCACATTTATAGTACAAACAATTAAGCACTTATTTGGCACATGTTCAAGTTCTTTTTGAAAGACTTATCTTCCCTCCACCATGTGAAACTATCTGCTAGATTACTCATTAGTCAAAAAGTAACCCTGAAGCTAAAGCAAAACCAATACACATAATAGATATATGTATATGGGAGCCATTAAAGTGAAAACCTGCAGATGCAATTGGCAGACTAAAAAGAAAACAATAGAGGAAGGTCCACAAGCCATGATAACGTCTTTGTGATTTGCAACTCAGTCAAACTTTTCTAAATGACAATGACATATTCTTGCAAGTAAATATACATGCTATATGTATAAGCATAAGACAATGGTCATTCAAGATTGACGATTCTATGAGCTGTATTAAAACAGATACTGAATAAAATTTTGCTCTATTTGTACAAAGATTGGTCTAATAGTTCAAACCAATTAAACTAATTTACTGAAAACAAGTGATCTAAGCCAATAACAAAACAGAGCATTTCATTCAATTCTTAATTATGCAATTTGTTCATTGTTTCATGAAACCCAAATGTATCCGACCATGGCAAAAAAGTCTAAACAAGTATAGTGCATGTAATCTCAGTAATCTGAATTCAACCAAAATCAGCATATTACATGCATCTACACATGTTTCTAGATAGGAAGAGAATGATATTATTATCACTATTTCTCTGCCCACAATGCTGCAATCATACCTGGAGATTCCAATGCTTTTTCCAAAATCAAATGGAATCACAACAACTTATGTTTATTGTTAACTGATTGCTCTTACAATGAGAAATCAACGAGATCAAATGGCTGCATTAATGTTGTCCAAGGCTCATGCCTAAAACCTGGTCACAAACTTTTCATGACATGGGACTATCAAGGAAAAATATTAGATTCTTACGAAACATGACTGCAATAAGTAATCAAGTAGCAAAAAACAAAATTTCAAAAGAAGATCAATAGAAAATTTCTTATCTGGAATTATTCAATCCCGCTTAAGTAGGTCTGAAGGGAATCCGTCCAAAACCATTAAACTTTCTCTTCCTTGATTTCCCGCGCGGGGTTGGAAGTAACAACTCCAAGAAGGCAAACACCATCCCTTTCAAGTCGTCATGTCTGGTATTCCAAATTTCAACAATCGAATGCCATTGCTATTGGTTCGTTGATTCTCGGGAGGTAGCGAGCCATGCCCACTTTTCTATTTTTTTTTTTTTTTGGTTTCTCCATTGGTTTGTTGTGCTGTATAGTGGGGAGGACATGCTCTTGTTGTTTTCACGTTTTGTATGATCAAAAACAAAAAACCAGAAGTGAAAATAAAAGCGGGTTGACCCAGATATCTTGGATTTGACCCGCAGTCTTTTTCTGGGTTTTGCCCCAAAAGTTTTCTTCTTTGTTCATAGCCATGATATAGATTATATACATACAACGATCTATATTTTTGTGAAGGTGGCTCTGATACCACTTGTGAGAATACACATTAAGTTGTCACAAGATCATTCACACGAATATAGACACAATTGTATATACATCTAGGATAAATAAATTAAAATTGAGACATGTACTTGTATGATCGATTGAAGTGATTGAAGCAGCCACAAGCACAAGTCTTCTGCAATTCTCTAAGTTTGAGCTTCTTATGAATGGGGCAAGAACTTATGCTCTAAGTCGTAGAGGGTGCAGGGACTTATACATCCTTATATATGAGTTAGGTTTAGCCTTGAACCCCTCCCATAAAGGAAGTTCAATAGGACTCAAACTTCACTCTTAAGAATCCTTATGATATCATATCTTTGTAATTAAGTTAATAATCCAATAAATAGATTTCTATCCCTTATCAATAGATATACACATTGATTAGGTTACTAGAATTGAGTTCTGTTTCCATATTCATATTATTTAGTCTAAATCATTTATCAATTGTTGTTTACTCTAATAAACATGTGATAAATCCATAAATTTTCTTACATTAGAATCGTATTTGGTTCAAAGGTTATTTGTTGTTTGTAGCTGTCCAAATATCATGTTTCAATGCATTATGTCATCGAGCTACAACACCTGCCCATATACTATTAGAAAGTAACCTGAGCTATAGATCATTAGGAGCATTAGACATGCCTCTTAAGTGTGTTGGATTTGTGCTAGAACATGGTTATTTAGAACATTGAAATCATGCTTGATCATAGAGTTTATTTGTGTTATTGTTGTCCAAACACCATGTCTTCAAAACATCATGTTAGTGAGCTACAAAACCTTCCCCTTATAGTATTGAAGGGTGACTGAGACTTTAAGCTTTTAGAAGCTTTAGATACTTTCTATAGGTGTCTTAGAGTCTACTTAACCAGCCATTTTGAGTACCAAAAGAGCTTTACACAAAAGAACCAGTTTCTGCAGATTTTCAGTTTTCAGTAAAATCTGACCCAGTTTCATTCATTTCAAAACTGGAGCTAAACCGTTGAGAATTTGGGGTCAGTTTCTTCTAGAGAAATATATTGGACACATATATGAACATTCCAGAATTTGAATCACCCCAAAAGAATTTTTCTAGAATTAGTTATGAAATTTTGAAATAGGGGGACAGAAGCTTGTATTTCTGGAAAGAATCTGCACATTGTTTTACTTCAGCCTTTAAAACCTTTACTCTGTTTGGTTTCACTTGAAATTCAATAACCATTTCAATCTTACTGAGTTGTTTGTCAAGCCATCCTTCTTTCAAAATTTCTCAAGAATTTACCTCAAGTATTTTGAACAATTCCGTGACCCTTGACAGCTCCTTTAAAACTCTGTTTTCGGTTTTCAGCAACTTGTCTTTTAAAAAGTGTTCTTACCCCCTCTTCCTAACAACAAACCCCTTATTGGAACCCAAATGATCTGGTTATTAGTTAGTAATTAGGTTAAAGGAAATGTTTTCTTCGGAGAGTTATGTGAGTGAATAGCTAGCCTAGTTTATCGTGATTAATGTCACTTATTTGGTCTAGGCTTGATATGTTGGTAGGATCTTGTGAAGTGGTGGTTGCTACAAGGTTGCATTGAGGCCAAGTGCTGCAAGAGAAAGCTTGAGTTCCAGGTAGGGGATGCCTTTAACTCTATCTATGCTTTTCTTGCATATACTATGTTTTATATGAGGCCTCTTGCATGTTTTGGAAATAATCTGTTTTTACAACTTGAAATGGTTTGCGTGGATTGGATTGTTGTGTTGGCAATTGATGGGGATGTAAGGAGAGGTCAGTTCCTCCTTGAGCCACCGGTGGTGGGCAGTGTGCACCATGCCCTTGATTATTGTTATCTCCCCTTTGTCTCTAGCCTTGTGATTATTGAATTACGAAAAGTGATTGGCTAGATGGACGGTTGTGATGGAAGTGTGAAAGATGATCAATTGCCGTGGGATTGTAGTTACGTGGTGACGATCACATGGAAGCGCAAACCGGTTTTTATCTACTTCTTTTATTCAAAACGATAACTCTTGTTTTTAAACTTAGATATGGGGGCGGGCATGGGCAATGACTGGATGTAGGAGCCTAACCCCTACTTTAGTTTGTTTTGCAGGCTGTTGTTGTCGAAGCTTGGGTACGGAGGATAATCCTTGGAGGACACATTTTGTTTTATTCTATTTAAAGTTTATTTCTTTTGGGCTTGCTTGATTTCACTAAATTTTTGTAACATTATGTATGGTTGATGATGTGTGTGATTGCTTACCACCAAAGTGGAACCCTAGGGTTAGAACCTCCATTTGAGTTTAGGTCCTAGTGGGCTAGTCCTAGAAGACTCACATAAATTACCATTTAATGAACTTAATGCAAACTTGGGCTAAGAACTAAAAATTGACATAGGTTCTAAAACTCAACTCAACACCACCTTCCTTTCCTCTTATTCACCTAGTTCGTAATCTTGTGATTACGAGCCAAGCCCACTATACAAGCCCAAGAATTTTGGGCTTATAGATTTCTTGTTCTCCAACCCAAAGGCCTTGTCTCTTTGAGGAATTCTAGGCCCAAAACACTTGCTCTCTAAGTGTCGCGGGAGTAGGGTTCCTTGGGGAGGCGGCGCTGTGGTAATCCGGTCTCCGGGTTGCCACATCATGCATATTGTTTTCATCGTACATCAAATCCACAAGGATAAATATATATATATATATATATATATATATTTCACTCAGGAATGTCACTATTACCAACTATAGTTACAGTCAAATAAATAAATCTAAGATGGTAAGGTAACTTTGTTCGCAAATGAACATTGTGAGATTTACTCACCTCTGAATCACGCTGCGTCTTCTATACAGAACAGAGATAACACACTCACAAAATATGCATCCAAGAATATTTTGTCAAGTACCTAATCACATACGGTCACATCTCAGTACTCGAAACACAAAACGATTAAAGTTTGAATCTCCCAATTGAACTACAACTCGAAAGTAACGCCAATCGAGGTGGAATTTCATTCGAGACCACCCAAAGTCTTCGGGATACTTCCAGGATTGATATGACAAAACTACAAGTTAATAGAAATAAAAAATGGTGAAAAAACCCTAACAAATTCATACGATCTCTAAAATTTACGTATTATATAACAAAATATTCGTATCGACGAGTAGATGATATATAAAATCATAAACTGCCCTTGACATGGCCAGAAACACTGCCAAGCTCTGCCACAGGTGGTGGCACACCGCTGTCGGCCGAACTCCAAACTAGCAAGATCCAACCATCCAAAATGAAGTTTATACAACAAGGATCAACTTTAATACTTGAGGTTTTGGCCGATTTGGCCTTGATCGACCTCAATCAAGCCCCAAGCCGGAGTTAACTATTCACCGTGAGTTGACTCTTCTCTGGTGCAACTCGTCTACAACCACCACCATGAATTGAAAGAGGAAGCTACCACGAACCAAATAAGACCGGTTTCAAGCCATGCCGGAGTTGGGATTTCCGATCAGGTCCGACTACACCAAGCTTCGCCACTTCGATGCGCCGCCGTGGGTGAGTATCAGAGCAAGCCGCCACCACAGGGAGGTAGGCGACGTCGGTGAGTCAAGCTGAACTGGTCCCGTTACCAGACGTGGACGGAGGTGGCTGAAAAATTCGGGTTAGGTCAGTCGAAAAAATGGATAGTGAGGGTTTCGGTCGAGAGAGAGAGATTTCCAATTTTGGAAATTAGGAAATTATGACCAAAAATCCGGAAAAGGAAAAAACATATTTATACCAAAATGGAAACTTTTTCTAATGGTCATAACTTCATCATACGAACTCTGATTTTGGCGTTCCACTTGTCCACGAACTCGTATCGATGCACTCTATGACTTTTGTGAATGAAGTTTTCGGAGAAACTCAAGGTATAAAAAGTCAACCTTTGCGCTCCCCCTAAATGACATTTTCTGAATAATTTTTCGTCCAAAAATAATTCCACCTCATCCTTGAACTACGTACTCCTAATAACCACTGAATAAATTCTAAAAAAAATCCTGAAAAAATACTAATAAATTTCCAGGGTATTACATTGATGGTGGATCTCCTGGCGATATTGGAGACTATGCTCTTGTTTTGCCGTTTTGGGGTGGAGGGCTAGGTGATACGCTAAAAGTAAGCGCGCAATTTAACCCTATAAAATATCATCATTAGTATACGATACATAAGGATCGTTCAAATCCGGGGATTGAGGGTACACCTGTCATTGTAAAACAAGTAAAGAATTAAAATAAATACAAAGTATAATATTTACAAAAAAATATACAAATAACTAAATAAAGGGGGATTTTAAACTTAGAGTTTCGAAAATTAAAATAAAGAAAATACAAAAATACATATACAAGAAGGAAACGTAAGAAACAACGATCAAAACCAATTTCATATAATCAAATTCAAATCAAATCCTATAATCGATCATCTAAGTCATGAGAAAGAAGTTGATCATGCGAAACATTTGAAGCAAATGATTTCCCATATTTTACTTTCCTTTACTAATTAATCTAAATGAAAGCACCTAGATCAATCCTATTAAACATGTAATCGAAGTCTAGAAAGCTATCTAATCAACACATGTTCAACGCAAGAAGCATAGAGAAAGGTTATCAACTTAAGTGTACAACCTAGTATGAATAAGTTCATCTCTTTGCAATCCTCTTCAATTGAATTTGACCTTTGTCCAAAGCCTTTACTACTTTCAATCTAGGTTCACAAAACTATTAGGTAAATTGCTAACCTAAATCTAGCACCAATTACATGCAAATCCTATAAGTGTCGACCCAAATAAGATAAACATATAAAAGATTTCTATCAAGCAAATTCAATCGAACAAACTCACATAAGCAACTTAGAATCACAATTATGGAATTCGAAATCTTTATTTAAACATAGAAATTGGGCTTAAACTTTGCTCTAAACATTATTGTTAACTAGAAACAAGTTCCTACGAATTCAAACAAGGAAAACCAAAAGGTTATAAGGAAAATGATCGAATCACACTGTGAGTGGAGATGGAGATGGAAAGCTTGAACGTTGCACTCTTGAATCTTGGAATCAAGTATTTAAGGTGGATGATGGAGGCTATGTCTTCACGGCCCCTTCTTCTTCTTCCTATCCTTGCTTGAAAACGCAGAACTTGCAACTAGAGAATGGAGAGAGGGAGAGAGGTTTCTGAAGTTATGGAAGTATTTTCTGAATGAGAGAATGTGTGTTGAAACATCAAGCATAGGGGGGGGGGGGTTTATATAGAGGGGACAGCCAAGCTTCATGAATCTTTTTTTTAATTTCTCAAAGAATTATATAGTCATGCCACACAGCTTCGACCAATCACAGAATGACATGTCAGCTCTGTTAAGTCACCCAGCCAATCAAAAGCCTCCAAAATAAGTCCATAATCCTTCAAAATATATTATTGTTGATTTTCCCAAGATTTTATCTGATTTTATTCACAATTTTCGGCCAAATATCTAGGCATGGATAATGTATCCGGACGCATTTTGGACCTTTTCTCCCTTAAATCTCTCCATGGCTTTATCCTTAATGTCCTCCCCTTGATTTTCTCTTGATTTTCACATTAAAACTGCAGATTTATTCTTTAATTTCGGCCAACATATCTTGAGGCAATTGAGGGATGAATCTGAGCTTGTTTTGAGCCTTTTCTTGTTGCACAATCCCTTGAAACTCTCCCAATATTTTCTCAACGTAATCTCCTTGATTTTCACATTACCTCCATCATTTCCCATGGCAAAAATCAGATTTAATCTCCAAAAATATCTTCCTTACGTCCATCAACCCAAAATCACTTGGGCTTTTCACCATTTTCTTTCTCCTTTACGCTTATTTCAGCTCCATTTGCTCCATGGGGCCTAAAAATAGAAACTTTTATTAAAATTACTAAAAATAGAAACTTTCCTAAAGAAGAAGGATTTATTTAAGGAAATAACTAAGTAAATATGAGGAAATAACAATTAAAATGTCGCATTAAAATGCTCCTATCAATAAGCTCAGTTGTGATGGCGGCGGGCTGATCTGGTTGATAGCTAGGTTGGCTATCACGACGGGTGCTGGTCGTTTCCACAGTGCAGGATGGGAATTGGATAGGCCTGCTGCCATGGTAGGGATTTGCGATGGCAGTACTACTGCTGGTTGTATTGTCAGGAAGTCGAATGGCATCCGCGAGGGAAGCACAATCGGCGGCGGCGGCTCTGAAAGGGATGATGAAGTGATACTTACTAGGGTTCTCATTGATTGGGGAGATTGGGTGGGCTGGACCCTGAGTTTTGGGTTCTGGGCTTTCGTAGGTAGGGGATGGAGGATGGTTTGTCATCCTCTAACCCAAATATTGTTTAATATTGTTGTTGGGTCGCAAAACCTAGTTGCTTGGTTGTTATATTTACTTGAACTGCTTCTGAGTTTTCTAGGTTTTTTTTAGAATAAAGGTACGTGAACTTCCTTAAAAGGTGCAAGGTTCTGTTTTTTTTTTCTAGAATAGTCCTTTGTATGTCCTAAATGACAGCTCTTTCTATCGGCCCCTCAGGGGTGTGTCGTTTCTGGTACTACTTGCTGAATATTATAAAATTGGATGACCTATTTCAATTATAAAAAAAAAGGTTCTCTCTCCTAGGCATTTTTCTCTTTCTTTGTACAACCTCTTTCTCTCTTCCATATAACAAGAAAATACTCTCTCTTTTCTATATTTTTCCATCCAAATCTCCCTCAATCCCTCTTCCCTCACAAGCTCATCGAGTCCTGCCTCATCATATTTTCTTCCTTATTGTTTTCTGTTCTGATTTTTTTCTTCTCTCTTTGCTGCAATCTCCATAAACTAGGGTTTTTGAAATAATAATAATCAGAGGTATGTCTTCTACTTTTCTAGACTCCAATACAGAAGGAGAAAGAGATTATGTTTTTTTTTTTATGAGTTTGGTTAACCCTCAATACTAATACACGTTTTGTTTATAATTTTGTTGAGTTTTGTAGTAGAGGTTTTTTTGGCTGCTAAAATTTTGCAGTAGAGTTTGATACTTCCATTGAAATAGATATTTTATTTATATATAGTTGTGTTAATCCTCAATAAATAATTTGTTGGAAAATTTGGTCAATGGATGCTACTTCCGTCACCAGATTTCGTTTCCTACAAAATTCCCCAAATATAATATTTTGTTAGTAAATAAATATAATCACATTAAAGCCATAATAAGCTGAAAATAGAAAATCAACACTTATCTTTTAGATTTGCAAGCTGCCACCAAATGATTACTTCAAAAAGAGTTTAAGGTTGAGGCGTGTGAACACTGTCCTTAAGAGTAGATTTCGCCCCTCAGAGACAATGTCTAGGTGTAGCAGGTTTGTGGCGTCCTACCCTCCAGGGTACAACAACCGTTAATCCTTGTAAGCGTACACTCACAAACTTAGATCCTAGAAATGCTTGATTTTTCCCTTTGGCATTATGGAAGAGCAAGAACAAAGAATTCACTAGAGAAATTGCTACGGAGAGAAATATAGAAGATAATGAAATTCATTGTGTGTGTAAGAGCAAGAAGTGACAAGTATATATAGTAGATGAAAATACTTAGAGATATGATGCAAATTTAATAAGATAATTATTGGAATATTGTAACTCCTATAACCTTAATATGCCATAATATTATGAACATAATGCAGTAGTAACGTTTAAGCATAAATGTATAGTAAATAGTTTTTCAAAGCATTGGGAGTTACACAAAGTATTTTGAAATACACAATCAAAATTTCCAACAATCCCCCACATATTTCAAAATACAGAAGCTGCTAAATGAAAAGGGAAATTATAGAGTGCCAAAGGAAAATTGAGAAAATAATGCACCTGAACTGGTGTCTTTTGGACTATGAACCAACCATATGATAGGTTAGCCGTGACTCACAGAAATTTGGTGAAAATTAAATTTTCTATGAACTATAATTTCTTTAGTGTGAATCATGCAACTAACCACCCACATTAAGTCCTCGGAATCAAGCTGTTCTCTATGGGTTGGCGCAAATCGGCCATGCGCACCTGGATTTTCATGAGTGCTCTAGAGAACCTGCCCAAGTCTCATAGGAAGCGGCCCCACTTCCACACTCAAATAGGTGAATCCATCAAGTGTGTACTGGAATCAAACACACCACCCTTAATAAGGGCTATGGTATTCATTAAGAACAATTTGGTCCAACCTTCCACGTTCCAGTTAAGCACTATCTACACCATAGGGATAGACTCCAAACTTTATTTTGATAGTGCACCACTGATCAACAAGTGACTTGTTGTTACCCATATGAACCTACTTCCTGGGATCGCCATTCACATAGGTTGGGTTACCATCACTCGACCTTTGTTATAGGCATAATCTCATCCCCCTCGATGTATTAACCACTAGTTTTGGCCTTTAGCCTAGTGGTTTTGTCAGAGTATTGGCTAAAATCAACTCTAACCTACACAGCTTATTGAATAACCTCAACAATAAGTAATCTTCATTGGATTTTTAGTTATCCAATCTCACTTAGATATAAGAGCCCATTTTTTCTTGTTTTGCCTTGACCCCCACATTTTTGAGTCTGTCTGGCTCATATATATAGGCAAGATAATATCAAGCCATATATATTTAGGCAACGAATCTTTGCATGTCAAGGACTTGAGAATTTAATAGGCAACAGTATTTACCGATTTCATGACTTCGGATACTTTAGTCACCCCCACATTTGTAGCCATCAAATGTCTCTTTGATCAAAATTAAATTTGATCATGGAAGTACATCGAATGTCCATTTTCTCAAAGCATAAACCGAACGCAGCAATTAATGTGACAGTTTTTCAGGGCATCAGCGTAATGGACAATATTGAGACGTCAATGAATAAAAACTTTGAGGCAACATTGACATAAAGGCAATGAAAATTTGAAAGGCAACATACACTCCATCTGAGCAAATATGGCTAGGGAACCATGTTTAGAGACTTGTTGTCTTTGCATTATATCCGGAAGCACCAATAATATAGAATTAGGCAACTATTTTCTCGGTGACCAAATTCTCAAGGCAACCATATTCATTACTGTTTAAATATTGAGGCAACCGTTATATCTAATCCATAGGATAGGGTCCGATTCATCATTCAAGATGCAAATGAGGCAACTCTTATTAGAGCAAAACAATAATGTACGACTGCATGTAAAATGGTTTTGTTTTTCAAGGGACAATAAAGGCACCAAATGAAAGGAATGAATGCAATAGATTAATAACAGCCAAGCATATTGAGATCTTATTTGAAACACTAAGAAGACATTCAATAATCATGAGCCAATAAATAAAAACAATTGAAGTTTAATGTACGATTAAGATGCAATGAACATCTTGCAATATGTGTGAAGCTAACTGCCATAATAACCATTCCAAACCAAAAGAACAAACTCATTCCTAGATATAACTCAGGATATAGTGTTGACTCCATCCTCAAAACAACCCATAATATGTTCTTTTCAAATTTTAGCGCAGAAAATTAATATGTTTAATGAGAAAGAGTTATACTCACAACAACTAAATGAATATCAGACTTATCTTTATGTCCAAGGTTTATTTCCAGAAGGGAAACATCCACCAACAATTTCGACATCTACTCTTAAGATTGTTGGAAAATTTGGTCGATGGATGCTACTTCCGTCACCAGATTTTGTTTCCTACAAAATTCCCCAAATATAATATTTTTTTAGTAAATAAATATAATCACATTAAAGCCATAATAAGCTGAAAATAGAAAATCAACACTTATCTTTTAGATTTGCGAGCTGCCACCAAATGATTACTTCAAAAAGAGTTTAAGGTTGAGGCATGTGAACACTGCCCTTAAGAGTAGATTTCGCCCCTCGGAGACAATGTCTCGGTGTAGAAGGTTTGTGGCGCCCTACCTTCCAGGATACAACAACCGTTAATCCTTGTAAGCGTACACTGGCAAACTTAGATCCTAGAAATGCTTGATTTTTCCCTTTGGCATTATGGAAGAGCAAGAACAAAGAACTCACTAGAGAAATTGCTACGGAGAGAAATATAGAAGATAATGAAATTCATTGTGTGTGTAAGAGCAAGAAGTGACAGGTATATATAGTAGATGAAAATACTTAGAGATATGATGTAAATTTAATAAGATAATTATTGGAATATTGTAACTCTCATAACCTTAATATGCCATAATATTATGAACATAATGAAGTAGTAACGTTTAAGCATAAATATATAGTAAATAGTTTTTCAAAGCATTGGGAGTTACACAAAGTATTTTGAAATACACAATCAAAATTTCCAACATAATTAACATGGATTTATGTAGACCTTATTGCACTCGATTTTTGACAAGTCTTGTGAATCAAAGACTCTTTACGAGACTTATATCAATATGCAAGTTAGGGTTCCCGGGATAATTCTCGCCCGAGGTCTTGAAAGCCTCAGGATGACCCTGGGAGTAGTATGGATATATCACTTCTTTTAAGTACATCGGTGGTTATCATCTCGATTTGGTTATGAAATGACGTTAAGTGTGGGGCTCAAGATGAAGATTACAGATTGGTACCTTTGATGTTGCATTAAGTCTAATATGTTAAATTGACAATGAATTAGAGTATCATTCCTCAATTTATATTTGAAGAATTTACAACTCATTTTTTGTTGTTTCAATTTTTTTTGCATGTTGATTGAGCCTTCTCTTTATTAAGTTCAATCACCTTACTAGGTCGGCTGCTATTTCAGCACCACAATATACTAACTTAGTGCATAAGGCTTTTAATGCAGTGCATCATGAAAAGGAGTTTATGAAATGGCAGGTCTAGGCAGCGACCCGTTGCTAAGAAACCATCTACCAATTGTATCTATTAGGAAAGGGGTTAGAAGCATTGACTATGGGTTGTTGGTTCTTGATACTGGTGTGTTTGAAGTAGAAGAATGGCAGAAATTGTTGCAACTGTTTGTGCAATGCTTCAGATCTATCCTTTAGGTTCCATGTCAGTTTATTTACTTTTATTAGTTTTTCTTAGTTAGTTTTGTGATTTCTTTCCTTTTATTGTTTTTCGGATTTTGGAGACTATAAAAATCTTATATTCTCATCTTGTTTTATCAACTTGGCTATTCAGAAATCAACGAGGTATAGACTCCCTGTACATACCTCCAACAATATGGAGTATTTACTACATCACCAAGCATAAGTAACACCCTCTTTAGGACACCCACAAGCCATGGTGAGGCCCAACCGAGACATGCATCTTGTAGCCTTATGTTCAAGCTACGCTACGGTATCCGGAAGTCGCACATCCGTCGCCGGGAAGCCACCTTTCCGGCCTTGCAAAGTTACCCTCACAACTAGGCTTTCTACACTAGAATAGTTATCTTTGCTTGTCCCACATCGAAAACCATGTAAATGAGGGAGCCTCCTTCCCCTATAAAAGGAACTCTCCTCCGACTTAAACACCATTCATTCATTCCATCTCAATCCCATTACATCTCTTGTAATCTTGTTAGGTCGCAAGGCTCAACACACTAGTACACATTCAAGTGGACGTAGTTTCCCGCTAAGGCGGGAAGCGAACCATTATACATCTTGTGTCAATCTCTCTCTCTCTCTCTTACTTATCATTAATTAGATCCCCACGGATCCAAACATTAACATTGGCGCCGTCTGTGGGAAGCCAACACAAAGGCTTCGTCACTTACCATTGAGTTAAGTCATCTTAACCGAGCTCAAAATAATTTCTTTCTTTGAGTGATATAAAATTCTTAGCGGCAACTTGTGCCATCTACCAAGTCAACCCTTGGTCAACGCCGAACATGGCCGGTCAACACGTGGTCAACACTTGCAAAAACTTATCAAAACTCCAACATATGGGTCGGTCAACGCCCGGCGGAGTCAGTCAACGCCCACCAAAGGGCTGGTCAACGCCGAGCTAGCTTGGTCAACGATGACCATCGTTGGTCAACGCCAACCACCAAAAAAAAAAAATTTGGGAGCCAATTCTCTCTGGACACCCAGAGATCTACTATGGCCACTCTGCCTTCTTTTTTGCAGTTACAACCACCTTCTTCTTCATTGCATCTGGCGCCCATGATCCTCCTCCGCTGGGCACGACGTCGCCGACCGCCGAGCACAGCTCCGCTACCGCCGGCCAGAGCCACCAATCGCTGGCACAAGTTCCACTTCCGCTGAGCATGGCTCCGCTGAGCTCTCGAGCTCCAAGCGAGCACAAGGCTCCGATCCGCCGGTCACCAGCCAGCCTTGGAGGGCCTTCTCCACTGACCACCACAGCTAGCCAAGGCTTCTCCGCCGACCACACCCAGCGGCAAAACAAACGGCTAGCCACCACTGCTGCCCCGCCAGGAGCCACCGCTGGACCAAAACTCCATTTCCCGCCAGCTACTCCCAGCAGAAGCAACCTCCACAGCTTCTCCACAGACCGAGTCATCCTCCGCCGGAAAGACATCCGCCAACCCCACCAGTGCACTCCGCTGGCACCATCTCCGCTCCGTCAGGGCACCCCCCCCTGCCGGCATCCTCCTCCCCTGAGCTCCAAGCATCATCCGCCCAAGAAGGGTTCCGCTGACCTCATGACCTCCTCTAGCCGGACTACACTCGCAAGTCGACCTCCGCTGACTATCACCACCGCCAGGAGCTTCCTCCAAGTTTTGATAGATGGCGGCCCGTGAAACTTCATCACACCTTCATCGTGCCTCCGCTGACCAACCAAGAGCTCTCTTGACCAAAAGCTTCGCGGACAAACCCCGCTCAAAGCAGGCTCCGCTGAGCTTCACCGCCGGAAAGGCTCCACCGCCACACTTCTTCAGTGGCACCGCCGCTCTCGGTCAGCGGTAACACCAGCGCTCGTCAAGCAATCAGCTACCAGCGCCAGCGCCTAGCAGCTACTTCCAGGCCAAGCCAACACCGCCAGCTCAGCTAGCCTCAACTGCTCCGCTAGAGCCCCATCAGCGGCGCTTCTCCCGCTAATATCCGCCAGCCACAACTCATTACCTCAGCGCCACCACTCCGCTAGGTGACCTCCGCTGGTCATCACCTCCGCCAGCAAAGCTCCACAGCAGCTAGGCACCGCTACCAGCTCAACTCTCCTTCAGCGGTACTTCCTCCGCTGAGCTCCAGGCCCCGCTGAGCTCCTGCCGCAAAACTCGGATCTCCACTACCGTCATCCCACTTACCTTTGCAAGGCCAGGAGCTCTCTGTCCTTGTTGTGCATGACATCATGAACTCTGCTGCATTCTCAACAAGCAAGAAACAAAAGGACAGCAAGATCACCGATTGCAATGAATTACAGATCTGGAAACCCACTCCACTCCACTCAGCGTTGCAAACCCACTCCACTCTCCTTCTAGCCTTCGCAAGGAAATCGCGCTGCAAAGCTTCAATAAACAGATAAGTTAAATAACTATCTCAAATATCTACATGCTGTCAATTATCTAAGCATGCCAGCAAATTGTTAGAAGTTCTAGACTTCTAGTTTACAAACACCTATCTTGCTCACTACATCGTGCACACCGATATATATATATATATATATATATATACATATATATATATATATATATATATATATATATATTGGAGCTTTGGACACCACGCGTTTGATACCTCTTATCAAAACCTGATAAAGATACACGTGCAGGAGTACAAGTAGTGCAGCACACATCCACAATTTCAATACGTGGTCTACTATATATGATTGAGA
This sequence comes from Rosa chinensis, assembly GCF_002994745.2. Classification (NCBI taxonomy): domain Eukaryota; kingdom Viridiplantae; phylum Streptophyta; class Magnoliopsida; order Rosales; family Rosaceae; genus Rosa; species Rosa chinensis. Next base: position 57,460,276 of record NC_037094.1, on the reverse strand, counting down.
CCGGCAACATATCCCAAACCATATATGCTACTCTAGTGCCACTATACATCTGACAACTTTGTATTTTACTATATATTATCAATGATACTTTAATATAATATATTCAAATGCCATGTACAGATCAATACACGTGAGCATGATCAAATGCCATGATCTGCTATACTCCTAAGTGAAACTAAGCCTCACTATTATATATTTATGCACATGCATGTTGTGTATTACACAAGAACCATAATTCATGTCATATACTATTTCTCAAATTAATCTACTATACTGCACATGCCACCATTCGGTTTATATAGTCAACAGGTTTGTAGTCAACTACCACATTGCATATACACGGTCTATTTTTATCAAAGTACATGTGCAAGATATTGGTGTTGATTTTACAAATCTACATATTAATCATCTATTTTGTTTCAAGGAAATTCAACTATTTCTATTGAGCATTCAACCGCAACTACGAGTTGACGTACATTATAGGAATACTTTATCCGCCACAAGCAAATGAACCTCAAATCGGCATAAGATAAGTGCCTTCCTCTTATCTTTTACGCTCTTTCAATTTGAGCTACCGCCATGCCAATACCATGCTTTTACTACTTCTAAGCATGTTTATAGAATATCACACTTGATATATCTTTACATGCTTCCATAACTTTTAAGCATGCCTACAACATTTCATAGATTTGGCAACACTTTCTAGATCTCACATACTAGACATGCCATGCTTCACATATCGATCTCAATGATCCTTTAGCATATCTACAAAAAATGCAAGAATGTTATTAGCATCCACACTACAAGTACTGCCTGCACATGACATGCTTCTATTTAATTGCAAAATTAAATAAATGTGGGACACTCAAACAAAATTTTATTACTTGCTCTATTTTGTTTGCCATGTTTCATACAAGTACACACTGTATGAGTCTATGGTCACCGCCAAGCGGTAAGGCAACGCCTCATAATGACAATGACCGCTACGCGGCATTGCAGTCAAGCTTTTCTCCTTCGAGAAAACAGCAAGGGACTAGTTAACACAGCCCACGGCAGCCATTGATCCGGCAGTTAACCCCGACGCTTGGGTATCTAAGATTGGGCTCGCTACCCAACACCCTCTGCTCCGCGTAACTCCCCTCATCAAACAACTTTTCGACCATCCGGAGGTCTATAGCCAGGAGTGGGGGACTCCTCGCAGGGCCTAGCAGGGGCCCACCCGAAAGGGCAAAAGCGTTCGCTCCAACCAATTCTAGATGGACGACGCACTCGCACTAATTATGCTTGATATACGGCACAAAGCTACGCTTTGGTATCAACCCGCGAGCACACCCTCCTTGACTGGGGACTTCGGGGACTTGTACATACAGCCTAGCATAATTAGCAACGGTTACGCTCATGCCTCAGGGCATCACCTTCGAGCTACCCGTTAAAGCCTCAGCGGCATCCTCGAGCTCTCACGCTCGTGCCTCAGCGGCACCGCCGACTTTTGCCCTCATGCCTTCCCGGCAACCCATTGAGCTTCCGCTCCTGCCTTCCCGGCAACCCATTGAGCTTCCGCTCATGCCTTCCCGGCACCCCGAGCTTCCGCTCATGCCTTCCCGATACCCACGAGCTTCCGCTCACGAGCTTCCCGCTCATGCCTTCCCGGCACCCCGAGCTTCCCGCTCATGCCTCCCCGGCAACCCACGAGCCTTCGCTCATGCCTCCCCGGCAACCCACGAGCTTCCGCTCATGCCTTCCCGGCAACCCCGAGTTTCCCGCTCACAAGCTTTCCGCTCATGCCTTCCCGGCAATCCTCGAGCTTTACGCTCATGTCTACTCGACAAACCACACGTTAATGGAACATTGAATTCTTCTACCATTTGTCACTTACGACAAATTGAATTCTTTTCGCGTTCCATTAATATGAGCGACAACCAAGCAAACACAAGCGTTCACGTATTCATCATTCACGAATTACAAACGCTTACCTTCGCAGCGCTCATACAACTTACATTTATCATATGCAATCCATATGCTCACACGACCATACGCGCTCTCGAGTTTGTACGTCATAATTGATCGTACTCGGCGCCATTCGCATGTATACATCAACATGTATCACGCACCCCATACGTTCATATATGCCAACGCATATCATTGCAACTCACATTTGTTACCCAATGCAATGAGCATTCTACATATGCCTGGTTTTTGTCTTTGTTGTGCAGGTTAACGAGTCCCTTCTTGCTTACAGAGTTCGGGGACTTGTAGGGGCCCCGTGCCGCCCGGTTACTTATGCTTGATGACTTCGTGGTTATAACTCCCCAACCAAGAAGCTCCTCTTACTTGGGGACTTCGGGGACTTGTACATACCTCCAACAATATGGAGTATTTACTACATCACCAAGCATAAGTAACACCCTCTTTGGGACACCCACAAGCCATGGTGAGGCCCAATCGAGACATGCATCTTGTAGCCTTATGTTCAAGCTACGCTACGGTATCCGGAAGTCGCACATCCGTCGCCGGGAAGCCACCTTTCCGGCCTTGCAAAGTTACCCTCACAACTAGGCTTTCTACACTAGAATAGTTATCTTTGCTTGTCCCACATCGAAAACCATGTAAATGAGGGAGCCTCCTTCCCCTATAAAAGGAACTCTCCTCCGACTTAAACACCATTCATTCATTCCATCTCAATCCCATTACATCTCTTGTAATCTTGTTAGGCCGCAAGGCTCAACACACTAGTACACATTCAAGTGGACGTAGTTTCCCGCTAAGGCGGGAAGCGAACCACTATACATCTTGTGTCAATCTCTCTCTCTCTCTCTCTCTCTCTCTCTCTCTCTCTTACTTATCGTTAATTAGATCCCCACGGATCCAAACATTAACACTCCCCATATAATCCTTAGCTATCAAGTGGAGAATGAACAAGTGGTTAGAGTTATATCTGGTTACTTTGATCCCATAATTATGGTTATTCTTGATCTAAGGAGTAAAGAATCTGTTTGAGCCCAAAAGTAATTTTGGCAAAATCCCTTTAGGGGATTTAGCATAGCGGGCCAATACCTGCGGCCCAAAATTAAATCTACTTGAGTTTGGGTTATAGCTTCATCCATTCTGACATCCATAAGGAAAACGAGCCCTTATTGGAATCAAGTAGAGGAGATTGAATAGGAAACTTCAATCAATAATCCTTTTATGGCAACGAACAGTCGAAACCCTATGGTATAAATACCAGGTCTTAAGGATGAAATACACACAACTCTTCAATCAATCAATCTCAACGATTATCCAAGCCTCTCCGGAGCAAACCTACCCGCAACCTAGTGGCAACCCAGCAAAGCAAGGGTAACGCCCTCGCAACCCAGCGATGCTAAAGCGTCACGCTTTAGCAAAACCTTGTGCTTTCTCCTAGTTCTCGATGATTGCTCTGCTCAATCTACAATATTGAGTATCGACTCGGTGACACAAGAGATCACAACACAAGCCCTTATCCGTAAGGCAAAAAGTCATTTTCTGAAAGGTAGAGAAAAAAACCTTGTGACGGGGTTGGTGCTCTCATCGTCCACATTGTTTGATCAAGAAGTCAGGTCAAGGGACTCCCCAGCGACTACAACCCACAGTGCTGGCACGCCTGCGCAAGCTCAAAAGATACTGTTTGCAACCAGACTGGTTTTGGAGCTAAACAGAATCAACAGGGATTAGAATGACGATACAGAAACTACTATTTTATGACGCACATTAAAGGTGTGCATTTGATGCGCATCATAATTGATAATCATTCACGGTGCCCCTTAAATAATATATGACTTTGGTCATTTATGGCTTGCATTTGATTTACTGCCATACATCTTGAATGACTTGTTTTAGGTTTTTTATGGTTTTGCCTCTTGGTGCTTCACAAATGTAATGCCTCTCTTATGGTGCGCTTCATTGATGATGCATGGCATACGTTGAAGTTGTGAACAAAATTTTAGTAATTTGCTAGATCTCATTTAAGACAAATGTTCAACTCATTTATGATACACAGTAACACATTTACGGCATAGTAAATATAAAAAGTCTTTTACAATAACATTTTTTTTTTTTTTTACTTTGTCAAGGGGAACCCAAAGGCTTCCTAGGCCCTAGATAAAACCCCTTCGGCGCATGTGAAATGCTCCAACTGTGCATTGCAGCACAGTGCCTGGCCACTTTGACAGCTTCGGGATTCGAACCTAGGTTGGGGAGCACACCCAACTAGGCAAGAACCACTAGACCACTTGCAGTGGTTATCTTTTACAATAACATATTTTATGTAGTAAAAAGATGATTTACAACACACAAAATGGATCCTAAAAAATCATTTTTCCTATAGCAAGAGTTTAATAATTGTTCACATTCAATTTTTACTCGACCCTGTGCTGCATCAGTTTTTTTTTTTTTTGAAATGACTGGTCTTTTTAAGTTGTAGTACTTTGCTACTTTTTTCCTAAAAGCATGAACTACTTAGGTTGTTACAGAAGCTGTACACTTCATTAGGGCTGGCCTGGCGTCGGTTCTACACTTTCAAGTCCAAAACCCGGAACTGGAATCGAGAAGAGATAATCGGTTCGGGTATGCTATTTTTTGTATCAAGAACTGATATAGAACTGAACCGACCATATTCGGGTGGGTTTTTCGGTTCCAAGATCAATTCGGGTCTTGTGAAGGTTTTTCGGTTTTCGGTTCCAAGATCAGTTAGGTCTCTAGTGCAACAACAATATGCGACACCAGTTGGAACATCTAAGATGCAAATTTTATCGCATTCAACTTTCTCCTGCTCTACACAGCTTTTAAATTCATCCAACCTTGCACCCGAACTTCTAATGTATCTCACAACATTCCTTATGCTAGCCACTGGCCTCTCCATCATATTCATTCCACTCCTCACAATTAGGTTTACAATGTGAGTCCAACATCTCACATGCATAAACTTACCTCCACAAATCGGTTTTATGTCCCAATTGCACATTTTCTTCCTAAGGTAATCAATGGCATGCTTATTGGCAGAGGCATTGTCAACAGAAATTGTTAAAACCTTATCTATTGACCAATCAATCAAACACTTCTCCAAGATTTTTCCTGTGGTTACACCTTGGAGATTTGGAACCACACAAAAGGCAAGCACTCTTTTGTGTATCTGCCATCCCCAATCAATAAAATGGGCAGTAATTACCATGTAGTTTATATTATGGCAAGAAGTCCAAGTGTCCGTTGTCAAACACACACAGTGAGACTTCAATTCCCTCATCAACTCTTCCTTCTTGGCATCATACATGCCTAGGAAGGTTTTGACTATGACTTTCCTACATGGAACTTTAAACAAGGGCACAGCAACACTACAAAAATACCTAAAACCCGGTTTTTCAATGAAACTAAATGCAAGTTCATCGACAACTATCATATGAGTTGCAGCTTCCACACAATTATCTTGTGACTAATTCACACTAGCCAAAGTACTCCCACCTCTTCTACCATCACTAGTCAAAACCAGTTGGCCGGATTCTACATTAACTCTACCAGGGTATCCCTTACACACTATCTCATTGTGTTTCCTAAGAGAAGATGTACCATTTTCATATGAATTGCATGCCAAATGAGTCGGACAGTACTTATATTGAGCTCTCTTAGTATGGCCAACCACTTTCTCCATTCCATCGATAGTCTCAATCAAAGGATTATCCTCCTTCGTGAAGTGATCCCATACGTCCGACCTCTGCTTGCCTTTCTTATTCTCTCCTCTTTTTCTCTTGGCAACAGAGCTCCGAGCAGTAGAAGCTTTGGTTGCTTTCATCGATTTTGGAGCAGCTGCTACTTGTTCTGCCGCGGGGTTGTTGCTTGCAACTACAATGTCATTGCAAGCGGATGGTTCGTCACTGGAAGCGGATGGGTTAGAGGAGCTAGTAGGTGTTGCGGATATGGAAGTAGATCTTAAAGGCAGCAAGCTGCAAGCGTATGTACAACCTCAATATTTCCTGGCCTGAAATGAAGACGCCAAGCAATTTTGGCCTCAAAACAGATGCAAATATCTTTTTTTCATTAACAGTTAACAAGGTTCGAAAAATCGCTAGGCGCTAGTCGGGAGTGGGTTAGGGAGGAGAGCCCAGGCGCCTAGGCGGTTTTGTATTTTTTAATTTTAATTTTAATTTTTATAGCTTTTATTTATGTAATTGAAAATATATAAACCTATAAAGACTCAAAAGAGTAATAAACTAAATATTTATTCTCCTAATAAAAAAAAAAACTAAATATTTATTTAATTAAATAGAGGTGGTACAGTTTGAAGTTTTATTCAATTATCCAACCAACAAAAAGAAGTAGTATTCAATTGAAGCTATTTGTTGCCGTGCAATCTTATCCTTCTTCTCCCAGCCAACTAAAAGTAGCCACAAATTACTCTCTCTCTCTCTCTCTCTCTTCTCTGCGAAACCAGTAGCAACCATCTCCACCTTCTCTCTTCATTGATCTTTTCATTATTCAATCAATAACCAATCCTAAAGATCCGGAAACAATAACTAAGAGTGTTTACTGGAGATCAATTTCCGATCTGGTTTCGGAGTTCAGCTGCGCGCAGAGAGAAAGAGAGAGCAAGAGCTACTGAGCGGCAAAGAGAGAGAGCGACAACAACTGAGCTAGAGAGAGAGAGAGAGAGAGAGAGAGAGAGAGAGGAGAGACTGAGAAGAGACCAGCGACGGTGAAGATTTCGAGAATTTAAAAAAAAAAAAAAAAAAAAAAAAGGAAACGCCCAACCGCCTAGGCCGCCGGGGCACCCGCCTAAAACCCAAACGCCCAGAAGCTCCGATTATGCATTCCTCGAGGCGGAGAGGTGCCGCCTAGTGCCTAGGCGGCCTGGGCAGCCGAGTTTTAGAACACTGACGGTTAACAAACAATAAAACTGAGCAAGCAAAAGAAAACCCATTTACCAGTTCACCTCAAATGCATAGTAAATACAAAAATGACTAGTTCGCAATTCTCAAATCATCAATCCCACGCAGTCCAATCAATCCCACAGAAAATGAATATCAAATTCTATTGTGGTAAATAAAATGCATCATCATGGATTGGCTCCCCTCCATAGCAATACAGTACATAAATTTCGATCATGACTTAAAAACAAACAAAAAATGATTTTGTAAACAAACAACCAGCTGACTCCAATATTAGTCACGAAAAGCCCCTAAAAACAAATAGAAACAATTATGCAAAAGCTATAAACTTGAGAGTTCATTTCCTATAATTAATCAATACTATTTGTCCATGTTTTAAGCAGAATCTATACAATTTGAGAAGACTAGAAATGGATAGAGAGAAAACTACCTTTAAAAACTGGGTTTACTGCTCCAGGTACATGCTTCTCCTTGTTGAAGTCATGGCGGAAGAATGAAAGTCTAGTGTCTCAGAGTTTTGGCTGCACAAAATCTATATTAAAAAAAAAGATTAGGTTCTTCTATAATCTATACCGCAACAGAGCACTAGCAGTAGTAGAAGTCATATATCATCACCACTCAAAATGTTAAAATGGGAATCAAATCAGCCATCTTTTTCATGTTGGAGCAAGAAAAATCAAAGAAGAAAAATAAAACACTAATGAGATTTGCCTCTGTATATGGAAAGGATCAATTGGTAGTAAACTAATCTATATGAAATGATTGAAATCCATTTGCCTAATTTTAGTATACACTTTCCTTTGGTTAATGCTAACACTGCACATGATGATATTCTCTGCACATTCCTAGAGTTCTAGCAACAAATTAATTCCAAGGTCCAAATTTGTCACAAACTACATGTAGGTTGGTTAACTAAATGTATGCCACAGAACTTCCGTGAATATAAACATTCCACAAAGAAGAACCTCATTATGCAAAGCAAGATATTCAAATTAAACATTACACCAAATGCATATCATATTACATCCCTACCCACCATAACCAAAACTATTCACTCCCACATAGAAACATGGGCTCGTCTAAAAACTTTACCACAATTATTATTGATCTTTGTGAATTCTCAAAGTACCAACCATGACCAAGTAATTGCCTAATCAAATCAAATAAATGGGTTGCCATATTAACCACATAGGATTCCAAATTCAACCAAGTAAACAAAACCCAGTAAGCAAAAACCATCAAAAATTGAAACTTTGAAACAAACAAGAACAAAGTTTGAATTTTTATACCACAAATCTTGATGGGTGCTTCAAGCTCTAACAAATTGGGTTGTTGCAAGAAGATATCTTTAGAGGCACCTGCTTTCTGGATAGCTGCACCTGCTTTCTGGGTCGGCCTCGGACTTCAAGAAGACGACTAATGATGTCATCAAGAACCGATTGGTCTATTAGTCAAACGCCTGAAGTCAACGGCTATGGAAAATAATTGAAAGACTGAAACTTGAAGAGAGAAGAAGAAGAAGAAGAAGGAGGAGGAGAAGGAGAAGGAGAAGAGAGGGAGTGAAAGAAAAGCATGAGACTTTCTTTGGTGGAAACATCCCCCAAACATCCAAGAAGAAACATAAATGAAAGCTTACATTGACGAAGGTCAAAGACGGGGCTGCATCAACCAAATCGAAGATGGCTAACAACCCAACACAAATCGAAGACGCGATGTTTATGGGTTCCAGACTTTGAGGGCGATCGTCTTGCTCGTCTGGGTTTTGATCATCTAGCCCGTCTGGGTTAGAGAATGGAGAGTTGGAGATACAGAGAGTGAGCGTTAGAGAGAACTAGAAAAGACTAACGCGATGTTTTTAAGGTTTTGATCGAATGGATAGGAGTTAATCTGATCGGATGTTGGCGCCTAATCACATGAGAAAGGGTCTATTTTACATAAATAAGCTCGGCCCTAATATCCACTTATACACTGACATCTGTATTTCGGTTCCAAGGGGGTTTTAAAAATAAGAACCGGAACCGAACCGAGAAGACTTCACCAGGGACTGAACCGAGAAAAATGAAAATACATATGCCCTCAAACCGAACCAAACTGGGTTTTTCGGTGCGGTTTGGTGCAGTTTCTTCTGTTTTATGGTTTGCCAGGCCAGCCCTACACTTCATGCATAAGCTTCGACATCAAGAAACATGTTTTTTCTTTCTTAAAACTTGACATAAGTAAAGCTTATGATCGTTTAGAGTGGTATTTTGTAAATGAAATTCTGTTGGGTTTTGATCAGAGATATATAGGTTCAAATGGTTATGAATTGTGTAATGTCTATTAAGTATGCTATTCTGATTCATGGATAGCCTTCATCACCGATCATTCCATCTAGGGGTATTAGGCAAGGTGATCCCCTATCGCCTTACCTATTTATTCTTTGCAGTGAGGGGCTGTATGCCTTGATTTCCTAAGCTATCCAGGACAACTCAATACAGGGTCTAACTATGTGTCCTCAGGCCCCCACATTGCATCATCTCTGCTTTGCATATGACAATATACTTTTTGGCACCACTACTAATGAGAACGCATGCAGTACAAAAGACTATTAAATGTGTATGAAAAAGTATCTGGTCAGAAAGACAATTTTGAGAAAAGTAGTGTTGTTTTTAGTAACAATGTGCCATAGGAGTGGAAGGAGGAACTTGTTGCTATTCTTGAAGTCAAATGTGTAGCAGAGCATGACAGATATTTAGGGCTACCTATGCACATTGGAAGGTCCAAAACTGCCATCTTTGAGTGCATTAAAGTAAAGCTCGCCAAGAAACTTGTCAGTTGGAAAGAAAAAATTATCAGTGTTGCTGGTAAAGAAACGTTAATTAAAGCTGTTACACAGACTATGCCTTTATATGCCATGAACTGCTACTTGCTTCCAAAAGGTTTATGTGATGACATCCATCAATTGTGTGCATCTTTCTTTTGGGGAGACACTGATGAGAAAAAGAAAATACATTGGCAGAGTTGGGAGAAACTTTGCCTTACAAAATTGAAGGTGGTATGGGCTTCAAAAATATTTATACTTATAATTTAGCGATGCTAGCTAAACAAGCATGGAGACTTGTGACAAATCCTCACTCATTAATTACCCAATTATATAAAGCAAGATATCATCCACATTGTAGTTTCTGGGAAGCTGACTTGGGAAACTCTCCTTCTTTCTCTTGGAGAAGTATACTACAAGATAGACCTATTCTTCAAGCAGGCATGCATGTAATGAAGGGTGGGAAATGGAATAAATATCGACATGTGGATTGACCGGTGGATTCCAAATTGTCCACAATATTTGATGCAAAGACTAGATGAGTGCCCCTTTGAACATATGTAGCTGAACTCATTGACCTCTATGCTCGGCAATGGCTACCATTTGTAGTCAATTTGGTTTTCTCTGCTGAAGTTGCACAAAAGATTCTATGCATTCCACTTATCGAAAGGAATTTACATGATCGACTTTGTTGTCATCCGGAACGCAATGGGTTATATTTAGTCAAATTGGCATATTGGATAGCTACAGCTACAGTGCTTGAATACACCTTAGCCTCCTTCTCACAGGGTGATCCATACAAGGTTCTATGGCAATGCCTTTGGCAAGCCAAAGTGTCAGGCAAGGTGCAAGTATGCCTTTGGTGTACATTTCAGGATTTGCTTCCCACAAGAGCCAAACTGCAAACCAAAGGCTATAATGGGGACTTACGATCCTTCTTTGCAACCACCAGTATGAAGACAATGCACATGTTCTATGTAAGTGTCTTGTGGCCTCTACGGTTTTGTCTTCATCATTGTTTAATCTAAATGGCAGCTTGGTTCCCAACCTCAACTTTAAGGAATGGATGTTAGAACGAGCGATGCAACTGAAAAGTATCAATTTTGAGCAGTTGTTGATGGTATTGTGGGCATTATGGAAGAATAGGAATAATAAGTTATGGTAATGAAAATGTCAAACTGGATATAGTATCCTCTGTAGTGCTGTAGCGTGGTTGGAGGAGTTCCACAAAGCTAGAAACATTGATTGGCGTCCCAAACCGAAAATGAAAATTGGATGCACTATGCCAATAACCTCATCAGACGACAGAGCTCAGACGATAGACATGTTGGTTTCTGTCGTCTGATATATTTTAACGACAGACAGTGTAAAAACTGTCGTCTGAATATCAACAATACCATACAAAGTTGGTCTTGAGAATTAAGTTTGTTTACAAACAACAGTTATCTGTCGTCTCGTCAAAGGAGATAAATTGATTTCGTTTTTGGTCGTAGCTTCTTTTTTTGTTTGTATTCAGACGACAGATATATGTTGTGTCGTCAAAGGAGTAAATTGGCTTTGGATTTTTTTGTCTTGTTTTTTTTTTTGGCACAACAAACAGTAGCTTAGTTTGGAACACTTAATGAGATTCTCTCCCCGACTTTATGAAAACTAAAACCTAAAGCGGTAGAGAGCAAACTTTTCCTTCGCAACGCTCTGACAAGACCCCCTTCCAACTGATGAAAATCCAAATTTCTTGCCAAATCGAAACACCCTAATCATAACTAAGAACCCAGATCGAAGAACCTCATACTCCGTCCATTCCCCAACTCTCTTCGACAGACGAAGAAATCCTCATTCCACATCTGAGTCTTTGTTTCAAACCTAAATCGCGAAATCATCCAAACCTCATTGCAAATTTCATGGGTCTCAATCAGTAGCTCTTTATCTATGCTGGTAAGCCCTTAGATTCATTGTTCAGCTATTTAGGGTTTTTGTTGGATTGGGGATTTACAGGCTTGAAAATGAAATTTCCTTTGAATCTTGAATTTTTTTTTCTGGGTTTTAATCGAATTGGGGATGCGAGGTTATAAGTGTTAGGGTTTTTGTTGAAGTTGAATGACAAATAGCATAATGTTGTTGTTTCAGTACCGGCCTGGGTTAACTGGAAAGCATTTGCCAATCTGAATTGATAGTCATTGAATTCCGAAGGTAAAGCTCTGCTCTTTTTCTTCACTATTCCTTCACTTTCTCCAATTAAAGTTATAGAATTTGGTCTCTTTCTTGACAACATTTAATTGTAACCAAACCTAGAATTGTGATTGTATGTGGGCATTGACCCAATCATAGTTTGGGTTCCATGTGGGCATTTGTTGTTTACTGTGTTATGTCATTATCGAAATATGCTTTACATTTCTATTTTTCATCTTGGCTCTTACATTGGCTCTTATGTGGATTGCTCACCATCCAATGGTTGGACAGTAAAACAATTCTTAATGTTCAGCTATTCCCTATTAAAGTTTTGAAAAGTCAACTATGGGTTTGTGTATTTTGTATGAACTGTAAGTATTGGATTGTCATAATCATGTGAACTGCAAGTATTTTGTCTCAAAATCTGATGGTAGCCATTTCCATGTGGACGTGTAAATTAGGGACCTTGTGGTTATGGTTTTTCACCTTTGCTATTGATCTGATGCTGGATACATAATGAAACTCTTAACACGTCAAACAAATTGACACTGTCTTATGATTTGCAGAGTTGAAAAATCAGTGATATTATGAATTAAACAAGTCTGGAAGTGGTGGAAACAAGTTGTGGTGTTTGAATTGGCTTTGACTTAAATCAATTTTTGGTGAGTTCCATGATCATTACAAGTTTGTTTTTTTTTTTGTTTTGTTTTTTTTTATTCCATTTTTCCTGTGCTGGACTACAAATGGGCAATGTCGAATTATTACATGGCTGGTATTAAGTATGAATTATATGATGATGTAAAACTAGAAAGATTTATACTATGTCAAATGCCCCTGTTATCGTATCGCTTGATGAAGTGCTAAATGTACATGAAGTAGCTAATTGCTTTATTGTATTGCTTGATTTCAGATGTGCATAAATGTACATGTTTCTGTGCACTAGCTAGTTTATGTAGCATGATCCTAGCTAGGTCTAATGTTAATATTGTAATTGATACATTTGTTTCTCTATATAAGATGGATAAGTCATGGATGAAGGCTAATAGAAGATCACTACAGTTTCAGTTAGGACTTGAAGAATTTCTGAAATTTGCATCGGATAATGCAAGGGACATAAATAAAATATGTTGCCCTTGCTTGAAGTGCCATAACACTGATTTTGGTGGTATAGGGCTGATTAAGGACCATATATTTTTTAACGGTATTGATGTTAGTTATAAGCATTGGAAGTGGCATGGAGAACCATCTGCTTCTGCCTTGCATGCTCTTAGAGGGGATTCTGAAACAGTCGAAATGAATCCTGATTTAGGCATACAAGCAGAAGCTGTAGGGTTAGAGGGTAGTGAGGATGAGGAGATTTCGGAAGACTCGAACGAGTTTATGCAGTTTGTAGAAGATGGAGATAAGCCTCTATATCCTGGTTGTACCAAGACAACCAAGTTGAATGGTTTGATACAAACATTCAATTTGAAAGCAAAGCACGGCATGACTGATGCGTGCTATTCAGATATGTTAATTATGATTGGCCTCTTGCTTCCAGAAGGAAATGACTTACCAGGGTCTACTTATGAGGCTAAAAGAACACTTTCCGCATTGGGGATGGGGTATGAAAAGATTCATGCTTGTCCAAATGACTGCATCTTGTACAGATTGCACCATGCTGATGCGACCAGTTGTCCAACTTGTGGTGAATCAAGGTGGAAACTTGGAAAGGACAAATCTGAGAAAGAAGGGGTTCCGGGGAAGGTATTGTGGTACTTCCCTCCGATCCCAAGGTTCAAACGGATGTTCCAATTGACAGTGTCAGCTAAGGAGCTAACTTGGCATGCCAATGATTGAAAGAAAGATGGAATGATGAGGCATCCAGCCGATTACCCAACTTGGAAAATGATTGACACAAAATGGCCAGACTTTGGTCTGGAAAGTAGGAACCTTAGATTAGCGCTTTCATCAGACGGGTTTAATCCACATAGTTCTCTAAGTAGCAAATACTCATGTTGGCCTGTTATACTTATCACCTATAACCTTCCTCCATGGTTATGCATGAAGAGGAAGTACATGATGTTGACTATGTTAATTTCTGGACCCAAACAACCCAGAAATGACATCGACGTCTATCTACAGCCATTAGTGGATGATTTGAAAGTGTTGTGGGATGGGGTTGAGAGAGTATATGATGCTGTAAGAGGTGAGTATTTTAAACTGAAGGCGATACTATTATGGACAATTAACGATTTTCCCGCGTATGGGAATTTATCGGGAAGCATTGTGAAAGGATACAATGCTTGTCCAATATGTGTTGATCAGACAAGACCCTATAGGTTGAAGCACTCTTAAAAAATGGCATTCATGAGGCATCGACGATGGCTGCCACGACATCATCCTTATAGAAAGCAAGCTGCTGCTTTCGACAACACCATAGAGGAGGGTGAAGCTCCTACACCATTAACTGGAGAGGAGGTGTTGACCAGAGTTCAAGGTCTAAATCGACCATTTGGCAAGAAAAACCCTCCTCCCCCTTATAAAGGTCTTGAAGATGAAAACAGACCTTGCTGGAAAAAAAGGTCTGTTTTCTTCGAACTTGATTACTGGGAACATCTTCCGGTAAGACATAATCTTGATGTGATGCACATTGAGAAGAATTGTTGTGATGTTATTCTTGGTACGCTGTTGAACATTTCTGGGAAGACTAAGGATGGGGCTGCTGCTCGTTTAGACATGGTCGAAATGGGTATACGGACTGATTTGAAGCCTACAACTGCTGTAAAAAGGGACAAGTTGCCTTTGGGTAGTTGGAACTTGTTCCTAGATGAGAGAAAGATTGTTTGCAGTTCCTTTTTCAATATGACCGTTCCAATTCGGTTTTCATCCAATGTACGAAATCTGGTGTCAATGGAGGATTTACGACTTGCTGGTCTTAAATCACATGATTGCCACACTATAATGCAACTTCTTCTCCCTGTTGCATTACGTTCAGTTTTGGAGAAACCAGTTAGGTACGCAATTATTCGGTTTTGCCTATTCTTCAAAGCAATATGCAGTAAAGTGATCGACGTTTCAAAATTGCAACAAATGCAAGCAGACCTGGTCGATACAGTTTGCCTGCTTGAGAAGTTCTTTCCACCATCATTTTTTGACATAATGATTCACCTAACTGTCCATCTTGTTAGGGAAGTCGAGTTATGTGGTCCGGTATTTTTTAGATGGATGTACCCTTTTGAGAGGTACATGAAAGTGTTCAAAGGATATGTGAGAAATCGACAATTTCCTGAAGGGTGCATTGCAGAGTGTTACATTGTAGAAGAGGCAGTTGAGTTTTGCTCAGAACGTATGCTTCCTAGAGAGGCTACCACTGTTGGGATTCCTTGGAGAACCAAACTTGGGCTCTTAAATGGCTGCAAGCCTTTATCAGGCGCCACCATCATTACTGTCGACAGAAAGCAGCTTGACATGGCCCACCTATGTGTATGCACGAACACTGAAGATGCAATCCCTTATTTCAAGTAAGTAATAATTTTACTTATGTTTTGTTTTCGATCATTTGTACTATATCACCTTACGCGTGTTCAGTTATGTTGCTCATTTGCTTAGTTTTTCTTCCATTGCAGAGAGCATATGGAATTCCTAAAGTTGAGTTTTCCAAGGTTCAAAAAAAATAAGAAATGGTTGAAGGACAAACAGAACCTTACCTTTGCTGGTTGGTTCAAGGAGAGGGTACATAACTTATCTTCGACCTCATTGCAGTAGTATAATGTCTATTCAATTTTGAGTTTCGAGTTCAATAAACTTGTGTGGTTCCATACTTTTGACATGTCAATTTATTTGTAGGTTGCAAATGAAATGAGATTTGCCGATAATGATGTTCCTGAAACCATTAGGTGGCTGGCTGGTGGACCAAAAATGGAGGTCCCTACATTTGGTGGTTACCATGTGAATGGGGTTGATTTTAACACTTCGGAGCGTGACAAAGTACGATCAGTTCAAAATAGCGGGGTTTTTTTTGTTGCTGATGCAATGCAAGTTGCTAGTGCAAGGGATAAAAACCCTAAAACTGATGATATGGACTTTTACGGCAGGATACAACAAATTTGGGAGGTGGACTACTACAAGTTTAGGATACCCGTCTTCATGTGTGATTGGGTGGAGTCAGCTAGGGGGGTTAAAGTAGACGAACTTGAGTTTACTTTGGTTAAACTTGATAGGGTAGGGCATTTAAATGATCCGTTTGTCTTAGCTACCCATGTGAAACAGATTTCCTACATACAAGACCCCCTTGATGATCAATGGTCAGTGGTAGTGCGGTGCCCGGAAAGAGACTACCAAGGAGGGTGTAATGATGAAGAAATGGAAGATATTGAACTGGAACAACACCCATTCATTCCTACAATGCCATCGATTGAGACCTTTGATGATGTAGTTGGTGATCTGCCTAGCTCCTATATTCGAGATGGCGATGAAGGAATATGGGTTGAGAATGAGGATGGTCGATGTGTTTAATTATATAGGCTGATATTAGTATAGGCTGCTTTTCTTTGTTTTGATTTCTTGCTTTGTTAAGTAGGCTACAAGTTTAAGAATAATATACACAGACCACTTTCATCCATTTGTTTCGTGTTACACTGTTGCTTTAGTTAATTTTTATTGATATTCTGTTTAACTATTAACTAAATCTTATCATGATAGTATTAACATGTAGCTAACAACATGCATTTGGGTTATGTGTTTCAGATGATGTCGCCTTCTACTAGATCATCAAGTTCTGCAAGAGCCATAGCTCTAAGGATTAAGGCTGTGGCAATGAAACGATCGAGGACAAAACCAGCAACACCAATTCTAGCAATTGAAGGGGCTGAGACATCAACCAAAAAGGCTGCCAATCCCATATCTAAAACTACCAAAAAAGCAGCCTCTCCCAAGAAGGGTCGAACTACCAAAAAGGCTGCCTCTTCCAAGAAGTCTAATACTACATCAATAGCTGCCTCTCCCAAGAAGGGTCGAACTACTAAAAAGGCTGCCTCTCCCAAGAAGGGTCGGACTACCAAAAAGGCTGCCTCCCCCAAGAAGTCTCGGACTAGCATGACTATAACTGCTAAGTCCAACGGGGTTGTGTCATCAACCAAGTCAACGAACAAGTCTGTTTCCAGTAAGACCAAGAAGTCTGAGGAGGATGATGATGAAAACAGAACTGGTGGATTGAAGTTGCTGAAGCGAGGAATGGTTACGATGAGCCGCATTACAAACAGGCTTATCCGAGGAAAGAGGCTCACTGTGAAGTTTAATGAAAAAGGAGAACCTGTTGGTAAGGCTGCAAAAGAAATGCAGTCTTACATTGGGGTGTTGGCACATACGAAGATCCCTATCTCAATAAATGATTGGAGAGAAGTGGATCTAGATGAAAAGGAAAAGATATGGGAATTTATAAAGGTACTTACTGACCATATTTCAGCTTGATTAGTTTATATATATTCTACATGTTAATTAGCTTTGCATTACAGTAGCTTAGTTTATTGTACATGTATGTAGGATGCATTTGTGGTGCCTAAAGAGCTTAAAAAAATGGTGATTTCATCTGCTGCAACTAAATGGAGAGAGTTCAAGAGCAAGTTAACAAACATGTACATCATCCCTTATATGGATGAACCAGAACTGTTAGAAAATCCTCCAGATGATTACCGAAGCATAACGAAGGATACTTGGCACCAGTTTGTTGCTGATAGGCTTTCAGCTACCTTCCAGGTTACTGATTTGATAAAATTTGTTGTGTTTTTTGGTTTCAGAAGGTGCTCTCTCTATGAATATTCATTGCAGTTTCTAATTTACTTATGTTATGGTTTGCAGGAAATACGTGAAGCCCAAATTGCAAAGCGAAAGGAGAATAAATATCCTTATCGTATGTCACGCAAAGGTTATGCAAATTTAATGGAAGAACTGGTTAGTTTTATATTTAGACGAGTCAACATATTCTAAGGTGATATGTACAGAATATTAACTAATTCATTGTGTTTTCATTTGTCAAAGTCTGAAAGTGTCCCTTTACAAGAACTTGATAGAGCTACAATGTGGATTAAGGCTCGGCAAGATAGGAATGGCAACTTCAAACAACCTGAGGCAGAGAAGAAAGCCGAAAAAATTGTAAGTATGGACATCAAGTTCATATTAATTTATATATGCATGGATGTAATGCTATCGCAGCATTTAACGCGGATATTTTGAATCAGGAACATTTAAGGAAAAGGGAGGCTGAAGGGGAAATTGCCACATCTGGGTCTGATGATGTGCTCACTCTTGCATTGGGGAATCCGGAGCATAGAGGTAGAGTTAGAGGTGTTGGTGGCAATGTCAAGCCCGATTTATATTTCAACTTGCCAAAACGGCAAAAGATGACTTTTGAACAGAGGACTAGGTTATCGCTGAAGAAGATACTAGAGGAGGAGAAGGAAGTTTAGTTAGCTAAGGAAAGAACTGCATGGGAGGAGGAGAGGGATAGAAAACTTGCTGAGGAGAGAGCTTATTGGACTGAGAGGATTGCGAAGCTAGAAACGAAGGTCGATGGGAAGGAGCTGCCTGTTGAGTCCCCCAAACCTGTCACAGCAGTTAATGAGCTTGGTTCAGGACAAGGGAGTTGTTCTCGCCATGGGGAGAAGGCTGCGGAGAAGGCTGCACATGATAATATTGAAGCTGAGGTGAAGGGTGTGAAGAAGAAGTTGGTTTTAAGAGATGAAGTGAGCATCGAGGTTGAAGAGGAAATTGTGCAGCCCAGTGATGAGAGGGTACGGTTAAACCCGATATTGGAAGAGGAGGTTAGAGAAGATGTCATTGTACTAGAGGCACCAGTACATGGTGAAGAGGTAAATATCGTGCTTGCCTAAATACTTGAACTTTGTAGGTATGCTGATATGGATTTTTGGATATAGAACTGTATGGATTTAATTTGTTTCATGTATAGGAACAATTAGGTGAGACCAAGTATAAACTGGCCATTGACACGGTGGAAAACATTGTGGCTATTGGAACTGTCATCAGTGTCGACCTTGAGACCAAACAGCAAACAATCCATGGTGTTCCACTTGGAGAGGAGAATTTGTGTGTCTCTATCACAGAAACTGTTGTTCCTGAAGCTTTGCTGCCATTTCCCATAAAAGATGAGATAGTGAAGGTCAAGGATGCCATTGGGACTTGTGTCGCTTGGCCGAGGAACCTTGTTATTGCCCCTGCACCTGGTGGGAAGGTAACTCAATTTCTTTGTGTTTCCTTCTGCATATGTGATTATGGAATATAATCTAACTTCATTTTTACAACATTAGAAAAAACCAAAGCGTAAAATTCCTAATAGGCCACAGAAAGATATGTTTGATGATAAGGAAGACTTGCAAATCCTGCCATCGAATCTCCCTGCACCTTTAAAGGACTTATGCATTTGGGCAAACATTGGATTGCGGAATGGGGCAACCATCCACGCCACTTTTGGACCAGAACTTTTTGGTCATCCACATAAAGCCTTTGTCTTTAGAAAGGACATCTATGCTATGACACACTTATTGGAAATTTCAGGCAGCTGCATTGTTTTTTACATGAGGTAATGCAACACGTTAAAGTTTCCTATTATTTGTTAGGTTTTGTGATTTTTCATTTGTGAAATCAGTTGAAATGTTGTGAAATGTCGATGTAGCTACCTTCAAGGTGTGTTGAAGAAGGCTAAGATGAATGACATGGTCGCTTTTGTCGACCCTGCTCACACGGGTGCAAGTGGTTGTGGAAATCCAACCGAACGAGCTCGCTTAGTATCAAATTGGTTCATAAATGGGAAGTCTGGGCAAATTTATTTGGTCCCATATAATTCAGGGTGTGTAAACTGAATTACCATGCAGTATGTTGTGTTATATTACGTTTTGGTGAATGCTTTATATAAACTAGTTTAAACTTATAATGAGTTTTGTTTATTGCATATAGTGGTCATTGGACATTGTCTGCTGTGAATCCAGCTGAAGAAACCATTCACTTCATGGATCCGTTAAAGAGGCGACTCATCGCTGGTGAATGGAAAACAATTCTGGACAAGTGAGTTGACTGATTTTTCACTGTATAAGTCGATAACTAGGAGTTGTTTGTGCATTATATATGCTGATGGTCTGCTATTGATTTGCAAGCTCCATTAAAATCTACAATGCACACAAGAATAAGAAAGGGAAGAAAACCATTCAATGGAAAAATCTTGCTGTAAGTTAATTGCGTTTTTTGGGTCTTATCACCTAAGGTTTTATACTCTTAAGTGCTTCTGATATGGTACGGTGTTTTTTTTTTCAGGGCATTTCGGAGCAGAAAGATAGTAAGACTTGTGGGTATTGGATCATGCGCTACATGAAGGAGATAGTGGAAGATAAGAATTTGGAGTTTGCAGCTAAAGTATGTGTTTTTGATACCATAACAGATTGTATTTCATGGTTTCAGTATGACTTTTTCATCATTGGGATATATGATAGTGATTTGATTTGGGTCTTGGTTTTTGTTTTTGTTTTTTGCAGTGGGAAAGAAGGACAAATCTGGTTTACACTGAAAAGGACATTGATCAAGTTCGGGCAGAATGGGCGAAGCATGTTATCATGTTTCCAGATATGTAGTGTGCATGCTAGGAGGTTTGTCGTACATGAATAGTTAGGGTCTGTTTTTGTGCATATTGACATCAGCATGCCTATATAGCTAGATATTGGAGGGTTTTTGCCTAACCAAATGATCAGCTTTTGCTATTATCGATCATTTTAACCTTAGCAGCTGATTAGTCACTTTTAGCCTGGTATGGATTTTAATCTGTTGATTATTTTCAACAGTTGATGTACATTGGTGGAATATGGAAATGGTAGTACATGATTTGCAGTGGATATGTTAGTGATTTCTAGATATTTGATGAATATATGGTACCATTTTCTAAATGAATGGTATTGGTATATACTGTGGTTTATGTTTATTTCCAGGTTCTGGTATGGCACATTGAAGCCAAATTCTGTGGTTTTAAACCAAATCACACAATATAAAAATGTGGAACAATTGAATGTCCAACAACAGAATTCAGGCAAAATACTGTTGTCTGAAACAAGAAGATTCAATAGACAAAAATAAATTTCTATAGTCTTAGTCTCATTCCCACGACAGAATATTGTGATGTATGATACTTTCTCACAACAGACGTAACAATGAAACATCAACTATCTCCATATTCAGACGACATATAAATGTCTTTTTAAACAATATCAAACAATAGAATGTTATCAACGACTGTGGTTTGAAAGGAGTACACACATCAGAAATAACAAAGAGATTTCAAGCATCCACACAATCAGAGGACAATTAAAAGTCCTTTTAGAATAAGAGACACAATAGATAAATGAAAGAAAATGTTGTGTCAATGAAGTTCACACAACAAATTTTGAAAATAAACTTCTAAATTCTACACATTCAGTAGACACTTTATTGTTGTCTCATATTTTTTAAGACAATAAAAAATTATTAAAGTCTGTTGCTAAAGTTAAACAACAACAACATTTGACTGTCGTCTGATATCATATTTAACCACATATACTACCATTTTGTGTATATCTGAGCTACATTCAGACGACAGATATATTTTTGGTGACTATCGTCTGAGTCATCTTCTGACGTCGGGCATTGACTGTCGTCTGAACACCAATCAGATATCAGCTTAATAGACGACAGATTTTCTTCATATCAGACGACAGTCAAAGTCTGTCGTCTGATGGGTTTGTTGGCATAGTGATGGAAGCCAATAGCAGATGATAGCTGGAAACCGAATGTGGATGGAGGTTATTGGCCTAATAATTTCAAGGGATGTCTAGGTGGCATTCTGGGTGATAGAACTGGGCAATTCCGAGCAGTCTTTGTTGTTCCTGTTTCAAATATGGCATCCCCAAAGCAAGTGGAATTAAGAGCAATCAAAGAAGGTATGCAACTAATTAAAACATTGCAAGTTGATAATGTTGTAGTGAAGATTGATTGTCTGCAAGCAACATGAGATATTGCCAATGAGCATCATGAAACTCTTATGGATGGCAACCTGATTGATGACATCAAGACGGCCTTACATGCTTTACCAACTATTTCTTTGGGCCACATTCCCAAAACTGCCAACTCTATTGCTCACCGTCTAGCAATCATTGCATATGATACTAGCAGTCTAGCACCAATCTGTTCTGGTTTAATCATGTACTGGAGTGCATGATGCATTTAACTTTGATTCTAATCAACCCAATTAAGGGTCTTTTGAATCAAATTCATTTAACTCAAAACAAAAAAAAAAACAAAAAAAACAAAAAAAAAGAAGGATTAAATTATGTTTAGTCCATGTACTCTGTCTCTAACATCTTTTCAGTCCCTGATATTTTAATTTCATCCAAAAAGTCCCTGAAGTCAAAATTTTCGTCCAATAGGCCCTCACCATTAAGATTTCGTCAAATTGCACCGTTAAGTTGCTGACATGGCAATCCAAACCACGCCAACTCAGCTCGATAATGGTGAAATGTCCAATATAACCCTATAATCTTTCTCCCTTCCTTTTTCTTTTTAATTTATTTTATTCCATTTCTTTTTCTTTTCTTCTTACTTCTTAACCACAACCACCACCACTGAGCTCTCTCTCGAGCTCAACCACCAATCCCATTACCATCATATATCAGCAAATTCCAAGAACCAGACCTGCACAATCAATCAAACTAACATATCCAACATCTAGGTATTTCCTGAGTTCATCAAAAACCAAATTCCACCCCAATTCTTTCTCTGAAACCCAAAATTACTCGAATACTCACCACCGCGGCCGCCACTGCCACCACCCCCTCCATACCTAACTCGATCATTCCCAGCAAGCCCATTGCCAAATCAAATTTCTCTTCTTTTTGGAACCAAAAAGACACCAAAATCCTCACCGGAGAAGAGGATGAGCCCCCGGAAAGCCGAAGAAAAACGAAGCTCCATCAACTTTAGAGCAATCCCTGTACCCACGAGGTGGAGCTAAACGATGAGAGCTCCATCTTCTTCTTCTTCCTCACCTTCAATTCAATCCCAAAAACCCCAAAATCTAACTACCCAAAAAGAAAAATAAAAAACCCAAACATTGAAAGCACCGAATTTGAAAACCCAGATTCCAGAAATGAAAATTAAGCAAAGAAATCCATTCTTTTAACACTCCAGATTTCAACGTCTTCTCTGTTAACAAAGCTTCACCCATTTCAAGCAATACCCACTTCAATTCACCACAATACAAACCAAACGCCCAACAAAAACCATACCTCTTTATTCATATCAACCCTCCTCGCCATCACTGATGCATAGAGCAGCCACAGCAGCCGATCAAAACTTCGTCACCTCAATCCTCGGCGGCCAAACCTACAGAATCTTGTAGCAAAGAAACACATGCATATGATAAAACTCCACTGTCCCCGCGAGTTGATGACTCGTCTAGAACTCGCTCCTCGAAAATCCAAACTCGGCATCGCTATTGCTACTTCCGCTGGTGTCTACCAACAAACCCTCGTTCTAAGTTGGAGAACGAGTCGAGAGATGGTGCCGGCAATTTTGTTGAAGGTGGATAGTGGGTGCGACTGGTTCATCACTTAATCTTGGAAATGGATTCATTCCAGTTAAGGTGAGCTGGGAGTAAGGAACAAGAGGATGAAGAAAAAAGAGAAGAATAAAAAAAAAATTAAAAGGGAGGTCAGGGCTATTCTCGACATTTTACCATCCACCATGCTTACATGGTGTTGAGTTGGCGTTTACTTATCTGCCACGTCAGCCAGTTAAATGAGCATTTGGACGGACTGAACCTATTGGACGGAAATTGTGACCTCAGGTACTTTTTGAATGAAATTAAAATTTCAGGGACTGAAACAATGCTGGAGGCAGAGTACAAGGACTAAACATAATTTAATCCAAAAAAGAACTTAGGTTGTTAAACAGTCTCTTCTAAAATTAAAGCATATGTTGTTTTTACAAAATAAATTAGGTTGTTATGATCGTAATTGGTAACTTGATCGTTGTTCTTGTTATTATACAACAACTAAGAGAGCTTCTATTTATACTTCCAAAATTGGTATTTGGACCTCTCCACTTAATAGACCTCCAACTTACTTTTACAAATGACCAATATGCTATCTACACCTCTCTAATTTTCCCAAAATGCCCATTGCCCAATAAAATCAATAAAAGTCTTTTTTTATTTTTAGATTCTATTCATACCTCCAAAATCGGTAAATTGACCTCCTTCAATTTTTGAACAATTCACAATCCTATTTTACCTTTAAAAAAAATTAAAAAAATCTCCAGGTGGTAGTCTCTCTCTCTCTCTCTCTCTCTCTCTCTCTCTCTCACGTAATTTTGTCGCTCCTATTTTATTTCTTTCATTCCATATGTATTTTAGTGTTTCTTCCATGAACTTGTGCATGTGACGTTGACGAGTTATATCAAAAGTTAGCTAGGTACTGTAGCACATATAAATGTGCATAATCATCATATGATTGTTCAAAGGTCAAACATAAATATTCAAATTTCAACTAGATAACTAGGTATAACTTTCTAACTAGATATTAAGCTTGATAGATTTTATCTCACTTCTGACTCGGGGAGTAGAATCTCACCACCAAGATTGACGTTTGAGAGATAAAGAATAACTGTTGCTAATGATTTTAGGGTTTATGTTGGAGGAGAAAGTTTTTTCCAAGTTGAAGACTTATTATTATTTTTTTTTTCTCCCATATTTTGTGTCCTTGTTGGTAATTTGATATGAGTTGACAAAATCAACTATTACTTACTTGGAAAAAGAGAGAGAGGTCCAAATACCAATCTTGGAGGTATGAATAGAAGTTCCCAACAATTAATCCTCCTTCATTTCATTCTAAAATAAAAAAAATAAAAAAAATCTTCTTGATTTGAATTCATGTACTTCTATTTACAATAATTTCTCTAATCATTTTTCAGAAAAATAATAACTAATGTCGAGTACCATTTTGTCTAGTAGCATAAGTTTTCTCTTTTATAAGTGGGAAGTCTCACTATAAGCTAGTTGTTATGTATAAGTTGTTTATTTGATAAAAAAGAACTATAACTAATAATAAACGAAAATGATGGTGGGGCCTCTGGGGTTTTGGAAATTGGAGGGCAACATGATTACATTAGACATGCCCATTCTCAAATGAAAGTCAAAGCATAATTTTATATCTTCATTAGTGTAATCTTAACAACTCTTTGAGAGATTCTTAGAATCTTATATAAGACAGGCGTACCACGTGGCCATACGCCAAGTCAATCATTGTCTATGGGTATTTCATTATAATTAAATATGGGTAGTCTTGGAATTCAATTAAAAAATATAGAGATATGATTTGCCGGACGTACCACATGGTTGGTACATTTGCCCTACCCAAGAATTTCCCCAATCGTTTTCCTTCTGCACCAAAAATAATGAAAGAATAGGCATAACTGCCCAAAGCTTGTAGGACATCATCCCCATCATATTCCCTTCTAGTTTAGGACAGAACGATGAAAACATGGAACTAAAGATTACCCACACAGGAGAAAGATATGGACACTTCCTAGTTGTGAATCTTGCATGTGATTCACAATGAACAGGGATTCGTCACTGTGTTAGGAATTATTGGACAGGTTTGGTGGGATTCCAATATCTGAACACACAGGTGCATGTGCCCATGTTATGCACTATGAAAATCCAAATTCCTTGAGGTAATGAATAATCCCATGGTTTCCAAATCCATGCAAGTAGTTAGTTGGTTTCCTTTGCTTTGCTTTGGTGTCGTTACTGCTAAGTGATAGCAGTAACATGCATGGTCTGATTTGATCTGATGCCTAACAAGAATCTCATCCTATCAGATTGACATTGGGATTCAGCCTCAGCATTTGCATTAAATAGATTCCATTTGGTTTTTTTTTTCTTTTTTTTCTTTTCTTTTCGGTTATGATTCCATTTGAAGTAGTCAGTGCTAGTTTTCAATCTTAATTTGTCTTTCAGCATCTTTCATGATGGCATTGCTTAGGTGACAAGGTACACATTTGACTCATGACAAGCATTGCTTGATTTAATGCTTCTGAGTAAGAAACATAACGAAGCACGCTATAAAAGAGGCAATCTTGAAGATTTAAGTTACCCAATGACTAAATTAAAGAAAATTATTAGGTTTCATGGGTCATGGCTCTAAAAAACAGTTACACAAGTTCTCTATTAATGGTCCAGCAATACTCTAGAATCAGCTAGTTAGACTGGAAGCTAGTCAAAATTAGGGATGGCAATGGGGCGGGTTTGGGATGGGGATCACAATATCATCCCCATCCCCGGGGTCATTTTATACCCCCATCCCCGCCCCAATCCTCAATAAAATTATATTGGGGATTCCTCGTCCCTATCCCCATTGGGGACTAAACCTCCAAACCCGCCCCAAATCCCCAATAAGAATTTAATAAATAAAATAATTTTTTCTCATATTGTCTTTTTTAAAATCAAAATTTACAACAAATAAATTTAAAATATGATTAAATTCATAAATCATAATTCAGTGAGTGCAAAAATCAAAACACTATTTGTGATTTATATTATAAAAAATAAATTAAAATATATATATATAAGTTAACCATATGTATATATTAATGGGGCAGGTTTGGGGATGGGGATCACAATACCATCCCCGCCCCATCCCCAATTTTAGATAGCGGGGATTTGGGATCCCCATCCCCATTCCTCATTTGTCCCCGAATTCGCCCCCCATTAGGGGCGGGTATCCAATGGAGCTCCGCCCCACTGGGGATTTTTGCCATCCCTAGTCAAAATCTGCTTTCGTTCAATGGTACTTTAAAAAAATAAAGAAAATTTTAAATTGCTTAGTCATTTAATTATGATTATAATCATCTTAATATTTACAAATATAACATATTTTATATTTGTTCATTTGTATGTAATTTACTTGTTAACAATTAGATAATTAAACAATGAGGGTCGTTTCCAGTTTCCACTAGTGGTTCTTTTTTTTTGACCAATTTAAGATATCGACGGAAAGACATATTTTGCAATCACGTATCGGCATCTAAATTAAATCACTTTTAGTTAAATTAAAAATTGTTAACATTATATAAGATTAAAATACATTATAACATTAAATATGAGTTTGTTTGTGAGTAAAAAGAGGAATATAAAATATAAAAACAAAAAGAAAGGGGGAGCAAGATTAAGCTTTTCAATTTGGTTCTGGGGAGACACTTGGTTTTAATAATAGAGTGTTGTTTTACTGCGTAGAGGTTCACATCGGACAGCAAACTAGCTTCTCTCACTTGTGTTACCTAGTGCCGAATGGAGGGTCCTTAGCTCCCCCGTTTCTCTCTCCGACTCTCTCACCTTCTCCTTGTCAGCTAAAACCAACAGAGACCCTCTTCAATTCAATTTCTTGGCTTTCTTTCCTTTTTCTCTTCTGGGTTTTCTTCAGCCGTTGATCTGCATAGTATTTCAGGTAAATGTGGTTCCTTTATTCATCTCAGGGCGTCATTTTGACCCAGATTTGCTTCTGTTTCTCAGTCTTTTTCCGGTAATCTTCACTTTCAGTGACGCTGGTTTTGGTTTCCAACTCAAAGTCTCTGTCTTTGTTTCTCCTACTGTGCGTTGGCTTTGAAGGGAAGGAAGTGCAGGTAATATACAGCTCTTATTTGCATTCTTTTCCTTGCAATCAAGTAGTTTACTTTACTGGGTTTCTGGGCTTTTACTCTCTACTCCCACAAAATGCATGAATTTAAGGTTTGCATTTTTATTGTGTTTATATTTTCTCTTAGTTCTTTTTTATTTCTTCTCGGAAAAGCATCAGTATCTGGTTATTTTGTTTTTGGGTATATGCTCTGGTTCTATGTTTGGGTGAATTTTTGTTGCTGGGTTTCTCACTTTTTGATTGTTTTTCTTTGATATGAGGAAGTTGTATTAATTTTATTGTGTATTTGTGTACATGCATTTAATATTAAACTACAGGTGGATCACTATTCATTTTGGGTCTGTTTTCTCTTTGATTTGGGTTTCACTTGAATATTCCGTTCTTCATTAACCTTCAGTATTCTTTATTGATTCTGAAATCTATAAAACCGACCACCAATTTTATTTTTTATTTTTTGGCTTTTGCCCCCTAATATGGCTCTTACTCTGGAACTGTGGTGATTGCAACTTGATTAGCAGATTACTCATTGTCTTTCTTCAGTGCTTCTGACCTGATACACATTCTTTGCCGAAGTGATAATATTATAGTCTCATTCATCTCTTTATTTATTAGATATGTAACCCTTTTACCAGGAATGTAAAGATTGGTAAATTCTTAAGCTTCACGCAGCTTAATTTTATAGTTTATCCACTGAAAATTTTAATGAGAATATGCTGAACTTTTCATTGTGTGTTATTTATTTCTCTCTTTTCTTTGGTGTTTTTGTTTGTAAAACGGTTCTTAGACACAAAATAGGATTATTTGTGTCTTAAGGAATGCATGTTTAAATAAGGGGATTTTCAAGTTTAATCTTTCGATTGCCTCTGCCAGATTTGCTTTCTCATTAAACTGAGGGTGGACAGCTGTTGTTGATTGTATTGTTTTTGCTTCTGCGTCCATTTTAAGATTCTGGGTTGTGTAACTCCTGTTTTATTGGTGTTTTTCTGAAGATTTTTCATTACGTTTAACAGGTTGCAAACCAAATTGGGAGTAATTTTCTTGTCTGAATACTGATGTCACAACCACTTCTCAGTGCTGGGGAGGAGGAAGGTAGGAGTGATGTTACAGCATTATCTTCCTCACTTTCTATGGAGAGTGTATGTCCTAACAGCTCAGATTTTAAGGAGCGAAATTACATGGGATTATCAGATTGCTCTTCGGTAGACAGTTCAAAAGTCTCCCATGTAGATGGAAGTAAAAGTAGACTGAACCTGAAGGCTACGGAACTTAGGCTTGGGCTTCCTGGATCCCAATCTCCTGACAGAGACTCAGAACTGAGGCTAGTCTCCACTGAACTTGATGAGAAACCCCTTTTCCCATTACATCCTTTAAAGGATTCATTGCAGAAAACAGTTGTTTCAGGCAACAAGAGAGGGTTCTCTGATGCTATGGATGAGTTCTCAGAGGTGAACACAATTGCTTCGTGCAAACTTGGAAAGAATTGGTTGTATTTATTTACGTTTAGTATTACTTCTGTTTTACAACCTACTTGTGATGCAGGGCAAATATGCTAATACAGAGGTAAACATGTTGCTGTCACCCAGGCCTTCTCCAAACTTGGGATTGAAAACTGGTTCTGTACTTGAGAACCTTGGGAGTCAGGAGCCCAAAATGAAAGAGATAGCACCACCAAAGATAATGCAAGAGAGGCCTCATGCTGCCAAAGAAACTAGGCCAAATCATTCTAGTACTAACAGTGCACCTGCTACCAAGTAAATGATTAAAAAAGTTTGGTATAGTAGTGAAAATTTTGTTGGCAATGGCCTTAACAAGAAAATGGAGTCTTATATTTCTTGTACATCAGGGCGCAGGTTGTTGGTTGGCCACCTATAAGATCATTTAGGAAGAACTCATTGGCCACTGTCTCAAAGAACGTGGAGGAAGTAGATGGAAAAGCAGGGCCTGGTGCTCTATATGTCAAAGTCAGCATGGATGGTGCTCCTTATTTGAGGAAAGTAGATTTGAAACATTACTCTGCATACCAGGAACTTTCTTCTGCTCTTGAAAAGATGTTTAGCTGTTTTACTATAGGTGAGCTATTGCCAAGATTCAATTTCTATACATAAGGTCTTGGTCTGTGTATATGTAATTTGCATTTAATTCAGTGTTTAACATTTAAGTTCGCTACATTTTGCATGGATGTTGCATGGATCCAGTTACTGCTGTGTTGGTATGATTTCAGGTCAATATGGATCTCATGGAGCTCTGGGCAGAGAGATTAGTGAAAGCAAGCTGAAGGATCTCCTTCATGGCTCAGAATATGTCCTCACCTACGAGGACAAAGATGGTGACTGGATGCTTGTGGGTGATGTCCCTTGGGAGTAAGTTATCATTCACTTGCATATTTGCGCTTCTTTTAATCATTTGTTGCTGATTACATAATTGACTTGCTATTGATGCCAAAGCTAAATAACTGTCACCTTTTCTGTGTCATTCTACAAAATAATTAGCCTTTGCATAGGCTCAGATCAATTACAATTATGTAGCACGGGGATATACTGCCTTTTGTCTGTAAGATAATGAATTAGAAATTCTGGAAATAGTTGGAGTTAGCTTCTGTGAACAGCAAGCATGGCAAGGACCTTAAAGGTATCAGAGAGTGCACAAATGTTAACTATTAAAAATCCTGTGGTCAGGCCATCATTTAGGTATCAACTTTGGGTGCCTTAACATGAAGAGTATGTGCAATTTATGAACCCACAAGCACTGAAACAAAATGTGATTTTGTATTGTGTAGACTGTGGACCATAAAACTTGATTTTACTAGTATGCGTGGTCGTGACGGGGGCTCTTGTTCAGCAATGAGAATAAAATATATCAGATGTGCATGTAGCTGTAGTTGCATGTACCCAGTTAGCCATTAACTTAAGCATTAAGGCATCTTCACCAAGATAGGATCAGTTTGTTGTATTTATAAACCATGTAGGTGTCATAGTTGTGTTAAGAAATGCAGTGCCTACGTATAAATGCATTTTTTTTTTAAACTATCTGCCTATATTGGCATTTCCTTTGCATTTTATCTTAATGGGGGAGAGAAGTAGGTGCTTTATCAGCCAAACCTACTGAGAAACAGTTTCTGCATTAAGGTACAAGAAGTATTCTTGAACCTGGAAGCCTGAATTAGAAAAATTGTTTATTGATCCAGGGTTTCATCTGTTTTCATTTATCAGCACCAACTTCCCATGCCCATGACTAGGTGTGGTTGTAATATTACAAAATGAAAGCATCTTGGTTGTGTGTAGTGCTCTGGTAGTTTCCTGCCATTTGTGGATATCTTGCTGTGTCCACTTCTTTGTTTTTTGTTTTTTTTTGTTTTTTACACCAATGTCGTCATTTACTTAAGTTTATAATTCTATTGTAATGCCTAGGTTTTTTTTTTTTAGGGGAAAAAAAAATTCTAATTGAATGTTTGGACTTTTGACAGGATGTTTATCTATACCTGCAAAAGGATGAGGATAATGAAAAGCTCAGATGCCATTGGCCTTGGTACGTATATTATGCACTCCATTGATTTTTTTTAATTATGAGCAACTACAAATTGGCAGGGCTGGTAAGAGGCCCTTTGCAACAAATGGGAAATTTAACTTTGAGAGTCGGGTGAAAGCTTGAGAGAAGTTTGAAAGAGGCAGGGGAGTGAAGTCAGAGAGAGAAGAGTCTAGATGAGGGAGTAATTCAACCATTGGCAGTATTAAATAAATAAAACAAAGGTCTCATTTTCTGCTTTACCGACGCCATCCACCATCCTGTGTCACTAGGGTGAGCTACACTTGAGCGATCCACCTAAACCCTTATCAGCTCAATCAAATTTAGGAAACTAAGATCCAAATAAAGTGAGTGGTTAAAAAATGGAGTCCCCTAGCTGTGAGGACTCATAGGCGAATAGCTGCATTTGCTCAGCGTTGGCTCCAAGTATTAGAATAGCTTTTCCTTCACCCAGGATTTATTTTTAATTTCTCATGATTGCAATAATAGAATAGATCTGATTAGTTGCTGCACTAGTATCTTATGGAGTTTATAGTATGCACTGAACTTTAGAACACACCTCTTAGAAAGGCATCGGTTTATATTCCTGAATTGAGATGGTGTATGCAATGGATCTGTGTTGCATTCAGTTTTTGCAGAATTGCTAGGTTTTTTTTATGGAGTTTGTTGTTCCAACTGGTATTTCTATTATATTTATGTGTGTGCTCGTGTCTGTGTAACAGTAGTTCCAGAAGAAATTGTTGGAAGTAGTTTCCATTTCCTGCATGTTTTAATTGATTTCACCTTTAAGCTAGAAATTTCAAAGGTTTAGATTGCATTGTAACTCTGCAAGCTTTGCTCATGCCTCCTTTGATGAGGGCCACATTGGGTGGTCCACTTACAGATTTGGGCTGCGATAATCTTAGAAATAACTTTCCTTAATCTGTGGACATTTCACAAGAGTTTTTTTTTTTAATGCATTTCCTAACAGGGTTCCTCTAGTTTAATAAAAGATTTATGAGATCTCAAATTCCCTTTTGCTTTGAATTATAAGCCGTTAAGGATTTTTGACTATATACTCTACCACCACCATCGGACAGTAAAAGTTTAGATACATACTGAATTGTTGTTGAAATCTAATTCTAGAATGGGGGCTCTATCCTATTATATGGCCACCGGTAAACCTTATTCTAGTTCCTGCATAAAATTATGCAGACAGGTTGAGCAGTGTGCAATGTTGATTTTGAATTTTGCATATGCATGTTTCTTGTTGTCTAAATCTAATTGTAACCCAGCAGGACTG
The DNA here is from genome assembly GCF_002994745.2 of Rosa chinensis. Classification (NCBI taxonomy): domain Eukaryota; kingdom Viridiplantae; phylum Streptophyta; class Magnoliopsida; order Rosales; family Rosaceae; genus Rosa; species Rosa chinensis. The sequence goes on along the minus strand of NC_037094.1, from coordinate 57,427,903 downwards.
ATACTTGGGGATTTTATTGAGATATATAACTGTGTGTATTTATGTATTTGTTTATGTTTTAACTTTTTAATTCATTTTGGTTTGATGTGCAGCTCCAAGAGCCATGGAGAAGTGCAGGAACAGGAACTAGCCAGTAATATGCACTGTGATCTCTTCCATTTAGCCGTCTTAGTCTGCTTCTACTATGTTATTACTACTTCTGTAATTTTTTTTTTTTCCATGAATTCAAGTTTCTGTCAGCTACTTTTCTAACTTAATGTCGTTATTAATACTACTGAAACTCTTAAAAACTCTATCCAGAAGTACCCGTTTACTAGTCCTTATGTCGGCAGGTTCCTGTTTCATACAGGATCCAAAGACCTCAAGTTTGTAAAGTGCTATTGTTTGTGAAACTTGTATTGTATGTGCCCAAGTTATCTGTCTTAATCCGGTTGATTGTTTGTTTTTGTTGTTTTTGCCTCGATTTCTGGGCACACAAGGGACCAAAAAACCAATTGAATTGATTCAGAAGGCCCTTAACCCCTTAAAGAATTTTCAAAACCAAGGGCAATGCATCCAATTACCAAATAATGCACCATTGTTACAACCGGGTCCCTTATCCCATTTCTTGTATTATCTTAGATTTCCTTGGGTCAGTTGTATTTATCTTGGACAATATCATTGCTTTTCAGACATAATCTTTGCTTCCTTGAATTTCGCTTCAGCTGAGTAGATCTTTTTCTTGTTATGTTCTAAAAGTGGGTGCTGTTTATATTTTCTCTATGAATGGGTTAGCTAGTCCCTACTTCTATCATGACCAAAATGATTTATCTAGAACACTACAACAAAAATCTACTTATTCTATAATACTTTACGCATCAATAATGCCAAAGTTGGACTCAAAAGTATAATGAATCGGACTCTATTGTTGCTCGCACATGTTCCTGAAACATTAGAATGACCCTTAAACACAAGGGATCAAGAGTAGATTGGCAAAAAAGATGCTTGTTGAATGCCATAAAGAGACTAAGAACTTAATTGCGATTAATCCTGCCAAGAAAAATTCTTGATTAAACGCTACTGCCTTGAACGATGTGCATATATACTCTGTATCGGTATAGATGGATGGTGAGTCGGGGACAAGTTGAATTAAGAATACTAGAATAAACTGTTAATGGAAAGGAAATATCCGTAGTTTTTTTGTTTTTATTTTTCTATTTAGGCAGTATGCAGCAATCTGTTTATATTTGTGTCTTCAATGCATAATGCATGTGCTCAAATAAAATTTTATCACAAAACTGAATCGGTAAGTTACTGGTTCCATTAGAAGAAACCATATCATGAGAACATCTGACATTCATTTGATCTGTTCATATACTGTCAACAGCAAAACTGATGGCACATGATTGTTCTTATTCATGCAGCAGGGATCAAATTCTAACCCATTACCTGCCTCCAATCTGATATAACTTGGCAAACTTGCCCATTCCTCCAAATAATTACTAATTGCGAAATCAAAAACGAAAACAACCAGGTTCCTGCACCTTCAGCAGCAGCAGTACACTAGGAGAGCTTATAATTGAAACATGCAGAGTTTTCAGCAAGGGAGGATGGCAAGGATATAAATCACCCATTTCGTGTTGGCTGGGAAGTCAGCATTAAGACTAGGGAAACTCCTTTCATCAAAGACAATATCTGCATCTGCATTCATTAGATAATTTAGATTTTACTCTTTTATATTATGTGTTTCAAATGTATAGCACACCTTTTTGTTTTTCTTAGCTCATTCTATATCATTCAAGTATTCACTAGGTCCACTTGGTTCAGTCACCACTAAGGTTCGCAATTCTGGTTTGGACGGAAATTTCCGTACTGTTTCTTCGAAAGACAATGTCGAGAATCTGCATTCATTAGATGCTCTAACTGTTAGAAGCTAGGGTATATAAATTGAGAGATTCTTACGTAGGGCAAACGTACCACATGACTGGTAGGGCTGTTTAATCAGCGAGAGGTGTTTTGAGTATTTCATTTTAATAAGTAAGGATAAATTCGGAACATACTTAAAATTTTGTGAGTTTTGATTGGGCTGCCCTATCGCCATGTGGTACGTTTGCCATACGTAAGAATTTCTCATATAAATTGAGCACAGTCATCACCTAAAGCCGCAAAAACAGTGACATGGAGTCATGGATCAAATAGAAACGATGACTCGGCCTTAACCATTAAAGTGAGCAATTTAAGGCCATCTCCAATAAAGAGGGCTACATGTGAACTTAAGCCCTTTTTGCTAAAAAAATGTACTCCAACAATAGAATGTCCAAAGGGCTAGAGGTGGAGAGGTGGATGGAGAGAGCTAAATTTAGCCCTATGGCTAGCCCTTTAGCCCTTGGTGGGACCCACGGCAAATCAGCCCAATCTTGCTCTTTGTGATGATTGCATTAATCCAATGACTCATAATCACGCGAACAATTGAATTCAATGACTCATAATTAAGGAGTATAATTATACACATAAATACTTGCTTCCGAAGTGGCATGTGGCACTTAAAAAACTTATCAGAAAATGTTATCAACAATACCACATAAATACCTCATCCAAATATACACCTTAAAAATTAATTTTTTTCCTCATAAATTAATTTTAGTCTAAAATAAAATAAAATCATAAAAATTAAAAAACATAATGTAAAATCATAAAATACTTGATAGGGCTAAAATTTTAGCTCTCCCTTACTGGAGATGGTTAACTTGTTCATGAATAAAGAATAATATTTCTGAGAGCTAAATTATAGCCCCGACCCCAATATAGCACTCCCTTACTGGAGATGGCCTAACAAAAGCTACGACCGACTCTGCTCATAATGGTGCCAAAGCAAATTCTTGTGCTACAAGACAATTAAAATAGATAAGATTCCATCAGAATTCAAATATGGAGTAGATCGATCATGACAAACAGGAAAAAGAAGAGGCCAATATACATGCATCAAAGAAAGACTACTTGAGCATCACTACCTATCTGACCGCACAAGTGTTCTAGTCAGTACTGTTTTAAAGATATATATAGCATTTCTGTACATGTTATTTAGCCTATATAAACAATGTTATAACGAACAAAGAATACAAGAATACAGTACAAACTTCACTCAGCAAACTAATGTGTTCTTTACTAAGGTCTTGCTTTGATCTATGAGGAAATTAATTTCGGTGATTATATAGAATTAAACATTTGAAAAATGACAATTTTCAATTCTCAATATTCTCAAAATAAGGACAACCTTCGATATAGAAGCCTAAGACGCCACAACTTCATTGTCGTCATCACGACCTTCTTACTCTTCACAACACCGGCACAATTCCCATGGACTCTACTGGTGTTGCAACTGAAGTCGCTTCCACCACCAACAGAACTGGCCTCGAGCACCAACCTATATTTTGCTTCCATCGCCTCCGCTGCGACTATGAACATCGCTTAATTTATAATTTGTTTCATTTTAATTTCTATGTACTACAGACATGCATGACAAAACAGTTTCTTCGAATTACTGAAATATTAAATTATGGGCTTTAGCAAGCTTTTTGCAAATGAAAAGACTTCCTCGATCTCAACTCATTATGATTTTCTGGAGCTTGGAAAAATTGTAGTCTATTAGAAAGGCGTTAATAAAGTACTTTAACAGTTTTCAACTCTCATGTATTACTATAAGGAAAAAAGCCGACTAAAAGTATCAGAATGCATCTGAGATGGATTCGAAGCATGTGAAACTAGTACATAGAGGTATGCAATTAGCCTAATAAGCACCCATTCTTTGTTTTCCTGCATGTTCTTTTGCTACATATATAATATCTAATTTGAGGGAGTTGGAGTGGTTAGAAAATTGGAAAATGTTAGTTGGAATTCAATTCAAAGAAGAGACTGATATAATATGAAAATGATAGATTTCTGTCTTAATTAATTGTACTCTTACTTCTTCTTAATTCCCACTATCTGCTTTCTCAATTGGTGCTTTGACTCTCATGCATGATTGTTGTCATTTGATGCATATCTGCATGATTAATATAATTGATACATTAATTAATTTAATTGATCAGTTTAAAATAAACAGCCTTTATGTAAAGCACGTTGCATGAGTGGTTCTGTATCCATAATGATTTGGATTTTGGAGGCTTCAATATATTTCAACGTACTTGGTAGAATATTCCTTTGAATAAGTTTGATCAGACCCCTATTGACCATGTTAAGATCTTGAGCCTTATTGAATCAATTTGTTTATGCATTGGCCAAGCCAAAATGTTGTTCTTCCCTTATATGTTTGGGCTACATTAGCTAACAGGTAAATGTGTTTGTTTATATATTATTGCATCCTCATTTGGGTAGTGTTGTAATGTGTCAATTTGATTTTTATTTTTATTTTTTTAAGTTCGAAGTGGATAAAAAAAAAATTTGGCTAGAAACTGGAGATTAAGAGAGGCAGAAAGCCTCCATAACCCCAGATTTTATTGAAAAAAGTATTACAAAAGGAGGGGAGCAAACCAAATCCTAGATTTTACTTAAATGTGTCAATTTGATTTATTCATAGGTTTTTTTTTTTTTTTTTTTTTTTTTTGTATTGCGGTTCTTGGGTTATGATTGTGCATCGTTTAAATTCAATTGCAATCACGGTTTAGCGCTGTAAGACGGTTACGGTGTTTCATTTAACGAATACGATATGATGTATCAAAAATTCTCCCAATATTATATTTATAGAGGAGAAATTTTTGAAGATTAATTTAGAGAAGATATGTTTAGTGAATTTGGAAGCTTTTCATATTTTATTGTATCCCAAGCATAGTCCTTAAAATCCTGAGCTGTATACGGCACATCATTGACCTATTAATCAAAATCAATTTTGTTGTATATAAATGTCTATATGTGCATTATATTCTAACCGCGGCAGAACTTAAGATGACCCCCAGCTCATCACAATAATCTATATACTAGTGTTGAGAGGGAAATCTTTGTCAATTGGTGTACGAGGAAATGTCTATTTTTAGCCCTGTATTGCACCAACATAAACTTTGAAATTGTAAATCGATGTAATATTCGATCTTCAATCTTCTCATCTTTGATACAAAAATGATTGCATTAACAATAATAAAAGCAAACAGTCAACATAGTCCTTACACCAAACATAAGTGCTGCTATCTAATAGCTCAGATATAATTGACCATTGACAAATATAAGTTACCGTAGACTTATGATAACTAGCGAAATATATAAGCCAAAAGTTAGATAAAAACACTTATTATTTCAAAGGAAATATGGTATACTAATTACCTCCCTCACTTTTACATTTGTGACAACGAACAAATAAAGGGTTTGTCTATATCAGAGACTCATTATATAAGACCTAATGCAGACATTCAAACTCGCCGTTAGATAAACACAACGACTAAGATTTTCGGAGCCAAATGCCCTTTTCTTCATTCTACATGCCATTCATCATATTTTAAGAACATTGGCACTCACAAAGCACTTATCTCCATCATAGTCATCACTCTTATGCCTAAAAACCTAGACAAAAACACTTCACCTTCGAAAAAGAAATATCACCTATCAGTTATCACCATCACTTTTATGTTACTTGCAATGACTAAATATATAATAGTGATGAACATGTTGGTTTTGATTTGTACTCACTTAAGAATAGGACTTGTTTATTGGGAAAATTGCCCCAATAGTGTCTGATTTTTTTTCCCATTATCAGATTGGTATCTGAGGTTTTCACCCAGACCCAATTTTAGTATTTGGAGCCGTGAGCTCAGTTACGGAGTCTGCTAAGTGACAATTTTTTAAGGCTGTTTTCACCTCTTCATGTCTTAATCGATTTATTTTCCTATTGGGATCCAAATTTGATCTGGGCACCCACAAATGTATTATGAGCACCCATCTCCCCCTTCTCTGAAGCACTGTAGCCAACCCACCCCATTTTCTGTGAAGCACTGCAACCAAATCCCATATCCAGAGGCCGAGATTGTGATCAATGAGCTCGATTCCGATAAGAATTAGATATTAATTCTGGTGCATCTGCTGGGAGGTACGGCGGAGGGTGAACAAGGATGGTGAGTGGGGCTGCGTGTCTCTCAGCGGGGAGCCATCATTGGTTCTGTGTGCAAATCGAAGTCATGAACTTTGGTGGCAGATCGGAGGTGGGTGACGCCTCAGTAATCCGGCGTCGTTTTCGTCCAAATTGATCTTTTCTATCACGGCGATTTAGATATTGTGGTCGTTTTCGTTCCTGCCGATTTGGGCTCGAGGTTCTTCGGCAAAGGGGTCGTTTGAGCTTGACGATGAGAATTGATTTCTAGGTATTTACACTGAAATCAATCAAACTGAATGATTTGAATGCGAATCATATAGAGGTGAATGTGGGTAGCTTTGTATCCATGACTGGTTAGTGTTTCTTCATTGAATTTGGTGCTTAATAGTGGAGAAAAGGTGAAATCTTAGATTGATTATGATGCTACTTCGAAACGATTAGAGATAAGATTGAGTATGTTGGGGTGAGCTCTACTTCCATGATGTCTAGGAAGTTTTCATTGATGGCTTTACCAACTCATTCTCCATTCTGGGCTATCTCTACCAAGTCGTGTGTTTGGTTCTTCATATCCCTGATGGCTTTACCAACCTAGATGAATGGTCTTTGGGTTGATCAAATAAAGTACATAGAAGAAGCACAGAGAGAGAGAAGGGAAAAAAAAAAAAGCTTAGAGAAAAGAAGAAAAAAATAATAGATTAAGACATGAAGAGACGAAAATACTCTTAAACAATTACCACCTGGCAGACTCCGTAACGGAGCTAACGGCTCTAGATATTAGAACTGGGTCGGAGTGAAAACTTCATATACTAATCTGATAGTTTTAGAATGTGAGATAGAAAAATTTAGAATCGGAAAAAGATTAGACACTATTTAGGCTATTTTCCTTTATTTATTCACACGTGGTTGTTGTTAGGGATCTTATATATTTTTACAATTATTACTTAATGTGAACAGTTTAAAACATGTGCATCCAAATAATTAATGATAACATATATGATCCCAACAGCAAAGACTAAAGGGGATGCTCATGCTATTATTTATTTGGAGTTAAGCCTAATATTCAAGTCCTTCCCCTTAATTGCTCGCTCTCTAAAAATTAATTTCACTTAGATAGATACCCTTAATTAATTCTGTCACCCATGTGCCTTGGTAGCCTTACCAACCAATTACAATCAGTTTTAACTAACTATATATTCCACTACCAACTGCTCATCTCTATTATTATACTCATTTCAATTGCATCTTCAATTTCCTTAGCTAATTATTGCTTTTAGTATTAAATTCATTTGTTTAAAGGGATAATAGTCTTGATTCAATAGCAGAGCCCCAGGCCACAGCCTCACACTTTGGATTAGGTAATTAGGAAGACATTCAAACAAGTCTTTAGTGTTACTAATACTATGTTGTATGTACATAGCATATAGTTTTACTTACTAAAAGCATTAATTTATTCAGAGAAGGTATTAAGTATTTCAAGTTCGGCTCACCATTTAAAAAATTGATAAATTGATATAAAATTTTATAATATTGAATATCAAAATGTTTTGTTAATTATAATGTTTGTCCCTAAAACTTATACTACTCAACTTTCAATTATTCTTCTAATTTGATTTCAAATGTTATTGGTATCACATTTGAGTCTTTCTTTCATTTTACTAGATTTTCTATCAAAATTAATGATAGAAATCATCACAAGTCATCGATCATGCATTCCCCTTTGGGTGTGCTTACTTGATTACGTCGATTTTGGTTCAATGAATATATTTTAGAGAAAGAACTATAGTCATGAATCGCCATGAGATGATACAGGCTGACAATGATTTCTCCTTTTGGCTAGCTAGGGTAACAAAAGTGAGACACAATAAGAAAATTTGAATATTTGAAAGGAGAGAAGTGAAAATCACGCAAGAACTGAATGGGTTAATGCTAAGATAAACTCTTAAAAAGATCCCCATGCCAACCCTCCTCAATCCTACTTATAAAAAAAAAACCCTCCTCAATCCTAATGACATAATCAAATCTAAGCGTTTTCACTAATATAATGGCTTAAAGTGTTATTGGATCCCATTACATTGATTTTCGTAGAAATTTTAATTAATCAATAAAATAAGCAACAAACCATCTCAAACGTGAGGATCCGATCATGGCATAAGTATCACTCAACCCCCATTTTGTTGCCTTGTGTCATTCATTTCATGTTAATCAGTATCATAGATTAAGTTCAATGCAAGGACCAATTCAAAGGGTTCAGTTGAATCCAATTTTGTGATGTGATGGGATCTTCTCTTCATTAACAAGTTAATTGTTTGCAGGCAACAAATCCTCAACTTGGAATTTGCAAAATGATGGGATCTTTTCCATATGGGGTGTCCAGTTATGTCATGTGCTATGTGGACATTCCCTAAACTCCAAATTGATCCACCCTCAGAGGAAATATTGTATAGATAGTTAGATGGCTTAAATGTTAATGTCTCTTGATCAATTTGGTCATAATTGTCGATTGTATCTCGAACTCATAATTACGAAAATTAACACTATTTATTTAACGCAAATTGTCTCTTAGGCAATTATTCGATTTTAAATGTAGTCAATTTGGAGTGAATTGTATAATGTTACCTAGGCCTCTATTCGGTTTTATAATGGAGTGTCACAAAAAAAAAAAAAAAAAAAAAAAAACTATTCATATGTTAGTGTACTGGCTCAAGTTGCATACTAGCTCCATGCCACGAACACTAGTGGTGAGTACAGTTTAATCAAGAAACGTGGGCATTACTCAATTTGCAAGAATTAAATTATTTTCACCACATGGAAATTATTGATTATATGATCTTTCAAAACGTTTAAATCCTGACAGGGAAGTACTGAATTGTATGAATATTGAGAATGGCAATGGGTTCGGGGATTGAATACCATTTCTATTTGGATCCCCACTGAGAATTACGTGTGTATCCGTATCCGTCTCAAAATTCTGTTAACATGTATTGCTAATTTGCTTTAACAAATTTTTTTTTTAAATAATGGAGTTTGAAACCCAGTCAAGCTAAGAGACTCATTCCTACGCCCATGTTATTATTAATTAATTCTTGCCCCATCGGGGGAGGACTTATAGCCTGAACTTCTAGCGATCATAGAAGCATTATAAAGATTTTCGTAGAGAACATCCTAAATAACACCAAATTTTAATACTCAAAGTTTTAAATATAAAATTACAACTAAAACATCAATAAAATATCAAAGGATTTGACGTTCATATATATCCATTCAATAAGTGAATAGTTCATATTAATATTCTTAATTACACAATTAACAACACAAGTAACTCTAGAGTTGAGCGCTGCAAAAAGAAAGGAGCAGCAACGGCGGCAGCAATCCGTCAGTGTAACAGTGGTGCGGCATTTCGTCGCTGACTGAAGGGCAGTGATTGAGCACTGGCACGTTCCTGAGACGTGTTGGGGGATCGACACAAGGTTGCAGGTGCAATCAGGTTTGGTTTGCTCTGCAGGTATTTCGGAGATCGACTTTCAACGTCGGCAGATTGAGGTCAAATGCAACGGCGTTGGTACAGATCGAACGTGTTGGTGGTTGCTGTCGAGCGCGTAGGCCTGCAAGTATCGGGTTTGGCGTCTTGGGTGCCCTTCCTGGTTGATTTGACGACGGGGATTGTTGCTTGATCTACATTGTGGTGGAGATCAGTGGATCAAGCAACTGCCCCTGTTGTCAAATCAACTGGAAAGGGCACCCAAGACCCCAACCTCGATACTTACACGCCGACGTAATAAGGTTGATTGAGCAGCCAAAATAATGTCAAAATTTGGTTTCTTGGTAAATATCTACAAAAGAAACTTTGGTATAGTTTGGGACCACCATGTGTATGGTGGCTTATGCTAATGTGATTGGTCTACATGAAAAGTTGATTGGTCTTTTTAATATATAAATATAAATATATTTTCATTGCAGAAAAAACTTAGGTCCGAACTCTCTTTCATTTGCATATAATTAGCATTGTTGTTTCAAAAGCTGAACTGCTTTAAATCTACCCTTTATATGATCATCTTTGCAAAAATCAGTATGCAATTGCATCAAACAAATTGACACTTGATCATGAGAATGTTAATTTTAATCAAAATAACTCATTTATTTGATATAACTAGATGAGTTAGGAATCTCCAATTTGGATGAATTTGTTTTTTTTATTTTAATTTTTTTTATAGAAATTATCTTTAAAAATTTATTTAAAGTCGAACGGTTCATGAAACTACATTGTTGAAATGTTACAAATGTGTAGGTTTGGACCACCGCTTAACAATTCCACGTGGTATTTTGGAACCATAGAATAATTATTGTATTCAAAAACTCCAAGATTTGTCATTCATCAACTATATTTATCAATAATACTAGTTATAAGTTGAATGATTGATACTCCCCTATACTGAAGCTTGTTATGGTCATGATTAAATATGAAAAAAAAAGCATCAAGGATAAATTTCTCTCTAAACACTCTCATTTGCGTAATTAAAAGTTGGTGTGTACTATAGAGGAAAAAAGGCAAATCTTAGTTACACAAATCAGCTCTACATCTTGTTAGTTAAGGTTTGCAGAGCCAACAGAGATTCAACTGGCCGGTGTCTGATTTTTACAGCTCATCCCAACAATCATCATACTCCTACCAATTAAACTCACTAGCACTAAGAGGGTTGACTTTGATCGATGTTAGTGAGATTTAAACTTGGGTAGACTCAATTGCATCCAAATAAGTTACCAAATTTTATGATTGTATACGAAGAAACTAGGGTTTGTTCATACTTACAAATTTGAAACAAATAATTCTGAATTATTAAGATTTGTAACATGTCTCTGGTACGTCTATAATAATAGAACATTACAACTTTATTGATTAGCTCGGTTGGAGCGTTTAATTAGTAGGTCCTCAAATCCTCTTGTTTGTTTTTGGACAAAGAAAATCAAATGGAAAATAAAAACACATAGAAAGAAGAGAGATTATTCAGTGCACCGCCGTGCACTTGCACCAACATAAATGAATGGTTAGATTGCATTAAATACACTTTTTGTTTATTAAAAATAAAGTTGATAATAAATATCAAGGGTTGAGATTATTTTATAAGGGTTGGGTCACTTACACCGTCGGTGCATAGAATAATTTCCATAGAAACATGCTTTTGGAAAAACAGAATTAATGAAAAGCAATAGAAATGGGTTTTTAGATGTTTCTCTCGAGACAAACAAAACCATCATTTCACAAATTCTTGTTCTTTAATTTGTGTGGTCAACAGCTTTGACTGAAGTGAACATAATTAGAGTGCAATGATTTAGATTCTGCCACGTGGACGGGGGATTATATTTTGGGAATGGATTGGACTCTTTAGAGTTTATGTTATTAATTTGGAGTGAAATTAGCACTCCCTAAATTACAAATCACACTCCTTTTAATATATTTTAATATTTGCTCAATCAAATTTTATAAAATTTCCAAGTTTATCCTTTTGAACAGAGTCCAAATTGTTTCTATCTGATATTTTTTTTCAATTCATATCTTCAGTCTTCTGAACTGAAAGCTTCGTGAGAATGGCCGGTACATCATTATCATATGGAAATCCAAATTTATTTTCTTTTTTTGAATAGTGTGAAGCATTTCTTTTTATCTGTCTTTTGTGTTTCTGGGTTTGGAAAGAGAGTAGACAGAGAAAATATGGTGAGGATGAAGCCAAATTTGGGAGTAGGCAACAAAAATAACCTTTCTTGGAAAATCCCAAATGGAACCGAGATCTTATAAGGACTTTAATTTGCTTCATTGATCGTTTCACGAATCAATTTTTCTGGAAAATTTAGTTGCAGAAACAAAGCTAAAGCTTTTTTAATTGTGGTGAAATGATGGGTATATGATTCGCTAAAAGCAAAGGTTGCATAAGTGGAGGGTAGTTCATAATTGTGGAGAGGAGGTTGGGGAGGAGAGTACAGAGGAGAGGGTTCTCAGCCCAGTGCAGCTAGCCAGAGATGTCCGTGATGGAGTCTAGAGGAAGGCAAGCTTGGTGCGGAGGGGGCTACCACCGGTCGGCGAATGATCGGACGGTGAGGGAGGTGCGGAGGAAGAGGGAGAGGGTCTCAGTAGTGAGGACGATGAGGGTTTGGAATGGGGCGGCGGTGGCGGTGCTCTGCATTGTGGTGGTCGGGTATTGATTGTTTTTTTTTTTTTTTTGTCTTTCTATATATGGGGTGCTGGAAAATTCAAATGCATTTGGAGGGTAGAATTGAGAACTTAAAAACAGAAACCTGGAGATATATTATAAAATTAGAAAAAGAGTGTGGTTTGTAATTTAGGGAATGTAAATTCCACTCTAAAAGAAAGAAAAAAACATAATAATTAAGGGGAAGACTAGAAAGCCAAGTTTGGCGTCCTTAATGTAGCCGTAAAATCCGACCGAAGTGAAGTTAGCTTGTTTGATAATGTGGTGGGACAAGATGTCTTAAAATTATCGGAGTGAAATTAGATTGTTTGATAATGTGGTGGGACAAGATGTCTTTAACGGCGTTTATAAATCGTCAAATGTCTTAAAGATAACTATAGGGTTCTTGGAAATAATAGTGTATGATAACATTTTTATTAAAATTTTGGTCATGTGCTTTTGTAAATACTAACATTATACATTTATAACAACCGTAAAAATATTTTAACAAATTTCTCTTGCATCCTCTTTTTATGTCAAAAATATACCCTCTTGGAATTTAAAAATAAAAGCAAAGGATTTAGGAGTCAATTGACCTCCTTCGACCACCCTTATCTACTTATGAACTCGAGGACAACGCAACAGAGTATAAAATATGAACACAAACACTAGGGAGGTAGATTGATGTAGAAACAGAACATAGATTAGCACTTAAGGTCAGATCAGAGGAGGTGAGAGAATGATGGATGTTATTATCAATCCTCATCCATGTTCCGTTTATGCACATCCTCTAATACTAGTGACGCTTTCACGATTTGTTATAAAAAAAATGAGAATGTGAAAATTCCTCTCATTTCTTAAATTTTTTTCCTTTTTGACTTTTTTTTTAAGCTGAACAGTATTATAAGTATTTAAATTTTTGTGAAACCTTTGACACCAAAGTTTATAATTCATTCAAATGTAATAGTTTCATACCCATGCGATGTTTGTGTTATTGTTGAGGTTGAAAGAAAAATCATGAAAGTTCTCTTGTCGAACAATTGTTGGGTTCACCCACTACAATTTTTTCATAATTATGTTTTTTATGTCATTTATTTTACCATAGTAACTTTTCAAATAATTTTATTACGATTTTTTAATTTTTTATTCTAATGGATATTTTGGGACTTTCAAATTTTTGAAAAGTAGATTTCATTAAACGCATGCCAAGATGGTCATTACATATCCTTCTACCTTCAACGACAGATCAAGAAGTAGTAGTAAGAGAACTACTGCGATACATAGAGACAGACCATCTATATTCGAACTAACAGCTCACTTATTTAAAAAGTGAGAGTCTATAAACTATAGAAAAATAGCACAAAAGTAGTAAATAGGCTCCTACCACATTGAACTAGATTTTTTCCTTGCCCTTCAAGCTAGGGTTTGGAGGCTTACCCGAGTACAAAACAGTTAAGACTTCATCGGCAGAGACCTTCGTTGCCTTAGTAGTTTTATTTTTGGATCCCAAAGGCCTTCCCCTCTTCTTCTTTGTACTAGGCAACTCAAGTGATGGTTTTGGCAACATAACCTCAGCCGGCACCAACATACCTCATGGAGTTTCTACAAGGCCCAAAGACTCGGCGCTGAATTTCGAAGAAAATTCAGGCATTTTAACCTTTTTTCCAAAGGCAACTGGACTTGTCTTCCCCTCAAGCAAGTTAGACATCAAGAAATGCAATTTTTTTGGGGAGGGAAAAGATATGCCCATCTTATCCTGAACTTCAGCCTTAACTGGAACAAGGGCAAGGGATGAACGACCAACCGGTGGCAGAATGGGCGTAGTGATGCCCTGAAACCTAAATGTTCCCTCCTTAAACCGATGGTCGTGTAATCCAAGAAACTGGTGAGTGAGGTCTAGTTTACGAGCTACTGGTTGCTCAGCGGTTTTCACAGTAGATGGCACCATGTTAAGGTTGCACGGTCCTTTCTCATGAAAAACACAAGCACAGATATCACACATGCCCACCATATTTTCGAACAGAAAGTGCACCTCCTGCTCAACACCCTCAGCAAACTTTAGGGTTTTTTTTTTTTTTTGTTTTTTTTTTGTTCAGAAAGAATGGTTTCAGGATCGAGTGGGAGACCCGAACTCTAATCTCCCCTGTGACATCAAATAGCTTCCCATCGATGTCGAGATACTTCGCCGCTACTGTAGCCACATTTGCAATGGTTTTCCGTTGTTCAAACGCTGGAGGCATATCAGAAGCTAGAAGAATAAATTAAGCATAGGCACTGACCGCAGCGGTGCAATACCAACATAGGGCTACAATACCTCGAGAGTCTGGTTAAAACTCCATGGTCCGCCCACCAACACCTTCCTGCAATCACTCCTGAGATCAAATGAGAACAGAAACCTATTTGGTGTCCTCTGCTGGACATTAAAACCTTGGTTCAAAACCCAAACATGCCGGAAATGGCGCTTCAGATCCATCGTCGTTGTTGGCTTCGTGATGAGGGGTCGGGCTAAGAGATAGGATTGGGAAGTATGTTGTGCACCTCCCTCAGTCATGCTGGAGATATTGATAACGTCACTGCTTTCGATGGCAATCGAAGTAGCAAAGTTTCTAGTAATTGAGTCGATGTTTGCCATGATAGGCAGCGAGATAAAGTAGAAGATCAGTGGATTTGGTTGCAGAAGCCACCAACACAGATACCGGAATTGGATGTTATGGTTCTTAGGTTTGCGTGGTCGTGAGAGCCTTTAGGGTTTAATTTAAGGGTTATTATCACAAATGGTACCTGAACTTATTCTCTATTTTATCGATGGTACTTGAACTTCAATTTTGATTACAACCAGTACCTGAATTTTTTGATTTCATTTTAAATGGTACCTAAGGCCACCTTCGATCACTATTCCGGCTTAAAAAGCCAAATCTAAAAAAAACAAAAAACAAAAAAACAAGTTCAAGGCAAGTCTATTACCAAAAAATCATCATTATATATGATCGCAACCCTCGAAATCATCAAAAATCATCACTATGATCGCCTCCCATGCCGTTTTTAGTCGGAATAGTAATCGGAGGTGGCTCTAGGTACCATTTAAAATGAAATCGAAAAGTTCGGGTACTGGTTGTGATCAAAATTGAAGTTCAGGTACCATCGATAAGATTGAGGTATAGTTCAGGTACCATTTGTAATAATAACCCTTAATTTAAAGGATCCATGTAAAATGAACTTGTGTGTTGGGATTGTCAAATTTTAGTGAAGGTTTGATATTAAAATGAGGCCTCCTTTTATTTTCTTGTCTTCCAGGGCCAGTGGAATATTGCTTATGTGCACCTAAAAGTATAAGGTTTCCATCTTCACAGATTGGGGTTGAGCAAGGCCATCATAAGCTTGCAGGATGACGGAGGCCTTGTTGAAGTACCATGGACCTTGTTCTGATCCCTGCGAAAGTCAAACGAGAAGTCGTATCGATCTGTGTTCCTGTCTTGCATTTTGAAACCACCTTTAAGCACCCATATAAGCCATAAATGGTGTTGCAGTTCAGGGGCGCTGAATCTCTTTGTCATTACGTGACGAGCCAGTAAGAAAGCTTGTGTTCCATGTTTAGTTCTCCCTCTAGCCATATGAGAGATATCCACGACATCATCTCCGGCCAGAGCGAGAGAAGCAGCAAAAGTAACGGTGACATCTTCTGTGGAAGCCATGGAGTAGCGATGTAGGAGGCCGACGTACCGCGTTAGGGTCTTGGTTTTGAGAGCGGCACACTGCGGCTGTTAGGATTTTATGCTCATTCTACATACTGAGGCCTCCTTTTATTAGTAAAGATGATTATATATAAGAGAAAACCGTCCAAACAGTGTCTGAACTTTTCCAGATTATTAACTTTAATACCTATATTTTGAAAAATTTCAAAATGATACCTAAAGATTTAAACTCTATATAATTTTTTGTACCTAGGAACAGTATAAACATTAACCTCGTTAAATTTTCAGGGGCAAAAGCGCTATTTCCGAAACAAAAACCTTTTTTTAGGAGTTAACCATCTCCTTTCAGCTGCTTTCAGATTCTTTTCTCTCTATCTTTCTCTGATTGATTGATTGATTCACTTCACAACAGTCTCTTTAGAGGAAGAAAGAAAGAAGAACGAGAGATTGATTTTGATGCATAGGGGTTTTATAATCAGCAGCATGCAAGGCAAGTCGGAGGAGGAGCGAGTGTGAAGGCTAAGATTGGGAAGTTATTTCCAGAAATTGATTTGGACACCCAAATGTCTCTGGGTGTCTTGACCTCCATTTTCTGGCCTCGCCTAGACGTCGGATCGGCATTGTTGGACTCCTCTCGGCGGCGCGAAGTGCAATCCCGTCGTTTCGACTTTGAACGACCTGCGATGGTGGCAAAGCAAAGCCCGAAAGCTTATCTGGTTTTTAGGTGTGGTTTCCGATTCCGGCCAAATCGAGACATCTCATCGGTATGGATGACTTCGACTTGATGTTCCCTTTGTGTATGTGGTCTCAGTTTCTTCAGAGAAACTTCCTAGAGAGAGAATCGAATGAAAGAAGGTTTTGACTTTTCTGGTGAGTTTCCATCTTTTCCAGCGACCTTCGATTTCAAATCCGGTATGAAAGTTGGTCAGTTCGTCGAGCTCTACCTCTCTGTATACTTGAAATTGAATTTGGTTTTGACTCTGAACAGCGGCTCCGGTCCCTTCGGGTTCGGGTAAGTGGGGCTCCGAGAGGGGTAGTTTCTATTGGGCTTGAGAGAAATTGCAGAGCATGAGAGTGGGGTTGTTGAGGAGGTTGGTGTTGGGAATTGTGAAGGTGAAGGTAGAGAGTCAGGAGGAGCTGCTTGTATGCCATCTTGATCTCCGTAATGGATTCAGACTCGGGTATACTTAGCAGCTCGTAGAACGACAGCTCCTTTGGCGGTGGCGTTTTGGAAGCCACGACCGTTAATGGGTTTGGAGGATTGTTGCTGATGTGGATTTCAACCAGGACCAGGATAGAAGGGAAGACAAAAAAAACTGAAATGATGAAAATACTCTTGAAAAGTTAACGGGGTTAGTGTTTTTACTGTTGCTAGGTACGAAATTAGATCGGATTTAAATCATTAGGTACCATTTTGATATTTTTTTAAAAATAGGTATGAAAGTTAATAATCTGAACTCGCTAGGAAGTCTTGGCCAGTCATGACATCAACTTGGCAAGCCATGGCATTGCCTTAATACGCTGTTCAGACGATTTTCTCTATATATAAATCTAATATCTACCTATCATAAAATAGAAAAATACAAAATTACTGTGACATAAGAACAAAAAAGATATTCTTGAAGCCAGAATTTTAATTTTTGTCTTAATATTTAGAATCGGAAAACTAGATAAAGCATGTTGCGTTGTTCATACTTGACCAGAGTGAGATGACATTCCATGTCAGTAAGTCAGTAAGACTTTACTTTGCGACCACGTCCTACTCCGTACCATTGCGTGAGGTAAAAAGCTAAACTCCAGTACGTTCCATTAGTGCTTGATTGATACTCACACATGGACACACACAACCATGGATGATGGATTGGTTACCTTCCTACCTTGGGTAACAATTCTCCATTGGGGATCCAATCCAGCTCTCTTCAGAACCCATAATTTTGCAACTTTCGAAACGATCCCATCATGTCAAACCAATAATAGCCAACCCCAAAGGGTAAAAACAAAATCCAAAATTCCTCGCGGTAAAAAAAATTACCCAAAGGTTGAGTGCTGTCAACCCAAACAAAAACCATTTAAGTCGTGTCTCCTGCTTCTGCACGTAAGTGATCCAGAAGGAAGAAAAATTAGCCACAATCGATAATAGTAAACAAAGTTAAAGTAAAGCCGCTTTTTTTTTACTCCGGCCTAACTTGATTTGAAAAACACTCAAAAAGAGGTTAAGTCGGTAATTAAAAAATGATTAGATTAAGATTAGCTTTCTTATTCCCAAAGCGGAGTTGACACTTGACGTTTGACAAAGCCTTTGTTTCAGTTATTGGTTTTGACGAAGATGACGTCGGCAACTGGAAGCTATAAAAAGTTGGAGAGATAGAGTAGCAGAGTAGCTAACGGCGTTGGACTGAGAGACCTACGGAGGAAGGGGGAGGCTAGGGGGACCACACCGTCAGAGAGTAGTAGTGTCGAAATTATTGACCAATTGATTTGCTGACACAGCAATTGAATTTTTACTATGCCTGTGATTCTTTTTTGGGAAGGTACTAACTAAATGCTAGTAAACTATTCTAGCTGTAATTGTGAAGCTTTAAGGGCGCATTGGTTTGATAAGTCTTAAGTGTAAGTAATGTACTGTGAGTGGTGGAATTTGGAGGCTTTTGCTGGTTTCAATAATGGAGGTAGCCCCAGCTAAGAGGATGTAGATGCTGTTTATCAAGTAGGGAGGATTCAGATTACCGACATGTACTTACACAAACACGAATGAACGGTTAGATAATATTAAATAAATTTTTTATTATCACAAAAATTTTAATAACATTAAATAAATTTGTTTATTATTAGAAAAATTTTAATTATAAAGATCAATGATTGGTTACTTGCACTACCTGTACATAAAAGAATTTCTATTTAAGATATTCTATTTGTGTGTAGGGAGAGTTTCATTGTGTGACGTCTTAGAGATTTTAAGGTTGTATTTGGATTGGCTGGACAAGGTTGTTGTCATGGTTTGTCATTGTAATTTTTTTTCTTTATAAAGAAAAAAAAAAAGGGTTATCAATCAATGAGTTTGTCTTGTCGTGTCGTAATATGGTCTCTAAGAGTAGATTATTACGATTGGAAGAAGTGGATTGAGGTGCGAATAGAGTGGTTTTAAATGCAAAGATGATAAGGTACTTGGATGAACACAGACAAACCCATCTCTATGTATGTTTGTATTTTATATGACATTGAGCTAAATCAATGCTCGGTGTCGTAAAATCTAAAAGCCGCTTTCAATTGAATGCATCTCGTGTATAGTACACAATTTTGAGTCGCATTTTCATTCAAAGTTCGTCTTGACATGACTTGATCGGTTAATTATACCGTCGTACGTGCATAGTTAAACATTCGTTTTGATCATGTGTGTACACAACATAAATGCTCATGTAATAATCATACTGAATCACGGCAATTTAATTGTATCAGGCGTATCCGATAGCATGGTCTACTCCCATGTTATCATTTCTAACAACATGATTGAAACAAACTTAGTTTATTTATCTGGATTATTCACTTATTATTGTACCAAAATTCATAGATGGTGGACACCTGGGCAACTAAGTAGGATAGGGTTCATGTAAAGTTCGGCCGTGATATGCTGTTGTACCTAACGGGAGGGCCTGAGCCTGTACTGGTCTACCATCACCAGTAGTGGTCTCGAAAACACTGACATGCCCTCCATTGTACTTGCCTGGTCCTCCAACCATTTTACCCCATTTGTTTTAAATTTACAACTGCTTGCGAAATTTTGAATATGCTGAAAGGTACCCTTAGTTGGTACGTACCACGCTAGTAGGACCACCCCCACCCCACCTTAAAAACTAACCAAACTTTTCATATTAACTGTGGGTACAACTTCAGTTAAAAAAAAAGGGTTAAATCTACCTGATATTATTATGTTTCATCTTTATTTCGACTTTTATTTAGTTAAATTTAACTTTTCTAATATTGGAGATATTTGTTCTATTTACATTCTTAAGTTGTCATTTTATATTAGATCCTTCAATACCACGTACGGCATATTTTTCTAAATTTGTGAAAGTCTTTTAAGAATGATTTCATGTGTTACAGACCTACCACAGTCCACAAATCTAAAACTGTCCACACGTGATCAGAATTTAGTTACTATAATCCGAATTCACCATAAATAATAAGATAAAAAATTATATCTGACAAGATAACAAATTAGATATTAGTCCAAAACTAGTGAAATTATTATCTAGAAATATTCTCATGTACTACCTACGGGTTGATAATGACAATCTAGAAACTATACTTATATTAGCTAAAAATACATTGAACCATTTAATAAATTGAATATTATACAGTAAATCTACCATCTTTGTTTTGGTGTGAAAAAAACAGAAAAGAGAAGAACAAAATCTACATTCTTATCCCACCGAGCCCGTTCCATCTGTGTCAGTTTCCTTTTATTACCTGTATACTGTAATTATACATTTACACAATATATTGGATAAAATTCATCGAATGAGAAATGCTGGGCTGTCACGGTGATGAGGATCACGTGACCCATTTTGCTACCACGACGGAAGCAGGCGCGTGGAGCTAATGTCCTGAACGAGCATGGAGCATAAAAGGGAAAGGGAATCATACAGGTGAGATATGCGGTGGGCTTAACGTGGTCCGAAGAAGTTGACCGGTTACGTAGTAAAAAAAACAAAGAGGAAAAATTAAACCCACACGTGGCGGTTACCGAGGGTAAATAAAATCCCTGAATCACCTTTTCCAACGAATATAAATGAATATTTCAATCCTCTGCAAAGACCTCGAGTCTGTGAGCATCTGAATCCGATCAGAAAGGAGAGAGAGAGAGAGATAGAGTAGCAGTAGATCTCTAGTCTCTTTGGGCGCAGAGATCTTTTTGTTCTTTTTATTTAATAGAAAAGAGAGAAGCAAAGGCCATAGAGTAAAACAGAGAGCAGAAGAAGAAGAAGATAAACAGGTCCATGCCATCTCTGTGTCTCTCTGTTTATCTTATTCATCTCAATAGTTTGTCCTCATTGCTTTGATCCCATGCTTTTCTCACAAAATTCAGTCCTACCCTTTTGTCCTCAGATCGACCAAAAACAAACCCACTTTTCTTCTTCTTCTTCCTCAGACTAGCTTTTAGTGCTTCTTTTTTCCTTTTGATCTTTTCGAGTGGTTTTTTTAATCGAGAGAAATGGGTACTGGTTGGAGACGAGCCTTTTGCACCACGATTCGTCGAGATCCATCAGAACACAGAGTTTCAGATCAAAAGCAGAGAAGCCCGAGTCCGAGTCCGAGCCCGAGCCCTAGAACCCGACTGAGCTTCTTCTCCTCCGGTGGTAGCAACCCGTCAACTCCGAAACTACGTTGTAAAACAGGGTCGGAATCTCTACTTCAGAAATCGAATAGTATGCCTACGAATAATAGTGTTGCCGAGAGCCCGAGGGTCCTTGAAATCAAAACCAGCACTCCCAAATCGTCTAATCCGTCTTCTCCTCGATCCCCTCTCAAGCTCTCCCTCTTCAAGAACAGCTTCAAATTTCGAGTAAGTCTTAGCATTTTTCTATTACCATTTTCATATATTAAGCACGACTGTGACCTTGTTTATTCTAATTAATTTTTTTTTTTGGGTTTTTTGAATTTCAGAGTAGCTGTGGAATTTGCTTGAATAGTGTGAAGACTGGGCAAGGCACAGCGATTTACACAGCAGAGTGTAGTCACGCCTTTCATTTTCCTTGCATAGCTTCTTATGTACGGAAGCATGGAAGCCTTGTCTGCCCAGTTTGCAATTCCACATGGAAAGACGTTCCTTTACTGGCTATGCACAAGAGTCCCAGCCCTGATTCCCACCCGCCAGCCAACGACGCCGTTTCGGCACCTGTCACCCCCAAGCCCAAAGTCGAAGAGAAAAAGGTGTTAGCTGAATCCGCCTCCCCCAGATACACGTTGAAGCCATACGACGACGACGAGCCACTCTTGTCTCCGACCGTCGGCGGCCGGATTATCCCCATTCCCGAGGAGGAGGAGGAGGACGCCGAGGATGACGTCGAAGAGTTCCAGGGCTTTTTCGTCAATCCCAACACTTCCTCTTCCGTCAAGTATTCTGATGATCCTCAGATAAATAATGGCAGAGATTTCAGGAACAATGTGCAGGTCAGGCTGTTACCGGAGGCTGCTTCGCTGTCCTCCGGCCGGGGTTTCGAGACCTACGCCGTGGCTTTGACAGTCAAGGCTCCGCCGGCGCCGGCTCGTCAGACTACCTGCTGCGCGTCGCTTCTGGACCCTTCCCACCGTGCCCCGATCGATTTGGTGACGGTGCTCGACGTCAGCGGCAGCATGACCGGCGGGAAGCTTCAGATGCTGAAACGCGCCATGCGTTTGGTCATATCCTCGCTCGGCTTGGCTGATCGGCTCTCCATCGTGGCTTTCTCGGCTTCGCCAAAGAGACTGATGCCTTTGAAGAGAATGACGGCTCATGGCCAGCGCGCGGCTCGGCGCATCGTTGACCGGCTGGTCTGCGGTCCAGGGAGTAGCGTTGGTGAGGCCTTGATGAAGGCCACGAAGGTTCTGGAAGACCGGAGGGAGAGGAATCCAGTGGCGAGCATCATGCTCTTATCGGACGGTCAGGACGAGAGGGTCAACAACTCCGGCTCAACCAATCAACGTCAGGTCTCAAACGACGTGTCGTCCACCCGGTTCGCCCACATTGAGATTCCGGTTCATGCTTTCGGGTTCGGGCAGAACGCCGGCTACTGCCAGGAGCCGGCTGAGGACGCCTTTGCCAAATGCGTCGGGGGTTTACTAAGCGTCGTGGTTCAGGACTTGAGAGTTCAGCTCGGCTTCTCATCCGGCTCGGCTCCGGCTGAGATAACAGCCATTTATTCCTGCAACGGACGGCCCACCGTGCACGGCTCGTCTTCGATTCGGCTCGGAGATTTGTACGCCGAGGAAGAGAGGGAGTTGCTCGTTGAGCTTCGTATCCCTACATCGGCTGCTGGGACCCACCATGTGATGTCAGTTCGGTGCTTATACAAAGACCCGGCGACGCAAGAAGTTGTCTACGGCAAGGAGCAGGGACTAGTAGTGCCCCTCACGCAGTCAGCCGTCCGATCGGTGTCCTTGAATCCGAAGATCCAACGGTTGAGAAGACTTTTCATGACTACGCGTGCTGTAGCGGAGTCACGGAGGCTGGTTGAGCACAATGACTTCCAAAGTGCACATCACTTGCTAGCATCGACTCGAGCTCTGCTCATGCAGTCCGGCTTGTCTTCGGCTGATGAGTACGTGCGGACATTGGAGGCTCAGCTGGCGGAGTTGCATTGGAAGAGGCAGAATCAGCTGGAGGAGCAGCAGCAGCAGATGATGATAATGCAGCGGCGGAGAGTAGGCGAGAGAGAAATGGCGGCGTCGGCGGCTGTCGATGAAAACGGGGAGCCGCTGACGCCGACTTCGGCGTGGAGAGCCGCGGAGAAGCTGGCTAAGGTAGCTATGATGAAGAAGTCGTTGAATAGGGTCAGTGACTTGCACGGCTTTGAAAATGCTAGGTTTTAATTTTCAATTTCTAGAATAAAAATTGAAATGGGGGGATTGTTATTGGTGTGATGATTATGTAATAGGGACAAGCTGGTACTAGACGGCGCGGCCTTTTTCTGGTCTGAGGACTAAAAACACTGGGAGAGGTAGTTAGCATACCCCACAGAAAACTTGATTGATTGGGTAGAAATGGATGCTTAAGCTAGCCTTGTCCTTTTGTTTTTTGTGCTTTTTTCAATTTCGATCCCATACATCTTTTGAGACAATTCCATCTGTGCTCGACTATTCTGGGAATTCATGATGAACAAGAGAGTACCAACCAGAACTTAAAGGTGCAAGTGCAATGGACACGCTATAAAGTGTAGACATTTTAATGATGGGTTTGCAAAGGAGTATGATTATGAGAGGAACACAAAACAAAGTAGGACAGAATGAAGGAAGTTTGCTTGGATTGTATAGGATATATGATGAACATATATCCAGTTACTATATTGTCACGGCATAACTTTTGGGAATCGAATGTCCTTCCTTGTCTTCTGCTCCATTGTGGTTATGGTTTTCTTTTCATTTTATGATATCTCTCTATTTTTTTTGTGGGGTGCAATAACCATAGTTTTGTTGATAGCACACCTGTAGACAGTCATATTCTACAAAATTTTGTGCTGAGAACCACGTCCTTATAAGCAATGCCACCCTAATCAGCTTTTTATTTTTATGCACCTTATTAAAATGAGATTTTTTGCTGTACTAGGGTTTTGTCTAGCCGCAAAACTGAGCGTTCATAGATTGGGATCGATGGTTCCGGCTTCGTCCCCTTTTGGGGTTTTGGGTTGGCTTCAGCCTTCTTCTTTTTCTTCTTCTTATTTTCCTCTACCTGTCTAGCCGGGTTTTTTCTTGGAGTTATGATGAGGCCATGCTATATGGCGGCAGGGTTTGGTTTGAAGATGGTGGTGGATTGGTGAGGGTATTTCTGGAGTGGGGACGAGCAGTGATGCAGCCTTTTCAAGCTAGTGTTCTGTTGGCGTGAGTAATGTCATGCAATTAGGATCGTGAATATTGTGTATTATTATGATTATTCTATTGTAATTGGTTTCCTAATAGGTCTTGATGTATCTTGCATATATACTCCGTTCTTGGAGAAGGTAAATAATATATTAGAAAATCCCAAATCTTTTGTTCCTTTGTTCTTCTTGACTTGGTATCAGAGTCGAGATCCATTCGGACTCGGTTTGTTCTTTTTACTGCAAATATAGAGTTCTTTTGATTCGGTCCTTTTTGATTTGGTTGAATTGATTCTTTTGGTCGATTGATTCTCTTGCCAAGGTTCTTCTTGTCGAATTGGTTATTTTGCTTCTGCAAGTCGTGAATTGGTTCTTTTGCTTCTACAAGTTGATTTCATTCTTTGTCCTTACGTTCATCCCTTTTGTTCTTGTGTCCGTCCGCATCCTTCCTGGTTATTTGGTATTCTTTTCGTTACAATTTGCAGGGTCTGAAAAAAAAAAAGAGGGAAAAAAAAGAAAAAAGGAGAAGGATGGTGGATTTGAAGGATAGAGTTCTTTTGATTCGGTCCTTTTTGATTTGGTTGAATTGGTTCTTTTGGTTGATTGATTCTCTTGCCAAGGTTCTTCTTGTCGAATTGGTTATTTTGCTTCTGTAAGTCGTGAATTGGTTCTTTTGCTTCTACAAGTTGATTTTATTCTTTGTCCATAAGTTCATCCCTTTTGTTCTTGTGTCCGTCTGCATCCTTCCTGGTTCTTTGGTATTCTTTTCGTTACAATTTGTAGGGTCTGAAAAAAAAGAGGGAAAAAAAAAGAAAAAAGGAGAAGGATGGTGGATTTGAAGGTTATAGATGGGAAGGATGGAGAGTCTCAGGTTTCATCTGGAGAGAGGAGTCATATGTCCTGAGAGATTGTTATTGTTCAGAATGTTACAGACAACTCTAGTTTTGGTGTCAAGTTGGATGGTACCAGTTATCAACTATGGCAGAGACTTATGAAGATCCATATTCAGGGGATTGGAAAGTGGAGCTATGTTACTGGCAGTGCAGCAAGACCTGTTGCAGGACCAAAAGCCGATGAAGGTGATACGGCAAAACTAATGTGATGGGAATTCTTCTCAAGGCTATGACTCCAGAGGTAATGAGATTATTTGCTAACTATGATTTTGCCAAAGCAATTTGGGATTCTGTTGCTGCTACATATTATGATAGGAGTGACTTTGCTCGTGTTCATGAATTGAATATCAAACCTTTCAAAATAACTTAGAGTGGACAGCCTGTTGCAACCTTTTATGCGAATTTGATCCTATGACTTGTGAAGTTGATATTAATTCCTATCGGACTGAGCAGGACAAGATGCGTGTCCATATTTTCTTGCAGGTCTGGATCCTCACTTTGAAGGGGCAAAGAATGAGTTATTGCTTGTTACAACTCCACCTCCATTGGAACAAGCGTTTGCCTATATCCGAAGAGATGAAGATAATAAGGCTGCCGCTCAGAACCTTCATACTAAAATTTCTGGGTTAGCAATCCATGCTACAACTCAACCTCAGATTGGGAATTCTACCCTAGTTTCATCTCAGAGTCAATATCAACCACGGAATTAGGGATATCAACAGAATCAGAATTATAACCAAATGACTTGGAACTATTGCAAGGAAGTTGGCCATTTCAAGAATCAATGTCCTAAGCTACGAAGGTTTAATTACAATAACTCTGGTTGGAGAAGAGGTAATAATACTGAAGGACATGGTGGTGGCCAAAGAGGCAAAGCAGCAGTCCAATTGGTGCCAGAACCTGACTTCTATGGCATTGCACGGCAAGATCCCTCAAAGGGTAATGTTTCCTTAACTCGAGGTAAAATTGGTGTTACTTTACATGTTTATGACTTTATTGGTAGTGATACATGGATAATTGATTCTAGTGCGTCTGACCATATGACCTGTGAAAAGTCATTCTTTATGTCTATGTCATCTCCTTCTATATCCCAAGTCTCTAATGCGAATGGCATGGTGCGTCTTTTCCGGTCCTAGGTATTGGGTCTGTTCAGGTTACACCATCTATTGTATTGCATGATGTGCTTTATGTACCTTCATTGTCTCATCATCTTTTGTCTGTATCCTAGTTAGGGTCACAAAAAAGTGCTATGTAACTTTTTATCCAATGTATGTTATTTTTCAAATCTGTGCACCAGGGTGATCATGGGCAAGGGAGACCTGAGGGGGAGACTATTTCACTTGGATTGCATGTACGCAGAGCCAACACAAGCACCGGAACAGCCTTTGGCCCTGACATTGAATTCTGACAGATTGAGTGAGCTATGGTTGTGGCACAAGCGTTTGGGTCATCCATCTTTTGGAGTTATGAAGAAGTCCATGCCTTCGTTGTTTCTGGGAGTTAGTGAGTCTAGCCTGCATTGTGAAACTTGTGCTTTGGCTAAGAGTCATAGGTCTACTTATCCTTCGCGTTTTCATTCTAGTACTATGCCTTTTGAGTTAATTCATTCAGATGTATGGGGTCCTTATAAACATTCTACCCCTTTTGGAATGCGATATTTTGTGTTATTCATTGATAACTTTACTCGATTATCTTGGGTGGTTTTACTTAAGTCCAAAGATTCTGTATGCTCTGCCTTTTCAACATTCCATAAGCTTGTTCGTACTTAATATGATGCTCATGTTAAGGTCTTTCGTTCTTCACGAATATTTCCAACACCATGGCATAATGCATCAATCTCCAAGTCCACAGACACCTGAGCAAAATGAGGTGTTTGAACGGAAAAATCGTTATCTTCTAGACATGGCTCGGTCTCTTCTACTTAGTGCTGACATGCCTAAGTATCTTGAGGGAGAGGCCATTTTGTGTGCTTCTCATCTAATCAATCGTATTCTGTCAACCTCTCTTCAAGGTCGTGTCCTACTTGAGGTCCTGTTTAACTACGTTTCTATTCCCTCTTCTAATACCCTTCCTGCTCATGTCTTTGGTTGTATTGCTTATGTTCATCTGTATAAGAATCAGAGGTCAAAGTTGGATGTTAGAGCCCTTAAGTGTGTGTTTGTAGGGTATGGTTCTCATCAGAAAGGTTACAAATGTTATCATCCTTAATTCCAAAAGTTTTATGTCACCATGGATGTTACGTTCAGTGAAAATGCATGTTATTTTTTGCCTCTTGTGACTCCTCGTCAGGGGGAAAAGTCTTGTTATTATGAAAATTTGTTTAGTAGGCAAGATGTGAGATTGGTATATGACTTCTCAAGGCTGGAGTGTCTGGGAACAAAACTTGAAAAAGAGGACAGCAGCCTACCGATCGGAGAAAAGAATTTGGGCAGTCAACTACTGACAAGTCAACTGGATCAGTCCGACCAGTCGGTCGGAGAGGAAATTCCCGATTATGTTTCCGATGAAATTCTCGATGCCGCCAGTGCCGTTTTTAACAGTTCTTCTGTCTCTCCCTCTCCTTTAGCGATCTCACCTGCTCAATCATCACCCAAGGTATGTTCTAATCCTTCTTTATCTAATACTCCTTATGTGTCAGCTAGTGTTCCTTCTTCTATGTCAAATATTGTTCCCACCAAAACTTTGCCTAGTTATTCCACCTGTGGTCAGCCCCCGAAACACTATGAACCTACTCTAAGCGCAAAAGCTAAATACCCCGTTGCTAGTTATGTGTCGACCCATAGGCTGCCTAAACTGTATGTAGCATTTGTGAATTAATTATCTTCTGTGTCTCTCCCTAGTAAAGTGCAGGATGCCATGAGGGATGAGAAGTGGATGCAAGCAATGACAATCGAAATGGATGCTCTTGAGAAGAATTGTACGTGGGAGTTAGTATCATTACCACCCGGGAAGAAGACAGTTGCTTGTCGGTGGGTGTATACCGTGAAACATAATTCAGATGGATCCGTGGATAGGTACAAGGCAAGATTAGTGGCTAAATGCTATACTCAGAAGTATGGAGTGGATAATGATGAGACATTTGCACCAGTGGCCAAAATTAACACAATTCGGGTACTTCTTTCGTTAGCTGCAAATCTTGATTGGCCGTTACAACAGTTTGATGTTAAGAATGCATTCTTCCATTGTGATTTGCTTGAAGAGGCTAGGTTTATAACTTTATATGGATTTGCCTCTTGGATATGGTACTTCTGCTGGAAAGCAGGTGGTGTGCAAATTAAAAAAAAATCTCTTTATGGTTCGAATCAGTCTCCTAGAGCTTGGTTTGGCAGGTTCACCAAGTTCATGAAGAAAATTGGGTACTGGCAGAGCAATTCAGATCACACCTTGTTCTTTAAACATCGGTGTGGTAAAGTGACTACCTTGATTATTTATGTTGATGACATGGTTATGACAGGTGATGACTTTGAGGAGATTCAAAGGTTACAAGGTCAGTTATCTTCTGAATTTGAGATGAAAGATTTGGGTAATTTGAAATATTTCTTGGGAATTGAAGTTGCTCGTGGGAAGGATTGTATTGTGTTGAGTCAGAGGAAGTATGTTCTCGACTTGCTGGCTGAAACTGGTATGCTTGACTATCAACCTGTTGATACTCCTATTAAGCAGAACCATTAATTAGCAGAGTATTTGGATCAAGTACCTATGAATAAAGCAAGATACTAGAGGTTAGTTGGCCGGTTGATTTATTTATCCCACACTAGACCAGATTTAGCCTATGCAGTTAGAGTGGTAAGTCAGTTTATGCATAATCCCATTAAGACTCATATGGATGATGTATTTCGTATTTTGCTACATTTGAAGTCTGCTCCTGGGAAGGGATTACTCTTTTCAAAATACAGTCACTTGGATGTTTTCAGGTACACAGACGCGGATTGGGCAGATAATATTACAAATCGTAGGTTTACTTCGGGCTACTTCAAGTTTGTGGGTCTTAACTTGGTTACTTGGAAGAGCAAGAAACAGAAGGTGGTGGCTCGTTCTAGTGCAGAAGCAAAGTATATAGGAATGGCCCGAGGACTGTGTGAGGTGTTATGGTTGAGAAATTTGTTAAGGGATTTGGGGTTTAGGTAGAAAAACGCGATGCCGCTTTATTGTGATAATAAGACTGCAATTGAAATTGCTCACAATCCTGTTCAACATGATCGCAAGAAGCATGTGGAGGTAGATCGACACTTCATTAAAGAGAAGCTGGATGGACAAATCATTATGTTTCCTTTCGTTCCTACTGAAGAATAGTTGGCGGATATTCTTACAAAGGCTCTCTCGAGTAAAGCCTTCTGTGACTCACTTGACAAGTTGGGCATCCGTGATCTGTATGCACCAACTTGAGAGGGAGTGTTGGCATGAGTAATGCCATGTAATTAGGATCGTGAATATTGTGTATTATTAGGATTATTCTATTGTAATCAGTTTCCTAATAGGTCTTGATATATCTTGTATATATACTCCGTTCTTGGAGAAGGTAAATAACATATAAAAAAATCCCAAATCTCTTGTTCCTTTGTTCTTCTTGACTTGTTCCTAGTCAGTCGGGTTGATCCGGCGGATTCTTCTTCTTGTTCAGGTTAGGATGGGCAGATCAAGTCTGTACTGATTCGGAAGGGAGGGTTTCGAATTCGTCTCGCCAAAAGCTTTCATCGAGTTATTGTGGGTTGCTGTTGGTAATGCTCTTGTGAATCAAGAGCTAAGGTCCAGCAGCAGTGCTGGCGTAGCCACTTGTCATGTCCGGACCTGGAAAATGAATATTCCTGAGTTAGGGTGTGAATTAAAAAAAAAAAAAAGGAAAAAGAAATAATTGGAAACCGATTAAGAATTTTTTTATCCTTCATAAATTCAACTATTGATAATTGTTCAAACGACCTTCCAATAACTTTCTCAAAGAAAAGTAAAACTTTTGATAGAAGTTCAATAATATTTAAAGTTCACAAGAAATTTTTGAGTTTCAAGAAATGATACTTGCAAGGCTCCACATAAAATAGAGCTCGTTATTACAACAAAAAGTAAAATAGAAGAGAGTTTAACAAGTCCCCAAAATTTCAATACGGAAAATAAAAAATAACGATCTTTAGCTCACACCCATCTCAGAATCTCAACGAGAAGTAATCCAATCTGCAAAAATAATAGTGACATATGGGTGAGTTACCGCTGCTCAGTAGGAGGACATTATCCTCACATGAGCATGTCTCAATAACTTCTTAGGTGAAGCAAGAAACGCACACAAGCACAAAGCAACACTTCACTCAAACTCCAATCCTTCATAACGAACCTTTACCTAATAACCCTTGTTAATCCCAACCATAACCCATTTTGCTAGTCATCTTGTCCTCCCCTCGATCTCCAGGCCCAAATCATCCTATCCGGAATCACTGACTATGCCTCTGTCGATATGCCATCCCGAAATTATTGACTGCCGACATCCCCTCTCTAAATCATCGACTATAGACACCCCATCTCAGAATCACCAGTAGAGGTATAATCAATATCTTGTGCACACGGACTTGCCTGAACCCTGCTCCTTATGAGGTTTGGTTTCAACTACGCAAAACATTCCCCCTATGACATCCCCCACGTCTCCGGATAACGACAAAGTCGTTGGCGCATTACTTTCTACTCTAGAGGTACCACAAGCAATCATTTACATTTGCAATAAATACAAGCCATAAATTTCATTACATTCAACAAAGTCACAAATCATGTTTCATGCATAACAAACAATATGCATAATGAATATATCCATACGATAATCAACACTCCACAGTTCACACAAAAAATAGAGAGACATTAAATAAATATCTATAATTGGAATCAAAATCCCTACGTAGAAAATAAGAAAGTGAGTCTAGCCTTGTTCCTACTCCACACCAATAGTCCATCCTTCATAGTTTGTGCCACCCACCAAGGTGCCTAAGACACCACTTTCTTCCTTAAACTCTCGTTGAACAATTAGGATATTTTCCTTCGATACTCTAAGTGATGTTTGCCTCAACAATAGAAGAAAAACATCATAGATTCTTGTAGGATTTTAAACTGACTAGCTTCTCCCTTAAACCATTCCAACAGAATTAAATTGAATAACAACATAAATTCTAAATTAAAATCCAACTTTTCCTTCCATAACATTCTCTAACAACATAAATTCTAAAAAGAATTCCAACCTTTCATTCCTTAACTTTCTATAACCACATAAATTCTAAATTCCCAAATAAATTCTTGATTCACTAAAAATGTTATACATAATAACTCCTATTTAAATTCCCACTAAGTCATAATAGATTCCAAACCAGAAAATTCTTTTTCTCAAAAGATACTACCTGCAAGAGAAAAAAAATAAAAAAAAAATAAAAAAAAATAAAAATTTAGGGACGCGTTATTACACCACCGGAGCGGCGGGTGGGGCGCGTGAAGGTTTAACTCAATCCGGGATTAGATCTAGATCCCGTTTTGGGTCTGGGCTTTGCACCAAGCTTTGGCTACTTCTCGGGTTGTTGAAGGTTGTGGCTTACGGTTTGTAATAAGCTTTGGGTTGTTAGTCCTTTAGCTCAACTGGTAGGTGCTTATGGGGAAGCCTACTCTGAGTAGGGAGGTTCTAAAAACTTTATTAATAAATTGGATTTGAACTTGGCTTAGTCTGGTTCATTCATGATAGTGTCAGGGTTACTTGGTTTACATCGCTATCCAAGATGTCCTTACTTAGGGTTCTAGACTTTCTAGGTCTCTAGACAGTAGCTCGATTTTGATCGGCCCATTATGGGTGGATTAATGTAGAGCTGGGACGGTTCCATTCCTGATGGCCATTAGTAGGAACCAACATCAAATCGTTGTAATAGAGTTCGGTTTGGTTGGATCACTTTCAGTCCTTGGAATTGAGCAATTAAAACCTGAACCGATAAAAAATGGTTCTATTTTCTTCAGTCTTCAGTTCTAAACTTACTTATGAAACAAGAACAAGATCGATCTAAAATTCTGGTTGTATTTTCAAGATAGTGGCAGTCCATGGTAGTGGTGATGGGTTTGTGGTGGTAGTGGTTATTGGAGTAGTCTTCGGGCTCGTTCTTGATTTTGCCATAGGAAAAAAGGTTGAAGTGAATTAATGGGTTCTGCCATTCTGGACTTCAGGTTCGTCTTCTTCTTTGAAATTGGGATTTGGGATTTTTAGAGAAAATAAAGCAAGTAAGAAGAAGAAGAAGAAAAGTGTATGTGGTTAGGTGTGGAGGGAGGGAGAGAGAGAGAGAGAGAGATAGATGAGGGGTGTAGGGGTAGGTTTTTATCTGTTTGGTTAGGGAAAGGAATACCATATGGTTAGTCAATTAAACAAATATACACATATGCTTCATAACTTGATATAGTTATCTTGGTTTGGGTAAACATAAAAACCACAGACGAAAACTGAAATCGAGCTGCTTCATGTTACACACGAACCAAACCGAACTGAAAATAAACGGTGAAATGAAGAGGTAAAATAGCATTAGACCAGCTGGTTCGGATCGGTTCTTCATTTTTTTTCAACCTAGCCCTAGCCTAATGTGTATTGTATACCTCTCTCTACTTTTTAATGGATTGACACCCACTTTGATCAAAAAGCAATACCACCGAAGAATAACTCATTATATTCAGGCCTCATTTGGTTGGTGAACTGGAAGTAAAGTTGTTAATTTGTTATTTTATAGGGATGGGAAATAAAGACTTTCACTTAGGAAATTAGGGTTTTAGATTTTGAAAAGGAGCTAGATGTATGGAGACTTGCCAACATTTATTGGATGTGTGAGGTTCCCAACAGAAATATTGTTTAGTTCACTTTTTTTAGGACTAAATACTTCAGTCCCTGACCTTCTAATTTTTTAGGATATATCATTTTTTTTTTTGAACAAGTGGGTGTCAATCCATTAAATAAGTAGAGAGAGGAATATAATACACAGTAACCCACCCATAAAGGGCCCATCAGAATCGAGCTACTGCCTAGAGACCTAGAAAACCTAAAACCCTAAGTAAAGACGCCTTGGACATCGATGTAATTCAAGTAAGCAAGTAACCTAACACTACTAGGGAATGAACCGAGCCAGTCAAGTTCAAACCCTAATTTATTCATAAGCTTCCAGGACCACCTTATGCAGAGGGGGGCTTCCCCAGAACAAGAAAAACCGAAATCGAACCTGAAAACGACCTAGATCCCATGTTGTAATACAAAAGCCACCAGGATCCCAGATGCGGACCCAAGAGCATCAGCCCACAAAAGGTCTACCAGACCTAAGGCACATTCCCAAGCCCAAAAACAATTGCTTTGGGCACCCAGACCCGTGCCCTGGTCCTTTCCACTGCCGACAAGATGATCTGACACCCTGCCTTGGAACGTAACACCCCTACCAGCAACCTGTTCAGCACTGGACTACCGCACAGAGCCAAAAAGATGCTGGAAAAGACGAGGCTACGAACCCAAACCTAGACCATAGTAGCAGCACCCAACCACGACATCAGGTCATCTCCTGCAGCAGGACCTGACCACCACCTCCGACGACATAACTCAGAGATCGAGTCATGCCTGTGGTCGCCCATAGCACCAATCCTCAGTGTCGATCGACGTCTTGATCATTGGATGGAAGCGCGAAATCTTGATCACTTTGAGTGGTCAGAAACCTACTTTAGAAACATTATCCTGCGAATGGAGTCATCGTGCCCCCCATCACCATGGAGGAAGTGCCAAGGGGGCAGCTGCTCTCAAAACCCGAGTAAGATCAAGATTATTTTATTAAAACATACAAGAATTAATTGGATATATCATAACTACACTAGAATTGTTGTTTAGTTTTCTTATCTATATTAGTATAAAGAGAAGAGGAGCTTGCTCTCTTTAACTGAATTTTATTACCAATATAACCCTCATATATTAAAAAACTTTGAACATAATGAATCAATATGAATAATATAGTCAATTGAGAAAATAAAAAATAAAATATTAAAAATAAAAGAAATAGATCTCCCAACTACTTTTATTGGCCTTGTAGGGGGTCGTTCATGTCAGGTTTTGGGTTGGAGGCGATGGCGTATTGAAGTAGTGATGCGATGACAGTGTTAACAATAGGGTGGTAACGGTGTTGGGTTTAATTTAGTCCTAGGTCTGAGTGTTTGGCAATCCTTTTGGTCGGGTTTAGGTCATGACGAGTGTAGGCTTGGTCGATCAAAGGCTAGTTAGGTGGACTCTGGGTGGCGAGTTAGTGATGACACAAGTGAGTTGTTTGGCTAATTGTTATTCTTGGTTGGACGAGAGATGAGATGTCAAGAATTGACTGCTCCTGCGCATGTTGTCATTGCCATAAAGTTGTTGTGCAAGTTTTCTTTTAGTCTCTTTTAAGTTTGTAGGTGTCATTTTGTGAAACGCGATGGCAACAAGTTTGCTCTCAGTTTGGCAAAATTGGCTTTATTGTTAAGTCAACTGTTATTTTGTTTGCAGTAGGGGCTTTTCTAGCTCCTTTAGTTAGTCATTAGAGAGTTCTAGTGGGAAGTCTAGGGGCCATTTATGTGCAAGAGATGTTCTCCAAAACTCATTGTAAGCAGTTCATTATTAATGAAGTTCTTCTTGATAAAAAAAAAAAAACTACTTTTAACTTCTCTCCACATATATAGTATTTTATTAATTAAGCCAATATTGCTTAACGGTTAAAAATGTTAAAATCCCAAATATTTCTCTTCATATATTTTTTATCATCTAAGAACAAGTAAGTAAAACTACCCTAGCCGCATTAAGTGTGCAGCAGAGAAAAAACTGACAGAGGAAATAAAAACCTTATTCTCTATGAAACCCTAGCTTCTTTTTCTTCTCTTCATGTGCACAAAAGGGATGGATTATGTGGATGAGATGGCAGTAAGGTTAGTTGCATCGCTGGCAGTGAGGATGGGAGGATGTCTCCGGTGAACAGAGTATGCCACCTATGTCTTGTAGTGATGACCGGAGAACAAGGCAGTGGGAGAACAAGAAGTAATCTGTTGAATTAGAAGGTGATGGTCTAAACTGGTTTAGGGAGTAAAACATAGGGAGCAACTAATATTTAGTCTTTTACATTATATGTAGTATAGTTGTTAATGCTCAGGATACCGCCACTTGGTGTCGACTTCCGATAACGTGGATGATGGTCTCAATCTTCTAGTATTTTTTGTACTTTGTAGAGTTGCAAAATGCCTCTACCTGTCAAATGAAATACGTATGCGTCAAGAGGGGAGACTACAGTTGGCGGTCTCCCCTCCTCCCATGCTAAAGTCAGACAATGTATTTATATTGACAAAGTATCGATAGGTGAGTATTGAATGCGTAATAAATGAAGGGAGAGAAATGGACCATTTATTGGTGCAGTGAGAATTGATCTCAGTCTTATTTTTGATGTGGGACTGATATGCTTCAGTCTGACGGTTCTGAGCACACCTGGCTAGCCTTTTCTGATAATGGGAGGTGGACTCAAATAGGTGCTCTTTATGGTCGATAGTGTCATGTATATACAATAGTATATTATACGAAAATTATTTGATTTGTTCGAAGTAAGTTCTAGCTACATAATGATTTTTAGCTCATTAATAGTTGGTTATGGTTCTAGAATTTGAAAAAGAGAGATGCATGGGACTCAGCAACCGTTATTAGATGTGTCAGGGTTCCCTAGAAATATTGTTTAGTTCACTCTTTTATTTTTCAAATATATTACCTATTTTGAAAAGGAACATACTTTCTTTTTTTGTTTTTTTGAATAGGGAACAATGCCTTGTTTAGGGAAATTTTTAAGAACAATAGATGAATTTAAGGCCACTGAGAATTAAGGTGACCAACGTTTCGAAACTATCACATAAGTACATGGATTTACAAACCCGACACTAACAACGTTAATACTAACTACTGAGGCTATTATTTATTTTCCAAGGGATAATTTAGTGTTTTTGTATCTCTCTCTCTCTCTCTCTCTCTCTCTCTCTCTCTCTCTCTCTCTCTCTCTCTCTCTCTCTCTCTCTCTCTCTCTCTCGGGGCTGCAACGATGAGGGGATCCTGTCGTTTAGTTTCGGAAGTGATTCCACAGTCGAGCAGCAGTGCCATGAAATCAATTGCTGGCCCAGTATATTTCGACCACTTCGACCTCAAAACCTAGGTGGCCCAGTATAGTAGCAGAGTTGTAGACCTAGAAAAATGACCCCGGAAAAGAGATCGTAAGTCAGCGAACGACGGAGAGGAGCCGCTGAACCACGTGGAGGCAGAGGGACAAAGAAGAGAGAAGCTCAACCAGAGATTCTTTGCTATCCGACCTGTCGTCCCAAATGTTTCGAAAATGGACATGGCATCTCTGCTTGGAGATTCCATCTCTTACATCACCGAGCTCAAAACGAAGCTGCAAATGACGGAGTGCAACAAGGAGGACCTCCACAAGCAATTCGAGACGTTGAACTAAAGAGCTACAAGAGTCCCGATCGTCTTCGGGTTTGGACCAAGAGCTTCAAGGGTCTAGTAAATTGATCGATTTGGATATTGATGTGAAGATAAGGGAGGAGGATTTAAGATCCATTCTCTAGATTCATCAACTAGACCCGTGTGCGGCATGTAAGAAGAATAGATGGTTTTGATTGGGATTGACCCCAATTCTTGATTTTGCTCGAAGCCACTGCCGCCACCACACCAAAAGCCACCCCAATTCTTGATTTTCATGATGGGATGTATTCAAAGAAGATGGTGAGGAGAGAGAGAACTGAGTGTAGAGAGAAGCCTTAGGTGTCCATAGCAATTTCTTGTGTTACATACCAGTTTTTTTTTTCTTCAAACTTGAAGAGAGTGAATTGCCCTTATAAATATAACAGGTGGCATCCTCTGTAACGGAGAAGACAATGAAATGTATGAAAACTGGGTCGGGTTTAAAAGTCCATGTACTTATGTGATAATTTCAAAATATTGGCCACCTTAATTCTTAGTGGCCTTAAGTTCCTGTACTGTTCTTAAAAATTTCCCCTTTATTTATAAAAGAGAGAGAATTCTACTATTTTTGGTAGGTATATAAATATTGGTTTACCCACATTGGTAAGGGAAAAAATATCCCCATTTTTGTTAAGCATTCATTTGCATTAAAATTTTGCAAGGTCAAAGACTGAAGCAATGCATATATATATATATATATATATATATATATATATATATATATATATCTATAAGACTTTCTCATTGTCAGCTTAAGCAATGTCTCGATCATATTCAAATCCTCTGTGTCTTAGCGAAGGCGGATCATGCAGAAATCCCAAAAAATGCTGTAGTGTACCTCGCATTTCCTCAGACCATAATCCTTTACTAATGTATTTCTCTAAAGATTTTGGGGCACGTCAAAGCTTTTTTAGGTTTCGAAAAATGTGGATTGAGCACTCTGATTCCAAGAACTTTGTTAAGAATTGTTGGGGTTCAAGTGATAGTCATGGTTGCCCTTTCTTCGAGTTTTACGCAAGGCACTCTGAGCTTGGAATTGGGAGGTTTTCGGTGATATTCATCGTAAGGTAGATGCTGATCTAAATGAGTTGGCACTCATTCAACAAGAAATTGCAACTTCAGGAGAATCTGATGATCAACTTGCCAAAGAAAGTGTACTGGAAGCTAATTTGACGGAGTTGATGCGTATCCAAGAGATGTTTTGGCGGGAAAAGTCAAGGTAGCGTTGGTTAGCTAAGGGGGATAGAAATACATCTTTTTTTCATTCCACATGTTGTGTTCGTAAGACCCAGTCTTCCATTGCTATGCTACGGGAGGGTGATCAGGTATTTGATGATTCTTTTTCCATTCAAAATCATATTGTTGATTACTATACTGATCTGTTTGTGCACCGAGCTGATTGCCAAGACTCTGGGCTAGTTTCACGTGTTATCCCTTATCTGGTTACTGTTGAAGAAAATGAACGGCTTATTGCAATGCCTTCCTCAGATGAAATTTTTTTAGTTGTACAATCTATGGATCCGGATAGTGCACCAGGGCCGGATGGTTTCAATGGGCGTTTCTTTGTCTCATGTTGGGATATTGTAGGTCAGGATGTGATTAAGGCGGTTCAATATTTTTTTTCAGTTCAGTATTTTGCCATCTTCCTTCAATTCTAGCATCATCATATTAATTCCAAAAGTGGAGCATGCAGATTCTATTAAGCAGTTTCGGCCCATTGCTTTATTGAACTTTGTCTTCAAGATCATCCCAAAAATCCTCTCCTTACGCCTAATAGAAATTGCTTCTAGAATTATTTCTCCTCAACAACATGCGTTTGTTAAGGGCCGCAATATTGCAGATTGTATTCTTGCCACCTCGGAGTGTTTCAACTTGTTGGATAATAAATGTTATGGGGGAAATGTGGCAATAAAAGTTGACATCACCAAGGCTTTTGATACTTTTTAATGGGATTTTCTAGTTTGTGTTCTTCAAGCTTTTGGATTCCATCAAGTTTTTGTTTCGTGGGTCATGAGTCTTTTACAATCAGCCAAACTATCGCTTCTAGTTAATGGGAGATCAGTTGGTTATTTTTCTTGCGGCCGAGGAGTTCGTCAGGGGGACCCTCTCTCTCCTTTACTTTTCGGTTTGGCAGAGGAAGCCTTAAG
This sequence comes from Rosa chinensis, assembly GCF_002994745.2. NCBI lineage: Eukaryota > Viridiplantae > Streptophyta > Magnoliopsida > Rosales > Rosaceae > Rosa > Rosa chinensis. The sequence continues at coordinate 57,388,891 of NC_037094.1, read as the reverse complement.
CAGGGGTATATCTGAGCTGATGGTCTCTAAGCAGCTGAAACCTATTTCTTCACCCATAGGTACTTGTGCTCCATCTCATGTTTTATTTGCTGATGATGTAATTATCTTTTGTTGAGGTGATAAGAAGAATTTAAAGGTAGTTATGGATTTTCTTGAAAAGTATGGTACTAATTCTGGGCAAGTTGTCAACAAGGCTAAATCTCAAGTTTTTATAAGCAAACATCTTCATTATTGGCAGCACTCTATTGTCTCTTCCTTGAGTATTCCTAGGGGTTCAGCGCCTTTTATTTATTTGGGGGTGCCTATTTTCAGAGGGAAGCCTAGAGCATCTCATTTTCAATTTCTTGTTGACAGTTGAAAGGCTCTCTTTTATCTATGGCTGGTCGGCTCCAATTAATTAAATCAATGATCTCAAGCATGCTTGTTTATAGTTTTCAGGTTTATGAATGGCTTGTTGCCTTGCTTCGTAAAATTGAATCTTGGTGTCGAAATTTTCTCTGGTCAGGCTCCATTGATAAACGTGGTGTTCCTTTGATAGCTTGGAAACTATGTTGCTCACCTTTCGAGGAGGGAGGTCTAGGGCTCAAGCAGCTTCTTGTTCTAAACCGTTCCCTTCTTCTTAAAAAAGCATGGGAGGTTTTTTCATCTTCCGCAGAGGGATGCTGTTTTTTAAGGGATCGGTTTTGGAAGAATGTTTGTTTAAGGAAATCGTACACTTCTTCTTCTATTTGGTTTGGTGTTAAACGGTTTTGGAATCATGTAGTAGAGAATGGGCAATGGCTGCTTGGTTATAATTCTAAGGTTTCTTTTTGGAGAGATAATTTTGTTGGTCACCCTTTAGTTGATTTTTTTGGTTCTCATGTGGCTTATTCTAAAGACCGGGTTGCAGATTTTCTATTAGATGGGATATGCAATCTTCCAAATCTTCTTCAATTGCATTTCCTAGGTTTATGTGATATTGTTCGACAAATACCCATTGCAACAGATCCCCAAGTAGTTGATCGTTTAGTTTGGATTCCTTCATCTTTAGGGGACCTCACAACCAAGGATGCATATTCTTATTTACAGCCTCATCTCCCTCCCTTGGCTTGGGGAAAATTAATTTGGTCGAAGTTTATTGCTCCTCGTATGTCTTTGTTGGCTTGGAAGGTGTTAAGGGTCGTGTTCTCTCCGATGATTTTCTTCAAAGACAGGGTGTATCACTTGCTTCTTGTTGTGTGTTATGTCGACAAACTGGTGAGTCAATGAGCCATATTTTTCTTTCTTGCCCCTGTGCTTCTGCAATTTGGCATCACATGGTTAACAAATTTGGCCTCACCGGGTTTCCTAGTTCAGTTCCCGAAGCATTAGCTATTGGCTTATATCATGGTTGTAGTGCTCAATTGAAGGAGTTGTGGTCTGCTTGCTTTGTCTCAGTTTTGTGGTTCATATGGGGGTCTAGAAATAAAGCAAAGTTTGATGGTCAGGTCACTAGTGTTAATCATGCTTGCACCTTAATTTCTGGTCATATAATCTCTTCAAGCAAACTCGCTACTGGGTGCACGCATAATTCAACATCAGACCTGGTTGTTTTGAAGAAGATTGGTGCTCAATGCAGAACATGCCGTGTGCCACGCGTAGTTGAGGTTAATTGGCATCCTCCCCCATATGGTTGTATAAAGCTTAATATTGATGGGGCATGGAAGAGTAGCTCTGGTAAGGCTGGTTATGGTGGAGTGTTTCGTGATTATAAAGGTCAGGTGGTTGGTGCTTTTTGTTCAAATTTAGAGATGTCGAGTTCGGTTGCCGCTGAAGTGATGGCTGTTATTCAAGCTATTGAATTGGCTTGGGTGAGGGAGTGGAAACATATTTGGTTGGAAGTAGATTATGAGATTGTGCTTAACTTCATGCACTCTCCATCTTTAGTGCCTTGGCGGCTTAGCAGAGAGTGGAGAAATTGCTTACACCGTATCTCTCAAATGCAGTTTCACTCATAGCATATCTTTCGTGAAGGTAACCAAGTTGCGGATGCTTTGGCAAATCATGGTGTCAACTGCACAGGTTTGGTTTGGTGGGATATACCGCCCCCATTTATTACTTCTTTTTGTAGTCATGATTGGTTGGGTCTTCCTAATTTTCGTTTATGTTAGTTGTTTGTCTGATTGGTTTGTAGAGACGAGGTTGTTTCTCTTGTACTCTGTTTTTCGTTTTCTGTTGGGGTAAGGTTTATGTCCCCCCCGAGTGGCCGTCTTCTTTTCTTTTTCTAATAAATTTCCTCGTTCATCGAGGTTTACCAAAAAAAAAAAAAAAGGTTCTCTTCTCTCAGAAAAAATTTTTAGCATCTTTTTGTTATGTCTTTAGTTTGTTTTTGAAACTATTGTTGTTTTGTTTTTTATAGGATAAATATATATGGCCTTATTGTAGAGAATTGGATAATTGTATTGTATTCATCTCACCATGAGGTTTATAGAGGGTTACATCATGTATACAAAAGGCAAAAGGCAATACATAATAGCTATACTAATCAATCGCACATTACAAGTATGTCAATTGCATACATTACGAGTCTGTCAATCGCATACATTAAGCAATACCTATTGCATGAATAGTCATTATCATTTACAACACTTCCCCTTGGATATTCCAAGTCAATAGTGTTGCCTCTGCTATGCGCTTCTAAGTTGCCTCATCAAAAACCTTGCCAAGTAATAAAAACCCTGTGGGAAAAAACAACCTTGGTCGAAGGAGAAAAAGAGCACAACGCGAGTGAATGTGGAGTAGTCGACATCCTTCCACACTCCCCCTTGTGCCGCTCAAACTCGGTGATGACATTTTGATCGTTGCCTCACTAAAAACCTAAACCATGTGGGACAAAAATAACCATGGTCGAAGGAAAAAAAGAGCACAACACGTCCTTCACTCTTCGAGATCAAACATGTAGACATCATACCTCCCCCTGATGTCAAGGTCTCCCCCTGATTTCTACAATTATGGGAGTTCGGATAACTTTCTTAATCCAATGCTCTTCACATGTTTCTCGAAGGTGGATTTAGGTAACGACTTGGCAAACAAGTCCGCTACATTATCCTCTGAATGGATTTGATTCACTTCAATATTTAGAAGTGTTTGTTGTTGCTGATTGTAAAAGAACTTAGGCGATATATGATTGGTGTTGTCGCCCTTGATGAAACCTAACTTCATTTGCTCAATACAAGCTACATTATCTTCATAAATGCATGTAGGTTCATCTGTGGTAGACTTCAAACCACAAGTTCCTCAAATGTGTCTAACTACAGACCTTAGCCATATGCATTCTCTCACGGCTTCATTAGAGCGATAATCTCAGTATGATTTGAGGAAGTAGCAACAAGGGTCTGCTTTTGTAGACCTCCAAGAAATCGCAGTGCTTCCCATGGTAAAGACATAACCCGTTTGGGAGTGACCTTTGTGAGGGTCAGAGACATACCCTGCATTAGCAAAACCCATCAAGACATCGTTGTCATTTTGATGGAAGGGAGGAGGAGCACGGAAGGTGGCGTTTTGCTTTGTGGAGTCCGATCCCACACTTCCGTTATTTCTTTTCTCTCTGAAGGGATAGAACAAGCCTATATCAATCGTACCTCTCAAGTATCGAAAGATTGTTTTTATGCCAATCTAATGGTAGCGTGTTGGCGCAGAACTGTGTCGAGCTAACAAGTTCACTGCCAATGAGATATCCGGTCTTGTGCATTGAGCTAAGTACAATAATGCGCCTATTGCACTTAGATAGGGCACTTCAGCCTCTAATAAGTCTTCGTCCTCATCCCTTGGACGAAACGGATCTTTTTCAGGCTCAAAACTACGACCGATCATGGGAGTACTCACAGGCTTTGCTTTATCTTCATTAAAGCGCCTTAATAATTTTTGAGTATATGCTGACTGATGGATCATAATCCCATCACTACGGTGCTCGAGTTCTAGTCTGAGGCAAAACTGTGTTTTCCCAAGATCTTTCATCTCAAATTCAGATTTCAAGTACTTAGCAGTTTCTTTTAACTCATCTAGAGTTCCAATTAGGTTCATGTCATCTACATAAACTGCTACAATTGCAAATCCGGAACTTGTCCTCTTTATAAACATGCATGGACATATTTCATTGTTGACATATCCCTTCCCAATCAAGTAGTTATTTAGACGGTTATACCACATCCGTCCGGATTGTTTCAATCCATATAGTGAGCGTCTCAATCTTATTGAAAACGCGCTCCGTGGTTTAGAGCTACTTGACTTGGGTAATTAAAGTCCATCTGGAACCTTCATATATATCTCTGAATCTAGATCCCCATATAGATATGCTGTAACTACATCCAAAAGCTGCATGTCAAGTTTTTCAGAAACTACCAAACTGACAAGGTAGTGGAACGTTATAACGTCTATTATGGGAGAATATGTCTCCTCGTAGTCGATTACAGGGCGTTGTGAGAAACCTTGCGCCATTATGGCCAACAACGTGTCTAACAACCTCATTTTTCTCATGACGCTTTCTAACAAAGACCCATTTATGGCCAACAGGCTTTATACTTGGTGGTGTCAGTGTTATAGGCCTAAATACCTGTCTCTTTGTTAGTGAAGCCAATTCAACCTGGATCGCATCTTTCTATTTAGGCTAGTCTGCTCTTCGTTGACATTCCTCAACGGAGCGAAGTTCGATATCATCGTGTTCTATGATTCCTTGAGCAATAGAATATGCAAACACATCATCAAGGATAATAGAATCTCGATTCAACGTCTCATGTACACTAGTATAATTCATGGAGATCTCCCTATTCCCTAGAATTGGTTCTAACACTGGAGCATCCTCCAATGATGTCTCTTGGACATAACCATAATCCGGAATATCTTCATGAGACGGGTTATTTATGTTGATGATTAATGGATCTTTCTGTGCCAAACTCGCTTTCTTTCTCGGGCGAGAATCCATCGAACCTTTGGGCCTCCCACGTTTCCTTGCTGGGAGCCCGGCCTGAGCCACATTGCCATCACTATTAGTGGTGGAGGCGCCATGCCCAATACCTCTAGGGGTGGCGCCATGTCCATGATTTTTAGGGACATCAATCCTTGCAGGCACGTTTGCAGCAGGTATATGTGATCTTGTCACTTTAGCGATATCAGAAAAAGCATCAGGCATTGTGTCTGCTACGTTCTGAAGATCAAGAATTCTCTGCACTTCAATTTTGGACTGTGCGGTTCGGAGATCAAGATGAGACAAAGTGGGGACAAACCACAACAATTCATGTCGTTCCTGTTGAACATTATTATTCCTATCTCCCCTAACGATGGGAAGACAGTCTCATCAAAGTGACAATCCGCAAATCTAGCGGTAAATAAATCGCCTGTCAAGGGTTCTAAGTAGTGGATAATGGTTGGAGAGTCATATCCAACATAAATGCCTAATCGTCTTTGATGACCCATTTTGGTGCGCTGTGGCGGCGTAATTGGCACATAAACTGTACACCCAAATATGCGTAAGTTTGAGACATCATGCTCATATCTAGTAACCATATGGGATGCAAAAAAGGGTTCAGTGGCAGTAGGCCTTAGACGAATGAGCACAGCTGCATGCAATATTGCACAGCCCCAAGCAGAAACAGGGAGATTGGTGCGCATAACCAATGCTCTAGCGACCATTTGAAGTCTTTTAATGGCACCTTCTGCGAGACCATTTTGGGTGTGAACATGAGGAATAGGGTGTTCAACCTCAATCCCAATGGACATGCAATAGACATCAAACGTTTTTGATGTAAACTCTCCAGCATTGTCAAGACGAATTGACTTAATGGGATGATCAGGGTGGTGAGCCCTTAATTTAATGATTTGTGCTAGGAGTTTAGCAAACGCAGCATTTCCTGTGGACAATAGCATGACATGTGACCATCGTGTTGATGCACCAACCAACACCATAAAATATCTAAATGGTCCGCAAGTTGGTTTAATAGGTCCACAAATATCACCTTGGATTGTTTGTAAGAATGAAATATTTTCTTTAGTGTCCTTTGCATAAGATGGTCTCGATCCTAATTTTGCTAAAGAGCAGGCTTTGCAAAACTAAAGATGGGCTTTAGAAGCAACCAGGGAAGTATCTGGTTGAGCCACGAAGTCACAATTGACTTTAGAAGTAGAAAAATGAACCAAGGAGGTATTGGTGGTGTCAATACCACTTTTGGGCCGCAGGGGGTAAGCGGCGCCAGCCCTACCTTGGATCGAATTTTGGTTCTGACTTCTTTTCTTTTTGAAAAATGGATGTCCATGTGAAGTCTTTAATATACGGATTATCATATCACGACCTGGGTGTCCCAAACGGTCATGCCAAAGCCTATATGTGTCAGAATCCCATAAGTCATCTCTCATGACATGGTTGGATTCAATAATTCGAATAGTGGTTGCATAAAACCCACTAGATCGACACATAAGTTTCTCTAATACTCGTTTATGTCCGTAGTTATTAGAGGTGATGCAAAGGAACTCTTATCCATTCTCACAATGTATTTCCGCATGAAAACCATTGGCTCTTATATCTTTAAAACTCAATAGGGTCCTTCCAGCCCTAGGAGCATATAGAGCTTCAGTGACATTAATACTTGTGCCATTTGGCAACATAAATTGAGCTGGTCCTCGACCATGAATCAATTGTGATGATCCAGCCATCGTAGTCACAGAAGATCGACTAGGCGTCATCCATAGAAATAGTTCCCTATGTCGCAATATAGTATGTGTGGTGCCACTATCAACAAGGCATTCCAACTATCTAGGAAACATACTGAAAAATAATAAAGTTCGGAATTAAAACATGTCCATGACATCGAATAATAATACGATACTTTATTAATAAAGATAGCCAATGATTACATCAAAGGTCCCAAAAAGTCTAATCCAAAACAAAATCAAACTAAGACACATTGTAGTCACTCTATCCGTTTGGTAACTCCAATCAAATATGACCAGGAAAGTAGAGAGAGATATTGGTGCAGCGAGGCTCTCTTAAGTACCATTAATCTCAATGACTTTCCTAGACATCATATTTCATTGGGTGCACCACATAAGAAAGAGTTTAATACAATTGTCATTTATTGACTAAGGCATACTGCCATTACAAAAATTCTTGGAAAATAAAAGGACTAATCTAATCAAAGTTTGTGGCATCCTTGTGCACTTCATCGTCAGCTTTGAAGTCCTCTATGGTGAGATAGATGTCTCCACCATTTTCTTCTTCTTTTGCAAGGTACACTTCTTGCTCCCTCAGGTCCCAGTATGCCTTGTATCTTGAAGCTAGTTGCTCGCTTGCCTTGTATTGCTTGAACCAATGCTCACTTGATCCACATCGATGACACATTGTGGTTGCCTCCCTTTAACTAAGGTGCACGTTATGGGCGTTTCCTAGGAGGGTTGGTGCCACCACCACGACCAGGGATACCACGACCACCTCTTCTATGTGTGGCATTGCCACCACGTGTATCCGCACCAAACCTGCGGTTTCCTTCCTTGTTAGGGCGGTTATATGGACCCATACGTCCCTCATATCTCTTATTCTTAGGGTTCTGCTCCTTGTGCCTTCTTTTGGGTGCATTATAATTCGCCTCAGGAATTCTTTTAGTTCCAATGGGCCTTGAATTATAATTCCTCATGAGTATGTTATCATGTTTCTCAGCTACAGATATGAGATTGATAAGCTGATGAAACCTCGTGATCCATCCAGCATTGACTTTAGTGCGGTATTGCTTTGATACCACAATGGCTGAAACGGGGAAGGTGGAGAGAGTTTTCTCAATTAGCACTTGCTCTGTGACAGGTTGTCCACAAAACCTCAACATGGACTGTAGGCAAAGAGCTTCTGAATTATATTCAGCAACAGACTTGAAATTAGCAAAGCGCAGATTGTTCCATTGAACCTTTAAGTCAGGAAGGAGGGAATCTTGGACATTGCCAAAGCGCTCTTCTAGCGCTACCCATAGCACTCTTGCATCCTTGATCGACACATACTCCAATCTGAGTGCCTTATCCATATGTCATCGTAACAAGATAACTGCTTTAGCATGTTTTGTAGGTGTTCACACGAACACACGATCCGGGTTAGGTGCCTGGATTATGTGTAATATTCCCTTGAAGTGAGGTGGTTCTCAACATCGGTTACCTAACTGTGGTAATTCGAGCCTATTGAGTCAAACATGGGAAAGTCGAGTCTAGGTTCATTCGACATCCTGAAAATAAGAAGAGAAGATATATTAGTTTCGGAGCTAAACTTCCACGAAAACTAAAATAATAAGATTTCCGAGCCATGCTACCAAGAAAACAATTTCCAAGAATCTCTTTTGGATTAGACCAAATAATAATGTTTTAATATGATCACAATTTGATGCTTACGGACGCTCTTAGTTCGAGCATTATGAACACTCGTAGTTCATACAAACACTCTTAGTTCGTTAAGCGTGAATCCCCACAATTCCGCTTTATTAAATAATTGAACCCATGTTCATATATTGAAAATCCTGCAGAAAATAAAGGAATTTAAAAGACAAGAAAGCAGGAACTTTAATCTTTAAAACTTACTTGTTGAAATTTGGAGCAGATTCGCTTCTGAACTGCTCCCACTTCTAATGGTGTATAGATCTCAAAACAACTCCAATAGGGCTGACATTTGGAAGTCAGATAGAAGAGGCAGAGAAGAACAACTTTGATGAAGGAAGGATTTTGATCTGAGGTCCCGATCAAGATGTTTCGGGGCGTGAAAATAGGCTGATCTGCACAGGAAAGAGCGTGCTGCAGGGGCAGCAGGCGTGTGACAATGCTGTAGGGGCAGTAGGAGGCACACGGGTGCTCAAGGGCTGCAGGAGTAGTGTACGGTATGGCTAGCAAGGGCTAGGAGCTTGGGCAGTTTTTGGTGAAAGAAATTTCGGGTGTTAGGGTATTTTTCTGGCTAGGGCTTGGGTTAGAGTATCGTGCTGATAACGTGTTATAGAGAATTGGATAATTGTATTGTATTCATCTCACCATGAGGTTTATATAGGGTTGCATCATGTATACAAAAGGCAATACATAATAGCTATACTAATCAATCGCACATTACAAGTATGTCAATCGCATACATTACGAGTCTGTCAATCGCATACATTATGAGTCTGTCAATCGCATATATTATGAGTCTGTCAATCGCATACATTAAGCAATACCTATTGCATGAATAGTCATTATCATTTACAACATGCCTAAACTAGTTGGAAAGCCTGGAAGTGTAGCCAAAAAAATAATCGAGCATGATAACCCATTGGTTACCGTCTTGATCGTACCACCAGGCACACTCGAACCTGGAGATTTCTGTTGCAACCGTGTGTATTTCTATGTGAATCGCCATGGCATTGTTACAAAGGATCGCATACCACAGTCGGATAATTAAAGAGGAAGTTCATGTTGTAGTCCTTAAAGAATGAAGATGTCTACCGATACTTGATTAATGTTAGTACTTCCTATTGTAATCCTAGCCTATTGAAAATTATTCTCAATAAAATAATTCCTCTCGTTCCTCCACCGTCTATACTGTGTGTGGTAACTTAATTGGTAGGCATGAACCCCACTGTAGTGTTCATATGTCCAAATCCATGACCATCATTAATTGTCCTCTGATGAGTACCTTTACTTTGTCCTCTCTCCAATTTAGTCCTAACTCCCAACCTTTTTTTTTTTAATCTAATCATCATCCATACTTCATTCCAGCAAAAGAAAAGTTACAAGCAGGGAAGTAATGTAGTACAAAATCCAAGAGATCTACTTCTAACTCAGTCAAATCATCTGATCTGAGTATAACCTTCTAAACTCTAATAAACAAAAAATGGAGCTAAAAACTTCAGAACACCAATGAGGTAACAGATAACCATAAACCGACAACGGGCCACATAATGGTTCAAGCCAACGCCGGCATACCAACTGAGTCGTGGCTCAGACCCAAGAAGGAAGAATGAGCACCAGTCATCTCTTCCTCGTCGGTTAGTGAATACACGTGATAGAATCTGTTTAGAGGATCAACATCACAATAGGCGTTGGTGTTTGAAAGCATTGAAGCACAACAAGACTCAAAACGGGTCAACCACAAAAAACAACAGAAAACTAAAACTAAAACTAGTAAAAACTGAAGAAAAACAAAGTGCACCTGCTAGGCTTAGACCAAAGCTGGATTAGAGCTAAGCCAAATCCAGAAACCAAGCCAAGCCCAGATCTAAAAGCAGCTCACACCCGACCCAAATTTTGGCTTAGTCCTGCAACAACCTCAGCTGCAATCCGGATCTTCCATCCCATTCCTCCAACCTTTGCCAGTGATCCAACCAGCCCCCGATCAAGAACCGACCACCGTTGATGGACCACAACAAACCTGCAGCCTCTCCGCATGAAGCAATACACCAACCCTTGGGACAAAACGCCAACCCAGATCGAGATCCAAACTGGAAAGGATCTCCGATCCGATCTGCTCCACAGCTGCCCAAACTATCTGATCCGACCAACAACCGGATCGGGATTAACAACCCCCAAAACAACCATCTCCCCTTTTGCCGTCACCGGATCTGAAACCATTCGACCCTATCGCTTGATCAGCAGACTCAGATCGGCTCGCACCAACATCTTCCTACACAACCACAACCCAAGGAGAGGAGCATCGGTTGAAAAAAAAAAAGGGGGGCGCACACTAAGGACTCTCCTCTCCCAGATCAGAGCGCTGCGGTGAGGGCACCAGTAGCGTCCGACCGGGAGAGAGCACAGATCTCACGCTTGGACTTTTTTCCTCTAGGCGCGTTCTAAGGCGCGTGTCTATTTCGGTAGCCAATTGTCCTAACTCCTAACTGAACGTGAGTGAAATGTCTAATCCATGTCTCAGTATTATCAATGTGACCGTAGAACACACCATGCATAGTACGAAATAAACTTGCATTTATTGCAGAGATCAAAGAAATGATGCCTCAAACTTGGGGACCATGAGTGTATTTAAATACCAGTCTTCTGGGGCCATGTTTTAAACTTTCATCACTACGAGTTCGATTGGCGTATGCCCACGTTCGCAGTGTCACAACTACACGTTCAGTCGAAAGGAACATACACAATCTAGGTTTCTTGTGATCACTGCATACCCACACTTTCAAGTTCACTATGAATACTGGTAGACTTATATATCAATCCAGAGTCATATATTGTCGTCTGATACGCACTTACCTGTCCTGTGTCTCTGTCTCATTTAATCTAGAATGAGTAGAACCATATATTCCAACCGGAGGTGACAACAGAACAAACAATGCTGGATACACACAATACACAGATTCGGGACCGTATAATGATTAACAGTTTAGTACGTAGAGTAATTTTCTGTAGTCATGCTTTAACCATCAGTGCCAAGTTCGATTGGTATATGTATGTAGCTAAACATGTCCAACGATACATTTATGAAGATCATGAGGAATCGAAAGGAACGTATAATGAAGTATAGCTGCTACGTTACACCAATCTCAAAGAACCAGACCAGACTGACCTAGAGGATAGATCAGGAATATACATCAACAAGAAACAGCACTGGACACGGAGAATGCCATTCCATTGCAAGGTCTCAATTGAACAGATTGAGCAAGTTCGATTCATATTGACGTAACATGAAACTTATTAGCTAGTCCGAATTCCGAAAGCACCTTGTAAAAGAGAAGCACCTTGTAGAAGGCCAAATTGACGCCAACGAGTAAAACCTTATTGTGCTCAATCAAGACCCAAAGTAATTACAATAAAGAGTGTGCTAATTAAACTATTAGCAGCTGGGTCGAAAGCTGTGGCCGTTAAGAAGTTACAGCCATCAAACTAGCTAGGTACTTGCTAAATACATATATGCGTATACCATGAAAGTAGCAGAGGTTATAGCTATGAACCAACCCCCATCTCGTGACTGCGTTTAGATCGAATTAAACAAGGTAGTGAGTCCAGATTTATATATAAACGGAACTCTATTACATTATTTGCTGAACAAATCTAATGCATCTTTGATCAGCTAAAGATCTAAGAAAGGATAACTTAGAGTATTGCAGCACGGGAAGGCACGTTTCTGGGATTTGGGTTTAGTTGTTTTAATTAGGAGCTGATGAATATATTGATAGATGATTTTTTGTTTCTTTAGGATGAGCGCTTACTGCATTTGTCTGAAAGAGAGCCCTTACATGATCGGATGTCCCCCAATTTTTAACACTTCGATTGACTTGTTATCAGATACAGTACTTACTGGAGAGTCAAGTAATTTTATTTCCTAATTCTCATTTTCAGTCAATTTTTTTTTTTTTATAAAAAGTGGAGAAAAGTCGGTTGGATAATTTTTAACATTTAACCCACTTAGTGAAAATCTATCCACTTGGATATTTTGCTACGTGATTTTTTGCTAGCAGTTGCTAACTTACATATTGATGCTATATGAGTTCAAACAATGAGAATCAAAAAGTTAGTTGATATATTGTAGTAGTCCATGGAAAATGAAGTGCATTATAGTTAGAGTTTGTCTTTATAGCTCTTCATGTCTGTAACCACTTGTTTGTAACTAAGCCTCATGAGTCTTATATTTCTAATCAGCGATGGGTTTTGCCAATTAGTTTCTCTAATTTAGTAAGCCGTTCTCACCTCAATTGAAGAATTTTTGGCTGACTAGTTGTCTTTTTGCCCTCATGCTGATTTGGAAAACATGTAATAAGGTTCGCTGTGATAATAAGCCTCGATCATTCTTCAATGCGCATGTTTTGTTCTATTAAGGCTCGGCTAGTTGGCTTCGGTTTGCTGCCCCGCATATACCAGGTCACTCCATTGGCTTATTGGATTCCTAATTGTTTGTAGCTTGGGGTATTCAACCGGTTCCTTGAATACACGTTGCTCCACTTCTGGTTATTTGAAATCCTCCAATTTCTCCATGGATTAAACTCAATACAAATAGTTTGGCTAAAGGCAACCCCGGACTTGCAGCTTGTGGAGGAGTATTTTGGGATGAGCATGATCTCTATGTTGGTGGGTGTCAAGGTTTGGGTCATCGGTTGGCCTTTTTCGCAGAACTAATGGGTGTTATTTTGGGGATTGAATTTGCATTTCATCTTGGATGGAATAATATTTGGCTTGAGAGTGACCTCACTAGTGTTCTTGCTTGTTGCTTCTTCTTCTTTTGTTCCATTGTGGCCTCTAAGGATTGCTTGGTTAACCTATTTAACACGTATTTGCTCAATAACCTTTCATTGCTCTCATGTTCTATATGAGGGAAATATGGTTGCTGATAGGTTGGCAAACCTGGCTTGACTTCCTCTTTCTTAGTTTGGCATACATTTCCTCCACCTGGTATCTCTCTTTTTTGGCATGTGGACAACATGAGGTTTCCTTATCAACGTGCGCATTGATTGATGATGCATTATTATTTTAGCTATTGGTGTTGGTGGTTGATATTCATCTATAAGGAGGCTTTTATATAAGTCTACTATTGGTGCATCAGGAAAATTTGCACAACTTCATAAGTTGCTTCATGCATAATTTGGACTTCTTCACAAGCTCCTGCTAAACAGAGAACTAGGGGTTTTAAGGTTTTTATTATCCTTTATATGTTTCTTAGTTACTGTTTTTGGGATGAGAGATTGGTCATTCCATCATCTTCCTTTTCCTCTCTGTAATTTGGGGTCAGGTTTGGGATGAGCATGGTCCCGATGTTGGTGGGTGTCAAGGTTTGGGTCATCGGTCAGCCTTTTTCGCAGAACTAATGGGTGTTATTTTGGGGATTGAATTCGCATTTCATCTTGGATGGAATAATATTTGGCTTGAGAGTGACTCCACTAGCGTTCTTGCTTGCATTGTTTCTTCTTCTTTTGTTCCATTGTGGCCTTTAAGGATTGCTTAGTGTACATACCGCCTATATTACATACCGCCAAGCATAATCAACAACCTCATAGGTGGGCCCCGCGACATGGTTACACTACTACAAAATATGCATCACACAACACCTATCAAACAAGAGATTAAAAACTGACCGTCGTCTGATAACGTGAACTCCATCCTACAACGCTATTAATGAAGTTCTGTTGTGGGAATACTACTAAATTAAGAACTTTTTCTTCAGAGTTCTATCACACAACACAATTATGCATGTTCCGTTATCTGAATGACACAAAATTTAGCGGCATATATCCCGCCATCACTGAGGTCAAAATTCCCACCTAAGACAAGTTCACCAATTTAATCACACAACACAATTATGCATGTTCTGTTGTGTGAATATTGCAAGATACAACGGTATAGCTATTTCTGTTGTATGATTAAAGTTGGGCGCCAAATTTTGCTCCAAATTTCGACTAGGCGGCAATGTTGTAATAAGTTGGCATCTTCTACTAGGTATATCTAGTGAATGATATAACAAATGGTACAACAGAATGTCTACATTCTGTTGTCTGAAGGCTCAAATCTATTTGAATTGCTCCCTCCAAACCGAGCTAGCTAGGCAGCCAAATTTCCCTCTCTACTTTGACATTATATACTCTTGTACAACAGTTGTTTCATTATCTGTTGTGTGATGAACTTAATCAAATTTATTGAAGTATTCAAGTCTTATTACCAAACGAAGCAAATATTCTCACCAGCCAAACCTACCAAGCAAACTGTCGAGAGAAAGAAAAAAAGAACCCGGCCACTATCAGAACTCTCCCTCTCGAAACTTTCTTTCCCCTCTCGATCACTATCACTCTATCAGAACTCTCCATCACTATCAAATCTTTCTAGCCCAAGTCAAAAGTCAAAACACTCTCAATCACTCTCAATCGTTCTCAAAACCTAGATACCCGGTTTTCTAGCCCGAGTCAGAACACTCTCAATCACTCTCCAAACCCAGATATCGGGTTTCTAGTCTGACTTCTGTTACCCAATCACTCTCAATCGCTCTCCAAACCCAGATATCGGGTTTCTAGTCTGACTTCTGTTACCCAATCACTCTCAATCGCTCTCCAAACCCAATCGCTCTCCAAACCCAGATATCGGGTTTCTAGTCTAAGATCTGAAGAAAACAATCCAGACCCTCGCCGCCGACGTCCTCCCGGTCATCCTCAACTGCCTTTACGATGCCTTCGGCGACCCCAAACCCGCAGTCAAGAAACAGTCTTTGAGTCTACACCGATTTGACATCCACCCATCTCACCAAAGGCTCAAGGACGCCGACTCCGGCGTGGGGGAGGGTGTCGCTACGCCATTGGGTTAGTTTACTGGGTTTGTTTATTAAATTTGATCCCTCTATCAATTCTTTAATCTAAAATTTTGTTTACTGGGTTTGTTGATTATAGGGAAATCTCAAAGCTTTACATACAGAAGAGAGATTGGATTATAGAAACTGACGATTGACAAGTCTAGGCGACTCAATTTCTGTTTGTTTGAGTGTTTGATTTGTGGTATGCTTTCTTAATTTTCAGCCCATTCTTTCTTCTTGAGTGTTTGATTAAGTGTTTGATTAAGTGTCTCTGCGAGTTTTGGTCATTCTAGGCTACTTTCATTTTGGATTTTTTCCTAAAAGATTGACAATTGGATGGTGAATTGCTGATTTGGTTGAGTAGACAAGTTTATACTTGATTAGTGATTTGAATGTCAAGTATGGGCACATTGATTATATAATTGTTGTTTGTTTTTACACTTGTGTCAGATTACTACTGAGAATATTTAGCTCAGATAATTGCTATTGATTTGGAATTGCTATTGTTTGTATATACATGTTAGTGGTGACGACTGAATGTGTGAACTTGAGAAAATGATAACAGATTTGGTTATGATTTAGAAACTGGAGACTGGTTATAGACTCTGTCCCGTACCCCTTTAGCCACCAGGCAAGAAAAGAACAGGTGATCAATGGTTTCAATAGAATCATTACACATCAAAGACTTAGCCTGAGAAAATAAGTTTATACTGGCCATTCTTAATAGCAAGCCAAACAATGAAAGCATACTACCCTTGAGAAATATGATATCTTTGCTTTAAGACCACCATGTGAAAACAAAAGTTCTGGTAGCCCATCATCACCATCTCCCTCCAACTGCTCATCCCCAATCCTAAACATTTCACACTTACGAGTAAGATGAGGTAAGCAAGCAAATGAAAAAACAGATGTATAAAAGTGAAACAGATAAGGAAAAGCAAAACAAAAAACAAAAAAGTTTGTCAAAGCAGCTCTAATATTGGATAAGTAGATACCTATTACGGTCCCAAACTATCAACCTTCTGTAACCAGCATAAGATGCCAACACAGTGTCATGATCAGGGTCCCATTCAACCTGGAATACCTCCTCCCAGCAAGGAACACATGAAAAATGAGGGATTTGATATTATCCTCTATGTTATGCTAATAGTTACTTCTGAAAAAATGTTTGAAGTGCAGCATCAAGAATAATTTTTCACATGAAAGAGGGGGGAAAAAAAAAACTACCGTCAACATAGTATGAGTAGGCCAGCCCACATGTTATTAATTTACCAAGTTCATGAAACTTATAGTTTGTCCACAAAAGCTTTATATTTGTGCTGACCAACTACCTTCAATTTGTTCCCAACTGAAATATCTAAAAAGGGGCTGACAAGCTATAATTCTCAACTTCGACCACAAAATGGAGTAACCTTGCACATTTTAATGATTTTATCCCGAAGATATGTATTAGTATACATTTGGGGATGCTTTGAATTTTGATATTAAATTCAGTGACTTAAACTCTTATAGCAGCAAGAGCAGAGAGGTAAATGATATTCAATTCTTCTTCGAAAGCAATATTAATTGCGTAAATCTAGATCATGGAAAAGAAGAGAGAGGAAGCTTGGTCAGTAACATGATGCTTCTCTATGAGAGAGATGACAATGGAAAATGATGGGGAGAGGGTTATAGGCAACATCATTGAAGCATAATTTAGTAGTAGCAAAACCAGTCTCCAGTTTCTTCAAATGTTCAGTTTGGACATCCAAGAGCCTCACCGGTGAAGACTGAATGTGTTTATTTTGATTGAAATCTGAACTTTAATAGTATGATTGAGATAATTGGTTTACTTTGCAGCGAAAGGGTGGGCAAAATTCGAGAGAGAAACCAAAGACGGAGTGCTAGTGGAAGCGGTGGGGAAACTCAAGCATTAGTTCTACCCATTCAGTTGTGGAAGGTAAAATCCAGTTCTAGTACAAGGTCAAAAGGGAATGTGAAGCCTAAATCTTATATTGTTTGCTGGGTGCAGATTTTGATTTACTTGTTTGGTTTGATAACAAATGTTCTACGGTGAAGAAAAAGTGTGGAATTGAGGCCATCTAATAATGATTAATTGCACATATGTAGGAAATTTCATTATTCAATTACCATTACAAAAGATGGACTGAACAAGTATAACGCATTTACTAAAGTTTGAAAAAGTTTTTTTTTTGTTCCCTTTATTGAATTTCAGATTATATTGCATGATATGTTTCCAGTTACTAATGCTTGGTACTTGCTACAGATTTAAGGTTTTACAATTTTGTACTTTGCTTTTTTGTTTTCCTTTTTGTTTTAGAGATAGAAACTTTGAGTCACGGTGTTTGTTTGTCTTTCAGCTTGATAGCTTTAAGGGTTTGAAGGTACATGCACTCCTATATAATGAATGTCTTTCTGTCACAGGGATTTCTTAATTGGAGGGTGTGCTGGACTATTAGAGAAGGTGTTGACTATTGCTGCAGGTGAACATCAATGTTTTTGATTGATTTGTTTGGTTTAAATTTATTGGACTATTGCTGTATATAGCTTGTCTTAATCATCTGTTGTTACAGTTGCTTTAACATGTTGTGCTTCTAGTTTCATTACTATGATATAGTATGATCATTAATTCTAGGTGTATTGTTTGATGTGAAATAATTTTGTCTGCATCCCTTTCTTACTTTTGTAATTGTGCAGTGTGTTGGCCTGTTAAAACATAGTTAAGCCATGTAATATTGTATAATTGTTGCGAATCACTTGTTAATTATAATAGGAACTGTTCCGGAAGGTATGAGTAAAACTGGTTCTAGTACAAGGCTTATAATAGGTACAATTTGCTTTTGTGTTTTCTTGTTTGCGTTCCTATTGATATAGCATTGATTAAGCTTGTCTTCATGTTTGCTTTTTTGTTTGTGCGTAGTAAAGATGGATAGAACATGGATAGTTGCAGATAGGAGATCTCGTGATTATAAGTTAGGGGTGATTCAATTCTGTAAGTTTGCCTTGGATAATGCTAGAGACCCAAATCACATTAGCTGTCCTTGCACGAAGTGTGGAAATGTAGAATATTTTTCGATTTCGGTAATTAGGGACCATTTATTTGTAAATGGAATTGATGAGAGTTATGATAAATGGACTGATCATGGGGATTTCTTACATGTATAGATGTGAATTTCGCTATTTCCTTACATGTATTGATGTGAGGATGAGAGTAATTACGCTATTTCCTTACATGTATATAGGGGTCGTCAATGGGCAGGGCAGGGCCGGCCCTGCCCAAAATTAATGGGCTCGGGCGGGGCCGGGCCGGGCCAAAACATTTTTTTTTATTTTTCGGGCCGGGCAGGGCCGGGCTTCTCTTAAAAATCAAGGCTCAGGGCCGCCCATGGGCCCAGGGCCTTACGGGCTTTTTAGGGCCGGGCCGGGCTTTTTTGGATGGGCAGGGCCGAGCCCATTATATTTATATGTCATATTATTTTGTTAAAAAAATACAAAAACCTATGAAAAAATGATGATATGTTAATTATTGAACAAAATAAAATACAAAATTAAAAAAACATATGGCCTAATGCAATAATTAGTTCAATATAACTACATAAAAATATATTAATACAAAAATTGAATGGGCTTTCGGGCGGGCCTATAAGGCCGGGCCGGGCGGGCTTTAATGGGCATATAACGGGCCGGGCCGCGGGCCAGGCCTGGGCTTTGAACCCTCCGCCCTAGCCCTGCCTCGTGCCCAATGGGCAGGGCCGAGATGGGCTTTTCTGCAGGCCGGGCCGGGCTTTTGCCCACTGGGCCGGGCGGGCGCCCATGGGCTTTTAGGCCCGCGGGCCAAATGATGACCCCTACATGTATAGATGTGAATTTCTTGTTGCTGAATTCAAACTTGGTATATTGGAATGTTAGGTACCTTCTTGATTTATTGACTCGATATAAAATGCTGGATATGGTTGCTTTTGTTGACCCTTCAATGATCGGTGCAATCCGGTACGGGGATGGTCATGCCCAGTCCCAGCATATCAAGGATAGGCTTTTAACGGCAAAACCAAACCAGATTTTCTTGCTGCCTTATAACGCAGAGTAAGTGATTCATTAAGGTTCTTTGTTATATACGTAAAACTTTGCATTTGTGTGTAAGTATTGATAAACATGGGTGGAGAACACAAATCTGATTATTTCATTATATGTAGTAATCATTGGATGCTTACTGTTGTGAATCCGGAGGAAGACACCGTCTATTTCATGGATCCATTGAAGAGGCGGTTACCCACTGGAGAATGGAGATCAATTGTTGATACGTAAGTCATAGTCTCCATATATAGTACCTGCTTATTTCAAATTCATGTTTACAGTCTACAAAATTTATTTATACTTGAACCAATATATACATCACTGTTTGCATGGTGTTGGGAAAAATCATGTGTGCAAGTGATAATGTGCTTGTTTTTTTCTTTAGTGCCATTGCTATGTATAATGCACACAGAGGCAAGAAAGGCAGGAGTTTAGTTTTGTGGAAGAATTTAGCGGTAAGTATGTTTGAGCTAGGTTGGAATTGAATTACCTTTTAAACTATTGCAGATTTTGATTATGTTCTTTTGTTGTTAAATGTATCTGCGTTGCTTAGGGTATTCCTCCCCAACCTAGCTCTATGAAGTGTGGCTACTTCGTGATGAGATACATGCGAGATATAATTGAAGATAAGAATCTATCGTTTGTTCGTAAGGTACGCGCTAGGAATGAGCTGTATATATATATATATATATATATATATATATATATACTTGTGTTACTAAAGTTGATATTCTCTATTTGTTTGAATGAGCTGTATGGTAATGTTGGGTTGTTAACTTAAAACTGTTTCAGTGGGAGAGGAGAAGCAACTACATGTATAGCCAAGAGGACATTGATGTAATCCGGAATGAGTGGGCAAAATTTGTCGTCAAGTCATATATGTAGGAGCCATCAAGTAATTGGTTGAAGGAGATCGAGGGCAGTTTGTTCAGTTATATATATATGCTGATACATATATTCACATGCAGCATATGTGCATGTTTTTGGAACTTACATGTTGTATCAGCTTTTGCTTTCTTTCAATGTAATTAGCTAGAATGCCTTCTGTGGTTTTATGGAATGGATGGATATATATATATATATATATATATATATATATATATATATATATATATATATGAATGCTACCTCTTTTGGTACATTAGATTGTTGAATTAGAGTATTTAATTGAATGCCTAAATCTTATATATTGTGCATTATTTTTGTGGAAATATTTCAGGTAAAGAATTGAATATAATCAAACAACAGTAAATTACATTACGTTGTATGAATACGAATATATCGTTAATCACACAACAAATCAATTTTAATCACACAACGGTACCAAGCAAATTTTGTTGTCTCATTAAAACTCACACAACAGAACGAATACATATCCATTGTCCAATGTTAAATCACATAACGGTATAGAAATAAGATGTTGTGTGAAGGAACAACCAACAACAGTCGCCATATTTTTCTGTTGTGTGATAAGTTAACCAACAACAGTGTGTACTTACTACTGTTGTCTGAGTGTTATGTTTCTGTTGTGTGAGAAGTTAACCAACAATAGCGTGTACTTACTTCTGTTGTCTGATCACCGTCGAAAATGCGCTGCATCCAATTTCTGGCATTGGCATGCGCAGAACTGGTGCAACGGTTATAAGCAATGCGTTGTGTCTATGATATTTAGATAACGGTGTTTCACCGTTGTGTGAGTGTGCTCATCACACAACATCGAGATAGACGACAGACATGGTGCACATCACACAACAGATTTCCACCGTTGTGTGATGCAGTTTTTGTAGTAGTGATTAGCCCCGCCTAGGGCATGCATCCGGTAGACCGACACCCGAGCTACCTTGCCATGGTGGAGGTCGGCTGGTATCTAGTTGGGAGGCTACTCTCCCATGCTCTCCAAGAGGCTTCAAGAGAAGTAAATATGTGTATTATGTCCCACATCGGAAATATAGAATAGAATGAGACTTCCCTTAGCTATAAAGGGAAGTCCTCCCCTTCTTGGAGAGGGATGGATCCATGATCCCCAACTTGTATCACTACAAAGGTCACTTGACCTCACTCATAGTAAAATATCTAAGTGGACGTAGCCTTACCTCAAGACCAAGGTGAACCACTATACATGCTTGTGTCGTCCTCTCTACCTTGCATCTCATACTTAGTTCCCGTTCCATATTCTATAACAGAAACATTGGTGCTAGAAGGAGGGCCCTTAGGTTTGGGTGTGAACCTCCAACCTTCAGTAAGGGTCATGTACGGGTACATAAGCTTCCAGGTACATGGGTACATGCAGGACACCCACCCTCAACCTCACCCAAGCCTTTGAGCCAACGGGTCCTATAAGCTTCTGGGTACATCAACTTAGCTTTCGGGTACTTGAGTCATCCGGAACTTTCATCCAGGACTTTCATGAGTCATCGGGTACTATGAGTCATCCGAGACTTTCATGAGCCAGCGGGTACACGAGCCATTGGGTACATGAATTAGCGGGTACGCGCATCCCCGTACACTCAACCCCACTCCCAAGCTCCACTCCTCTCCGGGACCCTCATGAGTCAGTAGCTTCTCGGCAACGCTAGTCTCGGTGGCATTTACCTTGGATCTTTTAACAAAAATCACGTACGGGTATCATTGCACAACCCGCCCGGTACTTCAAAAATTGATCTAGGGACTAAGCCTCCCCCATGGTATCCTCACCTCCCGGTGATCACCACCAGTCACTATCACTTGCTCACAACTCGGCATCGATGTGATATCCCTGTGATCTTTCCTCAAAATCTGGAGCTTCACCAGCAACAAATCGATTTGGGCACCCGGTAATCTCACCGAGACCGAGGTCACTTTGTCTCTCCGGCACATGAGCAGCTACTATCCGGCAATCTCCGCATCTCAGCCCACCCAACAATCTCTATCCGGGTATCGACTCGGAGATCAGGCCTTCAGGGAGGCTCAGAGAAACTCGTCCGGGTTCAAAAAAAAAAAGGGGGAAATTTGCTTTGGACACCTGCTCAGTACCGCTGACCTCAGGTCACCACTCCAAGTCCGGCTTCGGGCCAGTGGAGGCTCATCCCGGCCGGTACTCATCTCAGGCCGACATCTTGGTGGCTCACCAACACTTGAGAAGTTCTTAGCTCCGCATACCCGAAGCATGCTTCCTACCTGTACCCCCTGCCTCCATCGGTACTCTGCTATGACAGCCATCATCAGTACCAGCTAGCAAACCCACAAGTTCCGGCACCTGCTAGTCCTTCACCAACTCTACTCTCCGGGAACATATACACTCGTCTGGGCTTGAAGGGAGGAGATAAGCTACTAGCTCTTTTGGATTCCGCCAGGAGTTTGGTCCCGCTGCCATAACACTTTAATCACCTCAGCTCTTCCCGGTGGCTTCATCCGGCAACCCCTACCGCCATATCGATCTTCCAGCTCGTTAGAGCGATTAAAGGTAGAGAAGGAAAGCTATGGTTTCTATTCGTTTCAGCTCACCAGCATCATCTTCACACCTCGGTTCAAACCCACGTAAAATCCCAGCTTCTCGGTAACGCGAGCCTCGACGGTACCTGCCCCATCACCGGTACCAGCTACCCTCACCTATACTTCCTGCATCACCGGTACCTGCTGCCTCACAGATTCCGATCAAAAAAAAAAAAAAAAACAAAACAAAACTCTCGGCACCCAAGCCACAGCTGCTCTGGATACCCACTATTCTACTGTGGACACCCATGTGTCTCCGTTCACGCTTTTCCACCCTGGTATTGACTCTGGGAAGTGAGAATTCAGTTTGGTGTTATCTTTTGACGACAAATACTCTTCTGCTGGGTCAAGGGGAAAGAAGCACCTTTATCATAACTGCGTATTCCAGAGGAAAATGTTGTAGATGTCCTGAAGGCTTACCACCTATTCGCTGTAGTAAGTCGGCACTACTCAGCCACAGCCCAGACACCGAAATCAATGGTCAAATAAAGCTAAGTCTTCTCAGCTCCATGCCTTCTCACTCCATATATTGCTCACTGCATTATGCACTTGTTGAATATTAGCATGCAACAACAACCCTCGGCTATAATCCGTGTGATCCTTATATATTAGACAACTGGCCATCACCACATTACTTAGTGGACACGAGGTCATGCATCATTCATTTGTTAGTGTGAGTCATAGTTCCCTATTAGGAATAGACTAACAAGGGAATATATTGTTGTAACTACTTACCTTGTATATGTTGTGTAGTACAGTAGTACACAATAGTTGTAGTACGTTGTAGTACGATTGTAATCCTTTTATATACACCACAGAATGGGTGTAATAAGATATCTGAGAATTCATTCTCTCAATCTCATTATATTTGACTTGGTATCAGAGCAAAGATCCGAAAGGGCTTTGTCTCTTTATTTTTAATTTCAGTTTTTCCAAATTTGAGAAGTTAGAACCCCATTGTTAGGGTTTTTTACCTCTTAACGACATTACTATTGTCATCGTTTGTCTGCATCCTAAGCGTCCGTCAGAGAACGACCAGCGTCTTCTTCTTTGACTTCGGCGGCATCATCTTCAGATTAGGTTCGCATCAGACGCAATCACTTTCATCTGCATCAGATAGGGTTCGCATCAGACGCGATCACTTTCATCTGCATCAGACATAATCCGGCATCAGACCAGATTACGTCGAGCCCCCGGTTTCCAGTTGGTTTCATCGGCATCACTCAGAGAGTCGCGCTCACAGACCCGTCGTCGCCCAGATCCGTCGTGGGTATAGACCAGATCGCCGTCTCCAGACCGGTCGCTCCCTCCTCTGTCACCAGCCCCGTCGATCTCTCTCTCTCCCCAGTTCGGTCTATCTCAACCCGTGCCCAGACTCGACCCATTCCATCGGCGTCATCTGGCCAAACGGCTCCAGTCCCAGGCGTCAGTCCGGCAAGTTCAGTTCTCGGCCCGGTCGACTCCTTCATCCTCCTTCGTCCCAGACTAGACTAAGACGCCGACAGCTTCTCTTCAAGTCACCAACCCGTGCCGCAAAAAAAAGAAAAAAAAAAGAAAAAAAAAGAAAAGAAGCAACTAGGTCAACTCAGTCAGCCTAACTCGGTCAACCCACTCAGCCTAGTCAACTCCGCTGCATACTTTGTGTGTTTTTTTCTCTATTGTATTATTACAATGGGAGGTGATGACAGTAAAGGTCAGAGTTCCAAGGTCAATCATGTCCAGAAGGTTGTGGTGTCTGTGCGAAGTTCAGATGGAGGTTCTTTTGGGGATTGTGGTAAGATTGGTATGGCTTTAAAGGTTTCTAACTTTGTTGGTTCTGATACATGGATTATTGATTCTGGTGCCTCCGATCATATGACTTATGATAAATCGTATTTTACTGACTTGTCTTCCCCACCAGTGTCCTATGTCACCAATGCCAATGGTGAGGCTTTTCCTGTGTTAGGGTCCGGGTCAGTGCGTATTACTCCCACTTTAGAGCTTCATAATGTGTTATATGTACCTGACTTGTCTCATCACTTGATATCTGTTCCACAGTTGAATACTGAGTCTAAATGCTCCGTAACCTTTTATCCTATGTATGTGATTTTTCAGGATCTTCTCACCAGGGAGAAAGTCGGTCGGGGGTATCTAAGGGGCAGGTTGTTCCATCTGGATCAGACATACGCGGGAGAGAAACCAGGAGCACAGTCCCTGGTCGCTTTGACTTCGAATTCTGATAAGATAAGTGAAATTTGGTTGTGGCATCGCCGTTTAGGGCATCCTTCTTTTAGTCTCATGAAAACAACCATGCCTACTCTGTTTATTGGTGTGAATGAGTCTGCTTTACGCTGTGAAACATGTGTTTTGGCTAAGAGTCATCGTGCTACTTATTCTCCTAGAGTGTCTAATAAAAGTGTTATTCCTTTTGAGTTGATTCATTCTGATGTTTGGGGACCTTCTAGAGAGCCCACTGTATCGGGTATGAGATATTTTGTGTTGTTTATTGATGATTGTACGAGATTGTCATGGGTTGCCCTTCTTAAAACCAAAGATGAAGTCTTTCCAGCTTTCCGAACTTTTCGTACTCTTGTTCAAACACAGTACCATAGCACCATTAAAGTCTTTCGTTCTGACAATGGGGGGGAATATGTTAATCATGTTTTCCAAGAGTTTTTTAACACCCATGGGATTGTTCACCAAACCACATGTCCACAAACACCTGAACAAAATGGAGTGTCTGAAAGGAAAAACCGTCATTTACTTGATATGGCTCGTGCCCTTCTCTTTAGTGCCCATATGCCTAAGTATCTTTGGGGTGATGCTGTATATGCTTCCTCCCATCTTATCAATCGTCTTCCCTCTAGTGTCCTTCAGGGAAAAATTCCATCTAAGGTTCTTGCATCTCATGTCTCCTTACCTTCATTTCATAATCTTCCAGCTCGTGTCTTTGGTTGTGTTGCTTTTGTCCATGTTCCTAAGAACCAGAGGTCTAAATTGGATGCCCGGGCACTTAAGTGTGTGTTTGTTGGCTATGGAGGGTATCAGAAAGGGTACAAGTGCTTTCATCCACCTACCAGGAAGTACTATGTCACTATGGATGTTACTTTCTTTGAGGATATGAGTTATTTTACCTCTTCAGATACAGCTCTTCAGGGGGAGAATTCATTTTTTGAAGAGCTGTATCATGGAGAGGGGGAGGAATCAGAAAGAGGAGAAGAAGCAGGTGGTATTTTGACGGATCCAGTTGAGACCATTAGCTCACCGCCAGAAGTAGAAGCTCCAAACATCCAAGCACCAGTTTCTATGGCTGAAAATGATGTTGAAGATACAACTCCAAACATCCAAGCACCAGTCTCTATGGCCGGAAATGATATTGAAGACACAACTGTCACTCCTACCATTGCTTCTACCCCTGACCCACAGCTTCCTGGTACTGAAGATCACTCATTTGAGGTATGTCCACCCACTAGTACTGGTAGTAATGAGTCTAATGTTGAGCAATATGTGTTACCCCATCGGACCACTCGAGGTCAATCAGCCAAAAGGTATGAACCTACTCTTACTGCCAAATCAACATATCCAGTAGCCAACTATATGTCCACTAGGAGGTTGTCTAAGTCATATGAATCATTTGTGAATCAAATATCTGCTGTATCAGTACCTAACAAAGTGCAGGATGCGTTGGGGGATCCAAAGTGGAGGAAGGCTATGGATGAAGAGATGGAGGCGTTGCAGATGAACAGTACGTGGCAACTTGTGCCTCCACCACAAGGCAAGAAGGCTGTAGGCTGTCGTTGGGTGTTTACCGTGAAGCATAATGCAGATGGATCAGTGAATCGGTACAAAGCACGCCTTGTAGCAAAGGGGTTTACTCAGACGTATGGTATAGACTACGATGAAACGTTTGCTCCTGTTGCCAAGATGAACACTATTCGGGTTCTGCTCTCATTCGCTGCTAGTTTAAACTGGCCACTTCGACAGTTTGATGTCAAGAATGCATTTCTTCATGGAGAGTTAGCCGAGGAAGTGTATATGAGCCTTCCACCTGGGTATGTAGTTGCTTCTCCTGGTGATTTTGTATGCAGATTGAGAAAATCTCTGTATGGTCTTAAACAGTCACCTCGGGCTTGGTTTGGAAGATTTTCACAGTTCATGCGGAAGGTTGGTTACAGACAGAGCAACTCAGACCATACCTTGTTCCTTAAGCATCAACAAGGGAAGGTAACAGCTCTAATTATTTATGTGGATGATATGGTAATCACTGGCAATGATACTGTTGAGATAGAGAGATTGCAGAGACAGCTAGCCTCTGAGTTTGAGATGAAGGACTTGGGTGAACTTAAGTACTTCTTAGGAATTGAGGTAGCCAGGGGGAGAGAAGGAATCTATCTGTGCCAGAGGAAGTACGTTCTTGACTTGCTGACAAAGACAGGTTTATTGGATTGCAGACCTGTTGATACTCCTATTGAGCAGAACCATTGTTTAGCTGAGTATCCAGATCAGGTACCTACTGATCGAGCTCGCTATCAGAGGTTGGTTGGGCGCTTGATTTATTTGGCTCATACTAGACCAGATGTTGCATATGTAGTGAGTGTGGTGAGTCAGTTCATGCATAACCCAAGTGAGAGTCATATGGATGCTGTTATGCAAATTTTGAAGTACTTAAAGTCAGCTCCAGGAAGGGGAGTATTGTTTTCTAAACACAACAACATTCTTGAGGTTTGTGGCTTCACAGATGCAGATTGGGCTGGAAACATTATAGACAGGAGGTCAACATCGGGTTACTTTACCTTTGTGGGAGGTAATTTGGTTACATGGAAGAGTAAGAAACAGAAAGTTGTGGCACGATCTAGTGCTGAGGCTGAGTATAGGGGTATGGCTCACGGAGTGTGTGAATTGTTGTGGCTGAAAAATTTGTTACGTGATTTGGGTTTCAAACTCAAGAGTACCATGCAGTTGTATTGTGACAACAAGGCAGCCATTGACATATCACAGAATCCAGTACAGCATGATCGTACTAAGCATGTGGAGGTTGATCGTCACTTTATAAAGGAGAAGCTAGATGCCAAAATTATTAGTTTTCCTTTTGTTCCAACTGAAGAGCAACTTGCAGATGTACTTACTAAAGGAGTTTCCAGGAAGGCGTTTTATGACTCACTAAGCAAGTTGGGCATGATTGATGTATATGCGCCAACTTGAGGGGGAGTGTTAGTGTGAGTCATAGTTCCCTATTAGGAATAGACTAACAAGGGAGTATATTGTTGTAACTACTTACCTTGTATATGTTGTGTAGTACAGTAGTACACAATAGTTGTAGTACGTTGTAGTACGATTGTAATCCTTTTATATACACCACAGAATGGGTGTACGATTGTAATCCTGTTATCAGCAACGCTTGTCACAACATTAGTGCCCATTATTATAATTTATAATGCCATCTGCTGATACTTGGTAAACCGGGCTTGCATGTTCAGGCCTTGCATTGTTTGACACTAGAAACATGGTGTAATTTACATCATCAATTTTGGTCATGATGTACAACGTGCAAAATCTCAGGAAAACCATGCTACATGCATTTTCACAAATGTCATAATAACATTGTTTATTAATTAAACCTTTTGCTGCCCATGACTGCAACATTAATTAGCTTGTATTGATTTATAGTTCAAATCATCATCTTGGCATCTTATATTAGGCTGGGTTTGGTCAGAAACCCATGTCCCCTTCATTTTAATCATCATGGCATACATATGACATGTCCACAATTGACCATTTTCATCATCTCGAACATCTGCTGCTCATTATCTATATACGTTTAAACATTTTGCTTTGCTTAGAGGCTACATCAACAAATTGATAACGTTTTATGGCAAATCATGAACTCATGCTAGTTATTATTGTTTGGAGGAAACACTACTCAATCGGCCACCTCCCTTATATGCGCAAAGCAAGTACACTATCGGTAATCGCTAGCTGACATGGAGTTTTATATATATGGGCAACTCCAATCTCTCTGCAATATTTTCACCACTTATGAACGGCTTCAGATAAGTTCTCATTTACAATTTTAAATTTGAGCTAATGCTTTACATGCTTCAAATAACGATTTGTATAAGTTTTTTTTTTGTGAATCTTGCTCTTGATGACTTGTGTGAAACTGTTAGAACTAGGAATGTAGTTGTTACTTCCTGATTGTTTTCTTTGTGTTTGTTCTTTGGGCTTTTTGGCCCCCATATATCCAAAAAATAAAAAAATAAAAAAAAATAACGATTTGTATAATCTAAGCATGCCTCCGATATTTGATAATTTCGATATCATATCTATTATCATATCCGTTATGTCTATGTATTAATGTCATGCTTCAATTTAATTGCAAATCAATTCAATTACTACATATATGCATATGACAGTAAATAAGTGTAACATGCGGCACTTAAAATCCTCGCCCCGAGCGTGGTACTCTCAAGGGGTAAGTCAAGGTCAAATGCTTGCATAAATCTCCTATCATGCGAGGCTAAAGCCATCATTCTACCCGGGGCCACACCACCGGGTACCGGAGGCCAAAACCACCGGACACCCCAACGGGGTTACGAGGCTAAAGCCATCATTCTACCCGAGGCCACACCACCGGGTACCAGAGGCCAAAGCCACTGGACACCCCAATGGGGTTACGAGGCTAAAGCCATCATTCTACCCGGGGCCACGCCACCGGGTATAGGAGGCCAAAGACACCAGACACCCCAACGGGGTTACGAGGCTAAAGCCATCATTCTACCCGAGGTCACGCCACCGGGTAAAAGAGGCCTACCGGCCCTCATTCAACCCCATTAGGTTAAGGAGGCTCAAGCCCTCATCTACCCTACCGGGTACACGAGGCTCAAACCCTCATTCACCTCAACGGGTACAAGAGGCTCGAAGCCTATCTACTCCACAAGGTGCTAAGGCTCAAGCGTATCTACCCCATCGGGTACACGAGGCCTACATGCCCTCATAAATCCTCTACTTGAGTGAGGTATCCCAATGGGATAACTACAGGGTAGCTCCCTTACGTCAGCCAAGGTCCAGTCCCTTGCATTATAATCCTTGCCCCAAGCGAGGTACACCCAGCGGGTAGGCTGAAGTCCAATCCCTTGCTTTTGAGTCGTCTCACCTCCCGAGCATTCTCTACACTTGGGGGAGTTATTCATACCACTTATCACAAGTGGAGGTAGTACCTGACCGGGACTATCATTGAGCTTCATACTCATACTTTTCGTGCTATGGTCAATTACTGGAAATATTGAAAATTTTCACCTATTGTTGATCGCAACAATTAAATTTCTTTTCCATCCCATTAATAAGACCATAGGACAAAACTCACAAAATCTATCACCCGCTCAACACGAGCGAACTCAAGTCCAAACTTCGATTTTACTAACAACGTAACTTGGGGGACTCGGCGAGTAATAACACCCCCGATCCCAACACATATATATCACGTGCATACAACATTACATATCATTATGTGTCATCGTGTTCATTACACATCTTTGCATCATATGCACTTTGTATGCTATCACAACCACATACATTTTCGACTTATACATCGTATGTCAACATTACATAATATGAGCATCCACACCATGTGTAACATGCATCTCACATAAACATTCATGCACCTTGATGCATTTGACTCAAATGTCACTTAGATTGCCCTAGCGCAATCAATATGCTTTTTGTACACTCTTATCTTATTTGCAGGTACTAGCATGATGAGGGCCCCGTGGCACCAACCTACCCGTAGAGTCCCTTCTTGCTTACAGAGTTGGGGGACTAGTATGGGTATAGTGTTCAACAAGGTCGTCACTCATACTTGGCGGCATCATATTTAAACTCCCCAACCAAGAAGCGCCTCTTACTGGGGGACTTGGGGGGTGGGCCCCGCGACATGGTTAGCCCCGCCTAGGGCATACATCCGGTAGACCGACACCCGAGCTACGTTGCCATGGTGGAGGTCGGTCGGTATCTAGTCGGGAGGCTACTCTCCCATGCTCTCCAAGAGGCTTCAAGAGAAGTAAATATGTGTATTATGTCCCATATCAGAAATATAGAATAGAATGAGACTTCCTTTAGCTATAAAGGGAAGTCCTCCCCTTCTTGGAGAGGGATGGATCCATGATCCCCAACTTGTATAATGTTAATGTCTAAAAGTCTAGCGGTAGCTGGACCTTAGTTAACGCTGATCCGGCGGGCGGATCGATACCTTTGTTGTGAGTGGTTCCCGTTACCTGTCAAATAAAATACAATGGGTGTCAGAGGGAGACCGCGCCGGGCGGTCTTCAACTCTCCGATGCCTAAGTTAGTCAATGCATTTATGTTGACAAAGTAACAGTAGGTAAGTATTGAATGCGTCATTAATGAGGAGAGAGGAGAGAACCTTTTATAGGTGAGGAAGAGGATGATCTTCTCTTTGTTTTCGATGTGGGACTGATGGTGCTTCAGTTCCCAGTTTCAGTAGCTTCTGATGCCATCTTGACACGGCGCGTGGCGGCGCGTCGGCGGTGCTTTGGGGTTGATCCGGGGCTCAGGCGGTAACCCGGCTAACTGTCTTTACGCCAGTCACTCATATGGTGGGCGTTGGTACCCCTGGTGGTACCATGAGCGTGACTCATTATAGCTAATTATGCTTGCAAATGGACATGTATGTACAAGTCCCCCAAATCCCCAGTCAAGGAGGGCAATCTTGGTTGGGGAGTTGATCGGCGGTTTGAAGCGTTTCTCCCGCTAGACTTTGCAGAAGCATAATTAGCGTCAGTGCGTTGTCAACCATGGATTTACTGAGCAAACGCTTTGTGCCCTTTCGGGTGGGCCCCTGCTAGGCCCCCCAGGGAGTCCCCCACTCCCCGGCTAAGATGGACCTCCGGATGGTCGTTGTTATTGTTTGTTGAGGGGGAGCTGCACGGAGCAGAGGGTGTTGGGTTGCGAGCCCAATCTTAGCACCCAGGTGACGGGGGTCAACGTACCTGATCAGGGCTGTCGTAGACTGTTGACTAGTCCCCGTGTCCCGTAGGGACATTCTGACCGTAACCCCGCGTGGCGGCGTTGTCAGAGAGGCGTGGCCTCGGGATCCGCCGCTGGCGGAAGTCCCCCCGCTAGATGTAGCAGGAAGCAGTGTCAAGTAGACGTGCTTGGTATTTTATTGAGTGGTGTTGCGCTGAATAAAGTACGCAGCTTGTCAGATGAGAAATGGGGTCAGCCAGCGGTGCGCTGTGTAGCGGAGGACGCCCCGTTTACCAAATGAGGAGAGAAGCTCCGCCGGCGGGGTTTCGCTCAGCGGAGACTCCGTCACTTGGAAGAT
This sequence comes from Rosa chinensis, assembly GCF_002994745.2. Taxonomy (NCBI): domain Eukaryota; kingdom Viridiplantae; phylum Streptophyta; class Magnoliopsida; order Rosales; family Rosaceae; genus Rosa; species Rosa chinensis. The sequence continues at coordinate 57,356,804 of NC_037094.1, read as the reverse complement.
GACAAGTGAGGATCCGCTGGCGGGGTTTCGCTCAGCGGAGACTCCGTCACTTGGGAGATGCAAGTGAGGATCCGCTGGCGGGGTTTCGCTCAGCGGAAACTCCGTCACTTGGGAGATGCAAGTGAGGATCCGCTGGCGGGGTTTCGCTCAGCGGAGACTCCGTCACTTGGGAGATGCAAGTGAGGATCCGCTGGCGGGGTTTCGCTCAGCGGAGACTCCGTCACTTGGAAGATGACAAGTGAGGATCCGCTGGCGGGGTTTCGCTCAGCGGAGACTCCGTCACTTGGGAGATGCAAGTGAGGATCCGCTGGCGGGGTTTCGCTCAGCGGAGACTCCGTCACTTGGGAGATGACAAGTGAGGATCCGCTTGCGGGGTTTCGCTCAGCGGAGACTCCGTCACTTGGGAGATGACAAGTGAGGATCCGCTGGCGGGGTTTCGCTCAGCGGAGACTCCGTCACTTGGAAGATGACAAGTGAGGATCCGCTGGCGGGGTTTCGCTCAGCGGAGACTCCGTCACTTGGGAGATGCAAGTGAGGATCCGCTGGCGGGGTTTCGCTCAGCGGAGACTTGCCATGGTTGGGGGTTTACTTGTCAGGTGGTGACTTCCCTTGGAAGCCAAAGAATGATGACGGTTGACACGTGGCTAACTCTGAGAGGGTTAGCGTTTGGAGGCTTGTCTCCTAAGCCTAGCCGTCTCCTCGTCATTAATGCGAGTAATGATGGATTTCGTAACCGAGGCAACGCCTCGGCTAATCCAGGGAGTTAATGAAGACGTGGGACACGTGTACGGTTGGTACGTGATGTAGTTTTGTAGCGGACGGCTCAGGATTATTTGATGTTGACATAAAAAGGGGGGAACTGAGCGAGTTTCGACATTTCTGGAAAATCTTCAAATCTGAGTTGCCTGCTTCGAGCCTTGTTCGCCTGCGAATTGCGAAGGAGATCCCGGGTTTGCGTGGAGTAGTCGGGCTGGAGAGGACGAAATCTGTTAGTGAAGACGAGCTGCACTCCAAAGTCTTCGACGTGAGGTTGGTATTTCGGATCCTCTTCCTGTTTCATTGAATCTGCAATGGTGGTTTCTGGGTTTTGGTATTTCTGTTAATGGTATGATATTGCTTCTGTGTTGTTCTCGGAGGGTGTAGGGAGAGATTTGAGGGAGGTTATGGTGTTTGACAGAAAGTTGGGGTTTTGGGTTTTGCTAGACGGTCTAATCTGGGTTGAGCGTGCGGTTGTTTTTGTTTTGGTATTTTTGTGGGTAGTTGTTCTTGGCATCTTTGGCTATACCTGATGTGAGAGTAGGTTAGATCTGTATTTGTGCTAACTGATGTGGGTTTTAGGGTTTGGGATGGCCAACGTCATAGATATTTCGAGCAGTGAGGATTCCGGGTCTGACGTGTCGTTCAGCGTGGCGGATATGACCTTTATTGACTCGTTGCGTCCGTCTGCCCATGCAGGAACCTCACTGCCAGAACCGCTTGAAGTTGAGCCACTTCGGACCATCCCCTGGGAAATAGCTATGGATCGTGGTTCGCGTCCAGAGAGCTCTAGGGCGGGTGAGGTTGCTAGGCGCGACGAGCGCTTGGCGAGCAATAGTGCTGCTAGCGGCTCCGCTGGCGAAGGGGAAGCGCCGGGCCAAAACGTCGAGTCGGCGTGGTACCTCTCAGATGGCACCGCCGTCGACGAGGCAGGTGGGCGGATGGATGCCGCCGCTGTTAACCGGATGAAGCGGACGTTCCGGTTGCCGGGCTCGGTGAAGCTGCGCCCCCCGACAGCGGATGAGAAGGCCTCGATGCTCCCAGCGGGATGTGCTGCCGTGCACGAGGCCATATTCCGCCAAGGAGTGACATTCCCGCTAGTGCCCAATCTCCAAATTCTTGTGTGCGAGTTTGGCCTTGCCTTTGGGCAGATCTGTCCCAACATGTGGCGGTTGATGTTGGCGATGAACTCCTTGTGGCGCTTGTCGGGGTGCGAGGGGCCTACCGTGGCGGAAGTGCTTCACTTCTACGAGCTAGTGTATGTGAAGCGCCGAGGTTGCAGAGGGTGCGTGAACTTGAGCCGCCGCCAGGGAGCGCCCAAGTTGATTGAGAATCTAAGGGACTCAATGTCCTACTGGCGGGGGACCTTCTGCGTCGCCACAGATGGCTGGGAGTACCACACTAGGTCGAATGTGGAGGGGCCGACGTTTAAGACTAAGTCGGAATTCCAGCCCATCCGAGGTTGGCAACTGGTTTCCGCTAAAACTAACTGGCGGTTTCAAACTTTTGCAAACCTGCGGTTTTTGCTAATGATTATTGTGTTTGTGCAGCGGGACTAAGGTACATTCTGACGCGCGAAGAGGAGTGTCGCGTGGCGAGGATCCGCGGCTGCTGGCGGAACCGCAATTTGCTTGACTTCCGTCTTCTGACCGGTTGGGAATTGCTGGTCGATCTGGGGCTAACTCGCTCTATTGGTGAGAGCCATTCCGCCACACCTCATTTTTTTTTTTTTTTTTTTTTTTGTTAGTGATCCGGACTGACGGGTGTTTGTGTTTTTCTTTTCAGAAACCCCGCCCGGTAACAAATCTAGTCGCGACGCTTTCGAAAAAGCAATGGATCGTGCCGAGATAGAAAATTTTCTGGAGGCTATGTATGCCGAGGGGCTGGCGGCCCAGCAGACGGTGGTGAACCCGGAGACGCTGGTGCTGAGCCAGTCTGAGGTTGCGGTGGAGCTGCCGATGCCGCACCACTCCCATCTGGGTGAGGATGGCCTGCCGGTAGTGCAGGCGGACACCCAAGTGGGCGGCGGGGAGAGGGGGATTGTTGGCACAAGGCCGCGGGAGCGGATGCCTACCACCCGGCGCGGTCCTCAAAAGAAGACGGTGCAGCCGACGGAGACTGCCACCTAGTCCCGGGGTGAGCCGCCGGTGCGGGTGACGAGGACCGCTGCTGGGACACAACGGGCGTTGGAGAAAAAACGCCGGCAGCCTGACTCCCCCGTCGAGGAAGAGGAAGAAGAGGTGGTGATCGGAGTCCGCCAACAAAAGAAGGCTCGACAAGCTGCGTCGAAGGGTGCAGTGGCGGAGGGAGAGGCAGCAGCCGTCAGTGATCTGGACTCCTTTGCCGAGTATGCGCCATTCATGACAGAAGGGGAGCGGGCATTCCTTTTCCATCTGTGCGAGCGGCTGGGGTTCGGGGGTCTGGCGGGCATATCGCGCCCGACGGCAATTGACCAATCGCCCTTCAGCTCGGCGTTTGGTCAAATATCTGCGGGGTTACATGATATGTTCGAGGCGGCGTCTAAGCAGCCCCGGATTGAGGAAGAGCTCAGGGGAGAGATCGGAGGTCTCCAGAGGGAGCTGGCGGAGGCCAAGGAGAGATTGGCGGAGGCCGAGCGGGGGCTGGCCAAGGCGGAGTGTGACTATGCGGACGCCCGCGGCAAGCTTAATGCGGCCATAAGGCGGGACCTGGAGAGGAATGAACGCGTCTCCCAGTTGGAGCAAGAGATCGCATTGCTGCAGGAGCGGATAGCCGCTAAAGATAAGAAGCTCATTATTGTGCAGCGGGAGTCTGCCGCCAGACTGGGTGAGATGCAGCGGCTGGACGGGGAGGTCAACCGCCTGAAAAATGAACAGAGTTCTTCTGCAGCCGCCGCCGTTGAAGCGTTCAAGATGTCGGCGGAGTATAAAAAGACATTGACCGAAGCGGCGAAGTCTGGGGCCCGGGCCAATATAGACATGTTGACGCGGAAGGGCGCCATTGACTTTGTAAAGGCGTCACAGCCCGACGTGCCGGTGGTCGAGGGTGTCCCGCCGGAGACAGAAGTCGTGCCTCCCACTGCGGCAGGTACTCATTCGGGCAGCGGGGAAAGCGGCTCCCATCCGCCGGAAAGGTCCCAGCAGACTCCCCAGCAGACCCCGTCGGAGGTGTCACGTGCCGGCTTTCTGGAGGCACACACCCGGGCGGATGGTACAATGGAGACTCCCAGTCCGACAGCTCGAGGGTCCGATCAGGCGAGCCGATCGGTCGTGCCGCCGCCAGTTGAAGCCGGAGAAGCCGAAGACAACCGCTGAAGCTAGCTGAGACTTCCATAGGTTTTTTTTTTTTACACTGTAATAATGAACTATTTTGGGTGGGGAGTCCCAGCCCTGAAATGAAATTTCAGAGTTTGACGTTTGTCATGATGTGTTTGTACCGCTAGAGTTTTGACGTAGAGATTTTTCTTTTGCCAAGCAATGAAACATTAAAGGAATTAAAATTGGTCCAAGTGCACCACGTAGCGGACGTGGTCCGCTGACGATTCCTGGCGTTGCCAGTTGCCCTCAGTGCTAGACTTGGTAACAATGGTTTGAATAATTCCTCGTTTCATTGATAGCTGACTGATCAGCGTTTACAAAAGAGGGGTAGTACCCGTTGGGTAGCTTCCCTTAGCTAAATATTGAACAAAAATTTAGCTAAGTCAAGATGCTCTTGGGTAGCGGCATGACTATTTGTAATAATACCGAAGGTGTTCGGTATTCCAAGGGTGGGTCGTTGTGACGCCATCCTTGTCCATTAAGTAGAAGGTGCCTGGGCTAACGACTTCCACAATTTTGTATGGACCTTCCCAAGTTGGGCGAAGCTTTGTTGGCGGTGGAATGACTTCCTTCATTACCCAGTCCCCCAGTTGGAGGTTCCGGGCCTTGACTCTGGCGTTGTAGAAACGCGATACCCGCTGCTTGTTTTGCAGGTTGCATAGGTGGGCCCTGTGTCGCTTTTCCTCCAGGAGGTCCTTGTCCAGGTTGATGCCGTCAGTGTTGGTCTCTGGGCGGTAGCCCTCGACTCTGGCGGTAGGTTGAGAGACCTCAATGGGCAGGACAGCCTCCGTTCCGAACATCATGCAGAAGGGAGTTTCACCAGTTGCGGAAGTTGGGGTTGTTCTGATGGCCCATAGAACTTCCGGGAGTTTCTCCGCCCATAGACCCTTTGCTTTGTCGAGTTTTTTCTTCAGCAGCCTTTTGATTATCTTGTTTGCTGCTTCGACCTGACCGTTGGTCTGGGGGTGGGCGACAGATGCAAAACTCATCTTAGTACCCAAGTTGGCGGTGAAAGAGATGAGCTCCTTGTTGTTGAATTGTGTGCCATTGTCGGTGATTATCGTGTGTGGGACACCGTAACGGCAGTAGATGTTCTTCCAGAGGAAGTGAATTACCTTGGCGGTAGTTATTGCTGTTAGTGGTTCCGCCTCTATCCACTTGCTGTCGTAGTCGATAGCCACTATGATGTACTTGAACTGGCCCTTGGCGGTTTGAAATTTTCCCATCAGATCCAGGCCCCAAGTTGAGTGGATCCATGGGGCGACGATGACCGATAGTGGTTCCGCCGGTGCATGCGGGATGTCAGCAAATTGTTGGCACTTGTGGCATGATCTTGATACCTGGCGGGCATCGTCGCCGAGAGTAGGCCAAAAATAGCCTTGTCGCATTGTGCGATTGGCTAAGGATCTGGCGCCTGAATGGTTTCCGCATTCTCCGCTATGAATTGCTGCCAGAACGACCTTTCCCTCCTCTGGGGTTAGGCAGCGGAGGTTGGGATGGGTGAGTCCCTGGCGGTATAGCTTGCCGTTCTGGATGTTGTAGCGGGTTGCCCTCCGCTGGAGTTGTCGCGCCTTAACTTTGTCGTCCGGCAATGTGCCGTTGCGCTTGTACTGAATGACTTCGTCCATCCAGCTGGTATTGACCTCAATGTTGAAGATCTCCGCCAGGGTTTTTGTGATACTTGGCTTGTCAAGACATTCCACTCTTGTGTCCGCTGGACTCTGATGTGGCTGGGCGGTTGCTAGCCTTGCCAGTGAATCAGCCTTGGCGTTCTTTTCCCTGGGGATTTGTGTGATGTTATGAAATTTGAATTTCTTGAGGAGTGTCTTAACGTACCCCAAGTATGCCGCTAACTGTTGGTCCTTGGCCTGGAAGCTGTCATTGACCTGATTAACGACCAACTGGGAATCACTGAAGATGTTGACGCTGTCAGCCCCTGAATCGATGGCGAGGAGTAGGCCGGCAATGAGTGCTTCGTATTCCGCCATGTTGTTGGAGGCTTTGAAGTTGAATTTTAGTGCGTATTCCACATTCAGCCCCCCAGGGCCTGTGAGGATGACTCCTGCGCCGCTGGCCTTGGCGCTGGCGGAGCCGTCCACATGCAGGTTCCAATCTGATTGTAGGGGAGCTGGCTCCTTAGCGGTGACCATTTCCGTCCCGGGCTCATTCTCCGTGCTGGGACTGGGCTGACGCTCAGTGAGCTCGGCGATGAAGTCCGCTACCGCCTGACCCTTCATGGCGGTTCTTGGCTTGTAGTCTATGTCAAATTCACTGAGCTCGATGGCCCACTTGCTGAGGCGCCCTGAATGTTCAGGGTTCTGCATCACCTGTCTCAGTGGTTGATTGGTCAGCACGTGGATTGTGTGCGCTTGAAAATACTGGCGGAGGCGCCTGGCGGCAACGATGAGTGCAAGAGCTAGCTGCTCTAAGGGTGGATACCTTGTTTCTGCCCCGTTCATGCCCCTGCCGGCGTAGAAAACTGGGAGCTCGTCCTGTCCCTCCCGCCGGACAATGGCGCAACTCACCGCTGATACCGATACCGCTAGGTATATGAACAGTGTCTCTCCTTGCACAGGGATAGAGAGTAGTGGGACTGCCGCCAGATAATCCTTCAAGCCCCGAAACGCCGCCTGACATTCTGGGTTCCAGTTGATGACTTTCTTGTGAGTTGTTTTGAGGAGTTTGAAAAATGGGGCACACCTGTCAGTGAGCCTGGAGATGAATCGAGAGAGGGCGGTTAACTTGCCTTGGAGGCATTGGACGTGTACCTTATACTCAGGGTCTGCCAGGTCGAGTATGGCCTGCACCTTGTCCGGGTTAGCCTCGATGCCTCGTTCACTGACGATATAACCCAGAAATTTGCTGGCGGTGACGCCAAAGAAGCATTTTTCTGGGTTGAGGCGCATGCCATAGGCCAGGAGGATGGTAACTATGATCTTGAGGTTTGCCACGTGTCCGCTGGCCTTTATACTCTTGACCAACATGTCGTCCACGTAGACCTCGATTATCTTGCCCAAATGTTCAGCGAACATAGCATTCATCAGCCGCTGATAAGTTGCTCCGGCGTTCTTCAGACCGAAAGGCATAACATTGTAGCAGTAGAGGCCCTTGTCGGTGGTGAAGGTGGTACACTCCTGATCGCTGGGATGCATCTTGATCTGATTGTAGCCGGAGAAAGCGTCCATCATGCTGAGGAGTTCATGCCCGGCGGTTGCGTCAACCAGCTGATCAATGCGTGGGAGAGGGAAACTGTCCTTTGGGCACGCCTTGTTGAGATTTTTGAAGTCGACACACATCCGCCACTTGCCGCTAGGCTTCTTGACCATGACCAGGTTGGAGATCCATTGGGGATAGATTACCTGGCGGATGAATCCAATGCCCTGGAGTTTGGCGACCTCTTCTCCTATGGCGCGGTATTTCTCCTCGTCGAAGGCCCTTCGCCTCTGCTTGATGGGATGGAAGGATGGCTTAATGGTTAGTTTGTGTGTGATGATTTCGGGAGAGATACCTGGCATGTCCGCATATGACCATGCGAAAACGGCGGCGTTGTCCCGCAGGAATTGAGTGAGTTCTGCGGCTACTTCTGGGTCTAGCTGAGCTCCTATGCGGACTGTCCGCTCTGGGTGCTCGTCAGAGATGCTGATGACCTTCAACGATGTTTCAGGATTGACCGGTTCCTTCCTTACGTATTTCTCCTCCTCATCCCTAGGATCCTCGAAGATATCTGGTGGCGGTGCCTGATTTCCTACCGTTAGGATTTCGTGGCGGCGGGTTGACCGCGCAATGGTGGTAGAGTAGCATTCTCGTGCCAGTTGCTGACTTCCCCTGACACAGCCCGTGCCGTTGGGTGTGGGGAACTTCATGAGAAGCATGTATCCGGCGATGATGCATTTGAGCTTGTTGAGTGCCGGCCGTCCTATGATGGCGTTATATGAACTGAAACAGTCCACAATTATAAATTCGGTATGTACCTCCGCCATACATGGACTGGAGCCGATGGTTAACCGCATGTAGTCAGAACCCAGCGGCTGAGTGATATCGCCGGAGAAGCTAAGCAATGGCTCATGGTCTTGTAGTAGTTTCTTGTTCCGCTTAAGGTTGTTGTAACAACCGCTGAATATGACATTGATAGCAGATCCGCTATCCACCAAGATTCTTCCTACTGACCATCTGTCGAGAATGGCATCGATCAGGAATGGGTCGTCATGGGGTAGATGTACTCCGCGCTCCTCCTCCTCTGAGAAGGTGATGGGCTCCCAACCAGACTTTGGGAGTTTGGTGGATCTCTCGTAGCGGATGTTACAGACTTCCTTTGGGTGATTGGCGCGTGCGTAACGCTTTCTTGCCCTGTGAGACATGTTGGTGATTGGAGCCCCGCCGTCGATGGTGTTGATGCGGCCCAGTGGCTCAATGTTGGCAATCACAGGTGGCGATTGGCGCACCTTGAACTGATCCATCTTGCCGTCACGGTATAGGGTCTCAATGGTTGTTTTGAGAGCGTTGCAACTGTTGGTATTGTGACCGCTGTCCTCGTGGTACTTGCACCACATGCCGGTGTTTCTTGGCTTACCCTTTTTGGGGAATCTCGGTGAGGGTGGCGGTGGTATCTGATCCTTGCACTGATTGTAAATCTCCTCGTACGAGGCTGTGAGGACGGTGAACACTGCATACCGCTGAGAGGATTCCGTCTGCTTGTTGCGATTGTCCCCATGGGATTGGCGGTTGCCCTTGTAGTGGTTGTCTTTCTGCCTCTTGCTTTGGTAACCGCCCTGCTGCCACTCCCTCTTCTTGTCAGCTGGCGGTGCAGTGGGGGCTTTGCTGGCGGTCTCTTGATGGCTGGAGGAGGGTTGAGATGACTTTGTTGGTGTTGCTGGTGGCGGTGGGGTTTCTCCATATGTGATAAACTCTGCCTGGGCATGAATGACCGCCTCACTCATAAGGTGATCATACGCCGCATTTGGATGATTGTAGTTGAGGTGATAGAGGAATGGTCCCTTGAGGAGTCCCTGCTTGAAAGCCTCCGAAGCCATTGTTTTGTCGAGATCGCGGCACTGAGATGCTGCCGCTCGCCATCTTGTGACGAATGCCTTCAATGATTCGTCCCCTCCCTGTCTGACGCCAAACAACTGGCTCGTGTTGTGATGACCGGCGGACAACAAGATGAATCGAGAGAGGAAAGCATGAGATAATGCGTGGAATGAGTCGATGGACCCTGGCGGACGCTCGAAAAACCAACTCATTGCCTCACTATCCAGCGTTTCGCTGAACAAGTGGCACAGGGTGGCGTCATCAAATCCCTTGTTGTTGGTGACCTTCTTGAACGTGTCCATGTGGACGAAGGGATCGGTCTTACCGCTATAATGTGACATTTTTGGGGTCTTTGCAAACGCTGGTCTGACGGCTTGCAAAATTGTGGCGGTGAATGGGCCTGGCCTGGACGCGAAGAGTGGGTTTGGGGCTGGCGCCGGGGTGCCTGCCTCCGCCAGGATTAATCTCCGTTCTAACTGCTGCATCCTCTCCAAAATTTGGGTGGTTGCGTCGCCAGCGGGGCCCGCTCGGGCGTTCCGCGGAGCGAACCCCCGCCCGGGAATGGGTAGATTACCCTCAGTCCTTGTTCTAGTCCTCGAGTGGTGGGTGCGCAGCGATGACTCCGCCTCCTGCTCCGGCAGTTGTGGGATAGGGGGTGGTCCCATTCCTGCCAGCTCAGGTGGGCTTAGCGGTACCTGCATTTGCACGATGGGTCCTATACCAGCGGTAGGCCGGCTGTGTCTGGTGCTGTGTGACTGCTCACTTCGTGCAGGGTTGGCGTTTGCGTCCAGCGTTCGCCTTAGCTCGTCGAAACGTGTCATCAGCGTGGCCACTTGGTTTTGGGCCTCCGCCTTCTCCTTGCGTTCCTGCTCGCGCTCTCTGTTTGCTTTGTGGAGGTCCGCCAGCGCCAGCTCATACAAGGCGGTGAGGTCCTGACCTGGGGGACGGCTGCTGCTTGGATTTGTTTCACCGCCTGGGTTGACCGGGGTGTTGAATAGTGCGCGGTTGATGCTTACCGCTGGGCGGGCGGGTTGGGGAACGGCGGACTGGTCTGCCTGCTCCCCGATATTTCCCCCGCTACCGTTAGTCATGGTAATTGTGATGGGATGACCTTCTGTTCAAGGATTCCCACAGACGGCGCCAATGTTAATGTCTAAAAGTCTAGCGGTAGCTGGACCTTAGTTAACGCTGATCCGGCGGGCGGATCGATACCTTTGTTGTGAGTGGTTCCCGTTACCTGTCAAATAAAATACAATGGGTGTCAGAGGGAGACCGCGCCGGGCGGTCTTCAACTCTCCGATGCCTAAGTTAGTCAATGCATTTATGTTGACAAAGTAACAGTAGGTAAGTATTGAATGCGTCATTAATGAGGAGAGAGGAGAGAACCTTTTATAGGTGAGGAAGAGGATGATCTTCTCTTTGTTTTCGATGTGGGACTGATGGTGCTTCAGTTCCCAGTTTCAGTAGCTTCTGATGCCATCTTGACACGGCGCGTGGCGGCGCGTCGGCGGTGCTTTGGGGTTGATCCGGGGCTCAGGCGGTAACCCGGCTAACTGTCTTTACGCCAGTCACTCATATGGTGGGCGTTGGTACCCCTGGTGGTACCATGAGCGTGGCTCATTATAGCTAATTATGCTTGCAAATGGACATGTATGTACATATAACTACAAAGGTCACTTGACCTCACTCATAGTAAAATATCTAAGTGGACGTAGCCTTGCCTCAAGAGCAAGGTGAACCACTATACATGCTTGTGTCATCCTCTCTACCTTGCATCTCATACATAGTTCCCGTTCCGTATTCTATAACAGAAACACTTGGTTAACTTGTTTAACACGTATTTACTCATTGCTCTCATGTTCTATATGAGGGGAATACGATTGCTGATAGGTTGGCAAACCTGGCTTGACTTCCTCTTTCTTGGTTTGGCATACATTTCCTCCACCTGCTATCTCTCTTTTTTGGCATATGGACAGCATGGGGTTTCCTTATCAACGTGCGCATTGATTGATGATGCATTGTTATTTTAGCTATTGGTGTTGGTGGTTGATATTCATCTATAAGGAGACTTTTATATAAGTCTACTATTAGTGCATCAGGAAAATTTGCACAACTTCATAAGCTGCTTCATGCATTTTAGCTTTATAATTTTCTAATCCAACCATTCATGTTGTATAACATCATACAAAGATTAACTCTGTAAAATTCAATCAAATTGAAGATATTTTAGTTATTCATTTCTATGAAATATATGGATCATTCATCATAATAGTAGTAAATATTGTTAAAACCATCCATTTGTTTGATTCAATTAGATAATTAAACGATTTCTAATTCGATTGATTTTTTACAGAGATGATCTTTAAAGGCTAATCTAAGATATGGACCATTGGATGATAAATTTATTAAGTAAAAGTATGCTCGTTTATGATTTGAAGGCCTCCCTGACTTCTTTATGGAAGCCTTAATCACCCTGGAGGTTGGTTCCTTTAGGGAAGGGATGTTTTGATATTCATTTTGATACAGAATCAGATATGCGAAGAATTTGGGGTGGGGGTACTTGTACTTTGGCTAGCGGGTTGTTTCGTCTCTCCCAATGGCAGCCGGATTTCAAGCCAGGGGACACTCCCTCAGACTCATTCGCAAATTTGGGTTAGGTTTTATGGATTCATTCAAGACTACTGGCACTCACAGCATCTAATGGAGATTGCTCGTGGAGTGGGCACACCTTTGCAATTGGACAGGGCTACTAAAGAAAGAGTATTTGGCTATTTTGCAAGAGTTCTTGTGGATGTTGATCTAGCTAGTAATCTGCCTTCTAGTATGATGGTTGAAAGGGAGAACCATTGTTTTCCAATTGAAGTTATTTATGAGAATATGTGTGATAATTGTGGAATGGTTGGACACACCATTGATCGTTGCAAGCGCATCACCAAAGATGTTAACAATTCTCATCATCTTAACGGTGGTGTGGAGAAGAAACAACAAACTAAGCTTGTGGTTAGGCAAGAGTACCGTGTAAAACCCAAGCTCCAAGCTCAACATCCTCAAGCTTCTCTGACTGACAATGAGCTTCAACCCAGTAAGGAAGCTGAGATTCAGAATTTTGCAGACAAGGTCGTACTCAAGGTAGTGGATCAGGAGCTCGATCGAATTGCCGATCTGGTGATTAATGAGCCAGTAACCACTCAGCAGAAACTAGCTTCTACTGATATGGAACCTGTTGTTCAAAAAGTTTCTTCTAACACCAATGATAAGGATATTGGCACTTTATCTTTGGACACCTCAGATGATGAATGCACTATCTCGGATGCTTTGAGATCCTATATTAGTAATTCCATTAATAGCCAAATGCCACAAAAGAAAACCTGGCACCAAATAGTAGAGGAAGAACAATTAGAGGACTAGAGTGAGTCCAGTGCTACTCAGTCACAGCATGAACTTGTACATTCTCCACAGAATATTAATTCCATTTTAGAGAAAGGGGAAGCTAGTGAGGCTTTGTACAATTTTACATTGGAAGCGGGAACTGCAGTTAAATCAAAAGTATTATCTAAATCTCAAAGGAAGCGGTTGCGGAAAAAAGTCCGTGACGCCTTGAGTAACTCACCAACCCCTCAGGGGCTGTGATTTTGTCATATTCTCAATGAAGACAATTTTTTGGAATATTCGGGGTCTTGCAAATAAATCCACTAGACAAACTCTAAGTAGGCTAGTTAAAAAGCATTCTCCTGATTTTCTTTGCCTAGCAAAACCGATGACTGTCATGGAAAACATAAAGCATTCTTTTTGGCGATCTATTGGTATGAACCTCATTGGTGTTAACGATCAAGGTCAGCTTCATCCTAATCTTTGGCTCTTTTGTTCAGCTAATGTTGTTTCTCCTTTGATTTTATCTTCTTCTAGTCGGCATCTCTTTATGTAGTTTAATGTTAATGGTGTTCTTCATGGACTGGTCTCTGTTTATGCGGCAACAACACTGGCTGGGAGAAGATCTCTTTGGCTTTCTTTAGCACAAATTTGTTCTAATTTGTTTGGGCCGTTATTAATTTTGGGTGACTTCAACGCTATTATGGTGGCTCATGAAAAATCTGGTGGGAACTTACCTCGCCGTGCTTCTTGTGATGAATTTCAAGCTGTGGTAGACACTTGTGGTTTGATGCAAGTTGATATTAAGGGTTCACCTTTTACTTGGACGAATGGCAGAACATTGGGTGCTCATATTGAAATGCTCTTGGATAGGTGTTTTTGCTCTCTTCCTTGGTTGGACTCTTGGCCAGTTACTAGCTGCTCAACTTTAGTCAGACATTGTTTTGATCATAACCCACTTGTGGTATTTGAGAAATTTTATTCACAGGGTCCTTCTCCTTTTCACTTCCAACCAGTTTGGGTTCAGCATCCTTAGTTTTTATCATTGGTGAAGTCAGCGTGGTCTTCTTTTATTATTTCTGTTTGTCCTCAATTTATTCTTCAGCAAAAACTGAAGCTTCTAAAGCCCATTCTTAAGGAATGGAATCATACTGTTTTTGGTAATGTAAATCTTGCTGTTGATTTAGCTCGTGCAAGTCTTGAGGAAATTCAGCTTGACATCTCTACTAATGGTTTTAGTGAGGAACGCGCGTTGCAAGAAAGAGTTAGATGCTCATAACGTTTTGACCAATGCTTTACTTATTCAAGATCAGTTTTGGTCTTCGAAAGCACGTGAAAAGTGGGTACAGGATGGGGATTGAAACACTGGTTATTATCAGAGAGTTGCAAAAATTCGTCGTGCTCGTTCTTTTATTTCTCATCTTCGCATTGGTTCTGATTATCAAACAGATGTTAATATACTGCGAGAGCATGTTGTTGATCATTTCACCACAGCGTTTAGTGATGATGGGTTTTCAATTGACATTGGTCTTGTCTCAGAGCTTATCCCTTCTCTAGTGTCTTCGGAAGAAAATGACAGTCTAACGACAGTACCTTCTCCAGAGAAAATTAAACTGGTTGTTTTTTCTATGGATCTCGATAGTGTACCTGGTCCTGATGGCTTTAATGGGCATTTTTATTGTGCATGTTGGGATTTTGTTGGTTCAGATGTAGTTAGAGCTGTTCTTTCCTTTTTTAAGACAGGGTACATTCTGCCTAATCTTAATTGCAGCTTTGTTTCTCTTCTCCCTAAAGTTTCGGTGGCTGAGGTAATTTCCCAATACCGTCCTATTGCTATGGCCAATTTCATCTTTAAAATTATCACAAGGGTACTTGCTGACAGGCTTTCTCCTATTGCTTCTCGAATCATTTTGCTTTTCTTAAGGGTCGTCAAATTTCTGATTGTATCCTCCTCACTTCATAATGCATCAACCTTTTGGATACTCCATGCATGTGTTGATGGCAATATAGCTATTAAGTTCGATGTCACTAAGGCTTTTGACACACTTAATTGGGGTTTTCTTCTGAGAGGCTCACTGCCTTTATTTTTTATGATACCTTTGTTCAGTGGGTGAGTTACATTCTTGCTTCTGCCAGGCTATCTGTTCTCTTTAATGGTTCACCAGTGGGTTTCTTCAGTTGTAGTAGAGGGGTTCGCCAAGGCAACCCGCTTTCTCCCCTTTTATTTTGTTTAGTTGAGGAAGTTCTTAGCAGAGGTATCACAAAGCTCGTCTCCTCTGGTAGATTGAACCCTATTTCTTCTCCTCGAGGCATGAAATCTCCAAGTCATGTTCTTTTCGCTGATGACATCATGATTTTCTGCAAAGGTAACAAGGAGGGTCTTAAAAATTTGTTAGACTTTGTTGATGATTATGGAGCAAATTCTGGGTAGTTAGTAAATAAAGGTAAATCTCATGTTTTTCTTGGAAAATTTGGTCAGCTGCGATGCACCTTGATTTTCAAATGGTTGGATATAACTATTGGTGTGATGCCTTTCACTTATTTAGGCGTTCCCATTTTCTCTGGCCGCCCAAAGTGACTTCACTTTCAAGGGCTTGCTAATAAAGTTAAAAGTCGTTTCTCCCAATGGCGTGGAACCTTTCTTTCTATGGCTGGACATTTAACTCTGGTAAATTCAATGATTAATAGCATGCTTTCTCATAGTTTCTTCATTTATGCTTGGCCTAAAACAGTGTTATTAGAATTGCGGAGATGGGTGAGAAATTTTATCTTGTTAGGTAATGTGCTTACTGGTGGGTTTTCTACTGTTGCTTGGAACAAGTGTTGTGCTCCCAAGAATGAGGGTGGGTTGGGCCTCAAAACTTTTCTAGTTCTTAATCAATCTTTTCTTCTTAAAAAGTTCTGGGATCTTTTATCATCCTCTTCTTTAGCTGCGAATCTTTTTCGCCATCGGTTTCTTGACAAGTTTGGGCAACCGTGCAATTATTATAAGTGTTCCTCTATTTGGCCTGGGCTTCGTCCTTTATTTATTGATATCTAGAATGGTTCTCAATGGGTTGTCGGCTCCGATTCTAAAATTGATTTTTGGCATCATGATTGGTTAGGCTCTCCCATTGTTGAGAGGTTAAATATTCCGCCTGCAGTAGCTAAGACACTTCAGTCTACGTTATCTTCATTCATTCATAATGGTAGTTGGGTATGTCCAGTGGAGTTACAGGCTGTGTGTGCACCTATTTGGAAGGATGTTGTTGAGGTTACCCTCCCACGCAAGGCTAGTTTGGAAGACATGTTGGTTTGGAAAGCCGCAAAGGATGGGAACTTAACAGTTGCTTTAGCTTATGATTTAAAGCGCACTCATTTTTCTAATGTTCCTTGGGCTCGGTTTGTTTGGCATTCAAGTTTTCGCCCTAGAAACTCTTTCATGTTATGAAAATTTTTGCATGGACATTTGCTTACTGATGATATCTTACAATGTCGGGGTTTCCATCTATCATCGATGTGTTCTCTTTGTCGTCTTGGTAATGAAACCTCGCATCATCTCTTTTTTGATTGCTCTTTTGCTGCTTCTATTTGAGGGAATGTATTTGACTTGTTTCAGGTGACTACTCCTTTCGCTTATATTTATTCTTTTTTTTTCTTATCCAATTCGCCATGGTTTTGGTTCCCAATTGAGTATTATATGGTGCGGTATGATTGGAGCTGTTTTTATGCTATTTGGCATGCAAGAAACGCTATTCGTTTTCAGGATTCTATGTTGTCGGTGAGGTCATTACACCATTCCATTCGGCTTCAACTATTTGAGATTGACTCCCTAAGTAAGGGAACCATGAAGAATTCAGTTGCTGAGCTTTGCATTCTGCGTCGGATAGGTATTCTTGGAAGACCCCTAAAGCTCCAAAAATTATAGAGGTTATGTGGCATACTCCTTCTATTTTACAAGCTAAGGTCAATATTGATGGCGCAGCTAGAGGCACTCCCGGTCCAGCAGGTTTCGGTGGCATTTTACGTGATCATTTGGGGCGTGTGCTTGGTTGTTTTGTGAGGGCTCTTGGGGTGTCCTATGCTTTGGAGGCTGAGCTTCAGGCAGTGATTCATGCTATTCATATTGCATCACAGAAAGGTTGGCGCTCCCTATGGATTGAAAGTGAATCAGCTTTGGTAATTCATTTTTTATCTTCTCTTCAGAGTGATGTACCATGGCAATACTCTACCAATTGGTTCAACTGTCGGGTTGTGCTTGCATCTATGTCGGTGAAAGTTTCTCATATCTATCGCGAAGGCAATCAGGTAGCGGATTCTTTAGCTAATTTTGGGGCGAATCAGGTTGGTGTTCATTGGTGGTACTCTTGTCCTCCTTGTGCACTTGCGGCATATTCCCAAGATTTGGTAGGCCTTCCTAATTTCAGGTTTGCATAGTAGATGTTGGTTGCTTCTCTTGGGTTGTTCTTTTGGGGGTCCTTATTAGTCCTAAGCTTTTTCTCTTCTTTATAGATAGGATGATTTGCTATCTTTAATGTTGGAAATTCCAGTCCAGTTGTAATGTTTCTTGGTATCGGGAGAGGTTTTGGTTTATGTCCCCCTCTTCCATCTTGTATTTTGTTTTTTATTTTTCTAATAAAATAAAATAGAGGGACGGGGGGTGGGTTCCCGGGTGTAGAGGTCCCCTCTCTATTATGGGGAGGGTCGGCGCCTTGCGCAAGGACCGCTAACGAGAAACTAATATCGCATAATCCTCTATTTTAATTTAAAATATATATATATATGCCCGTTCACTCAAGGGGTGAACTTAAGAATTGTCATATGCTCGTTCACCTAAGAGGTGAACCTAATAATTGTGCCCCCCCCCCCCCCCCCCCCGGTTTTTTTTTTCTTGTCTTTTTTTTCCCTATTAATAAAATTTTAAATAAGGGGACAGGTAGTGGGTTCCCAGAGTGTGGTGGACCATTCTCCTACGGGATTGTGGTGGACCCCAAAAAGGAAAAAGTTGAGCTTGCACGTTATATTTTAACAGAGCTCCCAAAAGTCTCCTATTTGACAATACTACTAGGGAAAATTTTGCAAACAGTACACCAACTAAAGACCACTAATAATTTCTATACATAAAGTTCCAAACCAAACATTTTGGGACACGGAATTTGAAGACTAACCCACTTTCCGTACACGACGTCAATGACGCCGTGAGATCTCTGCCAGCTGGCATACTTTTAGGGGTAAATTGGTCTCTATCTCTTTCTTACTCTGGCCACCCAACACTATCTCTCTCTCTTACTCTAGCCACCCATCTTTCCCTCTCACAACTATATCCGATCATTATTTCACGGGCGGCTGAAACAACACCACCACCACAACCACAAGTAGTAGCAGCGACGGCGCCAGCATTCAATCCACCAAGAAGCAGCAGCTGGCTACCATTTGCGACCGGTTAGTCACCGAGAAAAAGCACAACAAGCAGAGATCCAACCCAGCCATGTGAGCTCTTAACCTCTGGATATATCATCAAACTAATTGCCTGATAGACGTGTTCGAAATAATCAAGATCAGAACAACCAGTGGCTTTAGAAACAACTAGTTTCCAAATGGCATCCCATCTCCCTAATCATCAATACACAGAACAATGAATCTCTACAATATTACGTGAACTAAATATAGAAATGAATATCGATTTTTTAGAAACCCTGCTTGATTTCAGCTAGAGTTGCAGTCACACCTATAACAAGAATCAAAATTAGATTCTGTGATGAGATTTTCAATCGGGAATTGAAGTATTGTGGTATCGAAACGCACCTCTTCGACGAGGTTGGCTAGCAGTAAGAGAGTACCTCTGGCGTCCATCAACAATGCATCGTAGGCTCCGGGAGGCGATCGGAAGGCTTTGCCGGAGCGAATTGGTGTTGAAGAGAAGCGAATGTGTGGAGGACATGTGGTGGTCGCAGGGATTGAGTTTGGTGGGTGTGGATTTGGAAGGTGGAGGACATGCAGTGGTCGCCGAGATTGAGCTTTCTGGGTTTGGGTGAGGGGAGAGAGAGAGAGAAAGAGCCAAAGGAGATTCATCGATTTGGGTTCTTCGTTTTGGGGCTTTTCCATTCTGGAAATTTCGGTGTCTAAGAGAGAGTAAGAATCGTGGGACTTCTGGAGGTGAATGAGAGCAGGTATGGCGCCGGCCTTCTGGTGGTGGCTCATCTCCGGCTTGGTGAGCTTCAGTTCGTGCCCATGGGGGCAGAGAGTGGTGGGTCTATGGAATAAGAGAGTGAGTCAGAGAGGAAACCGATGAAAGTACTAAATTACCCTCCGACGAATGAATAATGGCATAAGGGCTAACGGCGTCATTGACGTTGTGTCTATATAATGGGTCGGGCTTCAGATCTCATGTACCAAAATGTTCGGTTTGAAACTTTATGTATAGAAATTATTAGTAGCCTTTAGTTGGTGTACTGTTTGTGAAATTTTCCCATACTACTACTGCAATAGCCCAAATCATTAGCAACCATTCATTATGAGAGGCTATAGTGTGGAAGGTTTTGGAGTGCTCCAACCGGTGTTATTCAAAGTTGTATCTCCTATCCGGGACATTGCCAGCTACAGCAGTGGAGACTCTACCTGCTTAAGGTCCAGTTTGGGATTGATTCCTGAGCTGCTTTTGAGCTAAGAAGAGTTTTTAGGCCTACATTAAGGTGTGTGGTTAGACTCGTTAAAGCTGATTTTGGTTGAAGTAACTTCGCCCATTAGCTGGTTTTTGAGAAGCAGCAATTCCTAGCTTTTAGAATTGTTTCTGCAGAACCACCTTGAAAAAACACAAAGCTTTTAATTAATTATATTGAACTACTTATTTTGTCCTCGTAATTTCTAAAAATTACATTGAACCCAGCAACCCTATCTTTTCTCTTCATTGCAGATACATCGTTCTCCTGCTCATCTCTTTGTCGTAAACTCCCTAATCCCTAATCCTCATCGGAGCAAATGGGCAGAGAAGAGCTCTACTTCTCCTCCTTCTCTCTCTAAGGAGCATCATCGTTCTGATTAGAAACACGAGAGGAGTTCTATTTCTGATTGTCTTCTCCTCCTTCCTTCTCTACGGTCATTAAACTGTTCAATCATCAATCATCCTTATATAATTTGTAGAATTAATATACATATTGAGATAAAAGTAATGCATTGATAATTTGAACTAGTGTAAAAGACATGAGAAATTTTTTAATTTGGTATGATTACATAATCAGAAACAAAGTTATGTATTTTAGTAACATTTTTTTAGCATGTATGACCATTTTGGTAATTATATCCCAGCCAAAACACTTTTTACTTACAACTTACGAAACACTAGGAAATTGCTTTTTGTCCTCACGCCACTTTTAAAAACAATTTATCAAACACCTCAGTTTTTTTTTTCTCACAGCAATATGAGAAAGTGCTTCAAAAGTGCTTGTTCTCACAGCAATATCATACGTGCTTCCTCTCACAACAATATCGGAAGTGTTTTTTTTTTCTCACAACACAACAATTCCAAAAAACTGGGCTTAGAGCAACTCCAACAATTTCTCTATATTTTGATTTTTCTTTATTTTAGGGAAAAATGAGTATATTTTGCTCCAACAGATTCCGATAACTATCCTCATTTTAGGGATAGTGACGAAAGAGAAAATCAAATTTTCTAAATTTACATTAATTTCTAATATTTTAAGAAAGAATTATGGAGATTTCAGATATTGCTGTAAAATAGGAAATCTATTGGAGTTTGAGAAGAAAAAGAGGCTAATGCTTTGACTTTTGTTTATCTATAATACAGAAATTATAGAGAAGATGTTGGAGTTGCTCAAGAATTGTGAATGGGGAACTGGTAGGAATTTGTTTTCCTAGACACGAAACAGCCTGACCTTTGCCATACCGTCCCTGGCCAAGGGTTCAGGCCTAGGGGGATGACAAGCAGATATCGCATTATTCCAAAGATGGAATGGGTAATAATGTCAAGAGGCAATGGGACTTGCTAATTGGAGGGGCAGCAATGCCAATTCATCCAATAAGCTTGGGAAAGCAATGTGCGGTCTCGATAACAGTTGCTAACAAGAAGAATTAAGCTTTTCTTATAGGGGGCATTATCACAATTAACTTTCTTCCATGTACGTCTAGCTTGTGTAGGAGACATTAATTATTGCTTATGCTGAGTGCTGTACATGGGGTTTTAAGGAAGAAATAGTCCTCCATGCCATTTGGGGAATGCTTCCATTCTCGTAAACTAATCTGGAAGTTAAATCTTGAGTTATTTAGCAAGACATATGGAGCTGGAGTTCTTTCCTTGTGTCACTGGCTGCTGCTTGGCAGGTATAGTTTGAAATGGCAATTAAACCTAGTCTGCGACTTGAACCATCAGATATACAAACCATGCCTGAAGCTCAGTTTAGACGCATCAAGTGAATTAGCATTCATCGTAATTACAGGGTTATCCAATGATCGGAAATCTTTCCAGAGGCTTGCGATGCAAATTATGGGTCTTGATTAGAAAAGTCCTACAAGTTCCCTATCTTTGTTTTGTTTGTTTAAATATCAGCCTCGGTTGCTCACCGGCTGTCTACTTGATGATGTAATTGATTGATACACTCATCAGCGAAACTGTGAAAGTTAGAGACGTATACATCTCAAAATTTCAAATTTAGCAAGATATATGGCACTGCAGTTCTCATCTCTGCTGATAAAAAAGTTGGGATTATTACCTTGAGATTCATGATTGGGAAAAACTAAATCTGTTTTTAGGAGGTTACACAGCAGAAAACTATACATATTTCATATCAAAATTCCAAATCCAATGATCATTAATTACAAGAATCAACAGTATACAAGATAGAGACACATATGTTCACCTCATAATTCCGCAATTTGCTACTGCGTACATAGCCGAACAACCACTTAAGAACACATCGAAGACATAAAGAACTCCCAGATAATAGCCAGGTTAAGTGCCTTACACCAATGAATGAATTGGTAGATCCCTAGCTGGGACCAACACCACTTATCTATCCAATTTTAGATTACACCAAAGTGAACATTAAACCACAATGTGAGGATGTTTCCCCTTATTTGACTTTGAGGAAGTAGAAGTGTCATGAAAGAAAAATGATGTAGGAGCTTACTTCTGGGTTTGTTCCACCTTAGCTCGAATCTTCTGCTCCAATACAGATATTTCTGTCTCAAGACTGAACATTCTATTAAGAGCATGCATATTCTCAAGGGTCTCACTCAAAGTTCGGCTGTCACTCCCATCACATCGTAAGTGCTGCATTGGACCGTGAAGGAGCTTGTTCACAATACCTCGGCTGAGATCATCCACAGCTCTTCTTGTTTTCTTTGATATGTCATCACCCATTTTTGATAAGCATTTGTCTAGCTCAGCAACTCTGATTCTTTCTGCATAAGCTCTTAATTTCTTGATGGTAGGAACTGTCTCCAATGAATCCCTCCATGCTTCAAATTGCTTCGATTCTTCATTAATAATTGATTGAGCTTCCATCGCTTTCCTGATGCGATCCTCTTTGTTAGCAGCCACAACCTCCTTAAGGTCATCAACATTGTAAACTTTAGCACCATCAACATCTGTAACACATGAGCCCACATTCCTAGGGACAGAAATGTCGACAAATAGCCTCAAACCCCCAGTCTCTGGACCAACTGCAGGAAGGTCCTTCACATCCTCTTTGAAAAATAATGGGGTTTCTGATGCAGTGCTTGTAAAAATTACATCTGCCTCAGCTGCACAGTTAAGCATTTCTGTTAGGGGCTTGTAGATTATCTCAACACCCTTCAGTTCTTCACGGATGGCTGCTACTCTCTCCTCACTCCTATTTACAACCACCATCTTTGTGCAACCTTTGGATACCAAGTGTTTGATCACAAGCTTCCCCATTTTTCCCGCACCAATCACCAACATTCTAGCAGTAGCATGAGAGGGTTCAGGAAGCTTCATCAAGGCAAGTTCAACAGCAGCAGAGCTTACAGAAACTGCACCTGCAGCGATATTAGTCTCAGTTCTAACACGCTTTCCCACAGTGATTGCATGCTTGAACAGCCCACTGATGTTCCTGCCAAAGCCAACAACTCCTTGCCCAACTTTGACAACCTGTTTCACCTGGGCAAGAATTTGACCTTCTCCAAGCACAAGAGAGTCAAGACCTGCTGATACTTCAAAGAGATGTTGTGTAGCATCACTGTTATACAATAGAAACCGGTGCTCGCATAGCTCAGAAACGGGGACTCCGCTTGTCTGTCAACAAAAGTCAAAGATAGTCATGAAATGTTCTAGACCTAGAAATGATTCATTTTCAATTTAGGACAGGACAATTCAGTATATCAGCAAGTGAAAGTAAATACTAACAAGTTCATACTGTAGGCCACAAATGAAAGGAGAGTGTAATTCTTCTTTTCAAGGAAAGTAAGTTGATTGTTGAAAGTGTCAGATCAGATGGTCAATCAATGCCAAAGGTTTCTACCATAAGATCCATTTTTAAAAATCGATAGATTTAGATATTTTGCCATTTGAACTTTTTAGTTTTTCCTAGAATACACATAAAAAAGAGAAAGAGTACCTTTGACATCCATTCGGTCACTTCTTTGACACCACGATGCTGAGATAGAGCTACAACATATATCTCCATTCTGTTACAGGTGCTAAGAACAGCAGCTTCTTCTACATGATTTAAGCCACACAGCTCCCCAATGGCTCGAGGCCATTCTGCTTCTGGAATGGCTAGTTTTTCACGCATCTCAACAGGTGTTGTGTGAATACTAAGCCCAATGACCACAATGCTGCTTCTTTCCTTTGTATACCCTGAGAGATTTATTGTAGAAAGCTCAGTCAAACAATACTACAAGAATAGTTACAATAAGCCAGAGACTTGTAAAGCTTGTTCTAAGAAGCCGCACAACAACCTTATCCGTGGTAAAAATAAATAAATAACAATACTGCTAATTTCAATCTTGGAAAGCAACTCGGAATAGAATTTAGATATTAAACTCCAAATAAACGAAATCAAATACTGGTCACCTAAAGCTTCAGAATTGTAGAGCTGAAACCACTAGGAATAAAACAAGTGGGGCATATGATGAAAGTCTAAATCAAAATGAAGTCATAATATTGAAGTAATATCACTATCATATTTTCCTACAAGTACTGAAATCATCAATATATAATATGAACTATATTACCAATTTCAGATTAGGCTTTCACTTCAGCTTCAAAATTACACACCACAAAAATACTAGTGGGAACATTAACAAATTAAAAAAAAAAAAAAAAAAAAAAAAAACCTGTTAATCAGCATTCTATACTCTAGAACCAGAAACACAAACACCGTCCAGAATTCAGCCAATTACACCAAAACAACAATTTGCAAGCAGAAAACTCAATTCCAGCACAAACCCATTACACCATACACCAAAAATAAACAGAAAGCAAAACGCTTTGATGGAAATACAGAAACTTACTGTCAGCAGCAGAAGTCTTGAGCTGCTCTAGAGCCGAGACATTGGAAGAAGAGCCACTCTGGCCAGCCTGAACCGCAGCATCAGAGGTCGTCACTTCGCACCTGACTCCTCTCTGGACCCTTCTGGTCCAAATGGGCCTCGGCAAATACGAAGCAGTGGAGGAGGAAGAAGAAGACGATGAGGCCGAGGCCTTCAAGAGAAGAGCCTCCAATTTGGCTCCGGCGAAGCTGGTCGAGACCGCCATTGACCCAAACGGCAGGGCGTGATCGAAAGGCCTGGAATTGAGAGAGAGAGAGAGAGAGAGAGAGAGAGAGAGAGAGAGAGAGGAGAGGGAGTGTGGCTAGGATGGGAAATGCGACCAGGGCTTGTGGAGCTGTTAGAAGGGGGAGCTGGCCGTTTGGGTTTGGTGGGTTACACAAGAGAATTTGACCTCGTATTTTCTTCTCTTTGTTTGTTTGGTCAGTTTGTGTGTGTGTGTGGTTTGATGTTGGCTATGTTAAGAGTGGGGAGATGCCAATGGGGATGAGTTGGGATTTGGGGGTGTGTTTCTGATTTCTCTGTGCTCTTATTGGCGGATGGAACACACGTTTTATCCACACTCTCCTTCCCATCTCTGTGGGACCCACTACTCTTTACGAAAATCAAATAGAAAAAGAGAGAGCTGCTCAACCGTTTTTTGGGAGACGGTAAGGAACAAATGTATCTGATGGTTAATGTATAAGTTATTATAATTTCAGCATTTAAATTGAATACATGTAGCTTCGATGTAGTTATTTCTCACAGTCCGTTGAAACTGTTTCTTAAGTGAGCAAAATTGATAAAAAACATATTGTTCTTATGTTAATGAAAAATAAATAGATTTCAATAATGTCTTTCACTATTTTTTGAAAATAAGATGGTATATTTTTCTTTTCAGCTATTCGTTTAATGAGATATAGTCATTCAATGCTTTAATTTATTTAGGACGTTGTTATAAAGGTATTATCGATGTATTTCCAAGATTGTAATAAAAGATAGTGAAAGTAACACATTAGCTGATATTTTTACCAAAAGCTGTGTGACTAATTCTCAAGGTCTTCCTTTCATGCTCAAACCTCCTGCTCATGTTGTTGGCGATGACATTGGTGATCTGACTAAGCCAACTAGAGTTTAGAGTAGTCAAATATGCGATATTTTCGATATATCCTTCGATATCTCTGTTTTTAGAGAGACCGATATATTATAGGAGGAAAATATCTTATCTTCCATCGTTTCTGCGAAATTTATCCGATATTGTCAAATATCCCTGATATTTAGATATTTGAGATATATCTCCGATAAAATGAATAAATATTTGTAAAGTTTAATTGAAAAAAAAAAAAAACTCAGTTATTCACAGACAAACATACATTATGAAATATGGATGTTATATCAGGGTGTAAAATTCTAACAACGGTTTCTAGTCAGGATATGATTTAATAAAGAGGCAAATTAACCTGTTTGGGAAAAATACCTCAAAGTGAAACCTTTGAAGGCAGATTTGGGTGAAGTGAAATCCTCTCAAGGCGAATCTGGATGAGGAAAGATCCCCTCAAAACGATTCTGAGTGAGAAGTAATTCTCTAAACGCAAATATGTGTGAAGAGAGATCTCCTCAAGGAAAATGAATCTGGGTGAATACCCTCAAGGCTATTATGGGTGATCGAGAAGTAATTCTCTAAATGCAAATATGTGTGAGGAGAGATCTCCTCAAATTGAATATGGATGAGGAGAAATCTTCTCAAAGCGAATCTGGGTTAGGAGTATTCATTTCAAAGGAAATCCGAGTGAGGAGTGAAATCTAGATAAGATGAAATTCCTTGAAGACGAATCTAAGCGAGGATAATTCATGATGAAGTAATTATTACTATATGAGTCATATGTCTTGGTCTGATTATTGCACTTTCGTAGACCAACGAGCGACTTTTCAATCACGTAGAATCTATTTTTAGATGTAGATGAAGTTGAAATTTATATGTATTTATATGTAATTCAAATAAATTGACTCTTTTAAAAAAGATATATTTTCCCACATATCCCTAATATATCTCTGATATTTTCGATATCTCCCTTTTTTAAGTTCCGATAAATATGTAAATACAAATATTTTAATCCTTGATCCTAGCTAAATTGTTATTTAACTGTTTTAACTCCATCTTACCAAAGTAATAAATATATATTGTAATAAGAGTTATTAATTACAATTATATGCCCATTATTATTTGGTCTAATAACATAGTTTTCTATTTGCAAGTGAAAAGTCATGAATTCTGACTTACGAATTAATTGTAGTAGATTCTCAATTATTAAAAAAGAAATTATTATTTTCACTCATGATTTTCTTTCTATATGAGTAATTTCACTGTTTGGTCTTTGAATCACTTGATCAATATCAACCATCTAAATCTTACATAGGGACAAAGTCAGTAAAGTTAATTTGTCACATGCTAAAGACGAAATAGAGTATCAAGCTGACAATGTTCCCATGGATGCTTTCAACCCGCCCTGGATGCCTTTTTCAAAACTATATGAAATATATGATACATATAGAAAGTGATAAGGTTGGAAGATGTGGGGGGTGAAGATATGTGAAAGAGATTGCTCCCTCAGATTTCCAGGCCTCTATTTGCCACAACTTTCAGAATGAGAAACTCCGACTCGTACGTGGAGAACAATAATTCTCACACTTTTGGATATGCAACTTTGTGGTTTCTATAATTTAACCACTACGTGTGACTCTTTCTTCCATTCTGCTCTTTTCAGTATCATGCCAATTCAAATATATATTGTTGTTTGAATATCTTCTGTATAAATTTTGCTGCATTGTTTTATATATCTTGCTTTGTTTGCTTTTGTTTCAATTGCATGCGATAGTACTGGTGTTTGTTTACTGTACAAACAAGGGAGATGAGACAATTGAAGAAATACCTTTGAAAAAAATATATGTAGAAATAAGAAAAGAAAGAGGAACTAAAAAGTCTCAATTAATCTTGTTAAAATCCCATCTATTGTCTTATTCAATAATAATAAAGAAAAAAAAAGATATTATTAGACAAGTATGGTGCACTATTATATATGTTACTCTCATCTACTGCGACTAGTTTATTAGGACAACGAGACACATTAAATTCATTGATATATCAATCATCTAATTTGCGTGAATAATAATTCACATTGAATATTCTAAAATGCGTATTAGATCTTTCTCTTTGACATCAAGTTACTTAACATTGTCAGTCACACCTATGAGTCATCGAAAATCCGATTGCTTTATAGCTAGATTAGTGATCAACTTCCAAGAATATAATGAATAGATAAACCTTTATAAAAAAAAATTATATATGCAATCTGCAAGTACAGTTTTTCTTTTACCAAAACCGCACCCAAGCACATAGTTTTTGCTAGAAGTACAGTAGGAGCAATATAATGTGAACTGTATATTCTTCCAAGCATCCATTAACATTTCCAATCCGACAATCTTGCCGTGATGGTTTTGTAAGCATGATGAAGAATAGGGTTTTCTCAAATGACCTCGATTAAGTTGAGCTTGAAAATTTAGTTTTAGCAACATGCATAAACTAACTTCAAGAGCATCTGCATTGTGTTTTACGATAAATGATTATCACAGTTAAGCCAAAACAGATGTCCGTTAGAAAATCTGACTCGTGCTTAAATAGTTCACAAGTGTTTGTCAATAATGGAGATAGGGTTTTCAAATTGGGACAATCTCAGGCTTGAATCCATCTCCATTCTATTTTAGACCATGTTGGGTAGTGCATTCCAAGATATCTGAACAACTTGATCTATTCTTTAACACCACCAGATTTCAAGAAAAAGAAGTTGATTTTAGAGCAAAAAGCTACTTTCCCACCAATAAGGACATTGTTATTGGGGTGGAACTCAGCACTGTCTTCAAAGTCATGATTACAGAGATTGCGGCATCTAGCTATAGCTTAGCGCTATACGATGTACCAGATTGCCAAACTAGGATTGCAGATCCTGTTGAACTTGTTAATTAAGAAGGTTCTGGTTGCAAGTTGAAGTTAGTTCAACTTTATCAATCTCACGGGCTTAATTCTGGAACTATATTACAATATTCTGGGTTAAGGCATTGATATTTTTAGTGAGGCTAACTAGCTGAGAGCATCTAAAGTAACATGCCAAATTTGATTCAGATGATTATGTGGCTAATTATCTTTTTAATTAGCTATTCGATCCCAACTGTCAAATAGATGTTGATTATATATGAACAAAACTTAATTTGTTAATTTTTTTCAAACAAACTAGAGCCTTTGCATGCATTTCCAATTTTTCATATGCCACATATCACGCTTTTAGTATTTCGCTATATCATTAATACTTTGCTCGATCACATAAAACTCAAGGGCGAAACCCTGTAGAGAAGACCGACATCCAAACCACGAAAGTTAATTACAAGAATTAATTAGAAATATCTCAAGGCGACACCAATATTTCTCTTTGTACATGAACCATTCTCCATCCATTTTGACCTTAATTAGGCTAGGCATAGCTTACTTTGTTTACCATTCACCAAATCGACCTTGGTTGCTCATGTACATGCTGTTTTCTTTCTAGCTATCATCTTCATTGCATTTCTCATTGTTATTGCCTTTGTTAACGAGTCAACCCTTTGACTCATGTCAACATTTGCTAATGAATAATGAGTGATGATGTGGCTTGCTTAGCTGGATCCTAGTTGGTTTCACTTGATGTAAAAGTTTGTCACTTGTGGTTGTTAGGGTTTTATCTTCATACTACTATAAATAGGGATTGCTGTAATAATTTCAGTTAATGCACATTATTGCAAAGTTTCAGTTCGATATTCTCTCTCTCTCTCTCTCTCTCTCTCTCTCTCTCTCTCGTTTTTATTTGCATATCTTTACCTTCTTCAACCTTGAGATCTAGCTACCATGGATGCAATGTTATCATGGTATCAGAGCTATGGCTCGTGATTCTGTGCTAATGTTCTACTGCTTCTATGTGTGATTTACTGCGTTTGCTTCCGCTTTCAGGTTACTTCGAGGTTCGTCAACTTGAAACCCTAGATCTACACTACGAGCTTCATCACTAGGGGTATTTGGCTTCGTCTTTTATATTTTGACTCACTACTACTCTGTGATCCATGGCTAAGCTCAATTCTCACTCAGGTTCTTAATTTCTCTACTTGATTCAAATTACTGTTGGTCACTGTAGATGTGTTGGTTCGTGTTGAACTTTCCAGCTGAAATCTGTGATAAATGATGAAGATCCTCTAGATGTGTTGTTGAATTTACTCATAACATAATAGATTGATAACAAAATTGATTGTTAATAGAGAAGTGTGATTCAGTGCTACTATTTAGGTCAGATCTGTTGCATTATAGAAGATAAGCTTGTTGAGTAGTCTGATTCTTGAAATTTGTGGAGTTTTGATGTTACATAACCTAGATATGTTGTATGCTTGAAGATATGGCTGTTACACAATCTGATATTAACTCACTCCTGAGCATGATCACGGTTCGTTTATCCGAGAGCAATTTTGTTAAGTGGAGCTTTCAGTTCCAGTCTGTGCTTGAAGGAAATGACGTGTTTTGCTATTTTGATGGTTCATATCCATGTCCACCTCGGTTTGCTCTCTCTGAGGATGGTAATATAACTAGTGAGATTACCAATGCCTACAAAATGTGGAACAAAACTGATAAGGCTCTCCTTGGCCTTCTGATGGCAACACTTGATGATGATATTATGGATATCATTGTTGGATGCAAATCTGCTAGAAAAGCTTGGCTGGCTTTACTTGAAAGATTCTCAACTGTGTCTAGAGCCAACATTATCCAACTTAAAACTGATCTTCAAACCATCAAGAAGGGTGCAGATAGTGTGGATAAATATCTCCTTCGCATTAAACATGCTAGAGATCAACTTACCTCTGTGGGAGTAGTTATGGTTGATGAGGATATTGTGGTTGTCACACTAAATGGCTTGTCTGATGAGTACTCCATGATTAAAACTGCTATCAGGGCAAGATATACACCTATATCACTTAAAGATTTCAGGGCTCAACTCTTGGCTGCAGAGAGAGATATTAAGAGTCAGCTTGTTCCTCTCAACACTGTGTCTGCTATGGCTGCAAGGAGTAGTTCATATAGAGGAAATGCCAACACCAATTCTCATTTCTCCAATTTCTCTGGAAATAATGACAAATGGACATCATCTTCTAGCAGCTATACTGGAGACAAAGGGAAGAGTGGTTGGAAAGGAAATGCATCTAAGAGCAATTGGCATGCCAGTTCCAAGTCTACTCAAGGTGACCACAATGGCAGTGGAAGTTATAAGAGCTATAATAGTGTTGAGTGTCAAATATGTGGAACAAAAGGACATGTTGCTGCCAACTGCTATCAGAATGTTGTTTGCCAAATCTGTGGCAAGAAAGGCCACATTGCAGCCAAGTGCTTTTAGAATCCTACCAATAACTCCTCTTTAGAATACAGAAACAATGCTGGAACATCACCTGAATGCCAAATCTGTAGCAAGAAGGGGCATACAGCTATAAATTGCTTTTATAGAGGTGACATACATATTGATCATCCATCACACTCTGTGATTGTTTGCCAAATCTGTGGCCTCAAGAGACATGCTGCTCTTGATTGTCACCACAGGAGTAATTTTGCATATCAAGGAGCTAAACCTCCATCCACACTTACTGCAATGACAGCTCACTCTGGAAATTCTAGTGCAAGTTCTTCAAACTCTCACAACACTGATTCTGAAGTGTGGATTGGAGACACTGGTGCTACCCACCACATGACATCTGATCTTAGGAACCTCACCATTGCACATCCGTATGATTCAGGGAACTCCATTACAATTGGTTCTACTAAAATTGAACCTGCTAAGCATACCTTTTTCTGAAGAATGTGCTTCATGTTCCTAGTCTTGCAGTAAACTTGTTGTCTTTCAATAAATTGTGCAAAGATAACCACTGCTTTATAACTATGGATGATATTGACATATGTGTGCAGGACAAGGTATCAAAGGCACTACTATACAAAGGAAAGAGTAATGGGGAAGGACTGTTCCTATTCAAAACACCAAGGCTTGCTCATTCCATTCATCCTACCCAAACTGCTTTTGTTGGTGCAGTTGTCAAATCCTATCTTTGGCATCATAGACTTGGTCATCCTACTTCTAAAGGTGTGTCTAAAATGTTAGCTTTGTCTCAGGTTAAGTCTAGCAATGATAATTCATCTCACATTTGTTCTCATTGTCTTAGTGGCAAAATGCATAAACTGCCTTTTACTGAGTCATTATCAAAGTCCATTTTACCTTTTCAAAAGATCCATTCTGATCTTTGGGGTCCTGCTCCTTATCTCTTAATTGAGGGTTTCAAATACTATGTAACCTTCATTGATGATTGTACAAAGTTTGTGTGGATTTTTCCACTTATCAATAAATCTGATACATTTTCAACTTTTGTTAAATTTCATGCCTTTGTCTCTACTCAATTCCATAGTCATATTCAGTCTCTTCAAACTGATGGGGGAGGAGAATACAACAGTGCTGCATTTAAACATTTTCTTGCTCAAAAAGGCATCATTCACTTCATTACATGTCCCTACACCCCTCAACAAAATGGGGTTGCTGAAAGAAAGAACAGGCACATTGTTGAAACCTACATTACTTTGATGTCTACTGCAAAACTTCCAAAAATCTTTTGGTTTCATGTTGTGTCTCATGCTGCATTCCTCATTAATTGTATGCCCTGTCAGTCTTTGAATTTGTCATCTCCTTTTATTAAACTCTTTGGACATGCACCTGACCTCACTAATCTTAGAATCTTCGGTTCTGCATGTTATCCTTATCTCAGGCCTTACTCATCAGATAAACTTGATCCAAGAACATTTCTGTGTGTCTTCCTTAGTTATGCTCTAGGTTATAAGGGGGTGTTTTACTACTGTATTGAGAAAAATAAGCTATATATGTGCAGACATGTTGTCCATCATGAGCACATCTTTCCATTTTCTAAACCACATGTTCATTCTAGTTCTTCTTCCCATACTCCATCTTCACACTCATTCTACATCTCTCCTGCTACTCATCTTCCTCCTTCCCCCACTCAACAAGACATGATGCCTGTCCTCACACCAGATCAGTTACATGTTGTGTTATCTTTTGATCCTGGCACTCAGCCATCCAATGATGCTCCCTCGTCTTCATCATCATCTTCATCTGATATACATGTTTATTCTCAGGATGCTCAAGATAATTTCTCAGAGTCTAGTGCTTCACAGGTTGAGAATACTGAGTCTCAAATGAATGAACTGCCTTTGGAATTACAATTTATTAATGATTCTAATCAAGCATATAATAACCACTCCATGCTAACTAGAGCTAAGAATGGCATTGTGAAAAAGAAATCCTTTCATGAGTACTGTGCTTATTCATGTATTGTGCAGCAGAATTTGCTTGATGAATTTGCATTTTTCAATTTTCAGTGGTTTGTCAACTGTTATTGATGTTCAAGATCTTGTAGAACCAAAGCATTTTAAAGCTGTTGCTGGTGTTCCTGAGTGGGATTGTGCAATGAAAGAAGAAATTGAAGCATTACAGAAACAAGGAACTTGGATTCTTGTTCCTTTACCTCATGGTAAAAACATAGTTGGAAGTAAATGGATTTACAAAATTAAGAAGAATCCTGATGGCAGTATCTCGAGGTATAAGGCCAGGCTTGTGGCTCAAGGCTATAGACAAGAGAAAGATTTGGACTATGATGAAACTTTTAGTCCAGTTATTAGGCATAGTACTGTGAGAATTATTCTTGCTCTTGCAGC
Source organism: Rosa chinensis (assembly GCF_002994745.2). Classification (NCBI taxonomy): domain Eukaryota; kingdom Viridiplantae; phylum Streptophyta; class Magnoliopsida; order Rosales; family Rosaceae; genus Rosa; species Rosa chinensis. The sequence goes on along the minus strand of NC_037094.1, from coordinate 57,324,038 downwards.
TATGAATAACTGGGAGTTAAGACAATTAGATGTCAAAAATGCTTTTCTTCATGGTGATCTTAAAGAAGAGGTTTACATGCATCAGCCACAAGGTTTTGTTAACTCTCATTACCCTGGACATGTTTGCCTACTCAAGAAGTCACTGTATCGCTTGAAACAAGCACCTAGGGTAAGGAATGAAAAATTCACTAACTTTCCTCCATCATTGGGATTTCAATTTTCTCATTCTGATCTAAGTTTGTTTGTGAAAAGCACTAATCATGGCATGATTTGTCTGTTGCTATATGTTGATGATATTGTTATAATTGGCTCAGATAGACTTGGCATTTCTACTATTATCACTAAACTTAGTGATGGGTTTGACATGAAGGACCTTGGTCCATTGTCCTACTTTCTGGGAATTGATGTGCAAAACAAAGAAAAAGGATTTCTTCTTTCTCAAGAAAAATATGCCAGAGAATTGATCAACAAGGCTGGACTTGAATCTTGCAAGGACTGTATTACTCCTTGTCTTCCTCATGTGCAGATGCTTAAGAATGAAGGTACACTGCTCTCAAATCCATCTCTTTATAAGAGCATTGTTGGTGCCCTACAGTTCCTCACATTCACTAGGCCAGACATTGCCTCTGTGAACACTATTTGTCAGTTCATTTCTGCACCTACAGATGTTCATTATGGAGCTGTGAAACGAATTTTGAGATATCTCCAAGGTACTTTGACTAAGGGATTATTCTTTAAGTTTGGGAAGTTTATGCCTTATATTAATGCATATTGTGATGCTGATTGGGCTGGAGAAATAAATCAAAGAAGGTCTACAATTGGCTTTATTGTTTATCTTGGTCATTGTCCTGTGTCTTAGCAATCAAAGAAGCAAGGATCAGTGTCTAGAAGCTCCACTGAAGCTGAGTATAGAGCTTTAGCCAATACTGCTGCTGAAATCTCTTGGATTAGACATATTCTATGTGACCTGCAGATTAAAGTTCCTGCTCCTCCTTTGCTAAAGTGTGATAATCTCTATGCTCTAGCATTGTGTTCTAACCCAATATTTCATTCAAGGATCAAGCACTTGGACAATGACTTCCATTTTGTTCGAGAGAGAGTTCAAAGGCAAGATTTGCTTTTGCAGTATGTTCCTACAACTCAACAAACTGCTGATATTCTAACCAAGGGTCTTCACAATCCTGTCTTCAAGGAACATTGCTCCAACCTCAGTGTGCTCACCCCCACTGAGATTGAGGGGAGGTGTTAACGAGTCAACATTTGCTAATGAATAAGGAGTAATGATGTGGCTTGCTTAGCTGGATCCTAACTGGTTTCACTTGATCTAAAAGTTTGTTACTTGTGGTTGTTAGGGTTTAGATTAAAAAAAAAACTGTTTGTTTGTTTTACTTTTCTTATTTAGATTATTTCCTACTTGTGTGTTTGTTTGTTGAGACATTGTGATTATTTCTATCGAAGTGACGGGCCTTGTATTACTTCGTAGTACATGTAAGACATGAGCATCGATAGCGATCGTCACTTGCCTTGACTTGTTTGCTAGCTTTTTATTAGGTTTCCTACTTAGTCGTTAATTTCTTGAGTTGTTGGTTTTCATCATTTCTTTGCTTTTGTTATTTTATTTTCTTGTTTAATTGTTGTCTTACTTTCTCTTCTTAACCCCTCTCATTCATTAAAAAAAAAAAAAAAAGTGAAATTTGATTCTCATTGCCTATTTTGTGAATTTTTGAGTACTCATTACATGGTCTCATTTTTGTTCCAAGGTGTATGAACGAAGCATCTTCTTCATATCAACCGATCACTCTTAGAAGCGGAAGGATATTGAGTGAGGATACTAGAGGGAGACCAAGAAGGAGGATCCGAAGGCCATTAGTGACCGAGAGTGCTCCACCTCGAGGTCTTGATCAAGAGAGAGTACCTCTAAGATATTCACAAGGAGAAGTCAACATGGGAGAAGCACAAAATCCTCCTCAAGGCAAGACCATGAGGGAGTACACTAGCCCCACTATTGTTGATCACCCTTCTTGCATTGTACTCCCTCCATGTGAGCATCACTTTGAGATCAAGCCAACTACCTTGAGCATTCTACCCACATTTAATGGCATGGCCCTGGAAAACCCTTATGACCACATTGCGGAGTTTGAGCAAGTGTGTACTACCGTTCAACCTAATGGTCTCACTTCTAATGGTTTGAAGCTTAGATTATTCCCTTTCACACTCAAGAACCATGCAAGAAAGTGGTTGAGCAAGTTGCCTCCTAGATCAATACGTACATGGGTTGAGATGCAAGAAACTTTCTTAGGAAAGTACTATCCTCCTTCAAGAACTTCCAATGTTAGAGATGAGCTAATTGCATTTAGACAACACCCTCAAGAAAGTTTTCATGAGTGTTGGGAGCGCTTTAAGGATCTTGAGATGTCATGTCCTCACCATGGGTTAGAGAAGTGGTTTCTTGTGGACAAGTTCTATAGAGGATTGATGGCGGACCAAAGACAAATAGTTGACACTTTTAGTGGTGGAACTATTGCAAGCAAGCTTCCCGATGCCGCTTGGGACACATATGAAGAGCTTTCACTTAATTCCCTTCATTGGGATGATCATGATGCAAGGAGACAACAAGTGCATAACAAGGAGAGTACACCTAGCCGAGGTGGTATCTATGAGGTTCAAGGAACATCATCCGGGCCTTCCATGCATGAGTTCAAGAGGCTAGAAAGCAAGATTGACCAATTTCTAAACCAAGTGAACCGGAGTCCTCCTCAAGCACAAGTCAAGATGGCAACTTCTACATCATGTTTGCTATGTGAGAGTCTAGCACATTCCACTCAAGAGTGTCACTTATCATCCAAGTTTCCGGACTTTATTGAAGAACAAGTGAACCAAGTGGGTAATTTTGTGCCAAGGAACCAAAGAAATGATCCTTACTCTAACACTTATAACCCCGGTTGGAGGAATCATCACAATTGAGACCAAGGAGGTTCATCTAGTGCGTTTCAAGGTGGAAAGCAAAGCTTTAGAGGTGGCCAAGGTCAAGACTCATCAAATGTTGCTAATTATGGCAATGCGCACCAAGGAAGCACTCATTTTTCACAATATGGTCAACATGGACAGCAAGCATATGGGTCTAATTCTCAAGGCCAATCTACCTCAAGTCAAGGATTTCATAGTCAAAACACACCTCCCGGGTTTACACAAGGTGTTGGCTATAGTGGTAGCAAGTTTCAAAGCAATCCTATCTCATTTCAAGGCCCCCACCAAGACGAGAACTACAATTCCCCTCCTTTTCTCCAAGGCATTCCTATTCAAGCTCCAAATGAACCAAAGAAGCCTAATTTTGAAGATTTGATGGGAGAGTTTCTCAAGGTTCAAACTTCTACTAATGCGGAGACCAAGCAAAACATCTCTTCACTAGTTCAAGGGTATCAAACTCTACAACAAGGCATGGCTAGACTAGAGGTACAAGTGGGCCAAATGGCCACCAATATGAGTGAGAGACCAAAAGGGGCCTTACCTTCACAACCGGAGCCAAACCCAAGAGGAAAACTCCATGAATGCAATGTCATCACCACTCTACGTTCGGGAAAGGTATATGATAATCATGTTTACATGCCTACATCTTCTAGTTTCCATACAAATCCTTTGTTTGATGACGATGTTGATTTGCATTCATATGGGGCCAAGAGGGAAGAAAATGTACCTCTTGGCCATGTTGTTGATGATCAATTGCATACACATCATGATTCTTTTTATCATAAGGAGGATGGGACCGGAAGGGAAGAAAATGTACCTTCCGGTAAATATGGAGTGGGTGATGTGACTTGGAATGCCAACGGAAGAAATAAGGGGGTGAATAAGGTAGCCGGAGGGGAAGAAAATGTACCCTCCGGAGAATCTATTCTTGGTAAAGGTTATGGTTTCTTGTCATTTGAGAACAATGCAAGCAAATATGGTTTGATTGATAGTGGCAAAGAAAGGGCCATGTTGAGAAAGAAGACTTCTACGGATGAGGATGTCTCGGACCCTAAATTAGATGGTGAGGCCATGAAGGCTAGGGACCCATCTACGGCCGATAGCACCTCTAGGAAGGTTCTTGATGACATTAGACCCACCACTCATGAGTTTGAGCCATCTACTTCTAGAGGAAATGAGGGGAAGAATAAGGAGGAAGATCTACATATGCATGGTAGCTATAGGGATAGGAGTGGTCCGGTCTACTCATCACTACGCGAGGCCTTGAGGGCTAAGAACCCTAGTGGGACCGTGACTACCCTTAGGGGCACTACTGGAAGTCTCACCTTTGATCCACCTCTTGATTTGAATACATTGGAGCCACCACTTCCTTATCCTAATGCCGCAAGAAGAGATAATTCAAAGAGGGGTAAGAAGAAGAGTGGCTTGATGAGGGAGATACAAGAAATATTTAAGAAAGTGGATGTCAATATCCCATTGATAGACCTCATTCATCAAGTGCCGGTGTATGCTCAATTTCTCAAGAGCTTGTGCATGAATAAAAAGAAATTTAAAGCCGATGAGACATTTGAGTTGAAGGAGGAAGTAAGTGCAATTATCCAACGAAGACTACCACCAAAGATGCAAGATCCGGGGAGCTTTACCATAGGGTGTACCATAGGAGAGAAAGTGTTTGAAGGAGCTCTCATGGACTTAGGGGCGAGTGTCAATTTGATGCCTTTGGCTATATATCGGAAGCTACAAATTGGGGAGTTGAAGCCCACATCGATTAGATTGCAATTAGCGGATCGTAGCACAAGGCGTCCGGTGGGAGTTGTAGAGGATGTGCTAGTGAGAGTAAATAAATTTATTCTACCGGCCGACTTTGTAGTGTTGGATATGGGTGAAGACCCCTACCTTGACAATGAGTTACCTATCATTCTAGGCCGACCATTTATGGCAACGGCCGGTGTGAAGATCAATGTGTTGAAGGGTACCATTAGACTCAAGGTGTTGGGTGACAAAGTAAAGATCAAAGTATGCAATCCATTCTATCCTCCGGACATTGTGAAGGAGGTATTCTCTATTGATTTGGTGAAGGGTAATGAAGCCAAGAGTGAGCGGATCTTTGGACCCTTGAATCCTTCCAAGCCTATAATCCGTGCACAAGATCATTTCTCACCTATTTGGGGCTATGACCATGAACCACCATTGAAGCATGATGATGTAGTTCCTACTTCTACTTTGGAGGCTACTATTGAGCTTGAAAAGCAAACAACCCCTACTCTTGAGACTTATGAGCAACACAAGAAGAAAAGTTCACCATTGAGTGAAGCACAAGAGGAGTCCATCAAGAAATTAAGGGAGACTTGCGGAGTTGTGAAGAAGAAGGAAATTCCAAAGAGGTATGATTGGCCTCCACCTCCAAGCTACAAGCTCGCTTCTTCAATTGCTAGATGTTTTGGAAATGATGGTGAGGCTAGCAAAATTGTTGTGGGTGGTAAGAAGACATCCTTTGAGCCACCTTGAGGACGAAGAGTGAAGAAGACCGGCTTGGGGTCTTTAAAAACAAGCGCTTCTAGGGAGGCAACCCTAGGTAGTTTTGAAATTTACTTGTTCATTTTGCATCAATAAGGCTATTTAGCCATATTTTTGGGAGGATGGGAGGTGTTCGGAGTTGGAAGTGTGAAGAAAGAATGCATTCTGCATTCTGCAGTGGGCAGTTTCTGTCCTGAAAATTCAGTTGAATTTGGGTGACTATAGCTTCCATTATACATGCTATTTTGAGCTGAAATTTTCTGGAGCTATTTTTCTATATGTCTACTGTCTTGTGCCAAAATTTGAACCACTTTCAGTGACTAGAGCTCTATTTATTTAATGGTCAATGCATGGAGGTCAGAACAGAGATAGCTACTGTAGAGTGACTTTGAGAAGCTACACCCTGTACATAGCAAGCTATTTGGAGCTAAAATTTTTCAAAGATGTATCTTCACATGTCCTCTATATACAGAAGAAACAGTTTTTGATTTGAACCTTCTGAGCTTCAGATATAGTGTTCCAAGTAACAGAGGTCAGAAACAGGGCACAGCAGAAACTGTAGAACAGATCAGTGAGTTTGGAGGCCAACGATGTTTGACTCAGATATGATACTTCAGTGAAATTTTACCTTCAGATATATTCATGAGTCTAATTTCGTATCCAATTGGTCTCACCCTCTTTGCACCTCTGGAGCTTCAGATATTACAGTTTTGGTGACTGAGGGTCAGCAGAAAACTTCATGACAGATTGGCAAGTTTGACCAGCTTTAATTTTCATTTCAATTGGAGGTAGGTGGCTAACTTTATATGGATAGAAATCTCTCTGAGTCTACTTTCCATTTCAGGCGGCCTCACCTGATTATCACTTTCTGAGTATGAGATATGGGCATTTGAAGACAGAAAGGTCATTGCTGGAAGTTTTCTGCACTCACTAGTTTGTGTTCACTCGGGGTGGTTGGAGTTTTTGCACTTCAATTCTTCAATGGAGGTCATTATAGGGCTGTTGTGAGGTGTGTTGGAGGTGATCAAGGCCATGTGCTTAATGGAGGACCTTGTCCTTATTCTTTGATGGCTATTTGTGACGCATTGCTCTTTGGACACTATATATTTCTCAATGGAGTTGATCTTTCATGAGCACCTAGAGCTAGCTTGGAGCATACCTTAAGGAAGTCAAGGCCTTGTGCCTTGAGGTTGGTGTCTCATATTTGTCTTCTCCGAAGGTCGTGAGCAATGGAGGTCTACAAAGGGGGTTTTCCGTATCTTTTCTCCGCATTTAGATTTTCATTTAGATAGTTAATTTTTGTGCCTTTGCCCGGACTTCACTCTCATACCTAAATCTAACATGGATTTAGCTTTCGAGCTCACTTTGCAACATTGAGGACAATGTTGGTTTTAAGTGTGGGGGTGACGGGCTCGGGTGCCTTATAAAAAAAAAATTAAAAAAAAATAATAAATTAGATTAACTTTATGTAATTATATTTTAGTGGTTAATGCCTTTTCCAACCCCAATGACGAGACATGGACTTAATTTGTTATGATTGTGGATAGATTGAGCATGATCTAGGACTTTGAATTTGTCTTGTAATTGAGTGTATATGTGATCTATGCTTGACTATATGTGTGCACATAGCCTATGTTAGGTTCGTTCATCATAGTTAGAGAAGCATATAGATTATTCGATTAACTTGCATGCCTTATTTGTGAGCTTTTGAGCTTAATATCCATAGTGTATGCATTGTTCATTCACTTTTTCTTTCATGTGTGTACAATTTCATGACATTGCGTATCTAGAACTTGCTTGAGACCTCTCGAGGCTACTTTTAGCTTGCGACATGATAGAAAGGATGGAGGCATTAGGACTATATACCACCATGGCCAAAGAAGCATGTGCCCAAAGATATTTACCACTAGATTGCCACTTTGAGCCTATTTATATATTTAGCCTTTTTGTTCATTTCCACCACAAATTCCTACCTAGCCTAAACACTTTTATCCTACCCTTCCATGGTAGTTGGTGAAGCGATTCGAGAGAATGACTTTATATTGAGTGCTTCAAAAGAAAAGAAAAAAAAAAAAAGAAAAAAAAAAGAAAAAAAAAGTCAAAGTGTGAGGTTACAAAAGAATAAGTGTGGGGGTGAGTGTGTGCTTAGAAAAGAAAGTTCGAAAAAAAAAAAAAGAAAAAAAAAAAGAAAGAAGTTGTGAAAATAAAAAGAAAGTTCAAAGAGAAAGAAAGAGAAAAGAAAAGAAAAAGTGTGAAAAAAAAAAAAAAAAAAAGATGAAAAAAATAGATAGTATTATTTTTGTTTATAGAATAGTGTAGTGTGGGTTGTACATTGGGATTAAAGTGAGTGACTTAGCATTCGAAAGCAAAAGTCATATATCTCTATAAGAGAGGGTCGCTTCATGGGCTTCTATGGACTTTGTATTTCCTTATCCTTCATTTCTATTAGCCACTTGCCCTTAGCCCCATTACAACCAAATAAAAGACCTCTTAATCTTGAGTGTTGTGGGTTACCTAGCGGAGATGAGATCGAAGAGCAAGCATATGGCGGCGCGTGTTGTGAAATTGCTTTTGAGTGAAATACATATAGCCCATAAACACTTGAGCGGTAATATTTAGTGAACCTATGTGAGTTTAGTGGGTTATGTCGGGTCTTCTATATGCCTATTTGATTATGGTGGATTAATTGACACATACTCAACACATGCATATACTTGAGCATTTCTCACACGTGCATCTTAATTGCCTTACAAATTTATAATTTCTATGTCATGCTTTGTCGACTTCATGGTCATGTACATAATTAGTTCTCCGAGGATTATGGTTGGAAAAGCTAATACTACACTTCCTTTATGTTTATGAGTTATTAGATTTTCGGATTAAATTTCATTTAGTTTGCTTGAGGACAAGCAAAGTTCAAGTGTGGGGGTGTGATTATACTCATTTATATGCGTTAATTATATCTAAAACACTATAAATAAGCTAATCCTTAAGTAAATTATTATGTAATTAATCCATTTTTATTTTTTATGTAGGAAATAAGTGGAGTTTGGATTTCAAAAGAAAGCGTCGCGAAAATGGAGCAAATTAGCGATTTTTGTGCAAAAAGACAAAACATATATGGAATGAATAGCAGCTCAATTGATTAATCAATGGCTTAATTGATTAATTAAGCACTTGAGCATGCATGCACGTGGTGTAATTGTCAAGCTTCTTCATTGAGCCCATGACACGTGATCAATGTCTTCTTTTCATTCACTCTCAAAAATCCACCAGCCAGAGCATGGTTTCACGTCATTGGAGCCCAGGCCCACGATCTCTTTACCTAATCTTGCAAACGACACAAGACCGAGAATATATATATATATATATTGATATGATGATTCTCAGGGAGAGGAGGGAGCAAAAAACTTAAAAGCGCCGCACACCCACACATTAATTCCATTCGCCCATCACGACTCTCTTCCTCTCAATCAACAGTGCCGCACTCTCCAATATTCTTCTTCCCCTTCTGCCGCAGAACACAGTTCACTCCAATTCCCACTCTCTCTCTCACCCTTCACCAAAACCACCCCTCCACACCATCACTCCTCCTCACCTAGATTCCTCCTCACCAAGATCTATTTTCCTCCTCACCAAGATTCACCTCACCAAAATTCCATCAAATCCTCATCAATTTCTCAAAGGGATTTCAAGGAGCTTCAAGGGATCTCATCTACATCAAGACTTGAGATTGGGTATAGTGGGAACCCATAAATCAAGACTTTGTCATAATTGCTCCATAGCAATTTGTGACTTGTTCTTGTTATTTTTCACTCTTCTTCACCTTTACCTCTTTAATTGATGAATATTGTTGTTGATTTGTGGATGGGTTGTGAGTAGTCTATTTAGGAAGCTAGGGTTTGAGCCCTAGCATGGATTTAATGTAATAAATATGTTTTGATTTAATGGTTTTCAATTTCGTGTTTGGCATATGTTCTATTCTATAATATTTGGCTTAGATGCATGCTTAGGAGCTTGATTAACTCTTGAATGTGTAGATGAGCATGTCTAGAAAAATTAGGGGATCTAATCACTTCTCTAATTTATGGCTAGGATACTTGTTTAGAACATGGTTAGCTACAATACCAATTTCGATTGCCGTATTGGCTAACTTTGGAACCTTGATTCTAGGACTCTTCGCCTTTTGGTGCAACTAGAGGCCCTAACAAGGCTCTAGATTGTCTCAATTGAGTTTCTACGACCCTTGATCCGGAGTAGGAATACCTTTTAAGGAATCTATTGACCCATGAGCCTTGAAAAGCCTTGGGTACGGTTCTTGATGCCACTATGAATTGAGTGACCATTGTCGGAATATATTTATGCATTAAATTTGGCTAGGAGGATACCCTAGTGACCTAATTTCCATTTCTTGATTAGTTTATATTATCTTTATCTTTAGTGGCAATTTTAATTTTCAATTGTCAATTTTTATTTTTCAAAATCAAAAATCAAATTTCACAAACCACTTTCATTGTCCATACCATTTAGTTGTGAGTTTCCGCATTTATTTGTGGTTCTCTTGACTAATTTTAGGCTTGGTTGTTCCGAGCCGGGCATGTAAATAGCTTGGTGCTATTTTTTTTTAGGTTTTTTTTTTGTTAATTGTTAGTGACTTAGTAATCGGCATAACCAAGGATTGAAGTTAGCTTTTCAATCCCCGTGGTACGATAATTTCGGGTCTAAATATTTCCCACTTCTTTGATGACCGTGCCCTTATTGCGCGTAAGTTGCATTCAAGCACTCAAATCAACTTCCATTTTGTTCGAGAGAGAGTTCAAAGGCAAGATTTGCTTTTGCAGTATGTTCCTACAACTCAACAAACTGCTGATATTCTAACCAAGGGTCTTCACAATCCTGTCTTCAAGGAACATTGCTCCAACCTCAGTGTGCTCACCCCCACTGAGATTGAGGGGAGGTGTTAACGAGTCAACCATTTGACTCATGTCAACATTTGCTAATGAATAATGAGTGATGATGTGGCTTGCTTAGCTGGATCCTAACTGGTTTCACTTGATCTAAAAGTTTGTTACTTGTGGTTGTTAGGGTTTTATCTTCATAATACTATAAATAGGGATTGTTGTAATAATTTCAGTTAATGCACATTATTGCAAAGTTCCAATTCGATATTTTCTCTCTCTCTCTCTCTCGTTTTTCTTTGCATATCTTTACCTTCTTCAACCTTGAGATCTAGCTGCCATGGATGCAATGTTATCAGCCTTCAAAAATGACTTTCACATATTTATTTTCATAGTTCACTAGATGCAATAGTTGATGATTTTAGTAAACTCAACCAAATGAACGGTTGATGTTGTGTATATAAGATGTTAAGGCAATTAAACGTATACATCTGTCACGCCTCAATTTTTAAGCACACTTAAAAATCAATATATATAATCTCATAATTATACATGTGTGATGATTCAACCATCAATACAAAATACTTGGAAAACTTTTTCCTTTTAAACCAAGTACATACTGATGCCCTGAACCCACAAAGTCAATATATATACTTGCTCCACAGAGTCATATATTACACGATATAGTTACGAATTAAATTTCCACAACAATATAATAAGTAAATGCTCCTCAGAGTTTACTACAAGCGGAAGTCTTAATCACGGTAAAGTCACAAAATTGGCTTCCTACCGTAAAGCTGCTGGCACGCTACCTCAGTTTCAGCCATGATTACCCTTACCTGCAGGATTAATCCCTACATCATTGAATAGTGCACCGGGTTGCCACACAACAAACCAGATAAGCTTATGAAATCTTGTATGAATAAAGTTAATAAACTCAAATACAACAACCGAAACAACTCACACCAATCACAAGGAAAGCCACACGTTCCAATTAAGGAAACAACTCACACAAATCATGGGAAAACTCACACATTCCAATTAAGGAAACAACTTATACAAATCACGGGAAAAACCTACACGTTCCAATTAAGGAAACAACTCACACAAATCACGCGAAAACCCACACGTTCCAATTAAGGAAACAACTCCTATCCATCATGGATGATAAAAGAAAGAATATACTCAAGACTCTTTTTTAAAAACTTGCACTCATGAGTCACAAGTAACCTCACTGTTACCCCCATGAGACACCACGGCAAACAGACTAGAGCTCTAACTGATAGTAACTATACCCCGGCCAAGGCATGGTTCCGAAAACCCACCCTCGGTCACATTCGCGACTCTCGATCACATTTCGTGATCCACGATCCTCAACTCTCAAGTCTTTGGATCCACGGTATAAGTATCAAAACATTTAAGCAAGTAGCTCTGGACCCAAAATGTTACAGAATCCCGATCACCATCTGTGACCTCTCGGTACAAAGACCAAAATATTAAGCAAGTCACAATGGACCTAAAATGTTACGCAAATCTAAAATAAAAGATTCTCCTTAATTGATCTCTATCAATTACTCCCGGTACAAGACCCACATTTAAATAAGTCACCCATGACCTATAAATGTTCCACTAATCCCCACACTTTTCAAAAACAATAGAAAACAACACTCCCCAAAATATTGTTTCACGAAAAGCCACACCCCAAACAATAAAATGAACGCACCCACAATTATTGTTTTATCACAACAAATCCACCAACACATATATATTTCACATAAATATACACACACACACACACACACACACGTAGACATTCACTCAGGAATGCTACTAATACCAACTATAGTTTGCAGTTAACTAAATAACTCTCAACACGATAAGTTAAACTCGTTTGTAAATGAACATTGTGAGATTACTCACCTCTGAATCCTGCTGCATCTTCTATACAGAACAGAGTAGCACAACCACAAAATATCCGTCCAAGAATACTTCGTCAAGTACCTAATAACATACGGTCTCAACTTAGTACACAAATCACAAGCGATTAAAGTCTAAAACCCCTGTTTTGAACTAAAATCCCCAAAAGTAATGCCAATCGAGGTGAAACCTCATCCGAGACCACCCAAATTCTTCGGAACAATCCTCCGATCAATATATCAAAACCACAAGTCGATTGGACACTTGAATCCTCACGGATCGAATAATCGAACGGTTTGAAACCGTAAAAATCATAACATCTTCATACGATCTCCAAAAATTACGTATTATATATCGAAATGCTTGTATCGATGAGTAAATGATAAATAACACAAGAAACTGCTCCTTAGATGGCTGAAACACCGTCACAGTCGGTGGCACAACCACCACCGGCCAAAACTTAAAACCACATTAATCCAACCGTCCAAAATGTCAAGAATACCAAGTAGAGCAACTTTAATACCTAGGGTTCAAGCCAACTCGGTCTAAATAGTAGCCTATCGCCGTCCAAAGCTCAATAATGATTGTTCACGTTGAGATGCAACTCCACATTGAAAATCGTTTGAAACCACCACCAAGGATCAACAGAGGAGGCTGCTGCGAGCTCTATAAGCTTGGTTTGAAGTCCCGTCGTCGACGGAGATCGGAGAACCAATCGGGTCTGACTGGTCCTATTCTTGCCGACTTGCTGCGCCGCCGTGGGTGGATATCGCAGTTAAAGGCTACCACAGTGTGATGCCCCGGAAATTCGTATTTATTTTTCGATGATTTTTCTGAATTAATTTTATGGTTATTGGACGGTTTCGTGGCTCGTGGACGGAGCGGAAGTGTTACGAACGAATTTTTATTCGAAAAGTATGGTTTTAGGGGGGTTGCAAGGGTTGACTTTTTATACGTTGGGTTTCTCAGAAAACTTCCTTCACGAAAGTTGTAGAGCGCGTCGATACGAGTTCGTGAACATGCGGAACGCAGAAATTGGAGTTCGTATGAAGAAGTTATGGCCATTGGAAAAAGTTTCCATTTTGGTATATATGGGAGATTTCCGGAAAAAATATCGGAAAAATCAAATTTTCCCTTTTTGGAAAGTTTTTCTCTCTCCTCTCTCCCGAGTTTTCCCGAGCAGCCATCTTCATCGAGCTCGTTCTCCCTCCTTCGGCCACCAATCGACGAGATTCTTGTCCCTATATCTTCGCCTCACTCCCATCTACGACTCTGTGGAGTTTCATGACGTGGGTCGGCCTGTGCACGACGTAGAAACTTTGGAAGTTTGGCACCCGAGCTGCAAATCGCGTTGATCAGAGTCGGCTATTCCGGCCACCATAGCCGGTGGTTCTTGAGGGATTTTGGAGCCCATAGGACATAGATTCTTCTCCCAAGGTGGCTTGCATCGATTCAACTTGTGGAGATCGAATTTTGGAATTTGGGATTCTAGGGTTCATCGGAATTCAAAGCTTTCAAGGTAAATTCCGGCCATATGACTTTGATTTAGACTTTATGCTAGTTATGAAAGTTGTAATTGGAGTTGAGATGAAGAACTTTGGTGTTGGAAGTTTTGCCAAATTCTGACTTTGGGCCGGTGGCGGTGCCGCCATTGTCGTGGTATTTTCCGGCTGTTTCCGGCCACCTCAGGGATAGTTTATGTTCCTAATTTCGATCTACTAGTTGATACGAGCATTTTGATATATAGTTTGTAATTTTTGGAAATTGTATGAGCAAGTTATGAATTTTCCAAGTTTTAGGGTTTTCGGTTCGATCGGTTTTCTATCCGTGAGGATTCGGCCGTCCGATCGACTTGTAGTTTTGATATGTTGATCGTACAAGTATTCCAAAGACCTCGGGTGGTCTCGGATGAAATTTTGCCTCGATTGGCGTTACTTTTGGATTGTTAGATTGATTTGGGAGTTTGGAAATTAATTGTTTTTAGTGTTTCGGATACTAAATTGATGTCGTATTTTATTAGGTGTTTGACGGAATTGTGTAAGCGGAGTATGGATGATTTTGTGCTTGTCTTGGTTTATGTGAAGACGCAGCAGGATTTGGAGGTGAGTAAATCTCACGTGGTTCATTTATGAACGAGTTTACTTATTAGTCGGAATTGTGTGATAAATTGTGAAATCGTTTTTCATAAATAAATATTTGTTTTAAAATTATATGAACTTGATGGTCAATGGTTCATAGGTAAGTAAAATGAAGTTTTATTATAAAAATGAATTTCTTGATCTTAATACGTATGAACTATAGTTGGTATTAGTGGTCATTCCTACATGAATGATATATTTACATGAAATATATATATATATATATATATATGGATGGTGTGGTGTTGTGATATGTATATGTTTGATGATTATACTGTTGAAAGAGTGAATTGAAACTGTGATGTGACATTGTGAGTCGTGTGGGATTTCCTTAAAAGGTTTTGTTCTGAGGGCCAAGTGGTCAGAAGTCCGACGTTTACAATGGTAACCTGTTAAGGGGTTTTGTTCTGAGGGCCAGGTGGTCCGAAGTCCAATGGTTACAGTGGTAACATGTTGTTAAGTCATCGGATGCTTGCACCTTGGTCAAGGGGGCAGGTTCCGATACAGTTATCGGATGCTTGTACCTTGGTCAAGGGGGCAGGTTACGATACAGTACCTTGGTCAAGGGGGCAGGTTACGATACAGTTATCGGATGCTTGTACCTTGGTCAAGGGGGCAGGTTACGATACAGTTAGGGTGTAAGTCATCGGATGCTTGCACCTTGGTCAAGGGGGCAGGTTACGATACAGTTTGAGCTCTAGTCTGTCTGTCATTGTACTGCATAAGGGTGACGCGTTGGGTTACTTGAGGCCCATGAGTACACTTGTTTTTAAAAGAGAGTTTGGGTGGATTCTTTCTTTTATTATCCATTGAGGGACTTGAGTTCTTTCTAGAGTGTGGAGTTGATTTCGGTTTTATTTGAATGGTTTGATTTTAATGTAATCTCCTGAACTAAGTTATATGCAGGGATTACTGCCGTTTGAATTGTTTGTTTTAATGTAATCTCCTTAACTAAGTTATATGCAGGGATTACTGCCTTTTGAATTGTTTGTTTTAATGTGATTACCTGAACTAAACTATACTCAGGAATTGCTATGATTTGAATTGGGTGATTTAGGTGATCTCCTGAACTAATTCTCTATACAGGGATTACTAATTTTTATTGAGTGTGATTGTATGTTTGGTTGTGTTTTATGGAGTAAAATGTTGCTTTAATTTATCTCACGAGTTGAGAAATTATAAGCATGAGTGACGTGAGTCATTTTAATTGAGTTTACTCATACGAGCTTAAAAACCTTACCGGGTTTGTTGTTTACAATCCCCGTGCACTCTTCCATGGTGTAGGGGTTATTGTGCAGGTCAGTGTAATCATCATCGAAGCTGAGGTTTTGTTGTTGTCGTAGCTTGGACGTAGAATGGTATTTTGGTTCTAGTCTTCCGTTGTGTTGTGAGTGTGGAGGATGCGTTTACTTATTGAATTGTTATTCGGTTTAATTTGTAAACACTTAGTGATGTGATATTTGACTCTAGAGAACGAGTCGGTGTTGACATTGTGAGTTCAGTTTGTTTGTTGCTTAGTTTAAATGAAAATTTTCTAAGTGTCTTTTTGTGATTGTTTGTTCTCGAGTTTCGGATTTGAATTTCTTTATTCAAAATTCGGGGCGTGACACACAGAGAGGACCGGAACAAGGTGGCGAAGAAGTCTGTGCAGGTTTCAAGGCCGGAAGTCGCCCGAGTTGAGAGAAAAAACCGGGTCGGGTCGAGCAAGATCCGCCGGATTTTAGGGCTCGTGGAGAATGAACGGAGAGAAAAGGAAATTCCAAAAATGGCAACTTTCCAAAAATAACAACCAATGAAATTATATTCGGAAACTTCTATTTATAGTAATTTTCAAAAATGGCAGAAACTTCTGCTGAGCATAACTTCTTCATACGAACTCCTATTTATACGTGTCACATGTCCACGAACTCGTATCGACGCACTCTACTACTTTCCTGAAGGAAGTTTTGGGAGAAATCCAACATATAAAAAGTCAACCTTCGCGCCCCCTCTAAAGCCATATTTTTCGAATAACAATTCGTCCGAAACGCTTCCGCCTCATCTACGAACCACGAAATCGTCCAATAACCACAAATTAAATTCTGAAAAAAAAATCCTCAAAAAATAATAATGCATTTCCAGGGTACTACAACATCAATGCCTAAGGGACAGGACATATGTGACCTTAATTAGAGAATTGGCTTTTTGTTCATAGTTTAGTCCAAACGGGAATCATGTTCATTGAATAGTGTTTTTATTTTTTATTTTTTTAGAAGACATGGTCATTGAATAGTTGAAAAAAAATTTCCTTGAAAAACTCAGTAGAATTGAAAATTATTTTAATCAACGGTGGTTCTTTATTCTATGAGATTGTTTGCTTTTGATTAGCTTATCAATGTAATAAATGTGTATTTTTATGTTTCATCTTTCTTATCACCATCGATCATATAGGATTGCTTAGCTTATCAATGTAATAAATATTCGAAGATAATTTGATTAGCTTATCAATGTAATAAATATGTATTTTTATGTATCATCTTTCTTATCACCACCATATAGGAGCTCGATAAAACCCTAGGTTTTGAGCGCAACCAACGGGAGTGGCTACCCTCGTCGAGTCTAGTGTCGCTGGACGTCGGAATTTTCTGTTCTCTTCAAAGGATTGAGGCGTTGGTTTGATTTATGGGTTGGATTCGGCGCGACTTTGATTTGTATGTGGGTTGGATCCAGCTGGCTTCGATCTTCCATTTTAATCCCTTTATTTTACGGCACTTGGTTGATTGGAATTAATTCTCAATTGGTTTGTTTCTATTTTAGATTGGATGAATCCCGGAGAAACTCAGGTGGTGTTTGGGAGCTAGTGGGCGTCGAGGGATTCTCAACCTCGGTGTTCCCTGAATTCCAGATGGTTGCATAGTAATGCCAACTTGTTCGGTGTTAGTGTTGATTGCAGGGCTGCAGAGGGGAGGTGGAAGTCGTTGACTTGATGCTATTCTGGAAGGGTCGGCCGCTGGAGATCGCGACTGCGATGGTCTGGTAGAGGGTTGGGGATTCTGCCCACTTTGCTCTGGTTTGGGTTTGGGCTTGGGGGGTACAAATTTGGGTTGTTGGTCTCTACTTTGTGTGCATGTAAGGAAGGTGCCTTGCCACCCTCATTTATCACTTAATGATGAGGGTGGACCTAGCCTAAGAGGTGGACTTTCTTGGGCAATTGGATCGATATATGGTTTAGGACCAATCGTTTCGGATCATGACTGCTACGGGAGTTGGTAATTATTTGTAATAAGATTGGCGATTTTTTCAAGCGGCTTATGGATAAGGAGGTGTTTCTATTTGTTTTGTAGGAAGAAGTTTTCTGTTGTTACCATAATTGAGTGATTGGCTAATGAGATGCTAGCTAATGATTTTTCCCTAGAAGACACGGAGTTTCTTTATTTGTAGGTTCGCTTTAACAAGCGAGCTCATGTAGACTTGTAATGAGTAGCATTGCTTAGATAGAAATATTTAAGTGTATGTAGACTATGGTTTTTTAGTTGTTGATCTAATGATATCAACTTTTATTTCAAAAAAAAAAAAATTATTAGTATAATAAATAGGGTTCTTGACCTAAAGCACCAAAATGAGTCAAAATTATCTCACTTACCCCAGCAACAGATTTTTATTCCCACTAATTCAATTTAAAGTGAAATGATTATTCTACTCTCAACCTAATTAATAAACTACATCATTGTCCACTTTCTCCTCTCTCTCTCTAGTCTCCAGCACGAAGCCATCGATGTCGGCTCTCCCTCACTCCTAATTCTTCGTCACTAAGCTTTGGGTTTGGTTGTTTATAAGAATCAAAGGAATGGTGAAGACAGCTTCATCAATTTTGCTTCTCATTCTCCTTCTCATATTCGCAATCGACATGGCCGACTCTTCTTCTGCTCCCCTTAATTCGAAATCAGCTATCCATATCGTTTACACCTGGAGGCCGCAGCAAAATGAGGAGTTGAGGCCTATCGCATCTGAACCCTAGCTTCCGTCCTCGGCAGGTCTAATACAAAATCTCTCTCTCTCTCTCTCTCTCTCTCTCTCTCTCTCTCAAATCTCACGATTTCTCGGCCACGGATTTTCACTGTCCTGGGGGTTTTGAGGCTCGAGCCCGCTCTTCACAACCAAACCGACTGTCAGTCACTACAAAGATGCGAAGAAACTCCAACAGAGATAAGGATTCAACCTCGTCAAAGAAAATCAAAGCCACTGAGAAAGTGGAGAAGCGAGGCAGTAGCTTCTTCATCTAAGGCTTTGGGCTCTCTCTCTCATCCAGACGTCATATTTGTAGGCAAAGAGGTTGAGTGAAGCATAATTGGGAGGAGCGTCGGAATCTGGGTCGGAGTTGGATGAGATTGGACAAGAGAGACTATGAATCAGGTGTAGTGTGTTTGGGGTTGGATACTATGACTCAAAACACCTGACTATGCCTGCGTCATGTTTGATGGGATTGGACAAGAGAGAAGGTTACGAATCAGATCCGATAAGAGAAAAAGAGAGGGAGGGAACAAAGCCCTATATTGCTGGTTTTGGGGGTTGGGGCTTGAGCAAAAATGTGTTTTAGAGTAATTGTTTATTGTTGTTGTTGTGTTTGAACCGGCCGTCATCACACCTTCGAAACTCCCGGTTAGCTAATCTGAGCTTTAAGTGATGCAAAGTAAACAGATGGTAGAACTTTGAACTGGTCGATCTGGTTTTTTTTTTTTTTTTTTTTTTTTGGGAAAATTTTGCAAACAATACACCAAGTAAATGCCACTAATAATTTCCATACATAATGTTCCAAACCAATCATTTTGGTACACGAACTCTCGAGCCTGACCCACTTTGTAGACATACCGTCACTGACGCCGTTTACTCTTATGTCATTACTCATTTGTCAGAGGGTAATTTAGTACTTTTACCTCTCTCTGACTTTGACTCTCTCTCTTTCTCTTCCTCCATGGCCGTGACTGGAAATTTTCCCAATCCTTTACCTAGTCTCTTGTTATCTTTCCTCCAAGCTCTTTTGTAACCAAACCCAATCCCAATATCATAGGAATTAACTCCATAATTGTAAGAGAGCTCCATTACAAAGTTCGTTTCTTCTGGCCCGAATCCGAGGAAAGCATTCAAGTACTACTTCTCTTATGGAATATCCTTCTGCCGCAACAGCTTCATCCTAAGAGCCTCAGTGTAAAACTTGGCAGAGCGACGAATATCCTCATCAATTTCTTCTTCTATCGTCTGATTCATCAGAGTGAATGGGAGCTGTTGGATCAACCCACGATTCTTCCTCCCCTCACCTTCATCGTCGCCCGCCTCTGCATCGCCAGCGGTCGTAATTGAAACCTTGAATTCTCCAACAACAATATCAAATCGAATTTCGAATTTCTTGATCAAATTGGGTTTATGCAATTAAAGGTGAGGGACTGGGTTCGATGCTTAGATCACAGAAGTAAGGTGATAGAACTTACTTTGAATTTCTTGGATAGCTAGCCATGCCTAAAGCCAAAGCTTTGCCTTTGATAGAGAACATGATGAACAAGAGGGAAAGACGATTCCCAGGGTTTTGTTACTAATATATTTATTTATTTTTTAACAGACTTAAGCCTCCTCTGGTTCACTCTCGTACTCCATATCTTCCTCACTCACCATAGCCATCAATTCAACTGTTACAGCAACAAAAAACCTAGATTGGAGTTGGAGATCTTGAACATATGAACCCAATAGAAAGAAGATGTGGGAGCTGAGGATGAGAAATAAAAGATTGCATCTTTGTAGTTGTTCAATCTTTAAAAAGTTTGGTTTCGGCGGAGAAGCTTGAGAATTGAAGGGTGTTGATTGATGGTAATGGTTGGAATTGCAGAATTGCAAAGGTGAGTCAGAGACAGAGAGAATGTTGTGTGCCCAGAGTAAGAGAGAAAAAGCCAGGTGCTCAGATTAAAAACTCAAAGAGACTAAATTACCCCTCAAATTAACAGCGTCAGTGACGGTATGTCTACAAAGTGGGTCGGGCTCGAGAGTCCGTGTACAAAAATGATTGGTTTGAAACATTATGTATGGAAATTATTAGTGACTTTTATTTGGTGTACTGTTTGCACAATTTTCCCCTTTTTTTTTTGGTAAAATGAGGACAGAAGTCTCAGAAGGAAAGAAAAAAGAAAAAAGAAAATTTTATTGGGGGGACACATTAAAGGTCTATTAGGAGGCAATAAAGGTCTATTGGGGGGCAATAAATGTTTTGAATTTATGTAATCTCCTCATTTTTTTTCTAAATCAAAGTTTTATTTGTCTAACTTTCGGGAGATTAGTTCCCATTCCGGTGACCGAAAGATTTATTGAGGGACAATAATGATCTATTGGAGGGCAATAAAGGTTTATTGGCGGGGGCAATAAATCTCTCCGCCCCCCTATGAGATCTACGATGACCTCTTTGGAGACCTTTGGCGAGGTTTCATAACTTTTATTGTCCCTCAATAAAGGTCTATTGGGGGCAATAAAGGTTTATTGGGGGGGGGGGGGGGGGGGGGCAATAAACCTCTCCGATGACCTATGAGAATTCCAACGATCTCTTTGGAGATCTCCAGGGAGGTTTTCAGAGAATTCTGGCGATAGGTGACTGGATTCCAGCGGCCGATGATGGGATTCCGTCGAAGTCTCCTATAGCTTCTCTCTCTTCCATTTTCTCTCTCTCTCTCTCTCTATGTAATAAAGGGGTGAGAGCAAAATAGTCTAAAGAAAAAAATTTAAGTGGGTATTTGAGAAGACCTTATTAGAGTCTTTATGGGTAAGTGGGGAAAAAAAAGTGGGCGGTGTGAGGAAAAAAAATCTTTAAAATTAGGGTAAATGGTCAAAATCCCTAATAAATATTCGAAGATAATCTGATCTTAAACTTTTGCTGTATATTATTTATCTCGTTCCCACAAAATGTTTTACATGTTACAACAATATCTAAATGTTAGACAATAGTGTCTAACTTGCATGCAAACCCTCATCATATTATAACATCTTTGTTTCTCAAACATACTAACCATGAGTCCATGACTCAACCTTCTCAAGCATCACCCATGGTCCACGTCGTAGTTTGTAAATATAATAAAGGGAGAATAGTCACTTTGGTCACTCAACTATGACTCATTCGACACTTTGGTCACTCAAATTTCAAATATATCACTTTGGTCACTCAAGTATTACACTGTCATTCACAAAAGTCACTTTATTGTGAGAAAAAATGCCTCGTGGGTGACTTTTGTGAATGACAGTGTAATACTTGAGTGACCAAAGTGATATATTTGAAACTTAAGTGACCAAAGTATCGAATGAGTCATAATTAAGTGACCATTTGTGAAATTCTCCCTATAATAAATGAAAAGGGATATATACACTTATGTTGTCGAATTTTTCGCCAATAAAAGTATCCCATAAACAATAAAATAAAAATCAACACAATTTCACTGATGAATGTTTGTCGGCAAAAATCACCCATAAAAAGTATAGAAATTGACACACTTGTGCGACAAATTTTCATCAATGAAAGCCTTGTATAAAATGATAAAAGGGACAAACTCTCACTATTTAAGGTGCAATACTCCACCGCCTTGCCTATCAGCACCAACTCCTTTTTCATGGTTTAGGCTGCAACCATTTTACTGCGTAGCTAAATCATAAATGAAAGAGAAGGATTAGAAGAAGCCTTCTCTTTTATTTTTAAGAAAATGTCAACTTAATCTATTGATCAGCTAAATTACACATAACGATCTACCCCGATTAGGCTGACAAAAGCGCTATTACCTATGCAATTTAACATTTTCAAAGATCATGAAGCTCAACCAAAAATTACCCTACAAACATCCACGGGAATCAAAAGAGCACAGATGCTATGGGTACTTTTGGCCGACCTATCTCAAAGAGAAGAAAGAACTTCTTCTCTAGAAGATGAGGAGTTCTTACAAAAAAAGTAAATAGAGAAAACAAAATTTAAGGGCCAAACCCAAATGTTATAACTCCAGCCCATGATCCCGAAAAGGACCTTAGACAATCTGATAGTCCAAGCTAAGGACCCAAGCCCAAAGGACAGTACTCAGCCGCATCAGCCCGTCAACCCGACGCTCGTCCCACCTCCGCCGAAGTCCACCGGTCGGATCCAACCATCATACCAGCCGCCGCCGCCGCAACCATCAAGCCCACTATCTCCGGAAGCCCAGCCATCACTAGTTATCGGGGTTCAAGGACCGAACCTATCTGGTTTGACAGAAACCACAGCCCGCCGTCTCTCCCACTTCGAAAATGCATCAGCGAGCTCAGGTGCAGTGACCATCCAACAGACTCTCCACTGCTGCAACCCACACACTCTAAACAAGGAAACTAAAAGAAAATTTTGGAACCAGGTTCTTAGAAAAGTTTTGAGAAGCTGACGACAGATAACCCCGTCGCCCTCTGTCTCAAGGTGACAAGGTGACCAGATGAAAAGGAAAACCCATCTCTCTCAACCCAATTTCCAAAGCCGCCGCCAGAAGGCCACGGCCACCACCTACCTCTCAGCGAGTAATGTAAGCATTTTTTTGTGTCTGATTAGAAGAAGCCCTAGTTTCAAATTTCAACGTCTTCAAATTCAATTGTCTTAATTTCTTTATTAGCATATATTTAAATTTCTTTATAGGTAATTTTATTGTTATATGTATCTTATGAATTTGTTATTCTATTATTGGGTCTTTTATAATTTGATCTTGATTCTTAGTTGCAAAAAAAAAAAATAATAATAAAATAAAATCTTTTAATTGAAATACCTTCATGTACCATGCTATACAATTTTCATTTTAGATTAATTTGATAATTTTTTTTTTAACATCTGTTGGTTGAAAGAAAAATGTTTAAAATTGAGCTCTTAAATTATTAAATGTACTGAAAAATCTTGTTCACCGTAAATTTATATCTTGAGTTCTGAATTCTCAAACTCGGCCCGGCTAGCACCGAAGCTGAATAATGCCAACTCGCTTATATAGCTACTGCAATTTTATGGTTTCCTACTATATTCATGAACATGCAATTTCATTTGGCTTCTCCTCAGTTGTGGTTTGACAATATCAGTGCTATTTCCTTGGCTTCTAATCAGGCGTACATATACTAGCCATATTTGAAGCTCACTATCATTATGTACGTCATTCATGATGTTATATTTATTAATTACAGAAGAAATTAAATGCTAATGATAGAAAACAAGGTCAGTTAGAAATAAACTGTTGAAACTGTTTCTTTCATGGTCCTAAATAAACTCACACTCCTTTTCATTTTTTCTTGTTTAATCATGACATCCGCAACAAAATATCCAAAAAACACAATTAGTTGTGATTTCCAAAAATAATTTAGGATGACAAGAAGCCATCACGGCTTCTTAAATCCTCATGCTTTCCCAGTTCCCAAATCTTAATTGTCATGGCTATTCCAGCCCTAGCTACTATGGTTATTCCAGCCCAAGCGACCATGACTTGGGGTCTCAGTACGTCTCATGGTGTCGAGATGAGTATTTTACAGCTTCATTCTCTGAAATCCACCACCCTTTGTTGACCCTCTCTTCTGCGGTTACTAAATCGAGTTTGAAGATGGTAAATCTTGTGTTGTATCCAAAACGATTGGGTGTCGGACCACCAAGGCGATTTATGGCCGAAGTGTATCCAAAGTCGTTATCAAGATCAACGCTGGTAACCAAGAAATGGTGGTTTGGGCAAATGGGTCATTCTTGATTCATATTTGTGATGGATTTCGAGCGCGGCAATGAGTGGAACGTTTAACCAGTTAATTAGTATAATGTTTATTTTAATTTTATCTAACGGACTATATTTGTTTATGACCAAATAATGATAGATCGAATTGGTTGATTTTTTGTAGACACAATTCTTGCATAGTAATCTAAAAGATCAATGGTTCAAATTATTAGATTAAGTCATATACTAGTGTAAAATAGTAAAAATCCTCAAATTCTTACAGTAAAGAGGTCATTTCTTGATCCTTCCTATAAATATAAATAGAGAAATTTTACATACACACCTTTAACGACTTAATGCACATCTCTATTATTTTATATTTCAAATTAGACTTTATAGATATGTTAGATGACCAAAATAGACATCTATATATTAGATGAAAAAAATTGAATCACACTTATACTCTTTTCTACGTCTCCTCTTCTAAACCATTGATTAACATTATAGGATGAGTAACAATTGTTTAACATTATAGCAAACCATTCTGCTTTCCAATGCAAATTAGAAGCTACTAAAATCAAATTCCAACACCTCCATTTAGTAGGATGAGTAACAGTTTCCTTCAAGGTTTTTTTTTTTTTTTTTTTTAACAAATTCAAAGTATAGGACTATGTAGATACAGGGTAAAGCTATGGTATGTTAACATTTCTCATACATCAACTATTTTTACCTCTCTAAGGACTCATGTTATCACTTTGAGGACTAATATTACTATTTTCAGGACTCATATGGTAAACTAAGAAAATTTACCACTTTAAGGACTCATGTTACTACTTTGAGAACTAATATTACTATTTTGAGGACTTATGGGGTAACTAAGAAAATTTACCACTTTAAGGACTCATGTTACTACTTTGAGGACTGATATTACTATTTTGATGACTCATTTTACCACTTTTAAGGCAATTGTATGCATGTCATACGTTAACACATTCTAGAATTTTCCGTAGATACATTATATTAGCGAATTTTCTTATGGCATGAAAAGAAAACTAGGAAATCAAATCACTAATTTGATTCATTCCTGTGAAGTGACCATGAGCTTGTTAATTGCAATCAAATTGATGATCATAATTTCTAGGCATCTGTTTGAAGGGAACAATAATAAATCTTTATGGATTTCTAACTAGCACAAGTAATTAGATTGGTCATTTACAAAACTTCAATATACTAATCATATTAAATAGTAACCTTAATATAGTCAAATAATAGGGTATTTCATGGTTTTTGAGATTAAGGATATTATAGGTATTTTGGGTTGTGTATTTAGTAAAATATTAAAATGAGAAATTAAATGAGTGGTGTATTGAGTAGGGAGTGTGTATTGAGTAGTTAGGAATATAAATATAAATATACACACACACATATATTTTTAAGAGTTAATTACATATAAGTGCATATTTGAATATTTTTTGAGCCATAAGGCCACCAACTAGTTTTTTCCCTCATAAGGCCACTAGATTAAAAAATGTGTTATATTTTGGATATTAAAAATTAACATATTTACATAAATGCCACTAGAGTACAAAATTAACAATCATTCTCTCTCTCCTCTCCGGCAAGGTCTCCGGTCAACTCCGGCGGGTCTCCGGCCGACCTCCGGCGAACTCCGGCCAACTTCCGGTGGGTCTCCGGCAGACCTCCAGCGAACTCCGGCGACTACAAAAGCTACTGTCACTAACACAAAAAACTACTGTAGCTAGCAACAAAAGCTACTCTGATGAGATTCTCGGCCACCTCCGGCAAGGTCACAAAAGCTACTATCACTAGCAACAAAAGCTACTGTCACTAGCAACAAAAGCTACTCTGGTGAGATTTCCGGCAACCTCCGGTGAGATAACAAAAGCTACTATCACCAACAATAAAAGCTACTCCTTACCCAAAAACCTATGCTCCCCAAAACGAAAAGTTACTATCCCCACCAACAAAAGACACTGTCACCAATACCAAAAGCTACTCCCATCAGCAACAAATGCTACTCGCACTAACACCAAAAACTACTTTCACCAACAACAAAAGTTACTGTCACCAACACCAACGAGCTACTCTCACTAACATTAGAGAGCTACTAACATAGGTACAGAAAGCTACAATCACTATGATGGAAAACCACTATAATAGTTACAGAGAGCTACTGATTTGAAAAAAAAGAGCTATTGACATTAGCTTGAAAATATACTAACATAGACACATAAAGCTACTATCACGATATTGAAATGCCACTAGAACAATTACACGGAGCTGCTAACTTGAAATAATGAAAATGAAAATAGAAGCTATTGACATCATGTTGAAAAGATACTAACATAGACATAGAAAGATACTATCACTATGTCGAAAAGCCGCTATAACAGTTATAAAGAGTTACTAACTGCAACAAATAACATACAAGAAATGGTTCATTATTCATCAATCAAAATACATCACAACACCATCAGAAAACAGAATTCAACCACAAAAACAAAAATACAAACCAGACTAAAACACCATCAAAAACATACATACCATAAGATCAAAATTGAACAATGAGACAGAAAATTAAGATCCAATTTCATTACCATAACTCAAAACAATACAAAAGCTACTCAGAAATCAAAACAATTGTAAAATTCATAGTAATTGCCCAAATCAAACCAAAGCTATCAAACTGAATGAAAAAAAAAATACAAGAGTTTCTGCCATTTCCAAAAACAGTAGCAATACATGATTCAAACCACAAATCTCTAAGAAAATCAAAAACTTAGCACAACGAACCATAGAACGATCAATTCCGGTGAGCTATATTCCGGCGACGTGGCAGTACAGTACCTTTTTCTTGGCCTCTTCCTCCTCTCTGTGCTTTTGGAAGGGAATCTTCTTCCGCGTAATGGAAAGGAGCACAGTTTGCATCAAATTCTGAAATTAGTTAACGCCGATTCATCAATTAAATAAAATTTGCATACAGCATGAAAAATAGATATCATTCTAAGCTAGGAATTTCAAAAGCCGATCTCCGAACCAAATCTACTTACCGAGTTTGCAGGCTTGAAGCTCAAGCTATGGAGGAGGACGACTGTACGATCAAACCACACTTAAGATGGAGGAATCTGAGGGAGTCGTCGAGGGAGCTTGAGACGGAGACGTGGCCGGTGGAGTTGAGAGGAAGAGGAGAGAATCGGAGACCTGGTTCTGGTCGCCATCGTGCATCAGAGATCCATTTTCTGCGTCCGAGATCTAGTCGCGAAACGGCGCGTTTGTCAGGGATTCAGTTCCAGTCGCTGACGTGAAGGTGGAGAGGAGTGTTTCGCCGGAGAGAGAGAGAGAGAGGCAGAGGAGAGAATCGGAGATCTGGTTCCAGTCCGCGTCGTACATCAGAGATCCAGTTCGTGCGTCAGAGATCCAGTCGTGAAACGGCATCGTACGTCGGAGATTCAGTTTCGATCGCCGACGTGACGGTGGAGAGGAGTATTTCACCGGAGACGGAGGGGGAGAGAGAAAGAGAGAGAGTTCAGAATTCTTTTTTTGTAATTGGGAAGAGATATGAGAAATTTTGTTTGTTATAAGGTGGATGGGCAAAATTGTCATTGCTGAAAATAATTTGGGTCTGAAATGGCCTTATTTGTACAAAAAACAATAGGTGGCCTTATGGCTAATTAAAGTTTCAAAGTGACACTTATGAATAATTTTCTATATTTTTAAAGGGTCAAACCCACACCATGTTTTTCTTATTTTAAAAGAAAACAAATATATTATATTAAGAAATCCTTCAAAGCAATTGGCTAGCCAAGCTAAAAGAGGTCCAGAAAAAAGTGGGGTACTGTTCTACCAGCTAGCTTAGTAGTAACGGTGACATTTGCAAATGAGAGTCCGGTATTAGTGTTCAGTGTACTGGATCAGCTGGACTAATTTAAGGCTTTGAGATTGTTTTGTAGAAGTGTTTTTGTTACCTAGCACTTCCATCAAAAATTTCAAGTCTTTTACGTAAGAGATCGAATTTAAAGTAGGTGCTTCTAGAAAACACATGCTAAATATTTTAATGATGTTCTCACTGATTTTTTTAAGATAATTTTTCTATAAACATTTTATTTATGTAATATAAAGTATGGGTCTCACAGAAAAATACACACTAATTGAAAATTTTCAATCAGTGAGGCACCTTCCAAATGGGACAGAAATAAAATATGTGAGTGTAGGGTAGCTATTGAGCCACACAGATATCAGCGACTATTAGAGTTTATATTCACTTATTTCAATCCGTGTGTATAGTCATTTTTGCTAGTAGTGTATTATGAAAAGCTTCTATAACTCAAAAATCATTTCTCACTTTTTGCCAAACTCGGTCCAATATTTTTGATATTCTAATTTTGTTTTTAAGAATAATCATAAACTGAACCTAAGAGTGAGTAATAATTCGTTGCTAAATGTGGAAATTACTTGCGATTATATATGGTTGTCAATTTGTCATATACTCGTCAGCAGCACTGAATTGTTCAAAGCAGAAGTGATCAGCTCCACCTACTACTTCACTCTGTCTATGACATCCATGTTCGTGTAATCGTGTCAACTATAATTGCAAGGAAGAACTTCTCCAATACCTTGATCCTACCACGCACTCTTTCTATAAATAAACATAGTTTCCATCTGATTTCTTGTTTTAAATTTCAAGAGGGCGAGACAAGTGCATATATAATTTTAAGGATTAAATATTGTTTACTCCCTATACCGATAGGTTTTCATCGTTTCAGTCCATGACTTTTGAATTTCACCTAAAAAGTTCCTGAACTCTCAATTTCATTCAAATTGGTCTCTGCCGTCAAAATTTTCTGTTAAAGTTGCTGAAAATGTCTATTATGCCCTCACTTACTTTTTTTTTTAATTTATTTTTTCTCTGTTTTATTTCTTTTTTTCACTTCACCTCTTGAAGGACTGTGGATTGGAACCATCTTGATGAGGAGATGAACAAAAGGAGGCGAAAGAGCCGGAAGAAAAAGAGGTAAAAAGAAAAAAAATAAAAAAGAGAGGAAGAGAAATATATATATATATATATATATATATATATATATTAGTAAATGAGGGTATAATAGACTTTTTAGGAGAAGATAACAGAGTTTTTGACGGATGCTTGACGGCATGGACTAATTGGAAGGAAATTAGGAGTTCAAGGACTTTTTAGGTGAAAATCAAAGGTTAGGGACTGAAACGAAGAAACCATATAAGTACAGGGAGTAAGCAATATTTAACCCTAATTTTAATTGGTCTCCTCTACTCGATCTCTATCTATCTAGTGAATGGATTAGGTCCACGAGCTTCATCCTCATTAATTTTATTAACAAAAATAATGTGAAAAATCAAGGTATTATAACAAAGTATCAAAGGCAATGGATCTGAATCGACCCAACTCTAATGGAGTCAAATTCTTGAAGTCAATGAGCTAACGAACATTGAGTGTCTGAAATTAACGCAAACGAGAAAAGGGCATTAGAATCAGCATGGTATTCGTGTAATGGAAGAAAGAAATTAAAGCGATTGTATTAATCATGTGATCAAAAATGTACATAGATTCCACTTGAAACTTGTGATCGAAGGAAATTAAGCTAGTAAATTCTTACGTACTGAGATATAGCAGCTACTCATGTCTAGCTCCATATATGGATATGATGGGATTTTCAAGTTATCCTTGTATATTGACTTGAAATGGAAAGGATGTGATTATTTGAAAAAGGAGCAGCAACAAATCATTGTATGATTTTTCTAGAAATTTGGATGATTTTTTTGCGTACGAACGATGCATGGGTCTCTTTCTTGATCATCAATCCAAATTGAATGGTCATTGGTGGTTTCCTTTAATTTTGTGGCTTCATTTTCAGTTGAAAAAGATAATGTGATACCCCAGAAATTCGTTATTAATTTTTGATGATTTTTCAAAAATTATTAAGTTGGTTGTTAGGACGATTAAGTGGTTCATGGGTGGAGTGAAATTATTTTCAGACGAATAATTACTCGGAACGCTTCGTTTTAGGGAGTTCAAGGGTTGACTTTTTTTACGTTAAGCTTCTCCGAAAACTTCCATCAGGAAGGTCATAGAGCGCGTTGATACGAATTCGTGGACATATGGCACGCATAAATCAGATATCGTATGAGAAAGTTATGGTCAACAAAAGAAATTTCTATTTTCAAAAATTTTGGTATAAATAGTTTTTTCCCGGAATTTTTCATAATTCCCAGAGTTTCCAAATTTGGAAACTTTACATTCCGTTTTCTCTCTCGGTTGAAAACCCTCACTATCCCAGAAACCTGACTGACTCGATCTGTATCCAGCCGACCCAACCCGAAGTTTCCGGCCGCGCCACCATCCCAAAACTGCTTGTCGTGGTGTCACCGTCCTCCCTACCAACATCTCTTGCATTGATTGGGGCCACAGGTGGTGGATCGAAGGCCAACAGTGCGTAGCGGCGGCCTGACGTACGGTAGCCAGGCAGATTCCGGCGATGATAGGGGTTGAAATTACCCACGTTTTGAAGCTCTCTTCCTCCTGATTCCATCCATATATACCAGTCTTGAGGTCCGATTCAAAGTGTGGTGATCAGAATCCCGATTTGAAGTTCTTGAGCTTTTGGCGGCAATCGAAGGCCATCTAGGCCAAATTGGCCTTAGCCCCAGGTAAGAAAGTTGCTCCCCTTGATGTACTTTACATTTTGGACAATTAGATTGACCTTGTTTTGAGGTTGGTACGACGGTGCGTCCGGTCATGTTTAAAGCAGTTTCTTACTCTATTATCATCTACTCGTCGATATGAGCATTTTGATATATGATTTGTAACATTTGGAGATCGATTGATCATGCTAGGGTCTTTCGTAATTTTGATTCGTTCGGTTTTCGATCTATGAGGATCCAATTGTTGGATCGACTTGTCATTTTGATATATCGACCCTAAGAGTTTTTCGAGACTTTGGGAAGTCTTAGATGAAGTTTCTTCTCAATTGACGTAGTTTTCGGGCTTTAGTTCGTGTGTTTTGAATTTAGATGCTTTCGTACCACAAATGCTAGTAAGATGTGACCTTGATATGATTAGGTATGTGGAAAGTGTGTTGAGCGGGATTGCGGTGATTAGTGCTTATCTCGGTTTGTGTATGAAGACGCAGAGGGATTTAGAGGTGAGTAAACCTCACAATGTTCATTTACGAACAAAGTTACCTTATCGTCTTGGAGTTATTTATTTAACTATGACTATATAGTTGGTATTAGTGGCATTCCTGAGTGAATGACTACATGTGTGTGTTGTAAAAAATATGGGACGGAATTCCTGTAACATTAAAATAAAATAATATGAAAATATCTTAGCAAATAAGAATAATGATATAGATGAGAAACTAAAATGAAGTAAGAAAATAATATAATATATAGATTTTATATAGGAAAACTTATCGAGTCGAGGCGTGCAAGCGCACTATCCTAAGAGAAGATTCGTCCCCTACTGCACATGGTTGAATGACGAACTTCCCCAAGATACAACAACTCTTCGAGCTCCTTCGTGCAACTAAGAAGCCCCATTGAACATTTATCACCCGTGCACTCAAAACGGTGTATAAGTAAAGTATGTATATGTATAGTTTGTAAGAATATCTTTGGTAGAGGTATATGGCTAGAGTGGTTGCATTATGGTGGATTATACCGTCATGTATACCCTCATTATCCGACAATCTAAACTCCCACACATGTGCATGTTTCATGTCTCACCATATGCCTTCCAACCATAACCACGTACCCTTATATAGGACACATTACCATGACCATCAATAGCCTCATTAACCATATAACGGTCAAATAATAATCATATATTTAAAACATAAAACCGTTAAACCATAAATAGAGAAATAAACACAAAATAAATAAAGAAATAAATAAAATATATTTTAATTTTAAATCATAAAATTTCCAACAATCCCCCACTGATTTAAAATTAAAATAAAATCATTTAAAACAAAATAATTGAGTGTTTTTATTGTGCAATCGGCATAGGTACCTTTCGGGTTTGAACCTAGCTTGGTGTGATAGTCTCCATTTGAGGAACCAAAGTGACACAGTCTTGAACTTTGATATCTTTGACCAAACTTTAACATATCACACACAGAGTACAGATAATTAGACAGGTTCGCGTGTTGGAGCATTTATGGCCGTGCATGTATCTTGATTCTCATGAGAGTATTAGAGAACAGCCCAATTCTCATTGTCGCGGCCTCACGAACAACTCGCACTTAGGTGAGTTTTCCAAGGGTAGGTGTGCTCGGACCCCGCGGGAGTTTGCCCGTCTCGAAACTCATTCAGGGTATCATTGTTTTCCCTTCCTAACGTCACATTTAATATAACACTTAATGCCTTAGGGATGTACAGGATAATATGTCTTTTGGATATATCCTTAAAATTTATGTGTGCTATATTTGAGTCACGCAGTTTGGATTGTTTCTACCACATTGAACTTCCTTCATGGGATCTCCAATCACAGAAGTTGGGTTACCTCCCTAGGTGACTCCCTTATGGGCTTAAGCACATTCCCCTTCAGCAATTATATATATATATATATATATATATATATATATATATATATAGTCTCCTCCTCTGCGAGGCATGTTTATATGACTTTTGTCATATTATATTTATTTTTGGTTATATTTTGTTTGTCACTTAGCTCGCAAAACCTGCATTTTAATTTGTCTGCAAGCCTCAAATAAACCATCAGCCACAATTCTTACAGGAGTGTTTTCCTCGATATGAGGACAAGAAAATTGATAACTCTGCACTGTTTATTTAATGATCACGTAAGATAAAATGCTGCGAGTGTTACCCCCACATTACCATAGGGCATTTAAAAATATCATTGAAGTAAATAGTAAATGATGACTAGAAATATAGATCATAACCTCCACACTACTTGATATTAAATGTTCTTAAAGACATGTTTATAAATATTTACAGGAGTTATAGCTAGAGCTTACCCCCACATCACCAAGATAGATGCTCTTCATGAGAGAATTATACTTGTAAGTCATAACAAAATCAGTTATGTAAAAGTCTTAATAATAAACATTAAAGAATACTAATGAAATAGTTAAAATTTTAAATAGTAACCCCCACTATTGAAATTTAAAATAGCTTCTTACCGACTCATTAAAGCAAAATGAAATCTTCTCACAAACTGAACTTACAAGTATCCTTGGAGCATTCTAGTCTATGAGATAACCAATAGCATATGTATATCTCGTAATGTATCTACAAATTAAATTTTGAGAGTAAAAGAAAAACATACCATCACTATTTCTTTCTCTGCAATTAATAACTCAAGAACTCAATCAATATTACTGCTAATAACTCTAGAAAAATCTAATAATGAGACAAAATTAATACTTATCACCAAAACTTGGAATAGCATCATTTTAGATATGAAAGAAAATATAGACGACTATTAATTATGATATGCAACTCCAACGAAATATAAGCTACTCGAAACAAAAGGCAAATGCCATTTGTAATTGACCTGACAACATATAAAGAGTTGCAATAGACTTTAGGTCAATCACATTTAAGTTTAAATTATTGACATATTCAATAGTATGCAAAAGATTTACTACCATGTACATAAGTGCAATGAAATAATAACTCATATAATTCAAACAGTATCTCATATTTGAGATGTACATACCTCAATAGTAACACGTTTCTTTACCGTTATTGCTCACGGTAATATTTGTTGATTGCCAAAACAAATTAAAACAAGAAATAGCTAAACTGATATTCTGACAGAACTAATTGCCATTAAACACAATTATGCTGGCATGCAAGAAACATATGCCTACAGTCTACAAACTATTATGCAACATATAATTTACGGTGAAATAAATATTATTATTATCATGCAACTGACAAGGATTTTTCCAGGTGACCAATATTATGCATGAAAATTTAGTTACAATGTCGACAAAGATAAAGATATCTGCTACCCAACTAGTACCATAGTAGCAGTTCTGGTGGGTACGAAAGATCTTGATAGAATACAGACAAATATGTATTATACTTGGGAAATATAACAAGTTAAGCAAGGTTGTCACATAGTCATCAATCACAAACCGGCAATTAACAATCAAAATAATTGTAATTGGTTAGTTGTCTATATACATATATGCACATATGAAGGTATTCAACAACCCAAAAAATTGTCACTAAGATATGAAGGGAATGATAGCTTCATACGATAGACATTAGATACCTGATGGTAGAATAAACAAGAGACAGTAGAATACTAGCTAGAATAGAATTAATGACAAACCATTTCATACTCCCTGGTAATTATAACCTTGATGTTAAATAATAGGACACCTGATTACATGTTGTAGTTTGCCATAGTTGCACAAGACCATAATGCTTGTATTACTTTTCTTTTAACTGCCTCTTCGGAACTAAACAAGGATTCCGTTCGAATCTTCTATTAGATTGTTGTAAAAAATATGGGACGGAATTCCTGTAACATTAAAATAAAATAATATGAAAATATTTTGGCAAATAAGAATAATGATATAGATGAGAAACTAAAATAAAGTAAGAAGATAATATAATATATAGATTTTATATAGGAAAACTTATTGAGTCGATGCATGCAAGCGCACTGTCCTATGAGAAGATTCGTCCCCTACTGCACAGGGTTGAATGACGAACTTCCCCAAAGATACAACAACTTTTCGAGCTCCGTCGTGCAACTAAGAAGCCCCATTGAACATTTATCACCCGTGCACTCAAAATGGTGTATAAGTAAAGTATGTATATGTATAGTTTGTAAGAATATCTTTGGTAGAGATATTTGGCTAGAGTGGTTGCATTATGGTGGATTATACCGTCATGTATACCCTCATTATCCGACAATCTAAACTCCCACACATGTGCATGTCTCATGTCTCACCATATGCCTTCCAACCATAGCCACGTACCCTTATATAGGGCACATTACCATGACCATCAATAACCTCATTAACCATATAACGGTCAAATAATAATCATATATTTAAAACATAAAACTGTTAAACCATAAATAGAGAAATAAACACAAAATAAAAATAACCCCCAAAACAAATAAAGAAATAAATAAAATATATTTTAATTTTAAATCATAAAATTTCCAGCAGTGTGTGTGTGTGCGTGCGCGCGTGCTAAGGAGGTCCTTAACTTAGCTTAAGGAACGGATTTCCACATTTTGACCACTTTTCGATCGCATATTCATATCTGAACCGTTTAGTTTTTAGGTATATATGAGTAGATCACTTATGAAAATTTTCAGCCAAATTCATGATCGTTAAGACATCCAAAACTGTAATTTACATGAATGGTTCAGGTTGGACAGATTCGGTTCGTTCGTGTAGATTGTAGTTTTGGATGCCTTAACGATCATCAATTTGGCTCAAAATTTGCAGAAGTGATCTATGGGTGATGAAAGTAATATGCATGATTGTGTTCATATTATTGTTTTGAGATGTGACTTTTCAAGAAACATTATTGTGGAAAAGATATTTTTTATTTTTTGAAAAGTATCAAGATAGGTGTAACATTTTTGAGTCAAGCGTGACTTATTTTAAATGTATTGGTCGATCTTTGTACCAAGAGTCACAGATAGTGATCAGGGAAGGGAAAATATTTTATTAGATTTATGTAACATGTTTAGGTCTTGTGCGACTTATTCAAATGTTCTATCTGAAAACCAGATGTCACAGATGGTGTCAAAGACATGTAATCAGGAACCAAGTCTTTGGCCGGGCATTGGTTACGATCAATTAGAGATCTAGTCTGTTTGTCAGGGTATCTCATGGGGGTAACAGTTGTGGTTACTTGAGACTCATGAGTACATGTTTTAAACGAGAGTCTTGAGAGTATTCTTTCTTTTATTGTCCATGAGGGACCTTGATTTTCATATTTGAATTTTTGAGATTTCAATCAATATGATTTGTCACGGAGTGACACGTGTTTTCTTTTGAGAAAAACGTGTTGTGTTTTGGAAAAGAAAACAAGGCATAAGTTGCTTGCGTGAGTTGTTTCCTCAAGTTGAATTGAGTGGATTTATCGCGATTTGTGCGAGTTGCTTCCTTAACTTGAATTGAGTGGATTTATCACGATTTGTGTGAGTAGCTTCCTCAATTTGAATTGGGTGGATTTATCGCGGATTATGTGATTTTGTAATTCGCTTTCGAAAATGAAAATGATTTCAAACATTACATGAAGTGGTTTTGTTTTGAACTATGATCATGAAATTGAATGCTGAATTGAAGTCTGAGCATATAGATTTTGTCACTAGTGGACTTGCTGATGCATGCTATTCAATGATGAGAAATTGACAGTTGATGCTGTGAAATATGCTTATTGATTATTAGGTTGAGATGACTTAAGCATGTATTCTGTTTTTGGTTATTGAGTTTACTCATATAAGCTTGCAAAAGCTTACCGGGTTTGTTGTTACAACCCGGTGCACTATTCCATGGTGTAGAGGTTTATTCTGCAGGTAAGGTGAACGAGGTTGACGCCGTAGAACTTCCTTACCGTTGTAGTGGTAGGTTTATTAGTTATTACCTAACTATGTTATTCACTTGTTAGTCTTCCGATGTGTAATTAGTGTAGTGTGTGCGTTTACTTATTGAATTGATGTTTCATTTTAATTTGTAAACTTTGTATAATATAATATGTGACTCTAAAGAACGAATCTATATTCACATTGTGGGTTCGGGACATTGTTGGTTGCCTTTGTTTAAAGGAAAAATTTCACAGCTATTTAGTATTGATGTCCTAACCATCATGCCTGGAGCATTTGTATTTGATTTAATTGTATTATTATTTGTGATTGAAATTCGGGACGTGACAAATAAAGAGTTTTTGATGGATCAGTAGCTAGTCAATGTACTTCTTATACTTGTTATAGAAGACGAATTAGGTATATTCTACTTGTAACTATATGAAGAGACCATGAAAGACACACAATTTAGATCTAATTAAGAAGAATACATCAACTTTAAAGTGCAACAAAGACAAATCAAGTCTTATGATGTTCAAATTTGATTCGAACAATATTTCTTAATTTCAAATGTACTTAGCATATATAGCTTCAAAACAATATAGATCTTTTGTATCGCTGCAAAGAATGACCAATTGTCACTATTGTGTCAGCTGTAGCTGAAGTCTGATTTCAACGTATTCTAAGTTTGAAATTTGGCTCTAGCTAGCCAGTAGCCACATTTTTTTTTTGAGGGCAACGGAAGACTAATCCATTGATGGTAAATCATACGACCTCACTCGGTCAAGCATGAAGGGTACATAACACCCTTCATATTACAACGCATGCTCATGAAGAGAACTAAATCTAAAAGAAATCCAGAAAACTAAAGTCCAAAAGACTAAAAACCTAAAGGAATTGCTGAAAAAACAATGCATAATTTAAAAACCCCCTAATCCTACACTGCCCTAAAATGGAACCAATGTCCTGAACATCTTGACGCCTAAGACCCTTCTGGTGTACGTCGCAACATTCAACACACCCACGACAACATGCTAGGAACAGGTGCAGGATAGAGAGCAGGACAGACCACTCCCAAGAAGCCCAAACCCGACCGAGAGTGAGAAAATAGGGAAATTGGACTAATTAGGCCCAAATGGGCTAATCAGACCCAATTCATTGGACTGCAACTCGGCAGTCCATGAAGGAAAAGGGCCAGGACCCGCTGCCCAAACCCTACGTTCCCAAACCCTTGCTGACCAGATCTGGAACCTCCAAGAAGCCGTCCACCACCCCCTCGTCAGTCCGGTGGCCTCCCCAGGCAGGGGGCCATAGCAACCATCGCATCACCTACCAAAATTGCTCGCTGCAACTATCTGGCCCTGCAAACACGAACCAAAGCCTTAGTGGACGTCTCCTTCTCGCCGAGCCGCCCGAAGAAGGTCCGCAAGGATCCGAGCCGCCTTCAACTGAACGTCGCCGGTCGACGTAACTCGCCTTGACAAAACAATCTGAATCGACGCCGTCGTTCAACCTAACAGCACCGCAGCATAGGTGACTGCTGTGCTACAGTACGACGATGGAACCAGAGCTGCAAACTCCAACCCCAGCACCAAATAGCCCGATCTTATCACGGGTCCGACGCCTCCACCAACAAGCCTGCTACGTTCACAGAAAGAGAACGACGCCGGAAGCGCCCTGTAGCATGCAGAAAACCCTCCGGTAGCCGCCGCCCTGCTACACAAAACCCTAGATTTCGGTATACTAAGCTCCGAGTTTTCGGAGCGTTTTTAACACAATATGGGGTGCTTATTAGCCAGTAGCCACATTGAGTGTAAAGATCTCGAATTTAATCTTTACTTAATTTAGTTAGAGCAAATTCAACAGATTCCCTATAATTTTTGTATTATAGAGAAGCAAAAGTCAAACCTTTAGGCTATTTTTCTTCTCCAACTCCAACAGATTCTCTAGTTTACAGTAATCTATAAAATCTCTATATTCTTCTTTAAAATTTTGGAGTTTGCTGTAAATATAGGGAATTTGGTCTTCTCTCTCTCTCTCCTCACTTTCCCTAAAATAGAGATAGTTATAGGGAATCTGTTGGAGCAAAAGAGGCTTATTTTTCCCTAAAGTAGAGAAAAATCAAAATATAGGGAATCTGTTGGAGTTGCTCTTAATCCTTATTGGCAAGTCCGTCGGCAATGGTGTCTTTACGGTACAATGATATATCGGTACATTAAGTAGACTAATTCGATATAGAGATAGACTAGCTCGATATAAACATAGACTAATTTGAGATTAAGTCAAGCTAGTTTACTTATGTATGTAGTAAGTCTAATCTATATCAAATCTCTTCTATCTAATGTATTAGTTCATTAAAATGATTAATCTATCGTAGAATTTTCTGATGAATCTCCTCTATCTAATATTCTAATGTATTAGTTCATTAAAATAATTAATCTAGGGGAGTGAAATTTACACACCCAGAATTACAATCTGCATTCCCTTTCTTATTTTAATATTTTTATATATTCTGATTACATGGCTTTCCCACATTACCCTTGTTATTATTATTGTGTCTTTCACTAATTTATGACGCTCTCATCTCTCTTCCTTCCTTCTCAGGGGCGGATCTAGGACTAGGCTTGGGTGGGCTGGAGCCCGTCCAAGATTTTTAGGCTTAAAAAAAAAATTAGATGTATACTTAATTGATGTGGGTTTAAATGTTTAATTGATGTGGATAAGCGGGTTTAATTGATTTCAAAACTTATCAAGGTCGATCAGTGGGTCTTCTTTCTGCTATGCAATTGTTGTGGGTTTAATTGATTTCAATACTTATCATTTTATCAATTGTTGTGCTATCTCAGTATCTCGGCCAGGAGCTTGGCCTCATTCGAATGTCGAGTAATCAGTTCAAGTTTATAGAGTTAAGTTTGCAGATTGGGCTTGGGTTTATTTGCTAGCTATTTCGTCCTATCCATGGCTTTATATTCAGAACAAACGTTTGGGTTGAAAAAAAAATCTATATATATATGATGTATGTTTGTTTAACGAAACCCACCCGAACTCTCACATTATCGAAGTCAAACTTCTCTCTGGCTCTCCCGTTCTCTCTGTCCATCACAAATTCTCATTCTTCTTCTTCACAAAAACGCCTAAATTACGGACTAAATTCAATCTTTGAACACTTGAACTCTCAGGTTCTCATCTCCCCACTCTTGTATTCACACACCTGTGCATAATTGTACTAAAAAATTTTTTTTGGGTTTCACCCAAAGGGACACATAAATATGTAGCCCTCCCTATTTTCGAATCCTAGATCCGTCCCTGTTTCTTCTTCAACGAACATCTCTCCACTCTTGTTCTTCTTCTTCTTCTTCTTCTTCATTGTCTTTCCTATTTCAATGCTATTTGTGAACTCAAACAAAGAAAGATAACAAACAATCTAAGGAAAAAGTTCACCAATCCCGTTTGGAAAACTAATGTTTCTTCCCCAGTTCGAAAATTACTTGGTGTAAGATCAACTAAATTTTTCCTTTGTTATCAATCTCTATGAATCTTCACTTGTCTATTGATTCAACAAACCCAAAAATCTTTCTCCCACTTCCTCTCAAAATCTCGATTTGCCTCTCAATAAAATGGGTTTTCTTTTGTTTTGAATAACTCAGCTATGAAGAACAAAAGTGCAGAACCCATAAAAAAAATAACAAATTTTGAAGATTTATGACTCAAATATTGGGAATAATCTGAGCATGAAATTGGGTGTTTGTGATCCTTGTTCATTGTATTCGTTGGGCAATGAATCTGGGAAATTTTGTTTAATTTGATCAACTACTTTTGGTCTTGAAGAATAGGCTGTTGATATCATATCCCATATCAAATCTCTCTCTAATAATCGACATCTATTCTCTTGATATTTTCTTTACAGTTTTTCTTCCCTTGAGACTCTCTCTACTTGATCTATTTAAGAAATAAAACCTGAGAATCGATCTTAGAGATCAGGTTCGAAAAAAAAAAAGGGAAAAGCAGAGAGAGAATCGCAAATTTTAGAAGTTTTAAGGGGCAACTGTGAAACAACAAAGAGATAAGGTGTATAAATAATATTAAAATAAAAAGGGAGAGTGCAGAATGTAATCCAAGGTATGCAAATTTCACCCCCTTAATCTATCGTAGAATTTTCTCGTGAATAGAGATATAGATGCATGCATGAGATACAGTTGTAATCGCTATCTTACAAAAAAGTCCAACTCTGCACCCGAAAACGTGTGAACATCGGGCCCACCTCAATAACACCTTCCCCTGAAAATCCATATCGAAAAGCGCTCCCCCATTTAAGGATATCAAACAATGGTTAGTTAACCTAACCCCGGTTAAAACCGTCGACTTCAACCTTTTTATACGACCCCATTCGTTCCTCTCTGACGCAGACCAAGACTGTACTAGTCTCTGAATTTCTTTAGTCACTGAAAACCAGCCATGGCTAACAACGCAGGTGAAAATGGAGACTTCAAGTTTGGTCGGATCGGAAGTATGGGCCGTCACGGACTTCCGAAGATCCAAACCCACCATGAGACCAAGGAGGTCTGCCACGACGACACTGCAACTCCGGTCAAAGCCAAGACAGTGGACGAGCTCCACTCTCTTCAGAAGAAGAGGTCATCGCAGCCCAGCACTCCCCACACCGCTACCGGGCAGCAAGGGTCGGCTTTCAACGCCATTTCCGAGGAGGATCGGCAGAAACAGCAGCTCCAGTCCATCAGGTGAGTAGCATACACATTATCAGTGACTGAAAATACGGTTTGTTTTATGGACTTGGATATTGGTACTGATATCTTGCGTGGATGGTGTTTTGTGAAAGTGCGTCTTTGGCGTCGCTGACGAGGGAGACGGGGCCGAAGGTGGTGAGAGGTGACCCGGCGAGGAAGACTGATGGGCAGAAAGCCGTGCATGTTGAGCATCATCTGTACGATAGTGCCCTCTTTGGGCTTAGTGACAGTGCTCTCAAGTTCACCCACATCCTCTACAACCTCTCTCCTGCTGGTAAATTTTACTTGCATGCCATTGATATCAGATCAATTTACCGTTATGTTTAATAGATTAAGAATATAAGAAAAGCTAGAATTCTTGGTTGTTTGAGGAATCATAATTTTTTACTAGAAAGTTGATGATGGTAGCTGATCAAATCTGAGCTCTGCCATTAGCTGATCATGTCAATGCTAGAATTGATATTAACCGACCATTTCACTATGAATTGGTCACCTAATATCTAATGAGTGTCTGACGCCGTTCAACCCCTGCATGTGAATTAGGCTCTAGCTACCAACTGCTCAATTTGAGAATGATCGGCTAAATATTATTCTTGTTAATTAAGCAGCAGCTTTCTGAATAGACTGGGATGAATTAAGATGGAAAAATTTTAGGAAAATTAGGATGGATCCGGGCTGAAATCGCCATTAAAATTTGATGTGTTCTATCTTGCAGAACTGTATGAGCAAGCTATCAAGTACGAGAAAGGTTCATTTATAACAGCATCCGGTGCCTTGGCCACACTGTCCGGAGCAAAGACAGGCCGTTCCCCAAGAGACAAACGAGTCGTGAAAGATGAAGAGACTGAAAATGAGCTTTGGTGGGGAAAGTAAGTGCCAATTGCTTCCACTGCTACATCTGAATCTGATGCATGATATCACATAGATTCAGTTATTGCAACTTTGCACATTTTAGATTATGCTAATTCATTAACTTCAATAATGTTAGGGGTTCACCAAACATTGAAATGGATGAACACACTTTCTTAGTGAACAGAGAAAGAGCTGTTGATTACCTGAATTCTTTGGACAAGGTACATATTCAAATCACCACATGGCCACATGTTCATATCTCTCCCGTCTTTTCATTTTGAATGAGTCAAGACTTGATTGTTTAATTACCTTCATATTTTGTTAAACAAATAGTATTAGTATTTTAATCAATTTGCTTATGAAATGGTCCAAAAATCATGGGCAGACGTGTCCATCAGCTGGCAATGACAGTTTACAAACTTGGATTGAGTGCATCCTTATCCAGTTCCTAAATCTAAGGGATATGCATATGTATTTTATTGTCTCCAGTCCAAAGCCGTCATCCATTGTCCCCGAACAATTGCTGTTTTATTTATTTATGCAGCTGATAATGCTATCTACGGATCTACCTTTGCCATCGTCTTTGCTTTTTTATATGAGGTTGAATAGCTAAATTGATATTTTAAAGAAAATGTTGACAAAAACATATCGAAGCCTTAGTGGGTTTGTTTGACCAATCACTCTGTATTCTTTGTGAAATTGTTTCACTCCTTTCATGATGAACTATACAGTCCTGTACTAAATGGAATAAAACATGGGACAAGAAGGTTAAATCCGAGAATCAGGCCAGATTAAAGAGATGAGATGTAAGTGCACTGTTACAGCTGCTGTGCTCAATTTGTGGTGGATTTTTTTTGGATCCTCAAAATGTCCTTGAATGGAGGTTGTCTTTTTATGATTGAACAAAAGTGAGGACAGAAGTAGTTAAATTTGGGATAACTGATGAGCATAAGCTTGGAGGAAAATTTAAATTGTTTGAATTTAGTACTGGAGGATTATGACCAACTCTCAGAGCTCTGTTTTTGCATCTGAAAAGCAAAAACTATTCAGAGTTAAATGTAAACATATTATTCTAGAGGTCTTCTTCCCCCCCCCCCCCCCCCCCCCCCCCCACACACACACACACATCCCAATGCCAGTTTATAGCAATGAGTTGTGCAAGACCTCAGGTCTCAGGATTTCGGAGCTTTGTTATTATTCATATATAACCTAGGGACCTGTCTTACGCAAGGAGTGAAGCAAAATAATTGTTTGACTTAAAATTTATAATTTTTCTTATGTTTGATCTGCTTCATCCAGTTTGGTAAAGTGTACTGTCTTCATTGGTGACTGCTGTCATGATAAATCTGGATTTCAGGTATTTGTGAATGATCAATTTTTGAACTGGGACCCAGAACATCGAATCAAAGTTCGAATTGTATCTGCAAGAGCTTACCACTCCCTCTTTATGCATAACATGTAAGTAATGAAACTGATATGATTACCTGAAATCTGTAAGGCTGCATTTCACAAATGGTAAGCCTTACTAGACTAGGACTCTAATACGTTTACTTTGTATCATTATGTTTTTCTAGTTTCACCTTTACTTAGAATTCAATAGGCAGTTGGTCAGTGCATAGCTTTATATAACAGCTTATAACTTATAAGACTGTTACTTGGTGTTCATATAATAACTGGCTTGGTGACAGGTGCATCCGACCCACTCCTGAAGAGCTGGAGGAGTTTGGTACTCCAGACTTCACAATATACAATGCTGGGCAGTTCCCATGTAACCGTTATACCCACTACATGACTTCCTCTACCAGCATAGATCTCAATCTTGCCAGAAGGGAAATGGTCATCCTTGGCACCCAGTATGCTGGTGAAATGAAGAAAGGCCTGTTTAGTGTAATGCACTATCTCATGCCTAAGCGACGAATCCTCTCCCTACATTCTGGCTGCAATATGGGGAAAGATGGCGATGTTGCCCTTTTCTTTGGCTTATCAGGTACACTCAGTCACTGGCTGATAAGTAGTCTCTTCTGTTTCTCTCCTTGACTCTTTGTTTAGATTCTTATATAGCTTTGTACCTGATGATATAAATATCGTTTGGGTCATCTGTCATAGGAACTGGGAAGACAACTCTGTCCACAGATCATAATAGGTATTTAATAGGGGA
This sequence comes from Rosa chinensis, assembly GCF_002994745.2. Taxonomy (NCBI): domain Eukaryota; kingdom Viridiplantae; phylum Streptophyta; class Magnoliopsida; order Rosales; family Rosaceae; genus Rosa; species Rosa chinensis. Next base: position 57,279,574 of record NC_037094.1, on the reverse strand, counting down.
TGATGAGCACTGCTGGAGTGACAATGGTGTGTCAAACATTGAAGGTGGTTGCTATGCTAAGTGCATTGATTTGTCGAAAGACAAGGAACCAGATATTTGGAACGCTATCAAATTTGGGACTGGTAAAAAGATGATACTATTGGACCATTGTTCTTTAAAGATTATGTGTTAGTTGCATCTGAGTCAAAAATTAACTGCTATTGACATTATTATTAAACATATGTGTTATACAGTTTTGGAGAATGTTGTGTTTGATGAGCATACTCGAGATGTGGATTATTCAGAGAAATCTGTGACAGGTAAAGATCATTCATAGCCTTTAATAAGCAGAACTCTGTTTAAGTAAACTTGAACTTATCATGAATTGCTTTTGCCACTGTTCCTTATAATAATTTTGAATCAGTTATGTAAATCTTTTGCACATATACATAGTGGACGTGACTTCAGAGTTGATAAATTATTTCCTTTATCAGATATTCCGGTATAAGTATGGATCCATATGTTAACTAGTGAGAATTTGATATATTTAATCTTGGTAAGAACATATTCATTTAGAGATTGTCAGACTATAGATAACAGAAACCATAGTGTTATTGTTCCTTAATCTTTATTATAGTCTAGCTTGTTTTATAAATGATAGAAAGTAAATAATATATTAGAGAATTTTGAAATGAATCATGTACACAACCTTTTCTGTACAAAAAGTATTCAGAACCAATATTGTTTCTTGCTGAATTTTGGTTTTACCATGACAAAATTTTTGCAGAGAACACCCGGGCAGCATATCCTATAGAGTACATACCAAATGCTAAAATACCATGTGTTGGTCCTCATCCGAAAAATGTCATTCTCCTGGCCTGTGATGCATTTGGTGTGCTCCCACCTGTGAGCAAGTTGAGTTTGGCCCAAACAATGTACCATTTTATCAGCGGCTACACTGCTCTGGTACTTATTCAAATTGAATTTCATTCAAAATTTTTACTTCTACTGGTTGCATGCATTGAATTTTATTGATAGGAATTCCAACTGAAAATAGGTTGCTGGAACTGAGGATGGTATCAAGGAACCACAAGCTACATTCTCAGCATGCTTCGGTGCAGCATTTATAATGATGCATCCAACAAAGTATGCAGCAATGTTGGCTGAAAAGATGAAAAAGCACGGGGCTACAGGATGGCTTGTGAATACAGGCTGGTCAGCAGGAAGGTATGAAAATTATATAAACAAAGTTTCGGGTTATACATTTTGATCTACCTATGTTGTCTTACATAGAGTTATTTTGCAGGTATGGAACAGGTAACCGCATCAAATTAGCTTATACCAGGAAGATTATAGATGCTATTCACTCGGGTACCCTTTTGAATGCAACCTACACCAAAACTGAAGTATTTGGACTTGAGATCCCCACTGAGATTGAGGGTGTACCCTCAGAAATTCTGGATCCAATAAACACTGTGAGTTTGCTCTCTTTTACTCAGTTAACTACTACATACTTTGGGATGATTTGTATTTGTATTAACATGTTAAATGTGAATTCTTTTCAATGACAGTGGTCAGACAAGAAAGCTTACAAAGAGACACTACTTAAGTTGGGGGGTCTGTTCAAGAAGAATTTTGAGGTATTCGTGAATCACAAGATTGGGAAAGATAACAAGCTCACAGAGGAAATCCTTGCAGCAGGTCCACTTTTTTGATCAGAGACTAGTGTGATTGTGGAGATCAAACGAAATGAAATAAAATATGCGCGCACAAACACACACATTTATGTGATTGATATCCTTGATTTCCTCGAGTGTAGCTTACTTTCCTAAAAAACGAACAACTTCATCACTATGTATAAAGAAAAAGTGAAAAGCTATTGTCTTTCTGTTTCTTTGGTTGTTCACTGTATGTTTGTTTTTTTTTTGAAAGTGGCACCCTGTATAGAGGAATCTATTGCTTCTTCTTGGGATATATGCAAAATGTTACCCACAGTCTATACCACTAGGCAGAGGGGACATGCTTCTATGATTACCATTTCTCATTAGCATATGCAGGATATATTGGATTTGTAATTACAGATCCTAGCTAGTGTAAAATACTTGAATTCATGATTTATTCCATGCCCTCTGAGCAAAAAGTATAGACAATCAAGAAAAAGATCAATACATAGACCAAGCTCAGCCTTATTTGCACGATTTCTTCTACGATTCGTCTCAGATTTATGAAAATTACCAGGTTTTTCCTGCCTTTTGGTCATTATGAGAATTGGAGTTTCGCGCACCTGTATACCTAGTCCACTCAGTTCATCTTCTTTTTTTCTTTCTTTTTTTTCAATGAACAATTAGAAGTAAATTTCAAAAAGATTGAATACCGCTGATATAGTTTCAAGTGATCAAAATAAGTTCTGTTTAGTGAAATAGTAGTAAATCGCAAACTATATTTGGTTGGAAACTAGTGATGTGAGTAGGAACCTGGCCAATACTAGATTTTCGAGTAAAGGAACCACACACCACATCTCCAAAGACCCTCTGAAGACTGACCTGAAGGGCCAAGGACAAGGAATAAGTTAACAAAAACGATAACAAGCAATTTTTTCAACTGGTCTTTAGATTAAAAAAAAAAAGGGTGCAATTAGACGACATTATTCTCACAAGGAAAACAAAGCAGATGTCACGTTGAGATGAAAACAAAACAAAAACAAAACAAGAGCAATGCTTTGTTCAGTAGAGTTTGGCAAATATATACAAAACACGTTTTGCGGTTTGAAAAACTGAAAGCTTCCATTACAATATTCTGATCATGTAATGTTTCTCCATACGTACAATATGCTTCCATCGCAATACCTTCCATTATATGTTTCTCCATTAGCATGCAATGCTTTGAAAAGACAATAGCTTCCAATACTCCTGGTGCTACACCTCACCACCTATACAAATTCTTAATAAACAAGAGGTAAGGACACCATTGTAGTCTTAATTAGCAGCTGCACATAGTTTCACAGCATATTTAAAATTGGGGTGTCCGTTACGTTGATGTGTAATCCCAACTGCATGGCAAAAGATATGTTGAACTCTTGATTGGTATCTTCTAGTACTCTGATAGCTATAAAGACCTGTTAGCGTGAGTCATGGTTTAATATTAGGAATAGAATATATTGTAATTATTCCGTAGTTAATACTTACCTGTTATATTCTTGTAATCCTCTCTATATACCTCCACTGTGAGATGAATAAGATATCAAACAATTTACTCTCTAAATCTCGTCTTGTTTGAGTTGGTATCAAAGCAAAGATCCGGAAGGGCTTTGTCTCTTTAGTTCTTTTTGTCTCATTCCGAGGAATTGGTGCAGAACCAAACCACTTTGTTTAGGTTTGATTTTGTCGTCCTCTATTGTTTATCTGGTCTTCGTCTCCTTAGAGACCGACTTGCTTCCCTATCAATCCAAACCGGGTCCACTGTGTCAAACCAACCACGCCGGCGTTCCAACCTCCACAGACTGCCGGCTCCGTCTGTTCTGACCGGCTTTGCCTTCCTTTCAGACCGGATTCCTTCCCCATCCAGACCGGCTTCGTCTCCAGTCCAGACCGCCGCCACCGTTTTCCGCCGTTCAGATCCAATTGCCGGCGTCGTCCCTTGATTCCAGATCGATTCTCCAGATCCGAAGGTCCAGATTGTGCCACAGCCGGAGGTCCAGATCGTGCCACACCGGCCGTGCCCAGATCGTGATCCCTCTTCACTCTTCTCCGCCACGTTTTTCGCCAGCCTTCACACCGGCCATGCCCAGACGACCCACCTCCGGAGTCTGCTCCAATCTCCGGCCTAGCACAGCAGTAAGCAACTCAACCCGGTCGATTCAACTCGGTCAACTCGACCCAGTCGACTCACCTCGGCCAACTCGACCCAGTCAACTCAACTCGGTCAACTGTCAACTCTCTTCAACAGGTTCCAAAAAAAAAAAAAAAAGAAGAAGAAGAAGAATCTGTTATTGTTTTTGGAGCTGTTTCTGTTCTTATTTCCGCTGTTTTTGGAGCTGTTTCTGTTCTTATTTCCGCTGCATACTTTGAGATTTGTGTGTTTTTTACTATTGTACTATTACAATGGGTGGTGATGACAGTCAAAGTTCTAAGGTCAATGAGGTGCAGAAGGTTGAGGTCTCTGTCAAGAGCTCAGAAGGTGGTTCTTTCGGGGGTACCAAACTCACTGGTACCAATTTCTGAACATGAAAGAAGATTATGTCAGTTTATCTCCGTGGAATCCACAAAATGGGGCATGTGACTGGAACAATCAAGGCACCTAGGGAAGATGATGTGGAGGCCTATGCTAAGTGGGAAGATGATGATGGGTTTGTAATGTCAATTCTATTTCGAGCCATGACTGATGATGTGCTACAGATGGTGGAAGAATGTGAAACTGTTGAGGCGATATGGAAGACATTGGGGGATTTGTATACCAACGAGTCTGATTTTATACAGGTTCATGAGTTGATGTGTAAAGCTGCTAGTATGCAACAGAATGGGCAACCAGTCGCTGTGTATTTCACTAAGCTGAAGAATGTATGGGCTGAAATTGATCAGAAGCGTCCTTGTAAGATCAAGAATCAAGAAGATCTTGTGTGGTACCAGAAGGAGAAAGAGCTAGAAAGGGTTCATGTATTCTTGAGAGGGCTTGATGAGAAGCATAGCAGTGCCAAGGGAGAGTTGCTCAGAATGACAGACCCGCCTAGTTTGAACACGGCTTTTACATACATCCGCAAGGATGAGTCTCAGCAGGAGAGTGTCAAACATGCTCAGGTTGAAGTATCTAGCCTAGCCATTCAGACCAAGTCACCGGCACCGTTCCTTCATCAGCAGAGTTCAGCCCCACTTCTTCAGCAAGGTTTCCCACAAGGCTTCACCAACCGCACTCGGCCTCAATGTTCTTATTGCAACGACCTTGGGCATGTTCGGGAGACTTGTTGGAAGTTGAACCCACACCTTAAACCTAAAAAGCAAGGCTATCGTCCTAAGGCAAAAGCAGCTGCTGTTCAATTGGTCCAAGAACCAGATTTCTATGGCGTGGTTGGCCAGGATCATCATACAGCAGGTGGAGTTACTCCTACAGCCTCTATAGCTAGTCGAGGTAAAATTGGTATGACTTTAAAGGTTTCTCACTTTGTTGGTTCTGATACATGGATTATTGATTATGGTGCCTCTGACCATATGACTTATGATAAATCATATTTTACTGAGTTGTCTTCCCCACCAGTGTCCTATGTCACCAATGCCAATGGTGAGGCTTTTCCTGTGTTAGGGTCAGGGTCCGTGCGTATTACTCCCACTTTAGAACTTCATAATGTGTTATATGTACCTGACTTGTCTCATCATTTGATATCTGTTCCACAGTTGAATGCTGAGTCTAAATGCTCCGTAACCTTTTATCCTATGTATGTGATTTTTCAGGATCTTCTCACCAGGGAGTTAATTGGTCGGGGGTATCTGAGGGGCAGATTGTTCCATCTGGATCAGACATACGCAGGGGAGAAACCAGGAGCACCGTCCCGTGCCGCTTTGACTTCGAATTCTGACAAGCTAAGTGAAATTTGGTTGTGGCATCGCCGTTTAGGGCATCCATCTTTTAGTCTTATGAGGAAAACCATGCCTACTCTGTTTATTGGTGTGGATGAGTCTGCTTTACATTGTGAAACATGTGTCTTGGCCAAAAGTCATCGTGCTACTTATTCTCCTAGTATTTCTAATAAAAGTGTTATTCCTTTTGAGTTGATTCATTCTGATGTTTGGGGACCTTCTAGAGAACCCATTGTGTCCGGTATGAGATATTTTGTGTTGTTTATTGATGATTGTACGAGATTGTCATGGGTTGCTCTTCTTAAAACCAAAGATGAAGTCTTTCCAGCTTTTCAAACTTTTCGTACCCTTGTTCAAACACAATACCATAGCATCATTAAAGTCCTTCGTTCTGACAATGGAGGAGAATATGTTAATCATGTTTTCCAAGAGTTTTTCAAAACCCATGGGATTGTTCATCAAACCACATGTCCACAAACACCAGAGCAAAATGGAGTGTCTGAAAGGAAAAACCGTCATTTACTTGATATGGCTCGTGCCCTACTCTTTAGTGCTCATATGCCTAAGTATCTTTGGGGCGATGCTATTCATGCTTCCTCCCATCTTATCAATCGTCTTCCCTCCAGTGTCCTTCATGGGAAAATTCCATTTGAGGTTCTTGAATCTCATGTTTCCTTACCTTCCTTTCATAATCTGCCAGCTCGTGTCTTTGGTTGTGTTGTTTTTGTCCATATTCCTAAAAATCAGCGGTCTAAGTTGGATGCCCGAGCGCTTAAGTGTGTGTTTGTGGGCTACGGAGGTTATCAGAAAGGGTACAAGTGCTATCATCCACCAACCAGAAAGTACTATGTCACTATGGATGTTACTTTCTTTGAGGACATGAGTTATTTTTCCTCCTCTGATACAGCTCTTCAGGGGGAGAATTCATATTTTGAAGAGCTATATCATTATCATGGAGAGGGGGAGGAATCAGAAAGCGGAGAAGAAGTCGCACAGACAGGAGGTACTTTGACGGATCCAGTTGAGAGCATTGGCTCATCACTTCCAGAAGCAGAAGCTCCAGACATCCAGACACCAGTTTCAGTTGAAGACACAACTGCCCCTACTGCCATCACTTCTACCCCTGACCCACAACTTCCTGGTACTGAAGAACTTCCTGGTACTGAAGATCACTCATTTGAGGTATGTCCACCCACTAGTACTAGCAATAGTGAGTCTAATGTTGAGCAATATGTGTTACCAAATAGGACCACTCGAGGTCAATCAGCCAAAAGATATGAACCTACTCTTACTGCCAAATCAAAATACCCAGTAGCCAATTATATGTCCACTAGGAGGTTGTCTAAGTCATATGAATCATTTGTGAATCAAATATCTGCTGTATCAGTACCTAACAGAGTGTAGGATGCATTGGGGGATCCAAAGTGGAGGAAGGCAATGGATGAAGAGATGGAGGCGTTGCAGAAGAACAATACTTGGCAACTTGTGCCTCCACCACAAGGCAAGAAGGCTGTAGGCTGTCGTTGGGTGTTTACTGTGAAACATAATGCAGATGGATCAGTGAATCGATACAAAGCACGTCTTGTAGCAAAGGGGTTTACTCAGACGTATGGTATTGACTATGATGAAACATTTGCTCTTGTTGCCAAGATGAACACTATTCGGGTTCTGCTATCGTTTGCTGCTAGTTTAAACTAGCCACTCCGACAGTTTGATGTCAAGAATGCATTTCTTCATGGAGAGTTAGCCGAGGAAGTATACATGAGCCTTCCACCTGGGTATATAGTTGCTTCTCCTGGTATTTTGTATGCAAATTGAGAAAGTCTCTGTATGGTCTCAAACAGTCGCCTCGTGCTTGGTTTGGGAGATTTTCACAGTTCATGCGGAAGGTTGGTTACAAACAGAGCAACTCAGATCATACCTTGTTTCTCAAGCATCAACAAGGGAAGGTAACAGCTCTAATTATTTATGTGGATGATATGGTAATCACTGGCAATGATACTGTTGAGATGGATAGACTGCAGAGACAGCTAGCTTCTGAGTTCGAGATGAAAGACTTGGGTGAACTTAAGTACTTCTTAGGAATTGAGGTAGCCAGGGGGAGAGAAGGGATCTACCTGTGCCAGAGGAAGTACGTTCTTGACTTGCTAACAGAGACAGGTTTGTTGGATTGCAGACCTATTGATACTCCTATTGAGCAGAATCATTGCTTAGCTGAGTACCCAGATCAGGTACCTACTGATTGAGCTGGCTATCAGAGGTTAGTTGGACGCTTGATTTATTTGGCTCATACTAGACCAGATGTTGCATATGCAGTGAGTGTGGTAAGTCAGTTCATGCATAACCCGAGTGAAAGTCACATGGATGCTGTTATGAGAATTTTGAAGTACCTGAAGTCAGCTCCAGGAAGGGGAGTATTGTTTTCTGGACACAGCAACATCCTTGAGGTTTGTGGCTTTACAGACGCAGATTGGGCTGGAAATATTACAGACAGGAGGTCAACATCAGGTTACTTTACCTTTGTGGGAGGTAATTTGGTTACATGGAAGAGTAAGAAACAGAAAGTTGTGGCACGATCTAGTGCTGAGGCCGAGTATAGAGGTATGGCTCACGGAGTGTGTGAATTGCTGTGGCTGAGAAATCTGGTACGTGATCTGGGTTTCAAAATTAAAAGTACTATGCAGTTGTATTGTGACAACAAGGCAGCCATTGACATATCACAGAATCCAGTACAACATGATCGTACTAAGCATGTGGAGGTTGATCGTCACTTTATAAAGGAGAAGTTAGATGCCAAAATTATTAGCTTTCCTTTTGTTCCAACGGAAGAGCAACTTGCAGATATACTTACCAAAGGAGTATCTCGGAAGGCGTTTTATGACTCACTAAGCAAGTTGGGCATGGTTGATGTGTATGCGCCAACTTGAGGGGGAGTGTTAGCGTGAGTCATGGTTTAATATTAGGAATAGAATATATTGTAATTATTCCGTAGTTAGTACTTACCTGTTATATTCTTGTAATCCTCTCTATATATCTCCACTGTGAGATGAATAAGATATCAAACAATTTACTCTCTAAATCTCGTCTTGTTTGAGTAGACCCATCCTTAATTGCTTTCATGCATCAAGCACCCAATCTACAAGCAGAGAGAAAAACAGAGGCAAAGGCAAACAGATAGAACATGACTTGCTTCTTCTCAAAAGGGTATATTCTAGTCATTCTTCTTTTAGCAATTTTCCTAGTTAGTGAATAAGCTCAGCAATGTCGTCCAAGTGGAAGGATTAGAGGAAAGAAGCCTCCCCCTGGACAGTGTAACCAGGAGGATGACTCTGACTGCTGCAAAGCTGGAAAAATGTACCCAACATACACATGCTCACCACCGATGTCAGGTAACACCCAAGCATACCTCACTCTCAACAGCTTTGAGGCAGGCGGTGATGGAGGAGGCCCATCCGAATGTGATGGCAAGTATCACAATGACAGCACTCCAGTTGTGGCATTATCCACTGGTTGGTACAACAGTGGATCAAGATGCCTTAACAACATCAGAATTAATGGTAATGGGCGGAGTGTGGTAGCCATGGTGGTGGATGAGTGTGACTCTACTGAGGGATGTGATAAGGACCATGATTATCAGCCTCCTTGTCCCAACAACATTGTTGATGCCTCCAAGGCTATCTGGAAAGCCTTGGGTGTATCTAGGGACAACTGGGGTGACTTGGATATCACATGGTCCGACGCTTAATTAGTTACTTGTTACTTATTTTCACTTCTTCTTTAGGGTTTAATGCTGCTTAGTTTTGTTGTTTTGTATGCGTCTATGTATTTGGAAAGTGTCATATGTACATAATAGAAAGTCAATATGCTAAATTTTCTGTTATCTATACTTAAAAAGTTTGTTGTGAAAAATAGAACAATATCCAACATGGACTCAATTACTTCTGTGATTTGTTTCGGTTTATAATCTGTTTCCCAACCTTATACATATGATAAGGGCATAAACATGTTACAATTTGACATGAGGAAGGGAAAATTTCCTAGAAGAACTGTATCATGCATGTCAAAGATGAAGCTGCTCTTATGAGTGGTTTAAAAGAGAAACCAAAATGGGGGTCCCTTATGGAATTGCATACTGTAGTGAAGTTATCCTCCCGTCCTCTACATACTTCTGGAGATCAAACCACCATCTCTTTCGGACAGTTTCAAACTGCTTATATCTCCAAAGAAAAATCTGGAGAATGTGCTGCTTTCTTGGTAAACAATGGCCAAAGATGCCACCTCAACTCTATGTGTTAATTCTGACTCAACTCTTGCGGTCACAATATATACCGCAAACACAATATATGACTCAACTCTTGTGGTCTTTGCAGTTTCGTATATTGTGTTTTATAATTGCTTTGTGCTGGCTCTGCCCTTAACTTGAGGCTTTCTATACATGCTTATAACTTCTAATTTTAATAGAAGTGCTGTCTTTTCTTTTCTACCATCACTGCATCGATCACATGACAGTCTAGGTGCTGAGCAGCAAGGCACATCTAGTTATTCAGCTTGGACATATTTCAAATGATCAAACTTGACAACGTACATTACCTTAAACATATTGAAGATGAAATTGGTCCCACTGCACTTGAAAAGTTACAACAAGCAATCCTCTCCCAACTTGTAAGTATTTTGGGCAGTTTCCATTCAACACAAGATCTCCTACGAGTACTAGGAGACTTGAATGCCAAAGATTAAGGAAAGTTTTTCTCTTCTACTTTTTTGGTGGCCCTGGGAGATTGAAGGATCAAGCAATGAAGTGCAAATCAAGCTCTCTGATCTCAAGTTAAGGTTGTATGCATATCATAGCATATTACTTGTGATTACTACTTAAATTGTGGATCTTGTTGAAGGATGTCGACATAATGCGTGCCTCTACAAACTAGGGTTCAGAGTTGTAATAGGAAAGTGTTCTAGGTATTCAATTGTATTCGGATTCTATTACCTATTGTGTACCTTGTAACTCCCTATATAAAGGGCTCCTATTATCAATAATAAACACAATTACAATTCTCCTACAACACGTCATCAGCACGAGCCCTAACCCTAGCCGAAAAAAAAAAAAAAACCTAAAACCCTAAAACTGCCGCAGTTTTTCCAACCTTAGACGCAGTGTCCTGCTGCAGCCCCTGCTGCCCCTGCCTCCTACCGCAACCTCCTACAGCCTCTCCAAAATTGCTTCTTGTTGCTGTCCAAAACTGCTGCTTGTTGTTGTCCAAAACTGCTGCTTGTTGCTGTCCAAAATTGCTGCAGAAATTGCTGCTTGCTGCTGTCCAAATTGCTGCCCAAACTACTGCCAAACCTGCTGTTGATTGCTGCTGCCGCTGCTTGCTGCCCCCAAAACATGCCTGCTCCAACACGCGCGTGTTCTCAAGCCCAAATCATCAAGTAAGATTTTACGCGCGTGTAATTAAAGTTGCTGTAATTAAAGTTATTTTATGTAGAATATTGGAATATATGTTGCCAAATGGTTTTGAGTATTTAACAAAGCGGAATTGTGGGGATTCACGCTTAACGAACTAAGAGTGTTCGTATGAACATGAACTAAGAGTATTCATAATTAAACGAACTAAGAGCGTTCGTATGAACTAAGAGTGTTCATAATGCTTAGACTAAGAGCATCCGTAAGCATCAAATTGTGACCATATTAAAATATCATTGTTTGGTCTAATCCAAAAGAGATTCTTGGAAATTGATTTCTTGGTAGCATAGCTCGGAAATCTTATTGTTTTAGCTTTCGTGGAAGTTTAACTCCATAACTAATATATCTTCTCTTCTTATTTTCAGGATGTCGAATGAATCTAGACTCGACTTTCCCATGCTTGACTCAACAGGCTCGGATTACCACAGTTGGGTAACCGATGTTGAGAACCATCTCACTTCAAAGGGAATATTACCCATAATCCAGGCACCTAACCCGGATCTTGTGTTCGTGCGAACACCTACAAAGCATGCTCAAGCCGTTATCTTGATGCAACGCCATATGGACAAGGCACTCAGATTGGAGTATATGTCGATCAAGAATGAAAGAGAGCTATGGGTAGCGCTAGAAGAGCGCTTTGGCAATGTCCAAGATTCCCTCCTCCTTGACTAGAAGGTTTTGCTGATTTCAAGTCTGTAGCTGAATATAATTCAGAAGCTCCTCGCATACAGTCCATGTTGAGGTTTTGTGGACAACCTATCACAGAGTAAGAGCTAATTGAGAAAACTCTCTCCACCTTCCCCGTTTCAGCCATTGTGGTATCAAAGCAATACCGTACTGAAGTCAATGCTGGACGGATCACGAGGTTTCATCAGCTTATCAATGTTATATCTATAGTTGAGAAACATGATAACATACTCGTGAGGAATTATAATTCAAGGCCCATTGGAACTAAGAGCGTTCATGAGGCGAATTACAATGCACCCAAAGGAGGGCGCAAGGAGCGGTACCCTAACAATGAGGGACATGAGGGACGTATGGGCCCATATAACCGCCCTAACCAGGAAGGAAACCACAAGTTTGGTATGGATACACGTGGGAGAGGGGGTCGTGGTATCCCTAGCCATGGTGGTGGCGCCATGGGTCGTGGTGGTGGCACCAACCCTCCTAGGGAACGCCCGCAACGTGCACAACGTGCAGCTCAATTAAAGGGAGGTAACCACAATGATGTGTGTCATTGATGTGGATTAATTGAGCATTGGCTCAAGCAATGCAAGACAAGCGAGCAACTAGCTGCAAGATACAGGGCATACAGGGACCTAAGGGAGCAAGAAGTGTACCTTGCAGAAGAAGAAGAAGAAGATAGTGGAGATGTCAATCTCACCATAGAGGACTTCAAAGCTGAAGATGAAGTGCACAAGGATGCAGCAGACTTTGAGTAGATTAGTCCTTTTATTTTTCCAAGAACTTTTGTAATGACAATATGCCTTAGTCAATAAATGACAATTGTATTAACTCTTTCTTATGTGGCGGACCCAATAAAATGTGATGTCTAGGAAAGTCATTGAGATTAATGGTACTTAAGAGAGCCTCGCTCCACCAACATCTCTCTCTACTTTCCTGGTCATATTTGATTGGAGTTACCAAACGGATAGAGTGACTACAATGTGTCTTAGTTTGATTTTATTTTGGATTAGATTTTGGAAACTTTGATGTAATCATTGGCTATTAATAAAGTGTCAATTCTTTTACTTAATGTCTTGGACATACCTTAATTCAAACTTTATTATAAAAGAGCCAATAGTTTTCATGTGGAAACAAATTATGAGAATGGACAGAGTTCCTTTGCATCACCTCTAATGACTACGGACATAAACGAGTATTAGAGAAACTTATGTGTTGCTCTAGTGGGTAGTATGCAACCACTATTCGAGTTATTGAATCCAACCATGTCATGAGAGACGACTTATGGGATTCTGACACATATAGGCTTTGGCATGATGATCCGTGTATTAAAGACTTTACACGGACATCCATTTTCAGAACAAAGAAAAGTAAGAACCAAGAATTGGTTTGAGGAGCTGCACATGCGCCTCATGGGGCCATGATTATGCAAAGACCGGCCACACATGGCCGGCGCCGCCTACCCCCTGTGGCAAATACATGGCATTGACACCATAAACCCTTATTCAACTCCTCTCCCTACTTCTCAAGTCCATTGTGACATTGTGGCTTAACCAAAACCTTCATTGGTTGATTATAAGGCCCATGTTTCGTTATGTAAAACCTGTTATTTATGATTGAGACCATCCTATGCAAAGGAGATTGAGGAAATAATTACATTCTCACAAAGAATCTAAGGGAATTCTGTGGATTTGATCAACCAACTTGTGGACCATATAGATGTTTTATGGAGTTGGTTGATACGCAAACACGCTGGTCACGTGTTGTGCCATTATCCACTCATAATTCTACGTATACTACACTCCTAGCACATAACATATGGCTAAGGGCTCACTACCCAGATCATCCCATTCAGTCAATTTGACTTGATAATGCTAGAGAGTTTACATCGAAATTTTTTTGATGACTATTGCATATCATTGGGTATTGATATCAAGTATCATATTCCCATGTACACACCCAATTGGTTTGGCGGAAAAGCCACCATTAAAAGACTACGATGGTAGCCCGGACTTTGGTAATGCGCACCAATATTTCCGCTTGGGTTATGCAATATCGCATGTAGCTATGCTCATTCGTCTACGACTTATAGCATCCACTCAACTTTTATTTGTGTTACAGCTAGTGACTGGGTTCGAGTCTAAATATCTCGTACTTATGCATATTTGAGTGCGTGGTTTATGTGCCAATTGCGCCGTCACAACGCATCAACATGAGTCATTGCAATGAATGCATATATATATATATATATATATATATATATATATATTTGTGTTGGCCATAGGCCTCCAACTATAAGTCCGCTACGTAAAACCCTTGACAGGCGATCTCTATTTCACTGGATTTGAGAATTGTCACTTTGATGAGACAGTCTTCCCGTCGTTAGGGGGAGATTAGAACGTCAATGTTTAACAGGAACGACAGGAATTGTCGTGGTCTTTCCCCACTATGTCTCATCTTGATCCTTAAAAAGTGACGAGATCACATATACCTGCTGCAAACATGCCTGCAAGGATTGATATCCCCACAAGAGGACATGGTGCCACCCAGAGAAGATGGGTACGACAACACCACCATGGATGGTGGTATGGTGACGCCACAAAGGTGGCATAATGGCGTCATAGGCCATGGGTTCCGCTAGAGAGAGTAGGAGACCCATAGATTCGATGGATTCTCGCCCTAAGAAGAGAGCGAGTTTGGCACAACTTGATCCATTGATCATTGATACTCAAAATCCGTCTTATGAGAATATTTTGGATTGTGGTTATATACAAGAGACATCGTTGGGGGACGCCTCAATGTTAGAACCAATTCCTGAGAACATAGAGATCTCTACGAACTACACTAGTGTACATGAGGACGTGGAATTGTTGAGACCAATGACATCAAACCTTACTCCGTTGAAGAATGCCAACGTAGAGAAAATTGGCCTAAATGGAAAGATGCGATCCAGGTTGAATTGGATTCACTAACGAAGAGGAAGGATTTCGGGCCTGAGAAGCCAACACCTCGTAACGTAAAACCTATTGACATTAATAGGTCTTCGTTAGATAGCGTGATGATAAAAAGAGATGGTAATCTCACCTTATGGTGCAAGGTTTCTCACAACGCCCTAGAATCGACTACGAGAAGACATATTCTCTCGTAATGGATGTCATTGTACTCCACTACCTTGTTAGTTTGGTAGTTTCCAAATAACTGAACATGCAGCTTATGAATGTGGTCACTACGTATCTCTATGGAGATCTAGATACGGAATATAATGAAGGTTCTTGTGGACTTCATTTACTCAAGTCAAGTGGCTCTAGACTACGGAGCGTATTTGCAATGAGGTTGAAATGCTCACTAAAATGACTACTTGATTGGGAAGGGATATGAGGAACTATGCCCACGCGTTTCCACGTGTTAATAGCAAAAGTGCTTACTTATGTACAATAGGCGCATTATTGTACTTAGCACAATACAAGACTGGACACCTTAATTATTATGAACTTGTTGGCTAGATATAGCCCCGCGCCAACGCAACGCCATTAGATTGGTATAAAGACAATCTTTTGATATTTGAGAGGTACGATTGATATGGGCTTGTTCTATCCCTACAGAGATAAAAGAAATGACGGAAGTGTGGGATCGGATCCTACAAGGCAAAATGCCACCTTCACGTACTCCTCCTCCCCTCCATCAAAATGACAATAAGCACTTCTAAATATTGAAGTGAACCAAATCCGATCAGAAGATAATGTAGCGGACTTATTTACTAAGTCATTGCCAAATTTACTAAGTCATTGCCAAATTCCACCTTCGAGAAACATGTGAAGAGTATCGGATTGAGAAAGTTATCTGAACTCCCATGATTGTAACAATCAGGGGGAGATATTGACATCAGGGGGAGGCATGATGTCTACATGTTCGATCTCGAAGAGTGAAGGACGTGTTGTGCTCGTTATGTCCTTCGACCAGGGTTATTTTTGTCCCACAGGGTTTTTGTTACCTGGCAAGGTTTTTAACGAGGCAACAATCAAAGCGTCATCACCAAGTTTGAGTGGCATAAGGGGGAGTGTTGAAGGATGTCGACATAATGTGTGCCTCTACAAACTAGGGTTTAGAGTTGTAATAGGAAAGTGTTCTAGGTATTCAATTGTATTCGGATTCTATTACCTATTGTGTACCTTGTAACTCCCTATATAAAGGGCTCCTATTATCAATAATAAACATAATTACAATTCTCATACAACAGATCTAAACTGATAAGCAATCTCATCAGTATTTTTGGAAAAGTTTTCAAAATCTTATTTGCATTCAAAGTTGTTTAAAAAGTTTATCAGATAAAAGATATCGATTGATTGTTGTTAGTTAGGATTGATTGAGTTTCTCAATCTGTTTGAAAAATCTTTCCAAGTTTATCTCAATCTATGATCAATGTGATCAGATTTAGGGGAAGTCTTTGTCTACTATAGAAGGTTTTGAAAACTGCATTTTCAATTGGGGTTTTTGATTAGAGAATTTGATGTGTGTTGCATAGTCTTCACAAAACTGTTTTACAAAACTCTCTTTGATTGTTTATTTTTGCTTGCTCATTGCATTCATCATTTACATAGCATTTGAGACCAGTGAGACACTGAGACAAGAAGAAGTGGAAGACTTGTTCAGTATATTCTGTCAACATAGATCAATTCAAACTGCATGTAGAATAGGTCTTTCAAACTGTGAACAAGTTAGCATTGTTGCTAGTAAAGTGGTTGTGTTGAATACCACTACTTGTGAGTTGTAATAACTTGAATTCATTTTAGATTTTATCCTCGTGTTGGCTACGTTACAAGCCACGTAGTGAAGTTTCCTCAGTGGTGAGGTTTACACTGCGTCACCAAAACCTTGTGTGCTTTTGAGCTTGTGAATTTCCTCTACCAATCTACTTATATTGCTCATAATCTTTCATAGTTGTTCCATCTGGTATTTTCATTTGGCATCAGAGCAGGTTCCACAATTTGTAGGAGATCACAGGGGCAATGGAACACTCTCGTGATAGAGCTGTAGGTGGATCTATCAACAGTCCTCCATGGTTTAATGGGGGCTGTGAAAAGTATACTTAGTGGAAGATTTACATGAAGTCCTATCTCTATGCACAAGATGAGCATGTATGGAATATCGTTGAAAATGGCTGGAAGACGCTTGTTGTTCCAGCCAAAGGTGAAGGCTCTTCTATTGCCACCCTAAAACCAAGGAAGGATTAGACTGAGGAGGAAGTACGAGATCTTCAAGCTGACTTTAAAGCCAAGAACAGCATATTCACAGCTCTCTCTGAAAGAGAGAACCTGAGGATAAGTCATTCTGACACTGCCAAGCAAGCTTGGGATCTGCTATTGACTACATACGAAGGTAATAAAAAGTACGTGCTCAAAAATTACAAAGTCTGATTTATGAATTTGAGACCATGGCCATGGGAGATGATGAAACTATTGATGATTTTCATGGTAGAATTTTAAAAATTGCTGGTTAGTGTCAGAGTCTGGGTGAACATTTTGATGAAGATAAAATTGTCAAGAAAATACTTAGGGCCTGGCCTGAAAAGTTTCATTCCAAGTTCACTAGTACTAAGGATTCATTTGACATTGATGTCTATCCTCTTGATGAGTTTATAGGGAATCTCAAAACCTATGAAATGAGGCTGAAACCTGGGAAGAAAACTAAGGGAGTGATTGGGCAGAAGCAAAAATCTCTATGGCGAGGGCTGTCTACTCGAACTCAAATGTTTACATTTTTGATGATCCCTTGAGTGCTCTTGATGCTCATGTGGCTCAAGCGGTTATTGGTTCCCAAACAATCTTAGTACAGATTCTATCTAGGAGCACATTATCCATGTTGTTTCAATAGTTGTAGATTTTTCTTGTTGCTATGTATGAAACATAATCAGTGTTCTTGTTCTTAATCAGCATGCCCTCGTGTCATTTCTGAAAACAGTTTAAGGTCAAATTTGAAGAGTTTGAGATACTAGGTTGAATATTAGTTTGCCATCTGTGTCAGGGTTGGCAAATTGTGCCTTTGTGTTTGCTGGAAAGTGTATACTTTTGCAAAACTCTGTGAATTAATCTAGTGCTTTCAACTTGTATATTTGTACATCCTTTCTCATATCTGTATCATAAAGCTCAGGCTAATAAAACAAAATGACCAAAATTCACCCTAGTTAGGTTGCATTATCTGCTCTTTTTTTCCTTTTTTCTGTTTCCCAATTGGGTATTCCTTTCTACACTATCCTTGCATGTACTTGAAGAGAAATGAAATTGCTTGATTGAAGTGATTCATTGATTACAAAGAAGAACACATACTTAAACTTCTAAAAGCATAGAGATGCCAAACAAGGTGTGGGAGACAAGATTTTCGTCTTGATTCATTTACTCCAGATTTGTCTTGGCTTGTAGCATAAGGATGGACCAGCATGCTTGTGAGCAGAGTGCAGAATTGCTTCAGGCTTCAGTCTGTTCTAGTGCTTTAGATATGATAGCATATCTTGTCTGATGGTCCACTACATTGCTTGTATGTTTGCTAGGATTGCTGGTATGCTGATATCAGTTTTCAATTCTAAATTAGGATTATGCATGCTTAGTGTCCAATCCCATACACTTAACAACAGGGGCGGAGCCACATTAGGGCTCAGTGGGTCCCGTGCCCCACTGAAATTTTTCCATATAAGTAGTATAAGTTTCCCATAGTGACTAAATCCCGAGTTGGTGTAGTGGTAGCTGTCTTTTCACAACTACTTATGTAGCTTCAGGTCTCAGGTTCGAGGCCTCTTGCAGCATTTTAGAGTAATTTTTTTTTTTAACATTAACATCATTATTTCTTATAATTTTAAAAATTAAAGACAAAATATGTTACCATCATAAAGAAAACTATAAATTTGATTAAAAAAGATATAATTTTTTTAAAGATAATTGATATTTCTGTAATTTTATTCTAATCTATTAATTTTTATTAAAATTTGATATATTTAAGTTTCAAATTTTTTTTCTAAAATTTTCGGGTGCCCCACTTAACATTAATTTCTGGCTCCGCCACTGCTTAACAGTACTATCTCCAGCAAGAGGAAGTTTCTTTGTACAGTGTCTTATTTACTGAATTGACCAAATCCAGGTTTTTGATAACTGCATCAGAGGAGCATTAAGAGAGAAAACGAGGGTTCTTGTTACAAATCAGCTGCATTTTCTTTCACAAGTTGATAGAATCATTCTAGTCCATGAAGGTGTGGTGAGGGAGGACGGAACATTTGAGGAGCTTTCCAATAGTGGTACTCTGTTCAAAAACTTGATGGAAAATGCTGGAAAGATGGAAGTGTACGTAAAAGAAAAAGAAGGTCCTGAAACCCCTGATGATAAAAAAGGTGAAATGATTCATCAGAATGCTTCTTCAAAACCTAACAAGTCTGCTAATGGGATGCCAAAAGATGGTGATGCTGATGCTGATGCAAAGAAACTAAAAGAAGGAAAATCTATTCTTACCAAACAAGAAGAATGCCAAACAGGCGTTGTGAGCTAGAAAGTTTTGGCAAGGTAATCAGCTTTTCAACAGTAAATTCCACTATTCCTTTAAGTACCCTTGGTATCATCTGATTTAAGACTTCCTAGTTTTTCTCTGATCATGAAACTTGAGATTGCTGAGGTGTTTAGTGTATCAGCTTTATTATTAGTGTCCTTAGTGTCCGAGACAGACTTACTATAGTTATAACCAGTTTTAGGCTCAACTACAATAAATTTTAAGGTATAATACAGGCATCCATTAGTATGACATACTAGGTGGAATCAGTGTTTGTTTGTTTGTTTGTTTTTTTTTTTTGCCCCCATTTTGCTTGCAGGATATTTTGTATTCATGTTCTGCTTTGCCTCTGTTCTGATAGTAGATATTATAAAAAATTATGTTATAAAATTGTAGATTTCAAAGTATAAATGTATTTCGGGTTTATCAAGGTACTTTTCTTGGTGCTTTTTCCTCTAGTTATGATATTCCAAGTTCAATGGCAACAGAAGTAATGGTGGTGATTAAAACAATTGAATTAACTTGGGTTCGTGATTGGAAACATGTGTGGTTAGAAGTGGATTCTTCTTTGATTCTTAATTTACTCAAATTTCCTTAGCTGGTGCCTTGACAATTGCAAGTTGAGTGGGGTAATTGTTTGCACCGTATCTCTCAAATGCATTTCCACTCCTCACACATTTTTCGGGAAGAAAACCAAGTTGCAGATGCTTTTGCAAATTTTGGCATTTCTTCGGCAAGCTTGGTTTGGTGGGATTTCCCTCCAGAATTTGTTTCATCGTTATGTAATAGAGATTATTTGGGTCTTCCCAATTTTTGTTTTCGTTAACTGGGGTTAGAGTTAGCTTCGTTTTCCGTTTGCTTTTGTGGGGTAAGCCTTTACGTCCCCCCTCTTATGTGTTTATTTTTCTTTCTTTTGAAATAAAGGGGAGATGGAGAGCATTGTTGCTCTTCTATCTTCAATCTTAATTAAAAAAAGAGTATAAATGTATAATATACTTTAAATAAATTAATATGTAATATTCTTTTCCTGCAGGTATAAGAATGCCTTGGGAGGCTTCTGGGTGGTTATCATACTGTTTTCCTTTATTTGTCAATTGAGGTTTTAAGAATTTCTGGTAGCACATGGTTGAGCTATTGGACTAATCAAGGCCTATCTGGGAAATATGACCCTGGTTTCTACAATCTGATATATGCAGTTCCATCATTGTGTCAGGTAAGATTACAGTTAAACAATGCTCGGTAATGTTGCAATATTGCAGTTTTTGTATAAAGTTGCTTGTTAAATCTTTTATCACTATTTTGGGAGTTCTGAAGTACTCTTAGTTACAACCTTGTAGATTGTGATGATAATCCTACTACATTTCTTGGTCTCAGGTTTTGGTGACTCTGGCAAATTCTTATTGGTTGATTATATATTTCTAGTCCTTATGCTGCCAGGAGGTTGCATGATGCCATGCTTACTTCTATATTACGAGCCCCAATGGTTTGTTTCCACACCAATCCTCTTGGACGGATCGATCATCAATCGGTTAGCAAAGGATCTTGGAGATATTGATCGGAATGTTACTCCATTTGTGAATATGTTTCTGGGCCAACTGTCTCAGCTCCTTTTGTACTTTCATTTTGATAGGGATCGTTAATTAGCACTATGTCCTTGAGGGCCATAATGCCCTTTTTGGTTTTATTTTATGCAGCCTATTTATACTATCAGGTATGTGAAATTAGCCACTCATTTCGTGATAAAAGTGCCTCGTTTGACTTTTTTTTTTTTTTTTTTTTTGAGAATTAATAAAACTTTATTAATGAAAATTAAAATTACATAATTCAGGAATGACCCGGTGTAGCCTCAGTATCACCCAACACACTAGGGATACAAACACTACTCATTTCCCTCTCTTCTACCTCGGTTAAAGGCCTCTCACTCTCAGTGATGGACATGAGCCAAGAAGGCCCATCCTCTAACCATAATACTTGCCCTTCCTCTCGGACTACAAAGCTTGCAATTGCACGGGCTGCCTTATTATTGTCCCGCGACGTGTGCTTAACCACAGAGATCTGGAGGTCTCTTAACAGAGTCTGGATCTCTTCCACGATAATACCTTCAGCCGCAAAATATTTTTCCTGTTTGTTAATAAGCTGCACAGCTCCCAGGCAATCAGTCTCCACTTCCACCTCACGTAAACCTCTTTCCTTCACTATCTCCAACCCTCCTTTAATAGTTTGACTTATTTTCTCCTTAGGTCATGAGATGGATCAATTTCATTTTGTTTAGACCCCCGAAAGGTTCATTTTAACTTTCAAGTAAACTTTGTACGGCAACTCCAGTTCATATGCTTCTAAAAAAAACATTGCTGGTTTGGAATTTTATTATGCTAGGCCATAAAGTAACTTGATCATTTGGCAATCTGCTTAATCTTCAGTGCATATATGAGTGCTTTCTTAAAGTTATGATCTATGTATCACACTAATGGGCTCACCATGTTTACTTGAGTCACCCTTTAGCTAAGAGTTATTGCGACAATTAACAGTATTCTTGTTGGTTAATGCTGTATCGTTTTCTAATATCTTTAATGTTTTCTATTTCTTCTTGAGGTAGAGCACGGCACGTGAGGTGAAGCGATTGGACTCCATCAGCAGATCCCCTGTATATGCACAATTTAGTGAAGCATTGAATGGTTTGTCAACTATTCGTGCATACAAGGCTTATTATTGGATGGCGGACATTAATGGAAAATCTGTAGACAATAATATCAGATTCACACTGGTGAACATGCATGAGTGGCAACTGTTGGCTTGGAATTCGTTTGGAAACATTAGGAGGCCTCATGATATGGTTAACAGCTACCTTTGCTGTTATGCAGAATGGAAGAGCAGAGAATCAGCAGGAGTTTGCATCCACTATGGGTCTCCTCCTTAGTTATGCACTTAATATTACAACTTTAATGACCGCTGTTACGCTGTACTGAGGCTTGCAAGTCTTGCTGAAAATAGCGTAAATGCTGTTGAGCGGGTTGGTACATACGTAGATTTGCCTTCAGAGGCTCCTGCTGTAATTGAGAGCAACCAACCCTCTCCAGCTCTCCTGCATGGCCTTCATCTGGATCAATAAAATTTGAGGATGCTTTGTTACGTTATAGTCCTGAACTTCCTCCAGTTTTACATGAGTTGTAGTCTTTCACAGTTTCTCCAGGTGAGAAGGTTGGAATTGTTGGAAGGACTGGGGCCCAGCATGCCGAATGCTTTGTTTCGAATTGTTGAATGAGAAAGAGGAAGAATCTTGATTGACAGTTGTGATATCCCTAAGTTTTGACGTAGGACGAAATTTTAACCAATTTCAACTAAAAATCTCGAAAATAAAGAAGCGTATTCACATTAAGAAGAATAATTTGAATATTAGAAATTAGTATTCCAATAGACTTCTTAATGATGAAATTAATCATAAATTACTCTTTTGGATATATCAGGATTCTCGAGCAAAATCTTGATTGGGATTCCAAGTGTAATATTCTTTAGTATCTAAGATTTTATTTCCGATTTTTATTTAATCAGGTTTAATTAGGTTTCCTAGTTTTAGTCTACAATAAATTGTTATATATATTTTCTAGTTGTATTAGGTTTATATTATGTGCCCTATAAAATGCACCTCTTAGATTGTAATTTTCATTCAAGTTATCAATAAAAAAAACCAAATATTAGAGAAGTTTCTCTATGTTTCTTATGGACACAACCGTAATTGTTAGTGGATTCTAGCTTATCTCATATAACTTTCGACTCATGACGGAACCCCTTACTATAGTGTTCACGCTTCCCGCATCATTTGGTATCAAAGCGGGTATCGCCCGCTCCTTAGCAGACGACGATCCAAGGGAGAAGTTCACTACCACCAACCTCAACGACGCTAGTCGTAGAGTATCTATCAAAGAAAGTTCCGTTGAAGAGGAATATGCCAAGGGATTCGCCCTAGGACAACCTCATCAATCCAAAAAAAAAGAAACATGGAACGTTGGATATTCACAACACCAGATTACGATGACTTCCGAACTACATGTGTCATCAATGACAAGGTATGCTCTGTAATAATTGACAGTAGTTTATGAGAGAACTTTGTAGCAAACAAAGTTGTGGATTATTTTCATTTACTGACAGTGAAGTTGAGTGATCCATACTGGATTCCATTTGGAGAGGATGAATATGCACAAGTAACAGAGGTTTGTAAAGTTCCTATCTCTATGGGAAAATTTTATAAAGAAGAGATTACTTGTCATGTGATTGACATGGACGACACTAATGTGCTTTTTGGAAGACCATGGCATGAAAGCGTCAAAGGTGGTTATTGCAAAGACAACACATATTTATTTAGGTGGGAGTCGCACAAAATTAAAATCAAGCCTAGAAGGAAGAACATCAAGAATGGCCATCCTGAGGTGTGTGAAAAGGAACATGAAGAAGCAACTTTGAAGATTGAAGAGAAACTCATTAAGGATAAGGAAGTTGATCCATTCATCACATCGATATCAATGTCATGCATGCCTAATTGTGTTCAAGATCAACCCAAGGAGAAGTCATTGCCCATTCCTTTTCAAGTGGAGGAGTTCAAGTGTCAAGATGCTTATTCTAAACTTATCTACGATATTGGATTCATGGTGATATCTTTTAATTTCGAGAATATTGAAGTTGATGGCTTATCATGTTTTATTTCTACTAATTATCGAGCTGCATACAAGAGGAACTCAAGGTCGAGTTCTTTTCAAGTGGAGGAGACTGATGTAGGACGAGATTTTAGCCAATTTCAACCAAAAATCTCGAAAAAAAAGAAGTGTCTTCACATTAAGAAGAATAATTTGAATATTAGATTGACCACATACATCGTTGTTTCGATCTAATCCAAAACCCCTCTTAGAATCGGATTTTCCTTAGAAGCGACTGCGCTCAGAAAATCCCTAATTTCTTAGAAGCGACTACGCTAAAAAATTTAATAGTTTTTCGTGGTAGCCTTTTTCGCTCCGAAACTAACCCTAATCTTGTGTTGTTTTTCAGAATGAGTTACTTGAACAAGTTGAACTTTGTTCCACTAGAGACAACTGGCGCTGGATACCATAGGTGGGTCCGAGATGTGCTCCAACATCTTAAGGCTGATGGACTTCTGGAAGCCATCCAAGAGCCTAGTCAGAATGTGCTCTCCATTGAGCAAGCTACTGCTTTTGAAGCAAATCAAGCTAAAGCCATCATTCTCATGACAAGGCACATGAATGACGCGCTCCAAAGTGAATACCTCAATGAGGAAGACCCAAGAAAGCTATGGGTAGAACTTGAGCAGCGATTTGGCAATGTTCGTGACTCCCTGCTTCCTGATTTAGAAGTGCGATGGCATAGCCTCCGCTTTTGTGATTTCAAGTCTGTGCTTGATTATAACTCAGAAGCTCTTCGTATCAAGTCTCTGATGGAGTTTTGTGGCCAAGCCATAACTGATACGATGTTGATCGAGAAGACT
Organism: Rosa chinensis; assembly: GCF_002994745.2. Classification (NCBI taxonomy): domain Eukaryota; kingdom Viridiplantae; phylum Streptophyta; class Magnoliopsida; order Rosales; family Rosaceae; genus Rosa; species Rosa chinensis. The sequence continues at coordinate 57,254,865 of NC_037094.1, read as the reverse complement.
CTCTCTACCTTCCCCGTCTCTGCCCTGATGATTTCAAAGAATTATCGGATTGATGTGAAAGCAGGACGTATCACAAGGTTTCATGAGCTCATTGGCGCCATGAACGTAGCTGAAAAGTACGACAACATACTTGTGAAGAACTATAATGCTAGACCCGTGGGAACTAAGTCTATTCTGGAGTCTAACTATAGTCGCTCCCCCAAGGAAGGATGCAAGGAGCGAAACCCTAGGAGTAGGGACAATTCTGGACGTTCTGGTCCATATTCTCGCCCTAAAGAGGAAGGAAATCGCTAAGAGAGGCGTGCACGGAACCGTGGAGGTCAACGTGTGAAGAGAGAGAGAGGCGGAGCCTCCGGCTATGGTGGTGACGCCACCAAGAGTAATTGTCGTCCAAATCATGCACCAAAAGCATCTCGATCAAGGGAGCCTGACCATAAAGATGTTTGTCTTTGATGTGGATCAAGTGGACATTGGGCAAAGAAGTGTACTGCATCCCAGAATGTTGCAAACGCATACAAGACGTATTGTGAAGCAAGGGAGGCAAATTACATGGAACAAGAAGATCAAGATGGCGATCTCGATCTAAGGGTGGAAGACTAAAAGGATCAAGACCCAGAAACTGGCGATTTTGATTAAGTCTTTTTATTTTCTAAGAGATGTAGGCAATTGCCATATTATTGGATTAGATTTTCTTTGGTTAAAGAAATGATGATGTATTTCCATTTGGCTTATTAATAAAAGTCGAGTTCTTTTCTTTATGACTCTTTTTTTAATTATGAGCTTTTCTTTTAGGAATGGATGAACTTCAATGTCTTGCGGATAGTGCAACTACACACACCATTCTACGACATAGGCAATTATTCTTGGAGATGTTGCCTACATATTCATCTGTGACTACGATGGCTAGGCCATCAGGTTTAGTTCAAGGACATGGAATGGCCCAATTCCTATTGCCAAATGTCACCTTGATTAAAGTCACTGAACCTCTCTACGCTCCTAAGGCAAATCGAACCTTATTGAGCTTCAAAGATATAAGAGCCAACAGATTCCATGCAGAAACGCATAGTGAGAACGGAATAGAATTCCTTTGCATTACCTCTAATGATTGCGGAAGAAAGCCCATCTTAGAGAAGCTTATGTGTTAATCTAGTGGACTTTATGTCACTAAAATTAGACCTATTGAATCCAATAATGTCATAAGAGAAGATCTCTTGGATTCTGACACATATTGGCTTTGGCATGACTGACTAGCGCACCTTGGTCGTGATATGATGCTCCGTATACTAAAGACTTCATATGGACATCCATTCTTCAGAGTGAGAAGAAGCAAGAATCGAAAATTGATTCCGGGACTTAGCAAGACCGCAACAATTGCAGCATCTGACGACGCCATCAATGGCGCCAACCATGAGCATAACGCCATGGTTGTTCCTCCCCATGGCTCCAACGCCATGGTTGTTCCTCCCCATGGCTCCAACGCCATGTTGGGAGAAGTAGTCACACTTTGCTTCTAATAGCGCTACAGACGCGCAGGCCCAACCAAAATCCTCATCGGTTGCTTCTAAGGCCCCTCGCTCATTTTGTAAAGCATGTTCCTTCGAGAAATTAGGACCGAGATCGTTCTACGCAAAGGATCCCAAAATACTCATTCCGTTCTTACAGAGAATCCAAAGGGATATCTGTGGACCAATTCAACCATCATGCGGACCTTTTAAATACTTTATGGTATTAGTTGATGCGTTGACACGCTGGTCACATGTCGCGCTGTTGTCCACTCGAAATGCTGCTTTTGCTAAACTCCTCCCCCAGATTATCCGTCTAAAGGCTCACTACCCTGATCATCTTATTAAGTCGATTCAACTTGATAATGCTGGAGAGTTTACATCGAAAACGTTCGATGACTATTGCATGTCACTGGGGATTGATGTAGAGCATCCAGTTGCCCATGTACATACCAAAATGGTCTCGCAGAAGCCGCTATCAAACAACTACAGATGATAACACAGACATTGGTTATGCGCACCAATCTCCCTGTTTCTGCTTAGGGATATGCAATATTGCATGCAGCGACGCTAATTCATCTACGACCCACTGCAACCCAATCTTACTCTGCATTACAGCTAGTGACTGGGTACGAGCCTGATATCTCGCACTTACGCATCTTTGGGTGTGCCATTTATGAGCATATTACGCCACCACAGCATACTAAGATGGGTCCACAACGACGAATAGGCATATACGTTGGATATGAATCTCCAACCATCGTCCGATACCTTGAACCCTTGATAGGCGATCTCTTTACCGCTAGATTTGCAGATTGTCACTTTGATGAGACAGTCTTCCCATCGTTAGGGGGAGATAAGAACACAGATGTTCAACATGAACGACAGGAATTGTCGTGATCTGTCCCCACTATGTCTCATCTCGATCCCTGTACCGCACAGTCCGAACTTGAAGTGCGAAGAATAATCGAGCTCCAGAACGTAGCAGACACTCTGCTTGATGCGTTTTCTGATATTGCCAAAGTGACGAGATCACACATACCTGTTGCAAACGTGCCTGCAAGGATTGATGTCCCGAATACTGGACATCATGCCACTCTTGTGACACCAGGAAATGGCGCCATTGCCCAGCATGGCAATGATGTGGCATCTATGGCCGCAGGTCTAGCAAGGAAGCGTGGTAGACCAATTGGTTCGAAGGACAGTCGCCCTAGAAAGAGAGCGAATGAGGCACAAACAAATCCTTTAATCCTCGATACTCAAAATCCGTCCCATGAGAATGTTCCAGATTATGGTTATGTCCAAGAGACATCATTGGGGGACGCCTCAATGTCAAAACCTATCCCTGAGAATGTAGAGATCTCTGTCAATTACACTAGTGTACATGGGACGTGGGAAAGAAACTTCATCATCATTGATGATGTATTCGCGTATTCAGTGGCGCGTGAGATTATTGAGACCGATGACATCGAACCACACTCCGTTGATGAATGTCAACGTAGAGCTGATTGACCAAAATGGAAAGATGCGATCCAGGCAGAACTTGATTCTCTAGCGAAAAGAAAGGTATTTGGCAAAGTTATACCAATACCGCCCAACACCAAACCAGTTGGTCACAAATGGTTATTCGTTAGAAAGCGTAATGAGAGAAACGATATTGTAAGATACAAAGCTCGCCTTGTGGCGCAATGCTTCTCACAACGCCCTGGAATCGACTACAAGGAGACCTATTCTCCAGTAATGGACGTCATTACGTTCCGCTACCTTGTCAGTTTGGTAGTTTCCGAAAAACTGAACATGCAGCTTATAGATGTGGTTACTGCGTATCTATATGGGGATTTAGATACAGAGATATACATAAAGATTCCAGATGGAATTCAATTACCCAAATCAAGTGGCTCTAAACCATGGAGCGCGTTTGCAATTAGATTAAAAAGCTCACTATATGGATTGAAACAATCCGGACGGATGTGGTATAACCATCTAAGTGACTACTTGATTAGAAAGGGATATGTCAACAATGAACTATGCCCATGTGTGTTCATAAAAAGGACAAGTTCCGGATTTGCAATAGTAGCGGTTTATGTCGATGACATGAACATAATTGGCACCGTTAAAGAGTTAAGGGAAACCGCTGAACACTTGAAATCCAACTTTGAGATGAAAGATCTTGGGAAAACACGGTTTTGCCTCAGTTTAGAACTTAAGTACCGTAGAGATGGTATCCTGATTCATCAATCAGCTTATACCCAAAAGATGCTTAAGCGTTTCAACACTGACAAGATTAAGCCTTCAAGCACCCCAATGGTTGTCCGCAGTCTTGATCCAAAGAAGAACCCATTCCGTCCAAAAGATGACGACGAAGAAGTGCTAGAGGCAGAAGTGCCCTACCTAAGTGCAATAGGCGCATTATTGTACTTAGCACAATGCACAAGACCGAATATCTCATTCGCTGTGAACTTGCTAGCTAGATATATCTCTACGCCAACACGACGCCATTGGACTGGTGTTAAAGATATCTTTCGATACCTAAGTGGTACGATCGATATGGGCTTGTTCTATCCCTACAAAGAGAAGATGGATTCGGACCCATCAAGTGCCAGGAACGCCACACATGGTGGACTGCGTTCCCTCTCCCTATCCCAAAATGATATAAGTGTTTTGGAAGGTTTTGCTGATGCTGGGTACCACTCTGACCCACACAAAGGTCGCTCCCAAACTGGCTATGTTTTCACCATGGGAAAGACCGTGATATCTTGGAGGTCTACAAAGCAGACCTTAGTCGCTACCTCTTCGAATCATGAGGAGATTATTGCTCTTCACGAAGCAATTCGTGAATGTATATGGCTTCGATCCATAGTTACGCATGTTCGAAGCAATTGTCGTTTGAAGTCTACCACAGATGAGCCAACAAACATTTATGAGGATAATGCTGCTTGCATTGAACAAATGAAGCAAGACTACATCAAAGGCGACAACACCAAGCACATATCGCCTAAATTCTTCTACAATCAGCAACAACAGAAGCTCCTCAAGATCAAAGTAAACCAGGTTCGATCTGAGGACAATGTGGCAGACTTGTTTACTAAGTCATTGCCCAAATCCACGTTCGAGAAACATGTGGCAAGAATTGGCTTGCGGAAATTATCTGAACTCCCATGATCATAGTCATCAGGGGAGAGGCGCAGACATCAGGGGGAGATTTCTACATGTTCGTCTCGAATTGTAAAGGGTGTGTTGTGCTCTTTTTCCCCTTCGACCGAGGTTATTTTTGTCCCATTGGGTTTTTGTTACTCGGCAAAGTTTTTAACGAGGCAACGAGAGAAGCACCGCGTTTGAGCAACACAAGGGGGAGTGTTCAAGTAAACCTTAATATGTGTTTGGCCCAAACTCTAGGTTACTTGCTCTAGTGGTAATAGGGTTCAATTAGAAGGATCTAGATTCCTATTCAATATACGATTACTTTCTTTGTATGATTGAGATTCTATACATTGTAATCCTCTATATAAAGAGGCCCATATTATCAATGAGAACACAGTGATTTCCTCTCAATTTCAGTTTCTCTAAAACATGGCCGGAATTTTTTCTTACCTTTTAATTTAGACATACGTATTTTCCAAATTCAATTTATTAATCCTGTTTTTTGGGACGAAATTAATCAATATTTGAAAAGAAAAGTTAATGCCTATTTCTTGACTATATTGATGCTATTTGGAAGAAAAATTATAGGAAAGAATTTAATTAAATGAAGAAAAATATTTGTCAAAGAATTTGTAGACATATCTCTTAAATTAATACATAATTAATAGCTTATCTTCTTCTTTTTTCACCTAATTTAATTCATCAATGTAATTGATTCATCCCCTAACATCTAGAAGGAAATATAAAAGGGTAAAATTGGTGTTGCAATAGTATTACGTGACAAGATTTATTATGTGGAATTGAAAATAAAATTTGTATTTGCTTACATGGTATGACACTTAGGATTTGAGGCCACAAATCTTAGGCCTCATTAAGGCCCTATATCATTGCCCTTCTCCATATCAACGGCTACAAATTTTGCTGCTCAACTGACATCACCAATTTATTTTAGATGTTATTTTTGCGTTGACTAGCTTTATTTTATACCATCTGCCACCGTAAGCCAAAAACCCAAATATGGGGTATAATTGTTATGTTCAGAACTTCAGATGCAGTTTTTCACTTTTTCATCTGGTTTTCCTCTATTAATTAGTACATTTTCCGACATAGAATAAATCATGATTATATAGTAATTAATTAACTCCAGCCTAAACAACAATTATCTCCCTCTTTCATCTCAAACCAAATTAATACCAGATTACTTACTGGGGGTAGTGAGTGTACGTGCGGCCCCTGTGGGTACATTCTGTGGGTTAGCTTTACTAACACCTATGTAATATTGTCATTATCAATTCATAAGTCGTAAAAGATATAATATTGTCATTATAAATTGGATAAATTTCGAGTCCCCTTCCTTGTATAAGTTATAATAACAATAAAATTCGATGCGAATTCCCACTTTGCTTCTTCTTTCGATCTCTCACATATATAGATATTCATGCATGTAGTACGTCCTGACCAACTCTTTTCTCAAAACAGAATTACCTACTGTTTGGTGGGTTTCGAATTATGAATTTAAAGCCCTTCCATCTTCTGCTGCTCCACTTGCTGCTACAGCCACGCAGTCACGTCGTTGCGCAGGAAACCACTGAATCACAGCAGAACCTCAACTCCACAGTGGCAATTGTGATTGTGCTGCTAGTGTGCGCCTTGTGTACCTCGGTTGGCTTGTTCTCCATCTACAACCACCGTTGTGTGGAGGCGCACATAGATATAGCCGGCGAAGGTATCGATTCCTCCCTCCGTCCACAGCAACATCATCGAGGTCTGGAGGCGGCTGTCATCGAAAAGTTCCCTATCTTGCACTACGCAACCGTCAAGCACCTCAAGATCGGCAAGGGAGCATTGGAATGTGCAGTGTGCTTAAGCCAGTTCGAGGACTACGAAACCCTGCGTTTGCTGCCGAAATGCTACCACGTCTTCCACCCCCAATGCATCGACCCTTGGTTGGCTTCTCACCTCACGTGCCCTGTTTGCCGCGCCAACCTCGCGCCCGAGTCCAACAAGGCAGCACCAGAAAATGGTGCCTTTGTAATTGCGGATTTGGATGAGATAGTGATCGAGTCGCAGTCGGCGGGTCAGTCACCTACTCCGCTTGGACAGAACACGGAGAGCTATAGGTTGAGACTGCCGGAAGAGCTGGGGAGGCAGCTGCGTTCAAGTAGCTACGTCGAGGTAGTCTTTCCGAGGCTTGGGAGTTGCAGGAAGGGATACAGGTACGGTAGTGAAGGGAGTAGTAGCCAAGATGAGGATGGTCATCAATTGGGCCAGTGGGATTTAACCACCATGTTACCGCCGGTTATAGCTAGTAGTGGTGGTGCAGGTGAGATGAAGACGCTGTTAGCGCCTGATGAATCCATATGTCGGCTTCCTGTTTGACTTGAAGAGGAAGGGGACCTGAACATTGAGAAGCTCAGCAGTGACCAAGAAGTCCAAGAAATCAAGGACCCTGACACGAAACTCATTGTTATCTTTCATCGATCCACAAGTAACTGGCGAGAGTGCGGAGGATCTTCATGTCCGCCGCCACCGGGTCCGGCGACGTGGAAGTGGTAGAGAGCCATGATCGGCCGTCCGGTGGTGAAGGAGCAGACGCGTTGAGATGGACAGGGAGTCTTCCACGATTTCCTTGGAAATGATTTCTCGTCCAAATTGTACCAGTGGGATTGAAAGCGCCAGAGAGAAGCTTGCGGCTTCTTCGATAGTAACTTGGAGCCCAGTAACACCTCCAAGATAGTAACCCGGAAGGCTGGAACGCAGCATTTGAACTTCAATATCTAGTTTTCATACAAAGTCTGCGCCAGCCTGTTAAAGTTAATGCTTAGTTACTTTTAACCTTATGCTAGTTAGTTTTTTTAACTCTAGTTAACTAAGTTGTTGTAAGACATTTAATGCTCCTTGACTTTTGTACTCAGAGGTGTGGTGCCTAATATGGCAGCTGCAACTCTAGAAGAAGAGAGAGAATCTGAAAATATAAAAAAAACAGAGGACTAAGCAACAGAGTGTGCTACAGCCTTCTTTCAACAAAATCTTCTTCTTGTATATATCTTTGCTATTATACCATCACTTCTGTATCAAATATATATTGGTGTATGTGTGTGATTGAGTGCAGGAGATAAAGATCATCAAACTGATCTAAGACGCTGATCAAGGCAACGTACCTGATTGGAGTTGTGAAGAGCAGTTACATAACAAGGCAGCAAGCTTGGATCAAAGGAGGTGAGTAATAGCTCAACCCCAACATAGCCCAGTACCACCTGGACCGGATGATCCTTTCCTTTGTAGTATTTCAAGAGAGAGAGAGAGATGGAACCTTTCCTTGCCTAGCTACAACAAGGTCTCTCTTGATAGCCATGGCAGTCAGGATGAGCTAGGTTTTTGCAAAAAGAAAGACGAAGAAGACGAAGATGAAATAACAGAGAGTATTTTGAGAGAGAAATCACTAACAGAATTGGTTAAAGTTGTTGAAGTTTTCCGTTCTACCTAAACTAAGCAATCGTACAGCTATTTATACCATATGAGGCTAACTCTACATGCTAATTAACTAAACTAACTAATTAAAGAAAAGCTAATTAACTAACTAAGCATGCAGCTGCCATCAGCTAATTAACCTCACTATTACATTTAATCTCACTTAACATCCCTCCTCAAGCTCAGCTAGGGTAACTAGCCTGAGATTGATGCAATGAGTGCGAAAGAGAGGAGAAGGTAACCCTTTGGTCAATATGTCTGCAGTTTGGTCAGTTGTAGGTACATAAGCAAGACACAGATCGTTGCGCTGAACACGTTCGCGAACAAAGTGGAAATCATTATCCAAGTGTTTGATCTTAGAGTGAAACACTGGATTGGAGGCAAGAGCTATTGCAGACAAGTTATCACACTTAATCAAGGGAGCTGTAGGAATAGAAATCTTTAGGTCACAAAGAAGATGCCTAATCCAACTTACTTCAGCTGCAGTATTAGCTAGGCTTCTATATTCAGCTTCAGTGGAACTTCGGGAAACGGTGCCCTGTTTCTTTGATTGCCAGGAAATAGGACACAGGCCAAGATAAACAACAAACCCAGTGGTTGATCGACGTTGAATAACTTCACCTGCCCAGTCTGCATCACAGAACGCCTTGAGATGTACTGCATTAGACAAAGCATGAGCTGAGGTATAAAACAAGCCTTTATGAGTAGTGCCCTGAACATCAGTAGGGACTGTCATAAACTGGCAAACTGTATTTACTGCATATGCAATATTAGGTCGAGTAAAGGTCAGGTATTGCAATGCCCCCACAATGCTCCGATATGCAGTAGGATCTTTAAGAGGCACACCTTGATCTTTAGTCATATGACAATGAGGGAGACAAGGAGAACTACACGGACGAACTGTATCCATTCCTGCCTTGACAAGGAGATCTTTAGCATACTTAGTTTGACCCAGAAATATTCCTTGTTTCACTTTGGTAACTTCCAGACCAAGAAAATAAGTCAAAGGACCAAGATCTTTCATATCAAAGACCATACTTAGCTCCGATATCACCTCATGGATTACAGTGGTATCGGAACCAATGATCACAATATCATCTACATATAAAAGCAAAGCCACCATACCTGCTGAAGTATGCCTGACAAAAAGACTGGGATCAGAATGTGAGAACTGAAAGCCTAGACTTGGAAGAAAGCTTGTGAATTTTTCATTCCATGCTCTTGGAGCTTGCTTTAATCCATACAGAGATTTCTTTAAGAGACATACATAATCCCTGTGTACTGGATCACCAAAACCAGGAGGTTGAGCCATATAAACTTCTTCTTTCAAATCTCCATGCAGAAAAGCATTTTTCACATCTAACTGCCGCAATTCCCAATTATTCATTGCAGCCAGTGCAATGATCACTCTGACAGTGCTGTGCCTTACAACAGGACTGAAGGTCTCATCATAATCCAGGCCTTTTGATTGACTGTAGCCTTGTGCAACCAACCTGGCCTTATATCTCGAAACAGTCCCATCAGGATTCTTCTTAACCTTGTAGATCCACTTACTCCCCACAATGTTTCTGTCAGTTGGACAAGGAACAAGAGACCAAGTACCTTGTTTTTGTAATGCCTCGATCTCTTCAAGCATTGCTTTGTCCCACTCAACTGTCCCTACAGCAGCTCTGAAGGACTTAGGTTCCACAACTTCACTGATATCAGCAATAGCAGTAAAGCCACTGAAGAAAGGATACTCAGCATAGAGTTTCTGTTGAACAATGGCAGAGAAGCAAAAATAGTCTTCAAATGTTCTAGATTTGATGATGCCATTCTTGGCTCGAGTCATCATTGAGTGATCATTGTAGTTTTGATCCATGATAAAGGTGAGGTCTTGAGGTAAAGCATCTGCAGCGGTGTTATTCAGTCCTCCAAATTGTAAGGTATTGAGCTCATTCGCATTGAGGCCCTGAAAAGGTGCAATACTAGGATGATTAGGTGCAACAGAATATGTGTGTTCTTGGCCAACTTGCATAGCATCAGGAACACAAGCAGAAGATGTGTGTTCTTGGCCAACTTGCAGAACTTGCATATCATCAGAAACACTATTCAGAGGGAGAACAGTCTCAATGTTACCACCCATTGAATCAGCTACTTGAGGCTGTGAGTCTCTTGCAGGGTGGATATCAACATGCTCAGTATGAGAACCAATAGTATCTGGCAATTGTGACAATGGAATATCATGAGTTGTGTGAGGCTGAGAATCCCTACTTTCATGAGTATGATTGTCATGAAGATTGTCAGTGCTATGATCACCACTCAACAACCCTTCATGAATAGATTCACCCTGGACCTCAGTGGAAGGAGCAATAGGAGACGGATCACATGATATAGAAGAAGACTGCATAGATATAGGTGTCCAAGAAGGACTAGTAAAGTAAGTCACAGGATCAGGCTGTGAGGTTGAAGGTTGAGAGGGTAACAGATATGGGAATGTGGTTTCATCATGAACAACATGTCTCGACATCCACAGTTTGTTTTGAGAAATACTATAGCAAAAGACTCCTTTATATCCTAGAGCATAACCTAAGAACACACACCGAGTTGTTCTTGGATCAAGCTTATCATGAGTATAGGGTCTGAGAAATGGATAGCAAGAAGAACCAAACACCTTAAGATGAGACACATCAGGAGGCTTGTGAAATAGAAGTTCATATGGAGAAGACATGTGAAGAGACTTGCAGGGCATCCTGTTGATAAGATAGCAGGAGTGAGCAGCACTATGAAACCAAAATTGCTTAGGAAGACCTGCAGTAGACATGAGAGAAATAGCAGTTTCTATGATGTGTCTATTCTTCCTCTCAGCAACTCCATTTTGCTGAGGAGTGTAGGGACAAGTAACATACTGGATAATACCTTTGGAGATTAGGAAGTTATGAAATGCTTTACTATTAAACTCCCCTCCCCCATCAGTTTGAAGTATCTTAACTGTAGAATCAAACTGTGTTTGCACAAAAGCATAGAATTGCACAAACTTGGCAAGAACTTCAGATTTATTGAACAGTGAAAAATCCACACAAACTTTGTACAATCGTCAATGAACGTCACATAGTATCTATAACCTTCTATAGACTGATTTGGTGCAGGTCCCCATACATCAGAATGTCTTTTGTGGAAAGGTACAGTACAATGTGATGCAGATTCAGGAAATGACAGTTTATGCATTTTTCCTTCTAAGCAAAATGAACACACATGACTAGAAACTGAACTAGGTGGTTTTATTTGAGAGCTAGTGAGCATCTTATTCATCACAGGATGAGAAGGATGGCCTAATCGTTGGTGCCAAATAGAAGGAGTTGTAGCTGATCCAACCAAAGCAGTATGAGATAATTGGTTTATTGCTGAAAGTTGTGGTGTCTTGAAGAGAAACAATCCATCTTCACTGCTCTTTCCTTGATAGAGAATTATCTTTGATGCCTTGTCCTGCACAGCAATGTTATTCTCATCAAGAGTGATGAAGCACCTATTATCTCTGCATAGCTTTGTAAACGACAACAAATTCATAGCTAGATTAGGAACATGAAGAACTTGATTCAGTTTGAAAATATAATCTTCAGGTTTAATGAAGCTAGCACCAGTGTGAGACACATCCAAACCTGCCCCATTCCCAATAGTAATCTTGTTATCTGCAGTATATGGTTGAGCAATAGTCAAGTTTCTCATGTCATAAGTCATGTGGTGAGTGGCACCAGAATCACCTATCCACACTTCAGTGTTGCTTGAAGAGCTACCTGTACCAGAAGATGAGGCTCCAGGACTTGGAGAAAAACCACCAGGAAAATGAGATGTAGAAGTATCATTGGACACTAAGTATCCCATATGAGGCTGCTGAAAAACCCCACTATGATTTCCACTATTCTGTGCAATCAATGCTGAAAGAGATGCAGGAGGTTCAGAACCTTGATAAGCAAAGTTAGTCCTGTGAGAACAGTTCAAAGCCACATGACCCTTCAGACCACAAATCTGACAGGTAGGGATAGACAGTGATGGATGTCCAGCAGGAACATCAGTTCTATAGAAGCAATTAGTAGCAGTATGGCCTTTCTTCGAGCATATTTGACATTCAGGAGATGGTCCACTGTTGAGGCTTGAGGACTGCACTTGAGTGCCTTGTTGAGGTTTGTAATCAGGATTCTGATAGCATGTACTAGTAAGATGTCCATGTTTTCCACAAATCTGACATTTATGGACCTTGAAGCATGTATCTACAGTGTGACCCTTTTTGCCACATACTTGACATTCAACACCAGTTCCACCGATTCTGCCATCCTTCATTCTTCCCCCATTTCTACTATTCCAAGAATTGTTCTCATGTCCTGCATTCCTTGGTTCTTCTCCACGAGCTATCATAGCACTCATGGTAGGATTAAGCAAGAAGCTTCCTTCAATGCGTCTTTCTGCTGCAAGTAACTGTGACCTCAAATCACGAAGTGTGATCTGTGTTTCTCTGCTTTCAATAATTGTCCTTACAATAGAGTATTCTTCAGGAAGGCCATTTAATATCACAATGATAATATCCTCTTCTGGAACACTTACTCCAACAGACAAAAGTTGATCACGAGCATTTTTGACTTTCTGCAGATATCTTTCAATAGACTCACCACCTTTCCTCATGGTTTGTAACTCAGTCTTGAGTTGCATAATACTCACTCTTGAGGCAGCAGAGAAACGTTCTTGAAGAGCAAGCCAGGCCTGTCTTGATGTTCTGCAACCAATGATCACATCTACAATATCCTCATCTAGAGTAGCCATAAGCAAACTCATGAGAGCCATATCAGTTTGTTTCCAAGCTTTATAAGCAGATGTTTCCTCACTAGTGACTTGACCTTCAGTAGTGAGCACATAGCGAGGAGGAGGTACTTCAGTACCATCATAATAACCAAAGAGTCCATTGCCAGCAAGAGTTGACTGAAACTGGAAGCTCCACTTGATAAAGTTTCTTTCACCAAGTCGAATGGTAATAACACTCATCAAGGAGTGTACATCAGCATGAGTAAGGCCAGAGGTGCATTGAGATGCCACAACCATGACTACACTTTCAGAGAGCTCACTTCCTCCAAAGAAAAATTATGACCAGTGATTAGCACAATGATCTTCTTGAAACTTGAAACAATATCAGGATTTCTCTTATATAGGTAACCTAGTCTTGCATGATGCTCGATTTTCTCATAACTATGCTCAGAATTTTGTTCATATATTGACAAAGATCAACACTTCACAGCCTAATTTTACTCAAATCTTCACTTTATCATATTTTTTTTCACAACTAATCACAACTCACAGCTCAATTGAATCACAAAGATGTTTGCTCCAGGAAACAGCTAGCTCATATTTTTTAGGCTCAAGAATATAAAGCAAGATCTCAGATCTGACAAATTGTGAGGTAAAACAAGTGTGATTCACCTGAAGATTCAATCGAACACCAGAGATGTAGAGACGAAGATCTTCACAAAGCACAATAGTTGATTCGAGCTCCGACGATTCTCCAAAGCTTTCAATTGCTGCAAAACACTAAAAAAAATAACTAGATCTGAGAGTAAAACATGAACAGAGTACGTCCTTTCTTGATTACGAGATGCGGAAGCAAGGTTCACAGGTCTAGGATCTATGGATGCTCTGATACCATGATAGCCATGGCAGTCAGGATGAGCTAGGTTTTTGCAGAAAGAAAGACGAAGACGAAATAACAGAGAGTATTTTGAGAGAGAAATCACTAACAGAATTGGTTAAAGTTGTTGAAGTTTTCCGTTCTACCTAAACTAAGCAATCGTACAGCTATTTATACCATATGAGGCTAACTCTACATGCTAATTAACTAAACTAACTAATTAAAGAAAAGCTAATTAACTAACTAAGCATGCAGCTGCCATCAGCTAATTAACCTCACTATTACATTTAATCTCACTTAACATCTCTGACTCCTTCATTTTGAATCTACATCATTCAATTCGTTGATGAAAAAACTATAAAAATAAGGGTGGTCTCAGCTCAACTGATTGTTTTTATATCATAAAACAGAGGCGGAGAGAACCACCATTCCATCCCCTTCATCGGATTGTCTTTGGCAAGAGACAAAAAAAACCAACATATAACCAACATACAAGTTATAACAGCTGTTCACCAAAGTTATAGGCCACCTTACGTATGTTCAAATAAGAGACAATTTTTATGAGGTTGGGGAATAATTGAAATTTTATAGCTCAAACTAAATCTGCACAAAAATTTTGATTTTTTTTTTTTGTTGAGGATTTTAATTCGCTTCAAATCTTTCTCAAGTGTATTTTTTTATTACTAAAGAAAGTTACAAACAAAAGCCATGAGCACAACCGCCCCAAACTAATCAAACTGGAAGGCGTGCGGAACTAGCCGAGAGAGGAAGCTGTTTAGACCGAATAGAAAACGCAGCCGAAGAATGGCCAGGAAACTAAATGATCAGCCAAGAATTTGGCTTCCCTCCATATATGGGAGAAGGAAACTGCTTAGAAATAAGAGGCCAAAAAGCGAATATCCTGGAGCAGAAACTTGATTCTCTATGGAGGGGAAATCGGGCCATTGAGAGCATCAATAAGAACTTTAGAATCTCCTTCCACCTTAGCTGTCTTTTAAGTGTAACATACATAGATATAACAGTGTTCACCTGGTCAGTTGCTGACCAAAGAATTTATGCTCAATAACCCTTAGATTTACATCAAATGGTGGAAAACAAAACACCTCAACTTAATAATAATTCTCTCTGCCATTGGATTTACATCCAAGGGTGGTTGAGCATTATTTTCTTGGTCAATAACTGACCAGGTGAACATTTTCGTACATAGATATAAGTCAATTAGACAGGACAGAAAATAGGAGGGCTCTGCTAGGATTATTTTCTTTTCTAATTTCTATGCATCGCCATCGTGTTGAGATGGTTGATGAAATGTCTGTCCTTTTAGGGACTTTGATTCCAATATCTGAGAATGGAAAGATTATGTTTGGTGTTGATCGCAATCATGCGCTCTCACAACATCACTATGCAATTGGATGTTTTATTTCACTGAAGGAGTTATGGGGATGTGATCCTCAGTACGGGGTCGTAAGACAGACTCCCACACATGGCGGAGTGCACTGTGTTCAAGTTCTCAGTAGTGAAGGAACGACAATAAATTAATCGTCAATGGTACCATATGGTTCTATGGTAAATCCATGATGGCCGTGGCGACCGGCTTCAAATCTTCTGTCCCCATTTTCCTATCCCCTTCCCTGTCTCCCTATCAAATTTTGACATGTGGAATTTTGGTCTCCTCAG
Organism: Rosa chinensis; assembly: GCF_002994745.2. Classification (NCBI taxonomy): domain Eukaryota; kingdom Viridiplantae; phylum Streptophyta; class Magnoliopsida; order Rosales; family Rosaceae; genus Rosa; species Rosa chinensis. The sequence continues at coordinate 57,239,424 of NC_037094.1, read as the reverse complement.
CCTAACCCTCTCTTACCAGCCTACAACCCCGTTTAACTCTAACCTAACATCTCTAACTCACCCAAGACTCTTCTTCGTTTTTCTTCTTCGGCTATCATGCTTTTTGTCTGGAACTCCTCTTCAAAAATGTCATAGTTACACCATGGAACATGAATCTCCTGTGCCATCAAACACAAACAACTTAGCAATATTCCCCGTAATTAGATTGCTCCGCCTTTCTCGGCAAACTGCAGTTTTGCGCAAGGGTTAGTTTTTTTTTCAGTTTTCTCTCTTGTGATCTCCTCCGCTAGCGACCCGGTGCCGGCACGGGCCTCTGGCCTTACCGGTGCGTGGTGGTTGCTGCCGGATGGGTGGTTGATGGTCTTGTCTTGGTGGAGAAGAAGCAATTGTGATCGATCTATTGCTATGGGACTGTTTTGTGGGTGTGTTGGCCGGCAAACCATGGCTGTGCAGAAGGGATTCCGGTGGGGCTTCGACGGTGAGGGGCTGGGTTGTTGGCTGTGGAACCAAGTTGAATAGAGCCAATGCCAAGTATGTATGTGATTGGAAAATAAGTATTATAAGCAGCTGGGTTCAATGATGTGATGTGGGTTTTTGATGGTTTCTCTCTTTGAAGAGATACCCTGAGTTAGAGATACACACGGGGGATTGTAGGCTGGTAAGAGAGGGTTAGGTTGAGGAGGCAAAAATTCCACGTGTCAAAATTTGATAGGGAGACAGGGAAGGGGATAGGAAAATGGGGACAGAAGATTTGAAGCCGTGGCGACCTGTAATGGGCTTACTACTGTTGCCTTGGTTCTTGTTCATTTCATCTCGGTTTTGGTCAAAACCTTCCATATGCAGGCGGTGCTACTGACAGAGAAGGCGACGATGATTATGGGTTTGACTTTAGGATAAGTTGTCTAATTAGACTAGGTAGGCATTCCTAAAGCTCCCTAGGTGAGGGTTCCTCTACCATAGTCTAAGTTAGGTTGCCTCTGTCCTTCTTTCCTTCAGGAGGTGGTGAGGGTACCAATTTGGGCTGAACTCGATTCGATCAGTTCGATTTTTGAGTACTAATGGTCAACGTACTGAAATGGCTATCGTTTTCTTTTTCAAAAACCAAAAACCAAAACCGTACCTTTGATTCTATTTGATTTCGATTAATTTCAATTATGTTGCCTTAAAAAAATTGACCAATATTATAAAAAAATGTAGTACCTCCAAAACCCTAGCGAGATTTCTGTCGACCGTAGCGACTCTCTCTACCAACTCCAGTGCCCTAGGCAGCATTCTTGTCATCTCTCAATGCTCTCCAACTCTCTTTCATCTTCCATGGCTTCTATCGACGCAGTGACTGCTAGTTTTGCTGCCTCTCTAGCACTTGCTGACGGAGGAAACCCTCCGGATCTGGGGAGGATTGGAGGAGGGCCTGTTCGCAGGTCTTCTGAATCTTTTCTTCTCGGCAAGCCGCTCACCTGTAAACCAGTTGATCCCTCTGCTTTCAAATCTCACTTTCTCCAGACGTGGATGGTGGACAAGAAATTTAGGGTTCAGGAACGAGCGAATAACCGCTTCCTATTTTCCTTTGGATCTGTGCTGGATCGGAACAAGGTACTGAAGGGTGGTGTGTGGTGTTATGATCGGGCTCCGGTCTGTCTGGATGAATATGATGGTATTCTGGCCATTGAGGATGTCCCTTTGAAACATATCAGAATCTGGGTCAGGGTTTCTGGCATCCCTCCTATCTATGAGGAACCAGACAATCTCATACTCATTGGGACCCTTTTAGGAGGTCACTTGGACTATGACAAGAAGGAATTTCGTAAAGGTATCATCCGCATTCTTTTTTCTCATGATATTTCTAAACCTGTTCTCTTGGAGCGTCTAGTTTTTCTGGCCCTAGGTGTTGAGCCTATACTGCAATTTCAGTTTGAACATCTCAAGGGTCATTGCCCTCAATGTGGACTGCTTACACACTCTGGTGAGAAATGTGAGGAACCCAATGCTGTGGTTTCTACTCCTAGGGTTTTGAGGTTTGGTGGTGGTCCTTCTACCTCCAATGGAGGCTTCTCTTTCTTGGCTCAGAATAACAGGGACTTATCTTTGCCTTCATCTACTCTACTGAAGAAGAAGAAGCCAGTCATTAGGTGATTGGAGCGATCATCTTCTGAAATTGCTGATAAGGAGGATACCGTGACTAACACGGCAGAGTTGGAAGGAATGCATTGTGAGATTGTGTTGCAGGATCAAACCACTGAGGTGGATTCGGGGATTTCTTCTGAACTTGGATCTGAAGACCTACCTCTTGCTCCCAAACAAGCTGTGGAGAAGCAAACTTTGATCTACAAGAAGAGAGCTCATCAGGAACCAAGTGTACCTTCGCTGAAGAAGTTCAAGACTATTCTTGGAGGCCAAACTACTCACACTACATGCTGATGCACTTTGCTTGGTTGAAGCTGAGGACGATGTTACTCTTGTGAAACTGAAGAAGAAGATGGTTCGACCGCTTGGAAGTAAGAATAAAGGTCCTAGGTCCCAAAAGAAGGTAGGGATAACTCCTTTACGCCTCAGCTATCCATTTGCTGCAACTGTTCCAGAAGTTGGCCCTATAGAAAAGGGTAAAGGAAAACTCTAGGTTTTCCTCTCTTTGTGTCTAGCAATTGCAGTAAAGTCTGGTGCTATGTAGGTTGCCTTTTCTAGTCGTACACCAATTGAGGTCTCTAGGCGACTAGGGTAGTCATGACATGAACTTGGATAGTTTTAGTGTTTTATTTCTTTGGCTAGGCACGTTAATAATTGTGCGTATTTGTTTGCAATGAGGGTCACCTGTCATATGTTTGGCGGCTTGTGCCATTCGAATTCTGTTGGTATGAGACAACCTATGATGTACGTGCCTTCTGGTCATGGATAAACAATGAAGTTATTTATTTCTCAAAAACAAAAAAAAACAAAAAAAACAAATTGACCAATATTTATAACAGAAATATTTACTTCTCTAACTGACATTTTTAATATTATGATATAATATAAATGAATTAACATTTTCAATTTGATTGAAATTAGTCTTATGAAATTCAAAATGAAAATTCATGACTAAAAACGTATGCGAACCTAAGATTGAGAAATCAACCATCTCTACTGCATTCAAATATATTCAAAACTGCAAATTACAACAATATATACGAACGGTTCCGGTTCGACAGATTTGGTTCGTCCGTGTAAATTGCAGTATTGGATGCCTTAACGATCACCAAATTGGCTGAAATTTTGCAGAGGTGATCTATACATTAGGAACTAAAAACTGAACGGTTAAGATGTGAATGTGTGATCAAAAAGTGGGGAAAAACACAAAATCCGTACGTTTTTGCTTAGGTGCGGATATCCGCACCTGAGCAAGATTATATATATATATATATATATATATATATATATATATATATAAAATCATGGTAACGTACTATCCATTATTTTTATAATTAACAACTAGAAAACAAACTATGTGATTGCATATAATTATGTCACAGGCAAATTATTCCTAGCTAGATATATAAGAGTCTTAATAATTAGCATGCAGATTGGAAAAGCACGAGCCTTTCAGTTTTCAGGCTTTAGTAACACAGGTACAGCCATCAGCACATTCGATGAAAGCCTTGTCAGCTTCAGGCCCTTCAACCTTGGTGACAACACAACTCCATCCCTCCCCACACTCGCAGTATCCTTCGTTTGGACCCAGTTTTTCCAGCTCCTTCACCGTTCCTTCTCCGTCTCTGCGTGTCAAAACCAGCAAGCAATATCATATATATATAATATATGTGTGTGCGTGTGTGTGTGTGTGGAGGATCGACATATTTTGTAATCAAATCAACCCTGATTTCATCTGAATTGGAAGGAGCAATACATGACACAAGTGCAACTTTCGCCACATTTGAAGAAGGCCTTGCCGGCTTCAGATCCCTCGGTCCTCGTGATGACGCATTTCCACCCTTGGCCGCACTTGCAAAACGCCTTGCTGCTGCCTCCTCCAACGGCGAGGGACCTGTACATATATGATCATTTGTTCCATCTATCAACAAATGAATGATTTAATGAACTAAAAAGTAATCTAAACGATGAACTCTGAGATCGAGAATCAACAACCTCACGGATTGCTCGACGGGGCTCTGGATTTCCATCTTCCTTCTCTTCTGTGCTTTTGCTTGCAGCTAAGGCAGAAGCTATTAGCTACAGAACCCCTTTTATGGTAGCGCCAGAGAACGTAGAATGACAAAGACACCCTTCGTCAGTATCTGCATCAGGAGGATAGGATTGTCCATGCACTAGGATTCAGTGTTTGGCTCAGAATTCATTTGTGAAAGTTTATCAACACGCACTCGAGCGAGATAAGGAATTCCAGAGACTTCTTTCAGTTCTATCTACTAATCAAGTGTTCGGTTCGATTCATTTCGGTGCGTGGGCCTGCCGTTTTCAAAATATGGAGCTGCGCTATCTCTCTAATCTCTATTTTATTTATGATATTATGACGTCGGATATTTGCCTCTTTAATCACAGGGAAAAAATCACCAACGGTGTCTGGACACTTTGGTGACTTTCAGAATGATACCTGAACTCTTAATGTTATCAATGTGATACCTGGACTTTACTTTTCGTATTATTGTGGTACCTGTGGCGAACTTCCGTCATGACTCCGTTAACTATGAGCACGTGTGACTCACGTGAGCCCAAAAATGAGGGCAAAAAAGACATTCTACCCTCAGTTTGTTTTATACCATCATCTATACCCATTATTCCCTCCATAATACACGATTTTGACCAAATTTGTTGACTTCTTCCCTCCAAAGTTGGCCAACTGATAATTGTTTCCCTCCAAATTACCTAAAATCCATTGACCATGCTAACAAATTTGACCAAGACCTTTTCACATGAAATTGGTACAAAAAATGCAACTGACATAAAATAGTGCCAAATGAAAGGCAAATTTGCTATCTTAACAAACACTCCCTAAAATTCAGAAATTAATTGGGAATGGCAATAACCAAATAGAAATTCATTGCCTCTTCAAACCAACAAATTGTTCAAAACAAAAGAGAGCAATTTCATAAGGCATGTTCATTACATCAGAACTCTACATGTTCCATACAAAAAGTATATTGGTGCTTCAACACCCAATACTTGCCTCAAAATCCTGCCCATTCAGATTCAATTTGGCCTTTCTGCTGTGCCTTTTTTGCTGCAGGGTTTTGGCTACTCTGAGTTGGAGGTTCATGCATTGCTTGTGAACTAGAGGCCCCTCCATTTGCACATTGGTTGCCCCCCATGGTCTTCAACTTCTTCCAACCCCTCCTAGACTTGATGATCTGATTACTCCATCTGCTATTACCATTTGAGGTTGGAACTTTTGGTGCCTATATATGAAAATAGAACCTTATCCATCACAACCAAAAATCTACAATCACACATCCAGTTCTCAACAATCATAGATCCACAATCATGCATCCATCAAACATTTATTGTAACAATATTACAACTAGCAAATTACAACTAACATTATGGATTTATGGTCACTATTCATAGCATCGCCGTTGTTGGGTATTGACCTACTCCCTCATTTATTGTGTCTCTTTCTCACTCCATTCTGGCAAAGATCGCATCTCTATCTCTCTGTTTTGGGTAAATATCACAAATGATCACTAAACTATGACTTGCTCGATACTTTGGTCACTCAATTTTTGAAAATATCACTTTAGTCATTGTGTCTAGGGTTACACACAGGTTGGGTTAGATCGGTTTTAACTCCAAACCGTTTCTATGCCAAAGTGAGCGGTTTAGGCTAGAGGTGACAAACGGGCCTAGTCGTGCTTCGTGCCGTGCTTGGGCCGGCCCATTTATTATCATGTCGGGCTCGTGCCGGCCTATTTACTTAAACATTAAACCGGATCTGGCCCATGGCCCCAGCCCATATCGTGTCGGGCCGTACTCATGCCGGGCCAATAAACGGGCCGTGCTCGTGCCTACACACTATAATGCACGATTTTAAAATCTTAATTTGAATAAATAAAAAATAATTTTATTTAACTATTTAGAAAATTCAAATAAATTAAGTTCTACAATATTTTTCTCAATCTTAGCTTTTTAAGATTAGTTTTCTAATAATTTTTTATATTCCACTACAAGAAAGAAAGAAAGAAAAAAATAACTCAAAATATATTGCTTTTAGTATATTATTGTGAGATTAATGTTTATTAATATAATGAAGATTTAGTATCATATTATTCTTTCCTTTATTCTATAGTTGTATTATTATGAGATTAGTCTTTATTAATAAACATATATTTAATATTTAGAAAAAAATATTTTATGTCAAAACAAGGATATAATGTTTTCCTAGCCCCCGTAACACCAGCCCTGCCTTCATGGCGACGGCATGGTGCACTCCCAGCAGTCACCCCAGCCCCCTAAGTCTTCCTTTGCCTCCCTCCTATCAGAGCTGCCTTCCCCTCCACTTGATTTCAACATCGACGAGTTGCCCACTCCCATTCGTGACAACGGCGTTGTCTCTGTGCAGATATCGGAGGACCCTTACCTCCGTGGATTGGAGCACTGTAAGACCTACTGGTTGGTCGAGTCGTCCTCCCACCAAAAATCTCCCCTCTAAAATCCCACGAGCTGACGACCCAGCTTAAGGCTCTATGGCCGAGTTTGAATAATTGGTCTGTAACTCCCTTAGGGAGGGGGTTCTTCATGCTTCAGTTTCAGTCCCTGGAAGATATGTAGAAAGTTTGGGCAGTTGGCACAGTTTCGTTGCAGCAAGGGCTCCTACATCTGATAAAGTGGACGGCAAAGTTCTCCCCTTCAACGTACAGGAACACGTTTGCGCAACTCTGGGTTCGACTTTGGGATCTGGGTTTTGCGTTTTGGGAGCAGCAGACTCTCTTTGAAATTGCGCGGGGAATTGGGATACCCATAAAGTTGGATCCTAGAACTGCTGATCGATCTGTTGGTCTCTACGCGAGGGTTCTAGTTGATGTTGACTTATCTCCAATGTTCTAAAAATCGGCCTAGGCGGCGCCTAGGCGCTAGGCGGCAAGAAACCGCTCCGATTTTGGCCTAGGCGTTTCCCTTAGGCGCTGGGCTACTAGGCGGGCTAGGCGGTGGTGCTAGGCGGTGCTAGGCGGTGCTAGGCGGGGACTAGGCGGTTCTAGGCGGAGCCTAGGCGGTCATAAACCCTAATTTATTCTATATTTTGACTATTTTTATATTTATAATTAATTTTTAGACTTTAAATATTGTCATTTATATTATTATATGTCATTAAAATAATTTAAAAATTAAAAAAAAAAAACCGCCTAGTCCCCGCCTAGGCTCCCGCCTAGGCCCCTAGGCGCTAGTCCCTGGGTCACCGCCCGACTAGCGCCTAGCGTTTTTTAGAACCTTGCTTATCTCAACCTCTTCTCAGCAGCTTCTTGTAACTCGAGCAAATGGAGAGCAGGTTCTTGTAGGGGTTGAATATGAAGCTCTTCCGAGTGTGTGCTCTAAGTGTGGTCTTGTCGAGCATTTGAGCGACAAATGCAGAGTGGTGCACCCAGCTGGGCCCATTGCCTCTACGGCTACTCCCTCCCACCGTGGCCGTTCCTCCACTAGAAGGTCAAGGAGAAGGAGTGCCAGAAATTCAGGGCCTCCTTTACGTGGTCAGACTGACGCTAATGTACAGGTGATCAGTTCATCTGTGGCTCCAGTTCAGGTTGATGTTGATAAAGAGACCTGTATGGTGGATGGAAGGCTTGAATATGTGCAGGCCGAGCAACAGATTTCTAATTAGGCTTCCTCTTTCGCTAGCGTACCGCCAGGCTTTCAGAGGCTTGTCCCGGAAGTTTTAAAGCTGGCAGCAATAGACGTGGCTCAATCTGAAAGTATTAATACGTCGCCGGTGGTTGACAAAGGCAGTGGAGCTGCTTTAGTTTCTTCTGTTTGTGAACCTATGCAGGTAAACCAGGTACTTGGCGATGATACTTCAGCCAGGGAGGAGGGTGAGTTCACGCCAGTTGTCTCCAAGAAAACTAAGAAACAAATTAAAAAGTCCAGCTTAAAAGTTCCTGCTCATAAGTCTATTACTGCTCTCGTGCAAAAGGGAGCAAAGCATAAATCTTTTTCATGAAGGTTCTATATTGGAATGCGCGTGGCGTCACCAATGATGACACTCAAAATGCGTTAATAGAGATGGTACGTGTGCATCGTCCTTGTTTTGTGGCTTTATCTAAACCTTTTGTTCCAATTAACTCTATAAACAGGTCTTTTTGGAGGTCCTTGGGTCTCTTTCCGTTTGCTACTAATGATAGGGGTTTCCAAGCTCCTAATTTATGGGTTCTATGTCATGAAGCCCTCCAACCTACTGTTCTATCATCTACTTTTCAGCAGGTTACATTTTCCTGTATGATTGATGGCTTGTTGTGCATCTTTACTGTTGTATACGCCAAAACCTCTATAGTTGGCAGAAGGGCTCTCTGGAATGATCTTAGAGAGATCCACAGTACTTATGTTCATGACCCATGGGTGGTCCTCGAGGATTTTAATTGTGTGCTGGGTGCTCATGAAAAGCGGGGTGGTAGTCCACCGAATTTGATCTCTTGCTTAGAATTCCAACAAATGTGTACTGCATATGAGCTTATGGACATTCCTACGGTGGGCCTTGCTTATACTTGGTCTAACCGTCGGACTGATGTCAGATTGGACAGATCTTTAGGTAACTCTGACTGGTTGGAAGCTTGGCAAGATCTAGAGTGTACCACCTTGACAAAGTCCACTTCAAATCACTGTCTGATTCTGCTATCTTTTTCAAAGTTTTCTTTACCACTCCGGTCTCCTTTCAAGTTCCAAAATATGTGGTTGCAGGCTCCAAACTTTATCCAACTTGTTCGTGATTGCTGGGATGATTTACATTTCTATGGCTACCCTATGTTTGTTTTGTGCTCCAAGTTACGCGCTCTTAAAGTCATGCTTTAGAGTTGGAATAAGAATCACTTTGGTAATGTGCATGCATGGGTGGATGCAGCTAGGCGCCGCCTGGATGCTATTCAAGCTGAACTTGCTGACTTAGGGCCGTCTGAGGATCGTTTCTTGCGAGAGGATGCAGCTATTGCTCAATACCAGTTGGAGCTCTCATTGCAGCATACTTTACTTAGAGACAAATCTCGTGTGAAATGGCTTATAGAGGGCGATCGCAATACATCTTTTCTCCACAACATGGTTAAGGTGCGCAGTTTAAATAAAACTATATCTTCTTTGTCTGATGGGCAAGCTACCTTGCAGGATCATGATTCTATTCCTGCTTACATTGTTCAGTACTATGAAACTATGTTTACTCGAGATCAGGCTATTATTGATTCTGGCCTTGTGGAAAGAGTGATTCCACAGTTGATTACTGCTGAAGAAAACGTGTCCCTTATTGCTATCCTAAGAGATAAGGAGATCTCTCTCGCTGTTAATTCAATGGACAGTGGTAGTTCTCCTAGTCCAGATGGTTTTGGTGGGGGCTTTTTTAAAGCTTGTTGGTCTGTGGTTGCAAATGATGTGATTCTGGCGGTCCGTAGTTTTTTTTAGACGGGTTTCATTCCTCCTCACTTCAATACCAATTTAATTATTCTGATTCCAAAAGTCCATGAAGCTGAGGGCATCTCAGATTATAGACCTATTGCTCTAGCGAATTTTGTGTTCAAAATAATAACCAAAATCTTGGCTGATCGATTAAGTCAGGTTGCTCTGAGAATAATTTCTACCAATTAGAGTGCCTTCATTCGAAGTAGGTCAATCACTGACCCTATCATTCTCACTTCTGAATGCATGAATCTCTTGGATCACAAGAGTAAGTTTGGGAACATGGCCATCAAATTTGATATTGCTAAGGCCTTTGATACTGTGGACTGGAACTTTCTCCTTCGGGTTCTTCTAGCTTTTGGTTTTGATAGAACCTTTGTTAATTGGGTCCACTGTGTGCTTAAGTCGGCACATCTTTCCATTTTGGTTAATGGTCAATCTTGTGGTTTCTTTACTTGCTCGCGGGGTGTGAGGCAGGGTGACCCTTTATCACCGACTCTGTTTTGTCTGGCAGAGGAGGTGTTGAGTAGAGGACTCACAGGGATGGTAGATGAGGGCAAGATTGATTGCATTGCAACCCCTAGTATGTGCTTCCCCCTTCACATGTTCTTTTTGCAGATGATGTAATGGTTTTCATGCAGGCTAATCCAGAGGGTCTTAGTGCACTTTCTCAATTCATGGAGGAGTATGGCGCTAATTCTGGGCAGGTTGTCAACAGGAATAAGTCTCTTCTTTTCATTGGCAAGCATGCTCTTCATCGGCAAACCGTTACGCAGAATCTCTTGGGTATTAAACTTGGTGAGCTTCCTTTTACTTATCTTGGCGTTCCCATATTTCAGGGTAGGCCGAAGAGTGATTATTTAAGGCCAGTGGCGGACAAGATTCAGTGTAAACTCACTGCCTGGAAGGGGAAGTTGTTATCCCAAGCGGCGAGGCTACAATTAATAGATTATGTTATTCACAGTGTACTTATCTATAGTTTTCAAATATATTCTTGGCCTAGTTCTCTATTGAAGGAGGTACAATGGTGGATTCGTAACTTCTTTTGGACCGGGGATCCCCTCAAAAAAGGTGTGGCCTTGGTCTCTTGGGATCGGGTCTGTCAGCCCAAGGATAAAGGTGGTTTGGGTCTTAAAAACCTTGTTGTCTTGAATGGGGCTCTTCTTCTTAAAAAGGGGTGGGATGTTGTCTCTAAAGCCTCCCCTGTAGCTTTTTTTTGCATGATCGATTTCTGACAAGTGGGTTTCAACCTTGTGCTTATTATAAAAAATCATCAGTTTGGCTTGGATTGAGGCAGGTTTAGAGGTTTTTGCTTACCAAGTTGCGTTGGATAATTGGTGATGGTGCCTCGGTTAGGCTATGGAAAGATAATTGGATGGGAGAGATTTTGGGGAAGGCCTTCGGCTTGAGTTCCCATGAGTTGGCTAATCTTGACAATATAGTTAGTGAGTTCATTGTTCATGGTAAATGGGTGCTTCCTGACATCTTTGGTCAGGTGTTTCCTGGGATTGCAGCGGCACTTACTTCCACTACGCTTCCTTTGGAGCCAACAAAAGACCAATTAGTTTGGTCTGACTCTTCTTCTGGAACCTTGACATCGAAGGAGGCATATTTGACTCTAGCTTTGCCATCTCCAATGGTTGCATGGGAATCTCTATTATGGCATTCTACAATTCAGCCGCGAAAGAGTATTTGTTCTTGGAAGATTTTTCATGAGAAAATTCTTACAGATGAGTGACTTCGAAGGATGGGGATTTCACTTTGTTCTCGGTGTAGCTTCTATGGTGTTGGAAGCGAGAATTGTCGGCACATGTTTTTAGGGTGCTTGGTGGTTTTGGATGTTTGGAAGTGGTGCTTTCACATGTTCAGTATTCCATTCCCTCAAGTACTCTCTTTGCATGGCTTACTTGCACAAGATTTACTCTCACGGGTTTTTTACTTCTTCAAAACTTCTTTGGCGCATTACTGTGTGGAATGTTTTGTGGTGTCTATGTTATGAAAGAAACCGTCTACGACATTATGGAGGTGTGTTTGTGTTGAGCAACTTCATGCGTTTCCTAGTCTCATCTTTGAAGGAGTCAGCTGGGTTGGCTTTTGTATCTTCCACTTCCCATTCTGGAGCTCCCATCTTTGGGTTTTTACATCTTTCACCGATGCGGCCTTGTGCTCCCAAATTTATTAGAGTTACTTGGATGCCTCCACCTCCTCCATGGATAAAGATCAACATTGATGGGTCATTTAGAAATCAGGATCACGCTGGCTTTGGGGGCTTAGCCCGTGATCATGACAGTGGGTTTGCTCTCACCTTTGCTTCTCGAGTATGTGTTCCTAGTGCTCTTGACGCAGAAGTTTTGGCCTTTATTGAAGCTATTAAGGTGGCTAAGCTGCAAGACTGGCAATAATTGTGGGTAGATCGAAACAGACTCGGCAGCTGTCTTGAGGTATTTTGCTTCTCCAAAACTGGTTCCTTGGCGACTTCGGGTGCAATGGTCTAACTGTTTGGCTCTTGCAAGACATTTTCATCTCCATGTTTCTCACATTTTCAGGGAAGGGAATGCTCCCGCTGATACTTTGGCTAACTATGGCGCGTCTCATGAGGGTGGTAGCACGTGGACGTCGCTGCCTTCTTTTTTGGTTGCTGACTTTGGCCGTGATTATTCATCAAGGCCAGCATATAGATTTTCATAATGTTCCCAGGTTGTCCTACGTCCTCACTTTGTTCTAGTTATGCTTCTTTAGTTATGATTGTTTTCTTTTGCAATTGCCAGGACTTTTCTAGAATGTTCCTAGGTGGTGTGTTTCTTCATTTTTCCATGTACTTTGATGTGGGTTGGCCTTGGTTGTGTCCTCCATCCCTTTGTACTGTTTGTTTGAGGTATCAATAAATTTCTGACAGAGGGCGATGAGTTAGTCCTCCTCTCGTTTTTTTTTTTAAATGATATAATGTTTTATTTCACTATTTTGATAACATAAAAGAAATAGCATTGGTGGAATTGTCATGAGATTTTAAATAAAAAAGTCTAATATTCAAATCTCAACATTGTGGTTTTTTAATATTTTTAAAGGGAGCTTCTATTCATACCTCCAAAATTGGTATTTGTATCTCTCTCCTTTTCCAAATTATAGTTGACTTTGTCAACTCATACTAAATTACCAATTAGGACACAAAAGAGGGGAAAAAAAATTATAATTTTTTTTAACCCCACCCCACTCCTCCCCTTCCATGATGTCTGTGAGGTCTGAAACTATGACATCCACGATATTGGTTATCCTAGATAACCAACAGGTCACAACTCACAGCTCACAGAAAATAAATAAAAAAATAAAAAAAGGTCTATTCTTACCTTTACAAACAGTATGTTTCGATGAGGCAATTCGCAAAATTCTAAGTTATGTATTGCCTATTATATTGCTGCTTGCGCTTTTGTTCCAACTCGAAACAATTAGTAAATATGTGTCTCTCTCCAAGCTAAGCAGCATTATGTTGGACCGGCTTTGGAACACCATGACCACTTTCAGTACAGGCATCTGTACATAAATCATAATTAAGTGATGAATACTTTGTATCTAAAAACTCAGTTTAATTAAAAATTTTGAAAATTGGGAGTAATATCTAAACATGTCAGATAGCAGTATACGAACTTGTTTCTATATTCAATTAATTTAATGAAAAATACTATATTGATTACCAACTAGAGATTTTTTTTTTTTTTTTTTTGTAGCTTAATTGTATGAAGTGTAAAATAGGATCGTGAAATCTTCAAAAATTGAATGAGGTCGACTACTGATTTTGGAGGTATGAATAGAACGTAAAAGAAGAAGTTTTTATTGATTTTATTGGACGATTGGCATTGTGGGAAAATTAGGGAGGTATAGATAGCAAATTTGTTATCTATAAAAGTAAGTTGGAGGTCTATTAAAGTAAGTTGGAGGTCTATTAAGTTAGGAGGTCTAAATGCTAACTTTGGAGGTATGAATAGAAGCACCTTTTTTAAAAACAAAATGAAATTTTGTATTTGTAACGGGTCGGCCCACAATATGTCGTGATCTGGCCTTGCAAGGCCCATTACGGGCTCGGGCCAGGCCGGGCCGGGCCAATGGGCTAATATTCCTAGGCCCAACCTGACCCGTTATTCTAACGTGCTCGGGTCGTGCCGGGCCACTAACTGGCTTGGGCCGTGCGGGGCAGCTTTTAAGCGTGCCGGGTCCGTGCCGTGCTCTTGCTTAGCGGCCCGTTTGCCACCTCTAGTTTAGGCATTTTGGAAAACCAATCATAAAAAATAATAATAATAATAAAAAAAAAAAAGGCCTAATCTGACTCAATCCAATCCAATTAAATATGATTTTGTTCGATCGGTTAGGCGGTTTTCACCTATATAATATTAACATGCCATTTTGAAAAAAATCATAGTAAAAATTTAATTTCAATAATTGAAATTATGTTAAATTATCTAAATTTAAAATTCAATAATTCAAATCCAAAACATACAGTCAAAGACTAAAATCTAAATTAGATTCAAAGTGATTCACTTATTTAACGACTTAGCCATCAATACTAGCTTAATATAATAATATTAAAGGTCAAAGAATGAGAGATCGAGAGATCAGAGATGTGATGTGAGAGGATAAAAAAAAAATTGTAGCGATTATATACTAAGATTTTAGGCCTTTGGGCCTTGAATTCAATATGGTAGTATTATCATTTAAGAATAAAGTTATAACTTGAGATTAATTAAGAATATTCTAGGGTCAAGATTGTTAATGCCCAGGCATCTTCCACTGCTTCAATTTCCCAATGATTAATTTTGGTTGTTGGAATGTTCGTGGTTTCAATGACCCTTCAAAGCATCTAAAAGTGTTAAATCTTGTTTCTATGCATCACCTTGATCTTTTATGTCTAGTGGAAACGCGTGTAAGGGAGGTAAATGATGACTCCTTATCAAGATCTATTTTTCCTAATTGGAGCTTTATTAATAACTTTTGTAGTCATGCTAATGGAAGAATCTGGATTTTTTGGAACTTCACCAAAATTTCTCTTGACAAATTGGATGCTTCTAGTCAGGTTGTTCACTGCAATCTTAGACTTTTAGACCTTCAGGTCGATGTCTTTGCCTCTTTTGTCTATGGTTCAAATGATGACTCAACTAGGAGAGAGCTTTGGCATAGCATGGAAAACTTTGCTGGTGTCTGTACTAGTTCTCCTTGGTTAGTTATTGGTGACTTTAATGTTACTAGAAGATGTGAGAAAACTGTTGGTGGCAATAATCGTTTTAGTAATGCTATGAATGAGTTCCAACTCTTGTCTTCATAATTCTGAGCTTGATGATCTTAACTACTTTGGTATTTACTATTCTTGGAGTAATAAGCAGGTTGATGGTAATTTTATTTCCAGAAAGTTGGATCGTGCCTTAGTTAATCAGTATTGGATGAACTCTTTTTCGAATTGTAGTATTGTGTTCTTGCCCCCTAGTATTTCTGACCATGCTGTTTTGGTGGTTAAATTTGGTTTACCGATGACAACACGCAGAGCTCCCTTTAAGTTCTTCAGCTTCTTAGATGATAGGGAACATTTCCTTCCAATTGTCTCCGATGTGTGGGCTACCAATGTTCAGGGATCTAAACAATTCCAAGTCTGTTGGAAGCTTAAACTTGTAAAGGACCAATTCAAGCTCCTCAACCGCAACTCTATTGGCAATGTTTCATCCTTAGTTTCTAATTGCAAAGCAGCATTAGATAACTGCCAGCGTTTGCTTGATGCTGATCCTTAATTTTGATGGCTTTTTGCGAATCCAAGAGAAAACTCTCTCTAAATCTTATGCTAGTGCTCTTGCTACTGAAGAAAAGTTGTTGAAACAAAAGTCTAGAGTGCAATGGCTCAAGCATGGGGACAAAAACTCTGCTTTTATCTTCAAGACCTTGGACAAAGCATAGAAATAGGAATCAGATTGTTTCTATTAATCACAGTGATGGGTCTATTGCTTCTTCAGATATTGAGATCAAAGATGAAGCTATAAACTTATTTCATAATCTCCTTGGTCAAAGTTTTCATCATTCAAGGTTCTCTTTGGATAATTTGCATTTATTGGGGTTTAGTCCTATTAGTCCTGATCTTGCAAATTCTCTATGCCACGAGTTCACGTATGATGATATTAAGGCAGTCTGTTTCTCTATGAATCCTAATATGACTTCAGGCCCAGATGGTTTTAACTGTTGCTTCTTTCAAAAAGCTTGGTCGATTATTGGTGAAGATGTTATTGCTGTTGTTAAGGAATTTTTTTCTTCAGGTCTCCTCTTAAAGGAGTTAAATTCCACCATCATTACTCTTGTTCCTAAAGTGGCTAACTCTACTAATATGAGTGATTTCAGACCTATATCCTGCTGTAACACTTTATATAAAATTATTGCCAAGTTGTTGGCAAACAGGCTAAAGGGCGTTCTTCATCTTATTGCTGGGCCTTCCCAATCTGCCTTCATTCCTAGGCGCAGAATTGGAGACAATATCCTTCTTGCTCAAGAACTCCTTCGTTATCACCATAAAGCTACTGGTCATCCTAGATGTGCTCTTATGGTGGACATTATGAAAGCTTATGACACTGTCGAGTGGGATTTCATTCTTGCAACTCTTGAAGCTTTTAAAATTCCTTCCACTTTGATTAGCTGGATCAAGAGTTGCATTTCTTCCCCTAGATTTTCAGTGGCTGTTAATGGTGAATTGGTAGGTTTCTTTGCTAGCAAGAATCAATATTTTTTTCCTTGACACGAGCAGCAAGGCGAGACACATTAGGAGTTGCAGTATTAGATGGAGTAGGCACAATGTCCTCATCCACTTCTGCTAAGGCAAAGAAGGCATTACTAGATACAAGTAGAGCATCTTGCTGCCCAACACAATCAAGAGTGGGGAGAGAGCTTGAAACGTTACTAATAACAGAAACAACAAGATCCTCCACAATTATAGGAGTAGTAGATATTGTTGTATCTGACAGGGGAATACAAGGAGTTGCACCAGAAGAGGGAATAAAGGATGTTGCATCAGAACAAATAATAGGAGATGAAGCAACAAAAGTTCCTGAAGGCAACTCCACAGACCTTTTTCTAACATATTGGAGACCAGCCATTTTGTTCTTACTAAGATTTTCATGAAGAGGTTGCTCTGCTGGAACAGGCCTAGGCATTGTCTTGGGGCATTGGGGCTCTGAATGACCAAACATATTACAACAAGAGCACCACTTCGGATGCCATTGATACCAATGTATTAAAAAGCGCGCCTCAGGCGCGCCTTAAGGCTTAGAAAGCGCGAGGCGCTGTAGAAAATGAGTGTGTTTTGCAGGTGAGGCGCAGAGGCGGGCAAGGCGGCGATGCAGGCGGAAAAGGCGGCCAAAGCGCGCCTTAAGGCGTCTAAAGCGAACGCCTGAGAATTTTTTTTTTTTTTTTCGTCTTCACCAAAACGACGTCGTTTTGGTGGTTTTGAGAGTTAAAACTCCTTCAGGTCTCGAGCTGAAGTTATTTTCGATTCCTTCAGCCTCCTCCATCAAAACTCCGACTCTTTCACTTCCAAATCCCAATTCTCAAGAAACAAATTTGATAAAATCATCAAGAGCCCATGAGTTTTCTCAAGGATTTGGCTCTAAAGGAGGCTTTTTTCGCACTTGGAGCAAGAGATTTTCTCACTTGGAGATTTGGAATCGGATTTGCAGCAAAGGATTTAAGGTATGAATTTGATTTCCTCGATCTTGCTGGTGAATCCGATTTGCAGCAAATGTTTTGTTTTTTTTGTTCAATTAATCACTTTGGTGCAACTGGGAATGTGAGATTATGATAATAGCATAAATGAATAAAAATCATGTATGATAGCAATCGGTGCAGTGATAGCAATTGATACTAAATGAGGGAAAGAACATGGTATTGGCAAGGTTTGCAGAATATGCAGACCATAGTGTTGGGGATTATCATGTGCTTTGGTCATATTACTCATATATAATAGCAATCTGGGATTTTCATGTGTTTCTGGTAATCATTTTGTAATCAAAACAAAGGAGTGGTGTTTCATTATGGCCAAAGTTACTGGCTTTACCTCTAGCAGAATTGCTTTCTCAATTAAGTTTCTACTTATTGTAGTAATGTTCCTTGTATGGCAGATCGAACACCTTCAAGTATAGTGAGGCTGGCTAGAGTACTAATCACTGATAATTAGCTTCTGGTATAGCTTCTGTTATTATCTTTTAGAGAAATTGACAGTTATGTTTGTGTTGTGACGTGACGGTTATGTTTGTTTTGTGAGTTTCAGGGGCACATGATGTGGCTGCATAGACAAGACTCCTAGCAGAAGTTTGAGGGATCTCAGTGAAGCCAATAACAATGATGCTGATAATCAGCTTTTAAGCTTTGAGCCATTACCATCAGAATTGTATGTAAACAATTCCCAACTTCTGTTTTTTTCAGTCTGTGTGATTGGTTTCTGAGTTTCAGTGTGTAATTGGGAGGGAGTAGTCTGATTTTGGTTGTCAAATGTTAGTTTTTGGTTACAATACATGTTCTATATATAAGACTAGTTATATACATAAATACAACTGATTTATACGTAAGGCTTACGCCTTACGCCTCAAGGCGAACGCCTTCTTGAGGCTCTCCCGAAAACGCCTCGGCTACGCCTCAGCCTTTTAAAACATTGATTGATACTCAACCTTAATCAAAGCCACATTGAGAGGAGTCTCATTATCAGTCACTTCATCCATCCAAAGATCAAACGAATCAATCAACTCATAAGAAGCAATCAACTCATGAAGGAGTATTTATTGAGGTGGTTGAATGGAGTATTAATGAAGTCATCTAGAGGTTTCCTCCTTGGTCAATATAAGAAGAGGTGATTTGCTCATTCTAGTCATCATATCCAATCTCATCTAAGAGAAACATCTTCATCCAAGTAGAGAGTGAATTGTGTCCATTCCAAGTAGAGAGTGTTGTAGTTGTTAGGTAGCAAAACAAGTGTGAGAGAGAGTTTCCTTCAAACAGTTTCTTGAAGTTATGTATCTCTTGTACTCACCTTATCATAGTGGAAGTTCTTGTTATTGCTGCCCCATGGATGTAGGCACCTTGCCGAACCACATTATATCCGGTGTTCCCTTTCCATTACTCTTTTATTTCTTTGCATATTATCCTTTTGTGGTTGGAGTTGTTACTTCCATTCTACAACTTTTCCCAACAGTTTTTGAATGAAACTAAGCTGACTACGAGTAGCTGCGGATACTATGATAAATGTGATATGAGATAGTTTAAGTTATCCTCTCCTTTAAAGCTTCATTCATCTCCTCACCAATAGAGAGGTCATGAATCTATTTAAAAAAATGCATGTTAATTATCTTGTGATGAAAAATAATGATCATTCAATGGATAAACGATTGAGAAAGCGCTCTCTCCTTAGACCTTTACCTAGTTGGTTAGTCTATCTTGGATTGGGAGCTTGACTTTGGCAGAACTACCATCAGGCTTGATGGGGTCTAGATCCCCCAAACATTTACCAAACTTAGTTACATATGTGCATTGAGTAAAGAAGATCCCCCAAACATTTTCCAAACTTAACTACATATGTTCATTTATTACTTTATTGATTATATTTTAGGGAGAGTGAAATTCACACTTCTTATTTTACAATCCACCCTTATTCATTCCTTTTTTTGGTAGAAATTTATACAAAAGACAAAATTTGAGTTATTAAAAACAAAAACAAAAACAAAAAATTTAAATCACCAAAAAAGAAACATGAAGTAAGGATTGTAAAGGAGTGTGAATTTCACTCCCTATTTTTAAGTATGATAATGGTAAATTATTATATATAAATCTTGACCCCCAAACTCTAAATCCTAGTTCTACCCCTGTGTATACACCAGCACCAGCTAAGGCACCAAATGTTGGTGCAATCAAGTAAATCCAGAGTCCCTTATAATTTCCAAAAGCAATAGCTGGACCCAAAGTTCAAATCGGATTCATTGAACCACCCGTTACTGGCCTGGAAAGAGTGAAACCATGCATGTTAACATTAACTCGAATATGTACATAGACCAAAGAAAAACAAAAGCTAATTATAACAACCGAGTTTACTCTAAACATTAGTATTATTGCATTTTAAAGTGAACAAAAGTGTTTCGTTGTACAAAACTTACCATGTTTAGTCGTTTAAAGAACATAATCATTTTGTTGTATGTCTAAAGAAATCTTTGGCTTCCTATTTTGTAGCTACTAGTTCAATTTGCATACGATTACGACCAAAATTGTATTTATAAATTATAACATGACCAAATTAATTAATTGAAACATAAAACAACATGTCAATTACTCACCCTGCTACAAGGCTTTCAAGCAAAACTGTGGCTCCAATAGCTACAGCTGCCAATTCCCCTACCTGTTAGAAGCATAGGAATCAAACTTCATGAAATAAAACAAAAAAAAACAAAAAAAAAGATTTTCGTCACAACTAAACAAGTAATCGATAGTAATAAATGTTGGGTGTGTGGATCCGATTCCTCATAGGATAAGGATTTGTTAATCCTTGATCAAATAGGAGTTTTGATTGTTTCCTACTTGCTTACATAATCCTACTTGGTAATGGTTTCTATGTCTATTGGGAATAGGTTTCTAATGTCTTATAGGGTTTAGTTAGATATCTATAAATAGGGGCATAGGTTGTAGTAGTAGATCAAATCTTTAAAGCATTAAACAGATAGAGAAAGTGAGGTCTTGAGAGTTGGTGAGAAATTCTTGTGAGAGATTCTTGTATTCTTGTTCATGTATTCTTCTTCTTCTATAGAGAAACCCAAGCAGCCCGGGGACGTAGACAAAGTTCTTTGCTGAACCTCGTTAACAAGTTCGTGTTTGTTTTCTTGATCATTTATCTATATTGTTTTGCACTTGTTTGCTTCCACAAGAGGAATTGTAGGTCAAATTCCTAACAAAGTGGTATCAGAGCTTAGGCTCCAAAGTGGAAACAATGAGCATAGAAGACGTTGAAAAGAGGGTCGATAAGTTCGACGGTAATGACTTTAGCCTATGGAGGTCATAAATTGAGGACTACTTGAATATGAAGAAGCTTGCTAAGACTTTAGAGGGCAAGCTCCGGCCCAAAAGATATGAAGGAGGAAGAATTTGTCGAGATGGATAGGATGACCCTTGGAGCCGTTCGACTATCGCTTTTGAATGATGTACGGCGATTTGTTATCAAGGAGACTACGTTGAAGGGGATGATGGAGAGTTTGTCCAACATGTATGAAAAGCCAAATGTCGTTCAACAGTTGTGCTTGATGAGGAGGCTGTTCACTTTGAAGATGGGTAAGGGTATATCTGTTCGCTAGCAAGTTGGGATAGTTGGTGATATTATCGAGCAACTAGCATCGGTGGATGTTAAATTCAACGAACACATCAAAGCTTTGGTGTTGTTGACTTCCATGCCTTCGGATTGGGATGTGACTGTGAACTTGATTTGTAGTGGAGCTGGGACTACGAAGAAGCTGAAGTTTAATGATGTGCGTGACATTCTTCTGAATGAAGAGACGCGATGACAAAATAACCTTGAAGATCCTTCAAGTTCTGCACTCTCTATAGAAAATAGAGGTAGAATGTTCAACAAGAACTCAAATCGCGGAAGGTCCAAGTCTAGGGTACCTAGAAAAGGCTGAAGCATGTCCAAGTCAGGAAAGTGGTCCGATGGGTGTTGGCATTGTGAGAAATCTGGACATGTCAAGAGAGACTGTAACCAGTGGAAGGAGACAATGAAGATGGCAAACACAACTGAGTTTGATTCGGATGCACTTGTACTAAGTGTTACTGAAGCACCATTGGAGTCATGGATCATAGTCTCTGGAGCGTCATTTCACTCAACTTCATAACAAGAGCTCATGGTGAATTATCGATGTGGTAATTTTGGCAAAGTGTTTCTTGCTTATGGTGGAGCCTTGGAGATTGTGGGAAGGGGTGATGTGAAGATTTCGCTGACAAATGGTGGAGCATTGACCTTGACCAATGTTAGACACATATCGCAGTTGAAGAGGAATTTGATCTTTGTGGGTCAGTTGGATGACGAATGATGTCGCACTACCTTTGAGAAAGGTACGTGGAAGGTGTGTCAAGGAGCTATGGTGTTAGCTCGTGGAATTAAGACAGGGACACTTTATACGACCTTGAATATTGTTGCTATTGTTGAGAACAATGAAGGCACTGCTATCGTTGAGAAAAATGAATATGCATACTTATGGCATCGTAGACTTGGGCACTTCAGTGAGAAAGGTATGGGTGTACTTCAGTTGAAGGGTAAACTACATGGTGTGGACTCAGTGAAGATTGGGCTTTATGAAGACTGCATATTTGGGAAGCCAAAGGTTGTTAGTTTCTCAAAGGGTGACAAGGCACCAAAAGATACAAAACTAGAGTTGGTTCATACTGACGTGTGGGGACCTGCATCGAAGCTTTCGTTAGGTGGCTCAAAGTACTATGTGACTTATATTGATGACACCACAAGGAAAGTATGGGTTTATTTTTTGAAAAATAAATGGGAAGTATCTGATACTTTCAAGAAGTGGAAGAAGATCGTAGAGAATGAGACTGGGTTAAAGATCAAATGTCTGAGGTCAAATAATGGAGGTGAATACTGTGGTAATGATTTCAAAGAGTATTGTGCAGAGAATGGGATTAGGATGGAGAAGACAATTTCCGGAACTCCACAGCAGAATGGAGTGGCTGAACGCATGAATAAGACTCTGAATGTGTGTGCAAGGAGTATGAGGATACACGCAGGATTGCTAGACATGTTTTAGGATGATGCGGTTAATACTGCTGCTTATTTAACTAACCATGGACCATCAGTACCATTGAATCATCTCCTACCTGAGGAAAAATGGAGTGGAAAAGAGATAGGCTTATCGCATTTAAGAGTGTTTGGTTGCGTGGCATGTGTTCACATTGAGTTCAGCGGACCCGCTAGGCTCACCGTCGAACTTCCCTCTGCCAAGCTTCATCGGCGACCCTACTAGGCTTACTATTAAGCTTCCCCCCGCTAAGCTCTATTAGTGGCAACCGCTAGCCCATCACCACACCTACACTTGATCTGGGTTAGGCCGATCACTTGATCATCACCCTGATGCTCGGTGGATCTCTATGGTGGCAATCACCGGCGTAGAGTCTCAACGCATGTCTTCAGGCACTGAGATAAGTTCCCTCCAATCTCTAATCTCCGCTTTGTAAAAGTCAAAGCATGTTCAATGTATCCTTACAAGTGGCCTATCTATTACACATGCTGCTAAAGTGCACTTGTCATGTTTTAAGCACACATGGCCTTCCATACTCTAAAATGCAATGCCACATATAGGAACTTGTCTGCTTTGCGTCTTAGTTTATTTACATGTGGTAATTAAATAACTTGGACACATTTATACTCATGCACACCTTCATAGTTATGCTGCACGTGTGTTCATTGTATGGCACATGCATAGGCTCTCAGCTCAACCACTCATGTGTACACAGTTGCTTACAACTATGGTTTTTCAAATCAGACACAATGCACCGATGCCACTATATTGTCTTCTTTTGGAAACTAACAGGGCATCATGCCGTCATCTGTGACCACACATACACTACATATTCATGACTTTTACTTTATGCAGAAGTCATTTAGAATCCAACTTTCCATGCATACCGCTTATTCTTCTAGAAATTCAACTATTTCTACCGAGCATTCCACTACTTACAAATGATACCTTAACTACGTGTTGACGGACATTATCGGAATACTTTATCCACCACAAGCAATGGACCATCATGCTCGGCCAACTCCACTATCCTCCAAATTGGCATAAAATAAGTTACTATATCTTATCTCTTACGCTCTTGCAATTAGAGCATTTTCCATGACTATACATGTCTCCATGACCCTTAAGCATGCCTACAAAATGTTATTAGCAACTTTACTACAAGTATATGCTACACACATACATGCTTAAATTCACTTTCATGTGACATGTATCTAGAAGCTTGCGACACTTACGACTTAATTAAACATGCCCGGATATACGAATTGCTCCGGTTGCGACTCGCTTGGATATCAAGTATGGCCACGATTTGCGCTTGGGCCATGCCCCGCATGCTCGCTCAGCGCCTACACACTCAACTACACCCAACTTGCTCGATCATGTCGAACATGCTTTACTTAAGCCCCAAGTTTACAAACGTTTCACACTATGTCACTGGGACTATTCCCACAATTTTCTTTGGACACCCATTACACTTGCCGCTATCTATTGTGCGTGTTATATGGCTATAAGATCCATATATACAAATACCAATATTTTACATGTTCATACACATTAATGGAATATTGAATTCTTCTACCATTTGTCGCTTGCAACAAATCGAATTCTTTTCGCGTTCCATTAATATGAGCGGTAACCAATAGAGCAAACCATTCTAAATATGCGCGTTTTTCGTCTCATTGTACAAGTTAGGCGAGTCCCTTCTTGCTTAAGGAGTTCAGGGACTTGTAGGGGCTAGGCGCCTCTCGGACATTGTTTATGCTTGATGACTTCATGTTTATAACTCCCCAACCAAGAAGCTCCTCTTACTTGGGGACTTGTAGATACCTCTCACTATGCATGGAGGATTTGCTACATCACCAAGCATAAGTAACACCCTCTTTGGGACACCCACAAGCCATGTTGAGGCCCAACCGAGACATGCATCCCGTAGCCCTATGTTCAAGCTACGCTACGGTATCCGGAAGTAGCAAATACGTCGCTGGGAAGCCACCTTCCCGGCCTTGCCAAGTTGCCCTCACAACATAGCTTTTCTATACTAGAATAGTGGTATTTGAGTCCCACATCGAAAACCATGTAAAAGAGATGGCTTCCTTCACCTGTAAAAGGAATGCCTCCTCCCACAACTCAAATCATCCCATTACACACTTTGTAATCTCCTTGGGCCGCAAGGCCCAAACACACATAGTACAATATTCAAGTGGACGTAGTCTCCTGCTAAGGCGGAGACGAACCACTATACTTATTGTGTCTTGCTATTTCTCTTTCTATCTCTCATTCTTTACGTTAATTAGACCCCTCGGTCACAAACATTAACAGCCACTTATGTCTTCATTTATAGCAAAATCTGGAGAATGTGCTGCTTTCTTGGTGAACAATGGCCCTAAAGATTCCACCTCAATTCTATGTGCTAATCCTAAGAATGTTGTCTCTTGTGCTTCTTTGAGGTTCCTTTGTTCGGTCTTGGTGGTTTCATATGTTCTGCTTTATAATTGCTACCTGCTGGCTCTGCCTGTAATTTGATGGAGGCTTTCTATACTTGCTAGCACCAATCCTGCTAGCTTCTCTTGAAAAGATACAAACACAAATCCTCTTAGCTACAAAGTCATAACTGATCATAAGAAAACGAAACCGAAACCAGCAAAAATATCTACTCAACATTAAGGCGAAATCATTGGATTGCTTTGGAGATGAACGACCTAGAGCAAAGAACATTCTTTTTGGGTTGCCTAGGGTTACAAACACTTGTCCCTTGACTCCCTACATGAGCCATTGATCTTCCACCACAATGTGTGCGTCAGCTACATTGTGGGATCAATGCAATAAATGTTGAAAGAACTGAGGGAGAATATCTTGACCCGTTAGAGAAATACCATTGGTTGATCGAATAAACAAAAGCTTGTTACTTATTTAATATGCACTTGAACATCTTCATCTCCGGTAAGGACAAGTTACCACAAAGTGGTTATCCTCATATTGTGTCAGCCGGTTAGAGTCCGCCCGGCGAACTAGAAAATGACGTGTGGAGGAAACAAGGGAAACTTTGGATTTTCGATTGAGTGCAAGGGCATTTGGGGTATTGGGGAATGGGGATTTTGTTGTTTTGTGTACGCGTCACCATAGGTTTGGTCAGGGAACCAATTTTTGGCAGCCCCACTAAAGTTAATATGCTTCTGTAACATACGAGACATTCTGATTGTACCTGGTGGACTGGTCACATATGTTTAGGGATGTAAATGAGCCGAGTCGAAGCGAATACCAAGGTGATCATGTTCGGCTCATTTGTTTTTTATCGAGCTCGAGCTAGGCTAAAGCTTGAATTTTTTTTCCATGCTCAAGCTCGGTTCGGCTTGAATATTTTTCTTAAGCCCGAGCTGAGCTCGGCTTGGTTCGATTTATTGGACGAATTCGAGCATGAATAGATTCGGCTTCACTCATTTGACTATAAATTTAAAAAATAAAAAAGGAAGAAGGAAAGTATAAAATAGTAAACCAAATTTGATGTCTAACCATCAAATTTGGATTTATTGTTCTTTATTGTAATATATTTTACTTAAATTCTTATATTCTCTTCCAATTGAAAAGGAAGGTAATAAAAAGAATTAAATATTTGAAGTTAGAAAAATTTTATTTTTATTAATAGTATAAATTTTTATGAATCGAGCTTTAATAAACGAGCCAAGCTTTAACAACTTAGAACTACTCATGAAAAATACGAGCTACTCACGAGCTAGACAAGCTGAATATATCCTTGTTCAAGCTCGGCTCGTTTTTTTGTTGTGCTTAATATTGAGCTCAATTATCTTACGAACACGAGCCGAATGAGCTAAAATCGAGCCGAATACGAGTCGAACACGAGCTCTATCGAGCCTATTTACAGCCATACATATGTTTTTTAAGGTTGATGTATTTTTTGACTTTTGTTGAAAGTCAACCCACTAAGACAGTTGACCAGAAAGAGTGTACAGGCTGAAATCTCAGCCTAGGAGATGGAGAAACTGCAGATGAAAGATTAGAAAAAGTAAACTTTGCTGCCAAAAGCTGAAAGTTGTGACCTACAGAGACAATGACTAAAATATCAAATATCGAGGAAATATCGATGGTTCGGAAAATGGAAATTTCGACGGAAATATCGAGGATATATCGATATCGGTAAATAATTGAGAAAAATGACAGAAATTTGAAGAAAAACATGGAAATTTTAAATGAAACTTTTGAAGATATTTGTTTTATTAATTATCTAATATATTTCACAAGAAAACCTTGAATAAACAGTATTATATAGTGAGTTATAATAATTTAAAGTGAAATAGTAAATGCTAAATTGCTGATAATTCTTTAAAATTTACTTTAAACATGTCATTTTTTTACTGGAAGTCGTGAAACATGAAAGTTGTAACAAGCCAACAAATGATTAAATTTGGCTCAACTTATAAGAGTAATTTTTGAAAATAAGAGTAATTTTTGAAAGGTCGTTATAAAAATTTTGAATCATTGGTAAATAAAAATGTGGATGAAAAATAATAGTTGTAAGTTAGTTTGTTAGGTTCGTAGATAACAAATATATATCACAAAGTTGCAAACATGCATCAAATGCAATCACAGCAGAGTTGGTTGAGTCACTCAAGTGTATTGATCCCACCAAGGTTCGAACTCTGATGACTACAACTGGACCTTTTAAATGGAATTATAGTCTAGTTAAAAGTCAATCAAGTGTGTGAAGTGGCGGGCCAACAGGTCAGAAAATTTGCCGGACTTTTTAAATGGAATTATAGTCTAGTTAAAAGTCAATCAAGTGTGTGACGTGGTGGGCCAACAGGTCAGAAAATTTACCAGATTATCGCAATATTATCGATATTTTCTGAGAAATATTAGTCGAAACTCGCTTGGAATGTTGAGGAAATTTCGGCACCCCAAAAAAAAATATATATATCCTCGAAATTTCAGCGAAAATTTCTATTTTTTAGTCCTTATACAAAGATGCCCACCATTTGTTCGACGAAATTTCCACCCTTGTTTGAACACCCAAACAAGGGTGGAAATTTAGTAGGCAAATTCTTACACATCCAAATTTGGAAACGAAGGAGATGATTGGTAAGAAGTCATGCAAACTAAAGGAGCTTCGTGCAAGATTGGATGATGTAGCCAAGGAAATGTCTTCTTCCGGGCTCAAAGAAACTCAGTCATATGGATGTTCAAGTACCATGGAGCGACGTGAAACTGGTACCCTCTGTCAATGAGTCAAAGGTTTATGGCAGAGAAGAGGATGTGGATAAGATTGTGGGCATGCTATTGTCTTCCAGTAGTAGTCCTAATGTTGGAGTAATTCCCACTGTTGGAATTAGAGGGATGGGGAAAACAACACTTGCTCAGTTAGTCTACAATGATTTGAGGGTTACAAGCTAGTTTCAATCTTTGATGTGGGTATCTGTCAATGGTAAGTTTAACACGGCAGGGATAATAAATCAAATGTTGAGTTACGTCAGAAAGGGCAGCCATGACCTGTTTCAGATTGGGTTGCTGGAATCTCAATTGAGAGAATCCTTACTGGGAAAAAGATTCTTGATAGTGCTCGATGTGCAAAGGAGTGAACTATGGAGTATTGATGCAAGTGAGGACAGAATTCTATCCATATTAAGGATGAGTTACAATCATTTGCCATCGTATCTGAAAGCTTGCTTTGCATATTGTTCAATGTTCCCAAAGAATTATGAGTTTAATAAGGAAAAGTTGATCCATCAATGGCTCGCACATGGCTTAATTCCTTATATTGGCGATGCTTCATTTAGGCCAGAGGACATTGGCAATGAGTATTTTAACAATTTATTGATGATGTCTTTCTTCCAAGAAACAACAAAATCTAATGATAGAGGTATGGCAGAATTTATAATCTATTGCTGGATTGTTGGTACAAGTTTTTTTGTCATATTGGCATTCCCATACAAAATGATATGTTGTTTTACAAATGTTGTTAAGGGAAAATATCTTGGTTCAATGCTTATTTATTTAGAAAAGATATTGCTTTGGTTGTTAATGTGGTGTATTGTAATCCTAAGTCTTCTAGGATTTGATATTTTATTTGGTCAATGTTTAATCACCAAGATACTTTCCTATTAGGAGTCTATTAGAGTTGGCGTTGCTTCTACACATATATAGAGGATGCAAACTACACAGGCAGCGAATGAGGAATGCAAGAATAATTGAGAGTCTTGCATGATATTGTGTCGTGATAAAAATCCTAAACACTTGGTCCTTGGTTAAGTGTTATGGGTCAGTTGCTCATGCGTATGGAGTTACTGGTGATCTGAAGAGTTGCTGTGAAGCAAGAAAAGAAAAAATCGAAGAACAATCAAGTGAAGAAGGAGTTCGAGACTGAAGACAAACTGCATATTAGTTTTGTCTATTCATTGTAGCCGTTCTAGTGCTATTTGAAGTTGTAAAGAACATATCCTTCATCATAATTCAATTGTTTTTATTTTGGGTTCTCAAGAGTAAGAGCCCTGCAGTGTTTTTAATCTCATATTTGAGATTTTCACTGCGTAACCAAAAATTTGGAGTTTGGTTCGTGATCTCTTATTTCTGCCCAGTAGGGATTGATCCGTATACTGCAATCCCCATTTTCCAGAAAACGTATTCTGTCCTTGTATTTTAAGAGGAATCATTGACTCTAGGATAGGAAAATAGTCAAATATAACAAAGTTGAGAGAATGAATTTCAGATATTTGATTCATCTCACAGTGGAGGTATATAAAGGGAATTACAGGAATACAAATGACTTACATCTCTATTCTCTACCACACATAGAACAGGTAAGTTCTAATTACAATACAATCAATATAATTACAATATATTCTATTCCTAATATTGTACCATGACTCACGCTAACACTCCCCCTCAAGTTGGCGCATACACATCAACCATGCCCAACTTGCTTAGTGAGTCATAAAACGCCTTCCTGAAAACTCCCTTGGTAAGTATATCTGTAATTTGCTCTTCAGTTGGAACGAAAGGACAGCTAATAATTTTGGCATCTAGCTTCTCTTTTATAAAATGACGATCAATCTCCACATGCTTAGTATGATCATGCTGTACTGTATTCTGTGATATGTCAATAGCTGCCTTATTGTCACAATACGACTGCACAGTACTTTGGAGTTTGAAACCCAGATCACGTAATAGATTTCTTAGCCACAACAATTCACACACTCTATGAGCCATACCTCTATACTCGACCTTAGCACTAGATCGAGCCTCAGCACTAGATCGTGCCACAACTCTCTATTTCTTACTCTTCCATGTAACCAAATTACCTCCCACAAAGGTAAAGTAACCTCATGTTGACCTCCTGTCTGTAATATTTCCAGCCCAATCTGTATCTGTGAATCCACAAACCTCAAGAATATTGTTGTGTTTAGAAAACAGCACTCCCCTTCTTAGAGCTTATTTCAATTACTTCAAAATTCACATAATAGCATCCATGTGACTCTCACTCGGGTTATGCATGAACTGACTCACCACACTCACTGCATATGCAACATCTGGTCTAGTATGAGCCAAATAAATCAAACTTCCAACCAACCTTTGATAGCGAGCTTGATCTGTAGGTACCTGATCTGGATACTCAGCTAAACAATGGCTCTGCTCAATAGGCGTATCAATAAGTCTGCAATCCAACAAACTTGTCTCTGTCAGCAAGTCAAGAATGTACTTCCTCTGGCACAGGTAGATCCTTTCTCTCCCACTGGCTACCTCAATTCCTAAGAAGTACTTAAGGGCACTTAAGTCCTTCATCTCAAACTCAGAGGCTAGCTGACTCTGCAGTCTATCCATCTCAGCAATATCATTGCCAGTGGTTATCATGTCATCCACATAAATAATTAGAGTTGTTACCTTCCCTTGTTGATGCTTGAGGAACAAGGCATGGTCTGAGTTGCTATGTTTGTAACCAACCTTCCGCATGAACTGTGAAAATCTTCCAAACCAAGCACGTGGTGATTGTTTG
The DNA here is from genome assembly GCF_002994745.2 of Rosa chinensis. NCBI lineage: Eukaryota > Viridiplantae > Streptophyta > Magnoliopsida > Rosales > Rosaceae > Rosa > Rosa chinensis. The sequence goes on along the minus strand of NC_037094.1, from coordinate 57,209,061 downwards.
AGACCATACAGAGACTCTCAATTTGCATATAAAATCACCAGGAGAAGCAACTACATACCCAGGTGGAAGGCTCATGTACACCTCCTCGGCTAACTCTCCATGAAGGAACGTATTCTTGACATCAAATTGTCACAGTGGCCAATTTAAACTAGCAGCAAACGAGAGCAAAACCCGAACACTATTCATCTTAGCAACAGGAGCAAATGTTTCATCATAGTCTATACCATACGTCTGAGTAAACCCCTTTGCTACAAGGCGTGCTTTGTATCAACTCACTGTTCCATCTGAATTGTGCTTCACGGTAAACACCCAACGACAACCTACAGCATTTTTGCCTTGTGGTGGAGGCACAAGTTGCCAAGTATTGTTCTTCTGCAACACCTCCATCTCTTCCTTCATTGCCTTCCTCCACTTTAGGTCCCCCAACGCGTCCTGCACTGTGTTAGGTACTGATACAGCACATATTTGATTCATAAATGATTCATATGACTTAGACAACCTCCTAGTGGACATATAATTAGCTACTGGGTATTTTGATTTGGCAGTAAGAGTAGGTTCAAATCTTTTGACTGGTTGACCCCTAGTAGCCCTATTTGGTAACATATATTGCCCAACATTAGACTCACTACTACTAGTACCAATGGGTGGACATACCTCGGATGAATGATCTTCAGTACCAGGACGTTGTGGGTCAAAGGTAAGAGCCGTAACCGGAGGAGCAGTTGTGTCTTCAACTTCATTTTTAGTGATTCAAACTGGTGCCTGAATGTCTGGAGCTTCTGCTCAGGGAGGTGATGAGTTGATGGTCTCAACTGGCTCAGTTAAAAAACCTCCTGCCTGCATGACTTCTTCTTCTTCTTCTAATTCCTCCTCTCCATGATACAGCTCTTCAAAATATAAATTCTCCCCCTGAAGAGCTGTATCTGAAGAGGAAAAATAGCTCATGTCCTCAAAGAAAGTAACATCCATGACTCCGTAAAAAAACTTCATGCCTGCATGACTTCTTCTTCTTCTAATTCCTCCTCTCCATGATACAGCTCTTCAAAATATGAATTCTCCCCCTGAAGAGCTATATCTGAAGATGAAAAATAGCTCATGTCCTCAAAGAAAGTAACATCTATGGTAACATAGTACTTTCTAGTAGGTGGATGATAGCACTTGTACCCTTTCTGATAGCCTCCATAGCCAACAAACACAGACTTAAGCACCCGGGCATCCGACTTAGATCTCTGGTTTTTAGGAACATGGACAAAAGCAACACAACCAAAAATATAGGCTGGAAGATTATGAAATGAGGGCAAGGAGACATGGGATGCAAGAACCTCAAATGGAATTTTTCCCTGAAGGACACTAGATGGAAGACGATTGATAAGATGAGAGGAAGCGTATACAACATCGCCCCAAAGATACTTAGGCATATGAGCACTAAAGAGAAGAGCACGAGCCTTATCAAGTAAATGACGGTTTTTCTTTTCGGCACTCCATTTTGTTCTAGTGTTTCCGGACATGTAGTTTGGTGAACAATCCCATGGGTTTTGAAAAACTCTTGGAAAACATGGTTAACATATTCTCCTCCATTGTCAGAACGAAGGACTTTAACGATGCTATGATATTGTGTTTGAACTAGAGTACGAAAAGTTTGAAAAGCTGGAAAAATTTCATCTTTGGTTTTAAGAAGAGCAACCTATGACAATCTTGTACAATCATCAATAAACAACACAAAATATCTCATACCCCCTACTGTGGGCTCTCTAGAAAGTCCCCAAACATTAGAATGAATTAACTCAAAAGGAATAGTACTTTTATTAGAAATACTAGGAGAATAGGTAGCACGATGACTCTTGGCCAAAACACATGTTTCATAATGTAAAACAGACTCATCCACACCAATAAACAGAGTAGGCATGGTTTTTCTCATAAGACTAAAAGATGGATGCCCTAAACGGCGATGCCACAACCAAATTTCACTTAACTTATCAGAACTTGAAGTCAAAGCGGCGCGGGACTGTGCTCCTGGTTTCTCCCATGCATATGTCTGATCCAGATGGAATAACCTACCCCTAGATACCCCTGACCAATTATCTCCCTGGTAAGAAGATCCTGAAAAATCACATACATAGGATAAAAGGTTACAGAACATTTAGACTCAGTATTCAACTGTGGAACATATATCAAGTGATGAGATAAGTCAGGCACATATAACACATTATGAAGTTCTAAGGTAGGAGTAATATGAACTGATCCTAACCCTAACACAGGAAATGCCTCACCATTGGCATTGGTGACATAGGACACTGGTGGGGAGGACAATTCAGTAAAATAGGATTTATCATTAAGTCATATGATCGGAGGCACCTGAATCAATAATCCATGTATCAGAACCAACAGAGTTAGAAACCTTTAAAGCCAGACCAATCTTACCACGACCAGCTATAGAGGCTATAGGAGTAGCCCCACCTGCGGTATGATGATCCTGTCCTGCCATGCCATAGAAATCTGGTTCTTGGACTAACTGAACTGCAGCTACGTTCGCCTTAGGACAATAGCCCTTCTTTTTAGGATACCCATTTAGTTTCCAATAAGTCTCTCGAACATGTCCAAGGTCGTTGCAATAAGAGTATTGAGGACGAGGGCGGTTGGTAAAGCCTTGCTGATGAAATGGGACTAAACTCTACTGCTGAAGGAAAGGTGCTGGTGACTTAGCCTGAATGGCTAGGCTAGACACTTCAACCTGTGCATGTTTAATACTTTCCTGCTGAGACTCATCCTTGCGGATGTATGTAAAAGCTGTATTTAGACTAGGAGGGTCTGTCATTCTGAGCAATTCTCCCTTGGAACTACTATGCTTCTCATCAAGCTCTCTCAAGAATACATAAACCTTTTCAAGTTCCTTTTCCTTCTGGTACCACACAAGATCTTCAGGGTTCTTGATCTTGAAAGGACTCTTCTGATCAATTTCAGCCTATACATTCTTCAACTTGGTGAAATACACAGCTACTGGTTGCCCATTCTGTTGCATATTGGTAGCTTTGCACATCAATTTATGAATCTGTATAAAATCAGACTCATTTGTATACAGATCCCCCAGTGTCTTCCATATTGCTTCAGCAGTCTCACACTCTTCCACCAACTGCAGCACATCTTCAGTCATGGCTTTGAACAAGATTGCCATCACTGATCCATCATCATCCTTCCACTTAGTATAGGCATCCACATCCTCCTCATTAGGAGCTTTAGTTGTTCCAGTTACATGCCCCATCTTATGTATGCCACGAAGATGGACATACATAATCTTCTTCCATGTTCGAAAATTAGTCCCATTGAGTTTTGTACCTCCAAAAGAACGTCCGTCTGAACTTCGAACAGAAACCTCAACCTTCTAGAACTCATTGATCTTGGAACTCTGACCTTCACTGTCATCACCACCCATTGAAATAATACAGTAGCAAAAAACACACAAAACCCAAAGTATGCAGCGGAAAAAAGAACAGAAGGCTCCAAAAATAATAATAATAACAGTAATTGTTTTTTTTTTCTTTGAAACTTGGGTTGGGATGGTGATAGGACGATGTCAGAGCCTGGGCAACCTCGATGACGCTGGAAACTAGACTTGAGCTCGGTTGCACGGATTCCGACCAGATTTTGATTAGCATCGGGCCTGTGATGCTGGGATTAGATGCATCAGTGAGCTGAGGATGGAGCAACACGAAGATGAACAGGCTGAGGCGACGGTCTGAGTCGTTTGAACCAAGGAGGACGGAAGATCTGGGTCGGTCTGAGTGCTGCCGTGAACTGGACAATGACGCCGGAACTGAAAATCTTGTGAGTTAGGTGACGGAGTACGAAGTTGAGCGAGGACCTATGAGTCTGGGGGTCGGAGACCGCGCGACAATTCTGGACGATCTGGAAACTGACTAGTCTGGGTCGAAAGTGATCTGGAAACCGGCAGGTATCCGACGAATCTTGTCTGATGCAGAAGAAGGGGTCTGAAGCTTTTGATGCCGGATCTGATCTGGAGATGATTCGGCTAAGTCAAAGAAGAAGACACTGGTCGTTCTTTGACAAACGCCTAGGATGCAGACAAACGATGATAATAACGTCGTCAAGAGGTGAAAAACCCTAACAATGGGGTTCTAACTCCTCAAATTTGGGAAAACTGAAATTAAAAACAAAGAGACAAAGTCCTTTCGGATCTTATCTCTGATACCAAGTCAAATGAACAAAGTTGAGAGAATGAATTTAAGATATTTGATTCATCTCACAGTGGAGGTATATAAAGAGAATTACAAGAATACAAATGACTTACGTCTCTATTGTCTACCACACATAGAACAGGCAAGTACTAACTACAATACAATCAATATAATTACAATATATTTCATCCCTAATATTGTACCATGACTCACGCTAACAAAAGTGTGCACTGTAGTCTCTCAAAGACATGTCATGCATCAGTTGTTTCTAGTTCTAGCTCTACTTTGATCCCTGAAGCCTTGTGTAAAGCAAAGAGATTGCATACCCTCAATTTCCTGTCGTCAAGAGACAATTATGTGGAAGCCATTCCAAACATACTAGCAACTTTTAAACACCTCAGAATGCTGAACTTCAGTGATTATGGAATTAAGAGGCTCCATCGAGAGATTGGTGGGCTAATATCTTTATCTTTCAAATACTCTCCTAGAGACGATGCCAGCGACTATCTGTGATCTTTGCAATCTGTAGACACTGAATCTATCAAGTTGTAGTGAGCTCAAGGAGTTACCAAGAGGTACTACCAAGTTGAGAAATCTGAGACATCTTAACATAGATGATTGTCCAAGACTTGCTGGCATGCCTCCATCAATGGGAATTTTACAACAACTTCAAACTTTGCCAGTATATATCGTCGGCCGCAACTTTGAAACTTTTATTTTTCAGCTCTCATCAATGAATCTACGAGGGAAGTTAAAAATCAAATGTCTGGAGGTGGCTAAAATTCCATTTGGGAACAACATGATTAAAGTGTGGATGAAAACTAAAGAGTTTTATTCATTGGAACTGTTGTGGCAAAATGATTATGGGGGCAAGCTAGATCAAAACAGATCTAGGCAAGCTGGTAGGCAAGTTGATGATAAAACTGATTTTACTCTGGTAGATTCTTTAACTGTATCTCTATTTGTAAGGATGTTGTCAATAAATGGTTATTCAGGAACAAAGTTCCCAGATGAGATGAGTTGGTCTCAGAAACTTGACTGAGCTAAACATAATCAACTGCAGAAGATGTGGAAGTCTACCTCCACTCTGCCAACTTCCTGTTCTCAAGATCCTCAACATCCAAGGAATGTATAATGTAGTCCACATTGTTATTGAATTATTAGGTCAAAGTGACAGACCCTTTGCTTCTCTTAAAGAGCTATCCCTCATAGATTTTCTTGAGTTTACTACTTGGAATAACGTGGATTCTACATAAGCATTTATAGGCCTTGGCAAAGCAACCATAAGAAATTGTCCATTGTTAAAAGCCATGTCATGGCTTCCATGCGTTCAATACTTGGAGCTAAAGAAATGCCATGAATTGGAAATGAGGTCAGCATAAGAGCTTAAGTCACTGTCCACTCTTGTTATTGACTTCTTTCAAGAGTTGAGATTTACACTAAAGAAGTTGCTGTAGAACAATTCAAGTTTGATGTCATTGATAGTTACATCTTGTCCAGTGCTTCGTTATATTCCTGAAGATCTGGAGTACCTCACTGCTCTCAAATCACTGAAAATTGGGTGGTGCAATGATCTAGATACTTTGCCAGGAGGATTGAAGAACCTGACTTCATTGGAGAACTTGGAAATCATCGAGTGTCCTAACTTAATCTGTTTCCCGGAGGAAGGCTTCGGTGGCTTGTACTTACTTCGTTCCTTCTCAATTAGAATTCTCCTCGCTTAACTTGTTTGCCTATGGGGATGAAAAACCTCACAGCTCTTGAGAGCCTCACCATTATGTATTTGGATCTAGTTCATCTGCTAGATTCCATTGAAAGCCTCTCAGCACTTAGAAGCCTGACCATTTTTAGCTGTCAAGAGCTTACATCACTACCAGAGGGACTGCAATATAGCCACAACTTACAAATCCTGGAAATTCATAGCTGTTCAAAACTCATGGAATTTCCAGAGTGGGTGGAGCATATTGTTTCAATCTTGTCTTTGGCAATTTCGGATTGTCTAGAGATAAAATTGTTGCCTAAAGGTCTACAATGTTTCAGAGCGCTCCACCACCTATCTATCAGAGACTGTCCTAACCTTAAGAAGCGCTGCGAGAGGGGAACTGGTGAGGACTGGCACAAGATATGTCATATCCCCTATGCATATATTGGATCATCAGCATTGCAGCAGAGGCAAGACATTGCATCCAGCTCCCAAAATCCTTAGGTAGAAAAATCTCATTGCCAATTTAATTGAATATTCTCATCCTTGAGAACATTGTAATTCAGAAGCTAACAAATCTTTCTTCTGTTTGTTTTCTTGTGGCTTTTGCAGTCATCTAGAGAAGCGTGAAGCCTAGCTACATCAAGAAAACAAAATCTTGGATTCCAATTGATCTTTTTTTTTTCCCTAATGGTCAGCTCAGAGGAACCAATTCAGATAAGTATCAGATTGGTTTTGCATGATCTGGTTTTGCCAGGTGGTTACCCATCTATGTTCCATAGTGAAACTTTTATGCTTGCATTGCTATGACTATTGACTTCCACAACTGTGCTAGTCATCTGCTCAAGCTATCTTGCATCTTTAAGATTCCTTAGTTTGGTTTATATTTTCAGTTGATTTTGGCTGTTTTTCTGGCTTTGTGTTAGTCAGTATACGTTTTGTTTAACAAAGCACTTAATGGTTTTCTGTTGCCTGTTTAGTTGTTTTTTGTGTTGGGAGATCTGCCTCTTTTTTTTTTAGGTGAATGAGGTCAACATTTTATTGAAGTAAAGCAAAATTAAGAAGTACAAAGTTCAGCTGCTATTACAGCAGTAAGAAAAGAAGGAACATGATTGAAATCCAAGGATACTCCTAAAGTACTAGCTTGAGCAGCCACCAAATGTGCTGCCATGTTGCCTTTTCTATTGACATGAGTAATGTGTACATTAGGTAAGTCAGCCAATTGTACTAGTAAATCCTCATAAACACGTCCCAACAAAGAAGAATTAGAGTCCCCTGCAGTAGTCAAGTGTTGTTGCACAACCAATGAATCTGTTTCCAAAATCACAGGCTGAGTAACTTGCTCCATAATAAACTCCACTATACATTTACAGGCAAGCAGCTCAACGTGCTCTGCTGACAATAACCCAACAAGTGGTCTACCAATTCCAGTTAACAAATGTCCAGTAGCATCCCTGAACACCAAACCGGTGCCCCCTGTTTTGGTCTGCGAGTTGAATGGCCATCCACATTTTTTTTACGCAACCACTCGGATGACACCTCCATTTTGTGACCGTTTCACTCGACCTTGCTACTGCCATCCTCTTTTGGTTATGAAAAACATAATCATGTAGTCTGGAAGTGGCTAATAACACCACATCACTAGCATTCTTGGTCTTTCCATCCCAAACTCTACAATTTCTCTCCTTCCATACACTCCATAATAAGAAAATTAAGAGTGAGAAATGAGTAGCATCTAACCTTGTCGAGCAATAATTAAGCCAATCCAAAGCTGTCAATTCATCTGTTGCCGATGTAAAACAAGTCTGCCTCAGTATTAAATTGGATCCAACGATAACCCTCGAGTAAGAACAGTTTCTACACAAATGTAGTATTGTTTCATCATTGTCATCACATAGCACACAACTTTGAGATTCAATCTGAACTTGTTTAGATGCTAGGCGATCCTTTGTGGGTAGTATATTCTGACATATTTTCCAAATGGTCACCTTAGCTATATTTGGGATCTTAGCATGCGAAATCTTTTTCCAAAAGCAAGATGTAACATTCCCCAAAACATTTGCCCTCTCTATAGAATTAGAATAAGCAAAACGGTAAGCAGTTTTAACCGTAAAATTGCCTCTACTCTCAAGATTCCAAACTAGCCTATCATCAATTGGACGAGTAGACAAAGGAATTGCAAGAATAGCTTCAGCTTCAGTCCCATTAAACAAAGCTCGAACCCTTTCCTCATGCCAAACACCTTGTGCCCTCATCAATTCGTTAACATTCAAATTGTCATTTACCTTAATCTGCGCAGCATAAGCAACAAAATTAGGCAGACCTGGTACCCAAGCATCTGACCAAACATTAACCTTAGGCCCCGATCTAATTTGCCAATAGGACCCTGACTTGAGCAACTCTCTCGTAGCAAAGATACTCTTCCAAGAGTAAGAAGGAGCAGTAGCTGACCAAAAAGAGCCCTTTGGAAAATACTTGGCCTTGTAGACTCTAGCTATAAGTGAAGCCGGAGTTGAAATAATGCGCCAAGCCTATTTTTCCAACATTGCCAAGTTAAACTTAGTCAAGGTTCGAAAACCTAAACCTCCTTCTTCTTTAGGTAGGCAAAGAGCATCCCATGCTTTCCAATGTATTTTTCTTTTATCCTCGATGCTTCCCCACCAAAACCTAGCACACATTTGTTCTAAATCTTCACAAAAAGTCTTTGTCAGTTGGAAAGCACTCATAGCATAAGTGGGCAAAGCTTGAGCGACCACTCTGATTAATATGTCCTTCCCCACACCGCTCAGCATCTTTCCTTGCTAACCTTTTAGTTTCTTGGCCAAATTGTCTTTGATATATTGAAAAGTTGCCGTTTTCTTTCTGGCAACATAAGTCGGCAACCCCAAATATCGTTCATGTGACTCTACAACTTCCACTCCCAACAAAGAAGTCACTTCTTCTTGCAAGGAACATTTTTTGCTAAAAATAACATAACTTTTATTAAAGTTCACCAGCTGCCCTGAAGCCCTCCCATATGTTTCAATGACATCCTGAATCTCATAACTAGCTTCAAGGGATGCCTGAGTATATAGCATACTGTCATCCGCAAATAATAAGTGATTAACTGCAGGGGCATCATTACAAACCTCAATACCAGAGAGTAATCCTAACTCTTGCTTATTTTGCAGAAGTGCCGAAAAGCCTTCAGCACCAATTAAAAAGAGATAGGGTGATAAGGGATCTCCCTATCTCAATCCTCTACTAGGTAACACATAACCTCTAGGCTTGCCCCTGATCAAGAAGGAAAATCTGACTGAACAGACGCACTGCATTAGCAACTCAATCCAAACTCTACCAAAACCAAATCTTTCCATTACTTTCCTAAGAAATAACCACTCCATCCTGTCATATGCCTTGCTTAAATCTAACTTCAAGGCCATAACTCCCTCTGCACCCTCTCTTTTATTGTGTACAAAATGTGCAACTTCATTTGCCACTAGAATATTGTCAGTGATTAAACACCTCGGCACAAAAGCATATTGAAATGGAGATATAATTGAAGGTAGAATTCTTAAGCCTATTTGCAATAGCCTTTGAGCAAATCTTATATATCACATTGCAAAGAGCTATGGGTCTCAAATCTGCCATTCTTTCCGGATTGCTCACTTTGAGCAAATCTTATATATCACATTGCAAAGAGCTATGGGTCTCAAATCTGCCATTCTTTCCGGATTGCTCACTTTCAGAATTAAACAAATATGGGTAAAGTTCACTTGCTTCAAAAGATTACCAGTATGTAAAAAATTCTGAACAGCTTTTGTTACATCCTTGACAATAGTATCCCAATAATGTTGAAAAAACAATGGAGGCATTCCATCTCGTCCTGGGGACTTTGTAGGTTACATTTGGAATAGTGCTTCACGTATTTCTTCTTCTGTATAATTCCTACAAAGTTGAAGGTTCATTTCCTCTGAAACACAGGGCTGAATGGCTTCCAAAGTATGGTGCATGGCTTCCATATCAATTGGAGATACAATGAACATCTGTGTAAAATAAGAGGTCACAATTTGTTCCATTCCCTCATCATCATCACGCCAAACCCCATTCTCATCATATAGGCCGTGTATCACGGTGGAAAAATCCTATGTTGTTGTCACCTTCCTTCAACCACTGGATCTTTGCTTTCTGTCTCCAAAAAGCTTCCTCCTCAGAGAGCAGAACACGTAGCTTATCCATTAGGGTTTTCTTCTCCTCCTGGATAGTCACTGTAACTGTTGCATCCATCAATTCTTCTAGACGGGTTCTCACCCCATCATTTATTGCTGTCTCACTCTGAAGGTTTCTCTTTGCCATTTATCTAAGGCCATTCGTGTATTGGTAATCTTCTTGGTTACTTGGAACATAGGTGCCCCAGAAAAGTCAGCCTACCATTTCTCCTTAACCAAAGAATCACAATCAGCATGTTGAAGCCAGAATGATTCAAATTTAAATCAATGACGTCGAGGTCGTTTTGGTATTGGGGCTGTACTCACATGGAGTAATATTGGAACATGATCTGACTCAGAAGGAGGCAGCTGAATAACTTTTGCATAACCAAAAACATCACACCAAGAGGGCGTACAAACAGCCCTGTCTAACCATAGATGTGTCTCAGAATTCCACCATGTTGCCCTAGAACCCTGAAACCCAAGATCCAACAACTCACAATAACTTAAAGCCTCTCTGAAACCTCTCATCTGCCGTTCAGCTCTTGAAGGCCCATCAATCTTCTCTCCATTGTTGAGTATTTCATTGAAGTCCCCGATTATAACCCAAGGGATAGAGTCGAGATCACTGAGATCCTTCAACAGCTGCCATGATTTGTCACGCTCAACCGTGCGCGCATACGTACCCATAGAAACCAGATAATCTCCATCGCGGCTCACCTGGTCCACCGCGCACCTCCGCATCAATATGATGCGCAGAATTTGTAAGGGGTTGAATATCCACCTCCGCACACCAAAACAACGCCAACCCTCCTGACTGACCATCACTGAGGACCTCTACAGAATGAGGAAACCCTAGCGACAACTGCAACGCTTGGAAGTCTTCCTTCCTACTGATCTTTGTCTCGCATAGAAACACAATTTGGGGACAAGTCTGGGTAATCAGATCCTTCAACGCCCTTACAGTCACATCATTGCAGATTCCCATGCAATTCCAGCTAATAATATCCATGGTAATGGCACTCGTGACTTTCTCTTTAGAACCCTAGAAAGCAAACCCTAGCAGAGCAGCTAGGTCAGGATAAAAAAAAAAGTGATACTCAACCGATTATTGATGGATACCTACCTCTTTGGTTCAATAAATCTGATTTACCAAAAGAGCAGCTTGAACGAGACGGCAAAATAGTGTCTTGCTATGGTGACTAATTTCTTATCCCTGGGTAGCCTGGACTAGCTTTTATTTCTTTAACACAGAGCTTTCCACTAAGGGTTTTTTTTCCCCCTTGTTTGGTCAACTACCTAGTATTCTCTCAGCTTAATTTCTTTTGCCACATTTATAAGATAATCTAATTTCATTCATATATATATATATATATATATATATATTTCTGTGTTCGTTTATTAATTTTATGAAAAAAAACTCTCCCATCACCCCTTCCCCCTTCCCACCTTTTTTTTTTTAAAAAAAAAAAAACCCCACCCCATTCCCACCCTTGATGGGGCTCGAACTCTTGACCTCTTATATATGAGACCAAAGCCTTACCACCCCACCAAACACACACACCCTCCCCCTTCCCACCTAGGTCATGGCAGCTCACATGCCAGACTGACTGGATAGTGAATAACTAAATATGAGCTGTTGTACAACGGAACCAACACTATTCAGATGTCACAGTCAGTTTCCACATTTTACTTGCAACTCCAGTAGCTCACTGGAAACTTCAAAGATTTGGTGTCTGCAAATGTCAGAGATCCCATATTGAGGCTGGCATGGTCTCAATAAGAATTACTCAACTGAGATTCGCTTATCATTCGGCACATCATAAGTTAGGAAAAAGTTCATAATGATTCCATCAAGTTAGACGTGGTATTGGCAAGGAGCTTCAGTTACCTTTGTGACATAACCCAATTTTTTGTATGGAACTTGTTGCACTGGAATTTGAATTTATCATTTAATGAACCATACCCGAAATTTAAAATGCCTTGTGACATTGGGGTCTTCATAGACAAACTAAGAAAGTGGTACCACGCTTTCAATCTTAAAAGTACATATTAAAATGAGTATATACAACACGTAGATTAGGTTTGAAAACTTAAATGGACCATACCTGGAGTTAATTAAGCAAACCTGCACACCTTGTCAACACAGTTCATCTGTTTTCGGTGACAACTTAGAAGTAAATGTCAAAAAGATTGAATATATTACCTGTTTGAGCCCAAAAGTAAGTTTGGCAAAATCCTTTAGTGGGTCTGAGCCAGTGGGCCGATACTTGCGGCCCAAAATGGGATTACATGGACTTGGGTCGTGATGCTGCTTATCCCGTATCTCATAAGGAGATATCATCATTAATTGCATGAAGATTTGAGCGCTCAGAAGGGCGCGAAGATATATTTGCACTTAATACGTGCGTATCCTACTGCTCGCATCCAGCGATCACGTCTAGGATTCTAAAAGGCAAAATGTTTCTCTGGCCGATACTTGCCTACATTCTAGCGGCGACAGAGGCGGATAACATTAATTATCGCTTACGATAGATATCAAAACTATTAAGAGTTTGGATTTGATTCAAGGCCAATAACTGTGGCCTAAAATATAGTATTTCATTCCTATTTGGACAATGAATCTGCAATAGCCTATATATAGAGGCTAAAGACGATACAGAAAGGGACCGATCTCTCTCAAATCAATCAATCCCAGCGATTACAAAGCCTCCCCGGAGCAAACCCCAACCTCGTTGAAACCCGGTGACCGTCTGCCAGTCCTAGTCTCCTTGCGAGCCGACTGTCAGCCTCACCAGTTCAACCCGGCGACCGTACTTCCAGTCCCAGTCTCCCCAGGAACCGACTGCGAGCACAACCGCCACTGTTACTTCCAGCGAAGCAAGGGTAACGCCCTCGCACCCAGCGAAGCTAAGGTCACGCTTTAGCGAACCCGTGTTCCTCTCAAACTTCCCAGTGATTGCTCTGCTCGGCTTTCAAGTTGAGTATCGATTCAGTGAACGCAAAGAGACCACAACCAAAGCCCTTACCCGCGTAAGGCAAGAAGTCCTTCTCCGGAAGGCAAGAAAAGAACCCTGTGACGAGGTTGGTGCTCTCCTCGTCCACAGCGCTTGAAGAAGAAGTCAGGTCACGGGACTACCCCAACGACTGCACCCCGCGGTGCTGGCACGCCTGCGCAACCACTCGCCCAAAAGAGACTGTTTGCACACCAGCTGGTTTTGGAGCCAAACATTTTGGCACGCCCAGTGGGACAACAAACTAGGGTTTCTTTCTGAACGCAACCATTGGGAAGCCCAGCAATAACCCTTATCAAAAAGGCTACGCTAGCTGCCCAAAGCATAAGACCTCCAGCTACAGATCGCATTCTCGTGCGGACTGTCGTGGTCTATCTGAGGAACAAGTAACGCAACGATTCTCTCTTCAGACTCAATCATCCGGTATGTCAACTTCTCAAGGTGAGAATCGCTTGACCGCAACTGAAGGTCAGAGCGTCAACACTAATCAGGCTAGCGAGCCTGTTAATCCATCCACTGTCCACGCTGTAGTGGAAGCGGAAGAGGCTTTTGTTTCGAAGCCTATCCCGGAGGGAGCAACCGTCGATGAGACTATCGCGATCCTTATGGAGAATGTCGATAACCATCGCAAGAAGATGGACGCGGATCTAGCCAGAGAAACCGCGAAATCAGAAAAGCTCCTCCGCGAGTTTGAACAGCGCATGACTCTTTATGCGGAGAATACCAGGCAGCAGGTCACACAGACAGAGAGCGCCTTGAAAGCGCAAGCTATAACTATCGCTGCCGCACAAGATGAGCGTCATAAGACAATTCTGAATGCTATAGCGGATCATTCCAAGCAAACCACATCGAACATTGCTGATCTCCGCAAGGAAGGGGCCAACTTGGCAACTGAAGTGGCTATGCAGAGAGCTGAATTGAACCATGCGAAGGAGGTGATGCACACGGCTTTAGGAGACCCTAATACCATCCTTGGTTCTCTTGGCCAGTCGTCCGGTTCAGGCAAGTACGTGCCACCAAATCAGCGCGACAAGGCCAACCAGAATGTCGGTTCTTCGTCGACGATGGCTGCTACTACTCCATCGAAGAACAAGGAGCAGGCCTTGGTTATTCCTGGCGGTAAGGAAAAGGTTGCTTCATCAGGTGGACAGGCTGCCAGGAAGCATCAAGCCTCGAAAGGTACAGGAGCTGCGTCAGAACCTGTGACTTTAGTCCAGTATGACAGTGACGGAGCGGAAATAACATATCAAGAACTGCCAGGAAGCTATTATGCGCTCGACCAAACTGGCACTCCGGTCAAGATAACCGCTCTGTCAAAGGAAGAAATTCTTCCTGCAGTGACTCTCCCGCCAAAAACGGCTACCCGCACTGTACATGGCGGGGAAGGACCAACAATAGTAAACCAGGTAGCCCCTGAACAAACTGCTCACCGAGCTTTGGTGATACCCCCTCCACCTCCGGGTCCGGATTACGTGAGACGGGACGAGGTGGAGGAGATGATCAGAATGGCAAACCCTAGGGCCCAGCCAGATGGAGTGTACGAAGGACCTTTCCCGCCAAACATCATGCTCGCACCTTTCCCTCGAGGTTATAAGAACATTATTTTTACTACTTTTTCAGGGGAAGACACGGAAGATGCGGCCACTCATCTGGCCAGATTTAGGGTGCAATGCGGCCAATATCAGAACGATGACGTCCTCAAGTGCAGGATCTTTGGTACCTCCCTATCCGGCGCTGCCTTCAGATGGTTCTCTAAACTTAGGCCAGGGACAGTGGCAGATTGGCCGGCGATGGAACTACTTTTCCGGGCAACTTTTGGGAATATTGAGCCTGAGGTAGATCTGGCCTCTCTTACTCAGATGGCCCAACAGCCCGCAGAATCAGCAGTCTCTTATCTTCAGCGCTTTCAAATCCAGAAAGCCAAACTGAACGTCATTCTGCCCGAGAAGGAGTTGGTCAAGTTGGCGGTTAAAGGCTTGGAACCCCGGCAAAGAAAGAAGCAGCATGGCAGCATGATACAATCGATGGGGGAACTCATCACAGAAGTGGGCAGTTTTGAGCATCTCCTTCGAGAAACAGATGCAAGGAAGAACGCTTCTAAAGGAACATATGTGCCCGGTAAACACCGTACGGTAGCGGCCCTGAGCTACCAGCCGACCACTTACGACCCTTATTATCACCGCGGTACGCCAGAGATGAGCCAGGACGATGAAGAGGATGAGGATAATGATATAGCTGCCTATGAACTGACTGGGAAGAAAAGCTCGTCTTTGAAACAGTTGAAGATGTCCAAGGAGCCTGTTAAGCTCAAGTCGATGGCTTTCACTAAGCCGGAGTTCACGGCATATACCTACGATGCCAACAAAGCGCACGAGATTCTCGACGAAATGATTGCTGCGAAGATGGTAAAAACTGATTTTGGGCCGTTTCCGCGGCCAGAGCAGTTGAAAGGAAAGAAATACTGCAAGTTCCATAACCTGTGGAACCACAACACTGCGGACTGCGTAAAACTTAAGGACCAAATTCAGGTATGGCTTAATAACGGTAACTTGCAGGTCGAAGCTCCAGTCACCGCGACGGCACTAGTGGATGTGGACCCCTTCCCTAATACTGGGGTTAATATGGTCAACATAGACTGGAACAGAAAGCAGCAACAGAAACCGACACTGGATTTGGCCACAAGCGAACAGGGTTATAAATCCGCCGCAGGTGAGGCACCTGTTAAGGATAAAATTGCGACAACCAACCAGGCCTCACCTGTGTTTCTTTGTTCGCGATGTAAAGAGGAATGTGGTATCCAAACGCCACATGAGGAAGTTGAGCAGACATTTCGCTTTGGTTCTCTACCACCAGTCAAGTGGACTTCCCCATCGCGGAACTATCAGCCTACCAGCCCGAGGGAACGGGGGAAAGTGACACCACCTCCTCCCAGAGATTCCAATTTATTCCTGAAACTAAAAGCAACCGCGAAAGAACCAGAGCGGGAAAAGGTCAGAAGTGACTGCAAGGATGTTTTGACCAAGCCCTATATACCACCTGCAGCAGCTAATCCCATCAAAGAAGGTAGATGGTACACCAGGGAAAAGGGGAAGGCAGTGGAGATTAGCCCGTCCAGAAAGAGGAAGCTGCAGCGCCGTTTCGGTGAAGCCAAGCGCACTCTAGAGGCCTTAGACCAAGGCCTAATCAAACCTTCCCAATTGGTCAAGTCGCCTGAACGATACCAGAAAGAGCTTGAGGCACTGGCCGCTAAACCACTGAGACCTCTCCGTGGTCTTGACAAGCAAACAGATTCGCTAATGGGAGCTTCAAAGCCCAGTGTGTTTTGCAGGATTACTAAAGAGATCTCACCGCCGCCTACCCAAAGGAACAGCACGCCAACTCGGCGACCGCACGTTCGGCGCAGACTCTCTCATGAAGCACCGGCGGTCAAAGCTTCAGTCTTCGACAGACTGGGGGGCAAGGACAGAGTGGTTAGCACTTTGCAATGGCGACCTAAGAAAGTCCAAAGTGTGGTCATTTCCGCCCCAGAAGAATGTAGGGAACCGGAAAACCCTAAGCCGTTGGTAATTGAGCAAGAACTCGAATCACAAGGGCCTGAACACTGTCAGGTAAAAGGCCTTACAGAAGAGTCGCTGGTAGATCGCTTGGCTCGGCAGTTCCAGACTGATATCCCATTGGAAGAACCCAAGATTGATCTGGATGTCAACATGGAGGGGACTGAACCAGATAATTTTTCTTGCAACATGGTTTATGTGCTCCCCGCGAGATATGCCTTGCCGGTCGCTGCCCAGTGTTGCGTGGAGGAGACAGAAGAAGAGGGTGCGCAACCATTGCAGGTCGCGTCCGCAGCCGCAACTCCGGTAGAAGACGGAGATTTACCAGAACCAGCGGGGGTTCCAGACAAAAGGTTGCTCATGCATTTCTCTAAGCCAACACCAGCCATGGTCCAACACATGCGGCCGCTATACATTACGGCAGATATCGGTGGTGTCAAAGTCAGCAAAATCATGATTGACACTGGAGCGGCCGTTAATGTTGTCACTACTCGGACCATGCACTTGCTTGGAATCAAGCGGGAGAAAATCCAATCCACATCTCTTGCGCTCAAAAACTTTGCAGGAACTGTCACCAAAACCCTAGGGCTATTGTTCTTGCGTATTAAAGTCGGCCCAGCAGAGGGAGTTTATGCTTTCTTTGTGACGGATTGTTATGCGGCCTACAGCGCCATTTTGGGCAGGGATTGGATCCATCGGAGTTGCTGCGTTCCGTCGACACTTCACCAAGAGTTGGTTATGTGGAACAGAGAGACAGACACGGCAGAAGTGGTCCCAGCAGATCCCCGTCCGTTTCCAGTCTCCGCAAATTATGTAGATGCCAGATACTATTTGGAACCTATCACTCCATTGCAGGTTAGTGGCATCGACGATAAGGGCCGCCCCACAGGGGTGACGGCCTCTGAACTAGCACAGTGGGGTCTCACGCTCGCAAAAGAAGGCTTGGAGCGGCCCGGCCATGCTGTGCCCAAACCATTAACTGATTAATGGATTACGACCTCACTGAGGAGGGAATGGAAGCCTTCCACTCGATACACGAGCGGTTGTCATCATACATGGTGGAAAAAGAGGCTTACGATCGCATCGCGACCTTAGAGGTCGTCAATGAAGAACTTGCTAATCCGGAGGATGACGAGGACGTCCACATTCAGCTCGCTCCGGCAGCGCTGGACGATACACCTCCAAAGGTTAAAGACCCTACAGAGAAAGTCAACCTGGGTACGGTAAGCGAGCCTATGGAAGTTTCCATCAATGCTTACCTAGAGCCTAACGAGAAACAGAGGCTCATCGAATTATTGCTAGAGTTCAAAGATTGCTTTGCGGAGAAGTATGAGGACATGCCCGGCCTGTCACCAGACTTGGTTTGTCATCAATTACCAACTCTTGCTGAAAAGAGGCCCGTCAAGCAGGAGCCTCGACGAATGAACTCCGAGACCCAGATCTTGGTAAAGGAAGAGGTAGAGAAAATGCACAAGTCAGGCATCATACGGGTGGCCAAGTATAACCAGTGGCTATCTAATATAGTGCCTGTCCGGAAGAAAAATGGCAAGATAAGAGTCTGTGTTGACTATAGAGACTTGAATCTCGCCACACCTAAAGACGTTTACCCCATGCCGGTCGCGGATATGTTGGTGGACGCGGTGGCGGGCCATGAGCTGTTGTCCTTCATGGACGGCACTGCGGGATATCACCAGATTCCGGTCGCTGAAGAAGACAGACACAAGACTGCTTTCCGCTGCCCTGGCTTCGCGGGAGTGTTTGAATATGTAGTCATGCCTTTTGGCCTGAAGAACGCCGGTGCGACGTATCAAAGAGCCATGAACCTGATCTTCCACGACATACTTGGAAAGGTGTTAGAGGTATACATTGATGACGTAGTCGTCAAGTCTCAGAAGCGAGGGGATCACATTGCGGATCTCAGGAAAGTGTTTGAGCGCATGCGCCAACATAAACTCAAAATGAACCCGGCCAAGTGTGTGTTTGGAGTGTTAGCCGGAGACTTTCTGGGGTTTATAGTCCACCAGCGAGGAATTGAGGTCCCCGAGGACAAGGCAAGCGCAGTTATTCATGCATCTCCCCCACGGACGAAGAAGGAATTACAGCGTCTTTTGGGTAAGATTAACTTTCTACGGCGTTTCATCTCTAATTCTGCAGGGAAAATCCAGCCCTTCTCACCGTTGCTGGGACTACAAGGACAGAATGAATTTGTGTGGGAATCCAAGCATCAGGAGGCTTTCGACAGTATCAAGGCCTATCTAGCAAACCCACCAGTCTTGGTTCCACCTAGACCCGGAGTCCCGTTGAAACTGTATATCTCAGCAGCCGCCGCCTCCATTGGTAGCCTGCTCGCTCAGGACGATGAGGACGGTATCGAGCACGCTGTATTTTATCTCAGCCGTGTACTGACAGATTGCGAGACAAGGTATACCCCCATGGAAAAGCTGTGCTTAACCCTATACTTTTCGGCGTGCAAGTTGCGACATTACATGTTATCCTTTACTACTTGCATCATCGCTCAGACCGATTTGGTCAAATATATGTTGTCCCGGCCTATCTTGAGAGGCCGCATTGGCAAATGGGTATTGGCACTTTCAGAGTTTTCGCTCCAGTATGTACCCCAGAAGGCGGTCAAAGGGCAGGCGATCGCAGATTTTCTAGCACATCATCCCCAGCTAGATATACCCGTACTGAAAGAGCTAGAAATTGCCTGCAACGCCACGACTCGACCAGATAAAGCATGCATTCCTGAATACGAGGTCTAGTATCAGGCTACTATTTTTCTACAACCCTGGGTGTTATTCTTTGATGGCTCAAGGACAGATACTCTGGCCGGCGCAGGGATTGTTTTGGAGAATCCTGCCGGTGACCGTTTCTCTTATTCTTTCCAGCTCACGTTCCAATGTACTAATAATCAGGCTGAATATGAAGCTCTTATCATTGGACTCGAAGTCCTGTTGGAAATGGGCGTCCGGGACGTTCAGATTCGCGGAGATTCTCAGCTCGTGATAAATCAGCTTCTGGAAAAATATCGCTGTACGAGTTGGCTGCTCCTCCCCTACCTGAGTCGCGCCATTGAGCTTCTGGACCAATTTACAGATGTTGGTATGGAACATATACCACGCGAACGTAACTTTGCTGCCAATGAGCTCGCTCAGCTGGCTACGGGCATTAGCTTGAAATACGGAGTGCGCGAGCGCATTCTGAAAGTTGAGCGCCGCACACTACCTTCGTGGCTTGCTCGCCCTGATCCTCCAGATGATCCCGTGGTTGCGGTACTCGAGCCCATTGATGTTGATTGGCGGATCCCACTGATTGAATACCTCAAACGACCAGACTCCAGCGCTGATAGGAAAATTCTTTTCCTCGCATTGAATTACTTCCTTAGAGGTGATGAACTACGCAGACGTGGCGAAGATGGTATAGATTTTCGATGCGTCTACGGTCGCGAAGCCAAAAGATTGATGCGCGAGGTGCACACGGGGATATGTGGATCTCATCAAGCCGGACCTAAGATGCGTTGGCTCCTCCGACGTCATGGTTATTATTGGCCCAGCATTTTGAAGGATTGTATTGCATTCGCCAAAGGCTGTGCGGATTGTCAAGCACACGGTCCTGTCCAGCATGTTCCTAACATCCCTATGCAACCTATCATTAAACCTTGGCCTGCACGAGGCTGGGCGCTGGACTTGATTGGGATGATCCATCCTCATTCTTCCCTACAGCACAAGTTTATCATTGTCGCCACTGATTACTTCACGAAATGGGTTGAAGCAGAACCTCTAAAGGAGGCCTCCGGCACTACCATTCGCCAGTTTATTTTCCGTAATATTCTCTGCAGGTTTGGCATACCTGAAGTGCTGGTGTCGGACAGGGGGGCAGCATTCATGGGAGGCCCCGTTGAAGAGCTGGTGAATGACTTTGGCATTCAGTTCACACATAGTACTCCGTACTATGCTCAATCTAATGGTCAGGCGGAGGCGAGCAACAAGATAATCATCACCTTACTGAAGAAGATGTTGGTGGAGAATCCTCGACAGTGGCATGACACTTTGCACGAGACACTTTGGGCCTATCGCACTTCGAAGCGCAACCCCACCGCCACGACGCCGTACGCGCTTATGTTTGGACATGACGCTGTCTTACCATTAGAAATTAATGTGCATTCCTTACGAGTCCAAGAACAGCATCATTTGATTGGTGAGGACTATGTTCAAGCAATGTGGCAGGAGCACGAAGACTTAAGCGAGCAGCGCTTGGCCGCTTTGGACAATTTGGTGATGGACAAGCAGCGTATCGCCCGCGCCTATGACAAGAGGACGCGGGGTCGCAGTTTCAAAGAAGGTGACCTCGTTTGGAAGGCCATTTTACCCCTGGGTGAAAAGGTCACCGGTCGCGGTAAATGGATGCCGCGATGGGAGGGACTCTTTGTTATCCACCGAATATTGGAGCGCGGTGCTTTTCACCTCAAAGACATCGACGGCGCTATCCATCGCAACCCTATTAACGGTCGGTTTTTGAAAAAATATTACCCCAGTGTCTGGGAGTTTGACGATCCTCCCGACTCTGTTTTTACTCCGACTGGGGGGCAACCTTAATCTTCATCGGCTCGCAGCGTTATGGTTATTCGGCCTTTTCTCTGTGGCCTTTCTGTTTTGTTTCTGCTCCCCGCTGAACATTGGGGGGCAACATCTCAATATCTATTAGGGCCTACACAAGAGGCTTCATTTTAAGAACCTATACAAGAGGTTTTGTTTATGATTATAGTCCATGTTATCAGTTACTAGGTTGTTATTCATGATCTTGACAAAACATGTTAAGAATAAATACAAGGGCCTATACAAGAGGCTTTCATTTTGGATTATTTTTGCTTTTGCGTTTGTACAGATTTTTGAGTAAATCGAGCATTTTTATTCATAAAGTGGCTTCGCGGCCAGAAGCATACAACAGAATAGAGCAATACAGGTTCACATGCGAGCTACAGACATGAAAGTTTAAAGTGTTCGCCGTGGCCGTGTGGAGAAGGATCTAGACACTACCACCTCAGAGCATTCTTCCCCCTATGATCAGATCCTCCTCCCATCTAAGTCGCCGCTGCTGTCATCGATGCTGGAGGAAGAGGGAAAAAGAGGGCCTTCACTCCCCTGCTGGGGCCTCTCCTCCAGGCAAGAGTTGGGCTCCAGAGCAGGCGCGACTCACAACCACATCTACCTCCTGGGGTAAATCAGAAAGTGCGTGCCCAGGCCCCAGAGATAGACCGCGGAGGAAGACAGGTTAGCCTCAAAATGGCCTTCCTCCCTTCCTCCGTTTGCTCCGCGCAGGCAATCTGAAAAGTTGGACTCCTCAGAATTTGGTTATGCCGCGTTAGGAGCGCGGCGTGTTCTTCGGTTTAACTGAGACTGGCAAGTTCATCCAGATTTTCAGTAACCAAAGACACGCCGCTGGACCTGAGATTAGGCCATGAAGCCTAACCAGGTCTTGAGATTAAGCCATGAAGCCTAAGAATCTGTGGCTAAGGGTGAGACCACGGTGGGAAGATTTTAGAAAATGGAGGAAAAGCAACAGGGCTGGCGAGTTCATCTTTGGAAGAAATATGGTGGTTGGGTTATCGCTCTTCTTTGGCAGCTGGTATTTATAGGGTTGATCTCACACCGTGCGGTAGGCAGTTGGGACGGCTTCAACGCCATCAATAAGAGAATCAATGCGGTTGAATGCGATTATCTCGGAAATGGAAGATATTGAAAACGCGTGGGAAGCAGGACGGTCTCCAAGAAGGCAACCGCCCAAATTAGGATTATCTTTTCAACGGTCTTGCTGTTCATTAATTGGCAAACCTTAAATGATATTTGGGCCGAACAAAGCGGGCTGAATATTGTATATATTAAACATATCCTTGTACAAAGTAAAATGGGCCTAAAACAGGAGGCCTAAAGTTTTCGACCCGCATGGGTCAAGCGAAGCAAGTGCTCATCCAGACGAAAGCTAGCGTCGGCAGCAGCGTGCTCTGCTTGTCGAACTGCTTCGCGCGCTTGAGCCAAGTTCTGAGACATTGCTTCTAGCGCCGTTAGGGGTTGTTCTATCTGAGGCTCCTCCTGTGCCAGTTGGGCCGTGACCGTCACTAGTTGGGCCTGGGCTTCGATTAGTTGGGTTTGGAGATCCTGAATGTGGGTCCGAAGGTGGTTCTGTGAGATTCTCAGATCCCTAACGCGAATCGCTTGATCGCTTAGAGAGTCGCGAGATACTTCTGCTTGTTGTGCAAGGCCGTGATAGTGAACCTGAACCTGCCTGGCCTGCGCGGCCGCGGTCGTCCTATCTTTGATCCTTGCAGGAAGATTTTGCAAGAGCTCATATATTTCAACGAATTCATCTTCAGCGATGGCGCGTTCGCTGCGAAGTACCATCAGATACTCTTGAGCTCTGGCAGCTGCGCCCGGCAGTAAGATGTCAGGACCCAGGAGTCGCTGCAGATTGTCCCTCGCTTCATCCGCGACCCGCGGGGGAGCCACTTCGAGTACGCGAACAAGTCTTTCCAGCCTATTAGGAGGCTCAGGAGGAGGAACTTCAGCGATGATGTCTGCGTCAGCGGTAGCAGCAGCAGGGCCTACTTGAGGTTCGATGGTCGGGGCCGCAACTTGTTCTGGTACTGCATCCATATCAGCAACTATCTCTGGAATCTGGGGGGCAGGTTCTTGATTCGCCATGCCGTCATCAGCAGGCTCAGCAGGGTCAGGGACAGCGACCTCCTCAACAGGGACGTCACTCTGCAATAAGGAAAAACGGTCAGGTGTACAAGAAGAATAAGAACTAAGGCACCAATTTTCAATTAAGAATACCTCTGCCACAGGACCCTCGCATGAGACGTTTACTGGCGCGGATTCTTGAGCTTCCTCATCAGGATTGCGATCAGGTGATGCGAGTGCTGGTGGTTGTGTAGCGAGCAGTTCCTCAGTTGATGCGTCCGGAAGGGGCGCATTCTCTTCCGTTTCATCGGAACTATCTTCTATGATCTGCACAGGGATAGAGGCTAAGCCGCCATCAGCGCTGACGGGAGGTGGAAGATTTTCAGGTCCCACGGATGTTGGCGCTCGCGAAGCGTTTGTCCCTTGAGCGACGGCTGAAGAGCCTTCCCCGGCATGGTTGGATGGTCTGCGACGAACCTGTAAAGGAGAAGGGTGTGAAACTTGGGCAGAGACAGGGATAATTTCTAACATAGGCTCTTTGTTTCTTACCAGCCGGTCGGCCATCGGTTCATCTTCTTCCCAGGTGCCAGTATGAGCATCTGAGCGACTACGCTTGCGGGCTATAGCAGCCACGACCTGGGAGAAGCGAGAGATTAGCATTCAAATCACAAAGTTGGTCCTGAAGACAAAGGGTGCTTACGGTTTGTAGATCGTCGTCATCAGAAGAGGAAGAAGAGCCTTCAGCTGTAGCTTCAGCAAGTACTGCTTTTTGTTTTCCAGTCTGTCCAGCGGCCGGTGAAGCATGGTTTGTGCAGCGGCCAGGGCGCGGCGCACTCCCCTAATACAAACAAGAATGAGTAAATGAAACAAAGAAGGAGTCTGCAGAAATTAGAGTTGCAGTACTTACTTCTGGAGGTGGTTCACGAATTACGATGCCAGCCTGGGCCGGGCGAGGAGCTCGCGTAGGCCTGACCACTTGGAGGGGTCGAGGCCTGTTGGCGTCTTCAGAAAAGCGAGCGAGCACTTCAATATCAGTGGGGTATGGGTTCCTGAGCTCGCCAAAGAGAGTAGCGAAGAGTTCGTCATCTGGTTGAGTCCAGCAGTTGACAGAGACTTCTTTCCACCAAATCTCATACCCTTCTTCAGTTCCGTCGACAGCCTCTAGGTTTTGGGCCCAATCGGGAAGGTCGACCAGCACGAGCATACTTTGTGCCGGTGGGGGCCCGGAAGGTGGACCGAATCTTCTCCAGGAGGTGTTGTAGTTCCAGGCATCATACGGAGGGATTGGTACCAATTGGACAAGGCCAAATTGGCGGGCGAAATGGTTAGGAGCGTAGAGCTCATAGCTGAGTTCCTCGGTAGCGAGCCGAATGTCTGAACAAGAGATGGCGCGGCGGAACGCCAGGCGAGCGCGGTCGGGATAACGAGGATCGCCAGGGAGGAATCCATATTGTAACACAGAAGGGAATCGTCTCCCCAGAATTAAATCACAGTATGGCATGTCGTCTAGCAAGTACAGATAAGAAAAGCACTCAGAGTAGGGGGGAGATGAGTACTTGTCCTCGCAACAAAACCATCGACCTAACAGTTGATCGACCGGCGGAGATAGCAGGATATCTTCGCGGTGGAAGAATGGGAAGTAGGTCTGGATCCAGAAGTCCAAGATCCAGAAGGGTCCGGAAATGTTGGTCTCAAAGGGGTGCATCGTCGCTTGGTACAGCATGCGATAAATAGCGCCCAAGACCGGTTGTCCGAGCCCGATGTTGCGGCCGTTGTAGAGGGCCGTTGCTAAATAGGTCCAGGTACCAGTGGGCTTGCAGGAGGAGGTGCAGAATACGAATTTACAGAGCCAATATTCAAGGAAAGCGATTCCTCCGGTCGCATTGTGTTCCCGGCTGTAATATGCCAGCCATCTTGGGTATGAACCACTATGAGCACTGCGGCCTTGCTGGGCCATGGTCAAAGTGAAATCGGTCGAGTCAAATTGACCATGCACATACGGCTCGCCATCGATGGGAAGGCCAGTGATGGTAAGGATGTCCAACAAGGTAATGCTCATTTGACCAAATCTGAAGTCAAATGTGTTGGTGGAGGTATTCCAGAAACAGAGGAAAGCAGCGAGTGGCGAGCGATTACCACCGCGAGGAAGGTGGAAGCACAAATCAATAGCATGGGTGATACCCGCAGCATTCCAACGACCTAGATCTCGCGCCCGCGCCTCGCGATACCAAGAGGTTTCCTGCGCGCTAATGGAGGATGGCCAATTCCCTATCTTGGCTCGATGGTTTTGGACACCCCAACCGCTAAAGTCTCCGGGAGTCCTTCGGAGGACTAGAATGGGCCGTCGGACAGGAAGACCGTACATAGCGATGGCATCATTTGGGATAACACCTTGCGGTGCTGGGCCTAATCCGGTGTGGAGATTGGAAAAACGAAGGAGTAGGGGTTGGTGAATAGTGGTCTCTAGATGAATGCGAGCCCCGATACTGGTGCCCCAGGTCCGAGCAGCCATTTCGTTCAATTCTTCTTCCTGATCGACGACAATTTTCTTAGGGGGAGCCATTTCTGGATCGTTTGCAAAGAAGATGGAGCAGAGATGAGTGCGGCTGTGAGTTTAAATAAAGAATTTTGTGAGGGAAACGATGCGACAGAAAGCGTTTCACAAATGAGGGGACGCGACCCTTATTAATGGCATCGTTTCAAGCGACCGACGCTTCTTTCTAAGTCCCCTTCAATCAGTTGCATTTTAGCAGGCCTGATTTCAGGGCCTGGGGGGCAATGTTTGAGCTCAAAAGTAAGTTTGGCAAAATCCTTTAGTGGGTCTGAGCCAGTGGGCCGATACTTGCGGCCCAAAATGGGATTACATGGACTTGGGTCGTGATGCTGCTTATCTCGTATCTCATAAGGAGATATCATCATTAATTGCATGAAGATTTGAGCGCTCAGAAGGGCGCGAAGATATATTTGCACTTAATACGTGCGTATCCTACTGCTCGCATCCAGCGATCACGTCTAGGATTCTAAAAGGCAAAATGTTTCTCTGGCCGATACTTGCCTACATTCTAGCGGCGACAGAGGCGGATAACATTAATTATCGCTTACAATAGATATCAAAACTATTAAGAGTTTTGATTTGATTCAAGGCCAATAACTGTGGCCTAAAATATAGTATTTCATTCCTATTTGGACAATGAATCTGCAATAGCCTATATATAGAGGCTAAAGACGATACAGAAAGGGACCGATCTCTCTCAAATCAATCAATCCCAGCGATTACAAAGCCTCCCCGGAGCAAACCCCCAACCTCGTTGAAACCCGGTGACCGTCCGCCAGTCCTAGTCTCCTCGCGAGCCGACTGTCAGCCTCACCAGTTCAACCCGGCGACCGTACTTCCAGTCCCAGTCTCCCCAGGAGCCGACTGCGAGCACAACCGCCACTGTTACTTCCAGCGAAGCAAGGGTAACGCCCTCGCACCCAGCGAAGCTAAGGTCACGCTTTAGCGAACCCGTGTTCCTCTCAAACTTCCCAGTGATTGCTCTGCTCGGCTTTCAAGTTGAGTATCGATTCAGTGAACGCAAAGAGACCACAACCAAAGCCCTTACCCGCGTAAGGCAAGAAGTCCTTCTCCGGAAGGCAAGAAGTCCTTCTCCGGAAGGCAAGAAAAGAACCCTGTGACGAGGTTGGTGCTCTCCTCGTCCACAGCGCTTGAAGAAGAAGTCAGGTCACGGGACTACCCCAACGACTGCACCCCGCGGTGCTGGCAAGCCTGCGCAACCACTCGCCCAAAAGAGACTGTTTGCACACCAGCTGGTTTTGGAGCCAAACATTACCGCCGATATAAATTCAAGTGATCAAAATCATTCCTATGAAGTGAGATGCTGTTAGCTGCAAGCAATAGTTGGTTGGAAATGTCTAATGTGAATAGGAACCTCAGCAATACCAGATTTTCGATCAAGTGAAAAAACCACACACCATATCTCCAAAGACCCTCAAAAGGAATTGACTGACTGGAAGGCCAAGTGGGACAAGGAATAAGTCAACAAAAACTATAACAAGGCATTTGTTTCAACTATGTTTAGATAGAAGAAAGTGCAATGAGACGACAATATAGAAGGAAAACAAAGCAGATGTCACATTTAGGTGAAAACAAAACAATAGCAATGTTTTGTTAAGTACAGAATTTCACAACAGTCCATAAGAACAATCAAAAGATGTAACAGTCCTGATGCTAAACCTCACCATCTATACGAATTAATTCTTAAGAAACAAAAGGTGAGGACACCATTGTAGCCTTAATTAGTAGAACCTGACACATTGTTTTACAACATATTTACAATTGGGGTCTTCGTTACGTTGATGCAGTGTCACTGTAACTGCGTAGCAAATGATATGCTGAACTTTTGATTGTTATCTTCTAGTACTTTCAAGCTATATAAACCTATCTTTGCTTTCATGCATTAAGCATCCCACACAATCTACAAGCAGAGAGATAAACAGAGGCAAAGGCAAACATATAGAAAATGACTTGCTTCTTCACAAAAGGGTCTATTCTAATCATTCTCCTTTTAGCAATTTGCTTGGTTAGTGAAGCACAGCAATGTCGTCCAAGCGGAAGGATTAGAGGAAAGAAGCCCCCTCCTGGACAATGTAACAAGGAGGACGACTCTGACTGCTGCAAAGCTGGAAAAATGTACCCAACATACACATGCTCACCACCAATGTCGGGTAACACCCAGGCATACCTCACTCTCAACAGCTTTGAGGCAGGCGGTGACGGAGGAGGACCATC
Organism: Rosa chinensis; assembly: GCF_002994745.2. Classification (NCBI taxonomy): domain Eukaryota; kingdom Viridiplantae; phylum Streptophyta; class Magnoliopsida; order Rosales; family Rosaceae; genus Rosa; species Rosa chinensis. The sequence continues at coordinate 57,180,945 of NC_037094.1, read as the reverse complement.
CGAATGTGATGGCAAGTACCACAATGACAACACTCCAGTTGTGGCATTATCTACCGGATGGTACAATGGTGGATCAAGATGCCTTAACAAAATCAAGATTAACGGTAATGGGCGTAGTGTGGTGGCCATGGTGGTGGATGAGTGTGACTCGACTGAGGGATGTGATGCGGACCATGATTATCAGCCTCCTTGTCCCAACAATATTGTTGATGCCTCCAAGGCCGTCTGGAAAGCGTTGGGTGTATCTGAGGACAATTGGGGCGGTTTGGATATCACATGGTCCGACGCTTAGTTAAAATATTAGAGTTTGTCCAGGTTGTTACTTATTTTTGCTTCTTCTTTGGGGTTGATGCTGCTTAGTTTCGTTGTTTTATGTGCGTCTATGTATTTGGATTTTGAAAAGTGTCATATGTATATATTATAGAAAGTCAATATGTTAAATCTTCTGTTATCTATACTAAAAAGTTTGTTGTAAAAAATAGAACAATATCAAGCATGGACTCAATTATTTCGATCTGTGTTTTGTTTCAGTTTTGATAATCTGTTTCCCAGCCTTATACAAATGATAAGAGCATAAACATGTTACAATTCGACATGATCTCGGAACTGCAAATTTCCTAGCAGAACTTTATGGTGTTAATGATGAAGCTGCTAATGAGTTTGGTTTAATAGAGGAACCAAAATGGGGTTCCTTATGGAATTGCATACTGCAGTGAAGTTATCCTCCCGTCCTCTACTTATTTCTGGATATCAAACCTTTGTCTCTTTCGAACAGTTTCAAACCAAAATCTGAAGAATGTGCTACTTTCTTGGTGAACAATGGCCCTATAGATACCTACTCAACTCTGTGTTAATTCTGAGAATGCTGTCTCTTGTGCTTCTTGAGGTTCCTTTCTTCGGTCTTTGTGGTTTCATATATTGTGTTTTATAATTGCTGTGTGCTGGCTCTGCCCTTGATTTGAGGCGTTCTATACTTGATTATAACTTCTAATTTTAATAGAGCTGCTGTCTTTTCTTAATCTACCATGATCACCATCACATGACAGCCTAGGTTCTGAGCTGCAAAGCACATCTAGTTATTCCGCTTACACATTAGTTTTTGGTATTTTGATGCTTATAATCTGCTCAACGAAACTTCCCTAGTATTAGGAAGGTTCAGGAACATATCAATGTTTATTTCTATTTGAAAGTTCTTTTGGTAATGCATGGTTTTCCTTTTGGATAAAAAAATAAAAAAATAAAAATAAAAATAAAAATAAAAAATAAAAAATAAAAATTGGCAAACATGACAACATTACCTAAACATACGTAAAGGACCACAAATTGATCCCACCGCACTTCAAAAGTTACAACGAGCAATCCTCTCCTAATTCTTAAAGAAGTGTAAAGTACGACACTTTGCTCTACTTAACTCCAAGGCAAAATCCTTGGGGTTCATAAATTTCCTATCCTAATGAGAAAAACTGATGTATCAGTCGATCCAACATGGAAGATACTTGCATTATCAGTATTGAACCTTTAATAATACTTGATCCAAAAAAAGAAGAAGGAATCTTTAATGATGCTCAGTGTCAATATTACGATTCTCAAGTATAGGTATTCTTCCATATCGAGAGTAGAATTACGAGTTTAGAGCACTATAAAAACCAATTCTAATGTTTCGATAAGCAAAGATCAAGAGAAGAAAAATTATTAAAAGGTGAGCCATTTGTCTTGGAGTTTATTTTTCAATTTTTTGAGCACTAATTATTGAAATCTCTTCTGCAACTTTTCTGCGCATCAACAATTTATAAAATTGGTGATTGTAGGGTGTTAAAGAAGAAATGCATTTGATGTGCTTCACTAAGCAAAGGATCAATTCAAGGTATTAAACCATTTCAAACATATTGTTAATGCTCATAATACCGCCATATGATGTCGGCTTATGCATTTTCTTTTTGCTCTTTTTCCCGCTTTCTATTTGTTTTGTGCAAATCTGCCAAGGTTATCTCCAACATAGCGACGAGATCCTGGCCTTGTGCTTGACGGCTCGTGCCCGTTTGATTTTTCACGACAGATTGTGTCGGGAGCACCTCAGGGGTGTTGAGGTTTTGACCGTCAACGTTGATTGGTGTGGTGAACAATTTGCGGTTGACGGTCGTTGTTGGATTGGTAGGGTTGGGGTGAAGGTTGACGGGTTGATTTGCTTGATCTTCAAAGCCATCGCCGCTTCCGCTAGCCATGGTAGGTTATAGGGGATGACTCTTAATTCAAAGGTTCCCACAAACAGCGCCAATGTTAATGCTCAGAATACCGCCATATGATGTCAGCTTCCAATAACGTGGACGAGGGTCCAATCTTCAGATATATTAGAGAGTTCGTGAAATCCTGCTAATCGATCTATCAAGAGAAATACAACGGCGTCAAGAGGGGAGACCGCAGTTGACGATCTTCGCTCCTCTGATGCTAAAGTTAGACAATGTATTTAAATTGACAAATGTAGCGGTAAATAGCTATTAAATGCGTAATGAATGAAAAGAGAGAAGTGAACCTTTTATAGGCGAAATAGTGAGTTGCTTCACTCTTGTTTTCGATGTGGGACTGATATGCTTCAGTTTGATGAGTTTTGGTCATTTCCTCAGAGATGACTTTGGGTGGCGTGTGTCGATGCGTTGAGGCACATTTCAGCCTGGAGATGGCTTGCTGGTGAAGGTTGTCTTGCTGTGTTCCCGGGGGTCACATTGTTGAAGTTGTTCCGACAAAGTGATATGGTCAGGTATGAGTGCTGATTATGGCCAGCCGATGTCATGTATGTACACATATGTTATTGCTATCAATTTGATTAGTTACTACTTTATGTTGTATTGTTACAATTGATGTGAAAGCAATTGAAAGTTTTCTGCTCAAACTATTGAGAAATTTGGCCTACAATATGAGGAAACTTTAATGTCATTCCTCCCTTCACTAGTAACACATGCATCACATGGGTACAAGGTTAGTCTGTCTATGAACGGAAGCTTAAGTTTTTTTATTTTTTTGTAAAAAGCTGGTGCGGCTGCCCTCAAGTCTTGATTAATAAAACTGCTAAATACAAGGGGAAGACATTGACCTAAACCCCTTATTACAATAAGCATACAGAGAACGTTGTGAAATAATAACAAGAATCTCTACCAAATAAATGTATTTTACGTGGCACCAACTAGCAGAGAGTGTGCTCCACTACTCACTCTATTTGTTTTGACAAAGCAGTGGCAAAACGGAAAGATAACTCGATATATAACTCGATTACAACGTAGCATAATTACCATAAGCACAGTTTTCCTACTATATTGCTACCGGAAAGTAAATTCGACGACACTTAGTTTCATCCTGCCACTAGGAGGTTGCGACTATTTAACAATGGATCGTTGCCTCGCTAGGCCAGACAACACTTAGAGTGCATACATGCATTTAGCTCAACTAGCCCTACAAACTACGTGATGGGAAGCTTAAGTTTGGTATCAAAGGATTCACCAAATTTTGATTTTACCAAAAATACACTTTAAAATTAAAAAGAAAAATTATTCATGGTAAAATGACTAATCATATAAAATGTTTATTGCGGTAAAATAAACAAGTAGGAAAACATGAACATGAAAAATTGAGGAAGTGGATAACAAGGAAACCTTCATTTTATTCATCCATTCACCAATAACGTGCCGGTGTGATGCAGGGGTATAAGGTTAGTTGTTTAAAGAAGCCAACTCACTCCAAAACTAAGACAATTGACTAGAGAAAGTTCAGACTGATAATTCTAGTACTAGGATAAAAGAACCACAGAACCGGTTTAAACCGACCCGAATCAGTAACTTTGGTTCGGTTTTCTCTCTTCATTTTGCTGTTCGATTTGGGCTCGATTCTTGTGTAACATGTAGAGCGGTTCTGCTGGCCCAGCTCAAACTTGTAACACTGAAATTCCTTCCCTCCTTTTCAACAGCCTTTACTCTTTGAAAGTTAATTGTTATTTTGACGGATCCTCGTTGACTCATTGACAGAAAGTCATCAGTCGACGAAGTTGTCTCTGCTCGTTGTTATCTGCGCGCAGTGTAGAGTTGAGATTCTTTCACTGCTCCATTTTTACAACTTTCCCTGAATTTGGACCATGGAGTCTTTGATTGTGTCTCCGCTGGTAGAGGTGCTCTTTGGAAGGTTGGCTACCACTGTTGTTAGTGAAGTGCGAACTCGCAGAGGGGTCAAGAGAGAGATAGAGAGGATGCAGGAGATGTTACCGGTGATTCAAGCGGTGATAGAGGATGCAGAGGAGCAGCAGAGGAAAAATAAGAAGGTGAGGACTTGGCTGGCAAAGCTCAAAGACGTTGCAGTAGATGCTGATGATCTGCTTGATGAGGTTGCCACTCTAGTTCTACGCAAGAATTTCATGAAAAAGGAATTTCGCGGACCAGATGCTGCTACTAGATATGATTTCCTAATAATAAAGCTTATTGCAGCACAGGAAGAGTTTGACAGCGAAAGTATTCGAATACTGCTTCATGTGGGAATTGGAATTCTGTTTCCTTCCTCGGATAGGAGCATGGAGCTGAGGATTAGTATGATTCTGAGAGAAATGGAAGCTCTACAAAATACTTACACGGGAGAGGGCAAAATCAAGATTCTTCAGTTTATACTTTATAGCAAACTTTATGTACTTGATTCACGTCCGAATGTGAACATGAAGGACAGGATTGGTATGATACTGAGAAAGATTGGAGAGCGGACCAGATATGAGGTAAGGAAAACTAGCTTAACTCTTGAATCAATATCTACCTACCGTAAAAAGTCGCGTAAACTAAAGGAGATTTGTGGAAGATTGGATGATGTAGCCAAGGAAATGTCTACTTTCCAGTTCAAAGAAACTCAGTCGTATGGACGGTCAAGTACCATGGAGAGACCCCAAACTGGACCCTCTGTCAATGATTCAAAGGTTTATGGCAGAGAAGAGGATGTGGATAAAATTGTGGGGATGCTATTGTCTTCCAGTAGTGGTCCTGAAGTTGCAGTAATTCCCATTGTTGGTATTGGAGGGATGGGGAAAACAACACTTGCTCAGTTAGTTTATAATGATCCGAGGGTAACAAGCCAGTTTCAATCTTTAATGTGGGTGTCCGTCAATGACAATTTTAACCCGGCAAGGATCATAAATCAAATATTGAGTTATGTCGGACACGGCAGCCATGACTCATTTCAGATTGGGGTGCTGCAATCTCAATTGAGAGAATCCTTACTGGGAAAAAGATATTTGATAGTGCTCGATGATGTGTGGAATGAGGATCCAGATGAATGGGATAAAATAATGAATCCATTGAAAGGCTCCGCAGGTACAAGTAAAATTGTATTAACCACCCAGAGTGAGGCTGTTGCAGCCATATCTGGCACATTTCCCCCTTTTCATTTGGAGCCACTAACAAAAAAAGAGTGCTAGAAGTTGTTCAAGCACCGAGCCTTTGCAGATGGAACAGAGGACGGTTTTCCGAGCCTTCTGCGCATCGTTGAACAAATAGTAGACAAGTGCAAAAGTGTCCCATTGGTTGCAAATATTCTTGGAAGCATGCTGCGCTTTAAAAGAGAAGAAAGCGAGTGGTTACATGTGCAAAGGAGTGAACTATGGAGTATTGATGCAGGGGAGAACAGAATTCTGTCCATCTTAAGGGTAAGTTACAATCATTTGCCATTGCATCTGAAAGCTTGCTTTGCATATTGTTCAGTATTCCCAAAGAATTATGAGATTAATAAGGAAAAGTTGATCCATCAATAGCTCGCACATGGCTTAATTCCTCATAGTAGAAACTCTTCAGTTAGGCCGGAGGACATTGGCAATGAGTATTTTAACAATTTATTAATGATGTCTTTCTTCCAAGAAATAAGAAAATTTGATGACAGAGGTATGGCAGAATTTAAAATGCATGATCATATTAATGATCTTGCAAAATCTGTTGCTGGAGAGGAATACTTGACTCTAGGACAGGAAAATGTCCACTATGGTCTCTCAAACACATGTCATCAGTTGTATGCAGTTCTAGCTCTGCTTTGATCCCTGAAGCCTTGTGTGAAGCAAAGAGATTGCGAACCCTCAATTTCCTGTCGCCAAGAGAGGATTATATGGAAGCCATTCCAACCATACTAGCAACTTTTAAACATCTCAGAATGCTGAATTTCAGTGGATCTGGAATTAAGAGTCTCCACCAGGAGATTGGTGGGCTAATATCCTTGCGGTATCTTGATCTGTCAAATACTACCCTAGAGACGATGCCAGCGACTATCTGTGATCGCTGCCATTTGCAGACCCTGAATCTCTCAAGTTGTCGTGAGCTCAAGGAGTTACCAAGTGGTACTACCAAGTTAATAAATCTGAGACATCTTAACATAGATGATTGTCCAAGACTTGCTGGCATGCCCCCATCGATGGGAATTTTACAACAACTTCAAACTTTGCCAGTATATATCATCGGCCGCAATTTTGAAACTTCTATTTTTCAGATTATCTCAATGAATCTACGAGGGAAGTTAAAAATCAAATGTCTGGAGGAGGCTAAAATTCCATTTGGAAACAACATGATTAAAAGATGGATGCTAACGAAAGAGTTTCAGTCATTGGAACTGTTGTGGCAAAATGATGGGGGCAAGCTAGATCATAATAGATCTAGGCAAGCTGGCAGGCAAGTTGATGATAGAACTGAATTTTGTCTGGTAGATTCTTTGACTGTATCGCCCTTTATAAGAATGTTGTCAATAAATGGTTATTCAGGAACCTAGTTCCCAGATGAGATGAGTTGGTCTCAGAACTTGACTGAGCTAAACATAATAAATTGCAGAAGATGCGAAAGTCTTCCACCACTCGGTCAACTTCCTGTCCTCAAGATCCTCAACATCCAAGGAATGGATTCTGCTGTGCGCATTGGTGTCGAATTCTACAGTGAAGGTGACAGACCATTTAGTTCTCTTAAAGAGCTATCCCTCATAGACTCTCCAGAATTAAGAACTTGGAGTGGTATCGGTTCCGCAAGAAAATCAGAAGTATTTACTTGCCTGGAAAAACTTATTATCACAAATTGTCCTTCTTTGACAACCATGCCATGGTTTCCATGTCTCTGAGACTTGAAGCTGGGGAAGTGCGTGCAGCGTGATCAAATGGTAGTATGGTCAGCATCAGAGCTTACTACACTCACTACTTTTGTTATTGACTCCTTTCCACTGATGAGCTTTCTACCAAAAAAATTGCTGCAAAACAATTCACATCTGATATCATTAATTGTTACTTCCTGCCCCAAGATTAGCTCACTGCCTGAAAATCTGGGAATCCTCACTGCTCTGAAATCACTGAAAATTGGATGGTGTGACGAGCTAGATACTTTGCCAAGTGGACTAAAGTAGCTCACTTCGCTGGAGAAATTGGAAATTGTTGAATGTCCTAGTATAATCTGTTTGCCAGAGGAAGGCATGGAAGGCTTGTGCTCACTTCGGTCATTTTCAATTGAGAACTGTCCGAGCTTGACATCTTTGCCTATGGGTATGAAATACCTCACATCTCTTGAGAACCTCACAGTTATGTTTTTAAATCTGGTTCATCTACCAGAGACTTTTCAATACCTCTTGGCACTTAGAAGCCTGGCAATTATAAGCTGTCCTGTCCAGAGCTTACAAGTCTGCCAGTGGGACTGCAACATGTCCAGTGGGAAATCCATAGCTGCCCAAAACTAATGGAATTGCCAGAGTGGGTGGAGCATCTTGTTTCACTTTGATCTTTGAAAATCTCAGACTGCACAAAAATAGAGTTCTTGCCAAAAGGTCTACAATGTCGTGGTGGGCTCCAACACCTGTCCATAAGAGACTGTCCTGTCCTTGAGAAGTGCTGTGAAAGCAGGACTGGTGAGGACTGGCAGAAGATATCTCATATTCTATATAAACATGTTGGATCATCGGCAGTGCAGCACAGGCAAGACATTGCATCCACCTCACAGAATCCTTAGGTAAAGTTGAATAACTATAACAGTGGATTATACTTGAGGATGTTGCTGTTCAGAATCTGACAATGCTTACCTTCGTTTCTTCTGTTTCTAGTGGCCTTTGCATTATTGGTGGCTGACATACCTAGGAAGCCAATATGTTGCATCACTCGACAACAGAGTCATGAAGATTAGCCACATCAAGAAAAGAAAGTCTTTGTTTCCAGATACATCTTCGCCTCTTTTCTAAAAGATCATGTGTATTTTCCCTTAGCTTGGAGGAAGCAATTGAGATAAACATTGGACTTTGCTTGATCTGGTGCTGCCATGTGAAAATGAGGGAGAGTTGAAGGATTCTCATGGCCAAGTGGTTGCCATGACTTCTGTAGATCTGATTGTGGCGAAACTCACTGGTCGTTTTTATCACTTGTCAAGTCCTGGGACAAAAGTTGAAAGAAACGGAAGGTGGCCTCACTAATGGCCAAGTCATCTGCTCAAGCTGTCTTGTGCATCTCTGAGGTTACTTTGTTGGTTTATATTTTTCTGTTCTGCGTTTGTGTTGGTCAGTTCTGTTATTAAATCCCTTAGTGGTTTTTTGTTGCTTGTTTAGTTGTTTTTGTGTTGGGAAACTTGCCTCTTTGTAGCTCCTATTTGGTTCAATAAAGCCAATTTACCAGAAGAACAGCTTAAGTGACTCTGCAAAATAGTGTCTTGCTTATGCCTGGTAACGTGGACTTACCTTTTATTTGTTCAAAATAGAGCTTTGCACCAATAAGGGCTCTCTTTATCCCTTTTTTTTTTTTTTTGTCAACTACCAAGTGAACACTCCCAGCTTAGTGTCTTTTGCCACATTTTATAAGGTTATGTAATCTCATTCATATTTCTGTATTCTTTAAAGTAATTCTATGAAAAAAGACTCTTCCATCACCTGCTCAGGCGCTCATCCCGCTTCCCACACAAGGTCATGGTGGCTCACATGCCAGATTGACCGGTAATCGGACTCATGAATGTCAGACTATCTAGTGGCTGATATAGGATTGAAACATTTTAACTTCTCTTTTAAGCTTAAAGATATAAAATTTCTGTGATTTAATTTCTTTGTATTTACTTACCTTGTTGAGATGAAGATTGGATTAAATTATATCTTGTTGTGCTGCACTAGTATTAAATTTCTGTATCCTACAGTATTTTTCAAAAGTAACATTCCAGCATCTTCATCACCTGGCTAGCAATCAAAGATAGGAGTTAAATTGGTTTTTTGATATATGTAGTTTTTTAATTACAGGGGTTACTTTACCTTCTCTGTGTGGGGTTGAAAGAGGTTGCAGATGTGATAGTGAGTCTTTAAAAGTTAGATTTCACAAGTGAGTCTATAAAAGTAAGCTTTCATAATTTTCTTCCTTTTGCCAGTGGCTGATTTTGTATGTTAATGTTTATTGTATCGCTTCTGGCTTATATCACCAATCCCTTAGTATTTGTTCCTTGAGCAACAATTCTCATCCAGTGGAAATTTTAGCTTTCAACTTGGTGTCTTACTGCCACTAATCTGCAGTCTTTCTTTTGGTCTGGGTGACGATATGTAGTCTATTTGATTACTAGAGGTAATATTGGGTCGGTGTAAGATTAGTACCCTTTTCTTTTCAAAAAGAGAAACGGGTGAATACTCATCTGCCGGATGGTGTATCTCTATAGTTGCTTTGAGTCATGCCATATAATTGCTTTCTCCGATGCTTTGCCTTCGTAGCCTTCAGAGTTTCATCCGATAGTACCGTGGCTTTACGTGGTAGGGATCTTCCTACTAGTCTTCTGATTTGAAGTCTTCACCACTGCCGGTATTTCTTCAATTAGTTTTCAGCTTTAGTTTCTTTGAAAATCTTCAAGGTGAGGTATGAGCTATATTTAGTGTCTGAATAGTCAGGAAAGGCCACATTTATTGGTGTGCACTGCATTGGGTTTAATGACTGAGAAAATTTTCAAATTTATGAATATTATGAGAATTGGAGTTAAGTACACCTGCATACCTAGTCAATTCGGTTCATCTTTTTTTTCAATGACCATTTAGAAGTATTGAATACCGCCGATATAGATTCAGGTCATCAAAATCAGTTCTATGAAGTGAATTTTTCCAAACCCCAAGCTATAGTTGGTTGGAAACTTGGGATGTGTATAGGAACCTCGGCAATACCCGATTCTCATGTAAAGACTACACTCCACGTCGCCAAAGACCCTGACAAGGAACAAGTTAACAAATATGATAACAAGGAATTTGTTTCAACTGTCTTTAGATAAAATAAAGTGCATTATTTTCACAAGCATTCCCTTCCGATGTCACGTTTGGATGAAAACAAAACAAGAGCAACGCTTTGTTATGTACAGATTTTCAAAACATATTTCTAGGTTTGAAAAAAATATAAAAATGTTGAAGGATATCGACATAATGTGTGCCTCTACAAACTAGGGTTTAGAGTTGTAATAGGAATGTGTTCTAGGTATTCAATTGTAATCAGATTCTATTACCATTTTGGGTACCTTGTAACTCTCTATTTAAAGGGCTCCTATTATCAATGATAACACATAATTCTATTCTCCTACAACACGTTATCAGCACGAGTTCTAACCTTAGCCGAAAAAAAAAACCCTAAAACTATCTCTCACAAAATCTGCCGCACACCTCCTGCAGCCCCTGCTGCCTCAGCCCCCCGCAGCTCGCCCTGCACACCTACGCAGCCCGTGCTGCTGCCTGCACACCAGCCCAGCCTCCTCACCAGCCCGCTGCAACCTGCACATCTTCACCTGCAACCTCCCTGCACAACACAAAGCCTCTGCAGCCCAGCCTCCTGTAGCCCAGCCTTCAGCCAGCCTCCCTGCACAGCCCGCACTGCCCAGGTATCAACATTATCCTCTGATCGGATTTGGTTCACTTCAATATTTAGAAGTGCCTGTTGTTGCTGATTGTAAAAGAACTTTGGCGATATATGTTTGGTGTTGTCACCCTTGATGAAACCTAACTTCATTTGCTCAATGCAAGCTGCATTATCTTTATAAATGCATGTAGGTTTATCTGTGGTAGACTTCAAACCACAAGTTCCTTGAATGTGTCTAACTACAGACCTTAGCCATATGCATTCTCGCACGGCTTCATGTAGAGCAATAATCTCTGCATGATTTGAGGAAGTGGCAACAAGGGTCTGCTTTGTAGACCTCCAAGATATCGCAGTGCTTCCCATGGTAAAGACATAACCCGTTTGGGAGCGACCTATGTGCGGGTCAGAGAGATACCCTGCATCAGCAAAACCCATCAAAACATCGTTGTCATTTTGATGGAGGGGAGGAGGAGCACGGAAGGTGGCATTTTGCCTTGTGGAGTCCGATCCAACACTTCCGTTGTTTCTCTTCTCTCTGTAGGGATAAAACAAGCCCATATCAATCGTACCTCTCAGGTATCGAAAGATTGTCTTTATGCCAATCCAATGGCGGCGTGTTGGCGCAGAACTATGTCGAGCTAACAAGTTCACTGCAAATGAGATATCCGGTCTTGTGCATTGAGCTAAGTACAATAATGCGCCTATTGCACTTAGGTAGAGCACTTCAGCCTCTAATAGGTCTTCGTCCTCATCCCTTGGACGAAACGGATCTTTTTCAGGCTCAAGACTACGACCGATCATGGGAGTACTCGCAGGCTTTGCTTTATCTTCATTAAAGCGCCTTAATAACTTTTGAGTATATGCTGACTGATGGATCATAATCCCATCACTACGGTGCTCGAGTTCTAATCCGAGGCAAAACCGTGTTATCCCAAGATCTTTCATCTCAAATTCAGATTTCAAGTACTTAGCAGTTTCCTTTAACTCATCTAGAGTTCCAATTAGGTTCATGTCATCGACATAAACTGCTACAATTGCAAATCCGGAACTTGTCCTTTTTATAAACACGCACGAGCATATTTCATCATTGACATATCCCTTCCCAATCAAGTAGTCACTTAGACGGTTATACCACATCCGTCCGGATTGTTTCAATCCATATAGTGAGCGTCTCAATCTTATTGAAAACGCGCTCCGTGGTTTAGAGCCACTTGACTTGGGTAATTGAAGTCCATCTGGAACCTTCATATATATCTCTGAATTTAGATCCCCATAGAGATATGCTGTAACCACATCCATAAGCTGCATGTCAAGTTTTTCGGAAACTACCAAACTGACAAGGTAGCGGAACGTTATAACATCCATTACAGGAGAGTATGTCTCCTCGTTGTCGATTCCAGGGCGTTGTCAGAAACCTTGCGCCACAAGGCGGGCTTTGTATCTAACAACCTCATTTTTCTCATTACGCTTTCTTACAAAGACCCATTTATGGCCAACAGGCTTTATACTTGGGGGTGTCAGCGTTATAGGCCCAAATACCTGTCTCTTTTTTAGTGAATCCAATTCAACCTGGATCACATTTTTCCATTTAGGCCAGTCTGCTCTACGTTGACATTCTTCAACGGAGCGAGGTTCGATATCATCATGTTCTATAATTCCTTGAGCGATAGAATATGCAAACACATCATCAAGGATAATAGAGTCTCGACTCAACGTCTCATGTACACTAGTGTAATTTATGGAGATCTCTCTATTCTCTGGAATTGGTTCTGACATTGGAGCGTCCCCCAATGATGTCTCTTGGACATAACCATAATCTGGAATATCTTCATGAGACGGGTTATTTATGTCGATGATTAATGGATCTTTTTGTGCCAAACTCGCTTTCTTTCTCAGGCGAGAATCCATCGAACCTTTGGGCCTCCCACGTTTCCTTGCTAGGAGCCCAGCCTGAGCCACATTGCCATCACCATTAGTGATGGTGGCGCCATGCTCAATACCTCTAGAGGTGGCGCCATGTCCATTATTTTTAGGGACATCAATCCTTGCAGGCACGTTTGCAGCAAGTATATGTGATCTTGTCACTTTAGCGATATCAGAAAACGCGTCAGGCATAGAGTCTGCTACGTTCTGAAGATCGATAATTCTCCGCACTTCAATTTCGGACTGTGCGGTTCGGGGATCAAGATGAGACAAAGTGGGGACGGACCACGACAATTCCTGTCGTTCCTGTTGAACATTATTGTTCTTATCTCCCCCTAACGACGGGAAGACTGTCTCATCAAAGTGACAATCCGCAAATCTTGCGGTAAATTGATCGCCTGTCAAGGGTTCCAAATAGCGGATAATGGTTGGAGAGTCATAACCAACATAAATGCCCAATCGTCTTTGAGGACCCATTTTGGTGCGCTGTGGCGGCGCAATTGGCACATAAACTGCACACCAAAATATGCGTAAGTGTGAGACATTAGGCTCATACCCAGTAACCATCTGGGATGCAGAGAAGGGTTGAGTGGCAGTAGGCCTCAGACGAATAAGCACAGCTGCATGCAATATTGCATAGCCCCAAGCAGAAACAGGGAGATTGGTGCGCATAACCAATGCTCGAGCAACCATTTGAAGTCTTTTAATGGTGGCTTCTGCGAGACCATTTTGGGTGTGAATGTGAGGAACAGGGTGTTCAACCTCAATCCCAATGGACATGCAATAGTCATCAAAAGTTTTTGACGTAAACTCTCCAGCATTGTTAAGACGAATTGACTTAATGGGATGATCAGGGTGGTGAGCCCTTAACTTAATGATTTGTGCTAGGAGTTTAGCAAATGCAGCATTTCTGGTGAACAAAAGCATGACATGTGACCAACGTGTCGATGCATCAACCAACACCATAGAATATCTAAATGGTCTGCAAGTTAGTTGGATAGGTCCACAAATATCACTTTGGATTCGTTGCAAGAATGGAATATTTTGTTTAGTGTCCTTTGCATAGGATGGTCTCGATCCTAATTTTGCTAAAGAGCAGGCTTTGCAAAACGAAAGATGGGCGTTAGAAGCAACCATGGAAGAATCCGGTTGAGCCACGAAGTCACAATTGACTTTAGAAGTAGAGAAAGGAACCAAGGAGGCATTATTGGTGTCAATACCACTATTGGGCCGCAGGGGGTAGGCGGCTCTGGCCCTACCTTGGACTGAAATTTCGTTCTGACTTCTTTTCGTTTTGAAAAATGGATGTCCGTGTGAAGTCTTTAGTATACGGATCATCATATCACGACCTGGGTGTCCCAGACGATCGTGCCAAAGCCTATATGTGTCAGAATCCCATAAGTCATCTCTCATGATATGGTTGGATTCAATGACTCAAATAGTGGTTGCATACAACCCACTAGAGCGACACATAAGTTTCTCTAATACTCGTTTATGTCCGTAGTCATTAGAGGTGATGCAAAGGAATTCTTGTCCATTCTCACAATGTGTTTTCACATGAAAACCATTGGCTCTTATATCTTTAAAACTCAATAGGGTCCTTCCAGCCCTAGGAGCATATAGAGCTTCGGTGACATTAATACTTGTGCCATTTGGCAACATAAATTGAGCTGGTCCTCGACCATGAATCAATTGTGATGGTCCAGCCATCGTAGTCACAGAAGATCGACTAGGTGTCATGCATAGAAATAGTTGCCTATGTCGCAATATAGTATGTGTGGTGCCACTATCAACAAGGCACTCCAACTCTCCAGGAAACATACTGAGAAATAATAAAGATCGAAATTAAAAACATGTCCATGAAATTGATTAATACGATACTTTATTAATAAATGTAGCCAATGATTACATCAAATGGTCCAAAAAGGTCTAATCCAAAATAAAGAAAATCAAACTGAGACACATTGTAGTCACTCTATTCGTCTGGCAACTCCAATCGAATATGACCAGGAAAGTAGAGGGAGAGGTTGGTGGAGCGAGGCTCACTTAAGTACCAATTATCTCAATGACTTTCCTAGACATCATATTTTATTTGGGTATGCCACATAAGAAAGAGTTAACACAATTGTCATTTATTGACTATTACATGATTCTTGAAAAATAAAGAGGACTATTTCTAATCAAAGTTTGCAGCATCCTTGTGCACTTCATCTTCAGCTTTGAAATCCTCCATGGTGAGATTAACGTCTCCACCATTTCCTTCTTCTTCTGCAAGGTACACTTCTTGCTCCCTCAGGTCCCTGTATGCCCTGTATCTTGAAGCTAGTTGCTCGCTTGCCTTGCATTGCTTGAACCAATGCTCACTAGATCCACATCGATGACACATATCATTGTGGTTGCCTCCCTTCAATTGAGGTACACGTTGTGGGCGTTCCCTAGGAGGATTTGCGCCTCCACCACGACCCATGGCGCCACCACCATGGGCTATGGCTCCATTACCACGGATAGGGTTGCCACGACCCCCTCTCCCACGTGTGGCATTGCCACCACGTGTATCCTCTCCAAACTTGCGGTTTCCTTCCTGATTAGGGCGGTTATATGGACCCATACGTCCCTCATGTCCCTTATTCCTAGGGTTCCGCTCCTTGCGCCCTCTTTTGGGTGCATTATAATTCTCCTCATGAACGCTCTTAGTTCCAATGGGCCTTGAATTATAATTCCTCACGAGAATGTTATCATGTTTCTCAGCTACAGATATGATATTGATAAGCTGATGAAACCTCGTGATCCGTCCAGCATTGACTTCAGTACGGTATTGCTTTGATACCACAATGGCTGAAACGGGGAAGGTGGAGAGAGTCTTCTCAATTAGCTCTTGCTCTGTGACAGGTTGTCCACAGAATCTCAACATGGATTGTAAGCGAAGAGCCTCTGAATTATATTCAGCAACAGACTTGAAGTCAGCAAAGCGCAGATTGTTCTATTGAACCTTCAAGTCAGGGAGGAGGGAATCCTGGACATTGCCAAAACACTCTTCTAGCGCTACCCATAGCTCTCTTGCATCCTTGATCGACATATACTCCAATCTGAGTGCCTTGTCCATATGGCGTCGCATCCAGATAACTGCTTGAGCATGTTTTGTAGATGTTCGGTTGAACAAAAGATCCGGGTTAGGTGCCTGGATTATGGGTAATATTCTCTTGGAAGTGAGATGATTCTCAACATCGGTTACCCAACTGTGGTAATCCGAGCCTGTTGAGTCAAGCATGGGAAAGTCGAGTCTAGGTTCATTCGACATCCTGAAAATAAGAAGAGAAAATATATTAGTTTCGGAGTTAAACTTCCACGAAAACTAAAATAATGCGATTTCTGAGCTATGCTTCCAAGAAATCAATTTCCAAGAATCTCTTTTGGATTAGACCAAACAATAATGTTTTAATATGGTCACAATTTGATGCTTATGGACGCTCTTAGTCCAAGCATTGTGAACGCTCCTAGTTCACATGAACACTCTTAGTTCGTTTAATTATGAACACTCTTAGTTCATACGAACACTCTTAGTTCGTTAAGCGTGAATCCCCACAATTCCGCTTCTTTAAATATCAAACTCATTTGGCAACATATATTCCAATTATTTGCAGAAAATAAAATGAATTTAAATACAAGAAAGCAACAACTTTAATTATAAAAACTTACGTGATTGTTCTTTGGTTTTGAAGACACGCGCGTGTTGGAGCAGGCGTGTTAGGGCAGCAGCAGATTTTTTCTTTATTTTCTGGGCTTTCTTCCTTTTTTTTCTTTTCGGGCCGAGTCCCTCCTCCTTTTTTTCTTTCGGGTTTCTTCTTTTTTTTTTTTTCGGTCTTCCTCTGTTCTTCCTCTCTGTTCTGCAGATAGAAGATGCTGGGCTGTGGCGGGCTGGTGTGGCAGAGTCTGGGAGCGGTAGGCAGGTGCAGCGCGGACTGGGCTGCGGCGGTGCACGGCAGAGAAGGCGCGGTGAGTTGATCTGGGCTGCAGTGGGCTTGCGATGCACTGGATGGAGGCTGCGGCCGGCAGGAAGATGAGACTGTGCGGCCGGCAGGAAGATGAGACTGGTGTGCAGTGGGCTGGAGGCTAGGCTGCTGGGGTGAGGTTGGTGCTCGGAGCTACAGGGCGAGTAGCAGGGGGGCTGCAGTGGGGAGGCCGGCTGGAGTTTTTTTTTTTGTTTTGGGTTGGCGGCAGAGAAAAAGATTTTTCTTCTAGGGTTTTTTTTTCTGAAGCTAGGGTTAGAACTCGTGCTGATAACGTGTTGTAGGAGAATAGAATTGTGTTTATTATTGATAATAGGAGCCCTTTATATAGGGAGTTTACAGAGTACACAAAAGGTAACAGAATTGGAATACAATTAGTATACCTAGGGTACTTTCCTATTACAACTCTAAACCCTAGTTTGTAGAGGCACACATTATGTCGATACCTGCAGCCGCGCACGCCCCAGCCTCCTACAGCAAGCAGCCTCCTGCCACTCCCTACGCCCTGCAGCCAGCGCGCCCAGCAGCCCACCACCTGCAGCCCGTGCGCCCAACAGCACACGCTCCTCCCATCCCACCAGCCAACGCAGCCCAGCAGCCCTCAGCTCTGCAATTTCCTGCTGCACAGTCCGCGCAACACCGAACGAAGAAAACAGAGGGAGGAAACGAAGAAGAAGAAGACCGAGAAAAAAAAACAGAAAAAAGGAGGGACCCGGCCAAAGAAAAAAAAAGAAGAAAAAAAAAAAGAGGAGGAAAAGGGTTGGACCCGAAAAAAAAAAGAAAAAAAGGGGGAAGGGAGAAGGGCAGCCCACTAACTGCCAATTTCCGACCAAATTCCAGCAATCCTATTTTAGCTACACGCCTGCATCAACACGCGCGTGTATAAAGAATCGTGAAGCAAAGTTTTAAATTATCAAGTAAGTTTTTACGATTAAGGTTGCTGTTTTCTTGTATTTAAATTCCTTTTATTTCCTGTAAATATTAGAATATATGTTGCCAAATGATTTTGATATTTAACAAAGTGGAATTGTGGGGATTCACGCTTAACGAACTAAAAGTGTTCATAATTAAACGAACTAAGAGCGTTCGTGTGAACTAAGAGCGTTCACAATGCTTGGACTAAGAGCGTCCGCAAGCATCAAATTGTGACCATATTAAACATCATTGTTTGGTCTAATCCAAAAGAGATTCTTGGAAATTGATTTCTTTGTAGCATAGCTCGGAAATCTTATTATTTTAGTTTTCGTGGAAGTTTAACTCCGAAACTAATATATCTTCTCTTCTTATTTTCAGGATGTCGAATGAACCTAGACTCGACTTTCCCATGCTTGACTTAACAGGCTCGGATTACCACAGTTGGGTAACCGATGTTGAGAACCATCTCACTTCAAAGGGAATATTACCCATAATCCAGGCACCTAACCCGGATATTGAGTTCAACCGAACATCTACAAAGCATGCTCAAGCAGTTATCTTGATGCGACGCCATATGGACAAGGCACTCAGATCGGAGTATATGTCGATCAAGGATGCAAGAGAGCTATAGGTAGCGCTAGAAGAGCACTTTGGCAATGTCCAAGATTCCCTCCTCCCTGACTTGAAGGTTCAATGGAACAATCTGCGCTTTGCTGACTTCAAGTCTGTTACTGAATATAATTCAGAGGCTCTTCGCTTACAATCCATGTTGAGATTCTGTGGGCAACCTGTCACAGAGCAAGAGTTAATTGAGAAAACTCTCTCCACCTTCCCCGTTTCAGCCATTGTGGTATCAAAGCAATACCGTACTGAAGTCAATGCTGGTCGGATCACGAGGTTTCATCAGCTTATCAATATTATATCTGTAGCTGAGAAACATGATAACATACTCGTGAGGAATTATAATTCAAGGCCCATTGGAACTAAGAGCGTTCATGAGGCGAATTATAATGCACCCAAAGGAGGGCGCAAGGAGCGGTACCCTAAGAATGGGGGACAAGAGGGACGTATGGGCCCATATAACCGCCCTAACCAGGAAGGAAACCACAAGTTTGGTGTGAATACACGTGGTGGTAATGCCACACGTGGGAGAGGGGGTCGTGGTATCCCTAGCCGTAATGGTGGCTCAATGGGTCGTGGTGGTGGCACCAACCCTCCTAGGGAACACCCGCAACGTGCACAATGTGCACCTCAATTAAAGGGAGGCAACCGCAATGATGAGTGTCATCGATGTGGATCAATTGAGCATTGGTTCAAGCAATGCAAGGCAAGCGAGGAACTAGCTGCAAGCTACAAGGCATATAGAGACATAAGAGAGCAAGAAGTGTACCTTGCAGAAGAAGAAGAAGATGGTGGAGATGTCAATCTCACCATAGAGGACTTCAAAGCTGAAGATGAAGTGCACATGGATGCAACAGACTTTGATTAGATTAGTCCTTTTTATTTTTCCAAGAACTTTTGTAATGGCAATTTGCCTTAGTCAATAAATGACAATTGTATTAACTCTTTCTTATGTGGCAGACCCAATAAAATGTGATGTCTAGGAAAGTCATTAAGATTCTTGGTACTTAAGAGAGCCTCGCTCTACCAACATCTCTCTCTACTTTCCTGGTCATATTTGATTGGAGTTACCAAAAGGATAGAGTGACTACAATGTGTCTTACTTTGATTTTATTTTGGATTAGACTTTGGAAACTTTGATGTAATCATTGGCTATTAATAAAGTGTCAATTCTTTTACTTAATGTCTTGGACATACCTTAATTCGAACTTTATTATATAAGAGCCAATGGTTTTCATGTGGAAACACATTATGAGAATGGACAGAGTTCCTTTGCATCACCTCTAATGACTACGGATGTGAACGAGTATTAGAGAAACTTATGTGTCGCTCTAGTGGGTTGTATGCAACCACTATTTAGTTATTGAATCCAACTATGTCATGAGAGACGACTTATGGGATTTTGACACATATAGGCTTTGACATGATGATCCGTGTATTAAAGACTTTACACGGACATCCATTTTCAGAACGAAGAAAAGTAAGAACCAAGAATTGGTTCGAGGAGCTGCACATGTGCCTCATGGCGCCATGATTGTGCAAAGACAGACCATACATGGCCAGTGCCGCCTACCCCCTGGGCAAATACATGGCATTGACGCCATAAACTCCTCTCTCTAATTCTCAAGTCTATTGTGACATTATGGCTTAACCAAAACCTTTATTGGTTGATTATAAAGCCCATGTTTCGTTCTGTAAATCCTGTTATTTAGGACTGAGACCATCCTATGCAAAGGAGATTGAGGAAATAATTCCATTCTCACAAAGAATCTAAGGGAATTCTATGGATTTGATCAACCAACTTGCGGACCATATAGATGTTTTATGGTGTTGGTTGATACGCAAACACGCTGGTCACGTGTTGTGCCATTATCCACTCGTAATGCTGCTTATACTACACTCCTAGCACATAACATATGGCTACGGGCTCACTACCCAGATCATCCCATTCAGTCAATTTGACTTGATAATGCTAGAGAGTTTACATCGACAGTTTTCGATGACTATTGCATATCATTGGGTATTGATATCAAGTATCATATTCCCATGTACACAACCAATTGGTCTCGCGGAAAAGCCACCATTAAACGACTACAATGGTAGCCCGGACATTGGTAATGCGCACCAATATTTCCGCTTGGGTTATGCAATAACGCATGCAGCTATGCTAATTCGTCTACGACTCATAGCAGCCACTCAACTTTTATTTGCGTTACAGCTAGTGACTGGGTTCGAGTTTAATATCTCGTATTTATGCATATTTGAGTGTGCGGTTCATGTGCCAATTGCGTCGCCACAGCGCATCAACATGAGTCATTGCAACGAATGCATATATATATTTGTTGGACATGAGTCTCCAACTATAAGTTCGCTATATAGAACCCTTGACAGGCGATCTCTATTTCGCTGGATTTGCGAATTGTCACTTTGATGAGACAGTCTTCCCGTCGTTAGGGGGAGATTAGAACATCAATGTTCAACAGAATCGACAGGAATTGTCGTGGTCTGTCCCCACTATGTCTCATCTTGATCCCCTAAAAGTGACGAGATCACATATACCTGCTGCAAACATGCCTGCAAGGATTGATGTCCCCACAAGAGGACATGGTGCCACCCAGAGAAGATGGGTACTGCACCACTACCATGGATGGTAGTATGGTGACACCACAAAGGTGGCATAATGGCGTCATAGGCCATGGGTTCCGCTAGAGAGAGTAGGAGACCCATAGGTTCGATGGATTCTCGCCTTAAGAAGAAAGCGAGTTTGGCACAACTTGATCCATTGATCATTGATACTCAAAATCCATCTCATGAGAATATTTTGGATTGTGGTTATGTCCAAGAGACATCGTTGGGGGACGCCTCAATGTTAGAACCAATTCCTAAGAATATAGAGATCTCTACGAACTACACTAGTGTACATGAGGACGTGGAATTATTGAGACCAATGACATCGAACCTTACTCCGTTGAAGAATGCCAACGTAGAGAAACTTGGCCTAAATGGAAAGATGCGATCCAGGTTGAATTGGATTCACTAACGAAGAGGAAGGATTTCTGGCCTGAGATGCCAACACCTCCTAACATAAAACCTATTGACATTAACAGGTCTTCGTTAGATAGCGTGATGAGAAAAAGAGATGGCAATCTCACCTTATGGCGCAACGTTTCTCACAACGCCCTGGAATCGACTACGAGAAGACATATTCTCTCGTAATGGATGTCATTGCACTCCACTACCTTGTCAGTTTGGTAGCTTCCAAATAACTGAACATGCAGCTTACGATTGTGGTCACTACGTATCTTTATGGGGATCTAGATACGGAATATAATGAAGGTTCTTGTGGACTTCATTTACCCAAGTCAAGTGGCTCTAGACCACGGAGCATATTTGCAACGAGGTTGAAATGCTCACTAAAATGACTACTTGATTGGGAAGGGATATGATGAACTATGCCCACGCATTTCCATGACAAGTTTTGGATTTGCAATGGTCGCGGTTTATGTTGATAAACATAATTGGAACCCTTGAGAGTTAAGGGAAACCGCTGAACACCTGAAATCCGAGTTTGAGAGGAAGGACCTTGGGAGAACACGGTTTTGTCTAGATTCAGAACTTGTATACCGTGTCAATAGACATTTTTGATAAAGTCAAAGATGCACCACGGTCGTCCGTAGTCTTGGCCCTAAAAGGGATCCGTTTCGTCCCAGGGATGATGACGAAGACGTGTTAATAGCAGAAGTGCTTACGTATGTACAATAGGCGCATTATTGTACTTTGCACAATACAAGACCGGGCACCTCAATTATTATGAACTTGTTGGCTAGATATAGCCCCGCGCCAACGCAACTCCATTAGAATGGTATAAAGACAATCTTTCGATATTTGAGAGGTACGATTGATATGGGCTTGTTCTATCCCTACAGAAAAAGAGACGACGGAAGTGTGGGATCAGACCCCATAAGGCAAAATGCCACCTTCCGTACTCCTCCTCCCCTCCATCGAAATGACAACAAGCATTTCTAAATATTGAAGTGAACCATATCCAATTAGAGGATATTGTAACGGACTTATTCACTAAGTCGTTACCAAAATCCACCTTCGAGAAACATGTGAAGAGCATCGGATAGAGAAAGTTATCCGAACTCCCATGATTGTAGCAATCAGGGGGAGATATTGACATCAGGGGGAGGCATGATGTCTACATGTTCGATCTCGAAGAGTGAAGGACGTGTTGTGCTCTTTTTGTCCTTCGACCAGGGTTATTTTTGTCCCACAGGGTTTTTGTTACCTGGCAAGGTTTTTAACGAGGCAACAATCAAAGCGTCATCACCAAGTTTGAGCGGCACAAGGGGGAGTGTTGAAGGATATCGACATAATGTGTGCCTCTACAAACTAGGGTTTAGAATTGTAATAGGAATGTGTTGTAGGTATTCAATTGTAATCAGATTCTATTACCTTTTTGGGTACCTTGTAACTCCCTATTTAAAGGGCTCCTAATATCAATGATAACACACAATTCTATTCTCCTACAACAACAAAAAGGAAAGAGCTTCTATTACAATATTCAAAACATATGATGTTTCTCCCTTCGATATGCCTCCATTACAATAGCTTCAGGTACAATGTGTTTCTCCATTAGCAATGCTTTGAAAAAACAATAGCTTCCATTTCAATATTCAAAACATGCAACAGCCATCGAAACCTATCTATACAAACTCTTATTAAACAAAGCTAAGGACGCCATTGTGGTGTTAAGTGGCAGCTGCATAGTCTTACAGCATATTTACAATTGGGGTCTCTAATAACTTGACGTGTAATCCCAACTGTGTAGAAAAAGATGTGTTGAACCCTTGATTGGTATCTTCTGCTATTCTGATAGCTATAAATACCCATCCTCAAATGCTTATATGCATCAAGTATCCCACACGATATACAGGCAGAGAAAGAAATAGAGGCAAAGGCATACAGATAGAAAATGACTTGCTTCTTTTCAAAAGGGTCTATTCTAGTCATTCTCCTTTTAGCAATCTGCTTGGTTAGTGAAGCTCAGCAATGTCGTCCAAGTGGAAGGATTAGAGGAAAGAAGCCCCCTCTTGGACAATGTAACCAGGAGGATGACTCTGACTGCTGCAAAGCTGGAAAAATGTACCCAACATACACATGCTCACCCACAATGTCAGGTAACACTCAGGCATACCTGACTCTCAACAGCTTTGAGGCAGGCGGTGATGGAGGAGGCCCATCTGAATGTGATGGCAAGTATCACAATGACAACACTCCAGTTGTGGCATTATCCACCGGATGGTACAACGGTGGATCAAGATGTCATAACAACATCAGAATTAATGGTAATGGGTGCAGTGTAGTGGCCATGGTAGTGGATGAGTGTGACTCAACTGAGGGATGTGATGCAGACCATGATTATCAGCCTCCTTGTCCTAACAACATTGTTGATGCTTCCAAGGCTGTCTGGAAAGCCTTAGGTGTATCTGAGGACAATTAGGGTGGCTTAGATATCACATGGTCCGACGCATAGGTGAATTAGAATTTATTTGCTTCTTTTTCAGGGTTTGATGTTGCTTGATTTTGTTGTTTTATGTCATCTATGTAAATGGAATCTGTTATATAAGTAAATTATATATAAAAAGTCAATATGGAATAGACTTCTTTGTTTATATGAACAATGCTAAAGCTTTTGTTATCTTATGATTTGTTTCTTCCCAACCTTAATACATCTGATAAAAGAGATACATGTAATCTGACGCAAGAAATTTGTAACCAAGAAAGAAGAAAAAATTGACAAAGAAATAGCTCTGAAAACTGGAATTGTGTTCCACCCTTCTGGCCATTATTGAGTTGAATTCACCTTGATATCAAGTTAGCGGATCAGTAATGTCAAATTCTTAACCACAACTAGAAGTCCAGAATAGTATAATGGCTTGAAGAGAGCAAATAATATTATAGATAAGATTCAAGTTAGCAAAATCAGTTTTAACAAGATAACCACTACTACAAAAACTGCATCACACAACGGTGGAAATCTGTTGTGTGATGTGCACCATGTCTGTCGTCTATCTCGATGTTGTGTGATGAGTACACTCACACAACGGTGAAACACCGTTATCTGAATATCATAGACACAACGCATTGCTTATAACCGTTGCACCAGTTCTGCGCATGCCAATGCCAGAAATTGGATGCGGCGCATTTTCGATGGTGATCAGACAACAGAATTAAGTACATGCTGTTGTTGGTTAACTTCTCACACAACAGAAACATAACACTCAGACAACAGTAGTAAGTACACACTGTTGTTGGTTAACTTATCACACAACAGAAAAATATGGCGACTGTTGTTGGTTGTTCCTTCACACAACAGGTATCATAAGTAATTGTTGTATGTGTGAGGCTCACTGTTGAATTCTTCACAAGTCATACAACATCTTATTTCTATACCGTTATGTGATTTAACATTGGACAACGGATATGTATTCGTTCTGTTGTGTGAGTTTTAATTGGACAACAGATATGTATTCGTTCTGTTGTGTGAGTTTTAATGAGACAACAAAATTTGGTTGGTACCGTTGTGTGATTAAAATTGATTTGTTGTGTGATTAACGCTATATACGTATTCATACAACGTAATGTAATTGACTGTTGTCTGATTATTTTCAATTCTTTACCTGAAATATTTCCACAAAAATAATGCACAATATATAAGATTTAGGCATTCAAATACTCTAATTCAACAATCTAATGTACCAAAAGAGGTAGCATTCATATATATATATATATATAATATATATATATATATATATATCCATCCATTCCATAAAACCACAGAAGGCATTGTAGCTAATTACATTGAAAGAAAGCAAAAGCTAATTACATTGAAAGAAAGCAAAAGCTGATACAACATGTAAGTTCCAAAAACATGCACATATGCTGCATGTGAATATATGTATCAGCATATATATATAACTGAACAAACTGCCCTCGATCTCCTTCAACCAATTACTTGATGGCTCCTACATATATGACTTGACGACAAATTTTGCCCACTCATTCCGGATTACATCAATGTCCTCTTGGCTATACATGTAGTTGCTTCTCCTCTCCCACTGAAACAGTTTTAAGTTAACAACCCAACATTACCATACAGATCATTCAAACAAATAGAGAATATCAACTTTAGTAACACAAGTATATATATATATATATATATATATATATATATATACAGCTCATTCCTAGCGCGTACCTTACGAACAAACGATAGATCCTTATCTTCAATTATATCTCGCATGTATCTCATCACGAAGTAGCCACACTCCGTAGAGCTAGGTTGGGGAGGAATACCCTAAGCAAGGCAGATACATTTAACAACAAAAGAACATAATCAAAATCTGCAATAGTTTAAAAGGTAATTCAATTCCAACCTAGCTCAAACATACTTACCGCTAAATTCTTCCACAAAACTGAACTCCTGCCTTTCTTACCTCTGTGTGCATTATACATAGCAATGGCACTAAAGAAAAAAACAAGCACATTATCACTTGCACACATGATTTTTCCCAACACCATGCAAACAGTGATGTATATATTGGTTCAAGTATAAATAAATTTTGGAGACTATAAACATGAATTTGAAATAAGCAGGTACTATATATATATGGAGACTAGCTATGACTTACGTATCAACAATTGATCTCCATTCTCCAGTGGGTAACCGCCTCTTCAACGGATCCATGAAATAGACAGTGTTTTCCTCCGGATTCACAACAGTAAGCATCCAATGATTACTACATATAATGAAATAATCAGATTTGTATTCTCCACCCATGTTTATCAATACTTACACACAAATGCAAAGTTTTACGTATATAACAAAGAACCTTAATGAATCACTTACTCTGCGTTATAAGGCAGCAAGAAAATCTGGTTTGGTTTTGCCGTTAAAAGCCTATCCTTGATATGCTGGGACTGGGCATGACCATCCCCGTACCGGATTGCACCGATCATTGAAGGGTCAACAAAAGCAACCATATCCAGCATTTTATATCGAGTCAATAAATCAAGAAGGTACCTAACATTCCAATATACCAAGTTTGAATTCAGCAACAAGAAATTCACATCTATACAACTAAGGAAATAGCTTATATTACAAAGAATATAAACATCAGTTTCTATTTACCTCTGGTATACACTATGCAGTTTCCAGTAACTTCCCTCATGCTAGCAATTCTTTCAACATCTGATCCTAGTATAAACGTCTTTCGTTGATACCCAAATACTTCAGACTCCATTTCGAACGTGATAGCACGCCCATCTTTAAATGCCTCTTCACCCCAATTGCAAAGTATCTTCAATGGAGCTGGCAAGGAAGGTGCTAAAGACTTTAAGCTAATTAGTACCTTAGCATTTTCGTCTTCTTCCAGTACCAATTTTTTTCTCTTCCTCTTCTCAGCTTTATCCTTGGTAAATTTCTACAAAACAAATTGAACTCAACTGATGTAAGATTTTCAAATCTTTATAGCTACACAATTGAGCAAATAGGGTTCAAAAATGAAACCTATTTGTTATCAATTATAATGAGAAATTACCTTGTCATGTGACATTATGACCAGCTCTTTTGGCCATGCTACCCAGCTCCCCATGGCTTGCCTAACAGTTAGTATTTCATCGGCCACAGGAAATGGAACTAAGGCTTTCTCATCTACAACACAATAGACTGAAACTCGCACATTATTATCCCCTAGTGGATAACCATGACAAGTTTGAGAGGAGTCATCGCATTCCATAATAGTAGCTAAAGCTACAATATGGTCAATTGACCCTAATGCCAACTTGGCATCAATCTCAACTCCCATCACCTGAAACAAACAACAATACACTCGGTTATAACAAACAACTCACACCATATATTCATTCATAATTTCCAAGTCATATATAACTATACTACTTTGCACTAGTTTCATATACCAACATATATACCTTTGATTTTTCTTGCTTTGTTGTCAAATCTATATACCCTATAGGGTCATCATGCACCTGAGCTTGATCTTCTTCCAGTTTTGCATTATCTACCACCTCAGCCAACTTGCCCTGGTCATTATGTTTGTGGTTAATGGGGACAGATTTGGCATCCTTCTCCTTCTTCTTGGAAACCTTTTTAAGCACCAGCTTTCCTTCCAATGCAGCTAGAACTTTTGAACTGATTTCCCATCAAAACGAGTCGCTGCTTCTTCCATCACATCACATCTCACTTCACCAACACCGGGAATATCGGTTTGTGAACAACTACCCACAGAACCATGCAGATTACTTTTGTTGCTTGTCCCACTACGCCTTCCATCTACCTTTGCTTCTAGCTCTGCAAATTTAGCAATCCAAAATGCCCTTTCTTCTGCAATTATCTGCTCCTTAGCATTTTCAATGATCTTCTCTTTGTGCTCTTGTAAAATCTGCTCCTTGGCCTCTTCAATGATCTTCTCTTTTTGCTCTTGTAGAATTTTCTGCACACTCACTTTCACCGCCTCTTGGATGCTCTCCTTTCTACGTTTAGGGAAGTGGAAGTAAATGGAGGGGTTCACATAACCTCCCACGCCTCTCACTCTTCCAGGATGCTCAGGAGTCCCCAAAGCCAACGTCAATACATCATCACTTCCGCTAGTGTTTAGTTCTCCAATAGCAACCTTCTCCTTCAAGGTAACCTGACACATTTATAGTATAGAACTTAAGCGGCTCAGCAACATAACATTACATATAGGCATTGATCTGAATCTTGATTGCACTCACAATTTTTTCAGCGCACTGCTTTGTCTCTTCATCCTTGAAGGTCCCCTGCTTGGTCTGACGTGCTTTAATCCATAGTGTTGCTCTATCAATTTCTTCCTCCTCCATTGATTCAGACTACCAAAAAGAATAGTTAATAACAATCGAAGCTCAAAATAATCAAGTACCTAACTTGGGAGAAATATTGTTAACTAACCAGCTCATCCTCCAACCCAGCATATCCCTTACGGGACATTCGATGCGGATATTTGTTCTTGCGGCGCCGCAATTGTTGGGTCTTACGCATTTCCTGCAAAACAAATGCACTTAACTAAATATCTTTTCATATTCATCCATTACAAAATTAGGCTATAACAACTATAATGTAAAACATACCAGAAACTTTTCGTTTGTCCGTTCGGCCACAAATGCAGTCCAATGATCTGCATTAATAAATCTGTAATCATCTGGAGGATACTTTAAGGATTCTGGGTCATCCAAGAAAGGGATAATGTAATTTGTAGTGAGTCGAGACTTGAACTCCCTCCATTTTGATGCAGCAGATTCAATTACCATTTTTCTGTTTTCAGGACCAAGCACAAATGGCACCTGTTTACACAAAGCATACAACAAAAGTCCCTATAAGTTTCAGCTCTTCCTTCAATATATAATGAATCACTGACTGGTCTTACGCATAAGGAGAGACCAATTTTAATAAGCACCGCATAAACATCACATATCCAACACTATATACCTGCACACGTTGCCATATTTTCTCCTTCTCCTCGGGTGTCACTTCTCTCCATGTTTTCCTTATTAATGGTATCTTTCTGCGAGCTAACACACCGATGTACGATTGCATTTCCTTTGCCACTTTCCCACATGGAGTCCCTTTTCTGTTAAAGAGAACTATTTTCTTTTGTCTTAAGCTTTTGCGCTTTGAAATACGAGACATTGTGACACAATGCCGCTTCAGAAGTTTCAATCCCCCCGTCTCTTGATCATCCTTCTTCTTAGATTTCCTCTTCTTCGAAATAGATGCTTCAGAGGATCTTGATGATGAAAAGTCCCCTAACTTGGACTTTGTCTTTGTCTTCTTTGGTTTCAATGTCTTATCCTTGGACTTGCTTGGTAATGGGGCAGATTTAGATGGCGCCATTTTCTGCACAAACATGAAGCACATTAGGGACTTATAACAAAAGCAATTCATCAATTACCAATGATCATAAAAAAAACACAAATATACCTGGACAGAGTTATTTAAGGCACACAACAT
This sequence comes from Rosa chinensis, assembly GCF_002994745.2. Taxonomy (NCBI): domain Eukaryota; kingdom Viridiplantae; phylum Streptophyta; class Magnoliopsida; order Rosales; family Rosaceae; genus Rosa; species Rosa chinensis. The sequence continues at coordinate 57,151,604 of NC_037094.1, read as the reverse complement.
ATTCAAGAAAGGTAAAGCAAGTACAAGATCTGCTAAGCAACATGCACTATAATATATGAAGCTTAAGTTTCATTCAATGAAGTTTAAACACAGATCAGAATTCATTACGAAATAAATAAATAAAACAGCACTATAATAAAAGCAACTGCCATATTATCCATCGACAACTATATCTTCTTTTCCAACTCGCAGGTAGCCCATTTCTTCCTCATCAGCTAAGTGACCAGAGAAGTCAATAGATGGCATCGCAGCAGCGACGGGATGGTGATCAATTAAAATGTTACCAATCTCATCATCAGTTTCAAAGTCATAGTAATCTCTTGTTGGGATTCTAATAACAACTGACCACAATGGATCAACAGGGTCTTCAACATAGAAGATCTGCTCAATAAATCTTCCCAAAACAAAAGTGTCATTTAGGTGACCCTTCCTATTCAAATTCACCAGTGTAAATCCAAGATCATCTACTTGAACACCCTTTCCATTCTCTGCCCAATCACACTTAAATATAGGGATCCTAAATTTTTCATAGTCAAGCTCCCATATTTCATTGATCACCCCATAGAAGCTCATGTCATCAGTAACTAGCCTTTTATCCCTAGCACTTGCAACTTGTGGTGTCTCAGCAAGCAAGTATACACCACTGTTTTGTGTCGATCAAAGATCATCACGAGCCTTTGTGTTATACTGAACTCCCCTTATTTTGTAACCACTAAACTTTGGAATTTCATTGCTTGGTTTATCTGCAAGCCACCTCACAATCTCGGGGATGTCACAACCTGGTTCACTGAGTTGACCAGCAACCTGCATAATTAGCAACATAACAGTTAATGTCTTATAATTAGCAATTTATATGAGGTAATGTAAAAACAAAAAAAAAGGGTGATTTAAGGTAAAGCTGATTGAACTACTGAAAACATTTACCCTGTCTTTCAACCAATCAGCAAATGTTTTGTTTTGCTTGTCCGTAAGCCACTTTTTATTATTTCCGAATCTTGGAAACTCATTCTTCAAATATTCCATGTGTTCACTGCAACAACGAACAAACAGGGTATAGTTAGTGAATATAGTGTCCACTTTACTTAAAATTTTAACATAAATCATAATATTAGATAGAGGGACAGTAAATTACCTAAAGTAGCTTCTGATTTCATCTGTGTTTTGAAGCACACAGAGATGAGCTTGGTCAAACAACTTGCCATAGACACTGACAACCGTAGCTCCTGAGGTCGGCTTGTCTTCTCTGTTTGGGGCAGCTGGGATGCCAACAGTATTATCATTGAAAAAAGTTTCTGCTATAAATTCAACCGCCTCTTCCGCAATGTAACACTCGGCAATACAACCTTCCGGCCGATTTCTATTGCGAACATATCCTTTACACACCTTCATATACCTCTCGAATGGATACATCCATCGAAAGAAAACTGGTCCACATAACTCCACCTCTCTAACTAGGTGGACCGTTAGATGAACCATTATGTCAAAAAAGGATGGGGGAAAGTACTTTCCAGCTCACACAATGTTTCAACAAGATCGCTTTGGATTTTTGGCGGCCTTGACACATCGATAGTCTTGCTGCAGATTTCGTTGAAAAACAGGCATAACCTGATCACAGCAATTCTCACCGGCTTTTCAAGCACACCTCGGATGGCAATAGGGAGGAGTTGCTGCATTAAAGCATGACAATCATGGGATTTAAGTCCACTAAGCCTTAAATCATCCATGGAAACCAGATTTGATATGTTGGAAGAATAGTCTTCAGGAACCTTCATATTAAAAAAAGACCCACACATACATGTTTTTTCATCTAGAGTTAAGTTCCAGCTTGCCAATGGCAAGCGGTGTTTTTTGGGACCTTCAAAATTAGGCTGCAGTCCTAATCTAATACCCAGTTCCACTAAATCCAACCGAGTTTTCACCCCATCCTTTGTTTTTCCAGGAATATTTAGCAAGGTCCCTATTAGGCTATCACATACATTTTTTTCGATATGCATCACATCAAGGCAGTGCCGAACCGGTAGAAATTTCCAATATTCAAGTTCAAAAAATATAGACTTTTCTTCCAACAAGGCCTATTTTCATCCTCGGCACCCTTATACGGAGGTTGAGGATATTTCTTCCCAAAAGGCCACTTCAAAACTTCCTCCTCTACCCTACACAATACCTCTTCACCAGTCAAAGGCACAGGAGGAGGTGAATGCTCAAGGAAGTTGTTGAAGGTAGCCTTTTGCTTTCGATACGGATGGTTTCTTCCCAAAAATCTTCGATGCCCAATGTAGGCCATTTTCTTTCCATTAACTAGCCTTGTAGGTTCGGTTTTTTCAAGGAAAATAGGGCATGCATTATACCCCTTAACAATACTCCCAGAAAGGTTACCATAAGCTAGAAAATCATTTATTGTCCAAAATAGTAAACCCCTAAGAGTAAAGTATTCACTTTGTCTTGCATCATAAACTCCCCTAACTCCTTCCCACAACATTTTTAAGTCATCTATTAGAGGTTCCAAGTAGACATCGATGTCATTTCCTGGTTGTTTTGGCCCCGATATCAATAATGTTAACATCATATGTTTCCTCTTCATTATTAACCATGGAGGCAGATTGTAGGTCACAAGAATTACCGGCCAACAACTGTACTTGCTACTTAATGAACTATGGGGATTGAACCCATCAGATGACAATGCAAGTCTAAGGTTTCTAGGATCAGAACCAAAGTCCGGCCATTTTTCATCTACTAACTTCCACGAAGCAGCATCTGCCGGATGACGCATCAAGCCATCATGTTTTCTATCAATAGCATGCCAAGTCAAACTCTTACATGTTTCACTTGATTGAAACATTTTTTTGAACCTAGGAATAGGGGGAAAGTACCATAATACCTTTGCAGGCACACTGTCCCTCTCTTTCGAGTTTTTACCTATTTTCCACCTTGAAAGACCACATCTAGGGCATTCAGTTTCATCAACATACTCTTTTCTATACAGAATACAATCATTTGGGCAAGCATGAATTTTAGTGTAATCCATTCCTAGAGCACTCAAGGTCTTCTTTGCGTCATACACAGAGGCAGGTATCTCATTGCCTACTGGAAGAAACTCTGCAAAGGCAATCAACCAATCAGAGTAAGCGATATCACTCATACCATGCTTGGCTTTCAAGTTGTAAAGTCTTACAAGGACATTTAGCTTTGTGTGCCTATCACAACCCGGGTATAACGGTTTATTGGCATCATCAACAAACTGTCTAAACTCATTACACTCATTTGAAAGCCCTTCATCCTCATCATCTTCCAACTCCACGTCACTACCTAATTCTACTTCATATTCTACCCCCTCATTACACTGCACAGAATCAGATTGATCTGAATCTGTTTCCATGCTATTGGTATCTTCATCTGTTCCTGAATCCACGATAGCCTCCCCATGATCAGTCCATTTATCATAACTCTCATCAATTCCATTTACAAATAAATGGTCCCTAATTACCGAAATCGAAAAATATTCTACATTTCCACACTTCGTGCAAGGACAGCTAATGTGATTTGGGTCTCTAGCATTATCCAAGGCAAACTTACAGAATTGAATCACCCCTAACTTATAATCACGAGATCTCCTATCTGCAACTATCCATGTTCTATCCATCTTTACTACGCACAAACAAAAAAACAAACATGAAGACAAGCTTAATCAATGCTATATCAAGAAAACACAAAAGCAAATTGTACCTATTATAAGCCTTGTACTAGAACCAGTTTTACTCATACCTTCCGGAACAGTTCCTATTATAATTAACAAGTGATTCGCAACAATTATACAATATTACATGACTTAACTATGTTTTAACAGGCCAACACACTGCACAATTACAAAAGTAAGAAAGAGATGCAGACAAAATTATTTCACATCAAACAATACACTTAGAATTAATGATCATACTATATCATAGTAATGAAACTAGAAGCACAACATGTTAAAGCAACTGTAACAACAGATGATTAAGACAAGCTATATACAACAATAGTCCAATAAATTTAAACCAAACAAATCAATCAAAAACATTGATGTTCACCTGCAGCAATAGTCAACACCTTCTCTAATAGTCCGAAACACCCTCCAATTAAGAAATCCCTGTGACAGAAAGACATTCATTATATAGGAGTGCATGTACCTTCAAACCCTTAAAGCTATCAAGCTGAAAGACAAACAAACACCATGACTCAAAGTTTCTATCTCTAAAACAAAAAGGAAAACAGAAAGGAAAACAAAAAAGCAAAGTACAAAATTGTAAAACCTTAAATCTGTAGCAAGTACCAAGCATTAGTAACTAGCAATATTTGGTCTTTGAAATGAATATACTTCCACAAGTACAGTAGGCCAAAACATTTTCATATTCATGAATGGAGAAGTTATGATGTTTAAAACAATAACCATGAAATACATAGAGACAATTCATGAAGCACTTATCAGGGCACACAAGCCATAACATACATAGAAAGTACTGTAGCAGATGACGAACAATTATAGGAATCAAAGCCATTAAGAAAACCAGACACTTGATTCAGACTTCAGAGTATGAACAAAATAGTCCAGAGGAAAAGGAATTTTACACAAACAAACATGAAAATGAAGAAATAGAGAGCTTAAAACCAAACATGAAAATGACAAATAAAAAGAGCAATGAACAAATACTAGAAAGAACATATAATAATCCAATATTCAAGAAAAAGAGAAGGAGAACGTACTAGGTATTATCTCTAATGTGAAACATCAAAAATTCAATGTTCAAAACTATATATAGCTACATATAAACCAAAAACCCCTATCTTCTTTCTATCATACAAATTAATCCCCCAACATAACCCCAAATCAAGCAAGCAATATAAGTAGTTAAGATTTTAAGTCCAAGAACTATAATTAAACATTTAAACTACAATTTGTATAAAGGACAAGCCTTTAAAATTTCGTATGGGAAGCAAGCATGTATAATTGGAATACTATATCCAACCATTATTACCATTTTTCACGGATCTAGCACAAGTTTAATAATTTACTATGAAGTTGACAAATATTCATCAACAAATATCTTGTAATTAAGAACTACATTGTTAGAATTTCATTTTCTAACCCTTTCCTGATCTTAACTCCTATCTGAAGAGATCTCCCAACAACACAATTTCAGTATTTTCTAAAATGGTCAAGGTGTCCTACAGCATTACAAACAATTAGCTTTACTAATCAAGCCTTGGGCTTATTCCAGTCCAAATAAGTCTACAGCATAAATTCAGTGCCTAATCCAACAAAGCATATTCAATACCGGTACCTTTCAAAGATTATAACTTTCAATACCAAATTTAAATCCATATAATGAAAGCAATAACTAATAGTCTTCACGATAGATAATCAATATCATTCACCACTAAAAGCACATCAAAGATCTTTGTAAGAACAACACACCTTTATTCTTTGGTAGACGTAAGCAAACTGTTATAATAACACAAAATAAAAAACCCAGAAATGGAAAACAATATCAAGCAGCTAAAAAGAACCTCAAAAATCCAACAATTAGCTCAGATAATTGCTATTGTCTGTATCACTACAAAATGAAAGTAGCCTAGAATGACCAAAACTCAAATTTGACATCCACCCATCTTAATTGCTATTGTCTGTCTCTGAGCTAAATATTCTCAGTAGTAATCTGACACAAGTGTAAAAACAAACAACAATTATATAATCAATGTGCCCATACTTGACATTCAAATCACTAATCAAGTATAAACTCGTCTACTCAACCAAATCAGCAATTCACCATCCAATTGTCAATCTTTTAGGAAAAAATCCAAAATGAAAGTAGCCTAGAATGACCAAAACTCGCAGAGAAACTTAATCAAACACTTAATCAAACACTCAAGAAGAAAAGAATGGGCTGAAAATTAAGAAAGCATACCACAAATCAAACACTCAAACAAACAGAAATTGAGTCGCCTAGACTTGTCAATCGTCAGTTTCTATAATCCAATCTCTCTTCTGTATGTAAAGCTTTGAGATTTCCCTATAATCAACAAACCCAGTAAACAAAATTTCAGATTAAAGAATCGATAGAGGGATCGAATTTAATAAACAAACCCAGTAAACTAACCCAATGGCGTAGCGACACCCTCCACCACGCCGGAGTCGGCGTCCTTGAGCCTTTGGTGAGATGGGTGGATGTCAAATCGGTGTAGACTCAAAGACTGTTTCTTGACTGCGGGTTTGGGGTCGCCGAAGGCATCGTAGAGGCAGTTGAGGATGACCGGGAGGACGTCGGCGGCGAGGGTCTGGATTGTTTTCTTGAGATCTTCGACTGCAATTTGGTAACAGAAGTCAGACTAGAAACCCGATATCTGGGTTTGGAGAGCGATTGAGAGTGTTCTGACTCGGGCTAGAAAACCGGGTATCTAGGTTTTGAGAACGATTGAGAGTGATTGACAGTGTTCGGACTCGGGATAGAAAGATTTGATAGTGATGGAGAGTTCTGATAGAGTGATAGTGATCGAGAGGGGAAAGAAAGTTTCGAGAGGGAGAGTTCTGATAGTGGATTAGTGGGTTCTTTTTTTCTTTCTCTCGACAGTTTGCTTGGTAGGTTTGGCTGGTGAGAATATTTGCTTGGTTTGGTAATAAGACTTGAATACTTCAATAAATTTGTCATAGAAGAATTAAGTTCATCACACAACAGATAATGAAACAACTGTCGTACAAGAGTATATAATGTCAAAGTAGAGAGGGAAATTTGGCTGCCTAGCTAGCTCGGTTTGGAGGGAGCAATTCAAATAGATTTGAGCCTTCACACAACAGAATGTCTACATTCTGTTGTACCATTTGTTATATCATTCACTAGATATACCTAGTAGAAGGTGCCAACTTTTTACAACATTGGCGCCTAGTCGAAATTTGGAGCAAAATTTGGCGCCCAGCTCTAATCATACAACAAATATAGCAATACTGTTGTATCTTGCAATATTCACACAACAGAACATGCATAATTGTGTTGTGTGATTAAATTGGTGAACTTGTCTTGGGTGGGAATTTTGAGCTCAGTGATGGCGAGATATATGCCGCTAAATTTTGTGTCATTCAGATAACGGAACATGCATAATTGTGTTGTGTGATAGAACTCTGAAGAAAAAGTTCTTAATTTAGTAGTATTCCCACAACAGAACTTCATTAATAGCGTTGTAGGATGGAATTCACGTTATCAGACGACGGTCAATTTTTAATCTCTTGTCTGATAGGTGTTGTGTGATGCATATTTTGTAGTAGTGAACATATACTTTGTTATGGTAATTTTATCTTTTGTGTTACACAGAATTTATGACAATTAAGCTTTGGACTTTCTGTCTAATCTAATGGTCCTTACCACTAACACATCACTCTCCCATCAATTTTTTAATTTTCATCTAAACCCTACCTTGCCATTAACTCTAGAAAAAAAATTAGGGATTTCTCTGTCATGTTTCTTCTCCGCGTCAAGTTCCTTCTATCTGCTTCTTTCTCTATTTCTCTTTACTTTCCAAACGTCTCTGCTTACGATTTATCACATATTCAATCCATGTCTTAGATAAGTTAATTGAAGTTTCAAAGCTACAAATCGGTGACTGACCAAGCTGGCTTCATCCAGGTGTGACAGGATGAAGCAATGATCACAGACTCATCAATAATCATTTAGTCAAATGAATTCACCATGCACATTACCTCAATGCTTTAGGAACTTAGATTCTTCATTGGTCCTTTGATACCGACGGAGAGATGACAAACCATTGTTTCCAATTTTCAATGTTAAATAAAGGGGTAGGAATCATGTTCTACCAAATACTCTCTGCTAATACGATATGATGCACATGTAACCAATGGATTTTATCACTCACAGAAATCCCCAATTTTGTTTTGTTTTTTTTTTTTTTAGAGTTAACCACAAGTTAACTAGAGTTTAGATGAAAAACTAAAAATTGATAGAAGAGTGATGTGTTAATTATGAGGACCCTTAGATTAGACAGAGAGTCTAGATTTTATGAAATTGAAGTAAATTCACACTCTCCTCACTTTAGAGGAGCCGGATCCGTAAATTACTACATGAAACATAGAGGAACAGCATTTAGAATTTGCGATGACTAGATACGGTAATGAAGCGACTCTTGATGACTACAGTTTAATAAAAGGAACCAAAATGCGGAGCTTCTTCCACCCACCCAAGTGGGTGCTCACCTGGGGTGTTTAACAGCGCGTGTATACACGCTTTGTTATGATTTATGTTTCCGTTAATCGTTTGGGCGTTTGGTGAGGAACACCAAAAAGATGTTGACCTCAGTAAAATCAGATTTACTTGAATCAAATGGTCTGCACGTGCTATACAACTGAAAAAATGGGAGAAATTCCCAATCTAATGTTTCCCTTGGTCTGCAAGTGATGTCATATAAGAGATCTGATGCGCTGAACTTTTGATTGTTATCTTCTACTACTCTAAAGCTATAAATACCTATCCTCAATTGCTTCCTTGCATCAAGCATCCTGCACATCTACAAGCAAAGAGATAAATAGAGGCCAAGGCAAATAGAGAAAATGACTTGCTTCTTCTCAAAAGGGTCTATTCTAGTCATTCTCCTTTTAGCAATTTGCTTTGTTAGTGAAGCTCAGCAATGTCGTCCAAGTGGAAGGATTAGAGGAAAGAAGCCCCCTCTTGAATAATGTAACCAAGAGGATGACTCTGACTGCTGCAAAGCTAGAAAACTGTACCCAACATACACATGCTCACCGCCAATGTCGTATAACACCCAGGCATACCTCACTCTCAACAGCTTTGAGGCAGAAGGTGATGGAGGAGGCCCATCCGAATGTGATGGCAAATATCACAAGTACATGTTGTGGCACTATCCACTGGTTGTTACGTACAATGGTGGATCAATATGCCTTAACAACATCAGAATTAATGGTGATGGGCGGAGTGTGGTAGCCATGGTGGTAGATGAGTGTGACTCTACTGAGGGATGTGATGCTTATCAGCCTCCTTCTCCCAACAACATTGATGCCTCCAAGGCTGCCTGGAAAGCCTTCGGTATATCTGAGGACAACTGGGGTGGTTTGGATATTACATGGTCCGATGCTTAGTTATATTAGAGTATGTCCAAGTTGTTACTTACTTTTGTTTCTTCTATAGGGTTTGATGATGCTTAGTTTTGTCGTTTTATGTGTGTCTATGTATTTGGAAGTATTTATAGAAAGTTAATATGTTAAATCTTTCTGTTATATATACATAAAAAGTTTGTTGTGAAATATAGAACAATATCCAACATGGACTCAATTATTTCTGTGTTTTGTTCAGTTTTTATAATCTGTTTCCCAGCCTTATACATATGATAAGGGCGTAAACATATTACATTTTGAAATGAAGAAGTGCAAATTGCCTAGCGGAACTGTATCTTGCATGTCAATGATGAAGCTGCTCTTATGAGTATACATGGTTTAAAAGAGGAACCAAAATGGGGTCACCTTATGGAATTGCATACTGCAGTGAAGTTATCCTACGGTCCTCTACTTATTGCTGGAGATCAAACCATTGTCTCTTTTGTACAATTTCAAACTGCCACTTATGTCTTCATGTATAGCAGAATCTGGAGAATGTGCTACATTCTTGGTGAACAATGGCCCTGAAGATTCCACTTCAACTCTATGTGCTAATTCTGAGAACTTTTTCTCTTATGCTTTGAGCTTCCTTTGTTCGGTCTTGGTGGTTTCATATGTTGTGCTTTATAGTTGCTCTCTATTGGCTCTGTCGTTAATTTGATCGGGGCTTTCTATACTTTGTTGAGAAAAATGAGACCTTACTTGTGGGTTTATAAGGGTTTGGGCCACTCCATCCATTGCCAATTGGTTTTGGATGTAAACCCTAGATTACTTTATCATGGTATCAAAGCGAGTTATCTCACGTGTGCATGCCTAACGGTCACACGTGCGGGGGCGTGTTAAGAATATATACATCCCACATGAGAAAAATGAGACCTTACTTGTGGACCTTTGGGTCACTTCATCCATTGCCAATTGGTTTTGGATGTGAACCTCAAATGGCCACATGGGCTCCATGTGTGGGGGCGTGTTGAGAATATATACATCCCACATGGGAAAAATGGGACCTTACTTGTATGTTTATAAGGGTTTGGGTCATTCTATCCATTGCCAATTGGTTTTGGATGTGAACCTCATATTACTTTATCAGCTAGCGCCAATCCTGCTAGCTACTCTTGAAAAGTTACCACCACCAATCCTCCTAGCTACCATCAGAAAAAGAAACTGAAACCAATCTTTGGAGATGAATCTAGCTAGAGCAAAGAACATACTTTCTTTCTGGGTTGATCGAATAATCAAAAGCACTTGAAAAATGCAGATCAAACACGTGGCGACCCTTGGCTGGTCGTTGAAAGCTTGATTGTGATTTATTTAGAAAGATTTACGTCAGTTACCCCAATATTAATAGAAAACTATTCCATTATTGTAGATGTTTGATGCTAGCATCTTGGGTGTTAGGAAGATGATTCAGTAGTGGGTGGGGCTACATGCTAACGACTTTAGCAACTCAACCAATGAATGACTGACACATCATTTAATCCTCAGCTTTTCAACTTCGGCGGACGTCCGCTCCTAATCGGCTCCGACACTTGAACATCCTTCATTCTCCGGCAAGGACAAGTTACCACAGACGGGTTGTCCTACTGAGAAGACAGTGTCAGCCAGTTAAGAGTCCGACCAATGAACGAGAAAATTAGGGTAATTTTAGAATTTCACTTAAATGCAAGGGCGTTTGGGGTATTGGGGAATGAGAAGCTGCAGATGAAAGTTGTGACAATGTGACCCACAGAGAGGCCCACCCCCTGAAATTTGCACCCTACTGCGCTTTCTTTAGGTCACTATCCCCTCATTGTTTAAATGTTAATAGCTGTTGAAGTCCTCGGCACCAAGTACCACGCACCAGGCACCAGCAGGTCAACTCAAGAGATCTGGAATACAATGGCTGCAACTCACGCAACCAACGGACGTTATAATGGAGGGGCAATATTGATAATTCCACGCGTTGTTATTTATTAGCCTATTAGGGTAAAAAAAAAAAAATTCATCGTCCTCTCCTTGCTCGCCTATCATCAACCACAAACCACTTTCTCTAGAGGCATAAAAACTGAATGAATTCTAGAAATGCTCCTCGTGAACCCGATCGTTAGTACTATCGCGTTAATGGATTAGGCCGTTGTTTTCAGTAGTTTTCACCTTATTCAGTATTCCATCGATTGAAAGATCCGTCGAGATCCAGATCTTCTTTTATTGTTGACTATAATCAAGTATTGGATTACCACGACCTCTGCACTATTCTATAACCCAGATCTTTTGTTGATGGTCCGGACCTAGATATAACCATCAATTATAATTGAATATTGTATTTTTAACTGAGGAACTTCTGACGATCAAGAACAAGAAATTTTAGGATTTGTAGCGGAGTTATAGAAATTTATCGAATACACAAGATCACCACCATCCCCACCATTTGGATTCTCTTTCTTTACCCAAATTCAATCACTTTCAGAACAAGCTAAGTATTAGAGTGCATGATCTTTATTGAAATTGGGGCTCAGTTGCAGTTGACGAAGGCGTGGGATAACTAGTCAATAAAATGGAATGTTTTTCAATAATATTCAAAGTGTTTTAGAGAAACTGAATTTGAGAGGAATTTGCTGTGTCTTCTCATTGATAATAGGGGCCTCTTTATATAGAGGATTACAATACATAGAATCTCAATCGTACAAGGAAAGTAATCGTACATTGAATAGGAATCTAGATCCTTCTAATTTAACCCTATTACCACTAGGTCAAGTAACCTAGAGTTTGGGCCAAACACAAATAGAGATATCCTTAAACACTCCCCCTTGTGTTGTCCAAACGTGGTGCTTCTCTCGTTGCCTCGTTAAAAACCTTGCCGAGTAACAAAAACCCAGTGGGACAAAAATAACCTTGGTCGAAGGGGAAAAAGAGCACAACACACCCTTCACGTTTCGAGCTGAACATGTAGACATCCCCCCCTGATGTCTGCGCCTCCCCCTGATGACTACGATCATGGGAATTCAGATAATTTCCGCAAGCCAATTCTTGCCACATGTTTCTCGAATGTGGATTTGGGCAATGACTTAGTAAACAAGTCTGCCTCATTGTCCTCAGATCGAACCTAGTTCACTTTGATCTTGAGGAGCTTCTGTTGTTGCTGATTGTAGAAGAATTTAGGCGATATATGCTTGGTGTTGTCGCCTTTGATGTAGCCTTGCTTCATTTGTTCAATGCAAGCAGCATTATCCTCATAAATGCTCGTTGGCTCATTTGTGGTAGACTTCAAACCACAATTGCTTCGAATATGCGTAACTATGGATCGAAGCCATATACATTCACGAACTGCTTCGTGAAGAGCAATAATCTCTGCATGATTCGAAGAAGTAGCGACTAAGGTCTGCTTTGTAGACCTCCAAGATATCGCGGTTTTTCCCATGGTGAAAACATAACCAGTTTGGGAGCGACCTTTGTGTGGGTCAGAGAGGTACCCAGCATCAGCAAAACCTTCCAAAACACTTATATCGTTTTGGGATGGGGAGAGGGGACGCAGTCCACCATGTGTGGCGTCCCTGGCACTTGATGGGTCCGAATCCATCTTCTCTCTGTAGGGATAGAACAAGCCCATATCGATCGTACCACTTAGGTATTGAAAGATATCTTTAACACCAGTCCAATGGCGTCGTGTAGGCGCAGAGCTATATCTAGCTAGCAAGTTCACAGCGAATGAGATATACGGTCTTGTGCATTATGCTAAGTACAATAATGCACCTATTGCACTTAGGTAGGGCACTTCTGCCTCTAGCACTTCTTCATCGTCATCTTTTGGGCGAAATTGATCTTTCTTTGGATCAAGACTACGGACGACCATTGGGGTGCTTGAAGGCTTAATCTTATCAGTGTTGAAACGCCTAAGCATCTTTTGGGTATAAGCTGATTGATGAATCAGGATACCATCTCTACGGTGCTCGAGTTCTAAACCGAGGCAAAACCGTGTTTTCCCAAGATCTTTCATCTCAAACTCGGATTTCAAGTGTTCAGCGGTTTCCCTTAACTCTTTAAGGGTGCCAATTATGTTCATGTCATCGACATAAACCGCTACTATTGCAAATCCGGAACTTGTCCCTTTTATGAACACACATGGGCATAGTTCATTGTTGACATATCCCTTTCCAATCAAGTAGTCACTTAGACGGTTATACCACATTCGTCCGGATTGTTTCAATCCATATAGTGAGCGTTTCAATCTAATTGCAACCGCTCTCCGTGGTTTAGAGCCACTTGATTTGGGTAACTGAATTCCGTCTGGAATCTTCATGTATATCTCTGTATCTAGATCCCCATATAGATACGCAGTAACCACATCCATAAGCTGCATGTTCAGTTTTTCGGAAACTACCAAACTGACAAGGTAGCGGAACGTTATGACGTCCATTACGGGAGAAAAGGTCTCCTCGTAGTCGATTCCAGGGCGTTGTGAGAAACCTTGCGCCACAAGGCGAGCTTTGTACCTTACAATCTCGTTTTTCTCATTACGCTTTCTAACGAATACCCATTTGTGACCAACTGGTTTGGTGTTGGACGGCATTGGCACAACTGGTCCGAATACCTTTCTTTTCGCTAGAGAATCAAGTTCTGCCTAGATCGCATCTTTCCACTTTGGCCAATCAGCTCTACGTTGGCATTCATCAACGGAGCGTGGTTCGATGTCATCGGTCTCAATAATCTCACGCGCCACTGAATACGCGAATACATCATCAATGATGATGGAGTTTCTTTCCCACATCCCATGTACACTAGTGTAATTAACAGAGATCTCTACGTTCTCAGGGATAGGTTCTGACATTGAGGCATCCCCCAATGATGTCTCTTGGACATAACCATAATCCAGAACATTATCATGGGACAGATTTTGAGTATCGATGATCAAAGGATTTGTTTGTGCCTCGTTCGCTCTCTTTCTAGGGCGAGTATCTGTGAGCCCCGGAAAATTTATCAAGCTTAATTTGAGATCGTTCGACAAATTATTTATTTACGATCTCGGTAATTGTCAAGTGTTCGAGAATAATTTCAGAATTTTACATAAGGTGAAATCCTCAATTTAGGAGGTAGATGGTAAAGTATACGGCACGACGAGTTCGTGGAAATTTTCGGGGAATTTTCCGGATACCCGAGCTATTTTTAACTATTTTCTGAAGTTGAGGAATTTTAGAAATTAAACTAAGAAATTAGGAAATAGATGGCGCGATCCTAGCCATCCACCGACTCCACCTCTTGATCCTAGCCTTTCATCCTTAATTAGATCAGTCTATATATCCATGTGTGCTCTGTTGGGAGAGCCAGAAGGATCGAGAGAGAGAGAATAGAACCTGGTGCTCTCTGCACCGGACGCCACCGACCCGAGAAAGAAAACCCGGCCAGAACGCCGTCCTCCGGCCACCTCACGACGACGCATACCCACCATTCCCTTCGCCTCTGCATCGCCTACATCCCAGTAGCTTCTGATCGCCCATGCACGGAACGAGGAGGGAGATGCGGCGGTGAGTGCAGTGACTGCTCTGGCCAGTTTCTGCAAGTTTCCTGCCACCATTCAAGGCTCATTCGGTATGGAAATTCATCCCTTCGTCATGTTATACACGATTTGATACTTAGTTTTCGGATTGGAGTGAGTTTTGATGAATTGGGTTTCTGGATTCCTTTCGGTTCCGGCTCTGTTCTTCGACGCAGGCGACTTCTCTGGCCTCTCTTGGTTCGCTCTGCATTTCGTCTCCACCTGTTGATGCTTGTCGTTCTAAACTGAAGCTAAATTTCAAAGAACTGCTAGCTGGTGTTGGACTCCCAGTTCATCATCGTCCCTGTTCAATCGAGCTTGCGCACAGTAGCTCTTGAAGGTATATTTCAACTCTCGAACCAAGTTTTGATCTTGGTATAATACTTGGGGGTTAGATGAACTGAATGGGTTGTTTGGCTGAAATTATATTATGCTTGTTCTAAGTTGGTTACTCAAGGTTGAGTTTGAAAGTGAGTGGATAACCTGTTGTTGTGGCCTTGAAATGGATAGTTGGTTGTTTGAATGTGTATAAGCTCGATTGCATGTGCAGACTGGGTTGTGTGTCGATGTGAATGGATTATGACTATCATGTCTGATTGTGGTTGTTGTTGTTACGGTGATAACAGTTTAGAATTTAGGAATGGGTTGTGGAAAAATCAAAATTTTGGTGAAGCTATAAAGCTTGGGTGTCCGTCGTAAATTCAATGGAGTTACTATGTGGCTAAACGGTTAAGTAAATTTGAGATCTTTCGTTAGTGACGTCGTTATTGGTTTGTTTGTGTATTTCGTGGTGTGATAATAAGTAAAGAAAGAAATTAATGTTTATACATGTATTGGGTGGCCATGATAATCGGATACACTCAATATATGTTTGGCCGATAACGTAACTTCAAGTCAATGCTCGATAATTTAGGTAATTATCGAGTCTACCTCGATTGGTCAAACATGGTCAAATGGTCAAGGTGGTCAACCCTTGGTCAACTCCTGGTCAAACCAGGAAAAGTAGATTTAGACGATTTATTAATCGTCGAGATTTCGTTTAGTTGTTCAAAAGATATTGACTATCTAAATGTCAGAATTTAGGATTCCAGTTACCCGAGGAACAGAAGGTTCGCAACTCTCGGAGTACGTGAGAGAAAGCATCGGAATCCAGGTAGGGATTCAGGACTCTCCTCGGTTAGTTGTTTCTTTATATCTTGTGTTAAAATATACATGATGGGTGGTACGGTTTGGTTATGTTAAAATACAATGCATACTAACCAAATTGTGAGAGATGTGATGGCTTGAGAGCGAAAGGGGCACTGACTTCCTTGGGTTCGATCCCCTAAACCTCCGGAGGGTTAGCTATACCGGTCGTCCGAGTATCTGCAATCACGGACTCGGTACGTGTGTATAGCTAGGTAGTGGACGTTCTCGCTACGCTTACCTGGTGATAAATGAATTTGAGGTAAGGTCGTGTAGTGGGTCTATGGGACCGGCCATCAGGTAACACTTGGAATTGGCGCCGTATTTATTTAAGCATCATGCATCAGTTTTCAAGTTGAAAATATTAAAGTTTGTCGTTCATTTTTAATTACTTGGTTTAAGCCTATTTTCACACTGGAGCTCCAAAATCTATTTATTGGTTTCATGCCTAGTCGAGTTAGAGTTCCTGTTGAGCAGCGAGGACGAAAGCTCACCCCTACAACAGTATGAATGCAGGTACTGTGCACTGGTGACGGGACATTAGCGGACGGAGCTGGGTGTGCATAACAAGTTCGGTAAACCCTTGTCTGGAGTTGCGCTAACTTTTATTTCTCAAAACTGTCCACTCGAAATGCTGCTTATGCTAAACTCCTCCCCCAGATTATCCGTCTATGGGCTCACTACCCTGACCATCCTATTAAGTCAATTCGACTTGATAATGCTGGGGAGTTTACATCGAAAACATTCGATGACTATTACATGTCACTGGGGATTGATGTAGAGCATCCTGTTCCCCATTTTCATACCCAAAATGGTCTCGCAGAAGGTGCTATCAAACGACTACAGATGATAGCACGGGGTACGAATTGTAGTAACATAAAGTCCACTAGATTGACACATAAGCTTCTCTAAGATGCGCTTTCTTCCGCAATCATTAGAGGTAATGCAAAGGAATTCTATTCCGTTCTCACTATGCGTTTCCGCATGGAATCCGTTGGCTCTAATATCTTTAAAGCTCAATAAGGTTCGATTCGCCTTATGAGCGTAGAGAGCTTCAGTGACTTTAATCAAGGTGCCATTGGGCAAAAGGAATTGGGCCATTCCATGTCCTTGAACTAAACTTGATGGCCCATCCATCGTAGTCACAGATGAATATGTAGGCAACATCTCTAAGAATAATTGCCTATGTCGTAGAATGGTGTGCGTAGTCACACTATCCGCAAGACATTGAAGTTCATCCATTCCTAAAAGAAAGAGCTCGTAATTAAAAAAAAGAGTCATAAAGAAAAGAACTCAACTTTTATTAATAAGCCAAACGGAATTACATCATCGTTTCTTGAACCAAAGGAAATCTAATCCAATAAACTAGTTAATGCAAAACAATGGTAGTCGTCTAACTCCTTTCGATAATTCCAATGTAAATGTGACCAGGTGAGTAGAGAGATGTCGGTGGAGCGAGGCTCACTTAAGTACCACTAATCTCAAAACCTTCCTAGACATCACACCCACATTGCATGCGCCTACTTTGAAGAAAGACTAATAGCAGTGGCATCTACTACAAAAATAATATGGCAATTGCCTACATCTCTTGGAAATAGAAAGACTTAATCAAAATCGCCAGTTTCTGGGTCTTGATCCTTATAGTCTTCCACCCTTAGATCGAGATCTCCATCTTGATCTTCTTGTTCCATGTAATTTGCCTCCCTTGCTTCACGATACATCTTGTATGCGTTTGCAACGTTCTGGGATGCAGTACACTTCTTTGCCCAATGTCCACTTAATCCACATCTGAGACAAGCATCATTATGGTCAGATTCCCTTGATCGAGGCGCTCGGGGGGCGTTTTGTAGACGGTTATTGCCTTTGGTGGCGTTACCACCATAACCGGAGGCTTGGCCTCTCTCTCTCTTCACACGTTTACCTCCACGGTTCCGTGCACGCCTATCTTGGCGATTTCCTTCCTCTTTAGGGCGAGAATATGGACCAGAACGTCCAGAATTATCCCTACTCTTAGGGTTTCGCTCCTTGCGCCCTCCCTTGGGGGCGCGACTATAATTAGACTCCGGAATTGACTTGGTTCCCACGGGTCTAGAGTTATAGTTCTTCACAAGTATGTTGTCGTGCTTTTCAACTACGTTCATGGCTCCAATAAGCTCATGAAATCTTGTGATGCGTCTAGCATTGACATCTATTCGATAGTTTTTGGCTATCATCAATGCAGAGACGGGGAAGGTGGAGAGAGTCTTCTCGATCAACATCATATCAGTGATGTTTTGTCCACAGAATTCCATCATAGACTTGATACGAAGTGCTTCTGAATTGTAGTCAAGTACAGACTTGAAATCACATAAGCGGAGGCTATGCCATCTCACTTCTAAGTCTGGAAGCAGGGAATCACGGACGTTGCCAAAACGCTGCTCGAGTTCTACCCATAGTTTTCTTAGGTCTTCCTCATTGAGGTACTCATTTTGGAGCGCGTCATTCATGTGCCTTGTCATGAGAATGATGGCTTTAGCTTCATTCGCCTCTCTCGTAGCTCTATTTGCTTCATAAGCAGCAGCTTGTTGAGGAGTACGCACGTCCTGACTTGGCTCTTGGATCGTACTCAGGATCCCATCAGCCTTAAGATGCTGGCGCACATCACGGACCCACTTATGGTATCCTGCGCCTGTTGTCTCTAGTGGAGCGAAGCTCAACTTGTTCAGGTTACTCATCTTGAAAAACAACAAGAAAATAGGGTTAGTTTCGGAGCGAATAAGGCTACCACGAAAAACTATATAATTTCTGAGCGTAGTCGCTTCCAAGAAATTAGGGATTTTCTGAGCGTAGTCGCTTCCAAGAAAATCCGATTCCAAGAGGGGTTTTGGATTAGATCGAAACGACGATGTATGTGGTCGATCGTTTTCTTCTCAACAAACTTAAAGTTTGGAGGACTCTACAAGCTCTAAGCTCGGAGTGAGCACAAACCCCCACAGTTCGGCTTTTGGTCTCCCCTATGAAGAAGAAAGGGGGGTAGATGAAGGGATGTTGGAAGTCCCCGAGAAAAGAAGAAGAAATTAAAAAAAACTTCAAAAACGGGAACTTTTAGAAAAGTTTACCTTGAAAAATAGCCGGAAATCTTGACCGGAAAAGTCGTTGAAGATGGCCGGAAAAGTGGCCGGAAACTGGTGGCCGGAGGTCGCCTGAAAAGTGGCCGGAAACTGGTGGCCGGAGCTAGGCAGGGTTGCTGCAGGGGCTGTGCAGGAGGTGTGCGGAGGCTGTGCAGGGGCTGTGCAGGGCTGGCAGGCAGATGCTCGGCAAGTGCTAGGCAGCTGTCGGCAGATGCAGGCACAAGGGTGCGCAGGTCTCGACAGGTGCTCGACAGGTGTCGGCAGGTGTCGGCGGGGGCTATGCGGAGCTTTCGGCAGATGTCGACAGGGGCAGGCACAGGGGTGCGCAGGGTTCGGCAGGTATCTCGGCAGATGCAGGCACAAGGCTCGGCAGCTCTCGGCAGCTGCTCGGCAGGGCTCGCAGGGGCAGGCACAAGGCAGTCACAGGGCAGGGGCCGGTTCGATTTTTCCGACGGCCGGTTCAGGGGTTTTCCTGCCGGTTCCGGTGGTTCTGCCGCCGGTTCTGGGCTCCTTGGGAATAGGGCTTCGATATGTGGGGCGGTGGTTGCAGGATTTTGGAGGTTACGAAATTAGGGTTTTCAGGGTTAGGGCTTCGTGCTGATAACGTGTTTTAGAGAAACTGAATTTGAGAGGAATTTACTGTGTCTTCTCATTGATAATAGGGGCCTATTTATATAGAGGATTACAATACATAGAATCTCAATCGTACAAGGAAAGTAATCGTACATTGAATAGGAATCTAGATCCTTCTAATTTAACCCTATTACCACTAGGTCAAGTAACCTAAAGTTTGGGCCAAACACAAATAGAGATATCCTTAAACACAAAGCAGCTTATTAGGATTTAGCTTTGAGTCCACCCAAAGCGATTCAGATTACAAGTGGGTGCTTTGGTTTCTCATTTGTGAGGGGTTTTCCTGAATTTCTCTTTCAAAACTGGCAATTTCTGGAGTGATTCTGATTTGGTTTTTGCTACCCTCGAGTGTTTTTGTGTTTGAAGTTGTGGGTGTTCATTGTCTTCTCTGTTTTTTTTTTTTTTTTTTTTTTTCAAATGAGATTTGTTTTGGGTTAGGAGTTGTCCGTGGAAGCGAAATTACCAAATGCCCTTAAATTGTACGAAATTGTGGCTCTCCTAACGCCGCGTCTCCTCTTGTCAGCCTGCGTATTCCAGCCTCCTCCTGTTATTAGTTGAGTATCTCCCATCTCTCGCCTCCATTCGCAACTTTTGCCCTGAAATTGTGAGCTGCAAACCAATTACATCTTCATAACAAGTGAACCTAGAGCAAAGACCATACTTTCTTTCTAGATGAGGTTTTCTCTCATCTGTCTCTTTAATCAAACAAACTCTTTGCTGCAAACCAATTCTTCCTCTTCTTCATCTACTTCTTCTTCTTCGCAGCTACTGCTTTAGAGATTAGAGCCCATCAGGCCATCTTCTCTTCATAGCTACAGTCTTGATGTTTCTCCGGATCCACCACGTGGAGATGGATTCGTGTTATACGCATTTGTTTTAAATCCACAATATCACTGAACCAGGGACGATCATAATTCCTACACTGAGATCTCGGCTGGCTGATTTGTTGGAGAAGCTGCAGATGGAAGATTAGAAGATATGGACTTTGCTGGCCGAGCTTAAACTTGTGATCTGCCTTTAATCTTAATTGCAAAGGTGTTTCCTTTTAGCGGCGGCCAAAATTGGTTCTTTCACTGTTTGAATGTTAATTGTTTATTTTGACGGCCCGAGCCATCAGTCAAAGTTGTCTCTGCTAGTTGTTATCCGCAGTGTAGAGTTGAGAATCTCTCAACTCCATTTTTACAACTTTCCCTGAATTTGTGAGCTCGATTGATCATGGAGTCTTTGATTGTATCCCCGCTGCTGCAGCTGCTCTTTAGAAGGTTGACTGACACTGTTGTTGTTGGTCAAGTGCGAACTCGCAGAGAGTTCAGGACGGAGATCGAGAAGATGCAGGAGACGTTACCGATGATTAAGGCGGTGATAGAAGATGCAGAGGAGCAGCAGAGGAAAAATCAGAGGGTGAAGGCTTGGCTGGTAAAGCTCAAAGACGTCGCAGTCGATGCTGATAATCTGCTTGATGAGGTTGCCACCCTAGTTCTGCGCAAGCATTTGATGAAAGAGGAATTTTGCCGTTTATATGCTTCCGACCGATATCGCTCTCGACATCCATCTTCGTGCTCCAGAATACTGTATGATTGCCAACATCGTGAATTTCTTTCTTCACGTACGAATCTGAACAGCAAGGACAGGATTGGCATGATGGTGAGAAAGATTGGAAAGCGGACAAGATATGAGGTAAGGAAAACTTGCTTAACTCTTGAATTGATTTCTACTTACCGTAAGAAGTCACGCAAACTAAAGGAGCTTCGTGCAAGATTGGATGATGTAGCCAAGGAGATGTCTAGTTTCCACTTCAAAGAAACTCAGTCTTATGGACGGTCAAGTACAATGGAGAGACGCCAAACTGGACCCTCTGTCAATGATTCAAAGGTTTATGGCAGAGAAGAGGATGTGGATAAAATTGTGGGGATGCTATTGTCTTCCAGTAGTGGTCCTGAAGTTGCAGTAATTCCCATTGTTGGACTTGCAGGGATGGGGAAAACAACACTTGCTCAGTTAGTCTACAATGATCTGAGGGTTACAAGCCACTTTCAATCTTCAATATGGGTGTCTGTCAATGATAATTTTAACCCGGCAAGGATCATAAATCAAATGTTGAGTTATGTCGGAAAGGGCTGCCATGACTCGTTTCAGATTGGGGTACTGCAATCTCAATTGAGAGAATCGTTACTGGGAAAAAGGTACTTGATAGTGCTCGATGATGTGTGGAATGAGGATCCAGATGAATGGGATAAAGTAATGAATCCATTGAAAGGCTCCCCAGGTGGAAGTAAAATTATACTAACCACCCGGAATAAGCCAGTTGCAGCCATAACTAGCACATTTCCCCCATTTCATTTGGAACCACTGAGAAAAGAAGAGTGCTGGAAGTTGTTCAAGCACCGAGCCTTTGCAGATGGAACAGAGGGTGATTTTCCGAGACTACTGCAGATTGGTGAGAAAATAGTAGACAAGTGCAAAGGTGTCCCGTTGGTTGCAAATATTCTTGGAATCATGCTGCGCTTTAAAAGAGAAGAAAGCGAGTGGTTACATGTGCAAAGGAGTGAACTATGGAGTATTGATGCAGGTGAGAACAGAATTCTATCCATCTTCAGGCTGAGTTACAATCATTTGCCATCGCATCTGAAAGCTTGCTTTGCATATTGTTCAATATTCCCAAAGAATTATGAGATTAATAAGGAAATGTTGATCCATCAATGGCTCGCACATGGCTTAATTCCTCATATTGTGGAGTCTTCAATTAGGCCAGAGGACACTGGCAATGAGTATTTTAACAATTTGTTGATGATGTTCTTCTTCCAAGAAATAAAAAAATATGATGGCAGAGGTATGACAGAATTTAAAATGCATGATCATATTAATGATCTTGCAAAATCTGTTGCTGGAGAGGAATCCTTGACTCTAGAACAGGAAAATGTGCACTGTAGTCTCTCAAAGACATGTCATATATCAGTTGTTTGCAGTTCTAGCTCTGCTTTGATCCCTGAAGCCTTGTGTAAAGCAAAGAGATTGCGAACCCTTAATTTCCTTTCACCAAGAGAGGATTATGTGGAAGCCATTCCAACCATACAAGCAACTTTTAAACACCTCAGAATGCTGAATTTCAGTGGATTTGGAATTAAGAGGCTTCACCCAGAGATTGGTGGGCTACTATCCTTGCGGTATCTTGATCTTTCAAATACTCTCCTAGAGACATTGCCAGCGACTATCTGTGATCTATGCAATTTGCAGACATTAAATCTCTCAAGTTGTAGTGAGCTCAGGGAGTTACCGAGTGGTACTACCAAGTTAATAAATCTGAGACATCTTAACATAGATGATTGTCCAAGACTTGCTAGCATGCCCCCATCAATGAGTATGCTACGACAACTTCAAACTTTGCCGGTATATATCATCGGCCGCAACCCTGAAACTTCTATTGCTCAGCTTGTATCAATGACAAATCTACGAGGGAAGTTAAAACTCAAATGTCTGGAGGAGGCTAAAAGTCCACGTGACGTTGTCATGATAACAGAATGGATGAAAACGAAAGAATTCTATTCATTGGAACTGTTGTGGCAAAATGATGATGAGTGCAAGCTAGATCATAACAGATCTAGGCAAGCTCGCAGGCAAATTGATGATAAAATTGATTTTATTCTGGTAGATTCTTTAACTTTATCTCCCTTTGTAAGGATGTTGTCAATAAATGGTTATTCAGGAACCAAGTTCCCAGATGAGATGAGTTGCTCTCAGAACTTGACCGAGCTAAACATAATAAATTGCAGAAGATGTGAAAGTCTTCCTCCGCTCGGTCAACTCCCTGTCCTCAAGATCCTCAACATCCAAGGAATGCATAATGTAGTCTGCATTGGTGATGAATTTCTAGGTCGAAGTGACAGACCATTTGCTTCTCTTACAGAGCTATCCCTTATAGATTTTCCTGAGTTGACTACTTGGGATAACATGAATTCTACAGAAGCATTTACAGGCCTTGGCAAAGTATCCATAAGAAATTGTCCATCGTTAAAAGCCATGCCATGGCTTCCATTCGTTCAATACTTGGAGCTGAAGAAATGCCACAAATTGGTAATGAGGTCAGCATCAGAGCTGAAGTCACTGTTGACTCTTGTTATTGACTTCTTTCAAGAGTTGAGCTTTGTACCATATAAGTTGCTGCAAAACAATTCGCGTTTGATGTCGTTGACGGTTACGTCTTGTCCAGTGCTTCGTTATATCCCTGAAGATCTGGAGTACCTCACTGCTCTCAAATCACTGAAAATTGGGTGGTGCAATGATCTAGATACTTTGCCAGGAGGATTAAAAAACCTCACTTCATTGGAGAACTTGGAAATCATCGAGTGTCCTAACTTAATCTGTTTGCCGGAGGAAGGCTTTGGTGGCTTGTACTCACTTCGTTCATTCTCAATTGAGAATTGTCCCCGCTTAACTTGTTTGCCTATGGGGATGAAACACCTCACAGCTCTTGAAAGCCTCACTATTATGGGTTTGAATCTAGTTCATCTGCCAGATTCCTTTGAAAACCTCTCAGAACTTAGAAGCCTGACCCTTTTTGGCTGTCCAGAGCTTACATCACTGCCAGAGGGACTGCAATACAGCAACAACTTACAAGTCCTGGAAATTGGTAGCTGCTCAAAACTCATGGAATTTCCAGAGTGGGTGGAGCATATTGTTTCACTCCGGTCTTTGGCAATTTCTGATTGTCCAGAGATAAAATTGTTGCCAAAAGGTCTACAATGTCTCAGAGCTCTCCAACACCTGTCCATCAGAGACTGTCCTAACCTTGAGAAGCGTTGTGAGAGGGGAACTGGTGAGGACTGGCACAAGATATCTCATATCCCACATGTCCATGTTGGATCATCAGCATTGCAGCAGAGGCAAGACAGTGCATCCACATCCCAAAATCCTTAGGTAGATAAATCTCATTGCCAGTTTAATTGAATATTCTTATTCTTGAGAATATTGTAATTTGGAATCTAACAAATCTTTCTTCTTTTCTTTCTTTTCTTGTGGCTTTTTCTGTCACCTAGGTGACGTCCCCTAGAGAGCACGAAGCCTAGCTATATCAAGAAAACAAAATCTTGGTTTCTTGATATCGTAGGAAACCAATTCAGAGGAGGAGCCAATTCAGATAAATATTGGACTGGTTTTGCATGTTCTGGTTTTTCCAGGTGGTTCCACAGTGAAATTTTTATGCTTGCATTGCTATGACTTCTGCAGCTCTGCTTGTCATCTGCTCAAGCTGTCTTGCATCTTTAGATTCCTTTGTTTGGTTTATATTTTTCAGCTGATTTGGCTGTTGCTCTGGCTTTGTGTTAGTCAGTATACGTTTTGTTACATTAAGCACTTTATGGTTTTCGGTTGCTTGTTTAGTTGTTTTTGTGTTGGAAGGCCTGCCTCCTTGTAGCTCCTGTTTGATTCAATAAATCTAATTTACCAAAAGAGCAGCTTACTGGTTAGTATTGGTTACTGCAAAATACTGTCTTGAGCTTTGCACTAACCCTTTATTTCCTTTCTTTGGTCAATTACCTAGTATTCTCTCAGCTTAATTTCTTTTGCCACATTTTGTAAGATAATGTAATTTCATTCATATATATTTCTGTGTTCTTTTATTATTTTAAAAAATCTCTCCCATCACCTCTTTCCCCTTCCCACCTAGGTCATTGCAGCTCACATGCCAGACTGACTGGTGATCGGAATGGTGAATGAGGACTTTGGCTGATTTAAGATCGAAACATCTTATGATTTTTTTTTTTTGAATAATACATTTTATGATTTTTAAGCTTAAAAGATATCAAAAAAAATTTCTCTGGTTTGATTTTTTTTTTTTCCTACATTAACTAGTGAAAATGAACATTGGTTTAGATTATAGCGTGCTGCACCAGACCGGCCCTCCATTAGTCTTCTTCTTCTTTGATTTGTAAGGGTTGACCAGTATTTTTCAACCTGAATAGATTTTACTAATCAATTATGGTAGTATATATACATTCCAACATCTTCATCACCTGGCTAGCAATCAAAGATCGGTTCCTTGATATATGTGGTTTCATAATTGCAGAGGTTACTTTACCTTTCTCTTGTGGGGTGGAAACAGGTTCCAGATGTCCTAGGTAGAAATATCAACAATGAAGATCTAATGTAGTAAGTTGTTAGAAGTTTTCTGAATTTGCTTCCTCTTACTAGTGGTTGATTTTGTATGTTGATGTTTGCTGTTTGCTGTATTGCTTTTGGCTGGTATTACCAAATCCTTGGTATTTGTTTCCGGAGGAACAATTCTCATTCTTTAAAAAACTTAGCATTCAACTTGGTGACCTGCTGCCATTATGCAGTCCTTTTTCTTTTTCTTTTTTTGGGTCTGGGTGCCATTCTGTACTCTATTTGATAATTAGGGGTTACTTTGGGTGGGTCAATCAAATATTAGCACCTTTTTCTTTCAGAACAGAGGAACAGAGGAACGGTGAAGAGTGAAGACTCGAGATATGCATAAATGGTTATGCCAGCAGTTATTCTGAGTCACACTATTTAGTATTTACTTGGATTCTGTAATGCTTTGCCTTTTTAGCCTTCAGACCTGCATTCTCTAGTACCTAAGCTTTACATGGGACTGGGGGTCGAGTTGGAGGACATGGCAGGGATCTTTCTACTAGTCTTATGGTTTGCAGTCTTCAACACTGCCAGTATTTTTTCAATTTTTAGCTTTAGTGTGTATGTATGATAATGTTTTGGTGGAGGTTCTTCTGCTATATTTACTTATTTAGAGTAGGGAAAAATGCACGGTTAGTGTCTGAAGACTCTGAGGACTGTCAAAATGATACATGGACTTTCAAACGTATCAATGTGATACATGGACTTCTATTTTGTTGTTAATGTTGTACCCACGTCAAGTTTCCGTCACGGCTCCGTTAAATTTACTACATGCGAGGCACGTGAGGTACAAAATGAAGATAAAAATACTGATTTGCCCATATAATTGACATTTTAATTTATTTATTTATTTTGGGTAAAAACATTTTAAATATTTTTAATAAAAAGGATCTATTTACCTTTAATTTTTTTAATTAATTTTTTTTACCCCTCCACCTCTCGTCTTCTCCCTCTCCCCTCGATCAACCACTCTCTAAAAAGAGTGACTTCTCTCGCCGATTCCTCCCGCAACTACACCTTAGTACTCCTCGATTTCAGGCACACGGCGTCAACGCAGTTGACCTCGACAAAAGGATCGGCGACACACTCCATTTCCGATTTCAGATCTTCGACAAACGAAACTTCGAGAAGACTCTGTCCTTCATTTTGGAGGACGAAATTGAAATTGAAATTGAAATTGGGATTGGGATTGGGATTGGGATTTGGATATGGATTGGGTTCTCTGTAAACTTTGATGGTACTCAAAGCGGGATTGCGGCTCCGACTACCGCCCGGGGTTCTAATCATATTCGCTGGCTTGGCGTTGGATTGGGCTAAAGCGGCATGTTGGGCGACGGCAGGATTGAAGTCGGATTTCGAATGGAGTTCGAATTTGGGGCTGAGTGATAGTTCTTGTTCACCGACCTTGGTTTGGATCAGACTGTCCGGATCTGAATTTAGGTAGGTGGGTGAGAGTGATTCAAGAGGCCTCCTGTTGGTCTCTCTCCCCTCTATTCTCCCTCAGCCACGTTCTGCACACAGAGAAGGGCACCAAAATCACCCTCTTGATTGTTGGTTCAATTTGAGATTAATAGCCGGAATGGGTTTCTTCCAAATTGAAGCTCAATCCCATCATCAGTCTCTCTTCTTTCGAAAGCTCAAATGGTTTGCTGGGTTTAAGAAGATGAACATGAATGGGTTGAAGAACATGAACAATTGCTGGGATTTTTTTTTTTTTTTTGGCATTTTTGCTGGGTTTAAGAGGATGAACATGAAGAATTGCTAGGTTCAAATACTTCATCGTGATCGCTGTCACTAAGGTGGGAGTGGTCGTGGAGGAGGAAAGGTGGCTAAGCTAGATTTGGAGATGGAGTTTCGGGAGGAGATTCAGTGGGTATCCAAATCCAAATGAAATTTGAATTAGCTCTAATATATTCCTAAAGAATCCAAATCCAAATTGAAGAAGATCATAATGAATAGGTTTCTTTGAATTTCATGGTCAGGGAAGTTTTGATTTTTAGTTTTTGATTCATGGTCAGAGTGTATTGGATTGGGTAATAGAACAAAGCATAAAAATTTATTCAACTTTTATTTTTAATGTAATAATTATTCAATTTTTATTTTTAATTTTGAATTAATTCATTCAGAATTTGATGGAGAGAAAAAGTCATGTTTGCTCTCATTTTGCACCCCACGTGCGTCACACGTGGTCAGAATTAACGGCACCGTGACGAAAAGTTGGCATAGGTGCTACATTGATAACAAAATAGAAGTCCAGGTATCACATTGATACGTTTAAAAGTCCAAGTATCATTTTGACAGTCCTCAGAGTCTCCAGACACTATTGGTGCATTTTTCCCTTTAGAGTATGATTGAATTCAATTTCTAGTAGAATAATCTAATATCAATAATCAGGAAAGGCTTTAAAATTATTGGTGTGCTTGATTTAGATATCTGCATTGGGTCATTATACGACATTAAGAAATTTGTAATTGTTGTGCATTGTGTCTTTCTACCAGTACTCTTTGAGAATTTGACGTGGTCTTGATGTCACAATTTTTTTTTCCTCACTTTTTCATTTTTTTTTTCCTTTTACTTTCTGAGTTTGTTCTCATTTTTTTTCTCTTCTCCATGCACTTTGGCACATTCTATCAAAGACAATTGCATTCCACTTCGTTGATAGAATTGATCACGGTTGACTCGCATAAATTATGTCGTTATTTTCTCAGAAACTTCATTTTGCTCCAATTTCACGTCATTTTATCTTGTTTCCGACTCCGCTTATTTTCTACAAAATAAATAAAAATATATTAATTACATATTAATTAACTTGAGGATTAGTTTGTTCCAAGTGTTTTAGATATAATTACACGCTTTTAATGCGTGTAATCAGACCTAAACACGTTCGAATCAGTTTCCATGCTTTAGAAGTTTAGAGCACTATACAAACCAATTTTAATGTTTCAATAAGCAAAGATCAAGAGAAGAAAAGTTATTGAGCCATTTATTTTGGAGTTCATTTTTCAATTCTTTGAACACCAATTGAAATCTCTTCTACAACTTTTCTACGCAACAGCAATTTATCAGAATTGTGATTGTAGGGTGTTTACAGGAGAAATGCATTTAATATGCTTCACTAAGCAAAAGAATTCGAGGCATTAAACCATTTCAAACATATGTTATTGCTATCAATTTGATTAAGTTATTACTTTCTGCTGTATTGTTGCAATTGATGTGAAAGCATACAAGAAAGTTATGTTTGAAAGTATTCTGCTTGAACTATTGAGAAATTTGGCCTACAATATGAGGAAACTTCAATGTTATTCCTCCCTTCACCAATAACATGTGCATCGCAATGCTAGTCTATCTATGAAGGGAAGCTTAAATTTGGTGTCAAAGGATTCACCAAATTTTGATTTACCCAAAATATACTTCAAAATTTAAAAGAAAAATTATTCATGATAAAATCATCTAAAATGTTTACTATGGTAAAATAAACAAGTAGAAAAACATGAATATGTAAAAGTAAAAAGAGAATTGGAATTGGTCTACTCATTTCATTTCATAGTCCCTTTATATAGAGAGAGAATTACAACGGAAATATCAATTACAATGATGACATTAAATGCTAATTGATCCGTAATTTCTGCTGATTGATGGTAATCGCTAATTCCTTGATTCTCTCTCTGTCAGTCACTTTAACGAAGGCACATAATGTACTTTTCCTTTAACAGAATATGAAAAATTGACGAAGTGGATAAGAAGGAAACCTTCATTTTATTCATCCATTCACCAATAATCCATGTGATGCACGGGTTTAAGGTTATTGTTCAGAACTAAGACAATTGACTAGAGAAAGTTTAAACTAATAATTTTAGGACTGGGATAAAAGAACTGAAGAATCAGTTTGAACCAACCCGAATAGGCTAGTTTGGTTCAGTTTTCTTTCTTCATTTTTTTGTTCAGTTTGGGCTTGATTCTTGTGTAACATGTAGCAATCCTCGTCTTTAATTTTTTTGTTTACTTCAAACGAGGTAATTATATGCAGTATATTTATAGGGATAATGATAAAAAAAAAAAAAGTCATTTTGAAGTGTCTTATTATAATTTAAACACCACAAATGTCCCCATGATAATTAAGGTCACATGTTCAGAACTTACCACAACAATTCAACTTAATTACAAAACTGCCACCGTCAGTTTTCTTTGGCAGTTTGTGGGAGGTAAACTAAAACGGCACTATTGTTCATCTTCTCCACATTATTTCAGAATTTCAAACGTCAAAAAACCGCTCAAACCTACTCCGAAATAGAGAATTCACAATCCTCTTCACCTCCGGTGGCCACATTCTGAGACACGTACATTCTCCGACAACTGTTTTCCTCCACGGTGAAGCAGCGCTGCCTCTGCAAAAGTACTTCACAGAAAAAGCCCCAAATTTTAGGGTTTTGAAGAATTGCAGACCTTCAGTCGTCTACCTCGACCGGGTAATCTTTCAGCCTCGATTCGTTTGGAGTTTCGTGGAAATTAAATGTGGGATTTGGATGTTTTGAATTTTATAGTTGATGAATCTTTTGGCTTAATCTCTTGATAATTACTATTAATGTTATTGCGGAATTGTTCTATTTTGTTGAGGAATTTGGAGTTGAGATTGTGGGTTGGAAAAGAAAAATATAGAGATGGATTTGTGATTGGAAATAGGGAAAGTAAGAATGAATTTGGAAATTTTGGAAAGGATATTATAAAGGATATTATGTTTAACTTGGTGATCAATTTTGGTCAAGGAATCGAGTTTAAATTGATTAGATTATTGGACGATCCTTGTGAAGGTTAAAGATTAAGCGTGGACGTTAAATTGTAAGGAGATTTCCGTATTCAAGAATGTAAATTCCAAGTTGAAGAGTGAGATTTGTTTTGTAGAATGAATACTAATTTCTCGAAAGAATGAGTTTTGATCTTGAGATTGTTTCCTTATTAAGGTTAATTATTATGTCCATTTATTACAGGACGTACTGAGCCCTCGAGCGAGGAGGTCACGGGCAGGCAGCAGGATTAGCTGCGGGACTTACTTGTGAGTGGACTTTTATTTTGTTTAAATAATGCATGCAACATGGAAATAA
Organism: Rosa chinensis; assembly: GCF_002994745.2. Classification (NCBI taxonomy): domain Eukaryota; kingdom Viridiplantae; phylum Streptophyta; class Magnoliopsida; order Rosales; family Rosaceae; genus Rosa; species Rosa chinensis. Next base: position 57,120,770 of record NC_037094.1, on the reverse strand, counting down.
GTTTTCAGTTGGTTTATTATTTGAGAAAATGTGACTCTGTGGAAAGTAAAGGATTTAAAAAGAAAGCAGTTGACAAGGAGGCCAGTTTTGGCGCATGCGTATCTTACCTAGTTGGCAGTCCCTTCTAGGTAATAGTCTGGTTGGCAGTCCCTTCCAGACTACAGCTCGTTGGCAGTCCCATCCGATGCGTCATCTGGTTGGCAGTCCCTTCCAGATGACATAAGGTAGTTAGTCGGCAGTCCCGTCTACTACCTCTGGCTAGTTGGCAGTCCCAACTAACCACCGCCTCCTATTCCGGTTGGCAGTCCCTTCCGATGCGTCATCTGGGTGGCAGTCCCTCCCAGATGGCATGAGATGCCTAGGAAGCAGTCCTTCCTAGTCATCAAATGAGTTTTCTTGGAAAAAGGATTGAGTTGGAATTTTATGGAGTCTCGCTGCATGATGGTTTTGTTAAAAAGATAAAATGGGGAAGCATTCCATTAATTGTTTCAGATTTTTGTTTCGGTTTTGTCCACTCACTCTAATGGATTTTATATGTTTTCCCCTGGGCCCTTCGTTTTCAAATGCTCAGATTTCAGATTTGCCGAGATCGCGTCCAGACTCTAGAGACTGTGGAATCAGCGCTTCCGTTTTTGTCCGTAGGTTATTACTTAACCTACCTTGTATGATATCGGCTTAGTTATTAGTGTTGCTCTGATAACCCTTTTTAATTTAATGGATGTTTTTGTTCGGATTGATGTTGTTTACGGAGGTTATGTTGAGATTTGAACTTTCCGAATGTAATATATGTGCTTGGAATGTAAATATGGTATTGTGGGTTGAGTAGAAGTTAAAGTTTTAATCATGTCCAGTTTGTGAACTTTTGGGTAGCCCATATTTAGGGCAGGTTCGGCCGAATTTTCGGTAGAATTTCGCTTATCGTGGGCCCCGCAGGCTCGTATCCAGGACTTCTGGGTGTTCTTGGGTCGAGTCCTGTCAGTCGTAGACTGGGAGAAGAGCAAAGTCTACAATTATATGGACCAGGACACCAAGAGGAGAGTGCAGAGATACTGGCAAAATGCACCATTAGGGTAATAATTTAATTAAGTTAAAATTCTTTTTAAAACTTATTGTCACTGGGCAAGTCACTGTTCATGTAACTGGATAAGTAACTAGCCATGTGAAGTCGCTGGCCAAGTAATTGTTCTAGTAGCTGGCGAGGTCACTGTCTATGTAACTGTACATGTAGCTGGCCATGTGAAGTCACTGTACATGAAACTGTCCATGTAGCTGGCCGTCTGAAGTAACTGGCCATATAACTGTCCATGTAGCTAGCCAAGTAACTGGCTAAGTAGCTGGCCAAGTAACTGACTAAGTAGCTGGGCAAGTGAAGTCACTGGCCATATCATTGTTAAAGTAACTGCATATCACAATACATGGTAGTTATACTATTCATTCTGTGTAGAGTGTTCTTCTGGGTAGGCAAGGGCTATGGAGCAGAGGTATCCAGAAAGGATCTGAAGGACATGATAATGGATGAACCTATAGCAAGCAACTGCATAGAATGCTATGGGATTCTGTTGACTGATCAACTATCAGACAAAGAATCACAAGGTCTGGAGGTGCCATCTTTTATGCATCCCTTATGCTGGGTAAGTACTGGAACGATTAATCTACATTCAAATCAAATCATTTGTAATTGGTAACAACTTGTCTTCTGTTCTATTTTTCTTTGAAACAGCATTCCGCAGAAAATTTAACGGTGTATTTCGTACATCTTTACCTCTGCGAACCACTGTTCCAGAATCTAGCAAGGTCAAACTATATATTCTTCCCAATTACACATGAATCCGGATTTCATCAAACACTGCTGATTTTTGACAAGAGTTTAAAGAGCTGGTTCCACTGTGATTCAAAGAAACCGAAAAAACCATTAACTGGAAGTTGCTTTCAAAATGTCAAAAAAATGGTATGGAAATCTTGCGTCATACTAATTTTTTATATTTAATTTAAAGAGAGAACATATTATTGATTTGGCTGTGATATTGGAAATGCAAATTGAAATGGTAGGGCTTTGGATGACAACAGTCAAAAACCAAGCAGATGAGATGCTAGACCAAGGATGCATAATGAAATTCGATGAAAAGAACAGCTCAGAAGAAGAATTGAAACTGATCAAAGTTCCACTGACTGAAAGTGAGATAGAAAGCATAAAATGGATCAGGGATAACTATAATGGAAAAATGAAAGTGAAAGACATCAAAACCTGCCCTTAACAAGGAGAAGACTCGTAAGTACACAGCCGTTTAAAAATTTTGATATAACATTATAAAGTTCAAATTCATTGACTTCAATTTTTATGTGACGAACATATTGGATTGTGGGCTTTTTGTGATGTACAACATAGAGAAAATTTGGAAAAGGGAGACAGTTCAAAGCAAACTAACAAAGGATGATATTTTGAAATTTAGAGCTCATGTTGTAAAGTCATTTGCAGAAAGTAGGCACAGCTGGAACTCAACACACAACGAATTTTAGAAATATGTTTAGGGAATAAGATACGTTGGAGAGCTCCTTCAGTACATGTTATGCAGTTTTTGGAGAGCTTCTTAAGTACATGTTATGTAGTTTTTGGATTGCTTTACTATATATAATTTTGTTTGCAATGATCTTTTGAAAGAAATTTATGTGCTTAGCTACTGTCTATGTAGCTGTTCAAGTCACTGTCCATGTCGCTGGACAAGTGAAGTCGCTGGGCAAGTCACTGTTAGTGTAGCTGGCCATGTGTAGCAGCCCAAGTGAAGTCGCTGGCCAAGTCGTTGTCAGTGTAGCTGTCCATGTGAAGTGGTCAAGTCACTGTTCATGTAGCTGGCCAAGTCACTGTCAGTGTAGCTGGCCATGTGAAGTCGCTGGCGAAGTCACTGTCCATGTAGTTGGTCAAGTGAAGTCGCTGGCCAAATTATCCTCATGTCACAGATTATATAACTGGCCATGTAACTAACTATGTCACTTATAGTGTATGTAATTGACCATGTAACTGAGCATGGAGCTGAATATGTAACTGATCAGGTCAATTACAATGTATGTAACTGACCAAGCCAGTGAGGTCACTGTCTAGGTCTCTAGACAAGTCATTGGCAAGAGAAGTCACTGGAAAATGCCAACTCTTGCCAACGTGTGTTAACCTCATGTCACTGATTAAGTAACTTATAATGTAGCTGATCATGTAACTTACAATGTATGTAACTGAACATGTAACTGAGTATGTAGCTAAATTTGAAACTGATAATGTCACTTACAATGTATGTAACTGACCAAGTGAAGTCGTTGGCCAAGTCACTATCAGTGTAGCTAGCCGTGTGAAGTTGCTGGCGAAGTCACTGTCCATGTAGTTGGTCAAGTGAAGTCACTGACCAAATTACAGAGATTGCTTTAGTATATTAAAGTTTTTTTGCAATGATCTTTTGAAAGAAATTTATGTGCTTAGGCACCTTCTAAAGTAACTGACCAAGTTATAGAGAAACTAAATGTCACTAGAACTGGCAACCTGAATGTCATGGACCAGGTCACTGGTCAAATTACTGTAGACTGAAATTAACTGGCCAAGTCACTAGCCAAATCATTAGTCAAATCACTAGCCAAGAAACTTTAGAACTCTAAGTCACTAGAGAAATCACAGCCAAAATGATATTTCTATTTTAGTTTGCAGCATGCCGCTGCACCGCAATAGCAGCGTTCCGCTGCCCATTAATCAACCAAAGTTGTTGTGGCTATTTCTTTTTTTTTTTAATTTTCATTAATATTTGTAGCGTGCCGCTGCACCGCAACTGCAGTGTTCCGCTGCACAATTCAGAAAATCAATCTCTATGAATCTTAGTGGAAGACACTGAAAAATTAACCAGCCATTATTTGACAAAGTGACTGTAAAAACTAACGTCATGAGTGAAAACATAGAACAACTAATTGTGTCTGTTTCAAATTACCTATCTAACCCCAGAACTACAAAAATTTACGATAACTACCAGTGGCAGTTATCTAACCCGAGCATGACTATAATGACCATTTTCTGTGAGTTTTCACAATTTCAAAACTCACAGAAACCGCTCAAGATTTTCTCTTCGGCGAAAACAGCAAAAAATGACTTATTTTCATACTCTGTTAACCGGTGGCTAAGCAAGAGTGATTCACCGACTACACCCCAAATTCTAGGGTTTTACAAATTTACCTAAAATCTTTGAAAATCTGTCCTCGTCAGACAGACGACGGTGAACTCCTCCTCCTCCTTTCATATAATTTTGATTTGAATAGCTTGGGTTTTGTTTGAACTAGGAAAGATATTTCAATTGCATGTGGAGTCTCATGAGAAAAAGAATTTGCATGCGAGATTTGTTTGAATTTCATGTGGAATCGGATGAGAAAATGAATTTCCGTGTGAAATTTTTTTGAATTACATGTGGAATCGGATAAGAAAATGGTGAGATTTGTTTGAATTACTTGTGGAATCCGAAGAGAAAATGGTGAGTTCTGTTTCAATTTGATGTGGAATCTGATGAGAAAATGAATTTTCTTGTGAGTTTAGTTTTAATTACATGTGGAATCTGATGCGAGAACATTTCAGTATTTTGTCATTCTTCAATGTCTTTGTAACTGCCCATGTCGCTGCACTAGTCACTAGCTATGATCAAGTCACTGGCCAAGTCAGTGTTCATGTCACTGTTTATATCACTATCATTAACATGTGAGTAACTATGTCACTGATTATGTAACTATCAAAATCACTATTGACTTCTCATTTTCTTAACTGTTTACAGGATTTTTATAAAAGTTCGAAGAAATGGGACAACAAAAAACAAAACAAAGAGACGAATCCAAAGAAGAACAATCTGAAGAACAAAGTCTAGAAGAAACAATTGGGGAAAAGTTGAAACATATAAAATGGAAGAAAGCAAAAGAGAGAAAAAAAGAAAGAAAGCAAACAACTGAAGATGAAGAAGAATCTGATGAAAAACAAGTCCGTTGTAAGAAGAAGAAGAAGGATAAAAAGAAGAAAACTAGAAAGGAGAAAAGAAGAAACGAGGAAGAAGAATCAACTGAAAATGAAGAAGAAACAATTGAAGATGAAGAAAAAACAATGGAAGATGAAGAAGAAACGAGGAAGAAGAATCAACTGAAAATGAAGAAGAAACAACTGAAGATGTAGAAAAAACAATGGAAGATGAAGAGGAAACAAGTGAAGATGAAGAAGAATATGATGAAAAACAAGTCCGCGGTAAGAAAAAGATTAAGGATGAAAAGAAGAAAACTGGAAAGTAGAAATTAAGAAATAGGGAAGAAACTGAAGATGAAGAAGAATCTGATGAAGAAGAAGTTCGTGCCAAGAAGAAGAAGAAAATGGATAAATGGAAGACAAAAAAAGAGAGTAGAAAGAAGAAGGAAGAAACTGATCGACGACGAAGAAGATATAAAGGATGATGAAGAGGAAAAAGTCCCAGGGAAAAGGAAAAGATATGTAAAAGAGGGTTATATGCAGTATCGCTGCACAATGGTTGCTTTTCTGAAAACAATTTCAGAAAACAAAAATAAGCTGACTGAAGGGACTTTAGAGCTACTGCACAAAACACCCATTGCAACACTGATAGATGCATTCCATGGAGGTTCAATTAAAGAAAAGGATGCAAAGAAATCAGATGATTTAATCACACTTCTACTACAAGCATACGACAGCGACAGAGACCTTTTTGTGTTTGGGAACAGGAAATTCAGAATGTCAACAAGTGATATATCTATGATTTTAGGAATGCTGGGATGCGGGTTATCAGTACCAAAGACCAAAGAAGGGGCATACAGTTCTGAGTTCGTGACTAAATACTTTGACAAAAAGAAGAGGATCGACAAGGCGAGTGCAGAGCAAGCTTTGAAGAAGGCATTGGCAGAAACTCCATAAACAGGGGAAGAAAAAAAGAAACGGGACAGAAATGTTGCCATATAAGTACTCTTGAACCTTTTCATCAAACTCCTGTTCCCAAACTCTGGAGGAACAATATCTTGGGACTATGTAAGAGTATGTGAAGAAGTGGAAAGTCTGGGAAAATATAGCTGGGCAAAGGAAGTTGGCGACTTCCTTAAAAAATCAATTAAAAGAAAGGCAAAAGAATCCCAAAACATGGCAGGTTGCGTGATATTGGTGATGGTAAGTTCCCGTACCTTGTTAAAAATTTGTGTATCCATCATTTTACTGTCCCATAAATAACTACGTATGCTGTTGTGAGTACAAAAACTAGATCAGTGTCATGTCATTAGTCAGGTCACTGGCCAAGTCACTGTTTATGTTACTGTTAAGTTTATGTCACTAGCAATGTCATTGTCTATGTATTTACCTATGTCATGGGTTATGTTTGTGATATTCATATTCTTAAGCAGCTGTTTGAAAAATAACTAGTTCTCTATTTTAATTTTTTATTTTCTAAACAGTACTAGTTTTGCCACAAGACGGGTGTAGTGCCGCCAATCGCTAGAAAGGAAACCGAAAATCACGGAATCAGAAAGTGGCAATTAAAGATCCTGATAGCAAAAAAAGGGGATTTCAACACAATGGGGAAGTTGGAGGTATGTTAATTTGTTGTAGAAAAACTGGGTCACTGGTCTTGTCATTATTTATGTCACTATCATGTTCAACGTTATTGTTGTAGCGTTCCAACTGGTCAGGTCACTGAGCAAGTCATTGACTATGTCACTGCCCATGTTACTGTTATATGGTCATGTCACAGTGCATGTAACTTCCCATGTCACTGACAAGTTTTTGTAATTTTGTTTCAGAAAATCTTTAATAAAGTTAAAGAAGATGCAAAGGAAGATGATTCTGAGTCTAATACAGATACAGAAACTCAAGAAAAACAGAATAATGGGCAAGAAGAAAATGTTGAAAAGAGAACCAGTGGAAACATGGAGAAGGAGACTGCATGGAATGATATACAAAAGAAAGAATTAGAGAAAAATCTTCAAAAAAAGGAAGAAGAGCTAAGAGATGTGGAAATAGAGAAAAAGGGCCTAGAAGAAAAAATAAGGAAATTGGAGAAAGAACTGGAAACAAGAGAAAAGAAAGCTGACCACATTAACAATGAGAAGATGGAGATAGACATAGGGAGAACGATGAAGAGAAGAATGAATTACAGAGAAAGCTGGGAGAATGGAAGAAGAGCTAAGTGATTTGAAAAAAGAAGTTGACGAGAAAGAAAAGGAAATTGGCAGAATAAACGAAGAGAAGGAGGATGTGTTATTGGAAAATCAGGTGCTGAAAATTGAGAGAGCCTCCCTGAATTCAAGAGTGAAGAAATTGGAGGGCATAGTGATGGCACTAACTGAGAAGTATGAGTCGCCAATAGCACATCCAGGTGATGATAACGACTCAACTCCTCCTCCCCCACTGCCTAGTTTCCCTCCGCCAAAATCAAAGGCCCCTCTGGACAAGCCAACTGACAGCAAGAACTCCAAAAACACGAAATCTCAAGGTGGTATTCAAGGGACTCAATCACAACCTACCTACTCTATAGCAAGCGCATCTGAGATGACATCTGCTGCACCACACTCAACTGACCGAGGACATCAATCACCACTTCAATGCCTTGCCCAAGCAGCTGCACATATTCATTCACCAACCTCTCCTGAGGTTAAATTGGGAACAACAGAAGATGCTTGCACACCAAATACTGCTTGGATTAATGCATTGTTTGAGTTTCCACCTGCGGCCGCATTACGATCTCCACCTCCACGAAAAGTCAGTTCGAAAGATATGCAAGCAGAGCCGCAGAAGTATCAGATCATTATATCACCAGAGGTTCAGCCTATTTTTGACATTGAACCAGTCAATTACATTTCTGCTACGGAACAGATGACAAGAGCTGAGTTCACCATGCCAATTTTAGAGGGCATATCAGGGCAGAACTCAGAATCTATTGGCCTCTATTCTTATGTAGTTAGGATGAAGAGAAAGGAGAGAGTGCAAAAAAAAATGATATTTTCTGGTGGGACGAGGTGAAAGACAAAAGGCAGAGGGCAAAAATGACCAGAACCACAACAGTGAAAAAGAAAAAAGGACAGACAGCTGAACAGCAACCAGAGGAGGAAGTGATACATGATTTGACGATTCGTGTGGATGACGAGGAAGAAACAGAGAAAAACGAAATTGAAGTGATAGATTGGCAAAAGCTACAACTGTACAAGCTACTTGACAGCCCAACTAAAAGCAAATTAGAGAAGTACTGGAATAAGGCAGAACAAAGGTAATGTTTCATGTTACAGCTCACCGGCTAGTAACTTCACTAGCCATGTAGCTGGTTTAGTTAGTCACTGGAAAAGTCACTGACCAGATCATTGGCAAGTGAAAGTCACTGGCTAAGTCATTGGACTAACACTGTTCTATATTAGGCAGGGTATTATTCTGGGAGGGAAAAGAGCCTGGAAGCGAAATCACAAGGGCGGATGTCAAAATGTTCATCAGCGATCAATCAATAGCAAACAACTGGATTGATTGCTATAGGGAAGTGTTGAAGGATGAATTGCAAAATGAAAATTCACAAAGTTTGCTAAGATCAGTTTTGATGCATAGCATGTGTTGGGTAAGTATGACAAGCACTTTCTATAAACATTGAATGCTTATATCTCATTCTTTGTTTATTTATAACTCGTTCTCTGTTTTGTTTATTTATTTATTTTTTTTAATAGTATTCGACAATACATTTAACTGTGAGAAACCTGCATCAATACTTGTGTGAGCTGCTGTTCCAAAACCTGGGGAAATGCAGCATGCTTTTCTTCCTAATTACCCATAATGAAGAATTTCACCACACACTCTTGGTCTTCGACAAGGACGTACCGCAATGGCGGCATTTTGATTCGATGAAACCAAGAAGAGCAGGAATAGGGGAGTGCTTCAAAAATATAAAAAAAAAATTGTAAGAAACTTCTTACTTACCATGTAACTATCACTCACTGACCTGTACTGAACAGAGACATAACCAGTGACATTCACTGGCAGGCGAGGTCACTGGCAATGTCACTTCCTTTTATCTCTATAATTAATTCAAAGAAAATGCATTATGCTCATAATGTTGGTCTGTTAAAAATACAAGTTGAAATGGTCGAGCTATGGATGAGAGCAGTCAAAGATCAAGCAAACGATATGCTGCGTCACGGCTGCAGAATGCAATTTGACAAGAATCAAAGCACTCACACAAAATTGAAGATGGTTGAAAGTATTTTGAGGGATGATGAGATAAAAACAATAAGTTGGATAAAGGAAAATTATGAGGGTGGAAGGATCCCTTTGAACCACGCCAGAATCTGCCCCCAACAAGAGGAAGGATTGTAAGTCTATATTCAAAAATTTTAAATGATAACTTTATTGTTACTAAGTTTGTCAAAATCATTAACTTGAAATTTTTATTTGCCAACAGATTAGATTGTGGACCTTTTGTAATATATTACTTGGACAGAATCGCGAAAGAGGAGAAGAAGCAAACAAAGTCACCAAAGCTCAGATGCTGAAATTCAAAGCTCAAATATTCAAAAAATTTGCCCAACATAGACAGAGCTGGAACCCGGCAAATTAAAAATTTTAGAAATTTGTTTGTTTAGTCCAGAATTTTAGAAATTTTCTGTTTAGTTCAGAATTCAAAATTTTAATTAATGAAACATGACTTGTATGGATCTTTTTATTCAAGTTTAATGCATCTTCTGAATTCATAGGCCAAGTCACTACTATAAGACTTATGCAACTACTTAAGTCACTGGACAAGTAACAGAAAAACTGAATGTCATTGGTCAAGTCACTATGCAAGTTCTTGTAAAACTCAAGTAACTGACCAAGTCACTATAAAATTCAAGTAAAGTTACTGGCCAAGAAACTTTAAAACTCTAAGTCACTAGAGAAGTCACAGCCAAAATGATATTTCTATTTTAGTTTGCAGTGTGCTGCTGCACCGCAACGGCAGTGTTCCGCTGCCAATGACGAAATCAATATGTAGCCATCCAACTACAAGTCACTGCCAATATGACTAAAAACTAATATCAATGGACAAGTCATTGTAAATCTAAAAAAAAATGATTATGTCACTGCACATGTAACTATTAAAAACCTGTAGACACAAAGAATACTGAATGATTTATAAAAGAAGGAAGCAGATACACTATCTCATAGTCAAAAAAAAAAAATCCAATGAGTAAGCACCTTACAAGCACTTCTTAGCATTTATTGAAAAAAAAAAATGAAAAATCAAAACAAAATTTCAAACTATATTGGAGTCACTTGATATGTCATTGTCTATGTCACTATTAAAGGCATGTAGGCAGAGTTTAACCTATATCGAAGTTGTACAACTCTTTCTGTTGTGACCATCACATTTTCCGCACCTACCACACTTGATCACCCTGGTTTTCTCGCTCATTTTTCTGAACCTCTTCTTTCTAGGCCTTCCCGATGGTCTTCTAGTCAAAAGCGGCTGCAATATCACCACATCTCTACCAAAATCACGCACTGGCTTTGAAATAGAGGGAAGAGGATTAATTGGGAAAGAATAAGTTTCTCGATATTTCTCCACCTTGTACAGCTCATTGACATACGAATACAGGGAAGAACCATGTTGTTGGATCACTACAAGGGCATGGGAACATGGAAAGCCGTACAGCTACCATTCTCCACACGAACAAAAGCGAGTTTCCAAATTTACCATGCTATTGTACTTCTGGCAGTGAACTTCATACACATAGGTATCAGACCTGCTCACTCTCCAATGTCTTCCGACTTCAAAATTATCCTTCAGTTTCTTTTCAATCACCGGGCACAACTCAGAGGACCATTCCTGCTCATCCTCCTTCCGAGCAGCAATTCAAGCCATGGACTTCATTCTAATCCCATCATTAATATCAAGAATAGGAAGACTCTTTAAAGGCAACACCCAATTGTTGAAAGACTCAGCCAAGTTGTTTGTCATTTCACCAAATCTTTCGCCATTAAAGTAAGTCATACACCAGTTCTCCTTCGGAAGATCCTCCAGAAATTGAGCAACTATGTCACTGCCTTCACTCCTCAAGATTTCCATGTTGAACTCATACATCTCTGGTGTGCGAGAATAAGCACAACACATAAACAAGTAAGGAATCTGATCCTTGAGGTAAGAACCAGCTGGAAATTTGTCAGACAGGTTAGACATCAGGTGTCTAAAACAAAACCCATGTGGATTATTAGGAAACACTCTAGGGAAAGCACTAACAAGCCCAACATGACGATCAGAAATGAACGTCACCCTCCTCATAGGGTGTTCTGCCAACTCTTCAGCCAATTCCTCAAGAAAAATCTCCAATTACTCTCATTTTCAGAATCCACAATAGCATAAGCAACTAGATACAAACCTGAAACAGAAAAAAAAAAATGATGTAACTGTCATGTAATTGTAAATGTCACTGACCATGTCGCTAACATAACCGAACATTACTTGATAGTGACATAGTCAGGGACAAGTCATTCAAATCACAGCACATTTAAGTCACTGCACATGTCACTGTCAATAAACATGTAACTGACCATGTCAGTAGCTATGGAACTGACCATGTCACTTACATTACAAAAAACAGAACATGGCAGGAAAATAGAGAAACAAGAAAAATACAAAACTAGATTCAACCTTGATTTGCGTCCTTTGCCGATACTGCAATAATCTGCCCCTTGAACTTGTTTGTAATGAATGTAGCATCAATAAAAAGAATAGGTCTACAAGATTGAAAACTCTTCATCCATGCACCATAGGTAACAAACATACGCTGAAATCTGTGTGTTTCTCGTTGAAACTCAATCACTATCTTAGAGTCAGGGTTTGACTTCATAACACACTCACTGAACCAAAATAGCTGAGCATAAGAATTAGCTTCATCACCATGTAGGGCTATTTTTGCCAACTCCGTACCATACCAAATTGTTCGATAAGTAACATCCAAACCATAATCACTCTTGATCTCATCAGCTATATCAATTGCCTTTTTGTTTAGATTGGCACGAATCTTATCAACCATAATAGACTTGACAACCTTGGATCCCATCATCTTACTCTTCTGCAAACGAATCACACCATATGTGTGAACATTAACCAACCTTTTAATCATAAAGAAACCATTAGCCCTGCATAAATGAGCCTTCACAAGCCAATTGCAGCCCTGAGAATGTTTCTTAGAACACTAAGCAATAATACGAACCTTGTCATTTCTAACAAACTCATATGAAAAGCCAATTTCTATCGCATATTTACGCAGCTTATCCCTAAACTCAACAACCCCACCCTCAAACTTTTGGCCTTCAGAATGAATATAACTCTCCCAACCTTTCGTCATATAACTCTTCGGTGCCTCTGCCCCTTAACACCCCAAATAATCATTCTCCTCAAGCATGGTATTAGAACCCTCACACACTGTATTACTCACCACACTTTCACTACTCGAAGGCAAATCAGTCACAAACACTTCAACAAAATCAGAATTGTAACGAACCAAATTCCTAAAAATCATTCTCATATCAACTTCACTCTCTAGAAAGCATGAAGTAGAACCCGAAGGAATAATGTACCTCGACATGAACTTGCCTTGAATCAAATCCATAAAACGAGAGCGTATGGAATCGCATAGGTCAAGAAACGACCAATTCTGCAACAATGGAACTGTTGCTGCTTCACCAGAATAAATAAACTTGACAACATTGCTAGTATCCATAAAAACTGCACAAAAATAAAACAAATCACTATCCATGTCACTACTAAGGAAATCAACAGAATCAACACAAACAAGTCACTGCCAAAGTAACTGTTAATGCTTGAACAGAAGAACAATATTCAACGTGTTACTAGCAAAGTAACTGATAATTCTTGAACAAAAGAACACTATTATAAATGTAACTGGCCATGTCACTACTAAGGAATCAACAAAATAACACAAACCGATCACCGCCAAAGTCACTGTTAATGCCTGAACAGAAGAACAACATCATACTCGCAAAATAAATGATAATTCATGAACAAAACAGCAGTATTAAAAATGTAACTGGCCATGTCACTAATAAAAGAATCATAGTATAGAACAAATATAGTACCGCAATAGCACATGACATTATGAACATAAAAGTTAACACAAAACAAAAAAAATACACTACAAAAACCAAAACGAACAAATTCACAGAGAGAAGGCTAACCAATCAAATCAGAGAAAACCAGAGAGACGAAGAAATAGAGAAACTGTAACTAACGATTGAGTCGATGAAGAAGAAGAAGACAGTAACGTGATCAAGACGAAGACCGACGAAGCCAGAGATCAAGAAAAAGAGAAGAGAGCTGCGAAAGCTCAAAACCACTCAAAAGTGAGATTTTAGATCGTCGCAGGGGCACAAAGCGAAATCGGAAGCTGCCGGTGGAGAGGGCGGCGAAGAAAGAAACTCGGAAAGAGATCTCCAATCAAATCGAATCGGAAGCTTTCTGATCAAAGGAGAGAAAATTTGAGCTCACAGATTTTGAAATGGAAGGTTATAAAGGTTTATTACCTTAGGGGCAGAATCAGAATCAAAAAAATTAAAAACTGACCTTTTTTTAACATGACCTCATTATTCATATGGACTAAATTAATATTAATAACAATTCACAATGGACCTTTTTATCGAGTGGGAAACTAGGTGACCTTTTTATCATTTCACTCTCTAAAGTGACATTTTTTGTCATTTCCCTATATTGATATATTTAATTAGGCAGAAATATCACTTTGGTCATCTAACTTTTAAAAACTTCACTTTGGTTATCGAACTATATCATTGTATATCACTTTGGTCTTTCCGTTTGTTTTCTCCGTTTAAATTTGTTAACTCCAAGGGTATTTTGGCGATGAAAAGTTTTGCCCGCCATTTTTATAACTTAATCCAATTTTTTCCTCCTAAATATAAAATTTCATCCAATTTTGCCAACTTTTCCCTCCTTTTATAATTCCTCAATTTATTAAATCAATCTTTTTCTTCCTCTTACATTCCCTCATTTTGAATCAATCTCTTAATCAATCATTTTCACCATTGTATGCTTTGATTACTGATGATGAATGCATGAATAATGGTCATGTAAATGCTTAGAATAACGGTAAAGCTAACATAGTTCAAAACTGCATATCCCAACTACAAATTACATAAGCATTCCATACTAACATAAAACACTACTGTACCAAAATGACCTGTCAAATTTTCAGAAAATATTCAATCCTAATTGTTCAAAGAGTTATCACAAAATGCCCTATTTTGATCAAAGAACCTGAAGACAGAGTTTATGGCAAAAAACAACACTTGTAAGGTCTCCAAATAGGCTTGCTTGCATTCTCAGTTGACATATAATTCTTAGGATTTCTGAATGCAACTTGCTTCTTTGGCCTCCCTGTTACAGGATCATTGTGCATGATGGAGAAGGAAGCTAAGAATGATCCAATAGGTTGAGAACTTCTTTGAACTGGAGGAATTTCTTGTGAGAAATTTAGAGGTGATGGAAGTGGTTGCGATGAAACAAAAGGTGCTTTCGCAAGTGATTGTTGAGATGGAATCTCATGATGCTTCTGTTAATAGAAAAACACATACGATAATTTAATCAATCCATAATTAACACTCTCACATGTATGAATACAATTCAAATCATGACAAAGTAGTCAGAATAACATTCACATAAAGAAACAAGGCAAGAAACAAATCCAACAGTAAGGGACAATTCAATTCCCTAATTAAATTAGGTATTGCCATTGGTTGCAGACAAAGAGAGTAGTGTATGAATTAACTATCTATTAAGGTCCACTGGGCTCTCCCATATTCCACAAATAAGCATGGAGGAAAGGTTAATATTCCATAATTAACTCCTGACTCAAAGAGCAATCCCATTTAGAACAAAAACTATAGTTCATTGGCATGATGTAAAATAAAAACAAGTCAAATATCACAAAAGAAGCATCATTCATTGGCATTTAAGCTTTGATATTATGATTTCAAGTAAAACAAAAGACCCATTTAATTTCGTGCAATGGCCCAAAAACCTGATTTTACATTTAAGCTTTGACATTCTCATTTTATGAATGATTACCTCATCGTGAACATTTTCAGAACTATGTCCATTAGAATTGCCACATTGCTAAGCATTCTGCATTCTATGTTCATCATTTGCATTGCCATTGTGCTGAACATTTTGAGAACCTTTTTCATTTGCATCGCCTTGCTTCATAGTAGAACTCTATCCATTTGCATTACCATATGTTCAGCCTTTACATTACTATAATTTAACATCTAGTACATTTACACTTGCAGCAATACAAAATGCCTCCAAATTTATAATCAAATAAAAATTAAATTACTTACAACTTGAGAGGTACTTCCTTGTTGATTGCGCCTATCACAAGTCCTCGTGTTATGCCCTTGCTTGTGACATTTTCCACAACTAATCTTACTGTAATATATATTGGGTAATTTAGTTGTTCCAGCAGCTGGTGGCATCTCACCTTAACAATAGAAACAAAAGTTGTCAATTATAATGTTCATAGTTTTTTTCTTTTGAAAAGATAATATTCATAGTTTAAATTTCTACCGTTTTCAAATGACAAATGCATAATAAACAGCAAACCTGCACTACTAAAAAAAACTTCAATAGCTTCTCCTTTTTACTTCGGCATCAATTGCAGTAGCAATTGAGACCCTATTGCTATGGAAAATGTTCCGTCGCAAATAAGCCTTCTCATTTGCAATGGCAAATGTTTATCGTAGTAAGCTTTTTATCAATTGCGACTCAATCTCGTCTTGCCGTAGGAAGAATACTTTTTCCCTCAATTTTTTCTTTTGGTTTCTAAGCCTTATTTCCCACTAACATCGATCTGCAGCCCTAATCTACAGCCCCAATTTACTCTCTCTCTCTCTCTGGACCAAGCTCTGCAGCGCCTCGAACCAGAACCGGAACAGAAACCTACCTTCTACATCGACGAGGTCTGCACCGGAACTTACCGCCGAGATCGACAGCTCTTCCTTACAGTCGAGACCGAAAGCTCCTCCTTCACCAAACTGTAACAACAATTCTCTCACACCAACCCAACCCCAGATACACAACAAATTTGATCGAGAAGATCGTACAGACGAAGATATACAACAACACCAATTGGAAGGAGCAGTGCTTCGGTTTGCGATGGAGACTCTGGTGGACAAGGCCATGGAGCTCGACCACATCGGCGGGACTGATTACACGCATTTCTATGCATGTAATTGTATCTAAAACACTAGGAATTAGTTAATCCTCTAGCCAATTATTATGTAATTGATCCATTTTTATTTATTGTGTAGGAAATAAGCGGAGTTGCGGAAATTAAGAGAAAATGATCCAAAAATGGAGCAATTCGGAGTTTTCGATAAAAGAACAAAAAGTCAATGTCAAGTCAACCGTTATCGATGGCATCAAGGGAGTGGAATCCAATTGTCTCTGATAATATATGCGGAAATGCATTGAGCAAAGAAAAATAAGGAAAAGAAAAAAAAGAAAGAAAAGAAGTGGCTGTTTAATTAATTAATCAATCATGGTTTGGCATGATTAATTAATTAAGCAAATGAATGAGTGGTTTGGTTTAAGGCTGCAGCACGTGGGCTCTGAAGCAATTAGGATGAAATGAAGGCAAGGCACCTCAATGCACCATGTGACACGTGGCATTTGTCCTCTTCAATTCCAATCACTTACACGAGCCATTCCCTTACTTCTTCAATCCCAGCAGTTAATTCCTTATCTCTCTCCACTACCTTAATTATCCTTCCTCCTTCACACGAAAGTAGCCATATATATTCATTCCTTCCCGTCAACCTAAAGGGAGTCTCTCACACCGAGCAGCGTCGCACGGCAAACTTTGGGGAGGGTTGCTGCCCTCTCCCTCCTTCCCTCCCATTTTTCTTATTTTGTTTAGTTTTCTTTTGGATATTTAGAGGGCTACTCACCCAAAGCTTCAAGGATCCATCAAGGGGCTCAATCTCTACAAGATTCAATATTTGGGTATTTTGTGGGAGTTGTAATTCAAGGCTAGTCATGCTAGCTTCTTAGCTATTTGTGACTATCCTTATTTTCTCCTACACTTCTGTACTCTTTGCTATTTGAATTTTGTAATTTTGATGTTCATGAATATGGGTTGTGAGTAGTTACTTTTGGAGGCTAGGGTTTCTAACTCTAGCTCAATTTTGATGTAATTCATATATTTTTCAAGTGATAAATAATGTATTTTCATATGGGTGCACTCTAATTACAATGCTAATTGGTTCTTGATGCATAAATTTAGGGAATTGACCACTCTCTTTGTTATGTTTTGAGATTTGTATTGTGTGATACAATTGGTGGTTCTTTTGTTCACTAGCTTCATATAATTAGTGTGGTGTGTCAAGTAGTTGCTTAATCGAGAATTAATGATTGCCTAAGTTTCTATTTTCTTGTGCCCTTCGCCTTTAATCCTAGACGTTGTGGCCCTAACAAGGCATGATGATTAGGGTTAGAGAGTTCATTCTTGCCTTAGTCGGAAGAATGGATACCAAATGAGAGAAATTGACTTAGTGGCCTTAACCGGCATTAGGTAGAGAACTAAGTAATCGTTACATTCTAGGTTGTAACTATTGCATGCTTAAATCCCTAATTTCTAGAGCTCTACGCCTTTAGTTCATGTTTTGGTAGCCCTAATACCCAAATCTATCTCTCTTTTATTTTTTTATTCATTTTTTATTGTTGTTATTCATTTTGTTTTTGGCTTAGTCTTTTAGAAAATCACAATTACAATTTCGAATGACAATTTCTATCTCATTGTAAATAGTCATCACTAGGCTTTTAGTTTTGATTAGGCTTTCGTGAAAACCAAAGCCGAGCATTGCTAAGGCTTGGTGCCTTAGAGTAGCATTTTTATTTATTTTATTTTCTTTATTTTTCTTTTGTTTGCTTAGTGACTTTAGTTCGGAATACCCAAGGATTGTGGGTTAGCCACTAATCCCCGTGGTACGATAACTTTGGGCACAATATTTCTCTATCTTGACAACGATACGTACGCTTGCGTAAATGTGTATCAAGTCAGGGACCTTTGGAGGTAATCGAAAACCCACACCGTTCATTTATGAAGATGCTTCAGATGCAACCAAAGAAGGAAATCGTCATCAAGTTCATTAAGAACGACGACTACGAGTGAGTTTTTATGTCTAATTTATTGGTTAACTATTGTAATTTGTGTATTTACTTGCTTATATGGTTTGCCAATTTGTTGGGTAGAAGTTGAGTTAAGGAAAAGGATTGGAAATTGTGGATTATGTGGTTTTGCTGATAATAGTGTAGTCTAGAGCTTAGTATCTTGTATGGATAAAGCTTAGTGATTTAAGTAGAACATTACATAAACAAGTTGAAATGAGAGGATTGGAAATGTTTGGATATAGTGGAGTACAAAAGTACTGGTCTTGCTTACTAATGTAGCTTCTTCTCCATTAGAAAGAGGAATTGGTTTGCGATCTTTTGCTGCTGGTGGAAAGTAATTGCAGGTAATATTTTGATTTCTGCATGGTTCAACTAGACCCCATAAGCATTGTTTTATTGATTTCTCATTCCAGGAAGTTTTTGTGATGTAACAATTTTGCATAAGCTGACCTGGAACTTTAAATGCCGATTCGTGTTTGGGATTAAAATCATATGTTATTTTCACATTACAGATATATAGAAGAATGGAATTTGTATTCGCAAGTCACAGTTTTGATGTTTGGGAGAGTTGTATTCGCAAATGGATCTTGTGACGCCACCTATTGCAATGCTAACATTTGTATTCGCAAGTCACAGTTTTGATGTTTGGGAGAGTTGTATTCGCAAATGGATCTTGTGACGCCACCTATTGCAATGCTAACATTTCCGTTGCAAAAAGTTTAATTTGCCGTCGCGAAAAGTTTTTGCCGTCGCAAAAGCTCAATTTGCCTTCGCAAAATAGGCGTCGCAAATGATGTTTTTTTTAGTAGTGCTCGTTCTTTATTTCTTGACAATTTTGGTCTGCCAGGTCCCCTATCAGAGGCATGATGGGCTTGTTAATCACTTCCCATCCAGCAACTCCTAGAATTGGGTTGATTGCCGGTTCATAAGCTTCCATGTACTTTTTTTTAGAATAACACTCATCAACAAAGTCTTCAGGATTGTAACCTTTTGAGAAAATGCATGCTATTGCATGTGGACAGGGCAATCCACAAAGATCTCACCTCCGACATGTGCATGTCCTTGCAACAAGGTTCACATCATGTAGGGAATTCACACCAGAAGCACAAGTAACCCCTCTCCCTTTCACTTGAAATCTCTTGTTCGATGACTCCTCAGGACTATAATCTTGACTTCTTTCTGCATTCTTCTTTAACAGTTTTTCAATCCTTGGACCAACTTTGCACTTCCACCTTGAACCTGCACATCTCGTATTAGCCAACCTTTTCATCAAGTTCAGCCTTAATTCTTCCCAAAACCATAAAATAGGCATTTCCCTAGCTTTAAGTAGCTTGAAGTTGAAGGCTTCACAATGGTTGTTTAATAAAATGTCACACTTGTGCTCAATCCTAAAGTGAGACCTGCTCCAATGTTCAGCCAGTCTCTCTCTCAACCAATTCCATGCACTAGGTGACTTTTCACATATGATGTCCATGTTCTTCAAAAACCATGTCTTGGTTGTTGATCTTGCTATACCCCAAAAAAGATCTCTCAATTCAGTTCCGATATGTCCTTCATCCTTGAAGTTATTATACAAATGTCTTGCACAATGTCTATGCTCCGCATTAGGCATTACATCCTTCACAGCATCTAACAACACTTTTTGCTTGTCGCTGATGAATGTATATGAGTAGCAATTGTTCAACTCCAAGTCTTGCTTCAAGAACTCCACAAACCATGTCCATGCTTCTTTTTTTTTCCTTCTCAACAATGGCAAAGGCAATCGGATACATACCATTATTGCTATAGATTCCTACAACTGTTAAAAGTATACCTTTATACACAGTCTTCAAATGACACCCATCTAGACCTATAATTAGCCTACGTCCCTCTATCCAACCCTTTTTCAGAGCACCATAACATATGTACATCCTCTTAAATCTTCTGCTCTCACCCACCACATCTCCTTCAATCCATACTGATGTATTATCATTTGCCTTTTTAATAACATCAACTTATGTTTCTAGTAGGTTATATTGGTCTTCAACAGTCCCCTCTGCAAGCTTGAGAGCCCATTTCTTTACCCTAAAACACATCTGATACCCTATTCTCATCTCATAGTCTCTACCAACAGTAGCTTGCATCCCCTCTCTAGACCAGTTTCTATCAGCTATAATCTGATCTACATAAACTTTTGCAATGAAAGGAGCAACCTAGGTGACTGTGCAGTACCTCTACTTGTAACCTCAACATCATTGTTCATAGCCACCTTTGCAAAATGGTTGGAGTTGTCGTTCAAACCACTACTCTTTCCCTTCTTAATTGCCTTTCTTTTCTCACCAGCCTTAGTTATTTTTCCTTTATCTTTTACCCCATGACTACTCATACCATCCTCCTCTACTATGTCTTCAATCACATTCCCAATGTACTTGTCATGACAAATAGGTGCAACTTTATTCCCAGGTTCATCTTCAAGTTCTGCTTCTTTTTTCTTCTTCTCACCCCTCCTCCTACAATATATAATTGCAGCACCATGGAACTTTGAACAAATGCCAACATTTGTTTAACTTCTTTTTCATCCCTAATTGGCAGAAAGTCTTCACCATCTTTACTTCTAGGAATCTTGAACCAGTACGTCATTAGGGGCTCTCTGTAGCCCAAGTCTTCTGCCATGCAATTGAGGCATGGCCATGATATGGTGTCTGGATCATTTCCGTCAATCCAGACCACTTCTCCTCCCTTATAATGTCGACTGCCACTGCCCAACCTAAAAAATCTACCGCCGTGGTGAATTTCTAATGTGAAACGATCATCTATTAAAATATACTAGCCTTCCTGCTCGCGCTTCCGCGAGTGCGGAAGTGCGGTGCTCGCACACCTCTTCATTCTGATTTTTGAAAAATGGTTGAATGAACTTGCAGTTGTTCCATATATATATGTAATGAAGCACAATATGCTTGTACTAATACAAATTTTTTTTAAATCAATAACGGCATACATGAACTTTATTTGAAAGAGCATCGATGTTCAGCAATTTCTACAATCCAACAGTTCTAGGAGCTTTGTATCGCAACTTCCTATTAAGAACTTCCTGCAAAACACACAATTGACAATATCAAGCATTCAAAATGGAAAACACTGCCTTAACTAAACCCCATCAAATTTTACATATTATGTTCCAAAACAGTAACTACACTCTCATGAACACCATCCTCTTTAATTAGTAATGCTTATCTGCTCAAATTCAATAACTTAAATAACCATGTCAGCAAACTCTAACGACTGTCTGTGTGTAGCATTGGATGCCTAGCTCAATGTTTTATGCTTTTCTGCTCAAATTATCCATTTTTACACACCATCATATACCATTTGAAAATTCATAACTAATTCCAGAAAATTCCATTTTGGGTGATTCTAGTTCGATATGACTCTTTAAGATGTCTACTAAAACTCTTTAGAAGGAACCGACCTCAAAATCCCAGTAGATCAGTACAGTTTTGCAAAAGTAAGTGACTGGGTCGAAATTCCAGAAAATCTGAAAATGGCTCAAATCCCTTTCCTTGGCCAAAACTTTTTCTCACCTAATGAAGCCACAAAACAAATAAAGTACTATATGAAAACAACAATCATCTTAGCAGCAGTTTCTTTTGTTCATAAAAAGACTGGATTCTTCAAAGCCAAAATAGTACTACATCATCTTAAATTCTCAAGGTCTTCGAAAGACCAATCACAAATAAACTTGTACCTCACAAATCACATCACATCACATAAACAGATCACAGAAACAACATTAGGGATTAGAAATCTAACCTGTTTTGGTTGAGATTCTACTGCAAAACTCGCCTCTTCCACTGCCTGTAAAAACAAAATCATGAAAACCCTTTCAATGACCTATCCAAATCAATAAAATCTTAATCTCGATCAAAATCAAAATCAAAACCAAAACCAAAACCAAAACCAATTCCCTACTTCTTCATATCTCTATAATCCTAAACCAAAATTAATTCCAGAGCCCACTCAAATCCAACTCCGAAATTCTAGAACAAAGACCCATGCAGGAATGAAAAGAAACAGAAATCAAAAGGAAGAAAATAAAACCCAGCCTTGATATCTTCGTCTCCTCTCGATTCCTCTTTCCTTTCTTCCCTCTTCTGCAGTACGTTCTCTTCTCTCTTTGTTTTTTTTTTTTTTTTCGCCTCCTCGTTTTCTCTATGTCGGAGAAATCCTCAGAGATAGTGAAATTCACTACTCTCCTTACCATGCTTTCTGCATTTACATTTCTAACCCTCCTTGCTGTCTTCCACCTCAACCAAACCATGGTCAAAATTGGAAGTTCGAAAGTTTCCCCAAGTTTTCTCTATGTCGGAGAAATCCTCAGAGATAGTGGAATTCACTACTCTCCTTACCATGCTTTCTGCATTTACGTTTCTAACCCTCCTTGCTGTCTTCCACCTCAACCAAACCATGGGCAAAATTGGAAGTTCGAAAGTTTCCCCAAGATGAACAGTAAAGTCCTCTTCGCTTTATTAATATATATATATATATATATATATATATATATATTAGGTATAAGATGAAAAAACTATAACCAATTAACTCACATGCAGCCAAAATCCCAAACCTTATTAACTCAAAGACAACTAAAAACCTCAAAACTCCAATCTCAATATTATTAGGCAGCTACTTTTATTATAAAAAAAACCACCTCTCTTCCTTTAGAACGTACAAGAGATCACAATTGATAAAGGCAGCAGAAAGGTGTAAGTTATAAATTAGCTTCAAAGGTGTTTGCCAATTTTTTTATGAACGACCATAAATGCACTGACTATATCTTGTAGTGTATTCATATTTTTACAAAATAATAATAATAATAATAATAATAATAATAATAATAATAATAATAATAATAAATAAATAACAGTTATGTTTTTTTTGAAAGAGAAAATACCATTAAATGCTAAAACCTCTGGGGCATCCAGAGTTTACACGATCAAACAACAAGGCTGTAGAAGTTCCGGTCGATAAATAACAGTTATGTTGATAACTTTCAAATAAACCTCACTGAATTTCCTCAAATAACCTCACTCATGTAATTTGCAAACAAACTATTATCTTTTAAAAAAAAAATTAGTTAATTCAATGAATTAATTACTCTATGAATCTTAATTACATATCCATTCCTTAATCAGACAACATAAAAGTTTTTTTTGATAAAAAAAAATTAAACACAAGGTATAATTTCTAATCAACAAGAAAATAACATGAACTATTTTTTTTTTTTTCTGTTTTAGCTTTGCAAAAAAATATGAAGATTAATCATTTTCTCTTAATGTTTATTTTATGTACCTCATGATTAATTATTTAAATATTTGTATTTATAAAAAAAGAAGAACGCCGCTCTGTCTCTCTATTTTCTAGGGTTAGGGTTTTGCATTCTGTGCAATTTTCAACTGCCACATCATGAGCTCCGTTGATGCTATGGCTGCTCGACTTGCCTCCTCTCTCGCTCTCGCTGAGGGGAAGAAGAAGGTAGATCTCCGTCCGTCGCAAGGCAAGGGATTACGACAATCTGAAGTTTTCATGGTTGGGAAACTCCTTACTGCCAGGGAGTTCAAGGTCCGCTCCTTCCTAGGTATGTTTCGATCTGCATGGAGGATCAATGGAACGTTGCAAGTTGAAGAGGCTGAAGGGGGTAGGGTTTTGTTTACTTTTTCGGATCCTACAGACTGGGCGAGGGTTTGGAGAGGTGCGCCATGGGGTTTTAACCGTGCTCTTGTGGCTTTGGCTGAGTATGATGGGTTATGCCAATTGAGAAGGTACCGCTGGTGAAGTCCTCTTATTGGATCACGTTGCAAGGTATTCCACCTGCTTTCAGATCCGAAAGGGTGATGACGATGATTGGGTATACCTTGGGGGACTTTCAGGAGATTGATAAGCAAGGAAAGAAGGTTGGTAAGTATCGTATCCAGGTTGAGATTCCTTTGATCTGACCAATATCTTTTCAACGATGGTATTGGGTGGAGGATACGATTGAGTTCTTATGCAAATTTAAGTATGAAAAGTTGTTTGGAAGATGTGAGGTGTGTGGCTTGGTCACACATGTTGGCTTACCGTGTTCGGGGCCGCCGCTGAATGAGGAAGATGATGATGTGGAGCGTACAGTGTTGGGCACGTCGGCGGCGGTGTAGGTTGGGGCTGGTGGCCTGGGTACGGGGTCGGGCTCTGAAGGTTGCAGCCATGATGCTGCTTTCACTCCTAGGGTTTCATTCAATGGGCATAGCTTGATATTCAAATCTCAACTCCCAAAAATGATCCCGGAGCAGCTTTTGTGTAACCCTACTTACTTGGTGTAGAAACCACGTCGTAAGGTAAGCATTAGAGAGATTGGAGATTCTGACAGTATGGTGGAGACTTTGACAGGTAAGCGTCGATCTAGGGTTGAGGCTGAGCTCACCATCTCTCCAAAGAAACTCAAATTGAGCTTGGCAGTGGGTAAAAAAATCCTCGAACCTGCAGATATGGGTTTGGTTGCTATGCCACAGAATGATCAAGGCATGGTGAAGAAGAAGAGAGGGAGGCCGGTAGGGAGCAAAAATAAACTCCCACTTGGAACTGTTGAAAAGAAGAAAGCTGTGAAGGTAGATGGTGCAGGGAAGCACAAGTCTGCTAAGAAGAGTTTGTTGACCAATCTGAATGGTGCAGATGCTCCTGCAAGCTCTAATCTGAAAGGAAAGGAGCTAGTTGTGGCATAGTCTCTATTTTTTTCTGGGTTTCAAGCCTGTGTGAGTTAGGAGAGCTTCTATAAGTTTTTCCAAGACGTTTCTAGTTATTTGCTTGTACCACAATTGTGTGATTGGCAAGTAGGGACCAGTTGAATGATTTCCTTTTCTTAGAAGACGAGGTAATCCTTTCTTGTGTAGGCTTGCGTAAAGCAAGCGCTTCTTAGAACTTAATTGTTTGCAATTTCTTAAATAGGTTGTACCAGTTGTTACTTGCCGGGTTTCTTATTTGAGGGTTTGTAGACTCTGGCCTTATTTTGGCTATTGATATCAATTTCTATTCAAAAAAAAAATTTTAATATTTGTTTTAAAAAATTGCTAGCTCATTTTTTTTTTTTGTAAATATAATGGATAGACTTAGATGACCTAAGATTTGTTTTGTTTTCCCTCACCAATATGCGTTCAACATGTATATCAATATTTTTATTTTTTTTTAAATAATAACATGTCGATATATCATTAACTCAGGCCAGAAATGACCATTATATATCCTCCCTCTACCATCTATGGGTAGATAAAGAGTTTGTGGTAAACCACAGTGATACATAGATTAGGTCATATCATTTGACGGTACTCATGCTCACTTATTTAAGCAAGCCTATACACTATGAAATAACATAGTAAATAAGCAAGCCCAAAGATAAAACTCATAGTTGCACAATAGAGTTGCCTAGGTAGGAAATAGTGAGAAAGTAAAACAACTAAACAAATGGGAGCCCTAAAGGAACAACCCAAAGAAAAGCCAACCCAAACCCAGCTAGGAAAGCTTGGTCCAAGCCTAGTCGTCATCTCCATCACGCCAAGGATGCGCGCACAACCCCTCCACCCAACTAGGTCGCCATGACAACGCCACGACCTGTGGCACCTCGACCTGCACCGCCAAGATCCAACATCCTGCAACCCATTCACCCACGAGACCTGCATCATTGATGGAGCGCCGCCACTGCCCAACACCTCACCGTGCCATGGAGACATCGCCCCAGACTGCATGCCAAAACCACTGCACCAGAGTCTGGATCAACAAATCCCGGGCAGCCCTTCCAAGCAATAGTAGCGAAACTCCTTGCCTGGCAGGACCACGCACCATTGCGAGGCCAGTGGCTTGCCTCAAGCAGGAGCCGCCGGACGAGAACTGGTTCTAGGGTTTTGGTTTCTTTAGAGCGGCTGGAGGTGTCTTACCGAGATGACTTTGAACTATATCATATATTTTTATGTAACATAATCATAGTTTTAACTCTTATTAAATATATATATATATATATATATATATATATATATGAATGCTTTAATGAGTATGTAGTGAAATTAGAAAATTAAAATAGATAAGGGAAATAATAAAGAATGCAATCTAATATTATTGAATTGGAAAGTCTATAGAAAATCAATGTAATATTTTTTTGGTATAATTATTGTCCTTAATAGTCATTTTATAGTAAGTTATATATGTCATGTAATAATTCATAATAGAATGAGGTTAAGTGAGCAGATTTGGAGGTCCCAATAACAACACTCAGTAGGAAAACATGAATATGAAAAATTGACAAAGTGGATAACAAGGAAACCTCCATTTTATTCATTCATTCACCAATAACCCGTGTGATGCACAAATATAAGATTAGTTTTTTTAAAAAGTCGGAACCAATTCGAATTTGGATCTTGACATGTCAAGTGGTTTTTTGTTGAATGAATGGATCCTTTGTTGTATACCATCTTGTAAGGCTAAATACTTCGGTTGACCGATGGTGAAGAAGTACTGTGAGGATCGCCATCAATCACTCTTTGTCCCGAACTATTTTTATGGGGAGATTCTTTCAACCCACTTGGGATAAAAAACAAGAGATACATGAAAGAAAGCCATCAGTACAAGAATTGAAAAGGTTACGCGCAGGAACATGCTCTTCCCCATGACTTTAGACAATTGACTAAAGAAAATTTAGACTGATAATTTTAGGACTGGGATTAAAGAACTGAAGAACCAACTCGAATGGGCCAGTTTGGTTCGGTTGAGTGTTGTTGTCCGGTTTGGGCTCGAATCTTGTGTAGCAAGTAGCGATTCTCGTCCTTAATTTTTTTTGTTTACTTGAAACGAGGTAATTATATATGCAGTATTTGTATATATTTATTGAATTGGCTGGCAGTTTCATGATAGACTTGCCCACATGGTATCATCTTCTCTAACAAAAACAAACATAGTGTTTAGGGTTCACTGAGAGCGGTCACAACTCACAGCACCACACCTATATCCTTGACCTAAAACCGACTTCCATTCACACACCCAGTCCCGTCAACTTATCACAACCCACTATACCAGCCAGAGTAGTCAGACCAAAAAAACGAAAATCCAGAGTAGATCATAAAATATCCTCCACAGTCCTACGGACACGTTTCAGTCATGCCAGTTGTATCACTTGTATGGCAATAGCCAATTAGCTTATAATTATTAATTCGGAATGATTGTACGGAATCCTTTGAATTCACCTTTCCTTTTCTCTGTGCACTTTATGCCTTTTCTCTGTGCACTTTATTCTTTGTTGCTCTTGCAGTCTTGCTCCCATTCACATCTCTCTCTCGGCCGCGTTTTCTCTCATATCTCTCTTTAATCAAACAAACTCTCTGCTGCAAACCAATTCTTCCATCATCTTCTTCTTCTCTTCTTGTTCTTCGCAGCTACTGTATTAGAGATTAGAACACATTTGGCCATCTTCTCTTCTTCTTCATCATCTACTTCTTCTTCTTCGCAGCTACTGTTTCAGAGATTAGAGCCCATCTGGCCATCTTCTCTTCTTCTTCATAGCTTCTACTGTCTCCATGTTTCTCCAGATCTACCGCGTGGATTCGTGTTCTACGTACGCATTTGTTTTAAATCCACAAAATCACTGAACCTGAGACGATCGACCACCGTCGATCATAATTCCTCCACTGAGATCCCAGCTCAGACCACTCGCCTGGCTGATTTGTTGGAGAAGCTGCAGATGGAAGATATGGACTTGTGAGCTGCCTTTACTCTTAATTCCAAAAGTTGTTTCCTTCGCGGCCACAATTTACTCTTTCATTGTTCGAATGTACACGGCCAGTCAAAGTCGTCGTTGACTCATTGACAGAGAGTCATCAGTCAAAGTTGTCTCTGCTAGTTGTTATCTGCAGATCGAGTGTAGGGTTGCGAATCTCTCACCTCCATTTTTACAACTTTTCCTGAATTTGTGAGCTCCATTGATTATGGAGTCTTTGATTGTATCTGCGCTGGTAGATAAGCTCTTTGGAAGGTTGACTGAGGCTGTTTCTGGTGAAGTGCGAACTCGCAGAGAGTTCAGGGTGGAGATCGAGAAGATGCAGCAGACGTTGCAGCGGATTAGAGCGGCGATAGAAGATGCAGAGGAGCGGCAGAGGAAAAGTGATAGGGTGAAGGATTTGCTGATAAATCTCAAAGCAATCGCAGTCGATGCTGGTAATCTGCTTGATGAGGTTGCCACCCTAGTTCTGCGAAAGCAATTGATGAAAGAGGAATCTCACGGACTACGTGCTGCCACTAAGAAAGACTTATTTAGACTACGTTACCAATGCAACATGTCCAGGGTTATTCACACACCAGGTGCTCAGACCAGATATCTCATATTCAAGCTTTTTGAAGCACAAGAAGAGTTTGACAACGACATTATTCAAGGGATACTGCTTCATCTAGGAATTGGTGAGCTGCAGAGTACTAAAATACTGGCAGACTTTCAAAGTGCCCCACTTGCCAGTGGAAAGGGAAGTAAGCAGATGTATCTAACGAGGGTAGTTTATTATGAGCTTTATCTTTCACGTCCGAAGGACAGGATTGGTGTGATAATGAGAGAGATTGGAGAGCGTACAAAATATGAGGTAAGGAAAACTTGCTTAACTCTTGAGTCGATTTCTACTTACCGTAAGAAGTCACGCAGACTAAAGGAGCTTAACGCAAGATGGAATGATGTAGACAAGGAAATGTCTAGGTTCCAGTTCAAAAAAACTGAGTCTTATAGACGGTCAACTACCAGGGAGAGACGAGAAACTGGACCCTTTCCCAATGAGTCAATGGTCTATGGCAGAGAAGAGGATGTGAATAAGATTGTGCGGATGCTATTGTCTTCCAGTAGTGGTCCTGAAGTTGCAGTAATTCCCATTGTTGGAATTGGAGGGATGGGGAAAACAACACTTGCTCAGTTAGTCTACAATGATCCGAGGGTTACAAGCCACTTTCAATCTTTGATGTGGGTGTCTGTCAATGGTAAGTTTAACCCGGCAGAGATCATAAATCAAATGTTGAGTTATGTCAGAGAGGGCAGCCATGACCTGTTTCAGATTGGGTTGCTGCAATCTCAATTGAGAGAGTCCTTACTGGGAAGAAGATACTTAATAGTGCTTGATGATGTGTGGAATGTGGATGAAGATGAATGGGATAAAGTAATGAATCCATTGAAAGGCTCCGAGGGTGGAAGTAAAATTATATTAACCACCTGGAATGAGGCGGTTGCAGACATAACTAGGACATTTCCCTCTTTTCGTTTGGAACCACTAAGAAAAGAAGAGTGCTGGAAGTTGTTCAAGCACCGAGCCTTTGCAGATGGAACAGAGGATGATTTTCCGAGGCTACTGCAGATCGGTGAGAAAATAGTAGACAAGTGCCAAGGTGTCCCATTTGTTGCAAATATGCTTGGAATCATGCTGCGCTTTAAAAGAGAAGCAAACGATTGGTTACATGTGCAAGAAAGTGAACTATGGAGTATTGATGCAGGTGAAAACAGAATTCTATCCATCTACAGGCTGATTTACAATCATTTGCCATTGCATCTGATAGCTTGCTTTGCATATTGTTCAATATTCCCAAAGAATTATGAGATTAATAAGGAAAAGTTGATCCATCAATGGCTCGCACATGGCTTAATTCCTTATAATTCAGGGTCTTCATTTGAGCTGGAGGACATTGGCAATGAGTATTTTAAGGATTTACTAATGATGTCTTTCTTCCAAGAAGTAAGAAAACCTGATGACAGAGGTATGGCAGAATTTAAGATGCATGATCTTATTAATGATCTTGCAAAATCAGTAGCTGGTGAGGAATTCTTGACTCTGGGAGAGGAATCCTCGACTCTAGGACAGGATATTCTCTCAAAGACATGTCATGCATCAGTTGTTTGCAGTTCTAGCTCTATTTTGACCCCTGAAGCCTTGTGTGAAGCAAAGAGATTGCAAACCCTCAATTTCCTGTCACCAAGAGAGGATTATATGGAAGCCATTCCAACCGTACTAGCAACTTTCAAACATCTCAGAATGCTGAATTTCAGTGGATCTGGAATTAAGAGTCTCCACCAAGAGATTGGTGGGCTACTGTCCTTGCGGTATCTTGATCTATCAAATACTCTCCTAGAGACGATGCCAGCGACTATCTGTGGTCTGTGCAATTTGCAGACCCTGAATCTCTCAAGTTGTATTGAGCTCAAGGAGTTACCAAGTGGTACTACCAAGTTAATAAATCTGAGACATCTGAACATAGATGATTGTCCAAGACTTGCTGGCATGCCCCCATCCATGGGAATTTTACGACGACTTCAAACTTTGCCGGTATATATCGTCGGCCCCAACTTTGAAACTTCTATTTTTCAGCTCTCATCAATGAATCTACGAGGGAAGTTAAAACTCAAATGTCTGGAGGATGCTAAAATTCCGTCTGGGAACAACATGATTAAAGTATGGATGAAAACGAGAGAATTTTCTTCATTGGAACTGTTGTGGCAAAATGACGGGTGCAAGCTAGATCATAACAGATCTAGGCAAGCTGGCAGGCAAGTTGATGGTCAAACTGATCTTATTCTGGTGGATTCTTTGACTGTATCGCCCTCTATAAAAAAGTTGTCAATAAATGGTTATTCTGGAACCAAGTTCCCAGAGGAGATGAGTTGGCCTCGGAACTTGACTGAGCTAAATATAATTAATTGCAGAAGATGTGAAAGTCTTCCTCCACTCGGTCAACTTCCTGTCCTGAAGATCCTCAACATCCAAGGAATGGATTCTGTTGTGCGCATTGGTGTCGAATTCTCTGGTGAAGGTGACAGACCGTTTAGTTCTCTTAAAGAGCTATCCCTCAAAGACTTTCCTGAATTAAGAACTTGGCGTAGTATTGATTCCGGAGAAGTATTTACTTGCCTGGAAAAACTTATTATCACAAATTGTCCTTTTTTGACAACCATGCCATGGTTTCCACATCTCCGAGACTTGAAGCTGAGCAAGTGCATGCAGCTTGACTTAGTATGGTCAGTATCAAAGCTTACCACACTCTCTACTCTTGTTATTGACTCCTTTCCACAGTTGAGCTTTCTACCAAAAAAATTGGTGCAAAACAATTCACATCTGATATCATTAACTGTTACTTCCTGCCCCAATATTAGCTCACTACCTGAAAATCTGGGAAACCTCACTGCTCTGAAATCGCTGAAAATTGAATGGTGTCACGGGCTAGATACTTTGCCAAGTGGACTAAAGTACCTCACTTCACTGGAGAACTTGGAAATAGTTGATTGTCGTGGTTTAATCTGTTTGCCAGAGGAAGGCATGGAAGGCTTGTGCTCACTTCGGTCATTTTCAATTGAGAACTGTTTGAACTTAACCTCTTTGCCTATGGGGATGAAAAACCTCACATCCCTTGAGAACCTCATGCTTATGTGTTTAAATCTGGTTCATCTACCAGAGATTTTTCAATACCTCTTGGCACTTAGAAGCCTGACGATTAGAAGCTGTGAAGAGCTTACAAGTCTGCCGGTGGGACTGCAACATGTCCAGAATTTACAATTCTTGGAAATTCATCGCTGCCCGAAACTGATGGAATTGCCTGAGTGGGTGGAGCATCTTGTTTCACTTCGTTCCTTGAAAATCTTAGACTGCCGAGAAATAAAGTTCTTGCCAAAAGGTCTACAATGTCTTGGAGCGCTCCATCACCTGTCCATAATTGACTGTCCTGTCCTTGAGAAGCGCTGCGAGATGAAAACTGGTGAGGACTGGCAGAAGATATCTCATATTCCATATAAACATTTTGGATCATCAGCAGTGCAGCACAGGCAAGACATTGCATCCACCACACAGAATCCTTAGGTAAAGTTGAATAACTATAACAGTGAATTATACTTGAGGATGTTGCTGTGCAGAATCTAACAATGCTTACATTCTTTTCTTTTGTTTCTAGTGGCCTTTGCATTATTGGTGGCTGACATACAAAGGAAGCCAATATGTTGCATCACTTGACAACAGATTCATGAAGATTAGCTACATCAAGATAAGAGAGTCTTTGTTTCCAGTTACATCTTCGCCTTTTTTTCTGAAAAATCATGTGTATTTTCCCTTAGCTTGGAGGAAGCAATTCAGATAAACATTGGATTTTGCTTGATCTGGTGCTGCCATGTGAAAATGAGGGAGAGTAGAAGGATTTTCATGGCCAAGTGGTTGCCATGACTTCTGTAGATCTGATTGTGGCGAAACTCACTGGTCGTTTTATCACTAGTCAAGTCCTGGGACAAAAGTTGAAAGAAATGGAAGGTGGCCTGGGTAATGGCTAAGTCATCCACTCAAGCTGTCTTGTGCATCTCTGAGGTTACTTTGTTGGTTTATATTTTTCAGTTCTGCGTTTGTGTTGGACTGTTGGTCAGTTCTGTTATTAAATCCCTTTATGGTTTTTTGTTGCTTGTTTAGTTGTTTTTGTGTTGGGAGACTTGCCTCTTTGTAGCTCCTATTTGGTTCAGTAAAGCCAATTTACCAAAAGAACAGCTTAACTGACTCTGCAAAATAGTGTCTTGCAAGCATGGACTTTCCTTTTATTTGTTCAAAAAAGAGCTTTGCACCGATAAGGGCTCTCTTTTTCCTTTTTTTTTTTTAGGTCAACTACCAAGTGAACACTCCCAGTCTCCCACCTTAGTCTCTTTTTGCCACATTTTATAAGGTAATGTATTTCTGTATTCTTTTAAGTAATTTTATGAAAAAAGACTCTTCCATCACCTGCTCAGGCACTCATCCCCCTTCTCACCAAGGTCATGGTGGCTCACATGCCGGACTGACCGGTGATCAGACCCATGAATGTCAGACTATCTAGTGGCTGATTTAGGATTGGAACATTTTAACTTTTCTTTTAAGCTTAAAGATATAAAATTTGTGTGATTTAATTTCTTTGTATTTACTTGTTGAAATGAAGATTGGATTAAATTATATCTTGGTGTGCTGCACTAGTATTAAATTTCTTTATCCTATTATTCCACCAGCATCTTTCAAAGGTAGTATACATTCCAGCATCTTCATCACCTGGCTAGCAGTCAAAGATAAGAGTTAAATTGCTTTTTTGATGTATGTAGCTTTTCAATTACAGTCGTTACTTTACCTTCTCCATGTGGGGTTGAAAGAGGTTGCAGATGTCATAGGTGAATCTTTAAAAGTTAGTTTTCATAAGTGAGTCTATAAAAGTAAGTTTTCATAAATCATAATTTTCTTCCTTTTGCCGGTGGCTGATTTTGTATGTTGATGTTTATTGTATCGCTTCTGGCTTATATTACCAATCCCTTAGTTTTTGTTCCCTGAGCAACAATTCTCATCCAGTGGAGATTTTAGCTTTCAACTTGGTGTCTTACTGCCACATCTGTAGTCTTTCATTTGGTCTGGGTGATGATATGTAGTCTATTTGATTATTAGAGGTAATATTGGGTCAGTGCAAGATTAGCACCCTTTTCTTTTCAAAAAGAGAAACAGTGAATACTCATCTGCCAGAAAGGTTATCTCTATAGTTGCTTTGAGTCGTGCCATATAATTGCATTCTCCGATGCTTTGCCTTCTTAGCCTTCGGAGTTTCATCCAATAGTACCGTGGCTTTACGTGGTAGGGATCCTCGTACTAGTCTTCTGGTTTGCAGTCTTCACCATTGCCGGTATTTCTTCAATTAGTTTTCAGCTTTAGTTTCTATAAAAATTTTTACGGTGAGGTACGAACTATATTTACTTATTTAGGGTCTGAGTAGTCAGGAAAGGCTACATTTATTGGTGTGCTCTGCATTGGGTTTAATGACTTGAGAAAATTTTCAAATTTATGAATATTACGAGGTTTTTTCACCCTATTGGTCATTTTGAGTATTGGAGTTGAGCACACCTGCATACCTCGTCAATTCAGTTCATCATTTTTTTCAATGACCAATTAGAAGTGTTGAATACCGCCGATATGGATTCAAGTCATCACAATCAGTTCTATGAAGTGAATTTTGCTAAACCCCAAGCTAGGAAAATTGTGATGTGTATAGGAACCTCTGCAATACCAGATTCTCAAGTAAAGACCGCGCACCACATCTCCAAAGACCCCCAAAGGAAGACCGACTTGAAAGCCAACGAAAAGGAATAATTTAACAAAAATGATAACAAGGAATTTGTTTCAACTGTCTTTAGAGAAAGAAAAAAATGCATTATTTTCAAAAGAAGGGAAACAAAGCCAATGTCACATTTGGATGAAAGCAAAACAAGAGCAATGCTTTGTTAAGTACAGCTTTTTCACAACATATATCTAGGTTTGAGAGAGAGAGAGAGAGAGAGCTTCTATTACAATATTCAAAACATATCATGTTCCTCCCTACGATATGCCTCCAATAGCTTCAGGTACAATATGTTTCTCCCTTAGCAATGCTTTGGAAAAACCATAGCTTCCATTTCAATATTCAAAACATGCAACAGCCCTCGAAGCTAAACCTCACTATTATACATATTCTTATCAAACAAAAGGTAAGGACACCATTGTAGTCTTAAGTGGCAGCTGCATAGTCTTGCAGCATATTTACAATTGGGGTCTCTGATAACTTGATGTGTAATCCCAACTGTGTAGAAAAAGATGTGTTGAACGCTTGATTGGTATCTTCTGGTATTCTGGTAGCTATAAATACCCATCCTCAAATGCTTATATGCATCAAGCATCCCATACGATCTACAGGCAGCTGAGAGAGAAATAGAGGCAAATGCATACAGAATTACAGATAGAAAATGACTTGCTTCTTCTCAAAAGGGTCTATTCTAGTCATTCTCCTTTTAGCAATTTGCTTGGTTAGTGAAGCTCAGCAATGTCATCCAAGTGGAAGGATCAGAGGTGTTTGAACCCAAAATCAACAATTTTTCCTGACAAGAGGGACTCGAAGAAATCCGGACCAATATCCGTGGCCCAAGCATATATTTTCGATAAACTAGGAATATATTGTTTAGAAGCTAAATAAAGCTTACTTGAAGACCAAGCAATCCTGAAGCAAATCTGGATATTCCTTGATTTATTATTAATTATCAAATACCTGATAATTAAATAAGTGATTTGCTGGATTACCAAGTATTTGCAAGCAGTGGCGGAACTTGGAGCCGAATCTTGGAGGGGCCGGAAAAAAAAAAAAAAAAAAAAAAGAAGACTACAATAACATTTTTTTTTGGGGGTTTGGAACCCAGTCAAGCTGAGAGGCTCATCCCCACGCCTATTTTATTAGTTGCATAAATTAAGTACAACCGGGGGACTTGAAACCTAAACCCCGTCCATAAAATCACAATACAACTAATTTCAGAACTCAGAAGTATAAAAATTATTTAAATAGTACTCTATGCTCTTTTATAGAACTAAAGCCATCAAGTATAGAATGAATCAATTGTTTTCAGTTTGGGCATGATTTCATGAGCCTAGTTTCCAAACATGATCATAATTCATACCCAAATCAATAATGAATACGATAAAAAATTAAAACTGAAATCAATAAATAAAAGTCTGTACTCACCTTCAGCTCTCTGTGGTTTGAAATTGAACTGATAATTGATCACTGTAGACTGTAGTCTGTACCAGTAGTAGATGACCTTGCAGAGTTGTTTTGTAGAAGTTTAGAAGATGATGTGTTGAAGTTGAAATAGGGTGACTGACTGTTGCTCTTTAATGACTACTTAGTCACTTATAATAATAAAATATGAATAAGCATGAGATTCTTTTCTGACAAAAACTAAGCATGAGGTTCTTGTATGACAAAAACCAACAACGTGAACAGCAAAGGCTGGCCATGCCTAAAAAGCAAAGCAAATAAAAGGTTTAAAAATTACTAATTTAGTAAATTGGGGCAATGGGGGGGCCATATATATACAAAATTGCTGACTTTATTGATGTTATACACGGCTTGTTAAGGAAATTTGAAAACATTGGGGGGCCATGGCCCTCACCCGCCCCTATAAGGATCCGCCACTGTTTGCAAGAGGGAAGATGGCAGCATGTAGGAGTAGAGTACGTGACCTAGCCATGCAAGGAATCATGGATTCCCATATTTGCAATCAAGCTATTATGGTGGACATGGAACAATTCAGGAAGGATTCAATTACCCTCCATTGTCCTATATATACAAGTAACCAAGAGCCCATGCAATTAAGGGGTGTGCTGGACGTGCAACATATATGGAAGGGTTTAATTATCCTTTAATTCCATTCAACAAGAAGAGGCCAACACGTGGCTAACATATTATATATATAGTGGCTCATGCATGGGTCAATTAAGCAAGAAATCAAGGGGTCCCACATAGCCATAATGGACGTGGAGTAGTTGGAGGAAGCTATCAACCTTAATTGTGTGAGTATATATATATATATATATATATATATATGGTGGTTCATGCATGGTGAGACAATTAAGGAAGGATGGCCCATCAACTATTAGCTGTCGGTAAGATGCAAGGAATCATGGTGCTATACAATCAAGTTTGCTCGCGAACGTCAACAAAAAGATATATATACAAGATAATTGCATGTCGCGAGCTACAGAGTCCTCGCGACGATATATTTGCAATTAATGCATATCCTACCACATCCAAGAGGAAGATTACGTCCAGGACTCTAAGAGGCAATTAATCTTTGCCTACATTCTAGCGACGACAGAGTTAATCTTTCATTGACTACGATAATGTCAAAACTATTAAGAGTTTTGATTTGATTCAAGGCCAATAACTGTGGCCTAAAATATAGTATTTCATTCATATTTGGAAAGTGAATTTACGAGCAGCCTATATATAGAGGCTAAAGACGATATACGAAGGGAACTTTCTCCAATTAATCTCTACGATTATCAAAGCCTCCTTGGAGCAACCTCTCTTATCGGTGACCACGTTCCAGTCCCAATCTCCTCGAGAGCCAACTGTCAGCGCCACCAAACCAACCTGGCAACTGTGCTTCCAGTCCTAGTCTCTCCAAGAGCCGACTGTTAGTGCTACTGCCACTGATACTACCAGCAAAGCAAGGGTAACGCCCTCGCAACCCAGCGAAGCTAAAGTCACGCTTTAGCGAAACCCGTGCTTTCTCCAACTTCCCAGTGATTGCTCTGCTTAGTCTACAACACTAAGTATCAATTCGGTGAACGCAAGAGACCACAACCAAAGCCCTTACCCGTAAGGCAAGAAGTGTTGGAAAATTTGGTCGATTGATGGTATTTTCGTCATCAGATTTCGTTTCCTACAAAATTCCACAAATACAATATTTTATTAGTAAATAAATATAATCACATTAACGTCATAATAAGCTGAAAATAGAAAATCAACACTTATCTTTTAGATTTGCGAGTCGCCACCAAATGATTACACTTCAAAAAGAGTTTAAGGTTGAGGCGTGTAAACACTGCCCTTAAGAGTAGATTTCGCCCCTCGGAGACAATGTCTCAGTGTAGCAGGTTTGTGGCGCCCTACCCTCCAGGGTACAACAACCATTAATCCTTGTAAGCGTACACTCGCAAACTTAGATCCTAGAAATGCTTGATTTTTCCCTTTGGCGTTATGGAAGAGCCAGAACAAAGCACACTCTAGAATATGTATGAACTCACTAGAGAAATGGCTAGGAGAGAACTATAGAAGATAATGAATTTCATTGTGTATGTAAGAGCAAGAAGTGACAAGTATATATAGTAGATGAAAATACTTAGAGATATGATGCAAATTTAATAAGATAATTATTGGAATATTGTAACTCCCATAACCTTAATATGCCATAATATTATGATCATAATGAAGAAGTAACGTTTAAGCATAAATGTATAGTAAATAGTTTTTCAAAGCATTGGGAGTTACACAAAGTATTTTGAAATATACAATCAAAATTTCCAACAAGAAGTCCTTTTCCGGAAGGCAGAGAAAAGAACCTTATGACGAGGTTGGTGCTCTCTTCATCCACATCGTTTGAGAAGAAGTTAGATCAAGGGACACCCCGACGACTGCACCCCACGGTGCTGGCATGCTCGTGCATTCAAAAGAGACAGTTTGTACCGTATTGGATTTTCGTAGCAAACATTTTGGCACGCCCAGTGGGACCACGCTAGAGTCTTTTGTGTTCACCATCATTGGGATGCCAGGGGAATATCTTTACTTAAGGAAATCCTAAAGTGAAATGATGATCAATGTTACCACCATTGGCGACACTACGACAAGAGAGGCTTTCGTTCCGAAGCCTATTCCGGAGGAAGCGACCTTCGAGGAAAAGCTCACGATCATCATGGAGAATATCAAGAACCATCGTAAGAAGGTAGCTGCTCACTTTGACAGGGAAACCGCGAAAACAGACCAACTCATACGCGAACTAGACCAGCGCATCACCCAGTGTGCTGAGGATACTAAGCGACAAATTGCACAGTCAGAGAATGCGGTAGGAGCTCATGCTAGAGGTATCGTTGATCAGCAGAGTTTGCGACAAAAGCAAGCCATGGAGGTCATCCCAAACCAAAACAAGCAGACCTCATCAGAGTTCGCGACCTTGCGCAATCAAGAATCAGCACGCGAGGAGGTTGTTTCTGAGACTGAATTGCCTATAGGTGGAAATCAATCCAAGGGTCTCACTGGTGAGTCACAGCCTTACACAGAGGCTATGCATGGAGAAGATGATTCACGAGATTGTTCTTCTGACAATATAATTATCTCAGAGCAAATATGTGATTTCTCCACTGATCAGGCCAAATATGTGGCTACCGACCAGATGCATGGGGGGTAAGATATTGCCCAGATTCACCCCGTTGATAACCAACAGCAAGTGCATAATCAATTTAATTATGACTCTGCTACTGGACGTCATGGCCATGCAAAGGGTCAAGAGCATGATCCACTTAATTATCAATTAAGGCATGACCCACTTTATAATCATCAATTAAGCCTTGGCCATGCTACTGGACGTCATGGTGAAGGTGGCCACAATCATGGCCAACTTAATTATCAATTAAGCTTTGGTCTAGAGAAGCCAATTTGTGACTTTATTGATCAATTCAAGTTGAATTTCTTCATCTGTGTTTCAAGGCCAAGTGGTGGCTTTGATATACATGAAGGATACATCTGCAACCCACCTTGCAAGAATGGCCAGAATAATTATTCTAGTGGCCAATTTGTCCTTCGCGACTGTAAATTTGAGTATCATCAATACAAGTTAATTCTTGTTTACAATTATTTTACATCAAATTTCTTGCAAGAAAAATTTGTTGATGATACTATACAGTCCATAGAGGCGTCTCAATATGATGCCTGGAAAGAAAATATAGGCAAACAAATATTTGATATGCCTATTTTTAAAGAAAAGATCGAGTCATTAAATTTTGGTGACTCTAAATATGATCTTGATGCAGAGCCAATATATGATGAATACGATAACAATTACAATTTAATTATTGGTTCCAAATATCATATGCAGGGGTTCGAGTCCTTTGAAGCTCTTGGTATGCATAATTCAAACCAACAAGTGGTCAAATCCAATAGCCAATCTG
Source organism: Rosa chinensis (assembly GCF_002994745.2). Classification (NCBI taxonomy): domain Eukaryota; kingdom Viridiplantae; phylum Streptophyta; class Magnoliopsida; order Rosales; family Rosaceae; genus Rosa; species Rosa chinensis. The sequence goes on along the minus strand of NC_037094.1, from coordinate 57,081,037 downwards.
TGGCTTATTATGAAGATACCATGTTCTATGACATGGTAGTTGGCAACAAAGCCGATATTGGGACATCATTATTTCCAAAAGTACAATTGAAGATCATGTTTCACCAACCAACAAAGATACTTGGGGGGGGGGGGGGGGGGGGGGGGGCGCACACTTGACATGCTTCATTCCAGAGAAGTCAAGACTGGGGGACAGGTATTTTCAGCTGGTCTTTTTGAGGCAGTGTTCTCAACACCAAGGTTGACGAGATTAAGGCTTTGAGTGTCTTAATATTGCCTAGTGCCAATCCCTGTGGCCTTAAATGAGTTGTTCAAAAAATTTATGAAAGCCTACTCTGTGGTTCCAAGAAATACCAAAGCAAACCGCCATCTTCTGAGCAAAGAAGAAGTTGATAGGAGTTCTTGGCAACAATTGAATTATTTTGAATATTTATTCAAAGAAGTCATGTGCAGTAAGTGTGTGAGGAAGAACGAGCCGATTTCTGGAACTTCAAGAAGAATCTGCTGTGAGAATGAAGAGCTGGCACCAATTAAGCTCTTTGGAGTTGAAAAAGGATTCGTTTTACTGAACTAATTAAGATGGCAGTGGAAGAATAAACAATCGGCTAGAGCAGAGTGATTATCATCATATCTTGAGATTCACATATACAGCGGTGAAGAGGTGGATTTTGGTCTCATATATGTATGATTAATTTATGGCATGCAAGATATTGCTTGTGTTATCGAGGAATCATTATCATATGCCTACATGAAGAGAGTACCAGCACCATCTTCACTTGACCCAAATTATGTGGTCGCGTAAATATCAGGACTTCCTTTCCATGGTTTTGTTGTTTTGCTTTCAATACTACAGGGCTTCAGATTCTTTATTCCATAAAGAGCTCTGAATACAGAGGTGAATGGTTAGATCAGTGAGGGACTCATCTTCAGGGAAGCATGAAACTCTATTGTTATCAGAGGTAAAGAAAAGTATAATCCCATGTATAGCAGCAGTTTCCTAGATTCAGGAACATGAAAGTTAAAGCTTGGTGATCTGGCAACTTATTGTCTTGCGAGGCTTTGGTGCAAGATGAAAGGTAGAGCAGCTAATTATATATAAATTATCAATAGACATGATGGAGAACTGTTCTTGCAGGGGAGGAAAGCATTATTGATTGATATTTCTTCTTTGTCAAAAGAATGTGCATATGTGGTGTGGGTTAGCTGTTGGCTAAAAGCCTCAATCAAAGTCATCATGCTCTTTGTTATTAAACAAAGATATCAGGAGTAAAGAGAAAATATACTGCTATGAAGTAAATATGGATATGGTATCTCAGAGGCATGAGTTGGTGTTTTCTATGAAGCAAAAACCATGATCATAATGCAGGATATTGTCATGAAGAAAATGCTAGCAGGTTCATTTCTTGGCCAAATTCATGTGGCCATAAGGCATATGGTTGTTTGCAGCATACTTTCTGCAATGATAAACTGGTTGCAGCATGTTCTCGTTCATTAAGAATAACAGAGGATTAAAACCAAATTTTTAGTTGGTTAGCCTGATGGTGAAGCATGTAGAGAAGCATGATGAGCAGTGTTATGGCTCTAGATACCAATCTCATCAGTTTAGTATTCTTCTTTTTTTGGATATTGAAGTAGTCTTAGTATCACGTAGGCCAAGACTTGTGGCCTTAAATCTTTTCCAAGTATTTTACTCATTGAGTGGCAGCTTGGTTTATGCCAGAAAATATGTGACCAAGGCTTATCAGATGTCTTAGGTTCAGTAAGGACCAATGCCAGTGGCTTAAATGCTGAAACATGTTTCTGTGTTTTCATTGTCAGAAGCATTCTTTCCATCAAAGTATGAACATTGACAAAGCTCTGGATTCTTCAAAGCATGAAAACTCCGGCCAACATGGAAGTCTCTCATGATTGAAGTCTGCTTTCTTGGGAGGGCAAACCAATTCCCAGGTTTCTTTATCTGCAGCTTCACACTCTATAAATGTTCTTCAATCATGGTTACTGTGATTTTAAATTTCTGGAAACATACATTCGAATATTATACACTTGTGTGTATATATATATGAGGGAGGGATTTCAAAATTCTATGGCATCAAGACTGGTCTAAGTGTCTTAGTATCACCCAGGCCAATACTTGTGGCCACGAAATTTTACAAAGATTTTACTTTTTGATGATTTAATGCCAATAATAGTGGCAGTGCACATTGATTTGCAGAGAAGGACACTGCATAGCTCTAACCCTCTTGCAGGTTTCAGAGTTGCAGAGCCAACTTGTGGCTTTTCATTTGCATATTTATTGGAATGGCTACTGGTTAGCGTCAGCATTATGGAGAAAGGGATAATTAATTAAGTTGCTTGGTCACCATCCCTTCTTGAGAGCTACATATGAAGTGGTGAAAAGAATATGATTGAGTGTTATATATACTTTGTATATACTGGTTGGAAGCAACAAAGCCTGTGGAGAAAGCATTGTTACATGCTCGCTGAAAATGATTCAAGATTCTTTGGAGCGTGAAGCTAAAGGTTGGTGAACTGTCAACTTGTTGTTTTGAGAGGCTTTGGTACAAGATAAAAGCGCCCAGGAAGAAAGTGGGGTTTCTCCATTTTCTTTGGGAAAGACCTGAACTAAACATGGTCCATTGTATCTGAAACCAACATGGGGAATGCTTCTAGATTTTTGTGGTCCTTCATGAAAGGTTAGGATTCATGGGCCTTGATCTTTTGAGATAAGAAGGTCATTAGCTTGCATGCATCTTCGAAAAGGTTTCAGCAAAATGGTCAATTTTTGAAGTACAATTCAAGGCTAGCAAGGTCTGAGAGAATGTTTCTTTATGGCCTTGAGCAATGATGCCTATTTTGTCGTGCTAGTCTAAGTGAAGTTCATACAATTCAGATCATGAAGAAAGAGCAATGATTTGAGCTGTTCGTCCAAAGTCATGAGTTCATGACTAGGTTGGTGCAAACCAATTGTTTCTGATTGAAGACAAAGAAAAGTGGGCTTAATAAGCTTAGCTGGAAATTATCAAAGCTAATTGTGGTTAAGCTAGTTCAGCCAAAGTACATGAGTTTGGTCATTAACGTTCAAGGCCAATACTTGTGGCCTTTCTAACATATCAAAAATTGATCATTTTGCTAGACATGTAGTAGCATACTGTTGAACATGATGGCAAAATTCATATGCAGCTCAGGACCATTAAATGGAGTAAATTTTTCATTCAAGTTGATGATACATCTTGGAGTGTAGCGAAACTCACTTATGCGAAAGATCCGCCACATTATTGGCGAAATTCTGCTTAAAACTAGTTTAGAGTTTTTTGTAAGGGCCAAATCCAATGGCCTCAATGTAAAACTAAGAATGTTTGGAAAGCACGCATATATATATATATATATATATATATATATATTGTGAAGCTGCATCTTACTTCGCTAAATGCTTTGAGCCTTCATTGGAATTAATCTAGTCAGCAAAGTGACTATCACACCGGCATAGATGGGGCAGTATTTCCAAAACTTTGTGGCATTAGTTTAATGCCAAACTCTACAAGTTTTGACTTGTTTAAGTGTTTTAATACCAACAAGGCCAATATCGGTGGCCTGTTATTTTTGGAAGCATCCATTCTATCTTAACATATCAGACCAAGTCTTCATGGCCTATTTGGAGGCCTATCTGGGATCAATCCAATTATATCAGTTGAGCCAATGCAAGTGACTTTAAAGCAACGTTGTTACAAGACTAGTGCTGACTCAAGACCTCTTCAATCAAGACGGGGAACTTTGACTTCGAGGTTTGGGGGGCAATGTTTGAACCCAAAATTAACATTTTTTCCTGACAAGGGGGACTCGAAGAAATCCGGGCCAATATCCGTGGCCCAAGCATATATTTTTGATAAACTCGGAATATATTGTTTAGAGGCTAAATAAAACTTACTTGAAGACCAAGCAAATCTGGATATTCCTTGATTTATTATTAATTATCAAATACCTGATAATTAAATAAGTGATTTGCTGGATTACCAAGTATTTGCAAGAGGGAAGATGGCAGCATGTAGGAGTAGAGTACGTGACCTAGCCATGCAAGGAATCATGGATTCCCATATTTGCAATCAAGCTATTATGGTGGACATGGAACAATTCAAGAAGGATTCAATTACCCTCCATTGTCCTATAAATACAAGTAACCAAGAGCCCATGCAATTAAGGGGTGTGCTGGACGTGCAACATATATGGAAGGGTTTAATTATCCTTTAATTCCATTCAACAAGAAGAGGCCAACACGTGACTACATATTATATATATATATATATATATATAGTCCTATAAATACAAGAAATCAAGGGGCAATTAAGCAAGAAATCAAGGGGTCCCACATAGCCATAATGGACGTGGAGCAGTTGGAGGAAGCTATCAACCTTAATTATGTGAGTATATATATATATATATATATATAGTGGTTCATGCATGGTGAGACAATTAAGGAAGGATGGCCCATCAACAATTAGCTGTCAGTAAGATGCAAGGCATCATGGTGCTATACAATCAAGTTTGCTCGCGAACGTCAACAAAAAGATATATATACAAGATAATTGCATGCCGCGAGCTACAGAGTCCTCGCGACGATATATTTGCAATTAATGCATATCCTACCACATCCAAGAGGAAGATTACGTCCAGGACTCTAAGAGGCAATTAATCTTTGCCTGCATTCTAGCGACGACAGAGTTAATCTTTCATTGACTACGATAATATCAAAACTATTAAGAGTTTTGATTTGATTCAAGGCCAATAACTGTGGCCTAAAATATAGTATTTCATTCATATTTGGAAAGTGAATCTACGAGCAGCCTATATATAGAGGCTAAAGACGATATACGAATGGAACTTTCTCCAATTAATCTCTACGATTATCAAAGCCTCCCCGAAGCAACCTCTCTTACCGGTGACCACGTTCTAGTCCCAATCTCCTCGAGAGCCGACTGTCAGCGCCACCAAACCAACCCGGCAACCGTGCTTCCAGTCCTAGTCTCTCCAAGAGCCTACTGTTAGTGCTACTGCCATCGATACTACCAGCAAAGCAAGGGTAACGCCCTCGCAACCCAGCGAAGCTAAAGTCACGCTTTAGCAAAACCCGTGCTTTCTCCAACTTCCCAGTGATTGCTCTGCTTAGTCTACAACACTAAGTATCGATTCGGTGAACGCAAGAGACCACAACCAAAGCCCTTACCTGTAAGGCAAGAAGTCTTTTTCCAGAAGCCAGAGAAAAGAACCTTGTGACGAGGTTGGTACTCTCCTCGTCCACATCGTTTGAGAAGAAGTCAGGTCAAGGGACGCCCCGACGACTGCCCCCCACGGTGCTGGCACGCTCGCGCATTCAAAAGAGACAGCTTGTACCATACTGGATTTTCGTGGCAAACAAGAGGAAAGAAGCCCCCTCCTGGACAATGTAACCAAGAGGATGACTCTGACTGCTGCAAAGCTGGAAAAATGTACCCAACATACACGTGCTCACCACCAATGTCTGGTAACACCCAGCCATACCTCACTCTCAACAGCTTTGAGGAAGGTGGTGACGGAGGAGGCCCATCTGAATGTGATGGCAAGTACCACAATGACAAAATTCCAGTTGTGGCATTATCTACCGGATGGTATAATGGTGGATCAAGATGCCTTAACAACATCAGAATTAATGGAAATGGGCGCAGTGTAGTGGCTATGGTGGTGGATGAGTGTGACTCCTTGTCCCAACAACATTGGTGATGCCTCCAAGGCTATCTGGAAAGCCTTAGGTGTATCTGAAGACAATTGGGGTGGCTTAGATATCACATGGACTAACGCTTAGTTGCATTATATATCTATCAAAGTTGTTGCTTATTTTTGTTTCTTTTTCAGGGTTTGATGTTGCTTGATTTTGTTGTTTTATGTGCATCTATGTATATGGAATCTGTTATATGTACATTATAAAAAGTCAATATGGAATATAGGCTTCTGTGTTTATATGAACAATGCTAAAGCTTTTGTTATCTTATGCTTGTTTTTTCCCAACCTTAATACATCTGATAAAACAGATACATGTAATTTGACACAAGAAATTTGTAACCAAAATAAAAAATTGACAAAGAAATAGCTCTGAAAACTGGAATTGTGTTCCACCCCTTTGGCCATTATGGAGTTGAGTTCACCTTGATATCGAGTTAACTGATCATGCAGTAATGTCAAATTATAAGTTTTGTTGAAGGATATCGACATTGAGTGTGCCTCTTCAAATTAGGGTTTAGTTCTAGAGTTGTAATAGAAGAGAAGGTTCTAGATTCCCTAATTATATTCGGATTCTATTTCCTTGTATCACAAGATTATGTACTTTGTAAATCCCTATATAAAGGGCTCCTATTATCAATAATAGAATACACACAATCCTCTCTACAATTCTCGAATCATATTTTCCTTAAACACGTTATCAGCACGAGCCCTAACCCTAGCCTAAAAGAAAAAGAAAAGAAAAACAAAACCCTAAAAAGCCTCCTCACCAAAACTGCCGCAAGCCCTAGCCGAGCTAACCACCCAGCCCTGCAGCCCCGCGCTCCTGCGCTCATTGCTCCCCGTCTGGGCACCCGCGTGCCTGCTGCCCCCGCAACCCTTGCGCACCACCTTCTAGCCCACGCTAGCGTCTGCTCTCCTGCAGCCCACGCTAGCGTCTGCTCTCCTACAACCCGCATCCCTGCAGCCTGCCCTCCGCGAGCACAGTCTACCCAGTAGCAACCCGAGCGCCTGCCTTCCTCAACCAGCCTACATGCTTCACGCGCACGCTGCTGCCTGCCCCGCAGCTGTTGCTTGCTATTGTGGCACACTGTTACCGCTACTGCTAATCGTTGCTACTGCTGTTCCAACACTCCTGCATCAACACGCGTGTGTTCTCACGCCCCGAATCATCAAGTAAGTTTTTGTGATTAAAGTTCCTGCTTTCTTGTCTTTTAAATTTCTTTATTTGCTGCAGGATTTGCAATATACAAACATGGGTTCAATTATTTAATAAGCGGAATTGTGGGGATTCACGCTAAACAAACTAAGAGCATTTGTAATCAATGAACTAAGCGTGTTCATAATCTTCGGACTAAGAGCGTCCACAAGCATCTATTTTTGACCATATTAAACATCATTGTTTCGGTCTAATCCAAATTTCTTGGAAATCGATTTCTTGGTAGCATTAAGGCTTGGAAATCTTAATATTAGTTTTCGTGGAAGCATTGACTCCGAAACTAATCCGTTCTTGTTTCTCCTTTTTGGATATCAAACTTGAACAAGCTCGATTTTACTTCATTGGATTCTACGGGCACGTGATATTTATTGCCTACAATCCAAGAGCCATGTTTTAAAGGAACCGCTCAACACTGAGATAGATAATTCCAGGGCACTTACCCTGATGAAGCGCCACATGGAGATGGCACTCCAGTTTGAGTACATGAATGAGGATAGCGCTAGAAACCTTTGGGTAGCGCTTCGTGAATGTTTTAACAACATTCACAATTTTCCGAACTTAGAAGCATAATGGAATTATCTCTGCTTCTCTAACTTTGACAAAGTTATGGAATATTGTTCAGAAGCTCTCCGCATCAGACATTGATGCATGCTTGTGAAAAACTATCACAGAAGAACAATTGATTGAGAAAACCCTCAATACCTTCCCTGTCATGAGGTCCTCTGATTTATTCCGGACTCATGTAAACGCAAGACGGATCACAAATTTCCATCAGCTAATTGGAGCTATGGCATGTGTTGAAAGGCACAACCACGAACTTTGTGAATGGAAAATATGGTAGGCCTCAAGGATGGCTACCATGAGCACCGTTCAATGGCTAGAAGAAGTCTCCATGGATGATATGATCAACATGCTCATGAAGATAATTTCCAAAGTTGGCAAATACATGACCAAAGGAGTCATGACGTTGAGGGTTGGGGGTTGGACACCATGGCACCACTTTTGGCCATGGTAACACTATTCCAACACCAATGGTCCTAGGGACCATTTATATTACGTCAATACGCCTCAATCAAGAGAGCATCCTCTATATTATGTTTTATGGAGTATTTGATCAATGGTGATCAAGACATCGAGTTCAAAAAGACTTTAAATCTAGCGATGAAGACAAAATGTCGCAGATTTTTATTTTGAATAGTCTTTTATTTTTCCAAGAATTATGTAATGGCAATTATGCCTTAATCAATAAATGACAATTTTGTATTAACTCTTTCTCAAGTGGCGCATCCAATGAAGTATGATGTCTAGGAAAGTGATTGAGATTAGTGGTACTTAAGAGAGTCTCGCTCCACCGACATCTCTCTCTACTTGCCTGGTCATATTTGATTGGAGTTACCAAACGGATTGAGTAACTATGATTTCTCTAAGTTTGATTTTTATTTTGGATTAAACTTTGGTTAAGAAACTTTGATGTAATCATTGGCTATTAATAAAGTGTCGATTCTTTTACTTAATGTCTTGGACATACCTTAATTCGAACTTTATTTGAAAGTTATAAAAGTCAATGGTTTTCATGTGGAAACACATTGTGAGAATGGACAAAAGTTCCTTTGCATCACCTCTAATGACTACGGACATAAACGAGTATTAGAGAAACTTATGTGTCGCTCTAGTGGGTTGTATGCAACCACTATTCGAGTCATTGAATCCAACCATGTCATGAGAGATGACTTATGGGATTCTGACACATATAGGCTTTGACACGACCGTTTGGTACACCCAGGTCATGATATGATGATCTGTGATACTAAAGACTTCACACAGACATCTCTTCTTCAGAACGAAGAGAAGTAAGAATCAAAAGTCGATTCAAAGAGAGCATTGCACCACCGCCGTGCCTCGGGGCGCCGCCTCCATGCACCACGGCTGGCCAACGCCGGCTCCATGATCCCCCTGCGGCAAAATCATGGCTTTGACGCCATGTATGGAGACTTGACTCCAATCTCTACTTCTCAAAGTAAATTGTGACATTGTGGCTCAACCAAAACCTTCATTGGTTGATTATAAGGCCAACCATTCGTTCTGTAAAACCTGTTTTTTTATGATCAAGACCATCCTATGCAAAGGACACTAAAGAAATAATTCCATTCTTACATAGAATCCAAGGGGATTTTGTGGATCGATTCAACTAACTTGCGGACTGCTTAGATGTTTTATGGTGTTGGTTAATGTGCGGACACGCTGGTCACGTGTCGCGCTATTATCCACTCGTAATGCTGTTTATGATGAACTCCTAGCCCAGAACATATGGCTACGGGCTCACTACCCAGATCATCCCATTCAGTCAATTTGACTTGATAATGCTAGAGAGTTTACATCGAAAATTTTCGATGACTATTGCATATCATTGGGTATTGATATCAAGTATCATATTCCCATGTACACACCCAATTGGTCTCGTGGAAAAGCCACCATTAAAAGACTACGATGGTTTCCCGGACTTTGGTAATGTGCACCAATATTTCCGCTTGGGTTATGCAATATCGCATGCAGCTATGCTAATTTGTCTACGACTCATAGCAGCTACTCAACTTTTATTTGCGTTACAGCTAGTGACTGAGTTCGAGTCTAATATCTCGTACTTATGCATATTTGAGTGTGCGGTTTATGTGTCAATTGCGCCGCCACAGCGTATCAACATGAGTCATTGCAACGAATGCATATATATATATTTGTGTTGGACCTAAGTCTCCAACTATAAGTCCGTTATGTAGAACCCTTGACATGTGATCTTTTTTTTTTCGCTGGATTTGCGAATTGTCACTTTGTTAGGGGGAGATTAGAACGTCAATGTTCAACATGAACGACAGGAATTGTCGTGGTCTGTCCCCACTATGCCTCATCTTGATCCCCTAAAAGTGACGAGAGCACATGTACCTGCTGCAAACATGTTTGCAAGGAATGATGTCCCCACAAGAGGACATAGTGCCACCCAGAGGAGATGGGTATTGTGAGCCCCGGGAAATATTTAAGGAATTAAGACGAGTTTAATTTTATTTATCGATAAGTGATAACGATATTTGGAAAACTTTCCGGACAAACTTTACAGAATTGAATCTTCAATTTATTGACTCGAGTGTAAAGTACGTGACATGACGAGCTCGTGGTAATTTTCTTGGAATTTTTCGGACGTCGAAACCATTTATTACGAATCTCGGAAGTTCAGGAATTAACAAATTCATTTGGAATAAAAGAAAATATGTGGAGCGATCTGAGCCGTTCATTGTAATCTTGTCAATCTGGATAATTGATTTTAAATATATAAAGGATCGAGATTGGATCAGCGACGCAAAAAGCCCCATTCCAAGTTAGAGCTCTCGACCCGTTTACCCGACCTGACGAACTGCGTAGTGATCGACCAGAACCTCTCCATTCGGCGACGATAGGGCGGTGCACCGGTACCGTTCGGTTCTTCTTGACGACGCCGACGTGCCTCTTGTCACGGATCGTCCATGCAGGGAACGAGGAGAGAAAATCGAGGCTCGAAAGTTTCTAACTTTCTGGCGGTTCCGCAGCATTTTCCGGCGATCGTTTGTTGATGCATGAGGTATGAAACATGCTCTTCTCTTCGTGCTCTACATGTTGGTGTAAATGGATTTTGGAATTGATAGAGTTTTGTTGGATTGGTGTTTCGGGTGTTGTCGGCTGATGTCGAGGCTACTGTTCCGGCAGAGTGTTCCAGAGTTCTTTGATTCAATTTTGATGATAATTCTGGTCCTAGAACGAGCAGCGAGAGGTGGGTTGCATTGAAATTCAGAATTGGTGTGGTGGAGCACAATCGGGTAGCAGAACAAAGAGTTCGAAAGTCTGTGAAGTTTGATAGTGAAAAGTCTGGTTTTGTTCTAATTGGAACAAGACATAGACATGCAAAGGGAGAGAGATTCAGAAGCTTGCCAGAGTTGGTAACTGGGTTTGAGTATTCCTCGATCAATTCTTAATCCCAGTTGGCTGTGCACTGATCTTTTGTAATGCTTATAGCATAGGATTTCAACTTGGAGGTTTTAAAGACGGATTGTATAATTGGACGAGGGCTGTCCAAGTTCATTTTGAGTTCCACGGTGAAGGTAAGGAATTACTCAAATTGGTTCTATTGCGTTGTGTTAATTAAGTTTGGTTCTGAAACTTGTCTTCTGGATTTAGAACCGGAGTGATGGCGAAATGTATAAAGGATGCAGAACCTCGGTGGGCTAAGAACTCCAACAATTGCAATGGAAGAGGTATTCATGGTAAGTTGGGAGTTTGTATGTAATCCTATATTTAAGTTAAATTTAAGAAAAGTAGTAACGTGATTGAGGATGAAAAGTGACATTTGTTTGGGAGTAAGTTGTGAACAGTGAGATTAGCCTTATTAGTTGCAAAGCTGCTGTTGTGGTTTGATAGTTGGAAATTAAAGAAAGAAATTGTCAAAGCTCATGTTACCATGCACATTAAGTGGCTGCAGTTTTGAGTTAATTATTGGTTACAAGTTGTTTGTGATTAGATGCTAGAAGTAGAAATCTGGGCTTACATATTATAAATCGTATTGAACAATTTCAAGATATAATTGACCTTGGTGAAGCTTTGTGCTAGTGATGGGCTTGTGAATTCTATAATTTATCGATAACTATGTCGTTTACATACATTTAAAGGATTTGGGTTTCTTGACATTTGTGAATGTTGGAAGTGCACTGAATATATATAGAAGTGATTATAAAGCTAAGAACTTGACGTACTGTCAAGTGTTTTCCAAGATATGAGGTTAATTGATATATATGGACCAAACCAATTGTAGAGATATTCAATTTGGATGCCTTTCTGGGATGGTATCTAATCATGAATTTGATCGAATTTTAATTTGAATATGGGTGTCCATAGTAAATTTGGACATGTCTGTGATACATTGGAACCTCAAAAGTTTAGGAAAAATGACTATTCGAATATCTTGGTAAAGTGAAATTGGTATGATCATATTACTGTCGTCAATTTCAAATATTCAAATGACAATGAATTGTTGTCGGACTTAGGGACTCCAGTTACTCGGAACATGAAAGATTGTGGTGTTGGCCTAGAAGAGCGAATGGAATCAAAGCTACAATATTCCAGGTAGGGGATTTTGGACTCGCCTCAGTTAGTAATTTTGATGCATATATTTTAAGGAATTTATTGATGCATGAAAAATGTATTTCGATTTTTCTATGAGTTAATATTTGATGACCTGAGAGTGAGAGGAGCATAGCGACTTCCTCGGGCTTCGATCCCCTAAACCTCCAGAGGGGCTGTATGGACTGAAGAGTGTCTGACATCCTTTGAGGTGTGGCACTGCTTCTAGGTGATACAGCGTAAGTGGACACTTTCGCTACACCTTGCTGATGTAAACGATATTAATCGTGGTAAGGTTGTAGTAGGCATAGTGATCAGTCATCAGGTCTGTTTCATTCTTCTGGGCCCTATTGTACTTTTATAAACAAACTACGGTTTGTGGTTTCGAACATCTTTATCTATATGCATTGTTTTCTCACTTACTTTGTCGGCACCATTGTTTAATTGTTTTTACACCTAGCTGGGGTAGAGTCTTATTGAGCAGCGAGGACGAAAGCTCACCCCTACAACAGTTTGTGGATGCAGGTACTGTGTATGAAGACGGGATAGCTGGACGATGCTGGGTGTGGCTTAGTTACATTATATTTCAAATTATGTCATCGACGGAGTTAGATCCGCATGACAGGTTTTCTTGTTTCCTTTACTCCCTCACAATTTGTTTATCGAGTTTGTAATTGTTCGTAAAGTACCCCTCTTGTAGATTTTTCGGATGGTGATCTTGAACCGGACTAATATTCGATAGTTGTTTTGAAATGACTTGTATTTGTTTTCTTTAAAGGATTTCCGATGGTTTTATAGTTTTCACCTAACCTAAACAACTGCTTTCGTGCTCAAGTTTTCCTAGTGTATTTACTAAAGCACTTTTAACTTCCTTGTGTTGCCTTGCGGGTTCTTAGGGCTTGAGTTAAGTATCTTAGCTTAGGTTCTAAGGGCACGCGGCACTGTAATGTACTCGATTTGAAGAGGTGAAAATCGGGGCGTTACAGGTATGGCACCACTACCGTGGATGGTGGTATGGTGACGCCACAAAGGTGGCATAATGGCGTTATAGGTCATGGGTTCCGCTAGAGAGCGTAGGAGACCCATAGGTTCGATTGATTCTCGCCCTAGGAAGAGAACGAGTTTGGCACAACTTGATCCATTGATCATTGATACTCAAAATCCATCTCATGAGAATATTCTGGATTGTGGTTATGTCCAAGAGACATCGTTGGGGGACGCCTCAATGTTAGAACCAATTCCTGAGAATATAGAGATCTCTACGAATTACACTAGTGTACATGAAGACGTGAAATTATTGAGACCAATGACATCGAACCATACTCAGTTGAAGAATGCCAACGTAGGGAAAATTGACCTAAATGGAAAGATGCGATCCAGGTTGAATTGGATTCACTAACGAAGAGGAAGGATTTCGGGCCTGAGATGCCAACACCTCCTAACATAAAACCTGTTGACATTAATAGGTCTTCATTAGATAGCGTGATGAGAAAAAAGAGATGGTAATCTCGCCTTATGGCGCAAGGCCTCTCACAAAACGCCCTAGAATCGACTACGAGAAGACATATTCTCTCATAATGGATGTCATTGCACTCCACTACCTTGTTAGTTTGGTAGTTTCCGAATAACTGAACATGCAGCTTACGAATATGGTCACTACATATCTCTATGGGGATCTAGATACAGAATATAATGAAGGTTCTTGCGAACTTCATTTACCCAAGTCAAGTGGCTCTAGACCACAGAGCGTGTTTGTAATGAGGTTGAAACGCTCACTAAAGTGACTACTTGATTGGGAAGGGATATAATGAACTATGCCCCTGGGTTTTCATGACAAGTTCTGGATTTACAATTGTCAAGGTTTATGTTGATAAACATAATTGGAACCCTTGAGAGTTAAGGGAAACCGCTGAACACCTGAAATCCGAGTTTGAGATGAAGGACTTTGGGAGAACACGGTTTTGTCTACATTTAGAACTTGTATACCGTGTCAATAAATGCTTTGCATTTTGATAAAGTCAAAGATGCACTCCCATGGTCGTTCGTAGTCTTAGCCCTAAGAGGGATACGTTTCGTCCCAGGGATGATGACAAAGACGTGTTAATTGGCAGAAATATCTTACCTAAGTGCAATAGGCGCATTATTGTACTAAACACAATACAAGACTGGACACCTCATTTGTTACGAACTTGTTGGCTACATATTGCCCCGCACCAATGCAACGCCATTGGACTGGTATAAAGACAATCTTTCGTTAGATATGGGCTTATTCTATCCCTGCAAAGAGAAAAGAATGACGGAAGAATGAGAACGGATCTCATTAGCCCAAGTGGCACCGTCCAAGACGTTGTGATAGGCAAAAACCGCTGGCCACCCATCCTCCTCCCTTACATCAAAACGATGATGATGTTTTGATGGATTTTGTTGATGTAGGGTATCTCTCTGACCCTCACAAATTTCGTTCCTAGACCGGTTATGTCTTTACCATGGGAAGCACTGCGATATCTTGGAGGTCTATAAAGTAGACCCTTGTTGCTACTTCCTCAAATCATGCAAAGATTATTGCTCTACATAAAGCCATGCATGAATGCATATGGCTAAGGTCTGTAATTAGACACATTCGAGGAGCTTGTGGTTTGAAGTCTACCATAGATGAACCTACATGCATTTATGAATTGAGCAAATGAAATTAGGTTTCATCAAGGGCAACAACACCAAGCATATATCGCCTAAGTTCTTTTACAATCAGCAACAACATTAATCACTTCTAAAGATTGAAGTGAATCAAATCCGATCAGAGGATAATGTAGCGGACTTATTCACTAAGTCGTTACCTAAATCCACATTCGAGAAACATGTGAAGAGCCTTGGATTGAGAAAATTATCCGAACTCCCATGATTGTAGCAATCAGGGGGAGATGTCGACATCAGGGGGAGGAATGATGTCTACACAATCAATCTCGAAGAGTGAATGACGTGTTGTGCTCTTTTTGTCCTTCGACCAGGGTTATTTTTGTCCCCCAGGGTTTTTGTTATCTGGCAAGGTTTTTAACGAGGCAACGATCAAAGCGTCATTACCAAATTTGAGCGGCATAAGGGGGAGTGTTGAAGGATATCGACATTTACTGTGCCTCTTCAAACTAGGGTTTAGTTCTAGAGTTGTAATAGGAGAGAAGGTTATAGATTCCCTAATTATATTCGGATTATATTTCCTTGTATGACAAGATTATGTACTTTGTAAATCCCTATACAAAGGGCTCCTATTATCAATAATAGAATACGCACAATTCTCTCTACAATTCTCGAATCATATTTTCCTTAAACAAGTTTATCTTATTCAAATTAAATTCTTAACCACAACTAGAAGTCCAGAATAGTATAATGGCCTAAAGAGAGCAAGTAATAATATGGATAAGATTCAAGTTAGCAAAATCAGTATAACTTTGATATGGTAACTATCTTTTATGTTACACAGAATTTACTACAATTGCACTTCAGACAAATCTGTATCATGAACTAATCATATTATCATATTGCAACACCTCAAATTTCATAGGGAAATACTACAACATTGACAGAGCCAAGCAAAACTATATTTCCTTGTACATAAGGAAGTGCTAAATTTCCGAGCAAAACTGTCTCATGCATGTAAAAGCATGCCCATCTGTGAAAATTGTACTCAAATTAGAGAAGTATTGCAGACTTTGAGATCTGTTGACGCGTGTAATGGCCGGGATGAAAAGTGGAGAAACTTTTTCTGGCTTTTGGACAACTGAGTATATGGTGAAGAACGACACATCAGATAAGCTGAACATATTGCCTGTGAAGTTGCACTGTTTTATTGCAAAGAAGAAAAGTATGTAAATTACTACATGAAACATAGAGGAACAGCATTTAGAATTTGCGGTAACAAGTTACTACAATGAAGCTACTCTTGATGACTACAGTTTAATAAAAGGAACCAAAATGGGGTAATCTTAAGGAATTGCATGCTGGAATGAAGTTCTCCTTCAATCCTTTACTTTCTGGAGATCAAACCATTGTCCCTTTTGGCCAATTTCAGACTGCCCCTAAAAGTGCTATTGTCTTCTAAAATTTTCATATCAATTGTCCCAAAAGTCAGTTAGTATCCAAGCAGACTGAAAAAAAAAGTATCTTTCAACAGTCAACATGCCACAAGATGATGGATAGCAACTCCAAACCACAAAATTGAGAGAGTACAGAGAAGCCATTCCCAATCAGGATATCACGCCTTACTGAGAGAAAGCATATTATACAGTAACAAAGGAAAACAAAAGATAGATCTCATTATCTTTGGTCCACTTTCAGCTTTAAACATGATTCTCCTAATCTGAAATCCACGTTAAACATGCAATCATGCGGTCATGTCATGCATACTTTCACAAATGGAGTACCTGTAGGAATACAAAGTCCTGATTGGAGAACAAGGTTATTCTGAATAAGGGATGAACCACATCGATCTCCTTATGCAATGGTAGGACTGCCAAGGATTCAGGAGCATATCTAGAGCATAGAGACTATGGATTAGAGTGTACGGTTTCAAGAAGAGAACTTACAAATGACAAATCTGTACAGATACAAGTTAAATTGGAAGCGGCAGGTTGGCAAGCACCGCTAATCATCCACTCACATGGTGTAAGACTGTATTTCATGCACCAGCAGGAAATGACACTGTTGCATTAAATCATGGCTCCATGGGGAAGGGTAGGGTGGTCAATAGTCAAAGAACTAGTTGACATTGGGTTTCCTTCCTCCCCTCGGAAGAGACACCTTGAGACATGGTACCACATACCTCGATCCTTCATCATGCCTACTTGCAACCTAGTCCTCACTGAAGAAGAAACTGGAGACCACCTCAAATATTTTGTCGGACAAAGTTTCACTAACACAAGTATGTGCTCTTGTGTCTGAAACACAGTCACACACAGTGAGCACATGGATGGATCAGAAGACTTGGAAGGGAATTAACACAAGATAGAATCCTGGCAGAAGGTTAACCGTGAAGCTCAGATGTCCTCCAATCAGCTACATCTCCAGATTTGCAAGCTTTAGCACACCTTGTGATTGTAGTATTATGTCACTGGAAGCTTCGACTCAGATGACTATACCGCAATTGCAAAGAAGGCTTGTTTAGCTAAGAAGGGATACACCATCAGTTTGGTAATCCAGAACCAAGAATCAGCAAAGCATTATCGGTTGATGCACAATGCGCCATCTATTGCCTAGAGAAATCAATTGGTTGTTCTGCTGATACATGCAGAATGTTACCTAGATATAGCTTCTCACAGAAGAGTCCTTAAAGCTATATCGAACAATCCCCAACCTTAACTCCGTGTAAATTCTGAGAATATTGTCTCCACAACCTATTGTGCTTCTTTAAGGTTCCTTTGTTCGCTCTTGGTGACTTTACAGTTTTGTGCTGTGAAGTTCTGGCTTTCTGTCATTCAGTTCTTAGTTAAAGCCCTCATTTTTTGGCTCTGTATATGCTTATAAGTTCTGATATTAATAAAGCAATTGTCTGTCTTTTCTGAAACCACCATCTCATGACAGCCTAGGTGCCGAGCTGCATGCAAGGCAAATCTAGCTATTCAGGTCACCCATCTTTCCAATGGAACAGATGCAAAACATGACAAAATTACCTAAAACTTATGAAAAGGACCAAACATCGATCCCACCACACTAGATTTACAAGAGAATGATAACTCAATAAAAGGTGGAAAACACAACACTGCGCCTCCCAGACCAAACAGAAAATATCTGTTTTTATCAACTCCAAGGCAAAATCAACGGAGTGCCTTGGGGTTATAAACTTTCTGTCCTCCTAAGGAGAATACATCAGCTGTTATAAAGCATGGAAGATACTTGCTTTTTGGGGTGAAAAGGAAATGGGTTTTGTTTTAACACATTTAGTAACTTTGGCTTTTGTTTTAACACAGTTAGTAATTAAGTTGAGGAACATGCAATGCTTTTGTTTCCATCAATGCTACCTGTTTATTAGATAAAAAAGATTGAAAATTTCCTACAAATCAATCACCATGAGAATGACACGAAATACCAAAGTTCCACTGCTCAATGTTTTCTATATGTTTCAAATGCTTTTGCAGCTTCATTGTTGCATCTCTCTGAAAGTAACCTTTTTGTCCGTCACTATGATGTCATCCAAAATCCGTACGATGCACATGCCTTGTCCATGACTCAAGAGTGCTTTTGTTATTGAATGTAAGCCCTACTCCTACCAGGTACCAGTTCTGATTAGTAAAGCAAAGTTACCTACAAGAATTCATCCTACATGTTCATTAAATCTAATTCTAACAATGGCAAAAATATGGTAAATTGATGGCTCCAATTTGCAGCTCCAGTTGGATTAATTTGTGTTCGATTAGCAAAATAGAAAACTACAAGCATTACTAACAGTAAAGAGTTTAAAACTTAAAAAATATAAAAAAATTCAGAGTAAGCTTCCAATTAATCAATGTATAGCGGAATAGGGGAGGTCCCCAAATTTGATCTATAGAAAACGATACCAAAAACGAGGACTAAAAGTGAGACTGCATAAAACCACTTGGCAAGGAGCTTCAGCTACCTTTCTGACATAACCCAGTTTTGTGTATGAAACTTGTTGCACTGGAATAGTAAAATTTGAACTTATCATTGATGAACCACTTGTCATTGATGAACCACATCCGAAGTTCAAATTGCCTTGTGACATTGGGGTCTTCATACTAGGCAAGTGGTACCATGCTTCAATTCTAAAAGTAATTAAGATGAGTATATACTACACGTAGATTAGGTTTGAAAACTTATATGGACCACACCTGGAGTTAAGCACACTTGCATACCTAGTCAACACAGTTCATCTGTTTTAAGTCACAAATTAGAAGTAAATTTCAAAATCTCGGCCGATATAAATTCAAGTGATCAATATCAGGTCTATGAAGTAAAGTTCTGCTAAACCGCAAGCTATAGTTGTTTGGAAACATGTGATCTGAATAGGACCTCGGAAATACCAGATTTTGAAGTTAAAAAAACCACACAGTACGTCTCCAAATACCCTAAAAGGAAGACTGACTTGAGGCCAAGAAGGACAAGGAATAAGTCAACAAAAACGATAACAAGACATTTGTTTCAACTGTGTTTAGATAAAAGAAAGTGCAATGAAACGACATTATAGAAGGAAAACAAAGCAGAAGTCACATTAAGATGAAAACAAAACAAGAGTTTCACAACAGTCCATAAGACTATTCAAAAGTAGTAACCATCCCGATGCTGAACCTCACTATCTATACAAATTCTTAATAAACAAAAGGTGAGGGCACCATTGTAGCCTTAATTAGTAGAAGCTGACACATTGTTTCACAACATATTTACAATTGGGGTCTTCGTTACGTTGATGGAGTGTGACTGTAACTGCGTAGCAAATGATATGCTGAACTTGTGATCGTTATCTTCTAGTACTCTGAAGCTATAAATACCTATCCTCAATTGCTTTCATGCATCAAGCATCCCAAACATCTACAAGCAGAGAGATAGATAGAGGCAAAGGCAAACAGATAGAAAATGACTTGCTTCTTCTCAAAAGGGTCTTTTCTAGTCATTCTCCTTTTAGCAATTTGCTTGGTTAGTGAAGCACAGCAATGTCGTCCAAGTGGAAGGATTAGAGGAAAGAAGCCCCCTCCTGGACAATGCAACCGAGAAGATGACTCTGACTGCTGCAAAGCTGGAAAAATGTACCCAACATACACATGCTCACCACCAATGTCAGATAAAACCCAGGCATACCTCACTCTCAACAGCTTTGAGGCAGGTGGTGACGGAGGAGGCCCATCTGAATGTGATGGCAAGTACCACAATGACAACACTCCAGTTGTGGCATTATCCACCGGATGGTACAATGGAGGATCAAGGTGCCTTAACAACATCAGAATTAATGGTAATGGGCGCAGTGTAGTGGCCAAGGTGGTGGATGAGTGTGACTCGACTGAGGGATGTGATGCGGACCATGATTATCAGCCTCCTTGTCCCAACAACATTGTTGATGCCTCCAAGGCTGTCTGGAAAGCCTTAGGTGTATCCGAAGACAATTGGGGTGGCTTAGATATCACATGGACCGACGCTTAGTATCATTATATTTCTATCTAAGTTGTTGCTTATTTTTGTTTCTTTTTCAGGGTTTGATGTTGCTTGATTTTGTTGTTTTATGTGCATCTATGTATATGGAATCTGTTATATGTACATTATAAAAAGTCAATATGGAACATAGACTTCTGTGTTTATATGAACAATGCTATAGCTTTTGTTATCTTATATTCTTATATATGCTTGTTTTTTCCCAACCTTAATACATCTGATAAAACAGATACATGTAATTTGACACAAGAAATCTGTAACCAAAAAATATTGACAAAGAAATAGCTCTGAAAACTGGAATTGTGTTCCACACTTTTGGCCAGTATTGAGTTGAGTTCACCTTGATATCATGTTAACTGATCATGCAGTAATATCAAATTATAAGTTTATCTTATTTCAAATTCAATTCTTAGCCACAACTAGAAGTCCACAATAGTATAATGGCATGAAGAGAGCAAGTAATAATATGGAGAAGATTCAAGTTAGCAAAACCAGTATAACTTTGATATGGTAACTTTATCTTTTATGTTACTCAGATGTCCTCCAGTCAGCTACATCTCCATTTTTGCAAGCTTTAGCAAACCTTCTCATGATTGTAAGATTATGTCACTGGAAGCTTTGACTCAGATGACTCTACCGCAATTGCAAAGAAAGCTTGTTTAGGTAAGAAGGGATATGCCATCAGTTTGGTAATCCATGCCCAAGAATCAGCACAGCATTGTTGGTTGATGTACAATGTCCCATCTGTTGCATAGAGAAATCAATTGGTTGTACTGCTGATACAAGCAGAATGTCAACTATATAAGTATATATAGCTTCTCACAGGAGTCCTTAAAAGTTATATCGAGCAAGCCCCAACCCTAAATGTGTTAAATTCTGAGAATGTTGTCTCCACAACCTCTTGTGCTTCTTTGAGGTTCCTTTGTTCGGTCTTGGTGGGTTTCATATATTGACTTTACAATTACTTTGTGCTGTGATGCTCTGGATTTCTGTCATTCAGTTTGTGGCTCTGTATATGCTTTTTTTTTTTTATGATAGCTCTGTATATGCTTACAAGTTCTGATATTAATAAAGCAATTGTCTCTGTCTTTTCTCAAACCACCATCACATGACAGCCTAGCTGCCGACTGCCGAGCTGCAAGGCAAATCTAGCTATTCAGGTCACCCATCTTTCCAATGGAACAGGTGCAGAACATGAAAAAAATTACCTAAAACTTATGAAAAGGATCAAAGATCGATCCCACTGCTCTTCAAGATTTACAAGAGAAGGATGACTCATTAAAAGGTGAAAAACGCAACACCGCACCTCCCAGACCAACAGAAATATTTGCTTTTCTCAACTCCAAGGCAAAACCATTGCATTGTGGTGTCCTCCAAAGGAAAATAACAGATACATCAGCAACCATTGAGCATGGAAGATACTTGCATTCTGGGCTTGCCAAAGGTTACCAAGACCTGTTCCTCGACTCCCTACATGAACCATGATCTCCCACCACAATGAGTGCCTGAGCTACATTGTGGGCTGGAAGAAATGTTGGAAGAACTGAGGAAGAATATAATGTGGACTTCCACCCTCTAAAGTCAAAATGCAAACGAAAAGTAATAGTAAAAAATAAATAAAAAGGTAAATGGATCGGTATTTGTCAGCAGTTCCTTTACATCTAGCAAAATCTGAAGCTGTAGGAGAAGAGAATTCATTACTATAAAACAAGACCCAGTCGTGTGGTGTTGGTATCTCAACACAATTGGAGCCCACAAACAATTGGAAATATAATTGACATTAAAAATGAAAACAAACAAAAAACCGAAAGGTCTCTAAAGAGAGAGGAGCCACAACATCGCATCAAACATACATGAAGAAATATCAATCTCATATCAGTAGATTTATATAGCATTTCAAAACTGAAGGCGGATAATTCAAGAGTATGTATATTATCTCAAAAATGTAATTTATCCGAAGATAAAAGTTATAATCCTCACAACTCAGTTGCAGTAAATTGCTATTTATGGCAAAACAATTCTTACAACTTTTTTAGTATTACATTTTACAACTAAGATTCAGCCGATGTTGCTGCATCATCTTTGTGCTTGACCATACCAGAATCGACAAGAATGGGTATCTCTGCTGCAAGCCATGGAGCAAGACCCAAACAGAGAGCATGCGCTATACCAAATCTAGGGCTGCATTACATAAGAAAGATTTTAGTTCTTAAGTACTCAAACCTATAAGCACTCCAATAAAGTGAAAAAGCTAAGGCACTTATAATCATTACTATAGGTCTGCAGTTTGTATGTGAAAAGGAAATGAGTAACTAAGTTGAGGAACATGCAATGCTTTTATTTCCATCAATTCTTCCTGTTTATTGGTTAAAAAAAAAGACTGAAAAGTTCCTAGTAATCAATCACCATGAGAACGACATGAAAAACCAAAGTTCCATCACTCAATGTTTTCTATTTGTTACAATTGCTTTTAAAGCTTTATTGTTGCATCTCTGAAATAATTCTCTTGTGCGTCACTATGATGTCATCCAAAATCCATATGATGCACATGCCTTGTTAATGACCATATTGAATGTAAGCCTTACTCCTACCAGGTACCATTTCTGATTATAAAGCAAAGTTACCTAGAAGAATTCATCCTACATGTTCACTTGGGAAATCTAATTCTAACAATGGCAAAAATATGGTAAACTGATGGCTCCAATTTGCAGCTACTGTAACTGTCAATTTGTGTTTGATTAGCAAAACAGAAAACTACATGCATTACTACCAGTAAAGAATTTAAATAACTTTAAAAAGTAAAAATAAAATACAGAGCAACCTTCCAATTAATCAATATAGCCGAATAGCGAAGGTCCCCAAATTCTATAAAAACTGATGTCCAAAATGAGGACTAAAATATAATTGTCCCCTAAATCATCCTGGCCACCCTCAATTTTTGTCTACAGGCCTTCTTCCAACCTGTTAATATCTTGTTCTTTTAACTTGAGAAAGAAAACAAGCCCCACCACACAACTGACATTCACCTCACTAGATAACTTAAACCACAGATTAAGAGCATTTTCGCAATGTAGAAAGATGTGATCCACATTTTGGCAATGTAGACAAGTACCCAGTCTTTTACTTTGAACCATGTTATGTAATAGGTGTTAACCTCTCCAAGTTCCCCTGGCCAACTACCCAAGCAATAACCTTAACAGAATGAGCTTTCAATTTCAATATCTGGCCTTAGAGTTCCAAAATTAAATATTAAGTAGAATTGCTTAAAAATCTGCTAAATTATAATTAAGAAATTCCAAGAAGATTATAGCTTCCATCTCCTTGCATCACTTCTAGAAAGAGTATAAACCAACACTTTCCATCAGCAATAATATGTAAGATACTACACCTCCACATCATTTAGTTCCTCCTAAACCCATAGTCCCAGCTCGATGGATCAAGCAGGGGGATTAACAGTGGCTAATTCTTGAAGCTGGACAGGTTATATAGGGTAGGACACAGAAGCTTTAAAGCATCGCTTCCACTATAGGATTCTTCCTCAACCTTAGCATATTCACCCTTGCCAACTACGAGCTGACAGCACCAAATGAAAAGATCACACTCTGGGTGGATATATCCTTCTATGGACTTTGATTAGAGCCTTCAACACCAAATTTGCACGCCACCATTTTTCTATAAGCTCATATTTGTTATTTCTAACAAGTGACGGACCCAGATACTTTTCTTCCTACAAGCAAGAGACAGAAGCTCTCACCCCAGCTATCATTGCTTGACGATTGCCCTGGTCCTAAGTTCTTTGGGGCAATTAATTGAACTCCTTGCCTTAGTCTCTTGGCATACCCCTCACCACATCAGTATCCCTTGCCACTGTGTACGCTTCTTTCAGTCATTTAACAAACATCTTGCTCACATATCATTGAGGAAAATAGCAACGCACATCGATCTACTGAGTCTTTAACTGCTTACCATACATTTAGGGGGTAAATTTCCTTGTTACTTACCGAGTCTTTAATAAGTCTCTTGGTGCTCAAGCCACATACTTTCAAACCTAAGAGCTCCTGGTCTACATTGTACGAATCTAAGCTTGTAACTTACCTTCATGAAATTTTGAAATTGCTTAATAGCCAATTTGCTAGCCTACATTTTACTATAGTTTCAATTTGAACTTCATAAATCCAAGAAGTTCAAGTAGTTTGTATCCTTACTATTTCAGCAGGAATAAGTCAATATTCTCTCTGTCATAAACTAATTGTAGGCAATGGCAAAAGAGTGAGGTTCTGGGAAGACTCTTGGCTAGAGGATCAACCCTTGAAATTCTACTTTCCAAGGTTGTTCAGACTATCAAGACACACCAACTATTCAGTAGAAAGGTTAGCTATCCCTCTCAATTTTCCGATGAGCTGGGACTTTGGGTTCAGAAGAAACTTAAATGACCAAGAGATTGAGGAGTTTGCCTTGCTGATGGTTAAGCTAGAAAATGTCCGATTAGTGGAGTCTAAACCAGATGAAAGGAGGTGGAAGCTTGAGCCTAATGGGAAATTCTCTTGCAAATCTTTCCAGAGCTTCTTAATCAGTGGTGGATCAGGTCCAATTTTTGCTCCTGCAAAGTTTATTTGGAAGGTCAAGGTCCCTACCAAGGTGAAGATTTTGGGATGGCTTGTGGTAATACATGTGATGTTCTTCAAAGGAGAAGACCGGGAAGTTGTTTTTCTCCTCACTGGTGCATTTTATGCAAAGCTCAAGGGGAAAGTGCTGATCATGTCTTCATGCATTGTGGAGTGGATAATTTCTTATGGAAAAAATTATTTAGGGAGGCAAGAGTGGACTGGACAACTCCATTAGAGAGAAGTGACTTGCTAAGAGAAAACCCCATAGCTTTTGGTAAAGGTAAAAAGGCCAGAACCCTTTGGGGTTGTGGGGTGCTAGCTGTAGTCTGGGTGGTCTGGATGGAAAGAAATAAAAGATTATTTGAAAACTATGGAGGGGTGGAGAAGGAAGACCTGTGGGAGAGAGTCAAGTTCTGGGCATCCTTATGGGTTTCTATCTCTAAGGAATTCAAGGATTATAATCTTTCTTCCATTATTCTTAACTGGCAAGCAGCTGTAGTACAAGCCCCCAAGCCTTGATTAGTATTACTAGACGAGATGTTAGGCCTATTGCCCTAGCTGCCCTCTTTAGATCTTTAAAGCGGAATCCTTGTCCGCCTCCCTGTAACTCGATTTTTGCTTTTTTAATAAAAAGCTGTTTCTTCTATAAAAAAACTATGAGCTTACACCTCCCTTTTCCACGGGCTTTAATAAGCTCAGACAGTGCAATCTAACAGTTTTTCATGATTCAACATCAAATCATCAGTAAAAACATACTTCACACATGGCTACGCTACCACTCTATTAGACATACACTAATCAAACAATTAAGCCGTAATTCGCAGCTAACTCTGAAATCCCTGATACTTTATCAATTTATACAATTCCTTTTCCGGGGTGCTAAACATATCATCAAATCACAATAACTTAACAAACACACAAAGTAACAGGAACAATGAAACAGCAAAAGTACCAGTTTTTGGCCCAAAGCGGCTTGAAATGCACGGTCAAGCAAATCTTCCCTCCTCTATACATCTGCACCAATCACAAAACCATTCAAAAAAAAAAAAAAAAACCACACACACAAACAACCAATGGCAAAACCGTAAAATCAAAACAAAAGCCCGGACCTTTTGGGTTTTCCCATCGAGCTGAGGGAGCTCGAGCTCCGGCGCGGTGGCAGGGTAAGTGACCGGAATATCGAACTGGAGGTCGAACTCGTACTTGAGGAGGTTGTGGACGTACCAGCACTTGCCGGTCCAACGTGTCCCTTCGGGATTGGCGGCGGAGATTCGGAACCAATCGTTGTCGTTGGACTTGTTCATCTGGGTGTAGGCGATCAGCGACTTGTACTCCTCTTTGAGCCTCTGGGTCCACGCCGGCCCATCTCGCGGCCCGGCCTTGGTGGTCAGGAGAGGGATCTGGGTCAGCGTCGACTTCGTGTTCGGGTCCCAACCCTCCATTGTTCGCAAAAACCCTAACTCTCTCACCAATTTGGGGATTGAGCTCTGTAAATATGTACCTCTCTCTCTCTCTCTCTCTCTCTCTCTCTCTCTCTCCTATTTAGGCATAATTGGAAAGACGGTTTTGGCCCCCCATTGTAAAATTTTTACAACTCTGCCATTCACCTATGTTCTTTTTCTCTCCTCGCTCTGAACTTTGGGAAACGTATCCAATTTCAATTTCAAGCTAACAGAGACTTGGGTATGGTTTATATGTTAGATTATGTTACTTTTCTTGAATTCCTTGCTACTTTTTTTTTTTTTTTTTGAAAAGGTGGCATTGATTTGTACTGCTCTGGAGCTTAGTCTTGATTGTTTTGGTTTGGTTAGGATCAAAGGTGGAATCAATAGTCAGTTGATTAAAGTTGTGTTTTTCCTTATTTCGTCTGTGGGGATAAGATGATGTTCTTCTTTGCTTACTCTAAGCTGGTTTTGATTCCTAAACAATAAGCTGATATGTATGATTTAATTACTATAAATTTACTATTCTCTTTTTTAAAAGTAGGACTATCTCATGACTTGATCATGCTTGGTGCTATACCTTAATCAAGTTCTTGCTTTTGCAGGTAGCTGAGAGCTTGGAGCTGGTTAGAAGGAAATTAATTGTAGTTTGACAAAGAGGGAAAGCATTTCTTGCCTGGTAATTTTTTTGAATCTATGATGCTTTGCAATTTTGAATCTGATTAACTACTAAACAATTTCAATAACTTAAATTTCTTTGTCTGAATCAGTGTGTTTTCTCATTTATTTTTATTCACTGATGTTGTGATTTCAGAAAAATAATTGAGACCTTCATGATCTATATATGTTTGTTTTGAAATAAACATAGAAATTGAAACCTACAACTAACTGGAAATGGATTTAACAGTTTGGCAGAGCCCAAGCTTTTACTAAATGGTTAGTCAACTTTAAATTCTTATATGCTATGATCTCTGTGTGACTTAGACTTATGGAGATTGATTTCGAGTTAAGAAACTACCAGAGAGCAAGTGCTTGAATGAAAAAAGGACCAAGGGCCTTTTTTTTATTATGTGCAGGGCATTAATGGCCTATCCCATGCCTAGCTAAAGTACTG
Source organism: Rosa chinensis (assembly GCF_002994745.2). Taxonomy (NCBI): domain Eukaryota; kingdom Viridiplantae; phylum Streptophyta; class Magnoliopsida; order Rosales; family Rosaceae; genus Rosa; species Rosa chinensis. The sequence goes on along the minus strand of NC_037094.1, from coordinate 57,053,621 downwards.
ATGCAAGGCTGGTGTCTAATATTTGTGCTGGAATGCAACTTACTCATCTCATTGAACAATAACAGTCTGCTTTTTACTTTATCTTACCGATTGCTTTCTTCCATGTAAACTGATCAAATATGAGAACATTAGCAAAGAAGAACAATCGAATCAACTATGTGTTGGCCCTAAACAAAACCGTGTTTGGGTAATGTAGTGATTCAACGTTTTATATTAATTTATGTGTTGGCATGCGACTACCTCAGATTGAATATAACAGCCTGCTTCTTAGTTTTTCTTATCAATGCCTTTCTGTTTTGTCAACCATACAAGTACAAAATATATTGACAAAGGAGAGTAAAAAACAAAAACTGTTCCACTTATTGACTGCTATGGATTGTTAGCTTGCCTAATGTAAGGTGTTTGATCTTTTTTTCTTTTGTTCTTTCATTTTTGCAAATGCAATGTGTTTTTCTCTTTTAATTTCAGTGGAATTATAGGAAAAACTTGGTTCATGGTGTTGTGTTTTTGGCTCATTGATACAATCTGAAAATTAGGATGCAGAATTCAAATTCAAGTCCAGAAAGGAAAGAGGTTTGCGCGCAGCTTTTATATAAGTTCTAGGAAAGTTAGTCTTTCAAGTTCTATGAGGATTTGTATTAAAGGCTTAGTCTATTAGGATTAGTCTATTAGGAATCCTAATCCCATGTTGTATTAGCAGCTCTATTTGCTATAACTAGGAGCTGCAGGGGGTTTTCTAAGAATGGAAGACAGAAAGTGCAGAAAACTGAGAGTCAAGGTGATAGAGAGATAAGAACTAGTCATAGGGGTTTGAGGGATCTGCAATAAGTACTTGTAAACACCTAAATTCTTCATATTGCTAGTGAATCTCTCAAGAGAGATCACGAAGTGGACGTAGGCTAAAGTTTTGGCTGAACCACTCTAAAATCTGCTGTGTTGTTTCTGTTTTCAGTTCATCTATTTTCTGATTTTGCTCAAGTAAAACACAAATATCCTAAAGGGGGCTTACACAATAAGTGGTATCAGAGTTTAGGCTCAAGGTGTTTTGCAATGGTGAACGGCAAAGTCATTGTCGAAGCAGGAGATGTGAAATCGTCCATTAAGCCCTTTAATGGCAAGGACAACTTCACGCTTTGGCAGAGAAAGATGAAAAACGTTCTAGTTCAGCAAGAGGTTGATGAGGCAATTGGAGATAAGCCTGCAACAATGACTGAAGCAGATTATAAGAGCTCCATTGAGCTGCATCTTGCTGATAATGTCTTGCTTCATATTGGTGAGAATATGACTGCAAAGGAAGCATGGGAGAAGCTTGAAAGCGTCTACAGGGGTAAAACTATTAGCAGCAAGTTGCTCTTGAAGGAACAGCTCTTTGGCCTCAAGATGGAGGAAGGGGATGATCTTAACGATCACATATGCAATTTTCAGAATTGCATATCAAACTTGGAGAAGGTTGGAGCAAAGATGGATGACAAAGACACGGCTGTCATGTTACTTCATTCGCTTCCACCTTCATTCAAGCACTTCAAAACCACCATGATATTCAAAGATACTATCACACTTCTAAAGTGTGTGAGAACTTGGAATCATATGTCAAAATGGACAAAGATGAAGAAAGTTCTCAAGCACAGGGACTTCATGTCAGAGGCAAGGAGAGAGGAAGGTCCAGGAATAAAGGTGGTGGATTTGAAGAAAGAGGCTGGTCAAAATCCAAGGGAAAAGGCAAAGAAAAGAAGAGTGGTTGCTTCGAATGTGGTTCACTCGACCACTGGAACAGGAATTGCAAACAATGGAAGGAGAAAAAGGCGCAGATGTTAGGAGAAAGCTCCAAGTCAGCCAATGTCGTTGCTGGAAATTATAGTGACAATGGAGAACTTCTCGCAGTAACAACCAGCTCCAGCGCACTTAAATATTGAACCTTGGATACAGCCTGCACATTTCATATGTGTGCATACAGAGATTGGTACGACACATATGAAGAGAGGAACACTGGGGAAGTGTTGATGGGAGATGATTCACCTTGTAGGATCATGGGAATCGGAACAGTAAAAATCAAGATGCATGATGGAATTGTCCGAACGCTGGGAAACATCCGACATGTCCCAAAATTGAGCAGAAATCTGATTTCATTGAGCACTTTGGATAGGGCTGGATTTTGGTATAAATATGAAAAAGGACAGCTCAAGGTAGGAAAGGGACAAATGGTCTACATGAGGAGTGTGATGCAACCAAATAACATGTATAAACTTATGGGTTCTACGGTGGTTGGTGGAGCTGCAGTTTGTACAGAGGAAGACAAGACTGAGCTTTGACATAAACGGCTAGGGCACATGAGTCAGAGAGGGTTGCAGGAATTACACAAAAGGGATCAGCTGGAAGGTGTAATGAGCTGCAAACTTGAATTTTGCAAGTATTGCACACTTGGAAGCAGACCAAGGTGACGTTCAATGTGGGCAGCAGTGAGAACAAACCCAAAGGAGTATTGGACTATATTCACACAGATGTTTGGGGGCCTACACCAACAAAATCAAAGGGTGGAGCCAGATACTTTGTCTCTTTCATAGATGATTTTTCAAGGAAGGTTTGGGTATACTTTATGAAAACTAAAGACCAGGTTTTCACTAAGTTCAAGGAGTGGAAAGCTAAGATTGAAAACCAAACAGGCAGAAAAATCAAGTGTTTGAGAAGCAACAATGGGGGTGAATATAGAGATAATCAGTTCTTACAACTGTGCAAAGATGCAGGCATCACAAGACACTTTACTGTTAAGAAGACTCCTCAACAAAACGGTGTTGCAGAAAGGATGAACAGAACTCTCATGGAGAGAGAAAGAAGCATGAGACTTCATGCGGGGTTGCCTGAAACTTTTTGGGCAGAAGCAGTTAATCATGCATGTTATTTGATTAATCGATCACCTTCTAGGGCTATTAACTTCAAGTGTGCAGAGGAGGTATGGTCTGGAAAGCCAATTGATTATTCCAACTTGAGAGTGTTTGGTTGCAGTGCTTATGCACATATTCCTAGCGATGAAAGAACCAAACTGAAACCAAAGTCCCATGAGTGCTTGTTCATCTGCTTTGAGAAAGGGGTGAAAGGTTATAAGTTGTGGGATATAGTCAACGACAAAAAGGTGATCAGCAGGTTTGTAATCTTTGATGAGAAGACTATGCCATTGAATAAGGAGGTTAATAGCAAGAAGGAGAAGATGGCTGTTGTTGAGGAAGAAGCAATCAAGATTTCATTAGCTAAACCATCGGATGAAGATTCCCAAGTTCAGGTGGAGCAAATTGAGCAAGTAGGGAATGATCAAGGAGCTATTGAAGAAACAAAGCAACAGCAACAGTCACTAGTTAGGGCTTAGGTGGAGCAATCCCCACAGAGGGGTTGAAATTCCCCTATCCCACAAGCACCTGAGTCATTTAAAAGAAGCATAGCACTTGACAAACCTAAGAGGAATCCAAGAAAGATACAAAGGTTTGGGTTCGAACTGGAAGAAGATGTGTCATGCTCTGAGTATAAGTCAAGGAGATCCAACTACTTATCAAGATGCCATAAAAAGCGAAGAACGGGCAGGTTGGATTGGTGCTATGATAGAAGAGATGGAATCTTTGCATAAGAATTCCGTGTGGGAGTTGGTTCCTAAACCCAAAGAAAGAAAACTTGTTGGCTGCAAGTGGGAGTTTAGGAAGAAAGAAGGAATACATGATGCTGATGCCATAAAGTACAAAGCACGTTCGGTGGCAAAAGGGTATTCGCAGAAAAAGGGAGTGGATTATGACTAGATTTTCTCTCCGGTCGTCAAACACACTTCAATTCGGTTATTGTTGTCTATAGCAGCTCAATATGATATGGAGATTGAGCAGATGGATGTGAAAACTGCGTTTCTTCATGGGGACCTCAAAGAAGACATTTATATGTCTTAGCCGGAGGGTTTTGTTGAAACAGGAAAAGAGGATCTGGTTTGTTAGTTAAGGAAGTCCCTATATGGACTTAAGCAATCACCGAGGCAGTGGTATAAGCGTTTCGACACATACATGCTGAAAATAGGCTACACAAGGTGTCTATATGACTGCTGCGTTTACTACCATGTATTCAAAGATTGGGAAATTATTCTACTACTTTTGTATGTAGATGACATGCTAATTGCATGCAAGGATATGTCAAAAATTCAAGAGCTTAAGAAGAAATTGGGAGCTGAATTCGACATGAAGGATCTAGGAGCTGCACAAAAGATCCTTGGAATTGAAATAAGGCGGGATAGAAAAGCTGGGAAAATTTGGCTGTCACAAGAAAAGTACATTCTGAGGGTACTTGAATGCTTCAACATGGATGGAGCTAAGGTTGTTTCTATCCCATTAGCTGCACATTATTAGTTAAGTGCAAAGCAAAGGCCATCAAGTCAAAAAGAGATTGATGTGATGAAGGATGTTCCATATGCAAGTGCAGTAGGGTGTCTCATGTATGCGATAATTTGCACAAGACCAGATTTAGCTCAAGCATTGAGTGTTGCCTCTAAGTACATGTCAAATCCAGGTAAGCCCCACTGGGAAGCAGTGAAGTGGATTTTGAGGTATTTAAAAGGGGCTAGGCAGTTTGGAATCATGTTTGAGAGGAAACAAGAAGTAGCATGTGTGGCTAGTTTTGTGGATGCTGATTATGCAGGAGACTTAGATAGAGGGAGGTCCACAACAGGTTATGTTTTTACTTGTGGAGGAGGACCTGTGAGCTGGAAATCAACTCTTCAAGGAGTCACAGCTCTATCTACTACTGAGGCAGAATATATGGCATTAACATAAGCTTCAAAGGAAGCTATTTGGTTGAATGGGCTGGCAAGTGAATTTGGAATTCACCAAGAAGGCGTGGTAGTGAGGTGTGATAGTCAAAGTGCCATTCATTTGGCAAAGAATCAAGTGTTTCATGCAAGGACGAAACACATTGATGTTCGCTATCACAGGATCAGAGATTGGGTAGAATCTGGAAATATCTTTGTGGAGAAGGTTCACACAAATGACAATGCTGCAGATTGTCTTACCAAGCCCGTTGTTGTAGAGAAGTTCAAGCATTGCTTGAACTTGCTCAGTGTCACAACATGTTGAGTTGTGGTGGAGCACCTCCTCACTTGAGGTGCGCTGAGGCAAAAAGAGTCTTGCCAAGGTAAGGGTTCTTGAAGGTTTGTTCGGGATTACTTCAAGAAGTTCAAGACATCCTGAAGGTTGCAGCAATCATTTTGGTATCAACTCACCAAGGTGGAGATTGTTGTGTTTTTGGCTCATTGATACAATCTGAAAATTAGGATGCAGAATTCAAATCCAAGTCTAGAAAGGAAAGAGGTTTGCGCGCAGCTTTTCTATAAGTTCTAGGAAAGTTAGTCTTTCAAGTTCTATTAGGATTTGTATTAAAGTCTTAGTCTATTAGGATTAGGAATCCTAATCCCATGTTGTATCAGCAGCTCTATTTGCTATAAATAGGAGCTGCAGGGGGTTTTCTGAGAATGGAAGACAGAAAGTGCAGAAAACTGAGAGTCAAGGTGATAGAGAGATAAGAACTAGTCATAGGGGTTTGAGGGATCTGCAATAAGTACTTGTAAACACCTAAATTCTTCATAGTGCTAGTGAATCTCTCAAGAGAGATCACGAAGTGGACGTAGGCTAAAGTTTTGGCTGAACCACTCTAAAATCTGCTGTGTTGTTTCTGTTTTCAGTTCATCTATTTTCTGATTTTGCTCAAGTAAAACACAAAGATTCTAAAGGGGGCTTACACAATACATGGCAGGGTAAGCCGAGTTTCCGCTTTTTTGGATTTGTTATGTGCATTAGTTCAACTGCTGCAACATCATTTTAATCAGTTCTTTAGGGTCTCCTACGTTCTTCTGACGGGTAAAGCTCTAGCAACAAGTTTAGCTAGGCTAACTATGTTTTTAATAGACTTCAACTGATCAAGTATCACTCCCACCAGCCTTGGCCAATCATTTTGAACACTCTAATGTGATTAAAAAATGTATGAAAAGCCTTCTCCACTTTATGTTGTACATCTTCTATAGTTTGAACTTGATGCTTTAATGAGAAGCTAGATTGCTGGTATCTCCATCTTGACGCAGTAGAGGACACCGCAGTGCTCTAATAGAAAGAATAGAAAATTACTCATAAGTGTCATTTTAAAACTTTAATTAGCCATAAGGCCACCTAACCTTTTTTGTACACACAAGGCCACTTAGATGTTCAAATTATTTCGTCTCTGACAATTTTACCCTTTCAACTGACAAAACCAATTGCATCATTACAGATCTCTCTCTCTCTCTCTCTCTCTCTCTCTCTCTCTCTCTCTCTCTCTCTCTCGTCGGCGATTCAGGAGCCGATGCATTGGTGACTCGCGCCGAAACTGGAGCCTGAGTCCGACCTCTCCTCTTATCCTCCAGTGGCCGTGGCGAGGCCCCGGCGACGGCAAGCAGAGCCTGTTCAGGGCAAAATTGAAAACCCTCTCCTTCGTCTTAGTGATTTCATCTTCGATTTCCGAGTAATGGATTACGACTACCGGAAAACCTCAGCCTATGGCGCAAAGATCCCGCCCTACCACCTGTCCTCGTCATCACAGCCGATGTACGGACCTCTGCAGCCGTTGTCATCATTGTACTCCAAGTCAACACAATCAAATGTTGGTCGCTCCTCCGTCTCACGGCGATGGACGTCACCGTCCCTTTCCTATAAGTTGAATCTTCTTTTGTTTATTCTGAATTGATTGAAATTGGTGTTGATTTAGGGTTTCTAATTTGTAAATTTTGTAAAATTTGTGTTGCCAAAATTGCAGTGGGATTGGGCATTCAAGTTTCTATTGAGGCAGAGCATTGGATCACTCTTCCGGTAAGCTTTGGAGTTTCAATTATAGCAATTAGTGATGGAAAGGTTTCATTGTATTTTGGACAATTGAACTTAGAGTAGATTAGGTTATGTGGTTGAGGTATTTTAAGCTGGTCTCGAAGATCACATTATATATTTGCATTATTTTGTTGAGTTGGAGTAACTCTAAATGTCTGATATGATTGGGTTTTGGTTTGGTTGGCGTTGGATGAGGAAACCATATGTCCCAGATCTGAGCTTACAACCCCAGTCATAGATGTTGCTTTTGGAGAAGGTCAGTTTCCTTAGCAATGCCTGGATTGAGTCTTGTTTTCTTTAACCCTTCAACTTGGCATTTTACATATTATTAATTCATTGTCGTCAATTTTGTCTAGAATGGAGTACTCCTAACCTTAATGTTCCACTATCACCAAAAAAGGTTGTCCGTGCTGCAATGCTGAAGAGTACTTTGCGGATACTATTCTGAAAGCTCAACAGAAAAGTCTACTTGATCAAGTAAGCTTCTTTTTTGATAAAAGATCATGCAAGTTCTGTTGGATGCATTGGTTTGCAGCATTTTAGATTAACTGCTTAGGATATTGTTTGCTCTTATACGTTATACCATTGATTCCCTGAATATTGTTTCCTCATATGCAGGGTAATAGAAGTGATCTACTGAAGATGCAACAAGAAAAGGCGAGATTAGAGTGGAAGTAGCGTGAAGGTGATCTAAACATGTCTTCTTCTTATTACGTTTTCCTTTTCTTTTCTTTTCTCTAAGGACGGCTCTCCTTTAATTTTTGTTATTGAAATCTAGATAATATATGGTCCAAAAATGTTGCAACAAATGGGTGTGACACTCTGCTCCAATCCATTCATCTGCTTGATTATTGTCTTTGAAGGCGATTCTTCTAGACTATATTATGCAGTGTTTCTATGTCTATGTTAGTCTCTTTTTAAGATATTGTTAGTAGCTTCTGTTTTCATTTTAATTGATTTCAAGTCAATAGCTTTCTATAACTAGTGACTTTTCAACACAGTGATAGTAGCTTTCTATTTCTATGTTAGTAGCTTTTCAATCTGATATCAGTAACCTCTTTTGTTTTCATTTTTATTGATTTCAAGTCATTAGCTTTCTATAACTATTTTAGTGGCTTTTTAACACAGTGATTGTTGGCTTTTTAGTGACAACAATACATAGACGCAGTAAAAATGTTTATGGGGTTGATCCGCCGGGCAAAGCTTGTGTTAGCAGTGATTTTGGTGCAGCTCGGGTATGCTGGGCTTTCGATAATCTCAATGTTTTCTCTAAAGAAGGGAATGAGTCCTTCCACATTCATCGTGTACCGAATGGCCATTGCTACTATTGTTCTAGCTCCATTTGCATTCATTTTGGAGAGGAATTCAAGACCTCCGATGACTTGGTCCATCATTGCAAAGATAATGTTGCTGAGCCTTTTCGAGTAAGAATCCAAATAGGATAATCTAATTCATTTGTTCAACTTATGATGTATTCTGATTTTATCTATTCATGCATTGTAGCCCTGTGCTTGACCAGAACCTGTACTACATGGGAATGAAGAATTCGAGTGCAACATTCACTTCTGCAATGTGCAATATGCTGCCTGAATATTGTCTGGCCTGGAGTTTTAGGTATAACTCATAATAATACATACTCATGCCCTTGGTCACACACTGATTTACAGAGACAGCACATTGATTTGTAGGTTTGAGAAGGTTAGCCTTAAGAAACTGCACAGCATAGCAAAGGTGATGGGGCCGGTCATCACAGTCGGGGGAGCAATTGTCTTGACTCTAGTTAGAGGTCCCTCTTTGTGTCTACCATGGGCCAATGAAGAAGAAATAAATCCTCATCAATCTGCGTAATACTATTCGGGTCAGAGAGACCTTGTGTAGGCCTCATCAAAAAGTCCGCGGATCAAGTGGGCCTATGGAGGCCCGCCGGCCCTGAGGGCTAAAAGCCCGGCCCGGCCCGTTAAAAAACCCGCAAAAGCCCGCCTCGGTGCGTAGTGGGCCGGCCCGCCAAAAGCCCCACAAAAACCCGGCCTGGCCCGACAAAGGCCCGCTAAGCTCGGCCCGTAAAAGCCCGTAAAATATTTTTTATATGGATATATATGTAGATATTTGTGTGTGTGTTTATAAATATATACACACACACACACACACACACACACATATAGATTTATATTTGTGTGTGTGTTTATAAATATATATAATATAGAGATATATATATCTCTATATTATATATATATATATAGAGATATATGTATCTATATATATATATATATATATATATATATATACAGATATGGATATATATAGAGATATATATATAGATATATATATATATATATATGTATGTATCTATGTGTGTGTGTGTGTGTGTGGAAGTTCTTATACTTCTATATAGAATATGTGCATTAGTGCATATATATATTCTACATATCGGTTGACCAATTCGATCGGATTCTAAAATATGGTGAAATTGACTAAATTTTTTACCACACTTATAATTTATTGTTATAAACTCATTCAACGATCGGTTTTTCTATTTTCTTTGAATTGATAGGGGTTGCTCTTTGGAGTGTATGATATATAAATATAAGTTTATAAGAGTAACTAAGTTTGACCTAGTGGATCGAATTCGAAACGAGAACCAAATTGGCTGAATTTTCTACAACCACCATAAAACATTACAATCTCTCCATCGAGCAGTTGGTTTTTCCGAATTTATTTTCCACTTCATGGTTGCTTTAGAATGAACCTCAACAATTTAAATGTAATGTATAAGTCATACAACTTTAGGAATAAAATTGGTATAGGCCAATGTGTTTGTAATTAAATTTTTTTTTTTTTATCTCATGTCCACACACATCCATCGATGGAATATTTACAAACGTGATATGAAAAAATAAACACGTTTTGCGGTCGTCATGCCATCGGTCAACCAAGAAAACATACAAGTGACGATGGTTGACCAATTGGATCGGATTCAAAAATATGGTAAAATTGGCTAAATTTTTTACCACACTCATAATTTATTGTAATAATGTCATCCAACGGTCCATTTTTCCATTTTCTTTGAATTGATAGGGGTTGCTCTTTGGAGTGTATGATATATAAATATAGATTTATAAGAGTAACTAAATTTGACTTAGTTAATCGAATTCGAAACGAGAATCAAATTAGCTGAATTTGTTACAATCACCATAAAACATTACAATCTCTCAATCGAGCGGTTGATTTCTCTAAATTCATTTTCCACTTCATGGTTGCTTTAAAATGAATCTCAACGATTTAAATGCAATATACAAGTCATACAACTTTAGGAGGCAAATTAATATAGGCCAACATCTTTGTAATTAAAATTGAAATTTTTATCTTATGTCCACGCACATCCATCGATGAAATATTTACAGACGTGATGTGAAAAAATAAGCACGTTTCGCGGTCGTCATGCCATCGGTCAACCAAGAAAACATACAAGTGATAACAGTTGACCAATTCGATCGGATTCGAAAATATGGTGAAATTGGCTAAATTTGTTACCACACTCATAATTTATTGTAATAATCTCATCTAACGGTCCATTTTTCCATTTTCTTTGAATTGATAGGGGTTGCTCTTTGGAGTGTATGATTTATAGACATAGGTTTATAAGAGTAACTAAATTTGACCTTATTGATCGAATTCGAAACGAGAATCAAATTAGCTGAATTTTTTACAATCACCATAAAACATTACAATCTCTCAATCAAGCGGTTGATTTCTCTAAATTCATTTTCCACTTCATGGTTGCTTTAGAATGTACCTCAACAATTTAAATGCAATATACAAGTCATACGACTTTAGGAGGCAAATTGATATAGGCCAACATCTTTGCAATTAAAATTGAAATTTTTATCTTATGTCCACGCACATCCATCGATGGAATATTTACAGACATGATGTGAAAAAATAAGCACGTTTCGAGGTCGTCATGCCATCGATCAACCAAGAAAACATACAAGTAACGACGGTTGACCAATTCGATCGGATTTGAAAATATGGTGAAATTGGATAAATTTTTTACCACACTCATAATTTATTATAATAATCTCATCCAACGGTCGGTTTTTCCACTTTATTTAAGTTGATAGAGGTTTCTCTTTGTAGTGTATGATATATTAATATAAGTTTATAAAAAATATTATCTTTAAATATTTATTTGTAAATAAAGCTCGCAAGGCCCGCCCCAAAAAAGCCAGCAAGACATAGCCCGGCCCTGCCTAAAAAAGCCCGCGAGGCCCGCATTAAATGGATGGGCTTGGATCCTTTACTTTATAATAAAGCCCGGCCCGGCCCGGCCCGCTACTATTTAAAAATGGAGTAAGACCCAGCTCGGCCCGGCCCAAGCCCGCTACCAATGGGCCGGGCTCAGTTTGGCCCGGCCCGTTGATGAGGCCTAATCTTGTGAAAGTAGCTCTATTTATCTCAGGAGCTTGCTTCTGCTGATCTTGGTTTGTCATTTTGCAAGTATTGGTCTCTCAAATCACTTCACTTCATTTTACAGTCGGGGGAGCTCTATTCACTTCATTGTACGCGAATAGTATTGCGCAGATTGATGAGGATTTATTTCTTCTTCATTGGCCCATGGTAGACACAAAGAGGGACCTCTAACTAGAGTCAAGACAATTGCTCCCCCGACTGTGATGACCGTCCCCATCACCTTTGCTATGCTGTGTAGTTTCTTAAGGCTAAACTTCTCAAACCTACAAATCAATGTGCTGTCTCTGTAAATCAGTGTGTGACCAAGGGCATGAGTATGTATTATTATGAGTTATACCTAAAAATCCAGGCCACACAAAATGCAAAAGCAGGCAGCATATTGCACATTGCAGAAGTGAACGTTGCACTCGAATCCTTTGTCATTTGGAAATGGTCCTAAACTTCTAATGATTTGAATTTGATTACAGCACGAAAAAAAAAAAGTAAAACATGATTATATGTAATGGTGAATTTGGATTTTGTCTACACAGGCAATTATCTTAAGATCCTACCCTTGTCAGCTCTCTCTCACAGCAATGATATGCTTTTGGGGTATGGTGGAAGGAGCAATACTGGCTTTTGTAGTTGAAAGGGGACAAAGTGGAGTCTGGTCCATACAATTCAACATCAAACTTGTAGCAGCATTTTATGGGGTAGGTAATCCCAAAAGTTTCAATTGTATGTTTAAATAGGTAAATATTTGTACTATAATAACTAGATTTGAAACGACGCCCTTGCTAGAGGGCCCAAAACGAGTCTGGAGCCTTAGATCTCTTGGTCGTCCCAAGTACTTGCATAATTGGAATTAACACTGCAATCCCAGTTTAATGAACTTTGTATTAATATTTCATACTGCAGGCAATGCAATCTGTTGTTGCTTATTATGTGATGGGAATGGTAGTGAAGGAAAAGGGACCTGTTTTTTACTCGGCTTTTAATCCCTTGGCCACAGTAATGGTTGCAATCCTGGGTTCCTTTGTTTTAGCAGAACAATTGTACCTTGGGAGGTAGGCTCATATGTATTGATTTCTCTCTGATTGATTCATCCATGCCTATATATGCATGACAGTTGATTGACTAGTCTCTTTCACTCTTGTTTGTAGTGTTATCGGAGCTGCTGTAATCATCATTGGTCTGTATCTCATTCTCTGGGGAAAAGCAAAGGACCAGTCTCCTCCATCACAGTGCTGAATTATCGATGAAGTAGCACCATAAACACAAAGATATATAATTAAGCAATTTCCAGTTCTAGTTGTGTGATTTGTGGAGTAATCTGTTCAATACAAACATGAATTTGGCCTGCTGGATGTTTTTGGCTTCTGAATATTATGCAGCTTAATAAATAAAAGACTATACTTTGGATTTTGGACATTTTATACTCTGTTACAAGATATTAATTTTTTGGATCTTTACATTGCGCCCTAAAAATTCATTAAACCAGACTGGATTGTAAAATCAGTAAGAATGCGAGGCATATATGGATAGTCAAGAACTGTTGTTTGGTAACTTTGGTGACTTGAGAAGAGTTGGTGCATACCGCATAATGTCAATCTGGCCTGAAAATTTGTGGTTATTGCTTGTTGAAAACTGCAGGCAAAGACTTCAAATATCAATGATTCCAATTTTGGCCTAAATTAATTTTTTGGCGTTATATTTTAGGCCTGTATTATGATCTCCAGGACTGGACACATTACTTTCAATTTCTTCTTAGAAACATGTACATAAATTAGAGGCTTGTCTATGGTTTTGGTATGCAGCTATTAAGAGTTTGACATCCCAGTGTAAAGATCATGCTGCACTGTTTCTCCATTCCATTACAAGAGCTAGAACTGTTGCTTCCACCGTACGCAAGAAACATATCAAAACTGATAGGGAGAGCTGACAAGGGTATGAAGTATGATCTTATTGTATGTTTGTGTATATCGAAATTCACCTGCAGAAAATTACTTTTCACAGTAAAATCATGAGAATCGAACCACTAGCTAGGGAAGTCTTACTTGCAAAAGAATGAAAACAGACTAGGAGAGACAAGCTGCTGACCTGAATAAAGCACCCTTAACAAGGTCCGTGTCGTCTGAGTGACTTTGTGATTGTTGATGATGATGATGAGGGTGTTGCTTCATGCACGGTCCATGGTAAACTCAGAGGAGGGCCTTTGACTAGAGTATGTAGTCTTTATTCTAGATTGTCCTTATACATACACATACATAAAAACACATCATTCCATAAGTTTTGATTAACTAAATAGCATTCTAATTCATATGACCATATAATTAATACAGGGTTCCCATGCTCACAGTCAATACACTAAAACATTCTACCCCATTAAGATATAGCATAAGGAGACCAGAGAGACTAAACGATCTTGTATTTTGTTAACGACATCTACTAAAACAATGATATCCGGACAAGGTATATGGCAGATGAGGAAGTGGCTGTCGAGTGCTTCATTTCCGCTCAAAAGATGTGACAATATTCTTTTGCTACTTAAATTTGGCCTCATCTTTTTTCTTTTGTTCGCTTTTTCTATATTCTTTTCTTCTTCTTTTTTCCTTTCAAAAATAGAGAAATTATATTTTGAAAATTATATATTGCAATTGACAAATTGTAAAGTCTATTTTGCACTGTTTTGTGCTTATGACGTGTCGTTCAGCGTGGCAGATAGGATTTTTATTGACTCGTTGCGTTCCTCTGCCCGTGCAGGAACCTCACTGTCCGAACCGCTAGATATCGTGCCGCTACAGACAATACCTTGGGAGGTAGCAATGGGTCGTGCCGAGCGTCCAGAGAGCTCTAGGGCAAGGGAGGAAGTTGCCACTCATAATAGGCGTGAGGAGAGGTTAACGAGCAATAGCGCCGTTAGTGGTTCTGCTGGCGGGGGAGAAGTTATCGGTGAAGAGATAGAGTCCTCTTGGGTTCTGAGTGATGGTACCGCAGTGGATGAGGCAGGAGGGCGGATGACTGTGGCCGCCGTCACTCGTCTGAAGCGGGTGTTCCGCTTGCCAGGCATAGTGAAGCTGCTGCCACCGCTAAAGGACGAGAGAGCGTCGATCCTGCCAGCGGGGCACGTCGCCGTGCACGAGGCGATCTTCCCCCAGGGAGTTACATTTCCGCTACTGCCAAATCTCCAAATTTTGGTTTGCGAGTTTAGTCTCCCCTTTGGGCAAATTTGCCCTAACATGTGGTGGTTGTTGATGGCGCTCAACTCGTTGTGGCGCTTGTCCGGTTGTGAGGGCCCAACAGTGGCGGAGGTGTTACATTTCTACGAGTTGGTGTATGTGAAGCGCCAAGGTTGCAGCGGGCAGGTGAACTTAAGCCGCCGCCAGGGGGCTTCCAAACTGATCGAGAACCTGAAGGACTCTATGTCTCCCTAGGGGGGACCTTGGCGATGTAATTCCTCTGATGTAATTGCTCTGTTGCTCTCTCTCTCTCTCTCTCTCTCTTCCTGTATTACATAATTTGGCTTTCTCGATTTGTAATCTCCGATTATAATTGCATTAATCCTAGAGTTGTTTTTCAAAATAGTGGTAGTATCTTTCTATACCTCTGTTAGTACCCTTTCAAGCTGATGCCAGTAACTTTTCTATTTGCATTTTAATTGATTTCAAGTCAGTAGCTTTCTATAACTGTTCTAGTGGTTTTCAAAAACAGTGATAGTAGCTTTCTATACCTATGTTAGTATCTTTCAAAGTTGATGTTAGTAGCTTTTCTATTTGCATTTTGATTGATTTCATGTTATCTTTTGCCAATAGCATATCAAATCGAAAAATCAGGATTTTGTATGAAATTCAGTTTTCTTTTTGTTTGTGATTTTGTATCTCTAGCATTTCTTGTTTGAGGTTCGTGTTACACTGTCAACATGGATAATCAACAAATTTTTTTGCAATCGGAATCTATGTCAGTGTCATTTTATTACTGGTCCGGTAGCTTTGTACATGTGTCATAGTAGCTTTCTGTACCTATGTCAGTAGCATTTTAGATTGTTTGATTTTGATTATCTGGTTGATAAAGAGTGTCATGTTTAATGTGCAGCGGCACGCTGCTGTTTTTAGTTTGCATTTAAAATATTAATATTTTGTTGTATATTTGTTCTTGCAGAATTCTTCCCCTTTGCATTGGCAGTGGTTGATTCCGAAAATCATGTGAATTTGAGTAGTGAAGCCTCTATTGACCTAGATCATCCAGCCAACCAAGAAGTGTTGAAATTAAGTTTGGTGCTATAGGTGGCAAAATAATGCTTATGGTTCGTGTAGTGCGGTAGAGCTTGACAACAAGAAACTTCAACGGAGGCCATTTGAAAAATGACAATAACATTACAACATTGACAGTAGCTTTATATAACTAATAGATTTTCACAACTATTGTAGTGACTTTTTACAACTATGGAAGTAGTTCTGTACATATTTATATTGCTGAACCCTACATATTTTTTGCATCATTGAATATGATTTTTTTTCTCTATTGCAGTAGCATTTTTCTTTTTGTTGTATATTTTACATTTCTATAGGTTTGTTAGTATCTGAGATCTCAGTCTCTAGGAGTAGTTTTTGTTCTGTGTGGTAGTAGTTTTTGTTCTCTGTTTGGTTATAGCTTTTGGTGTTGATGAGATTAGATTTTGGTGATGGTGTGAACAGCTATTGTTACTGGTAAGAGTAATTTTCTGGTGTTGGTGACAATAGCTTTTAGTTTTGAGGAACGTAACTTTTGTTGGTGGGGATAATATCTTTTCGTTTTGGGGAGCATAGGTTTTTTAGTAAGGAGTAGCTTTTGTTGTTGGTGATAGTATCTTTTGTTAGTTCGCTTAGGTTGCCGGAAATCTCACAAGAGTAGTTTTTATTGCTAGTGACAGTAGCTTTTGTTGCTAGTGATAGTAGCTTTTGTGACCTCGCCGAAGGTTGCCGGAAATCTCATAAGAGTAGCTTTTGTTACTAGCCACAGTAGCTTTTGGTGCTAGTGAAAGTAGCTTTTGTGGTCGCCGGAAGTTGGTCGAAAACCCGCCGGAGTTCACCGGAAATTTGCCGGAGTTCGCCGAATGTCGGCCGGAGACCCGCCGGAGTTGACCGGAGGCCTCGCCGGAGAGAAGAGAGAAAGAGAATGATTGTTGACTTTTTACTCTAGTGGCATTTATGTAAATATGTTGATTTTTAATATCCAAAATATAACACCTTTTTTAATCTAGTAGCCTTATGAGGAAGAAAGCTAGTTGGTGGCCTTATGGGTAAAAAAACATTCAAATATGCACTTATATGTAATCAACCCTAAAAAGAATTGGTTCGAGTTTGGTTTGGATAATACCCGATTCCCCCTTTTTGTGGGTTTGGGAGGCTGAACATTGAAGGTCTGCAAGTCTCCTTCTACTATTGTTCTGATCTTTGTGTGCTTTGATTTTTATTGAGTTTTTTGCTGTCGTTGGTTTTCAACTGATATGGATTTTCACTTTTCACGTTTTAGGGGTTTTGTTTGTCCTGCAGTTTGGGATCTGGGTGATTGATTGGAACGGTTTCAAGGTATGGTTCTGATCTTTGGCAATATGAAACCTTTCATTAATTTGTGTGCTATGTATAATTCTCCTACTAGTTATTGGAATTATTGGGTTTTCATTTAGGGAGGAACGGGAGCCAATTTAGGTGGTGGGTACAAATGATTTTCTGAGTTTCCGAATTGTTATTATAATGGTCAAGTCTCATTCCTTGATAGCTTATGTTGATATGCTTTCTTCAAGTTTGGGATTACTTGTGATAAGTATCCTCTTTCTCATTTTCTGTTTTCAGACATAATACCAAAGTGACTGTACAACAAGGACCCCTGACATGAGGTCTCACAACTGATGGCTTTCCAACACCTTCCCCTGTTGTACCCTGCACACGACATTCAATCACTTCCTTCCTGCTAACAACAAACCATAGCAAATACCAATTAGGTCTAGGGGTGGGCATAAATGACCGAAAGACCGAAAAAAAAGAAGAAACCGATCCGGACCGGCCGGTCCGGGTCGGGTTTTACTCTGAAAATGACTGTATTCGGTCCGGTTCGGTCCCAGACTCAGATATGGCTGTCCGGTCCCGGTCCTTGACTTCTGCCGACCACTTGGACCGAAAAACCCGAACTTCACAGCACTAGTGGCTTTAGATATCATTTTACCCCAACATTTTGATTGATGGTGACATCAATCAATTTTTATATAATACTAATCCTCCCAAACGTGTTTCTTTTTGAAAATCTGCCATGGGGTCAATATATTGTTAAAATATTCTTCTCATCTTACTTTTTTTCTTGAATCATTAACCATCCTTTTCCTCCTTCTCTCTCCACGGGTCTTCTCCAGATTTTCTTCTCTTCCCTGTATTCTTCTCTCTCTTTCTTCTTCTCGTCAATACTCATCCTCATATTCCTATTTGTCATCAAAGAAAAATCTTCAGATTATTATCTATTAGTTTTTCTCTTTACACGATCTTCTTCTTCAGCGAGTTCGACTGCATTTTTTTTTCCCTCTTCTTCATCAGTTCCTCTTCTCTCTTGCTGGGAGCAGCCTCCAAGGCTCCAAACCCAACCCAGATCGAAAATTGGTTGAGGATCCAGATGTAAAGGGTTGAGTCACTGTCTTCGAATCTCCCAACTCTCAAAGCGACGCCTCAAAACTCTTTGTCTCTCACATATGCTTCACTACTCTCATTCTTACTCCCACCCCTCCTCTCTCACATCTGTGTTTCAAAGCCGAAGATCTCAATGCGTAGAGGATGAGAGCGTGATGGAGAATTGGGAATTTGGGATCTGCACGTCTGTGTTTTTTTTTCCCTAAGGACGGGTTGGGCCCGAAAGCCCGAAAATCCGGCCGGTTTGACGACAGTCTGGGCTTAGTTTGGTTCCTAATGCCTAAAAGTGAAGGCCCGGCCCAAATTAGTAATGCCGGTTCCGGTCCCGGTCCCTGAAAAAAGGGTGCCGGTCTGGGACCGTGCCCAGCCCTAATTTGGTCACCCTCTCCCAGCTGAACTAGAAACAATTCAAAAACATAAATTCTTACTACACATATAAAAATCAAAACCGAATACAACATGTCCCATCCCATTATTAAAACATAAATCAAACCATCCCAAAAACTTATACAGGCTGATATTTTGAGTGCGTTTGGGCCTATGGCACCTAGATGAACTCCTTGCTAATACCCCGTCTATCCTGTGACTTAGTAAGACATCAAAATTAGTGTGTTTTCCTTGTTGGTCTGTTATTCTGCAGTTTTGATCTTGATTTAATTGTGATTAAATGAATGCTTTGTAAATGAATCCTGTATTTATTGAACTAGAATCCAAACTATCAAGACCATAGTCCTTTGTAAGTGTAAGTTTTACATTTCCTTTGATTTCATTCAAAGTTCATTATTCATAAACACGAACTCGTACCACTAACCAAAAATTTCTTGGTTCGAGTTCGTCCTGGTATTCTTCTCCTCCTCCTCTATTTCTTTTGTTTTTGCAAAGAAAAGAGAAGAAACATGGCGACGAATCTGAGCCGTCTGTTCTCATCAACAACGATGACGAAAGCCGAGCCTCTGACTCGCTCAGCTACAACTCAGTGAGTCGGTTCTTGCCCTCCTCGACCCGGCAGTCTCAACCGGAGAGCGAAAACGCCCAGGTAAAATACGCCGGAAGCGCCGAACCTGACGACGAAAAGAGTGAAAAGCGAGATGAGGATGGTGAAGGTGACAGAGAAAAGTTGGATTTGAATAAAGAAATGGGTGAGATCGGCGGGCCGAAAGGGCCTGAGCCGACCCGGTTCGGAGATTGGGAAAAAAATGGTCAGTGCTCTGATTTTTAGGTTTTTGTTTGTTCTTCAGAAGATTGAGTCAGAAAATTAATGGTGAACTTTTTGAATTAGGATATCAAATTTTCTGGTTTTTTTTTTATGAAATCAAATTTTCTGGTTGATTCTACTATTTTAGTTGTGTTTATGCAGTATAAGTTTGAATTTTGATCAGTAAAAATAAAACTATGATTTTGGATTTTACTTTCAAGTTTTGATGAGCTTTTGCTAAGGATCACATTGGAATTTCAAGTTGAAATTTGTATCATTCAAGCAACATTGCAATGAACTCATCACACTTAGCTAGTTGTGTTCTGTATAATTAACATGATATTGCTATTGTCAATTTGATGTGACACCAAATTACATAATTGATCTTTCTTCATCTTATCAGCTCACTTGAACTATGATATTGGAATTTGAAAGAATATATTGCATATTTGATCTTTTCTTCATCTTATTAATTCACTCGAACTATCCCAAAAGAATATATTAGGGTTTTTGTCCATTTACCCCATTTCTAGGGATCTTTTTCCCACTTATTCCATTTAGTTTTTTTAATTTTCACTTATCCAAAACACTCTAAGGAGGTATTCCCTTATACCCCATTAAGGTTTTTTTTTTTTTTTTTTTAATAACATTTTATCCTCACCCCTTTGTTATTTAGAAAGAGAGAGAAAAAAAAATGGAAGAAACCATATGAGACTTTGCCGGAGCCGGTCATCGGCCGCTTGAGTCTGGTTACTGGTTGCTGGATTTCGGGTAACTTTTGCCGGAATCCGGTTATCGGCCGCTACCCACCAGATTTTTTTGAAAGTATCTATTGCCCCCAATAGAAAGGCAATAGCCCCGTAATAGACGTCTATTGCCCACCCCAATAGAGGGGCAATAAACTTCTATTGCCCCCCAATAGACACCTATTGCCCCCTAATAGAACTTTCGGTGGCTGAAATGGAAACTAATATTCCTAAAATTAGACAAATAAAACTTTGATTAAAGAAAAAAAAAACGAAGAGATTATATCAATTCAAATCATGAATTGCCCCCCAATAGACGCCTATTGCCCCTCAATAGATGTCTATTGCCCTCTAATAAAACTTTTTTTTTCTTTTTTTCTTTCCTTCTGAGCATTCTGTTGCATAATAGGAGAAGCACCATGTTGATTTGCAACGAATAAGCTCCATCCAAATTTTAAAAAATAAAATAAAATAAAAATGTACTTGGTTTTTTACCAAGATTTATGGTTCCAAGGAAAGAACAAACCCAACAGAAAGAGAAGATTTCTCATCAAAAAAAAAACAAAGACAGAAAGAGAAGATTCTGCTCATCATGGTATTCTCAGCCAACCTATTATCCCTCAGCGTCTCCGACCTTTTCTTCGACTCATGGCTCTGTCAAAACAACTACCTTGAAATCCTCGAGCACCGACCCACCTCCACTATAACTGCCACCGCCATTTCAACCTCCACCTTCACCTTAAATGGGTTCTTTAGCTCACTTTACTCCACCATCTACATCCTCCTCTCTCTCTTTGCCACCAACCACTTCTCCAAGCTCACCAACGAAGACCTCGCCGCCCCTACGCCTGCGGAGGGGCTGAGGTCCTTGCCAGATCCGGTCCAAGGGTCGAGCGGTAGAGATCAGTCTCATCGAAGCCGGTGATGACCTCCTCGACGAAGTAGCGAGTCGGTTGAACTGACCTCTCTCCCGAAGTAGCAACGACGACTTAGCGTCGTCGACGAGGGCAGACCGACATCGACAATCGCCTGGTACGGTCTGGTACCCTCCGGCATCAACGGACCTCAATTTAGACCAAATCTTGGCCTCACGGTCTGATTGGTTTGGCTTTGATAAGAATTTGGATACAGAGGAGAGAGAGAGAGAGAGAGAGAGAGAGAGAGAGAGAGTACGGTCTGGTACCCTCCGGCATCGGCGGACCTCAATTCAGACCAAATCTTGACCGCACGGTCTAATCGGTTTGGCTTTGATAAGAATTTGGATACATAGGAGAGAGTGGCATTATGCGATTTCTTAATTAAGCTATGGGCAAAATTGTCATTTCATTTTAAATTGGGTTAGTGAAAATAAAAATATGTTGCTGGGGTAAGTGGAACAATTTTAGCCAATTTTGATGTTTTGGGTCAAGAACCCAATATATTATATAGCAAAAAGAAGATGGGATAGATAATAGATTCCGGTATAAATAAAGTAGGAACTTAAGATATAATACCGACATCATTAAGGGGGTATATTCAATCTAGATTTTAAATGATTCCGTCTGATTTTTTATAATCCGTGAATTTTAGTGAATTCTACATAATCCACGGATTGTTTTAATTCCATATGGAGTTGAACAAATTATTAGAGAGATTTGTTTAGATTTTAATAAGTGCATGGACTGTCCAAATAAAGATCAAAATAATATAATACTATAAATTATTTTTTTGGACAAAAAATAATACAATAATTATTATGACTTGAAAAAAAAAATCATGAAGGGCCAATACCATCAACTCATCAAGTACTCATCTCCAGAGTTTCAATGTTTCTACGTTTGAGGAAGATCTGAAACTTTGTGGTGCAGCACTTCCAAAAGTGTCAGACAACTAAGGGCACTGACGCATGAACACACTTCCAAAAGTATCAAACAACTAAGGGCTAATTTGGGATTGCTGTGACTTTAAAAAAAAAAAATGCTGCTGCTATGTTGTGAGAATAATCAGCTATGAATTAAAACAGTTTCGTGTTTGGTAAATAATATTTTTAAAAGTATTGTCAGTACATAAAACAACTGCAGAGTGTGTTTTGATCTACATCAGCTTTTAAAAGCAACCTTTAGGCTGCTTCTAAAATCTGCTGCTAGTGACCTATAACTTTAATTAAAGTTGATTTTTATTTATTTACCAAACACAATAAAATCTAAAATTTTAAACAAAAGCTGATTTTTTCTAAAGCAAAACAATTCCAAACGGGGCCTAAGGGCACTGACGCATCTGATATATATGAACACCTAAGATGCAGAGATGGAGCATCAATTTCCATGGTTTTATGTTTCTATTGCATTTGGGTTCATAACAAGATTTTGGAGAGTTTCTAGCCTTTTAGTGCTTGTGACGAAATGGGACGAAATAGAGGTATTCATATTACCAGTTCCTAGACGTACATGTATAAGAAAGGTTCTGGGTGATGATAGTAAAGAGTATGGCCAGACCACCAAAGTGAAGAGAAGGTTTATTAGAAGTTAGATAATACACTTATTGTAAGAATCATAATTAACTATTCCACAAATTGTCATCGACAAGAATGAGATTTACACATATTTACTCAAAACTCATGATGTGCAAATTAGTCTCTGTAGTTGGCACACAGAGAAAACGACAATACATTATTTTGTTTTGTGGCTCCTAACAAGAATTTGATATGCACATAATTTGCTTCTATAGGCCACTTGTGTGTAGGGAACTTGAGAGCAACTAGCACAAAGAAACATCTGCACACCTTGTCCTTCCAATTTCCGACCCCATTGAGTTATTTCTATTTGCAACACCATGAAGGCAACTTCATTAGAACTTCAAAGAATTCAAAGTTTCCTCAAATCAGGAGACAAGTATACTTTCATAATGTGTAACAAAATATTGAAAGCGCCATCCACAAAGTTAAAAATTAATAATAAATTAGAGGAAGATAGGGGTGATCCTAAGCCCTATAAGCCCAGGATAAGTTGCCTTTCTATGTCATAATTAGAATTGTTTATATGTGTTTTCTTTTTCTCTCTTTTCTTTTCCTATAGGGGCTTAGGATCACCCAAGACTATACCCTAAATGACATAGAAAGCAAAGCACTTCTAAAGTTTTGCTCTGGTGAATATCTCTCTAGCATTTTGTTTTCTCCCCATTTTGCCTTTATTCAAATTATGCAAGGCAATGACAGTGGAAGTAGTTGAAAAGCAAAAACTTTCCAATTAGACTACCCACAATTCACCACTATTTTAGCAACGTCCAATTCCGAATATAGTTTGTTATGGGCACTTCTGACACCAAATGATAAGTTTAACGATCCAAAAATTTTTTTGTGTAACTTCCTTTCTATCTCCAATTTCCTCTGTTAAAGTGCACAGAATTTACCTTTCTATTTTTGCTCCTTCCTGTGCCTTTGAAAAACCTTTTTGGCAATTATGTTGCTACTGCCTAATAATTCTCTTGTTCCTTTCTGACCCACATTTCCTTTCTTGTGTAGTTTTGGAAAACTATATGGTGTCTTTGTTTAGTAACTGAAGACTCATAGGCTGCATAAGTGGTATAGCCCCTGCACAGCACTTGCTTTGCTTTTAATTGCGATTTTTTTTATTTTATTTCTTATATTCAAATTCGTGCTCTGCAAGTTAATTAATTCCAGAAAAGAAGAATGCACTCTACAATAAGGTATTAGTTTGCATCTTGAATTCTTGATGGAGGGTAAGTTGCAGGGCAATTGAATCATCGTGATTATTTTAGACAGAACATGATGCCTCAGGAAGTTCAGGCAGAATTTGATGCCAGAGTATACACCATGGCAAGCCTGCTGATTTGTAAAGGTGGTCTTCCTCTTTGTCTCTGGTTTTTGACAGTGACATGGAGCTGGGAAATTTTCAACTGGTTGCTATTTTGTCCTTGTCTTTTAAGTCTTTTTTTTTTTTTTTTTTGAATGAGTCTAACATGTTTTATATATGTGGAGTTGCTTCAATTTTTCTATTAGACTTTTATTGCCTGTCATTTTGTTATGTGGAGATGCCGCCTGGGTTCACCCTTCTGATTATTTGAAGACCTCAATTTTGGCTTCCCATTTGGACACTCATGAGATGAGTTAGGTATATGCCTGCTTTAACTTGTCAGCAAGACTGGTTTCTTAAGAATCAAGTCATTTGGTTCCGTATGGATTGCTTGAATTGACCCTCCTGGGATTTTGTTAAGTATGTCCACTGTATATGGGCAGTTTATTTTTACTCTAATGGCAATTGTTAATAATTGATTGATTTGCATCAAATTCACTCAGCAGTTCACGACGATCCACTGTATGTATGAACGATTGACACTAACATTTCTTTTAACATCACATGCATTTCGCTTGTTAGCATGATCAAGAGCACTTTCAGGTTTCCACTCGGCTTGAATTCATTTTACACACCAAATTCTAAAGTCTAAACTTGTATCAGTTTGAATTCATTTTGCACACCAAATTCTAAACTTGTATACTACATAACATCATAACATGGTCGTACGTGTTCGTATATAAGTAACGATTCTAGGAATTTGGCAATTGACATAGTAAACCTATTATTATAATGAACTGCGAACGTGGGATAGATTCTCTATAAGATTCACATCAATCAAGAAGAACCTTTGCAAACGAGTAAACGAGTGACGCTAACATATGTGGTATTATTGTGTTCTTAAGCATGAGGAGCATTTTCAGGTTGCCATTTGGGCTGGTTGTATCAGTTAAGTACATAAGTGGTATTAGTTCACCTAGTGCTCTGACTACATATATGGTACTGGCATTATTGTGTTCGAGGAGCATTTTCAGGTTGCCATCTGGGCCGAAAAATATTGGCACAAAGGCCCGATACAGCACGGCTCGAGTATGGCATATTGAGGCCGCGGCCTGACTCATTTTTATAATATAAAATTTTTAAATAATATAAGACAATATATAATTTATGAATAATATAAATGAAAAAATTTATATGAGTTGCAACTTATATATTTTTAAATATAAAGATAATATATAATTTATAAACAATAAACTTATAACATTAAATTTTAACGAATAGTTTCCCACGGTACATGAGTTGCAACTATTTAATGAATAGTTTATGTTTCTAGAATATAATATTAATTTTTTTTTATGATACAAAGATAATTTATAATTTAGAAAGAATAAACTTATTGTTCAAGTAAACCCTAATTTATGTTTGGCCCAAACTCTAGGTTACTTGATCTAGTGGTAATAGGGTTAAATTAGAATGATCTAGATTCCTATTCAATGTACGATTACTTTCCTTATATGATTGAGATTCTATATATTGTAATCCTCTATATAAAGAGGCCCCTATTATCAATGAGAATATACAGCAATTTCCACTCAATTTCAGTTTCTCTACAACAAGTTATTAGCACGAGCCCTAACCCTAGCCCTAAAAACAAAAAACCCGAAAACTCTTCTCACCAAAACTGCCACAAGCTCCTAGCCCTTGTTAGCCATGCCCTATGTTGCCCCTGCAGCCCTTGCGCACCCGTGTGCCGCCTACTGCCCCTGCAGCATTACCGCACGCCTGCTGCCCCTGCAACACAGCAGCTCACTCGTTTCTGTGCAGATCATCCTGCTTTCACGCGCCGAAACATCTTGTTTGGAACCTCTTATCAAAATACTTTCTTCATCAAAGTTGTTCATCTCTGTCTCTTCTATCTGACCTCCAAATTTCAGCCCTATTGGAGTCGTTTTGAGACTTGTACACTATTCGAGGTGGGAGCTATTCAGCATGCTCGTTCCTGTGCATATCAGTCAGTTTGCAAGCCCTGAAACGCCTAGTTTAGAACTTCATATCACAATTCTTCCTTCATCAAAGTTGTTCATGTCTGTCTCTTCTATCTAATCTCCAAATTTAAGCCCATTGGAGTCGTTTTGAGACCTGTACACCAATCGGAGTGGGAGCTGTTCAGAAGCGAATTTGCTCCGAATTTCAACAAGTTTGATTCGCCTAGGACTGAAGTTCGTCTGCAATCCTACAACGAGGATCGAATACGCTCTGCCATCCTAAGAGGTATGGTTAACTAAAAGTTCCTCTTTTTGAAGTTTTTTTATTCTTTTTTGCTTCTTTTTCTCAGGGACTTGTAACCTCCCTTTTTCTACCCCCTTTTCTTTATCATAGGGGAGACCAAATTAAGCCGAACTGTAGGGGTTCGTGCTCACTCCAAGCTTGAATCTTGTGGAGTTCTCCAAACTTAAAGTTTGTTGAGATAAAATGATCGACCGCAAACATCATTGTTTCGATTTAATCCAACCCCTCTTGGAATTGAATTTCTTGGAAGCGACTACGCTCGGAAATTCCTAATTTCTTGGAAGTGACTACGGTTAGAAATTTTATTTGTTTTCGTGGTAGCCTTTTTCGCTCGAAAACTAACCATAATTTCTTGTTCTTTTTCAGGATGAGTAACCTGAACAAATTAGACTTTGCTCCATTGGGAACAACTGGCTCTGAATATCATATGTGGGTTCGTGATATCCGCCAGCATCTCAAGGCCGATGGAATCTAGGATACGATTCTTGAGCCTAGCCAAGACTTGCTAACTGTTGAGCAAGCTCAAGCTTTGGAAGCAAATAGAGCAGCCTTATAGACAAATAAGGCGAAAGCCATCATCCTAATGACTCGTCATATGGATGATTCGCTCCAGTATGAGTGTATGAATGAAGAAGACCCCCGAAGGCTGTGGGTCTCACTAAAAGATAGATTTGGCAACGTCCGTGACTCCCTACTTCTTGACCTAGAAGTGAGATGGCATAGCCTCCATTTCTATGATTTCAATTCAGTTCTTGACTACAACTTGGAAGCACTTCACATTAAATCCTTAATGAAAATTTGTGGTAAAGAGATCACATATGCGATGTTGATTGAGAAGACTCTCTCTACCTTCCCCGTCTTTGCATTGATGGTTGCTAAGAACTATCGAATCGATGTTGTCGCAGGACGGATCACAAGGTTTCATGAGCTCATTGGAGCTATGAATGCTGCTGAAAAGCATGACAACATCCTTGTGAAGAACTATAATTAGAGATCAGTGGGAACAGAGCATATTCCTGAATCCAATTATAGTTGCGGCCCAAAGAGAGGGCGCCAAGAGCGAAACCCTAATCTTAGGAATATATTCGGATGTTCTTTTCCATATAATCGCTCTACTTGGGAAGGTAATCGCCAAAATAGGCAAACACGGAACTGAAGAGGTAAATGTGGAAAGAGAGAGGGAGGCAACGCCTCTGGCCATGTTGGTGGCGCCACCAAAACTAAGAGCCATCTAAATGACGCTTTCAAAGCGCCTCAATCAATGGAGTTTGAGCAAAGAGATGTATGTTCTCGATGTGGACTGTCTGATCATTGGGCACACATTTGTAGAGTTCGTGGAGAAATTGTCACCGCCTACAAAGCATATTGTGAAGTAAGGGAAGCTCACAATATGGAACAAGAAGATCAAGAAGATGATCTAGAGTGAAGGGTTGAAGACTACAAATCTGGTTGGAATCAATAGATCGTCAATTCTGTTTAAGTCTTTATTTTTCCAAGAGATGTAATAGGCAATTGCCATATATTTTTGTAGTAAATGCCAATGGTTTAGCTTTTCTTCAAAGTAGGCTCACTCAAAGTAAGTGTGATGACTAGGAAGGTTCTGAGATTAGTGGTACTTAAGCGAGCCTTGCTCTACCGACATCTCTCTACTCACCTGGTCACATTTATTTTGGAATTACCGAAAGAAGTTAGACGACTACCATTGTTTTGCATTAGCTATCATTTTGGATTAGATTTTGTTTAGTCAAAGAGACAATGATGTAACTCCGTTGGCTTATGAATAAAATTTAGAGTTCTTTATGACTGCATTTTGATTATGAGCATATGACTTTTGTGACTACGATGGCTGGGCCATCAGTATTAATTCAAGGACATGGAATAGCCCAAGTTCCACTTGCCAAATGACACCTTAATTACTGTCACAGAGACTCTCTACGCTTCTAGGGCGAATCACATTATAAATAGCTAACGGATTCCATGCGAAAACACATGTAGAGAATGGAAATGAGTTCCTTTGCAATACCTCTAATGATTGCGAATAAAGGCGCATCTTAGAGAAGTTTATGTGTCTCTCTAGTGGATTTTATGTCACTATTCGAGCTATTAAATCCAATAAAGTTACGAGAGAAGATCTCTTGGATTTAGACACATATTGGCTTTGTCACGACAGGATAGGTCATCCTGGTCATGATATGATGATCCGTCTACTAAAGACTTCACATGGACATAATTTCCTTTGAGTGAAAAGAAGCATGAATCAAAAGTTGATTTCTGGACTAAGTGTGACCGACGCAGCTGCCTAGGGCACCGCATCCGTCCACCACCAGCCTAGGGCTGGTGCATTCCCTATCCATAATGCCATGGATAGCGTCCATCATGGTGATGGCGCCCCAGGTGATGTTGCAATCACCAACTTGCTTCAAATAGCGTTTCAGATGCTCAGGTTTAACCAAAATACTCATTGGTTGCTTCTAAAGCCTCTCGCTCATTTTAAAAGCCCGTTCCTTAGGGAAATTGGGACTAAGACCGTCCTCTGCAAAGGAAATGAACATACTCATTCTGTTCTTACATAGAATCCATGGGGATTCTGGGGATTGATTCAACCAACTTGCGGACGCTTAAATATTTCATGATGTTGGTTGACACGCAAACACGTTGGTCACGTGTTGTGCCATTGTCAACCTATAAATGCTACTTATGCTACACTCCTAGCACATATCATATGACAATGGGCTCACTCCCCAGATCATCCTATTCAGTCAATTGGATTTGACTATGCTAGAGAGTTTACATCTAAAGACTTTCGATGGATATTGCAATGGGACTGATGTTAGACATCATATTCCCATGTACACACCCAAATAGTCTTGCGGAAATGACTACGATGATAGTCCGGACATCGGTAATGCTCACCAATCTCCTTATATCTGCTTGGGGTGATGCAATATCCCATGGAACTATACTAATTCGTCTACGACCCACCGCCACTTAATGTACCACTGCGTTACAGTTAGTGACTGGGTATAAGTATCGTACTTATGCATATTTGAGTGAGGCATTTATGTGCCAATTGCACCACCACAGCGCTCTATGATAGGTCCTTACAGACGAATGGGCAACTACATTGGATTTGAGACTCCAACAATCGTCCGCCACTTAATACCCTTGCAAGGCGATCTCATTACCGCTAGATTTGCGGGTTGTCACTTTGATGAGACAGTCTTCCCGTCGTTAGGGGGAGATAAGAACACGGATGTTCAGCAGGAACGACAGGAATTGTCGTGGCCTGTCTCCACTATGTCTCATCTCGATCCCAGTTAAAGTGACTAGATCACACAAATATGCTGCAAACAAGCCTGCAAGGAAGGACGTCCCTGTGAGAGGACGTAGCGCCACCCTACAAGGAGGTAGGCATGGCGCCAACACCAAAGAGAGTGGCACTCTAGCGTTACAGGCCATGGCCCCAGCTAGGATGCGTGGGAGGCCCGTAGGTTCGAAGGACACTTTGGCACATTCCAATCCTTTGATCATCAAGACTCAAAATCTGTCTCATGAGAATCTTCCGAGTTACGGTTATCGTTGGGAGACGCCTCAACGTCAGAACCTATTCATAAGAATATAGAGCTCTATAAAAATTACACTAGTGTACTTGAGACGTGGGATAGAAACTCCATCATAATTGATGATGTAGCTGCGCATTTTGTTGCGCATGAGTTTGTTGAGTCAGATGATATCGAACCATGCTCCATTGATGAATGAATGCCAACGTAGAGAGATTTAGCCTAAATGGAAAGATGCGATCCAGGTTAAGATGGATTCTCTAACGAAGAGGAAGATTTTCAAGCTAGTGATGCCAACACCTCCTAACATAAAACCTGTTGACTAATGGGTCTTCGTTAGAAAGCGTAGTGAGAAAAAGATATGGTAATCTCGCCTTATGGCGCAAGGCTTCTCATAAAACGCCCTGAAATCAACTATGATAAGACATATTCTCTCGTATTGGATGTCATTGCACTCCACTACCCTGTCAGTTTGGTAGTTTCCGAATAACTGAACATGCAGCTTACAAATATGGTCAGTACGTATCTCTATGGGGATCTAGATACGGTATATACATAAAGGTTCATGGTGAACTTCATTTACCCAAGTCAAGTGGCTCTAGACCACGGAGCGCTTTTACAGAGAGGTTGAAACGCTCGCTAAAATGACTACTTGATTGGGAAGAGATATGCCCACGCATTTCCATAACAAGTTTCGGATTCCATCGCGGTTCATGTTGGACATGATCTTCATTAGACGCCCTTAAAGAGTTAAGGGAAACCGCTGAACACTTGAAATCAGAGTTTGAGATGAAGGATTATGGATGAACACGATTATGTCTCAGTTTGGAACTTGAGCATCGTGTCGATAGATGCTTAGGCATTTTCACAAGGTCAAACCTTCAAGAACCCCCATGATCGTCCGTAGTCTTGATCCTGAAAAGGATCCTCTTCGTCTGAAGGATGATGACGAAGATGTGCTAGAGGCAGAAGTGTCTTACTTGAGTACAATAGGCGCATTATTGTACTTAGGTCAATGCACAAGACCGGACATCTCGTTTGCAGTGAACTTGTTAGCTAAGGTATAGCTCTGCGCCAACGCGACACCATTTTAATTGGTGTAAAAGATATCTTTCAGTACTTGAGATGTACGATTGATATGGGCTTGTTTTATCCCTACAAAGAGAAGATGGATTCGGACCCATCACACACCAGAAACTCCGCCAATGCTGGCCTGTGTTCTCTATCCCCATCCCAAAACGATACAAGTGTTTTGGAAGGTTTTGCTGATGCTAGGTACCTCTCTGACCCACACAAAGGTTGCTCCCAAACTGGTTAAGTGTTCACCATGGGAAAAGACCGTGATATCTTGGAGGTCTACAGAACAGACCGTAGTTGCTATATCTTCGAACCATGCAGAGATTATTACTCTTCACGAAGTGGTTCGTAAGTGGTTCGTGAATGTTTATGGATTGGATCCATAATCACGCATGTTCGAACAATTGTGGTTTGAAGTCTACCACAAGATGAGCCTATGAGCATTTAGGATAATGCTGTTCGTTTTGAACAAATGAAGCAAGGCTACATCAAAAACGACAACACCAAGCATAATCAGCAACACAAACTCTCCTCAAATACCAAAGTGAACTAGGTTCGATCTGAGGATAATGTGGTAGATTTTTTTACTAAGTCATTGCCCAAATACACGTTCGAGAAACATGTGGCAAGAATTGGCTTGCGGAAATTATCTGAACTCCCATGATCGTAGTCATCAAGGGGAGACGCAGACATTAGGGGGAGATGTCTACATGTTCACCTTGAAACATGAAGGGTGTGTTGTGCTCTTTTTTCCCTTCGACCGAGGTTATTTTTGTCCCACTAGGTTTTTGTTACTCGGCAAGGTTTTTAACGAGGCAACGAGAGAAGCACCGCTTTTGGGCAACACAAGTGGGAGTGTTCAAGTAAACCCTAATTTGTGTTTGGCCCAAACTCTAGGTTACTTGACCTAGTGGTAATATGGTTAAATTAGAAGGATCTAGATTCCTATTCAATGTACGATTACTTTCCTTGTATGATTGAAATTCTATACATTGTAATCCTCTATATAAAGAGTCCCCTATTATCAATGAGAATATGCAGCAATTTCCACTCAATTTCAGTTTCTCTACAACACTTATAACATTAAATTTTAATGAATAGTTTTCGGTGGTACATGAGTTGCAACTTATATTTATAATATTGGCTTCGACTAATTTTATTTTTTGTCACGATACGAGCACAGCACGACCTGCCTATTGGCCTAGCACCAGCACGGCCCAGCATGTTGTGGGCATTAGGCCGGGTTAGGCCTAATGTTTGAGTATATGGGCCCCCGACCTTGAGCCCGATGAGAAACGAGCCGGCCCGAACATGACTCGAATCCTAATTAAGTGGGCCGGCCCAGGCCAGGCCGACCCGTTTACCATCTCTATTCATAAGAAAATGCCCAGCATAAAAATAAAATAATAAAAATGGATAAACCTTTGCCAATGAAAACCTCCCCAAAAAAAAATGATGAAACCTCCTAAAAAAATAATTAAAGTAAAGAGGAAATTAGCAACTTTTCCACCCATTTCACTCACTGCTCCAATTTCTTCAATTCTGTCTCTTTTTTGTAATTAGTTGATACTCAAGTTTAAAGTTTTTTCATATGCAATTTTATTGCTATATGTATTTTATGAATTTGGTTTTCCATTATGGGATTTTTCATAATTATAGAAAAAGCTTTAAATTGAAATGCATTCATCTACTATGACATGAAATCTTTATTTCATATTCTTTTAATATTCTTTGATATAGGTCAGTTAACAAAAACTTGTTCAAGTAGTGAGGGCAGGTTGAGAATGAGAAATTTTATTCACACACCTCTAAATACTAAATACACACCCCTTTTTTCACACACCTAACATCACATTTTATGGGTAAGTTAAATTACCAAAAGAGATATTTATATTAACAATAAAGAAACATATATAGTTGGAATTAAGAAACATCTGCAGTTTTTTGTTTTTTGTTTTTGTTTCCAGGTCTACCGCAGATGGATATCATGAATTTGATTCTCAATAATTTAGTATGCATGGGATTGAGCCTTCTTATCAATCTAGTTTCAAAAATGTATTAACTGTCCAAATGATATGGACAAACAAGAGCAAGTGAAAACTGTTGAAAAATTCCTCAAGAACTCTTGTGATGTATTGTTTTGTTTCGCTCCAATTTCATCATCAATAGTTCACAAATCTCAACAATTGGCATATGAGTATTGTCTTGGTCAAGTCTTCAATGACAAGCAATTCCCCATTGGCATCTGAGTATGTTCAACCCAACAAGTGAAAACCAATTAAAACATTCTTTGGGTGTCGTTGTATTAACTTTAGTGATGACCATGTGATGATTTACCGAAACTTTCACATTGAGCCATTGAGGAATTGATGCTGAGTCTTCTAGTGTAATATGCCCATCGTTTTTTTTTTTCAACTGCAACAATGCAATAGGTAGTCTCTCTTGTATAAGAAAAAAAATAGATAGTCTCTTACCAGATATTTATCTCAATTTATTTCAGCAAAAAAAAAAAAAAAAGGATATGTATTTAGTGAAAAGATATTGTGTATTGTGAATGAGGTTAGTTTAGGAAGTTTGGGGTTGTGTTTCTAGTAAAATATTAAAACAAAAAAGTTAATAGATTGTGTATTAAGTAGGAGATATGTATCTATCATTTAGCAATGTGTGAATAACATTTCTCATTGAGAATTGCATTCGCATTAAGCTAAATCAGAGGTTAGATTTCCTCCCATTATAACCAAAAAAAAAAAAAAAATCTCGAGTACCATCACTACCATGGATTTACTTGAGCCCTCGATTTCTCAAGACCAGCCCTATAAATTTAACTTAATCTCATAATTATGATGAAGGCCGGTGATACACATAGATGAGGAAACGATGAAGAAAATACTGACTCAAGTGGTGATGAGGTAACAATTTACTATATAATAAATCTCTTTCTTCATATATCATCGTTCAATGTGGTTAAGTAGGCAGTTTTTATAAAACAAAATTTTAAAAAAAAAAAAAAAAAAAAAAAAACAGCCAGGACCTCTGAGTTTTTCGGAGCGATCTCGAGCGGCACCCACCTAGGGTTCCACCCATCAAAGAGAAAAAAAAAAAAAAAGCAAAGAATTGCGGTCGTCATATTGAAGTTTGAAATATGTTACAGAATGTTAAGTGACGTTGCATGTGAGAGTGATAATTTGAGTGGCTTTACATATGTTCATTTATAAACATCGATGTTCTTGTTTCAAACATGTTTCAATAACTTCAGGCACGAATAATTCATATGGAGTCCGTGACAGTAGTTTGTCTATCTTTGTTCTCTGAGTATTGAAGTTGATCACATGTCATCAATTTTGTGTTGTTAATAGATTGGCAGGTTGTATGATATATTTGATGAGTAATTAACATTATTTACTTATAATATATTTAAACCTCATCAGTCAATATAGTGGGCAAATCATGTCCGTCTCTAATCGAATTCAAGAACCCACAAGGATGGGCTATAGATAACGGGAGAGAAAGTAGAAAGAGAGAGGAACCGAAAATTGCAATCCCTTTCAGCCATACCAATAACTACATGGGAAAAATGACACGGTCCGAAAAATGATTTTATACATAAAAAAGCATGAGAGTTGCGAAAAATAGTTTCAAATATTGTGCCTGGTGGTTTTTATTGCTTCCTTTTTTTGATGGCTAGAATCCAGTAAGAAGTCGATCAATTCGATCATTTTGGTCCCTCCCTTCACTAGTTCAACGCATCAAAGAAAAAAAAAGCAAGGACTTTAGAATTTGGCCACTAAAGTGGGAACCTTCACTCTCTTGAGGCCGCAATTCGAATACAATAGAAGATTTCTTGAATACATTTAGTTCTATTTGATTCGATCGTTGGACATTTTTCAATAATATTGCAATAAAGCTTGAACTAATTTCATTTCCATCAACCTGAAGCTTGTGCAGCAGTCATAGCAAAGTTGTAACGTCTCACTAAGTAAACAACCCTCCAATGGTCCAAAAGGAAAGGGGAAAAAAAAATTGAATTGAACGGACAAGGCCACATGTCCAAAACTGATCCAGGTTGAAAAAGCTATAGGCTTTCTATCCCTTTGAAATTTAAAGTAAAATGAAAAAACACATAATTAACTTTAATTTGTGCTGCTTTTCTGAAAATGATCCTGTTGGATATGTAGGAGAAAGGCAAGAGACTCGGTTATTCTAGATTAAAGAATCAAAATGTTGAACAAGGGAGTGAATAAAACGATCATGACTGGATAAAACATCAAGATTAAGATTTTCCTTCAAAAAAAAAAAAAACATTAAGATTAATTATTCTTAAATGCCAGCAAAGTCAAGACCGCCACATATATTGCCATATAGCTTAGATTGATCCTTATTAGTAGCTCTAGTATCTTAAATAAAACACAAGTGTAGGCTCTTCCCAGCACATCACTAGCATTCTTGGTGAGGATCTTCATGGATTATGGCTTGGAATGGAGTTGGATTCATTTGGTTGATCAGAATCCATTATTAATTTCTCGGGTCCTTTTCTTGAGGTTATTGAAGTCCCAAGCCTCCAACACCACCATAATTTGCATAAACAGCTAGCCATGTCTTTATCTTCCATATCATTGACCTTCTGAAAGTGTTTAAAACCTGATGATTGTATAATTCTATTGAAACAATTAGAAGCAAGACCGTAAAAGAATTCATTCGAAGTAAAGGGTTAGCATTTCAACTTGCCAGTGTTTGGATTATATATAATAGGGGAAAAATCAGGAGTGATTACTGAGTTATAACATGTTCAACACTTAACTCACTGTATTTTCAACAATATCACTTGACTCACTCAGTTCTGAACCTGTTTTTCACATAACTCACTACCGTCTACTTGATCGTTAAATAATTGATCAAGTGCAATATATTGAGGGCTATATTTGTCTGATCAAGTTATTCCCACCGTTTTGCCGAATCCCTCTAGACAATAAATCATTATACGTACTAATTTTGAGTATAGTTAAAAACATAAGGTATCAATTATATATAGTTTGGACATCTGATGGAGGGAATAACCATTCTCTTCAAATTTGGCGGTAAACGAGTGATTGGATCCATGAATAAAATTTGGCGCCAACGTATAAGGACTCAAATGGAGGGAATAACTTAAGGGACAAAAATACCCTTCAATATGCCGTTTGGCAGCCTCTGTAATGGAGCCAACGTCTCCAGGTACAAATCTTCGGTTAGGTTTAGAACCTAAAGTATCGTTCTAAAGTTTTTGAAACTTGAGGTACAAAAGTTTATAATGGGTAAAACGTCAGATACTGTACGTAGGCCTGGCATTTGAGCCCGTGACCCGCAAACCCGCCCGAAACCAGCACGGTAAAAGCCCGCACGAACCCGTCCATTTATTAAATTCGTGCTAAGAAAGCCCGCACGCAAAAAACCCACAAATTAATGGGCCTTGCGTGCTAAGCCCACTGGAACCCATTGGAACCCGTTTACTTCCAAACAAACCCACTCCGACCCTTTCCGTCATTCAGCAACGACAAAAAACGCAACTCTCTCTCTCTCTCTGGAACGCAACCCTGAATCTGAGCAGCGAGCACAGCAGCCTCCCATTCATTTCCGTCACCCAAATCCCAACTCTCTCTCTCTCATCTCTCTCTGCGCGCCCAATTTCTCAAGGTATTGGATCTGTCTTTTGCTTTGGGTTTTCTTCGATTCCGTGCAGTTTTTGTATCTGGTTATTGCATTTTATAATCTGATATCTGAGTGTGTGGGTTTGAATGATGGAGTTTTTGTTGTGATAGATTTCTGGGTTTTTGTTGTGATATTGATTTGTAATCTTGGGTTGTTGTAATCTTCGATTTTGTTTGAAGTATTGAATTTCTGGTCTTGGTTTCAATATGGGTTCTGTACAGTCTGTACGGTAGATTTTCCCAATCAGAAAAAAAAAAAAAAAAAAACTCAATCTACAGATTCTCATATGTTTCTCCTTAAATCATAAAAATAAAACAAACTCAATAATTCTCACTCATTTCTCTGTAAATCATAAAAATAAATAAAAAATCAATTTGAAGCTGCATATTAAAACGAACATGCATTTAAGTTGGGAGATTCAGTCTAGTATTTGAAGCTGTATCAAAATAAATTAAATACATGCAAACAGAGACATGTTTACAAAGAAATATATCATAATAGCTGCATTGTTGCTGAGACCAGCTTTAATTGACAAAAATGAACAAAACAAATCCAAAATTGAAGTTTAGTTCAGGGCTTCCACATTTTGTTGTCGGAATCCTCCTTTGGTCCTTGTTGGGCTCTTGCTCTTGTGCTGGTTTTTGTCACAGGTTTAGGCATGGGTTTAGCCTTCTGTGCTACTGACTTGGTCTTCATTAACATCCCTGTGTTGGGAGATACAATTGTTCTGGAATTAGGAGATGATCTTATAACAATGGGCTGCGAACAAGACTGAGGTTGAAGGTTAACTTGAGTCAGAGATGGTGATGAGATCACTGGTTGAGATGAAACACTTGCAACATTTGAGGGTGTCGGTTCCTGCACAAACCACACTAACATTTTCAGTTTACTGCGGTCTTCATATCTATTTCAGTCCCATTTACTGTCCGGTTCAAATGTGCTACATGCTTCATCCATGCAGTATCCTGGCTTGTAATAATATGTTGTAACTACTTCTATTGCTTGATGAAAGAAAAAATAATTTTAAAAACCATCCGCAAGCAAAGCAGAGCAAATAAAAAAGGTAATGATGCATTTTGAGAATAAAGTGTAAAGTACAATAATGTTAGCTCTTTGCATTCTCCTCAGAACCTCATATCCTGTGTAAGACTCCCCTTTGACCTTTGTTAATTGCTATTTCTACTGATGTGGAATTTTCGACTTAATATTGTCAGACAAAGACCAATTTTCTATGTGATTCCATTGAATTTAAGTCACAGTTAAAAAACAGAGCAAATGAGTGATGAGAACTAAGCAGTAACAAGAAGTTGTAGTGTAGTATGCTTGTTTTTGCTACAGAACTAAATCAACATGATCTAGAAGAACAGTAATTATCAAGTGCAATAGTTTTGAGGAGAAAACAGAAAAATAGTTTAAGCAGCAACATATCCAGAATGCATATCAACATGAACTACTATCAACATCAACATGATCAAGTGCAGTAGTGTAGCATGCTTCTATTTGCTGCAGAATTCATTCAAAGTAAAAGAGTTAGCATTTCAACTTGTCAGTGTTAGGATCATATATAATAAGAAAGTTGGCTGAACTTATCAAAATATGGTAATGAAAAACGTACCATATCCTGTGAGCTTGCATCTTGTAACACGATCATATTGTTGTCATTAACAGGATTGTCGGCTACTCTGG
This sequence comes from Rosa chinensis, assembly GCF_002994745.2. NCBI lineage: Eukaryota > Viridiplantae > Streptophyta > Magnoliopsida > Rosales > Rosaceae > Rosa > Rosa chinensis. The sequence continues at coordinate 57,015,621 of NC_037094.1, read as the reverse complement.
TTACATTTCCTCCATGACCATTGGCTCCTGGTGAACTTGGTGATTGGACAACTTGGTCATGAACACTCGATGCACCATTGGCCGCGGAGGTACTGCTATCAACCCTTCCTCCATTGCTGGTGGAGGCTAGTGTACATGTGTGCCTTCCTATGTAAGTAATTTGAAGGATTTCTTTATCATTGGAGCGCTGTACTTCCTTTATTGCCATGCAGCCTCCGACATTTTGAGGAGAACATACATAATAGACTCTGCTAAATACAAACAATCTAATGTTACAAAATAAAATAGATCAAGCTTGTAAATATTCACTTTGTGTGACATTAGTTTCATACGAGACCTTAAGCAACATCAAAAAGTACAAAGTCAAAAATGAATTATATTGTTCGTGCATTACTACATTTACTTAGAAGCTGTTACAATACGACCTACTTACATGATAGTTTTATGTAGTGTAGCCAGATTTGATATAATGAAATGTCCGAAATATGTACCTTGGGGATTTAGCTCCTGGTATGTCTGTTTGGGCATACTTCACCCACCTAAAGCCATCAGAAGGACCTTCAGTCTCCATACCTGTTGTAACTCTTACTTGGTGTGTCAACATTGGCATTGGAAGAGTTTTCCAACAAGTGTGCCTCCCAATGTAAGTAATTTCAAGGATTGTTAGGTCGTCAATGAAAGATCGCACATTAGCTCTGGCCCAACAGCCGGGTCGATGTGTACAAACATACCCGCATCTGCCAACATAGTAATTTAATGTTATAGGAGAGAAGAAATGGATCTGATTTGTAAGTGCTCGGCTTCTGTGACATAATTTTTCATGTGGGACCTTAAGCTACATGAAGAACTGTTGAGTCATAAAGCGTTAACTTACGAGCTCCAGTGATGAAAAGAGACACTTCATCCAAATAGGTAACAGGTTAAAAACTTCTTTGTATGGGTAAGCTCAAGTCAAGTTCTGGTGTTTGATAAAAAGAAAAAATCAGATGGATTTGATATGATGAAAAAGTCCTTGTACCTTAAATCCGTAGTTCCTTTGTCAGGGATTAAATGTCTGTTATGGCAGAACCAGTTAAAACCATCATCCAGGTCCCCTTGCATCAGACCCGATGTAACTCTGACTTCTTGTGTCCAACTTTCCAGAGTTTTCCTGCAACATACGTCAAAATTCTTATAAATAGCCACTGAATTCATTCATATATAATTATATATGAAGTTATCATGCAAAAAAATGGTCAATCTTATAATCAGCTTATAGACATAGATATTTAACCTCTTCCGAGATGATTCATTGTCCTCATTTCTGATGTAACTCGGTTCTCTGTTTGCACCTTCAAAAACTTCCGATAATTTAAGGTATTGCTCCTCCTCATCAGAGGTGTCACTTGTGATGTCACTACCACTGCGTTCAGCTGAGCAGCCCTCAAGGCTCCTGATCTCAGAATTATCACCTTGTACCATTGGTTCCCCAAAATCTTGATGGGCAACTTCCTCATCCTCGTTGTTGGCAAAAACGAATCGAACTCCACACCTTTCGATGCAAGGGTCACACCTTTCGATGCAAGGGTCGAATAGTACCCCGTCTTCCTCCAATGTTTCACGGTGCAATAATTCTATCTCAAATTTGGCCTCAGTGTAATGGCGTTCATTCACTTCCTCTCCATTAATGCCAAATTCAGACCATGGCACATATCCCACTAACATGTGATTTGACACAAGCCAGTCGCGGTAGAAACCGTCAAAATAAATATTGAACAAAGAGAAACTGAAACGGTACTCGCAATGATCTCCTTTGAAGGTACAGAAACATCGAGCAGACAGTTTCCAATAATCAACACCCTGGGGCTGATTAGTAACCGCGCAAATAGCGAACCCCAAAAACTTGTTGCTGTGAAACCAATTTTGTGGTAGCTGGGCAGTTACGGAAGACCCCCTACCCTGATGGATGAACTGCTCTGGAATTTCAGTTCCAGGAATGGAGAAATAAAAGGGTCGGGAACAATTACCCTACAACAACAAAGAAAAAAACAGATTAACTTATTTCGCAAAGGCCAAAATATCAAAAGAAAAGAAAGTGGCATGGTCAGCTTTATGTCTATACCTGAGGAGGGAAATGAGTTTCTACAATATCTCTGAAAAAATCTCTCTGTATCAGCTGACTGCAATTAGAAAATATGAAGCATCGACCGATATCGTAGGGAGACTGTGGTGTTGAAACAGCTTCCAAAGCTGTGCAATTATGCGCATTTATGCAACTTATTCTTGATGAAAGCTCTGGTATTGATCTCAGTCTCTTGCAATCTTCCAATTGAAGCCGTTCTAAGTAACCCAGTTGATTCATGGCTGCAGGCAAGCTCTTCAGATTGTTATTTCTTGATAAATTCAATACTTTTAATGAACGAAAATAAGCAATGGCATCCGATAACACCTTCAGATTGCAATAACTAAAATCAAGATGCACCACAACAGTACAACGATCTTCAATCGATGATGGCCATGATGAAAGGGGGGCTTCCATTTGTTTGCAATAATGAAACTTTAATCTTCCAAGCTTCAAATGCAAGATACAGGCCGGGAGTCGTTTTATACCAGTATCCTCTACTTTAAGTTCACACAGAGATTTTAAATTCCCCAAATTCTCAGGCAAGTTGCAAAGTTTTGAGCACCCTTCGAGGTAGAGATATGTAAGGTCTGCCAAATTACAGATACTGTCGGGAAGACAGACAAGGCTTGTGCAGTTTTTCATACTTAATGATTTAAGTCCCCGAAGCCGTTCAATTGAGGATGGTATTTCCTTAATTGCACTGCCATCTAACATAAGCTCCGATAGTGCCCCCATATCTTCTGAAATCTCGGGAAACATCTCAAGATTTGAGCAGCCGTAAAGATCAAGGGATTTAAGTCCCCGAAGCCGTTCAATTGAGGATGGTAGTTTCTTAATCGCAGTGCGATCTAACCTAAGCTCCGATAGTGCCTCCATATCTTCTGAAATCTCGGGAAACATCTCAAGATTTGAGCAGCCGGAAAGAACAAGGGTCTTGAGAAATTTCATCATATGAATGTTGCTTGGAAGACTCTTAAGTTCAGTGCAACCATATAAACTCAAGAAAACAAGGCCTGTAAGAGCTGAAATGGATGGGGAAACCTCCACTAAACTTGTACAATAGTTAAGAATTAGTTTCTGAAGCTTCGGCGCCTCAGTGCAGAGGGGGATTTCCTTAAGATTTTTACAGGAACTTAAATTGATGCTTATCAATTCTTTCGCAGCCTGCATGTCACAAAAACCAGCAAGACATGCATTAATATCAAAGGCGCGCATCTGAAATTCATAAATTAGCATTTGAAAGAAACTAGAATATAATTTCAGAACGGAAGCACCTTGGGTTCTTGCCAAAGCTGTTCGATGTGGCTATGACGCATGTCAAGGTCAACAAGACACTTTGGGTAAAAGTTGGACGGCAAAGTTTTTACGGGGCAACCATGCCAAGCGAGAACCCTCAACTTATGAGAAAGAAACTTTAGGTCCCCATTCAAGTGTAATTTACCGTCGAAATTTGGTAGGTAACCGTATATCCGCTCCGGCCATAATTCCCCTTCAAAAAGTTTTCTGATCTCAATTAAAGGGTTCACATATGGGGGGTAAGTGATTCTGAGCAATCTCAGGTTCATCATACGAAAAAAAGCTTGAGCATCTACACGTATATCTTTTGAGTCAGACAATTCAATCATTACGCCTTCAACTTCCATAGCCTGAATAACGAATAGATAAATTTAAGTGAGAGTTAATGTCCAGGAGCCTTATTTAAGAAATTTGTCAAGTTAAAGTTGAAGATGCATGTATACTAAGATTAGTATATATGAGATAGATGAATATAAGAAATCATGCAGGATAGTATAGTACGTACATCTCACCTTATTTTGTGTTAAGGTATCCTGAACATCTTCATAACTCCATAATCTACTATGCTTCCAAGGTTCTTTGCAGACGATATCCCTACCAATTTCCTGTAGGAAATCATGTATCTCGAGCTCACCAAACCTTGAGATACTTACAAGAGCTCTGTCAATTAGAACGCTTAAACCACTGCTGGCAAAGAAGCCACAACTGTTCAGAATAATTTCTACATACTCTATGTGCATTCCTTTGAAAAAACATGCGATATCTAGAAATATGTTCTTTTGGTACTCATCTAGTCCATCAAAGCTTCTTCTAAGCACATGGTGCACGTGGTGAATATCTAGGTCTGGGATTTTCTTTATTTTCTCCAACTCATCTTTCCACACAGATGGACTTCTGTCACGAAGATGAGCTCCCCAGGTTTTAAGTGCTAAAGGCAGACCGTGAGCATATTTGATTGCACGTCTTGAGAGATGAACGTACTCTTCTGAGGGTGGCATTTTTCTGAAGGCATTCTGGTTGAAGAGTTCAAGAGCGTCAGGATCACTTAATGGCTTGGGCTTGTATTTCCTAAATCCACCTAGTACTTGTTCATCTCTAGTTGTTACAATGACTTTACTACCACAACCAAGTGAACGTTCCTGTGGGCTTCCGAGTAAGGCATCAATTTCCAAGGAACGGGATACATCGTCGAGAACAACTAGAATTTTTATCCGACTTAGCCTTTCCAACATAGTCATGTAACCCCCATCGAAACTGTTGACTATTCCCTTAAAGATTCCAGATAGAAATTGAAGTTGCATTTGTACTTGACCGTAACTGCTAAAGCCTTCCCTCACATTTTCCAAAAAGCAACGGTGATCAAATTGATGAGAAATTTTGTAATAAACAGCCCTGGCAATGGTTGTTTTACCCAAGCCCCCCATTCCCCAGATTCCAACATAGGCAACATCATCAGGAGCAGCGGATAATAGTCGTCCCACCTGATGCAGATGAGAATCCATTGCAACCAAGCCACCCTCCCTACGTGGCGAGATCCAATTCACTCTATCAAATACATCATTTACAATACGCTCAATGAGGTCGGCATCATCCCTTCAAAAATTAAAAAACAAATGCAGTCAAGTCTCAGAGAAGGACACTGTTGCTAAGAAAATACACAATATCACCGACACCTTACCAAAAGAGGGGTATTCATCATAATTAAAATTAAGAATGTTATAGATGTTGCCGATACTATTGAGCTGACTCAGATGAATGTGGGGCAGGAGCGCGCCTTAGGCTTAAAAAGAGGAAATCAGCCCTTAAATTGAGTGAGTTTTGATGATAAGGCGACGAGGCTTCGGATGATAGTGCGTTTTTTTTTTTTGGGGTCTTTTTCAGAGACGACGCCATTTTTTATTTTTGAGGTTTAAAGACCTATATATCTAGGTCGCTACATTGAGCAAAGGACATCGTTCGACACTTCGACTCTCCATTTCAGCCTACGCACTTCCAAAGTTCCAAAAGACAGCAAGCTGATGCAAATCTCTTAGAACCCATTAGCTTTCTTAATTATTTGGCTGTAAAGGAGACTATTTTCAAACTTGGAGTTCGAGTTGCTGACTTGGAGTTCGATTTGCAGACTTTGAGTTCGATTATTAGAGTTCGATTTGCATACTTGGAGTTCGATTATTGGAGTTCGATTCGCAGACTTCGAGTTTGATTATTGGAGTTCGATTTGCAGACTTGGATTTTGATTATTGGAGTTCGATTTTGATTATTGGAGTTCGATTTGCAGACTTGGAGTTTGACTTAACTTGCAAACCTGGAGTTCGACTTGCAGACAAGATTTGAAGGTACGATTCCAATTGATTTTCGCACTTTGAATGTTTAGGCTCTGCTTTTTAAAGACTTTGTGAATATAAGATTGTTGATTATTACAACTAATTCGGAATTGCTTTGTATCATTAACTGAATGCATAGATGTTGGTTGATATTGTTCAAATTCGCTGCCCAGATTTCATCAGACTCCTTGCCCAAATGTTGAGAATTTAGGCCTTTATTAGGCTTGCTTTTGGTTACTATTGTTGTTGTGTTGTGGGTGGGAGCCAGAGAATGGCTGGTTGTTTGTTAAAAAGTAAAAACTTCTCGAGTTTACTACTTCTATTGTGCCCATTTTGTTTCCTTGATGTAGACAAAGTCTACTAAATGTTGTTTAATTGTTATCCCCAGATTGTCGATTGTGACCATTTTGTTTGCTTAATAATTAGTAATGTGAGTGAATGACAATTAGTAATGTTCTTTTAGTTACTCTTACTGTGGTATATATACGAGTAATAATTACATAAATATATGTCATTTATACGTAAGGCTTACGCCTTACGCCTTACGCCTCAAGGCGAATGCCTTACTGTGGCTCACCGGAAAATGCCTCACCCTACGTCTCAGTGTTTTAAAACATTACTGAGCCTCCCAATAAGGCTGGGTTCCAAACCCCTTCAAAAAAAAAAAAAAAATAGACTAGCAACATCAACAATAATAATATAAGCAACTCGAGTTAAGACCATTTACTCCTAATTAAATTTTTTTGTTTGACAAAAAAAAAAAAAACTCATAATTAATTAAGAGGAGGAAGAATAAGTTACTCATATTTGTTGGAATCCCAGCCACTTAAGTTGGCGGCTTTCCTTAAAGCGGATCTCCAGCTCTGCACTTCCTTCTTATCCTTTTTGCGGTCGCCTTCATGCTTGGCAAAAGCTTTGGCAAAACTTCCCGTCTGTTTACGAATGTGGGAAGGATCTACTTTGTAGAAAACGGGCATCACAATCTGGTTCTGCTTCTCCTTGCATTCCATAATCTGCACCAGTTCTTTCAAGCACCATGTGGAACTCGCGTAGTTCTCAGAGAAAACTACAATCGAAAGCTTTGATTCGGCAATGGCTTTCAGTAGATCCGAAAGGTTGTCGCCTTTCTTAAGACCTTGTTTATCAATGTAGATTTTGAGTGCCTTCAGTTCCAGAGCTTTGGGAAGATGGCAGACAAAGCTCTCTCGGGTGTCTTCGCCTCTAAAACTGAGGAAGACATCATAGGTCAATGAAGATGAAGAAGAAGAAGAAGAGGAAGCAAGGTCCATTATATTAACAAGCACAAGATTGACTCAAGCTTGGAAGAAATCAACTGAATCTAGAGTACGTAGTGAGAAGATGAAAAAGGCAGCTGGGTAGACATGAGTAAAGTAAGCGGGTCGATATTAATACTTGACAAGATATTACAAGGCAAATCAACCAAAGCATGGATGAGTGACAATTTCCACGAAGATGCCTTACAATGCACCGAAAGCTTAAGGGATGTTCCATCAATGTCCCCATGAAGATTCCATGAAAGACCCGCCGGTAAACAAGGAGGTCAAAAAGAAAAAGAAATAGTGAAAGTGAAATAATGACTCTCTTCGCTAGCCTTTCAACCTATCCCATGTGATGTGCTTCCTTGTTCTTGTTTAGATTTTTTTTTTTTTTCGAGACAATGAAGGGGAGTCCCTAGCTTAATTTCTATCTCAATTTCAATCTTCCTTCCCCACCTCATTGAACAATTTTCACCGGTTTTTCTTTGGTTATATTTTCTTTTAGAAAGTTAACATTTCTTTTCCTTTTTCCTCAGACAATCAATAAATATTTAATTACATATAGTTATTGGAAGACCATAATAGCAAAAAATTAATAGAGGACATCAGACGCGCTTGATGAGATCATTGAAGCATAAAAGATCATTTTCTACTATAAAACTAAATCTATTGAAGCTATATTGTTTTTTCACATTCATTTGCCATGATTTCATAAACTTGTTCTCTCATACTTTTAATCCCCTGTTGCTTCTTTTTATCTCTCTTATTATTTATCCTCCGCTTGATCAAACAGAGATTGTTTTGGGTTAAAATTTAACATAGAGTGGTGCTAGGTTTTGGTTATGCGGCTCTGTGGTATACATTGTATTCTTTTATTTATTATTATTATTTTTTTAAGGGGGATAGTGGGATACAATGTAACCGAGTAGTGCTACATACACCAAAAAGTTATACAAAAACTAATACCAAATTACGTGGTGTCCTACGTGGCATCTACCATGTCATCACTTTCAATTGAATAATTTTCAACATATCTAATTATCTTCATTTTTAAATTAGCGTAAAAATATAATAATAATAATAATAATAAAATAACTTCCTTATCTAATTAAAAGACATGATAAGATTAACTTACAAAATCAGAAAACTGATAATCAAGGTTTTACCAAAACCAAGCGTATTTTAAATTGCAGAACAACTACTTTTCTCATCAAGACTAGTCCTCTTGTTGCTTCTTGCTTGCCTCAAAAGTCCTCACGGATTCAGAGTCATGCAGCGTCTTCTTCTCTATTACTCTAACAAATTGTACAATTTTCTTTGCTATGAACTTTCCCAAGTAATCATATCCATGACAATACAGTGATTTGACAGAAAAAAGAGGAAGTGCTCTGCTTCTTGAAGACCAATTGCTTTTGGAGCAGCATAGTTTAAGATTCTAATGGAATATGGGAGATAATATTATATGGATGCAAATATGGAAGTGTCTGGTTTAATACCAATTGGAATCACTGTCATTGGGCACTTGCAACTTCGGATATTGCTATTTGAGTAGCCAAAGGTGAATCTGAATTCAGAAGGCCATATCTTTGGACTCAGTTAGAATTATGGAACGTGTTGTATCTTGTTGAAAAACCCTAGATGTCTACTTTCCAATGGAATTGACAGAACAAGATTATGAAAACTGAGGAGGGAGCCGCCCCAGATTTAGTGAGCAGAGGTCAAAAAAGCCACATTTGGGAAGCTCCTGCAAAATGCTCTCTGTCTTTGTATCCAAATCATACAAAGCACAAACACCTTTGCAATCCAGACAAGGCTCAATTGATGAAGAATCAGCCTTCATTATTTTGTAATGATCGAGGCATATCTAATTGAGTCATTAGGATATCTATAATCTTGTTCTGGGAAACAATGGAAGTAGTGGGCTTGTTCAGAATTTACCCTGTGGCAGTACCTGGGTACCCTTTGGCAGTGATACGAATTATAGGAATTTGATTGGAGAAATTGTCCTCAACTAGCCGCTGATATATTAAACCCTAATTCGAACAAAATTAACAATGTTTAAACATGAGAAGCTCTTAGGCATCGAATTATAATCTTAGAGAACACTTTCCAAGCCTTTTCAACTATAATGATGTATTGCGCATCTGTTTTCATCATCAACTTATCTATCGAATTCAAGTCACGATGATAGCATGCCCAGAAAATCCATAGGTAGCACAGTTAAGAGTTAAGACAAATTTATCGTACCATCTCTTTTCTGATAAACAAAATATCAAAATAAAATAAAATACAATTTTTGTTTTTTTTGAAATTATAAAATAAGATACAAAATTTTATCTTAGATCAAATAGAATTTAATAGAAAAACATGCCGGAAAGTATTAAGATTAAGATGATGATGTGGCACATGTCAAATCATTTGGTATAGGTTTTTTGTATTATTTTTTGGGATCTTAAGCATTTTCTATTCTTTATATACCCACAGAATTTAAGAAAGTATCAGTGTTAGTTTGATGTCTTCCCCCTCAAAAAAAAAAAAAAAAAAAAAAAGTATCAGTGTTCTAATGCCATGATAAAATATGAGAAAAGATATCGATCATTTCTCTTTATCTTTTTTTTTTTTTGGATAATGGGATGATTGAAACCTACAAAATATATATACACACATGCCCCATTGCATTTTACTCTTAGATAGGCACATCACAAGAAAAGTGTCGGTATAGATACCTCTCAGGCACAAGTATCGGAAGCACAAGGCTCATTAGCCACTTAAACCGATGCCGATACCGATACAGATACCATACACTAGTGGTGTCAGGTGGACCACAGTTAGTCCCATGCACATTGGAAATAAAAGGGGTGACAAGCCCATCCCCACACTATAAATACATGTCTCTTCACACATTCAAGATAAGCCACCACTCTCCATTTACTCATACCTAGTCTACATTCTTACATGTAACTGACTTAGGCATCGGAGGGTCGAAGGCCGGCTAGCCCGGTGTTCCCTCTGACCTCTGTTCATGGTTGACATGTATGGATTTCAAAGGTGGAAGCTCTCATGACAACCCCATTTCTACCACAGAAACAAAAAGATTGGACAAAGCATTAAAAGCTTTGTCTATAGGACTTCTTTTTATTTCACACCATGTTGTCTGAAATGAACTTCATTCCTTCTGAAATGTGAAATAATTTCAGAACGGAAGTATTGTTCATATGTACCTTGGGTTCTTGCCAAAGTTGTTCGATGTGGCTATGACGCATGTCAAGGTCACACTTTGGGTAAAAGTTGGACGGCAAAGACTTTAGGGGGCAACCATGCCAAGCGAGAACCCTCAACTTATGAGAAAGAAACTTTAGGTCCCTATTCAAGTGTAATTTACAGTCGAAATTTGGTAGGTAACCGTATATCCGCTCTGGCCATAATTCCCCTTCAAAAAATTTTCTGAAGATCTCAATTAAAGGGTTCACATATGGGGGGTAAGTGATTCTGAGCAATCTCAGGTTCATCATACTAAAAAAAGCTTCAGCATCTACATGTATATCTTTTGAGTCAGACAATTCAATCATTACGCCTTCAACTTCCATAGCCTGAATAACCAACAGATAAATTTAAGTGAGAGTTAATGTCCAGGAGCCTTATTTAAGAAATTTGTCAAGTTAAAGTTGAAGATGTATGCTAAGATTAGTATATATGAGATAGATGAATATAAGAAATCCTGCAGGATAGTACATCTCACCTTATTTTGTGTTAAGGTATCCTGAACATCTTCATAACTCCATAATCTACTATGCTTCCAAGGTTCTTTGCAAACGATATCCCTACCAATTTCCTGTAGGAAATCATGTATCTCGAGCTCACCAAACCTTGAGATACTTACAAGAGCTCTGTCAATTAGAACGCTCAAACCACTGCTGGCAAAGAAGCCACAACTGTTCAGAATAATTTCTACATACTCTATGTGCATTCCTTTGAAATAGCGTTTCAAATGCTTATGCCTAACCAAAATCCTCATTGGTTGATTCTAAAGCCTCTCGCTCGTTTTACAAAGCTCGTTCCTTAGGGAAATTAGGACTGAGACTGTCCTATGCTAAAGATATGACAATACTCATTCTGTTCTTATATAGAATCCGTAGGGATTCCGTGGACTGATTCAACCAACTTGCGGACTTTTAAATATCTCATAATGTTGGTTGACACTCAAACACGCTAGTCACGTGTTGTGCCATTGTCCACCTATAGATGCTGCCTATGCTACACTCTTAGCACATATCATATGACAACGAGCTCACTCCTCGGATCATCCTATTCCGTCAATTGGACTTGACGATGCTAAAGAGTTTACATCAAAGATTTTCGATGGTTATTGCAATGGGACTGATGTTGGACATCATATTCCCATGTACACACCCAAATGGTCTCGCAGAAACGACTACGATGGTAGTCCGGACATTAGTAATGCTCACTAATCTCCTTATATCCGCTTGGGGTGATGCAATATCGGATGCAGCTATGCTAATTCTTCTATGACCCACCGCCATTCAATGTACCTCTGTGTTACAGCTAGTGACTGGGTACAAGTATTGTACTTGCGCATATTTGAGTGTGTCATTTATGTGACAATTGCACCACCACAATGCTCTATGATGGGTCCTTACAGACGAATAGGCAACTACGTTAGATTTGAGATTCCAACAATCGTCCGCCACTTAAAGCCCTTGCTAGGCGATCTCCTTACCACTAGATTTGCGGATGTCACTTTGATGAGATAGTCTTCCCGTCGCTGGGGGGAGATAAGAACAAGGATGTTCAGCAGGAACGACAGGAATTGTCGTAGTCTGTCCCCACTATGTCTCATCTCAATCCCCGTTAATGTTGATGGGTCTATTCCTGAACCTTCCCGCACCACCACAACCACTGGTAGTGAAGGCTGACCTGCTACCACCACTCCTAATCCCGAGCATTAAAAGTGGTTCACCACCGACCAGCAAATTGTCAGTATCCTCACCACCTCCTTGACCGAAAATGTGGCTCGTCTTACCATTGGGTTTGATACATCCAAGGGCATCTGGGACTGCCTCGCCAGTCACTTCTCTCAACATTCCGTTGCCAGCGCCACAAGCCTCAAGCTTCAACTTTTTGATCTTCAAAAGGGTTCGCAGTTTGTGGATGAATACCTTCAACAAGCCAAATCGATTGCTGATTCTTTGGTCTCCATCAACCAACCTGTCTATGATGTTGACTTGGTTTTTGCCACACTTCATGGGCTTGGTCCTGATTACCTAATGCTTCGTACTGCTCTTGCTCAGTCCTCAGCTCTACCTGATTTCTCTGCCCTCCGTGCTCGAATCCTTGCCTTTGAAGCTCAACAGACCTGTTCTTCTGATCCAACCACAGCCACCGCCCTTTTCTATCACAGCCAGCACAAGATACCCAGCCTCGTGCTTCTCAGACTCAGCGTGACGGATGTCGGCCGCAGTACGGTAGCCGCAACGCACAACGTTTCCGTAGTGGTGGTGCGCGGCCTCATCATGCGTTTCAGCAACACGCGGCTCCTCAGAACGCAAACGCGTCCTTTTCTCCAGCTAATTGGCCAGCCCACCCAACTTGGTCAAACAGGCTTCTTGGTCCCGGCCCACAATGGTGTTCTAATTGCCACACCAATCAGCATGGGATAACTCATTTCTTACATCGCTTTTTCAGTCCAACCACAGCCACTCCATTTGCCGGAGCCCATTTTCTTGGTGATCCGAGTTTGGTATCCCGATACCTGAGCTACTCACCACATGACAGCCATGCCTCTCAATAACTCTTAACCTTATGGTGACCCACACAACAGTTATATGGGTAACGGTGATTCAATGCCAGTTTTTCATTCTAGTACCCTTCCTTTATCATTGGGCAACTCTCATTTTTTCTTGGACAATGTCATACATATTCCTTCCATTCGTAAAAATCTATTGTCTGTCGCATGTTTCACTCAAGATAATCTTGTCTACTTTCTTTTTGCTCCTAACTTGTATCAAATCCGCTGTTTACTAACTGGCTGTCTATTGTTTCAGGGCCCCTGTAAAGATGGCATTTATCCACTTCTTTTGTCCTCCGTCCCCACCACACCTCATGCTCTTGCCACCATTCATTCCTCTCTCTGGCATAATCGTTAGGCCACCTCTCATCTCTAGTTTTAGCTTTGTTAAAGTCCACTCTTGGCACTCAATCTACTTTTCTTAATTTTTGTCTTGATTGTTCCCTTAGCAAATCACTTTAGTTGCCTTTCCCTTCCAATAATGTATCTGCTACCACTCTTTTTCATATTATTCATAGTGATGTTTGGATGTCTCCAACAAACTCTCTAGTCGAAGTGTGGAGTGTGTCTTTCTTGGTTATGGTCCTAATCATAAGGGCTATTGGTGTCCAAATCCCACCACTGGTCGAGTATATGTCTCCCATCATGTTTTATTTAACGAAAATCATTTTCCTTTCAAAGAGTTACAGGTAAATTCCCATTCTGATCCACTGGATTTTGTCTCATTATCCAGTCCACTCCCTCTGCAGGCCCAACTGCCGAGCCCATTATCATCCCCATCTGACCCAGGCCAAGCAGGGCCCACTCTCTCCACATTAGATGCATCATCAACATCAGCCGCGTCCTCCCTCCCTTCTTCAACAATGATCGCACAACCTCCAACTCCGATCTCTTCTTCCCAAGTACCACCCTCTCCACCATCATTGGTCTGCAACCTCCACTTGCCACCCACTGCTGGCCATTCCGGCGCCTCACAACCACTATCGCCGACTCCAACCCGCGTCGCTCCTCTGCTTCAATACACACGCCGTCACTCTGTTCCCCCACCAACGACCGCATCTCAGCCCTCTATTCCCGCCTGGCCGGTGATCGCGCCTTCCCTCCCCAGATCGCCTACTCCGGCCTCAGCGCCTCCTCAGATCGCTGCGTCCCACGATGCTGCTCTATCCCACATTCCATCTTCTCAGCAGCTAGTCGCTCCTCCGAATCGAGTTGTCAATCCACCGTTGGTTGCACCTCCTCCGCCGGTCCCGACTTCTCCACCAGCTACTGTTCCTCCATCCCACCATATGGTTACCCGCTTTCGAGATGGCATTTTTCAACTCCGGGAACGCACTGATGGTATTGTCCGCTATCCCATTCCTCGAGTTCTCCTAACCTTGGTTGATACGGTTGAACCCACTTGCTACTCTTAAGCTTCTCAGAAACCGGAATGGCGTGCAGCCATGACAGAGGAAATCAGTGCCCTGTTGAAGAACAACACATGGACTCTGGTGCCTTCCTCCCCCACACACAATTCAGTAGCTTGCAAATGGATGTTTAGGGTGAAGCGGAAGTCTGATGGCTCGGTTGAACGTTACAAGGCTCAACTCGTTACCAAAGGCTTCCATCAACAGCAACGTATTGATTATGATGAACTTTTAGTCCCGTAATTAAACCTGCTACTATTCGTACTGTGATTACTCTACTATTCGTACTGTGATTACTCTTGCTGTGTCTTGGGGTTGGTCCCTTCGTCAATTAGATGTCAAGAATGCCTTTCTTCATGGCATTCTAAAGGAGGAAGTATATATGGTTCAACCACCTGGTTTTGTTGATCTGTCCCGGCCCACTCATGTCTGCAAACTCAACAAAGCCCTTTACGGCTTGAAACAGGCACCCCATGCCTGGTTTCTTCGCATGAGTACATTTGTTTTATCTGTTGGGTTCATTCAGAGTATTGCTTACTCTTCTTTGTTTATTTATCGTCATGGGCTGCACACAATTTACTTTCTACTCTACGTTGATGATATTGTTGTTACTGGTAGCAATGATCATATTCTCCAAAGTTTTATTGATGTTCTTGGGCGCGGTTTGGACATCAAGGATCTCGGTCCTCTTCATTATTTTCTGGGGTTGCAGGTTACTACTCACTCTCATGGCCTGCACTTTAACCAGATTAAATATGCTCATGATCTTCTGTCCAAATATGATCTCTTGTTCAACAAGCCTGTGATCGAATACACCCATGTCCGCCAAGTCTTTTCTTACTTCTACCAATGGGGTTGTGCTAGCAAATCCTACGGTGTACCGTGAGCTTGTTGGTTCCTTATAGTACCTCACTATCACTCGCCCTGATATAGCCTTTTCAGTTAACTTGGTATCCCAGTTTAGTCAACCACGTGAACCTCATCTTATTGTTATGAAACGCATTCTCTGTTACATCAAAGGCTCTCTTGGCCATGGTTTGTTGTTTACTCCCCAACGTCAACCCATTCTTCTTTCGGCTTACTCTGATGCTGACTAGGCTAGTTGTCCTGATTCTCGTCGCTCCACATCTGGCTATCTTGCGTATCTTGGTTCCAACCTCATATCTTGGTGTTCTAAAAAGCAACCAACAATCGCTCGCTCTAGTGCTGTGCTGAGTCCAAGTATAGGTCTCTTGCCCATGCTAGTGACGAAACAACTTGGTTGGGTTATTTATTGTATGAATTTGGTGCCCGGATTCAATTTCCAATTTTGTTACATTGTGATAATCTAAGCACCACCTATATGGCTTCCAATCCTGTGTTCCATGCCCGCACCAAGCATATTGAACTTGATTACCACTATGTTCGTGAAGAGGTAGCTCACGGTAGTCACCGAGTTTGCTTCATTCCTTCCAAAGACCAGCCAACTGACTTACTCACAAAGCTGCTTCACAAGTCTTGCCATCTTCTTTTCTCTGGCAAACTTGTCCATCCAGAAAGACCAAGTTTTAGGGGGGCTGTTAAAGACAATCAATCTTCTCCATTGAATAGCCAATAATTTGGCTATAACGTTTTGCATCAATTTTGATTTCTTCCATCAATTTTGATATTGTTATTAATATAGTTAATTCACCATTATTGCTTCATGTAAAACTGACAATACATACTCCTATATATTGTACATAATGTAATTGTTCAAATCAAGGAAATAGAATTTCTACATATTTGATTATCAAGTCTGGTTCAATGAACTTTCAGGGGGGCAAAGCACAGATTCATAAAACCAATATTCTGTAATAGAGTCTAAAATGTCCAATTTTTTTTTTTAATTTTCTATAAAAGCTGCATAATATTCAGAAGCCAAATTCAAATGTCCATATTCAGAAGTATACAATGTATTTGAAATTTTCATATCGAACAAGTTCCATACAAGCCAAACCTTAGATAAAAAGTTGTTGTGTCCTTGTACAAATATGATTGATCTCTGGCTCTGGCCTCTGTGGTAAGTGTGTGTGTGTGTTTCAAGAACAAACTGGACTAGAAATGTAGGTCCATTATTCGATTCCTATCTATTAGAATTTCTCATTAATTCGTTATTGGCTTATTGCAAATATTTGAATGGTTTATATTTGAGAGGTCTTTGCTTGCTCTCTTCTAAACTAACACATGCACCAGCTAGTAGTCACCAATTTTTCAGGCTATAGTCCACCTTATGGATTGATTATCTAGCTAGCAAGTAGCAACTATTGCCCAAAAAAAAAAAAAAAAACATGCACTAATTCTACACAGACATGCCAATGGATAAGCACAGTTATATGCAGCACTAATCACATTGCTCATCTAGTCAAACTGCACAACATAGAGCAATATTATGATCGATGTTGAATAAGAATAAATCCGACTAATGATCCCCAACCCGATTATCCATATTTGCGTCAAGTTCTTACTGATTTGATTATCCAGTCTGGTTCAATGAATTTTCAGGGAGCAAAGCAGAGATTCATCAAACCAATATTCTGCAATAGAGTCTAAAATGTCCAAACCCCAAACTTTTTTTTTTAAAAAAAATTTCTATAAAAGCTGCATAACATTCAGAAGCCAAATTCAAATGTCCGAATTCATGTTCTTATTGAACAGGTCCCTCCAAACCTAACTAGAACTCTGGAAATTGGTTAATCATTTTGTTATAGTTAAGCAATCAAGATTTCTTTAGGCACAATCATATGAAAAATGCTGAAGGGGCTAGAACAGTGGTGGTCTAATTTTTCGACAAATAGTTAATACTTTAAGCTAGCTGATGAGTACTTAAAACAGGACAATGATGATCCTTACACTTCAAAAAAAAAAAAAAAAAAAGACTAAGAGCTGATAATATTCGTGAAGTGGCTAGGAATCTTTTAGCACTGCGATATCTGTTAATCTCTGTGGTTCTTGCTATTCAGAATCCGCCTTGTCTTGCTAAACAAACTTCAAACTTAATCGTCTATTGTTGGGGTTCCAGTTGGTTCTTCCACATTGGCATTCAAAGAGGGAGGCTGATCTCTTGCTTTTCCCCAAAGAACAAGATAGAGGCCTCCCACAATGGTTACAGCTCCGATGAGACTACAGTAATAGAGTAATGAAATCATAGATATAAATACGTAGTTGAGGGAAAAATTACTTCAGTAAAACAGTAATGAAAACATATACATAGGAGCGGGAAAACATTCATAAATTCCAGTATACAATTGTTTTGCCAGAAAAAATGATCCCAAAATCGCCACAAGCAGGGTGGCCAAGGGGTTAAAGGCAGAGTAGAAAACTGTTCCCTTCTTCGTCACAACCAGCCCCATGACATAATATACAGCCCCTGATAGAAGAGCCTGCAAATTATTTCAAACGCAAGTTAAAACTTATAAAGTGTAGCATAAGAAGTAAAAGACCATTAAAAGTTTTCCTCATCCCATAAACAGCTGCGAGCAACTTGAAGTCGAAGTGTATGGACCATGCTTCTGAATTTTCCCTTTCAACCACAATAGCCACCACTGCTCCTTCCACCATACCCCAGAAGCAAATCAAAGCATGAGAGAGAGCTTGCAGGGGTAGGACTTGAGTACATTGGCCTGCATGTGTGTAAATCAGATGCATGTGTCAATAACTAACAATAGATATCGAATATAAATTTTGATTGATTAAGAGTTGCATACACTTACTTGTAGGACTATGAAACAGGACCAGCAGAAGCAGGCTAGTGTTAGGAAGATAGCACCCTTGACTTTGGGCTGTGAAGAATGATTTTTCTCATGGTTCCTTGCCCATGGTAAGGAGGATTGCTCCTACCACATAAACCAAGGTTCCTAGAACCTTGGCCAATCCCCTCGGGTGTCTGTAGTCCACATTCTCCAACCTGCATTAGGAAAACAATTGGTGAGTAAGAGTCTGAGTTAGATTGAGTTAGAGTGTTGAGTGTGAATATACCTGAAAATCCAGGCCATGACAAATGCAAACACCGGAAGCATGTTGCACATGGCCGATGTGAATGTGGCATTGGAGTTCTCCATGCCCACATAGTACAAGTTTTGGTCCAGTACAGGGCTGCCAATTATTAAAAACAGAGGATTAGAAACAGGCTCACTGAAACAAAGGAAAAAATTGTTGCAATGAAGGAAAAAATACTCACTCAAACAAGCTTAGCAGCATGATCTTTTCCATGACCTTGATGGTCATTGTAGGCCTAGAATGTCTCTCTAGATACCATGCCAGTGGACTTCCCAAGGCAGTTGCAATGGCCATACGATACACCACAAAGGTGTAGTGGCTCATGCCCTGCCTTAGTGCAAGGATTGAAATGATGGAGAGGCCTGCATACAAGGCTTGAACAAAGCATATTGCAATGACAAGAATTGTAGTCATGGAACTCATTTTTAGCAAGGGAGGGTTTTGGTAAGAAACTAGTGAGCATGAGAGTAATTGACTGTGTGTATATGTTGGTACTTGACTATGTATATATAGGCTAGAAGAGGGTAAAGTGAAATGTCAAGTGTCTTGAGTTGGGTAAAAGCCATAGCTAAAATCTACTGCTGAGTTAATGAAGTAATTAGCAGCTAGCTGTATTTACTTACATGCATATATTAACCAACCAAACTTGAAGAGTAAATGTATCGAATTAAAGTAACTAGTCAAAAAAGTTGGTTCCACATTATGAGTTCGGATTATTCCACATGCAACATCAGCTCTTGATTTATCTGTTTTAGTTATCCCTGTACAGTCTAATGCTAATTAAAAAGCTCACTTACTTGTTTAGTTTCTCTATTTGGTTATGTCCTTGTGAAGTCAAAACAGGTTTTGTTTATCATACATGCATGTATAGTAGAAGTTTCGTATCAATTATTAATATTGTTGTTATTGTTCTACAGTGAAAAAGCTATTACCTAGCTAATCTACACAGAATTGTTTGGTCATCCTTCCTTTCAAAAAGAAAAAAGCTATACAAAATTGTGGAAATAAAAAGAAAAGCGTCAGAGAAATGTTTCATGCTGCTAGTTGCGAGCTTTTTCACGATCAGTCAAAGGAAATAGTTTCAACTGATTAATTAAGCCATTATTTACGAGATAGAGAAGGAAACTTACTGGTATGAACAGAATCGATCAGGTAAGTACGGGAAAGAACTTCGCTGACCAGGGCTGGTCAGGATGGGCTGACCACAGCCAATAAAAAACTGACAGCTGTCCATTTAAAAAAAAAAATTTTGGTTAGTTGAAACCCGTCGGGGAGAAAACCATAGCCGTCTAACATCCAAATCATCTCTCTCTCTCTCTTCCAATACGGGTTTCCTCTCTCTCTCTCTCTTCCTTCCAATACAGGGTTACCCTCTCTCTCTCTTCCTTCCGATACGGGGTTCCTCTCTCTCTCTTCCAATACAGGTTTCCTCTCTCTCTCTCTCTCTTCCAATACGGGTTTCCTTCTGCATTCTTTTACTGAATTATAGGGATTGGAAGCGATGGGTATTTGATTAGAAGCGATGGGTATTTGATTCGAAGCAAGCGATGTGTATTTGATTCGAAGCAAGCGATGGGTATTGGATTCGAAGCGATGTTCTGGATTTCTTCAGTACCCATAGGCATTCGACGATGGGTACTGGATCTCTGATTTGGGCGGTATATAATTTTGTTTTACTGTTCTAATCCAAAGAGTTCGATCAATTAGATTTCGATTGTGTTCTCGTTTAGCTTCTTGAACCTCTTTTGGTGACAAAAGTTGATTACTTGATTCTAATTGGATACTCTGTTGCAGGTTAATGGATAGTGAAAATTGTACAAGCTGGCTCTATCGAAGAACAGATTGTACTGGCTGGCTCTATTGAAGAACTATATGATACTATATGGAAGAACAAATGAGTCTCTACAAAATAGTGGGTTTATAACTTTGATGAATTACATCTATTTTCAAACCATTTGTAGGAATTTGAAAGCATCGGTGTCAGTTCAGAAACACAACAAAATAGTGAACATGATGTTCAACTATCTGGTGTTTTGTTTTGACTCAAGTAAGAATCTTCATATTATAACGTTATAATTTGACTGGCTTATTGTATTAAGGACGAATCCCTTAGGGTGTGTGTGTTTGGTGGGGTGGTAAGGCTTTGGTCTCATATATAAGAGGTCAGGAGTTCGAGCCTCATCAAGAGTGGGAATGGTGTGGGGTTTTTTTTTTTTTTTTTTAAAAAAAAAAAAAAAAAAAAAGGACGAATCCCTTGAGTAGCCAAATCAGGAGCTGTATTGCATTAATTGGAAAATGACTTGTTGCAGCCTCCCTGGAAATGTTTGCTTGACAGTTTAACTTTCCTATTCTGCTTTATTTTTGATGTGGATATATTCGAAATTTAATGAAGATAAGGAGTAGTTGCCAAAAAAATTGAAGATAAGGAGGGATAAGAAATTAGCCAAATATAATAAGATGATAAATATATTCTTGTTGTGCAGATTTAGCCAAATATAATAAGATGATAAGAAATTAGCCAAATATATCAATCACATATGTATTACTCTGTCTGTAGGTTTATATTATGATCTTTTCTTGGTATTGTGTATGTTTTGGTTACCTTTGATTGTTGTAATCATGTCAGATTCTTTTCAAGTTTGCCATTTTGCCTATATGGAGGTTGCAGATGACATCTTCTACCCAAATAAAAAAAAAACAAGAAGAAAATACTTGTTCTTTTAAACTTCATTAGTAGTAGGAATGGGTGATACACATGCATCTGCTATGTCCAGAGAACATTGTTGTTGACTATTTGTTTCTTTGATAAACTGTGTTTAGGAAGGTGAGATTGGAACTTGGGACCTCGGACGTAGGGTGGATGCTGAGTAAAGAGGATCAGATTTTGGATGACAACCCTGCTGAAGCTTATTTGCTTTTGGATACTGCTGAAGCTTATTCGTCTATAGAAGATTCAGTCAACAACTGATATTGTATTGAACTAGCAAACGTTAACTTTTCTAAAGGGTCCTTTTTATAGTTCAAGTTATTCTGATATTTCCTTGTTATTCATGGGAAGATGTCAATATTCCTAAGATGTATCAAACTTCCCTTTTCATGTACGAAAAAATGGTTAAAACCATACTTTCATCAACACTATTATCTTCTTAGACCAAGTCCAATACCAATACCTGCAAAACAGAATAAAGGTAGTTGGAATTCAAAGCATAATTTGTTCATTTCCCTGCATCTTCCCTCTGGAACAATTACTAAGTGTCTTAGAAGTCCTCTTGGATGAAAACCAATAAAAAGTTTTAATGACTAAACTGTCACTTTGAACTTCTACTCTGTTTTTGTTGCAGAAGCAAATAATAAATCTGAGAGCACTGATACACAAATTACAAAGCTAACAACCAAAATCCCAAAGATGTCAACATACATGTGAATCTCTAATAAATCTGAGAGCACTGATACACAAATTACAAAGCAAAATTGAACCTTCACAGAACAAACATCGAATTAATGCAACAATCAAAATGGCAAACTTGAAAAGAATCTGACATGATTACAACAATCAAAGGTAACCAAAACATACACAATACCAAGAAAAGATCATAATATAAACCTATAGACAGAGTAATACATATGTGATTGATATATTTGGCTAATTTCTTATCATCTTATTATATTTGGCTAAATCTGCACAACAAGAATATATTTATCATCTTATTATATTTGGTTAATTTCTTATCCCTCCTTATCTTCAATTTTTTTTGGCAACTACTCCTTATCTTCATTAAATTTCGAATATATCCACATCAAAAATAAAGCAGAATAGGAAAGTTAAACTGTCAAGCAAACATTTCCAGGGATGCTGCAACAAGTCATTTTCCAATTAATGCAATACAGCTCCTGATTTGGCTACTCAAGGGATTCGTCCTTAATACAATAAGCCAGTCAAATTATAACGTTATAATATGAAGATTCTTACTTGAGTCAAAACAAAACACCAGATAGTTGAACATCATGTTCACTATTTTGTTGTGTTTCTGAACTGACACCGATGCTTTCAAATTCCTACAAATGGTTTGAAAATAGATGTAATTCATCAAAGTTATAAACCCACTATTTTGTAGAGACTCATTTGTTCTTCCATATAGTATCATATAGTTCTTCAATAGAGCCAGCCAGTACAATCTGTTCTTCGATAGAGCCAGCTTGTACAATTTTCACTATCCATTAACCTGCAACAGAGTATCCAATTAGAATCAAGTAATCAACTTTTGTCATCAAAAGAGGTTCAAGAAGCTAAACGAGAACACAATCGAAATCTAATTGATCGAACTCTTTGGATTAGAACAGTAAAACAAAATTATATACCGCCCAAATCAGAGATCCAGTACCCATCGTCAAATGCCTATGGGTACTGAAGAAATCCAGAACATCGCTTCGAATCCAATACCCATCGCTTGCTTCGAATCCAATACCGATCGCTTGCTTCGAATCAAATACACATCGCTTGCTTCGAATCAAATACCCATCGCTTTCAATCCCTATAATTCAGTAAAAGAATGCAGAAGGAAACCCGTATTGGAAGAGAGAGAGAGAGAGAGAGAGAGAGAGGAAACCTGTATTGGAAGAGAGAGAGAGAGAGAGAGAGAGGAACCCTGTATCGGAAGGAAGAGAGAGAGAGGAAACCCGTATTGGAACCCCGTATTGGAAGAGAGAGAGAGGGTAACCCCGTATTGGAAGGAAGAGAGAGAGAGAGAGGAAACCCGTATTGGAAGAGAGAGAGAGAGATGATTTGGATGTTAGACGGCTACGGTTTTCTCCCCAACGGGTTTCAACTAACCAATTTTTTTTTTTTTTTAAATGGACAGCTGTCAGTTTTTTATTGGTTGTGGTCAGCCCATCCTGACCAGCCCTGGTCAGAGAAGTTCTTTCCGTAAGTACGTGAGTAACGTGATCTCATTTTAATGTTGGAAACTCAAATGAAAAATCTGAACTAGCTAGTGGAATAATTGGCAGCTAGGTTTTGATTACATTTTGGGAAAGATGGATGGATCGAGTACAGCTGGAGTTAACCGGCTGTTAGATAAGTGATCAACATAATTGAATTACCAGTCATAGAAAATGTTTTGAGAAGTATGTATGTATATATACATGCACACTTTTTTTTTTTTTTTTTTGAAAATAAACTTCATTGAATCAATTAACGATTACAATCGTTTCGAATGGCATCCCTTATAAATTCGGGAGCTATGCCAAACCAAGTTTGGCTATCACTATTTCTTAAGGCATGAGAAGTAAATCCATGAGCTACTGTATTTGCTTCCCTTGATACATAATTAATTCTATAACCACCATGATTTTGCAGCACTAGTCTGATCTCATCAAGCAACATACTCATTGTAGATAAATCCGGTTCAGTTGAATGCAAAGCTTGAACCAATAAAGAGCAATCAAATTCAAACAGTACCTGCTCATGCTGTAATGCCACTGCCAAATTGATCCCTTCCTTTAACGCCATCAATTCTGCATGGAAAGGCGACGTTACTAAAGGGAGAAGTCTAGCAGCACCAACTTGAAAAGCACCATTAGCATCTCGGATCACAACTCCAGCACCCCCTGTTCTTGTTGCCGGCTGAAATGCACCATCACAATTAACCTTCACCCAATTCTCTTGTGATCTTGTCCATTTCACCAATTGTCTCCTAATATCCGTTGGCTGCACATTTACTTTTTTGAACTCCTCATACCAACCCATAGTGAGCAACACAGCCTCAGATGCATGCTGTCTCCTATGTTCCCATAATTGACTGTTCCTGTTTTTCCAAATCCCCCATAAGAGCATCAAACACCTAGCTATCTGCTCCTTTGTCAAACTATTGATTGCACCCAAAAACCAATCTATAAAATTGTCGCCCGGCCCAGTAGGCAGCTGTAAACCAGCTCTATGCCAAACTTCCTGTGCATATGGACAATCAACAAAAACATGCAAGCTGTTTTCCAAAGTATGAGGACACAATAAACACCCCATCTCTCCATTATAGCCTTTAGTACTCAAACCCACCCGTGTAGGAAGAATATTAACCGCTATCTTCCATGCATGTAGAGCTACCTTGCTAGGTATTTTAGCATCCCATATTGCCTTCCACACTGCCTTATAAGAATCAACAGGTGGTGGGGGGCTAAAATTAAACCCAAAGCCAAATCACGAGCAACAAAGTATGCACTATTTGTAGTAAAGAAACCCTTCTTGTGAAAATGCCAAATTTGTCTATCACTCTGTGCATGCCGTGTCAATGGAATGCTCAATATCAAATCAATATCAGTTTGGGTAAAGTACCTGGAAAGTAGATTTACATCCCAACTTCGAGTAATAGGGTCAATAAGCTCCTCAACAAAACGGGGTGCATCATACGGAGGAGGTGAAGACGGCCCTCTGGGGTACACATCTAGAATCCAATTATGATTCCATATCTCAATACGCTCACCATTCCCAACCTGCCATCTGAGGCCCTGTACTAACACCTGCCTAGCTTCCACAATGCTTCTCCATGAAAATGAGGGTGTATCCCCTAAACCAGCTGTGAGATACTCACCATTAGGAAAATAAATAGCTTTATACAATCTAGCTATCAATGAATTTGGATTCTGTAGCAACCGCCAACTTTGTTTAGCCAACATAGCCTTATTAAACCAATGCAAGTTCTTAAAGCTCATACCACCCTCCTTCTTAGGAACACATAACCGTTCCCAAGATCTCCAGTGAATTTTATTTTTCTCCTCTGAATCCCCCCACCAGAAACCGGCACATAACTGATGCATATCATCACAGAGACCCAAAGGGAGCATATAGCAGTTCATCACATACATTGGAACAGTTTGAGCAACAGCTTTAATTAGAATTTCTTTACCTGCACCGCTTAATAATTTGGCTCTCCAGCTGACGACTTTCTTTGTAAGTTTCTCTTTCAAGTAAGCAAATGCAGCTGTTTTTGATCTTCCAACATGGGTAGGCAAGCCAAGATATTTCTCATGTTTATCCACCCCCTTTGCACCCCAAGGATATCTGCTAGATACAATTGCCTGTCCATACTAACATTCTTACTAAAAGCGACATTGCTTTTCTGTAGATTTACTCTCTGCCCAGAAGCTATCTCGTAGGCATATAAAATATTTCTGAATTGCTGACATTCCTCTTCAGTTGCAGCGCCAAACAAAAAACTATCATCTGCAAACAATAAATGATGCAAAAGTGGTGCAGTAGGAGTAACCTTGATACCTTGAATCCATTGCTGCTGTGCAAAAAACTCAATCAGAGAAGACAACCCTTCAGCACATAAGATAAATAGATAAGGTGACAATGGATCACCTTGTCTAATACCCCGAGATGGTCGAACATAACCCCGGACTTCTCCATTCACTAAGAAGGAATAGCTGACTGTTTGAATACTAGTCATCACTAGATCCACCCACTCTTCTGCAAACCCTAACTTTAAAAGGATCTGTCTCAAAAAATTCCACTCCAGCCTGTCATACGCTTTACTAATGTCAAGTTTTAGAGAGAAATACTCCTCCCCGCTTCTCTTCTTATGCAGAAAATGAGCCACCTCAGTGGCCACTAAAGTATTGTCAGAGATCAATCGGCCTGGTACAAATGCACTCTGTAGTGGAGATATAACCTCTCCCAAAATCTTCTTCAATCTATTGGCCAACACTTTAGAGCAAATTCGGTATACCACATTACATAGTGCAATAAGCCTTAACTCAGTCATATCTTTCGGGTCCTTCACCTTGGGAATAAGGGTGACATGAGTAAAGTTCACCTCTCTGATAAGATTTCCAGACACCAGAAAAGAACGTACTGTCCTACAGACATCACTACCTACAATGTCCCAATACTTCTAAAAGAAGAAAGGAGACATGCCGTCCGGACCCGGGGCCTTGGAAGGATGCATCTGAAATAACGCTGCCTGAATTTCATCATCTGTATATGCTGCCAATAATTGCTGATTCATCTCAAATGTAACACTACAAGAGAAAATGTCATCGGCGACAACCCAAAGTTATCGTAAAAAGTCTAAATTTCTCGTTGAATTGAAAATGCGAAGACTTTGGGTTGTCGCAATCAGTTGTCGCCTTATGTGTTTTACTGATTGTCAAAAGCGACGAAATTACATGGTTATCGCTTTTTCAATATGCGACGTATTTGATTCCTCGCATATCACAAATTGTGAGACACACAGGTGTGTTACTAAAAATTATATGCAAGACTTTATATTTGTTGCTATTTTTAATATACGAGGCTTCGTTTACATGGCATATTCCATATGCTGGGCTTGGATGCTTGTCGCATTTTCAATAAGCGACGCAATTTGTTCCTCGCATACGACATCTTGCGAGACACATAAGTGTGTTACAAAATGCTATATATGAGACTTTATGTTTGTTACAATTTGTAATATGCGAGACTTCGTTTACGTTGCATATTCCGCCTGCGAGGCTTATATGTTTGATCAAAAATTTATATGCGAGATTTTTTTTTGTTGCAAAAAATAACTGCGAGGTTTCATTTTTGTTGCATAATATGGGACATATATTTATTTGTTGTAGAAAATTATATGCGAGACTTCTTATTTGTTTCATATAATTTCGTCGAGGAGGTAATTGCGTCGCGTGTTAAAAAAGCAACAACTGTTTAATTTCGTCACTTTTGACAATCGGTAAAACACATTAGGCGACAACTAGTCGCGACAACCCAAGGTCGTCGCATTTTCAATTAAACGAGAAATCATTGTTTGTTGCAAACGATTATAGACGAGGTTAGGTTGTTTGTCTCATTTAATAATAAGCAAAATGCAACAAATGGCTACATATTTCTTGCTCAAATTAATTTAGTTATTTATTTAAAATTTTAAATTAATTTCTATATTAAAAAAACATTAATAATATTTATCTACAAATAATAATATTAGAAGACTTATAATTAATCATAAACCAAATAAAGTCTACAAATATTGTACCCGAAAATAATAATAGCTAATATAAAAGGAAAAAAATAGATTACCAAGACTAGCTAAAACCTAAACTAATTATTACTCAAAACTTCTCCAAGTGTCAAAATTCATCATCTTCATCAAATTCCTCATGTTCCAAATTGTCTGCATTGTTTGACACTATCTTCATCTCTTGGCTCTCCTTAAGGCATGTTAAATGAAAGGCACAGCTCTCGCACGATTCATACTCTTTTGTTTCTTCGGCTAACTGAATTCTTGTTGTATTTTTCCTTCATAAATAATGTGAAGTCAAATATATATACTCTAAGATATTTTTAATCCAAGCATAAAATTGAAAAAACATAACAAAAACATTTTGGAGAAAAAAAAAATGTAGGTGTAGAGAATACATACAATATACTCTGGATTGGTGTAGAGTTGATCACATAGCCATTGTCAATCCTCTCTCGGCCTCATACCTAGACATTTAGACAAAGGTACAGACAAAAAAAAAAACAGACAATCAAAGTTCCATTCATAAGTTAATTAGGCATCTATACATGAACTGATATAGAAGATAAGCTCCATTCATCTCTCACCCCTCGATCAATCAAAGTTCTGAACGCTAAATCTACCATAATCACAATTTCAAATAGATAAACAAAGGAGAAGTATTTTGTCATGATATTAAAGATAATTCTATGTGTCTCATCAAATTTTTAAACGCTAAATCGGAATGATACATAGAAGCGTCATATCAAGCACATAAAGATCCAAATCGGATAATTAGAAAAAAAACGTACCATTTTGACTGTTGGGTTTGGTTCTTAAGACCTTGAATTGTAATTCGACAGAATAGAGAACGTTCCCTTTATATCGTCTAGGGTTTTTTTTATTACGACAATATTGTCTTTGTTTAGTCATAGGATTGTGTTCAACGTTGCTATATATACATGCACACTTGCTTATTATGTACATGAGCAATTTGTTTGGATTTCTCTTATTCGGGGACGAAGGCAAGAATAATCACAAGCACCGAAAGATTAATCAACCTTAATTGTACCTTAAATAAACATAAATAGTGCTGGCTCGTAAATATTGGGCGAGAAATTGGACGAAAGAACTTTCTTTGCTCTCTTCCTTATAAGGGAACGTTCTCTGCTAGGGTTTTTTTTATTACGACAATATTGTCTTTGTTTAGTCATAGGATTGTGTCCAACATTGCTATATATACATGCACACTTGCTTATTATGTACATGAGCAATTTGTTTGGATTTCTCTTATTCGGGGACGAAGGCAAGAATAATCACAAGCACCGAAAGATTAATCAACCTTAATTGTACCTTAAATAAACCTAAATAGTGCTGGCTCGTAAATATTGGGCGAGAAATCGGACGAAAGAACTTTCTTTGCTCTCTTCCTTATAAGGGAACGTTCTCTATTCTGTCGAATTACAATTCAAGGTCTTAAGAACCAAACCCAACAGTCAAAATGGTACGTTTTTTTTCTAATTATCCGATTTGGATCTTTATGTGCTTGATATGACGCTTCTATGTATCATTCCGATTTAGCGTTTAAAAATTTGATGAGACACATAGAATTATCTTTAATATCATGACAAAATACTTCTCCTTTGTTTATCTATTTGAAATTGTGATTATGGTAGATTTAGCGTTCAGAACTTTGATTGATCGAGGGGTGAGAGATGAATGGAGCTTATCTTCTATATCAGTTCATGTATAGATGCCTAATTAACTTATGAATGGAACTTTGATTGTCTATTTTTTTTTTTTGTCTGTACCTTTGTCTAAATGTCTAGGTATGAGGCCGAGAGAGGATTGACAATGGCTATGTGATCAACTCTACACCAATCCAGAGTATATTGTATGTATTCTCTACACCTACATTTTTTTTTTCTCCAAAATGTTTTTGTTATGTTTTTTCAATTTTATGCTTGGATTAAAAATATCTTAGAGTATATATATTTGACTTCACATTATTTATGAAGGAAAAATACAACAAGAATTCAGTTAGCCGAAGAAACAAAAGAGTATGAATCGTGCGAGAGCTGTGCCTTTCATTTAACATGCCTTAAGGAGAGCCAAGAGATGAAGATAGTGTCAAACAATGCAGACAATTTGGAACATGAGGAATTTGATGAAGATGATGAATTTTGACACTTGGAGAAGTTTTGAGTAATAATTAGTTTAGGTTTTAGCTAGTCTTGGTAATCTATTTTTTTCCTTTTATATTAGCTATTATTATTTTCGGGTACAATATTTGTAGACTTTATTTGGTTTATGATTAATTATAAGTCTTCTAATATTATTATTTGTAGATAAATATTATTAATGTTTTTTTTAATATAGAAATTAATTTAAAATTTTAAATAAATAACTAAATTAATTTGAGCAAGAAATATGTAGCCATTTGTTGCATTTTGCTTATTATTAAATGAGACAAACAACCTAACCTCGTCTATAATCGTTTGCAACAAACAATGATTTCTCGTTTAATTGAAAATGCGACGACCTTGGGTTGTCGCGACTAGTTGTCGCCTAATGTGTTTTACCGATTGTCAAAAGTGACGAAATTAAACAGTTGTTGCTTTTTTAACACGCGACGCAATTACCTCCTCGACGAAATTATATGAAACAAATAAGAAGTCTCGCATATAATTTTCTACAACAAATAAATATATGTCCCATATTATGCAACAAAAATGAAACCTCGCAGTTATTTTTTGCAACAAAAAAAAATCTCGCATATAAATTTTTGATCAAACATATAAGCCTCGCAGGCGGAATATGCAACGTAAACGAAGTCTCGCATATTACAAATTGTAACAAACATAAAGTCTCATATATAGCATTTTGTAACACACTTATGTGTCTCGCAAGATGTCGTATGCGAGGAACAAATTGCGTCGCTTATTGAAAATGTGACAAGCATCCAAGCCCAGCATATGGAATATGCCATGTAAACGAAGCCTAGTATATTAAAAATAGCAACAAATATAAAGTCTTGCATATAATTTTTAGTAACACACCTGTGTGTCTCACAATTTGTGATATGCGAGGAATCAAATACGTCGCATATTGAAAAAGCGATAACCATGTAATTTCGTCGCTTTTGACAGTCAGTAAAACACATAAGGCGACAACTGATTGCGACAACCCAAAGTCTTCGCATTTTCAATTCAACGAGAAATTTAGACTTTTTACGATGACTTTGGGTTGTCGCCGATGACATTTTCTCTTGTAGTGTTAGCGCGAGCACTATGAAAGTTGACTACCCTAGTTGCTGCTTGCTTTCAGATTGATGTAAATGTGGATGCTTAACACTTCAAATAGTACATGCAGCTGGCGAGTGCCAACTAATGATAAGTAGATACTGATCGAATTAAGTAACTGACCACTAATGGAATTAAATTAAATTTTAATTAATAGTAAAGATTAGCGTCAATGTGGTAGCTAGCTATAGATCGACTTGGCTTGGTTTACTCTTTAAATTTGATATCACTCGGGAAAGAAACTGATAATTAAGGTCATCGATCTTGTACTTAATTTGTGCATGCTGGCAAGTGATGATTAGAGCTGATCCAATTAACTGCGTGACCGCTAATCTGGAATCTTAAATCAATAATTAAGAAATATTATTGTTATTAAATTTACTTCATTTTAGTTGTCAGTAGTTATAATCACAAAACAGTGCAAAATAGACTTTACAATTTGTCAATAGCAATATATAATTTTCAAAATATCATTTCTCTATTTTTGAACGGAAAAAGAGAAAAAGAAAAGAATATAGAAAAAGCGAACAAAAGAAAAAAGATGAGGCCAAATTTAAGTAGCAAAAGAATATTGTCACATCTTTTGAGCGGAAATGAAGCGCACTCGACAGCCACTTTCTCATCTGCCATATACCTTGTCCAGATATCATTGCTTTAGTTGATGTCGTTAATGAAATACAAGATCGTTTTGTCTCTCCAATCTCCTTATGCTATATCTTAATGGGGCAGAATGTTTTAGTGTATTGAGTGTGAGCGTAGGAACCCTGTATTAATTATATGGTCATATGAATTAGAATGCTATTTAGTTAATCAAAACTTATGGAATGATGTGTTTCTATGTATGCGTATGTATAAGGACAATCTAGAATAAAGACTACATACTCTAGTCAAAGGCCCTCCTCTGAGTTTACCATGGACCGTGCATGAAGCAACACCCTCATCATCATCATCAACAATCACAAAGTCACTCAGACGACACGGACCTTGTTAAGGGTGCTTTATTCAGGTCAGCAGCTTGTCTCTCCTAGTCTGTTTTCATTCTTTTGCAAGTAAGAATTCCCTAGCTAGTGGTTCGATTCTCATGATTTTACTGTGAAAAGTAATTTTCTGTAGGTGAATTTCGATATACGCAGACATACAATAAGATCATACTTCATACCCTTGTCAGCTCTCCCTATCAGTTTTGATATGTTTCTTGCGTACGGTGGAAGCAACAGTTCTAGCTCTTGTAATGGAATGGAGAAACAGTGCAGCATGGTCTTTACACTGGGATGTCAAACTCTTAATAGCTGCATGCCAAAACCATAGACAAGCCTCTAATTTATGTACATGTTTCTAAGAAGAAATCGAAAGTAATGTGTCCATTCCTGGAGATCATAATATAGGCCTAAAATATAACGCCAAAAAATTAATTTAGGCCAAAATTGGAATCATTGATATTTGAAGTCTTTGCCTGCACTTTTCAACAAGCAATAACCACAAATTTTAGGCCAGATTGACATTATGCCATATGCATCAACTCTTCTCAAGTCACCAAAGTTACCAAACAACAGTTCTTGACTATCCATATATGCCTCGCATTCTTACTGATTTTACAATCCAGTCTGGTTTAATGAATTTTTAGGGCGCAATGTAAAGATCCAAAAAATTAATATCTTGTAACAGAGTATAAAATGTCCAAAATCCAAAGTATAGTCTTTTATTTATTAAGCTGCATAATATTCAGAATCCAAAAAACATCCAGCAGGCCAAATTTATGTTTGTATTGAACAGATCACTCCACAAATCACACAACTAGAACTGGAAATTGCTTAATTATATATCTTTGTGTTTATGGTGCTACTTCATCGATAATTCAGCACTGTGATGAAGGAGACTGGTCCTTTGCTTTTCCCAAGAGAATGAGATACAGACCAATGATGATTACAGCAACTAAAGAGACTAGTCAATCAACTGTCATGCATATATAGTCATGAATGAATCAATCAGAGAGAAATCAATACATGTGAGCCTACCTCCCAAGGTACAATTTTTCTGCTAAAACAAAGGAACCCAGGATTGCAACCATTACTGTGGTCAAGGGATTAAAAGCCGAGTAAAAAACAGGTCCCTTTTCCTTCACTACCATTCCCACACTACTACAAAAAAAACATTTAAGGACGTTCAAAAAAGGTCTTTAAAAACTTTAGATGACACGCAAAAAAAGCGTCATCTATCAAGGAGTCATTGTAAGTCATTTTTTAGGACGTTTAAAAAACGTCATAAAATTTCTATTAGAACGCTTAAAAAACGTCCTTGGAGCTCTAAAAGAGTGTCATCTAATGTCTACTAAGACATCACAAAAGCGTCCTTAAAACTCAAAAAAACGTCATGTAAAATTTACTATGACACATTTTAAGTGTCCTTAAATCTTCAAAAAAAATGTCCTCAAATATTTACTAGGACATTTTGGAAATGTCCTCTTAGCTAAAAAAGATGTCATTGTACATATTAGAGGACTAGCAAAAGATGTCTTTATAAGGTAAAAAACTGTCATATATTACATACGAGGACACGCAGTGTGTCCTTAAATTAAAAAAAAAAACATCATTGTAGACATTATATGATTTTTTTTAAAAAGGACAAATTAATGTCCTCTATTAACTATTAGGATGCACTATTTTTGTCATGGAGATTCCAAGCAATGTGTACAAATTATCCCAAGACTCGTGGCATCCAAAATACAGATTGCCAACTGCGAGTCTTGGTGAGATTAGATTACATGTACTTCTAGTGCTTACAAAAAGCTAGCTAATCTAAAACTTTACATGGGCATGCACAAAAACTCAGCTTAATATATACTTTGCAAAATATACCAATTACCAAACTATTTTACATCATCTTGGAGTAATGTTTCAACAAGGTCAGCCCGCTCTACTCGAACATCATCTATCTCTTCTTGATTGTAACTTTAGTTGTTGAACTGCAACAACAATCAATATAAAGCAATAAATTTCCTTTCATTATTTGTTTCCACAAGTAATACCAGCAAGCATGTATAATATATAGTCTTGTTATTTTTACCAAAACCAACATAGAAACAATTTTTAATTGCAATAGGAATTACGCTAGCTATTCTTATCATGTAAGAGCTAACCTTGCTTCTTGTTAATATGGTTGGATCCTCAATGATTGCTTTCATGAACTTCATTACATAATATCCACATTCTACTTTTCCAGGTTGAGTAGGACACTACAAAGTTCAGTTAAGTAAATCGTAATAAGCATATCATTAGTGGAACCTCTCCTGTCAATTGATCATTCCACATATAAGCAACAAACTATATAAATCAATTATATAACATGGTCCTTGCATATTTTGGCATTTATTATCCATCTGATCACATTTGCATTTGCTATAACAATAACAATAATAGATTCAACAGTCAGATGCTATAACAACACATCTAAAACTGAAAGGAACAAGCACTTGAAGAGAGAGAGAGAGAGAGAGAAACAGAGGGGTGTATTAGCATACCTTTCCAATCCAATCAAAGTTTGCTCCAGAAAAATTTATGGAAAGATTCACGTAATCTAAATCAAGCGTCTCTCAATGCCACTGACCTGTTATCATAAGCAGCAATGCTAATCATAATCTTACTATATGGCATTCAAGAACAATAAGGCCATAAAAAAAGTGTGCAGAACTTACCTATTTACAAAAATAACTGTAAAATTTACATGTATGGAGGAAAGTTACAAGAATTTATCTTCAAAAATAGTTACTTTCTTTTTGGGCAAAAGAAACTCAAAACCTTCTCTATAATGTCATGTGTTCTAGATACTTGATGATTCAAGGGTAGTTACATGTTGCAATTAATTGACAAAAGACTTGCTTCCTCTCTTCTTTATTTTTGGCCAAAAACCAGCTCAAATTTTCAGTATCCTAGCATGAAATTTTGACTTAAAAACACAACAAAGCCTGAGAGTGCATTCTTATTTCCATATTTTCATGAACCCTACTTCTTTAGTCATATACAACAAACTAGTTGGGGCATTCATAGAGAAAACAGATACTAACAAATCCCATACTCCATAAGAAATATAAGAGCCAGCAACTTAGCCAAGCTTACAACAATAAAAAGAAAAGCATGAAGAAAACATTAATTCCTATCTCTGCCAACATACTATTTGGGCCATCTCGCAGGATATGCACAGTATATAACATTTAGCTACTTTCTAAGTATGTATCCGCAGTACAGTTGGTTGGCTATGTTTATCATGCTCCAAGGCTTCATATAGTTGTCTTTTGCTTAGGGAAAATGACAGCTAGCTAAGTAATAATGAGGTTCTAATCGAGGTGCGTCTATTGCTTGTTACCGTACCCCTCCACTGCCTCGGCTTTAAGCCTAGTACCCTTGAGAATTTGGAAGGGCACGCTCCCTTTCGGATAAAGCCCTACAAATCTAATTGCAAAACTTTGATTGTTATGAGTTCATGACAAACTTGTTACATCTGCTCACTGCTTGCATATTATGGTTTCTAGAAAGATCATTATATACGCAGCTGTTATGAACTAATTAGACAGCTAGTGAGGAATTTGATCTGGTAATGAATATAAGAATCAAAATAAACAATCAGCTAATAGCTAAACTATCAATTACAAAGAAGAATTGGGTGCTTTGTTAAATTTCTCATTAACCAAAACAAACTATATATCCTTCTTTGACAAAGAAAAAAAAGAAATTATCTTTCTCAACACAAGAATGATTGTTGTTCTGATTTCATTACATTTTCACTCAAAATCCTTTTGACTTTCAAACCTTAACTTAGCATTGATTATCCTTTTCTCCGATTGATGCAGAATACAGTATGAAAGTTAGTTACTCATGCATTGTTAGTTGTCATACATAGTTCTCGTTCACCTACATGCACATCTGCCTTTTCTGGAAACTCACACCACAAATACGCTAAATAATTTTTTTTCTTACCCTTGATTAAGAAACATGTACAGTACATATATACTATTGTGGTCTAGTACACTTAATAAAAGACCCTATCTATAAACCAATGCCTCTTAATGATATTTCTAGATATAATAGAGCTAGCTCAGTTGGTTCTTGACTTACTTGCAATTAGAAATTCGTTTTACCCCTCACTCTTGTTCAGGTCATGCTTTTCCACAGGCTTTCTTGAACTTCTGTTCCTTGTCTTAAGCAATCTCTCAGGGGCACATATTGATGATCTACATGGAAGTACAAGAAAGTTTTGAAATAACATGGCCAGCCAAGACTTATTATGCGAATTTTTTTTATTTTTTTTATTTCATGTTGGGGCTTCGGTCATAATGTTCATTAACAACTCATGAGTAGAACTCAATACTATCGAATTATACTCGTCAATATTTCACATTGAATTCTTAATTTTTTTCTGTTATATATGTTGGTTTCATAGACTATAGGCTATGTTAATGGTATTGTTTTTTATGAATTTGCAGACCAGGACAATTGAACAAGCATGAGAATTACTACTAGTCTGTACACAAGGTATGTTGCCTGCCCACGTGTCGATTATGCCTAAACCCCATGTTTCATAGTTAATATGGAACCCTCAGTTCCTGATATCAGTATCATAACAACACATGCAACTTAAAACCACCATAATAATTTATGATTAATGCAGAATACCTTCTCTGATAACTAAACGTTTGTACCTAGGATCAATGCCTTATACAATGCAGCTTTGCTCTGAAATTTGATCTGAAGAGTTTCTACTGCATTAGCCAATCTATCAACATATTTACCTTAGTAAAGAGATATAGAGAGACAATAATAGCCTAATGCTAATATACATTTGGGTTATGTTTGTGTCTGTGTGGACTTTACAAAATTTTGGATTAATATTTAGCTACTGTTGAAATTGATTTGGCATCCTATAGATGGAGTTGGAATGCATATATATTTCTATTTGGTTTATGTTAAGAAGTGAACCAAACCTATTGCTGATAAAGATTGACTACCACTGCATGCATTTCAAAAAAAAAAAAAAAAGATTGACTACCACTGAAACATTCAAAAGCCTTTTAGCTGAATTGGAATTTCCGTCAAAAGAAGAGATGCTTATTTCAGTGGGTCTCTGAAAAGTTTGTTGATGAGATGTGGGATTCATCAATCCCAAAAAGTAAATGAACATGCATGACTTTTTGTAGTTTGTTTCTGATCAATAATTCATTTTCATGAAATCGCTATAGAATGTCCGTATTGTCTCTGGGCGTAGTCTGATTTTAGATCTCAATTAAATTCCATGAAAGGAAACTATGTAACAAAATTGAAACCTTACACAAAACTCCATGCTAAATATGTATACTTTAAATCAAGGAACCACATTAGGACTGCACAAAATAACAAATCCCTAAACTCTATTCCATAAGATTGCTATCTTATAACTGACATTGAAACTGAAATGTTGCCCAGAAGCTGTGAAATTTAACACCATGATTATAAATTTTCTAAATGGATCATCTCAGAATAGAAGAAGAAAAGAACATGTCTTTAGCTACCATATATCCATGAGAAGAGAAGACTTACCAAGATGCAAGTTCAAAATTGATCTCACAAACTACTTCATCTTTCCAAGCTTGGTCACCAATTCTCAACAATCAAGTCATCTCTAGATATTAATTGTAAAGTCAATATTAATTCCCAAACAAAAAGAACAGTAATGAAATATAACAAAACCTAAAACGAAGATGGAGAAAAGTAAACAAGAAATCAAAATACCCAATCCAAATCATGAATAAAGAGATAAACAACCCAGAAAGAGATTCAAAGCAATTACTTAAACAATAGAGAATTGGGAACTCGGTACCTTACGAGAACTTTGCGTACTCAAAGCGGCAGTAACTCGGAGGCTTGGCAATAACATAACCACTAAAGAGCAGCGGAAGAAGACTATGGAAAAGATGACAATATCAGTGATGGATGGACAATGGGTGTTCGTATGATTAGAGAGGAACACAGGTTTTTTTCCTTTCTGCCGACTAAAACGAATATTAGGTTTGATGTAGTGAATATGATTAGAGGGAATGTGAATTTGGTATATTGCCATATCGGTATAAATCTCGACTGTTGCAGAGAGAAGATTTGGGGATACTCAAAAATTGTAGAGGGAAATTTTAGGGATACTCCAAAATTGTAGAGGGAAACTTTACATGAACAGGGAGGATTTGGCGCTTTGGAGCTGACAGAAGTTTTTGTTTCTTCAATCGGTGAGTGATTTGGGGATAAAAGTAAAAAGTTTTCAAATTTCCCAGTTCTTTTGGATATGTAGGGAATCGAACTCTAGTCCTCAAGACTAGTTTAATGTCAGCGTGTTCTGCTCGTTTTAAATGTTTCAAAACTCTATCACTGCTTTGTCCTTATACATGTATAAGGACGTTGATTTTGATTCAAGGAGTGGGGGCCTTTGCTTTAATTAAAAGGCAAACAGCCTATCATGTCATAGTAGATAAATAAAGACAGTTTTTAAATTATGTGTCATTGTAAAAATTAAGTGGGTGTCCCCAATCAAGGTTTGTGTAGTAGTGCCATCACATAACAAGCAACAACATATTGCATTGCCTGCAGTATGAAATATTAATACAAAGTTCATTAAACTGGGATTGCAGTGTTAATTCCAATTATGCAAGTACTTGGGACGGCCAAGAGATCTAAGGCGCCAAACTCGTTTTGGGCCCTCTAGCAAGGGCGTCGTTTCAAATCCAGTTATTATAGTACAAATATTTACCTATTTAAACATACAATTGAAACTTTTGGGATTACCTACCCCATAAAATATTGCTGCTACAAGTTTGATGTTGAATTGTATGGACCAAACTCCACTATGTCCCCTTTCAAATACAAAAGCCAGTATTGCTCCTTCCACCATACCCCAAAAGCATATCATTGCTGTGAGAGAGAGCTGACAAGGGTAGGATCTTAAGATAATTGCCTGTGTAGACAAAATCCAAATTCACCATTACATATAATTATGTTTTACTTTTTTTTTTTGTGCTGTAATCAAATTCAAATCATTAGAAGTTTAGGACCATTTCCAAATAAGCAGTATAAGTACAATGAAGTGATTTGAGAGACCAATACTTGCAAAATGACAAACCAAGACCAGCAGAAGCAAGCTCCTGAGATAAATAGAGCTCCTTTCACAGGGTCTCTTTGACCCGAATAATATTGCGCAGATTGATGAGGATTTATTTCTTCTTCATTGGCCCATGGTAGACACAAAGAGGGACCTCTAACTAGAGTCAAGACAATTGCTCCCCCGACTGTGATGACCGTCCCCATCACCTTTGCTATGCTGTGTAGTTTCTTAAGACTAACCTTCTCAAACCTACAAATCAATGTGTTGTCTCTGTAAATCAGTGTGTGACCAAGAGCATGAGTATGTATTATTATGAGTTATATCTAAAAATCCAGGCCAGACAAAATGCAAAAGCAGGCAGCATATTGCACATTGCAGAAGTGAACGTTGCACTCGAATTCTTCATTCCCATGTAGTACAGGTTATGGTCAAGCACAGGGCTGCAATGCATGAATAGATAAAATCAGAATACATCATAAGTTGAACAAATAAATTAGATTATCCTATTTGGATTCTTACTCGAAAAGGCTCAGCAACATTATCTTTGCAGTGATGGAGACCAAGTCATCGGAGGTCTTGAATTCCTCTCCAGGGTCGGTCATGAGATTTGTGTGGCCTGAGGCGAATATGATCTCGTATAAATAGACATTAAAGGGTGTTCAAGTAACTTTTTTTGGGTAAAGAGTAATACTTTATTCATATTGGTTTATTCTATTGTGTATTTAGACAAAACAAAGAAGAAAATAAAAAGTTCAATGTGTATTTCTTTATTCTATTAATTAAATAAGTAGTATATTTGGACAAAAAAAAAACTCTAAACTAGCGACTTTGAATAGATTATAAAGATGAAGAAAATTTCAACGTAAAAAAATATTGGACTAAATATTCGTTACTCCTCATACTTTTGCATGAAAAACAGTTTAGTCCAAAATTTTAAATTAAACAGTTTAGTCCTTATTCTTTTTAATATGTCCTAAAATGACTATTATACCCCTCACTTTTTATTTTTTTTATTTTTCTCTCTTTTTATTTTTTATTTTTTATTTTTTCTGCCTCTCTCTCTCTATATACACACACGTGTGTGTGTGTGTGTGCGCGTGTGTGTGTGTGTATCTATATCTATACATACATATATATCGCACGCACACACACACACTATATATATATATATATATATATATATCTATATCTATACGATATATATAATATATTGTATAGATATATATATATATATATTGTATAGATATAGATATAGATATATATATAGATATCTATATCTATACAATATATTATATATATTATATATATTGTATAGATATAGATATATATATATATAGTATATTGTATAGATATAGATATATATATATAGTGTGTGTGTGTGTGTGTATCTATACATATATATATATATTGTATAGATATAGATATATATATATATATATATATGTAGAGAGAGAGAGAAAAAAAAAATAAAAAGTGAGGGGTATAATAGTCATTTTAGGACATGTTATGTGAGAATTAGAAAGAATAAGGACTAAACTGTTTAATATTAAAATTTTGGACTAAACTGTTTTTCATGCAAAAATATGAGGAGTAACGAATATTTAATCCAAAAATATTCTAGCCCAGCAACTGAAGCTGGGTTTCGAAACTTGGTTGGGTGGAAAAAACAACAAAAAAGTTGCCCATAACCACTAGGCTGATGTTTGGTTTCAATGTCATGGTTTCAGTAAATATAGATATAGACATATAGTATTCTTTGACTAAGTAGACAAATCGGAGGCCCCCGAGAACTGGTGGCCTGAGACGGCTGCCTCACATGGCAGCCCTCAGGGCCGGCCCTGTTCCTCTCCAAAATGAATGCAAATGGAGCTAGAACAATAGTGGCAATGGCCATTCGATACACGATGAATGTGGAAGGACTCATTCCCTTCTTTAGAGCAAACATTGAGATTATCGAAAGCCCAGCATACCTGAGCTGCACCAAAATCACAGCTAACACAAGCTTTGCCCGGCGGATCAACCCCATAAACATTTTTACTGCATCTATGTATTGTTGTCAAGCCCTTGCAGCCTTAGCCTAGCAAAACTTGATTTATATAGAAGAGGACGAAAGAGGATATTAGTAGCTAGAAGCGTAAATACAGCTGGAAATTCTGAGGTTTAATTCAATTAGGAATTGAACTCATAAGATATCGCCGAAAGTGGTAATGAGACAATTAGGACAATTATTTACTTCTACGCTTAGGACAT
Source organism: Rosa chinensis (assembly GCF_002994745.2). NCBI lineage: Eukaryota > Viridiplantae > Streptophyta > Magnoliopsida > Rosales > Rosaceae > Rosa > Rosa chinensis. The sequence continues at coordinate 56,974,749 of NC_037094.1, read as the reverse complement.
GTGCTTTTTTGGTTACATGCATCCACCAATTTGAAGAGCTAGCGCAGAACGGCAGAAATCGGTATGCAATAACGTCTCTTACAGCCATTTCCTGTCAAGATTATTCTGGAAGATCAGAGTGTTTATTATGGCATAATGTCTCTTGCAGCCATTTCCTATCAAGATTCTTCTAGAAGCTCAGAGTGTACGGGGGCAGTGGCGTAGCCAAAAATCTTACTTGAAAGGGTTAAATTTTATTAACTAACAAATTAACCTCATTTCAATAATATTCTAGGAATAATACAATCTCCCCACCCACTCCTCCACACCCCCCCCCCCCCTAAAAAAAAAAAGGGTGGTTCTAGTTAGACCTCCAAATTTGCTATTTGGACCTCTCATACTTAGTACATCTCTAATTTATTTTTTAGAATACTTGAAAAGCTAAATAGACCTCCTTATTTTTACCAAAACACCCTTGAACATGAGATACAACAATCTGTTACTCTACTTTTTATATGTATCTTCAACCACGAGAAAAAGAATGAATCAAAATAACATGATATTGCTCTCTTATGAGTAGGTCTCTTCTTCACCAAAATTAATCAGAGGGTTGGTTCTCTATCTTGATATGTTGTTGGAATCCCTTTGAAAGAAGTATTTCAAGGGTTTTGGGTTGGAAGATCAAATAATTATTCACTGAATTTAGTTTAAGAAAATTCTAAATCAGATTGTTTTGAATTTACCTTTGTATTAAATGATGGGCCATGTATAGAAATTATTATTTTTACCTAATTGTTTTAGGTAAATTATAAAACTATGTAGGCAATATAAGAAAATTCTGGAAAAAAATAATAATTTAATTGAATGTTATATTTGTGGCAGTTACGAAGAGTATTTTTTTTTTTTTTCCATTTTTCTCATTATCCTTATTTGTCTTTTCATATGACTTGACAAAGTCTAATAATAATTGGAAAAAAATTGGAGGTCCAAATATCAAATTTGGAAGTCCAACTAGAACCACCCTCTTTCAAAACATATTAGTATAAGAAAATGTAAGTGTAATATTTTTTGTACTAATGTGAAAATTGAAAGACCCTTAAATCATGTTGAATAAATTTTGGGATTTGAGATAACGATAAATTTAGTAAACAAAATTATTTTGCTTCGATTTAGCATATTAACAAACCATTTTTGCTGATCTAGTTAGACTCTCCACTCCAGGGTATTTCCGAGCACAAAGTTGAGCTCGATGAATTCAATATTTTACAATGATTACTAAACTGTCCAAATCCAAACTAGATTTAATTTAAAAACTGATAGCCAAATACCTGTAAACATCCAAAAGTTCAAAATCCAAATATGCCCAAATTCCACTATATAGTTTACCACAAGCGATGCTATCGATGGATCAAACCTCAACCTACCCCAAAACATTAATAGGATCGATCAGGAAGATTCTCATTTCAAGATGGTATAGCAACTTCATTTCCATAAATACGCTGAAGGTCACGCTGGCGGCTTGGAATGATGCTGAGAAAGAAAAGCAAAGAAGGAAAATCCATGAGAAATTTTCACAGATCAGTAGAAGTACATGGTGGGATGCTATATTTCAGGTTTATATTAAACAGGTCACTAAAAAATCATCTAAAATTCTGCATCACCTATCAGACGCGGAAGTTCTTCTTATTAACCTGAGACCCTGTCACATTTTGGATGGCATCAAAGAGCATGTCCTGAGGAGTGTTCTTCAGCTCTTCAACTCCTGCATGGATGGTCTTTCCATTCTCAAAGTAGATGCGATTATTGGGATGTTTGGTCTTGGCACAAGCATGGCGCTCAAACTCGTAAGCATTAAGACGCTGAAAGATAGAATTCTATTCATGAGCTAGGTTATGAACCTCGGATGATGATGATGATGATAAATTACAACCTAAAAAAAATGAATTATGTCTTTCTCAATCATAACAAAAGATAACAAGAGTTCATTACCTTTGAGTGATTGCAGTTGATATGTCTAAAAGATGCACAACTTAAACCTTGCACTCAAATATCATCGTTGGTAATATAGTGATCAAGCAAGGGTCATTACCCGCTGAAGATTGTTCCTAAACTACTAACCAAATGTCACAAACTACTATAAATCATGCTACTGAACAGTTAACGAAAATAAATTAATTAACTAACCTAGAATCAATGTAATTTTCTATAAATTTTACAGAACACTAAAGACACATTCAATAACACGCATACAAAATTTCAGAACAATCGGAGTTGATTTGCTATATGAAATAATTCACGTAAAACTGAATACAAAAAGATAACAAAGCAGAAACAGATTTTATAACTTTAAACTATTGATAGAAACAAGGCTAAGGACTCATTCTCCACCACCAAACACACTCAATCATATCACAGCTCAGTTATGGAATCTTAATTCTCAATTGAATTTACCCGAAGTTAACTCACAAGCTCGAATTAACCCATTACCCTTTCTTAGCTCCTCGTTAAGTGAATACAAGCTCCCCACTTAATCTATTTCCAATTATGCAACCTAGACACAAGCTCGCTAAGTTTAACATATCAAAATCATTAAGCAATAAAAGGGTTTGGATAAATCTAGGGGCACAAGTACATTGGTAGTCTTGCTAAACCTAGCATTAGAACCCTAACCTATTCATTTAGTTGCACACCTAAACAAATAAGCAAAGATTCATCTTGTAGACACGGTGAAACAAACAATTGATAATATAGAAAACCAAAAACTGAATTATCATCAATATGAATTGAACATGTTTGGGGCTTTGAAATCGCCCCTACCTACAAAAGTATTTAGCTAGACATAGTCATGAACAAAACAAAAACTAGAAGAAAGGAAAAAGGAAGAGATGGCGGCTAGTTGATGGCAGAAGATGTCGTTCTTTGTTTCTCTTGTGCGGCCCTCTACGTCCAAACTAATCACGTCCCTCTTTTATTGCTTAGGTTAGGAGATTTTCACTTCTTTTCCTTTTAGGAATCAAGTAGCTTCTCCTTTAAGATTCCTAATAATTTTCACCCATAAAAAAATATGTCATATATCTCTAATAAACAGAGATATTCAGTTAATACTCGTCGGTGGGCTTCTAAAAGGAATTTGGGCCTCAAATCGTGGATTTCCGTCAAAGTGTCAGATTCTCAGACTGCCCAACCTTGCTGTACTAAATCGGCCATAACTTCTTGTAGAAAAATGATATGAATGAACCATTAAAAGTTCTGGAAACTAGACATCCAAGGCTTTCCAAGCATATAAAGTTCACTGTCTAGTTCCTTCTGAGCTGCTCTCAGTTTCATGTCGAAATTGACTGATTTGCACAGGCAGATTTACTGATTTAGCTTCCTTTCTTCTACTTTGCTCCATAACACCTACAAGACATAAAAATAAAGTAAATGACTCAAATAGATGGAAAACTAGCTAAGAAAACATGAAGAAATCAACACAAAATCATGTACATTTATGAGCTTATCAGCAGTCAACACAAGACCCTTTGACAATTCCATCTAGGTTTTTCTGTGAAAAATATAACAAGTCAACACCAGGAAACTAAACAGTACAGAAAATTGCATCACCTAAACAAACAAAAAATCAGTATATTCAATAGTAAACAAGCTTACCTCTCGTGACCAGGAAGAATACTTCACAGGAATACTATCAAACATACGAAAGAAAGTTGTTTGGTGGAGCTTTCTTAGTCTTTGGCTCTTTTACTTTGGGAATATTAACAGTTTTGGAATCAACTTTCACGTCGTCATCTACATGTGCATCTATCTTCGACTCATCAGGATGATCAGAATCTCTCACACCAGATTCTTCTGATGCATGAGCTGTTGTGTTCTGATTACACGTCAACAAACCACAGCTACTGATGATCCCACACCAGAAGGGTTTGTCTTAGATTCATCATGGAAACCACCAAAAGATATGGTATTGCTGTCATTCTTATTGTAATTGTGACTCATAGTATATCTCTATCTGATTTATCATAAGGAGGACCCATTGGTAAAATATTCGAATCAGCCTTGTCATAGGTCAGACCTATTGATATAGTGATATCAGCATGCTTATCATAGGTCAGAGCCACTGAGATCAAATTCTCGTCTCCTCTACCATATACTGGACCCATAGAAATGAAACTCTCATGCACTTTGTTGTAGGAATTACCTAATGATATGAAACTGCCTTCTCCCTTTTCACATGACTGACCAATTGATATAAAACTTTCATTCTCCTTCTCAAAGGGCTGACCCATTGATAATATACGAGTGTCACCCTTGGTGTAATTATGAGCCATCGATATGAAAGTGTCATCTCCCTTGCCAAAAGTATGACAAACTGAGATGAAATTGTCATCTGCCTTATTAAATGTAGTCCCTAATGAGATGGCATTCTCGTCAGCATTGTACACAATGGAATTGTACAATTGTCTCCCAAAGGTGCACTTAATGAAATGATGTTTTCATCATTCTTGTTATAGGTTGTAGACATTGGAATTGTATAATTGTCTCCCAAAACGGCATTATCAGAGTCCTTAACTTCATTGACTTTCACTTCCTTGATTCCACCCCTAAACCCTAGACATGATGAAGGATCTTCGATGGTGTGGGACATTGACAGATCCACTGATTGATCATTGCCATATTGATTCTGAAACCCTTTTCTTCCAAAATTAGTAGTTCCACTGCCAACAGACTGAATGTTTATATCAACTAAGTTGACTGTCCGTCCAGGCTCTTGTCCAAAGAGGCAGTCAGTGAACTTCCCTGGAACTGTCTGAAACCCAGAAGTGTTATCCGACGGGGCAACGGCCAAGTTTGAAGCTCTTGAAGCTGGCCTGCCATCAACAGCCTCCATTGCTTGCTTCTTGTTGTTGAACAGATCTGGTCCATTGGCATCCATATAATTGTACCCTGGAAGAATTATCACAGCCCATCTTTCCATCATTTAGACAGCTAGCATCTCTTGGAATCCGAAAGCTTTTGGGCTGGAAAGACTGCCAAAGAAAACTACTTTTTAGAAGCTTATTTTTTGCAATCGATTGGTTCGGCGATCTGAGCTACGGCAGTTCATGTCGTCAGAAAATTGATCTAGATTGTAGGTGATGCCAAGAGAGTTTGAGGGAGAAGACAGTGACAAGTGCGTCTGTGTGTAATTTCCTCAGGGAATGAAAGGTATTATGGAAAGAATCTGTCACACCCCAACTCAGGGATTTTTTTTTTTTTTTTGAGTTGAAGGTATGACTTGTACTAAAGAATAGAAACATAATAAAGAAAAATCGTAGTCCATTTGAATCAGATTTGCAGTACTGAAAGAAATAACAAGTTGCCCTTCCAGCAGAATTACTAATACAATAGACCTGTAACTTTGAAAAATCATAACTGATTCTAGAAAAATTGTTTTCAAGAGATTCCAATTCTAAAATGATCTTTAAGATGTCTACTGCAACTTTTATGAAGACACCCACTTTAAATACCCAATCAAAATGTACAGTTTTCAACAAAAAAGCAACTGCGTCAAAAGCTCAGAAACACAATTGCAGATTTGCAGATCTCTATTCTACCTTGAATTTAACCAATGAATTTTAAACATAAGAGCTGGAAAATAATGAAACCAATCAAAGAACTTAGAATCAATTAAAAACATAACCGATTCAATGAACATAGCATGGATTATGGAAAAAGAAGAAATTTATAATGCAGCAAACATAATTATATTGATTACAGTACAAACTTTCTTGATAGTTCATTATTCCCAGAGAAAATTCAAACCTATATTTCAAAGGCAACAAACTGGCAGCCTTTGCTCTTATTCTAGAAAACTAAACTAAACTTTCACATTAATCACAAGCTCTTTAAAAGGGAAAACTAAACTTCATGTTCAGTACCTGCAATATTTGATAGGGGTGAGCATCAATAGCTCAGTAGGAGGCTAAGCCTCTTTAAATAAACAACACAAACTAGTAACAATTAATACAGTAATACATGGATGTATGCAATGCTATTTTCATCTATTACCTGTTAACTCACATGCTAAGACACAAATAGTCTACATGTCCCATACCATGTAATTTACCTTTTTGATGTGACTCTAGATGAAATAACATATGAATTAACCCCATAACCCAAACCATGATTCCCTTTTTGCTAGTCATCTTACTTAATCTCGATCACCAAAATCGTACAACTCTATTAGCCCACATGACATTTGGTCCTTACGGATTAAGCTCAACTACATAAAAGAATACTCCCACATATTTCATTCCCATTCTATTCTATCAAAACCATGCCTCAGACTTCATGAACATGCTAATGAAACAATATGATAAACAACAGATAACACCCATTAACTCATCCATCAATCAAATTTCATAACTAAAATCACATATAGCAACACAGCAACCAAGCAAATTAAATAGAGGTTTCCCCAGATCCCCTACCTCGTTTCAGAAGTTAGTTTATACTTCTCAGGTTCCTCCTTAGTCTCAAAATTTCTCCTTCCCTCACTTTTTTTTTTTTTTGTAAAAACAAATATAGGGAACTCAATAAAGAAAGTAGAACAAACCTGGATATTTATAGTGTATGGCAAAGAGGTCAGATTTTAATTCTAGATAAGCACAACAGAGAGTAGATTTGGATGCCAACACTATTGGCTTCCTCTATGTTTCGATAAGGACTGCCACCTCCTGGTTCTAGGTCTCCACCACATACTTTTAGGGATCCACCTCCTACTTCTAGCTTTGATGACTCACAACTCTAGTAACTGACTCTCCAAGGCTCTTCAGCAACATCGACACCTCCAGCTTCTAAGATTATTCTTATCCGTGTGGTCTATCGTAGTGGTACTGATCCTTTAGTTTAGGTGGAGTGGTGCTTGCAAAGAGAATCAAAAATAGGGGAGGAAGACGATGAAGATAGCAGACGAGGGTTTGATGGGTTTAGAGATTGGTTTGTCAACAGAAGTACAAGTCAATTGCTCTTGGGCTTTTAAAATTGACTTGGGTTTTAAAGAACACAAATAATGGGCTGGTCTATAAATATAGAGATAGCATATATACCTATATATATCTACACAGCAAGTTTTGGTAACGTGTGTGTGTACATATATATATTTATATATATCACACCATAAAACAATGATACATATACACACACCTATAATTAAGAATATAAGTTAATACTCAAGCAAAATAAAATAAAATAAAATATTCACTATATCTTATTTTTTTAATATTATTAAAAGTATAGGTCGTCACATAATCATTAATCTACAGGGAACACTGCTGCTTTATCTAGAAGCAAGCTGGGGGTGAAGTTATCAAACAACAAATCTTCCATTGCTTATAAGCGGGGGAGCTAAAAAGCCCCCCAAACGCAGCCTTAACAGGTCAGAAACAAAGAACTTGCTGAGAGAACCCATTGTATAATCACCAAGTTTTGAGAGCCCAGCCCAACAATGGAGCTTCATGTACCCTGCTTATGTCCATTTTGGTTTAGATGCTTTCATGTGATCACACTTATCCTTCTTATGAACTTTTTCTTTCATGCTAGCTAGTGTCGCAAATGATACGGATCGTGTGGCTTAACTCAGATTCAAAGAACCCATAACCACCGATCTACATGGCTTCTTGAAACCATTAAATGAATCTTTTTACTTGACATGGAATTACTTGCGGCAGAAAACATCAAATAGTAGTAGCCTTGAATCTACAAGGCCATGATTTGCATGGCACTATATCACTTTTCATGAAGCCTCTCCTTTCTTAGGTACATCAACCTTCAAATCAATAGCCTCTCTCGCAACATTCCACACCAAGTTTATCACTTGTCCTGACTGCGATATATCAGTAAAGGGAAAAATTCTGAATGAGCTTGGCTCATTGTTGAAGCTAATGATCAGGCTTGATCTGACAGAAGGCATCCCAAGCTTCCTGGGAAACCTGCAGGAGACCAAGAAGAGCTTAAGAATTGGTGGTCCATTTACTACTTAATTCCTGTTATTAACAAGGTTTTTTTTTTTTTTTTTAACGAGTGAGGTGTGAATCCCCTCAAGGCGGATTCAAGTGAGGTGAAATCTCCTTAAGGAGGATCCAAGTGAGGTAAAATCTCCTCAAGACAGATCCAAGTGAGTTGAAATTCTCTCAAGACAAATCTTAGTGAGTGATATTAATCTCTTCAAGGAGGTGAAATCCTCTTAAGGCGGATCAAAGTGACGTATCGACGTGAGGTGAAAAGCAGATCCAAATGAGGTGATATCCCTCAACGTGGATCTAGATGAGATAAAAATCCATGGGTCTCAAACCCTAATCATCTCTCTTGGCATTTTTTGGGCTTTTGATGTTATATGTGACAGACTCATTCTGTTGGCTAGTCTGATGTACATCAATTAGGTCTTAAGCTAATTATTAGTTAATTGCTTTGAGTCACATAACATCAGATAGCTGAAGGTTTAGGTTTTAGTTTTAAGTTTTTAATGTTAGTCATTTCCGAGTTTTTATATTGGAACCTCCAAATTTACTCCTATACTTTTTACACCTCCTATCAAATTTTTAAATACTAAATTTACTCATTGAACCTCACTGAAGTTCCTTAAATAACCTCACTCATATAATTTGCAAACAAATTATTATCTTTAAAATAAAAAAACACAGTCACTTCAATGATTTAATTACTCTATAAATCTTTTTTTTGAAAGAAGGAAGTCAGATTTTACTCTATAAATCTTAATTACGTATCCATTCCTTAATTAAACAACATAAATCTCTTTTTCAATAAAAAAAAAAATCAAACACAAGGTATTGAGTTATAAAAATTAATTTCTAATCAACAAGAAAATAAGATGAACTATTAAGTGGTTTTTCCTTAATTTTTTTTTTCTATTTTAGCCGTGCAAAAAAAAAATCATTTTTTCTTAATGTTTATTTTATTTTCTCTATTTTCTGTACCTCACGATTAATTATTTAAATATTTGTTTTGTTTTTTTTAATTGCTAGCTCTTTTTTTTTTTTTTTTTACAAACATAATGGATATATAGTCTCTTATGAATTTTGTTTTTCCTCACCAATATGCATTCAACATATATATCATGCATTTTTATGTCACATGATCTTGTTCTTATTAAATATTATGAATCCTTTAATGAGTATGTAGTGAAATTCGAAAATGAAAATAGATAAAGAAAAGAATAAAAAATGCAATCTAATATTATTGAATTGGAAAGTCTAGACAAAATCAGTATAATATTTTTTTGGTATAATTATTGTCCTTAATAGTAATTTTATAGTAGGTTATATATGTCATTTAATAATTTATAATAGAATGAGGTCAAGTGAGCAGATTTGGAGGTCCCAATTAAAACACTCTTTGAATAAAGTGTGTAACTCAGAATCTAACGAGTGTTGCTTACCTTCTGTCAGATCATGTGTGGCTCTGAATACTATGAAGGAGACAACTTGTACCATATGTATCACTCCGGCACTGGTCGTCATGATTTTTTAGGAAAGAAATTTATTCAATTTCCTTTATAAAAAAATTGTTTCTTAAAGAAAAACCTAAAAATGAAAATCAATTCTAAAAAAAAAAGAAATTAATATAATTAGTTCGGGTGTTGAGACCCAACTATTAACCTTAAAATCCACATCAACCTCTCCCTCAATCCAGCCAATTCCTCTCCCTCTCTCTCTGATTTTACAGAACCCAAAATAAACAAAACAAAAGCAGCAGCCCGCCTCGCTATTTCGCATTCACCGCCTCCCTTTGATTTCTCCACATATCTGATGCCATATCTCTCTCTCCCACCAGAAAACCCCTTTTCAAAACCCTAAAATTTGAAATTGAGCCAATCATGGCCGGAGGAGGAGCCCTTAACACCCAAGCACTCTCTCTCCTCGCCGCGGTCAACAACCACGGCGATTTGGCCGTCAAGCTCTCGTCTCTAAAGCAGGCCAAGGATTTGCTCTTGTCCATCGACCCCTCTTCTGCCGCCGAGCTCTTCCCCTACTTGGTCGAGCTCCAGTCTTCCCCTGAAACCCTCGTCCGCTTATCGCTTATCGAGTGAGTTCCCCCCCCCCCCCCCCCTCAAACAAAACCCTAATTTGCAACCTCCTCCTCTCCCTGTGTTTGATTATCAATACAAGCACTGGCATTCAAAGTCTGTGCTTGTCTTCGTGATCGTTATGAGGCACATTGCCTAGTTGTACTGTCGAGTTTGCGTTGTAGAAGCATTGTGAATATGAATTACAGATAATCGTCGAGAAGTGTTTCCTCTATGGATAGATTGCGACTTGATTGTTATATATGTGTAGGAAAGAGATCTGATGTGTAGATATGGTAGTAATTTTTAGTCTTTTTGACTTCTGTGTTCTGACTTGTGGGTCACTTATTCTTTGTGGCTGGCAGGGTAATCGAGGAGATTGGCTTGAGAGCAATGGAGGAGTCATCTGTACTGATGTCTGTCCTTTTGGCATTTTTGAGAGATAGTGATTCTATTGTTGCGAGGCAATCTATAGTTAGTGGCACAAATGTCTTTGTTAGTGTTTTGGAGGAGATGACATTGCAGGTAACTCTCTCTCTCTCTCTCTCTCTCTCTCTCTCTCTCTCTCTCTCATCCTCTCTCTTAACGTAAAGATGCACACAAATGTGGAACTTTTACTTTGTTGCTTATTAGCAGAAAGACACAAATAGATACTCAACCTCTTATATTGTGTGAGGATAAGATGGGGTGCTTTTGTTTTGATCTTTGTTTTTAAGTGTTCTCCTACTTTGCGATATTCCTCTGAAATGTAAATGATTACCAGGCAAGTGATATATTCTAAAGACCAAGAATTTGTTTTCAAATAAGCTACAACCTGATTTAGGAATAAGAACTTGAGTATTGATTTAGGAAGAACCTATTGCCTAAATAAAGAAATTGAATGACTAAAAATCATATCATACATGTAATAGGCTTTGCTTCTTGGTAAGATTTCCAAATTTCCCCCTTTTTTTTTTTTTTTTGAGATATGCTTTACAGATGATGGTGCAAAAAATTGTCTTCCTTCCCTTTGCAAAATGTAAAGAAAATTGCATTTTTGCTTGTTTACTTTTTAACCTCTTACTCCACGTTATGTAGGCTGATTTTATATGTTATAACTCTTATCTGATGGAAACTTTTTATACAATTAATGTAGTTTAAGACCAAGTTCTCCATTCATTTTCTAAATCATATTATTTGCTTTGCTTATGGTTTTGTAAAAAGTTTCACCGGAGGGGTAAAATCGAGATATGGCTTGAAGAACTTTGGTCGTGGATGGCTAAGTTCAAGGATGCCATATTCACCATTGCAGTACAGGTAGGTGGTGACTCTGCTTGTTCCTTTAAATTTCATCCAACTGCCAGCAAACTTCCTTAAGCTCGTTTGCATTTATTTGTTCATGCCATATTTAGCATTGCATTAGAGGTAGGTTGTATTGGCTTTAAATTCTCTCTAAATTTGTCTCCATTTATTAATTCAAAGTAAGATGGTTATTTGAATTTAAAAGTATTTCTTGGCAATAAAATGGAATACCAATCCCCTTAAGTCATTGCTTGCATCAAGTTTGTTTGCGGGAGAGGTGTTTCACTGTGGTAGGGTCATAAAAGAAAGAGTTGGATGACTTGCTTTTTTAAGCCTTTGGTTCTGCCAAGCATGGATGTTTATTTTTCCAGTATCATTTTGTCAGACATTAGTTATTCCTCTAACATTATTTCTCGTTTCAATTTTGTTGGCCTTTGTTTTATGGGTTTGATAGGTGTCCTGTATTTGAAGTATAATCCAATTGTACTTTCACTTGTATCCCCTTTCATTCCTTTGCTAATAAATGGTTGATGGCATTAAAAACTCTTAAAATTATGAAATTGGTTTGCTAGATCCTGGCAACATATGTCTAACCTACAGTTTGTTCAATTTGATATTGTAGCCTGGTTCTGCTGGAACAAAGTTGCTTGCGTTGAAATTTTTGGAAACATATGTTTTGCTATTCACATCAGACACCAGTGATTCTGAAAAACCTACCGCAGAAGGTATTGCAATTCAACTTTGAAGGCCCTCTTTTCTTTCTCAAATCAATCAATGAGTCAGACATCTCATTATAGAAAATAGGCACTTGGAGATGATGTAGTCAGGTTCTAGGCAGTTGCGTTGCCTCTTTTACCTAGTACTTTTTTCTATCTCTTCAGGTATTTACCTTTCATCTATTTTGAAGTTTCTGTTTCTTTGGTGCTGATTTGGTCGTAGATGCTGCAGGATGTAGAAGGGGTTTTAATATTTCGTGGCTGGTTGGTGGACACCCTATTCTTGACTCATACATGCTCATGTCAGAAGCAAATAAAGCTCTTGGAATTCTATTAAATTTGTTGCAGTCAGCTGGTAGTCTTCAGGGTTCCTTGACAATTGCCATTGTCAATTGGTGAGTGCTCATAATTTGGTGCTAAGTTCTTTGGTCATTTTGGTTAGATTTTTGCTTTTTATGTGATTCTACCATTTACTTCTGATTAGGATGTCCATTTCTTTACTGTGATATCTTATCATGGATGTGAACTTAAAATTCGTGCATCATGTCTCTTCACATACTGATGCCGTTAAATATCTTCAGATTAATGGAGGGATTAAGTATTTAACATATAGACGGTAAATGGGTTTTTTCGTCAGTTTAATCGTCTTGAAATTTATGGAGGGATCACTGAAGCTTGGGAACAGCTTTAGTACAAGTTCAATTGCTTGTTTGTGATATTATTGCAGCATGATGACCAGCTCTCTTATAAGGAGGTAATGGCATTGGATACTGCTGCATTGGTGGTTCAGATAATGGCAGTTACAGGGCTAGACATGTTAAAACTTGCAAATTGTATGGCTACTGTGGAGCACCAATGGCCAGGGATAAGTTTGCATAACTGATGGATAAAATGGTCATCTCATATGCTGAGGGAAGCATGGTGGTCAAGCAATGCAGTTTGTGCTTATAAACTGTTAAAGAGACCATCTACTTTAGCAGTATTTTAAGTTTCTATGCTGTATGTGCATACAGCTAATAATGTGTGAGCTATTTGAAAATGTATTGATTATTTGGTAACAGCTGATACACATTTAACACTTAATAATCAAAATTTCTTTTTAACCGTGGATTATTACTGAATATTTCGTCTTGCTTGATGCTGTTCTCCTCATTCTTTGTGTTCTTTTTAACGCTGGAGTTATGTACAAGGTATTAGGTTTTTGCATGATCGGCAGCAATCTCACAACATAGAATATATTTCAGTTTGGTATTGCAAAAAACACAAAGTGTTGTATCCCTATTGTTTCTGGCCATATAGGGACTGCAGACCTGGTTTGTTAATGTTAAAACATCCACCTAGCCTGTTGAATTGGCGCTGAACCTTTATACAATTTTATTTAGTTCTGCCACCTATACTTCAACCAGTTGCTATTTTAAGACTGAGAGGGGATAACAACACGGTTTATATACTCAATGTTTGCTATTCAAATTCATGGTTCTGAGGACTATGTATTTAAGCAATTGAAGTTCAGAGTAATTGACTGAGTTGCTGTCTGGCAGTACTGCGTTATCAGTTTCTAATAGGATGTCCTTAAGGGGGAGTAGAATCATTAACTGTTGGTATTTCATGTCTTTTAGAAAATGAATTTTACAGACCAAGAATGTTGTCATTATTATAGCAATCATCATCTACTGTATGTTGTCATTGTCATCCAAGCTCTAGCTTCCATGGTTCCATTTCTTAATATTTCAATCATCATCATACAATAGATCCTGGCATGTCGGACATGAATCACATAGATGACATTATTCTCTGTTTCTGTGTTCATTCTATTTAGCTAGAGACCTGTATTATAAAAAAGGGATGCAAGAACTGGAAAGAAAATAAATAGCTGATGTCAGGATCTGCGCCTAGAAGCATGTGTAATTCATAAAAGTTTGTTAGATATGATGTTTAGTAGTCTTTATGTGTGGGAAGCGAGATACTGATATTGCGGCATTTCCAATAGACAATAGCATGAAATAGTTGAGTATATGGATAATAGATGCAAGAGAAGTCTTTAGAAATGATCAAGGACAATGAGATAGTTTAGACACAGAATTTATTTTAATTTTATTTTTTATATTTATAGAAAGATTTGCAAGTTAAAGGAAATATGGAAACAAATAAAAGTGTTAGAAAATAGGCAAACCAGTGCCTTATACCTGTGAATCTTAGTATTTTAAGAAAGGAATGTGTGATGTAGTAGTTAGTATCATGCACGTGCCTTCAAAATTGTTGCTTCATGTAAAGTTTTTGTTTCTTTTGAAAATTGTATAAAAATGTAGGAAGAATGCCTCTGGTGATAGTAATATAGCGTAACTGGAGCTACTGTTGTCTCTTCACCTTCATACAAGTTCGCACAGCACCAAAGAGAGAGTCTAATGTTATTTATATATATGCATATTGTTCAGTACTTGGTTGCAGTAATTGTATTCCTGAATCTAGGGTCCAACTTTTTCTTATAAAAAAAAGAGGGAAAAATATCAAGATACTTGAAGATGATATCATCAGATTAACCAAAAAAAAAAAAAAATCATCAGATTTTCTTATGATGAATTTTTCTATGTGCAAAGACTGGAAGTTTAACTTTGTTTTGCCTTTTGTTTTCATTATTCTATTTATTTATTTTGTGGATACATAAAAGCTACATCTTGTTTTGTTCTTGTGTAGCTTCTACCTTATGGTCTTGGGCTGACTAGGGTACCTGGATATGTTTTATGACTGTTATTTTAATGGTCGTTTGGCACATGGTGGTGGCTAATATTATGTAGTCAATATTCATGCTGTTCATACTATAGTTTGAGGTGAAAATTCGTAAAATAGGCTGGGTGAGGTTGGACAGGAATAGAAGGGGTTTTCAATGATGTAAAGGGAGAGGGTTCATCTTTGGTTTCCTTATGGATGTTGTATTTTGGAGATGTGGGAGTTTCCTTTTTTGCAAGCTGCTGTATTTCAGATCTTTGGGTAGAACTTTTGTTTTTGTGCTCGGTTGTTTTTGTCTATGACTTGCTTTTGGTGGATTCTTTGTCTGCTGCTGTTGCATCCTTTTTTGTTTCTTGGTGGAAGTTGTGTACCTCATGAAAAATGAAATAGATTGAATGGGCTGTATATGAAAGTACCATTGGTATATGAAAGTACCATTGGTGTTGAAAACACTTATTAAGAGAAGCCTAGACTATTCTACATTGATAGTAGGATTATCTGCTGACAATGAGTACTATAATAAGAACTATAAGGTTATAGTAGATTCTGTGGGCTGTATAAGAAACTATAATGAAATAGGTTG
Source organism: Rosa chinensis (assembly GCF_002994745.2). Classification (NCBI taxonomy): domain Eukaryota; kingdom Viridiplantae; phylum Streptophyta; class Magnoliopsida; order Rosales; family Rosaceae; genus Rosa; species Rosa chinensis. Next base: position 56,959,403 of record NC_037094.1, on the reverse strand, counting down.
AATGGGCTGTATATGAAAGTACCATTGGGGTTGAAAACAAAACTTATTAAGAGAAGCCTAGACTATTCTACATTGATAGTAGGATTATATGCTGATGATGAGTACTATAATGAGAACTATAAGGTTATAGTAGATTCTGTGGTGAAACCTTAAAATTTATTATTGTGATAAAATAGAATCAAATAAATGTCTTGTTCTTCATATAAGTTGAGAGGACCCAACTACTGTTTTCAACTTTTTGTTGAGATCCAGAAAGGAAATGGTTAAATTCTGAAAGCTATACAATTGGAAAAAGTATACTTTTTATTTTTGAGATCTGCTCTGAAAAATATATAGGATAAGAATGAATCCCCAGAATAACTCACTTTTTGAATAAAAGCAACTTCTGTGATATAATCTTATTAGAATTGTCATTTACCTGCACAGTCTCTTGTGTAGAATGGTCCAAGTCAATCATCTTAAGTGTCCGGGCTTTCAATCTTTCATAATTCTTCTATCAAAATGGTTTAGAAATTATTTGCTTTCGGATGAGTTCAATAGGTTCAGTTGGTTGTGATTTGCACTCCGTGCCTTTTGGGTTGGGGTTGATTGTTGTTCAATCAGTCTTTGTGCTTGATGTTGTTAGCATGTTTGATGTCTTGTATGTTTGACTTCAATACAACTTCATGCAATAGAAATCTTCTTTTGGTAAAAATGCAATCAACTTCTTTTCTATGAACATTTATTTGGTATAATTTCATTTCTTTATTTATAATTTAAATTTGCTTAGTGAGCCAAAAAAAAAAAAAAAATAGAGTGACCAGGTTTTTGAAAACCCTGTGCCAATAGGGTTTAATGTTAGCATTGAAGTCATGGTGAGTGCTAAACTGTGGATGGGATGAGAAACTGGAAATGATACTGTAGCTGTCTCAGTATATAAGGTTGAAACTATTGCCAGTAGAATCATGATAATTGTGACTTTGTGATGATTGAATGAAGCTGAGGCTGTTGTGCCTGAGATGATTGTGACTAAAACAGTGGTTGGGGGTTTTAGAAAGTTCAAGAAACTTTATAAACTTACAATCTAGTATGCTTTAGGAAAAAGAAGACATAAAGAAGAGAAATTCTTGGGGTCTTGATGCATGAAAATAGACAGCTACCTTACAGAGCAGTAGTCTTCTTGCCAATAGTTGTAGCAATTGGAAAGTGATTCTGACTCATAGTGTGTTGGCTCATGCATTTTGCTCCTGGCAATTGTATACATGATCGTCATCCATCTGCTATGATTTCCTTATAGGGTAGAGTATGTTGGATGATGCATTTTGCACTTGGCAAGTGTATACCTGATCTCATGCCATGAGTTATATTTGGTTTCAGTTGGTTTATAATAAACTAACTACTACAGGAAACTAAGTAAGATTTTATGTGTGAGGGGATGACAAATGGACACTCCATACCAGATCTCTTGGTTGAACAGAGTAATTATGTTTGTAGGTTGTGAGCAAACAAGTTGGAAATTTGTACTCTAAATTATAAGAGGGAAATGTGGTGGAACTTATTGGTTATACAGATTACCAGTGAAAGGATGTGCAAGTTGTGATTTGTAAAGGATAGGTGCACTATTAGCTCTTCTTGTAGGCTCATTCTGATGATAGTGTCTCACATGTTACGATTCCCTCCCAGTGAATGCATCTTCATATCTCTTCACATTCAGTTATTGTTTTATTTTTTTTCCCGATATGTAGTTTCTTTTATCTCTTGTCACTAAGTGTACATGAGTAGCACACCCATGTTTTCAATGATATAAATTCAACTCTTTGAATTTATGTGTTGTGTTAATAAAGGGAGGCATAAGTGGCATACTAAAAAATCATTATGATTGTAAAATGTAATATTCTATTACTTTCATGTTATACATGTACACTGTCCTCTTTCTCCCTTAATTTTTGTTACTTTTCCTCTTCTGTAACTGATATTTATCTCAACATTTTCATCTGTTTGACATGACAGTCTTGCAGCCATAGCAAGAAAGAGGCCAGTTCACTATGGCACCATTGTTTCTGCACTATTTGATTTTGATCCAAACTTCGAATTAGTAAAAGGACGCCATGCTGCCAGTATCCAGTATTCTTTAAGAACTGCCTTTTTGGGATTCCTTCGGTGTACTAGCCCAGTGATTGTAGAGGTAGAATTTTTTTTAATTTTTTATTTTGTGGTATCTGGCTCATTGAGCATTGAAGTCCTAGGAAATGTCTGTTTTTCATCTGTTCTTACCTGACAAGTTTGTCCTGTTACATTTCAGTCAAGAGATAGATTGATTAGGGCCCTACGCTCTATGAATGCTGGGGATGCTGCTGATCAAGTAATCCGCCAAGTTGATAAAATGCTAAAAAACAATGAGAGGGCTTTGCGTGATTCTCGGTCGGGAAAGGTATATTTTCTTACAACTTTTATTTGTCTTTCACATAAGAGAATTGAACTATTGCATTTGTTTGGTTCATTGCCTCACAATCATTGAAATTGCGACCACAGGATGATCAACTATCAAGCCAACTGCCTGTTTCAGGGGACCTGGTAAGAAAAAGACCTTCACCTCTTGATGTTGAAGAGTCAGCAAATGGTCATGAGATACCTTCCAAGCGAAGTCGTTATGTTCATGAAGCCTATTCAGCATTGCCAGTTCAAAAGAATGATTCTGGGTGGGATACCACTTCTGTCAACGGAGTGTCCTCTGACCTTCCTATGCTAGATGGTGAGGTGACTCCCGTGGAGCAAATGATTACTGTAATTGGCGCATTGCTTGCTGAAGGAGAAAGAGGTGCTGAATCACTTGAAATTCTTGTTTCGACAATCCATCCTGATCTGTTGGCCGATATTGTAATAACTAATATGAGGCACTTGCCGAAGATGCCGCCACCCTTGGCAAGGCCAGGGTTGCCAGTTGCTCGGCAGATAGGTTCTTTAAGTAGTTCGGCACAAGTTGTTTCAGGGTCTCCAACATCATCTGTGCAGTCTCCAGTTTTGGCTGCCCAAATGTCTTTTTCTTCAGCAACTGTAAACATTTTATCAGGTGCTGATACTTCCAATGTGAATAATGTTCCTGATTCCAAGCGAGATCCACGAAGGGTAAACTTCATGAAACTAAGATATATTGTGTTTGTATCTACTATTACTGTTTATTATGCCAGTTAACAATGAAATGGCTTTAATTTAAATCTCGGCAACTTTTCAGGATCCCCGTCGCCTGGATCCACGGTGTATAGCAGTTTCTGCTGAACTGGCATCCTCACCCACAGTAGAGGATACTGATGCTATGCAATCTGACATTGATGGTTCAATTTCCTTGAGTAAGCTTAATTCGCTTCCTGTTGTGACCACTGTTGAATCTACTTTAGTAACTCCCAAGCCCAAAACAGAAAGTGATGATACGATTTTGGATAGTCAATTGGTTTCTGGAACTGGCCAACCAACTCCCAAGGAGGAGGTTCTGGATGGACCTGTGGAAGATGACCCAAATTTGAAGGTCAATGTATCTTCAGATCTAACAGATTCTCGTGTGCAAATTGAAGGGGACCTTGACACAATGCCATTGTCAGATGTTGAAGTAAAAGATGAAGATTATACCACATCTTTTCTAGATTCTGATCAGCATTCTCCTGCTCTTTCAAACACATCTGCATCTGAAGATATATGTCAGGATCTGCCTGAGGTTCCCATATATATTGAGTTGACCCAAGAGCAGGAGCAAAGACTAGGGCATTTGGCTGTTGAGCGAATTATTCAATCATACAAGCATTTGCATGGAACAGATTATAGTCAGATGCGCTTGGCATTACTTGCTCGATTGGTTGCTCAGGTAGGATAAATCTTATCATTGTTTGCACTCAAATGCGCACAAGTAACTTTTTTTTCTGAGTTCAACTGTATGTCCGACAAAAGAGTATACTTTTTGAGTGATGAGTTCTTAACATTTGCTGCTCAATTTTGTTGCCTCAATATAGTGGCTTATAATATGCCATGAAGAGTCTGGATGTTTAAATCATTAGACGTTTAGTCAATATCTAGAAGGAACCAACACAAAATTTTAGGTCTGTCTAACTATTGGCCTCAATATCTGCACTTATCGCTGACATTGCTGAGTTATGTCATAGAAAGGTAAAGATCATGCTGGAGACATGGCGGCTATTTGTGATGTGTTGCTTAGAAGGAATTACTTTAACAATGTTACACACATGTAGACGTAAAATGTGAAGTGAGGCTGGTCTCTCTTATATCTGTTTGGCAATCTCATTGAGGCTTTTTTTCTTCTTTTTTTCAGTCAGATGTAGGTCGTGGATTCCTTGTCCTCTCATACACTCTTCTATTCTAATAGAATCTCTGTTTCTTCTTAAAAATGTCATCTTTCAGGATTTTCTTTGAATAATTAGTTTTCCATTCAGTTTGGATCCTCTATAGTATTTCATATGCACAATCATCTATAAATGTTTTCATTTCACAGATTGATGCGGATGATGAAATTATTGTGATGCTGCATAAACATATAGTTGTGGATTACCAACAGAAAAAGGTATGTATTTCTTGCGCTGGTTCTCTTGTTCGGTTTGTATTAGTAATCCATAAACTTTTTAATTTGGGTAATACATGGATGATAGCTGCCACTGTGCTAAATAGATATGTACAATTCGAAATTGAAGTCTAAAGTGATTAATAGTATATTTAAAATGAAAGCTATATGTTGGTTTGGTGATATGAATAAGTCCGAGTTGGTTTTGCAAATTGTTTCCATTATTCTGAAGGTTTCTTGATTTAAAATGTTCTCATTACTTTCTTTTTGTGAAGGGAGAAGTGATTTGATTATTAATGTGTATTTAATAATATCCAAATGATTTCTGCTGAATAGGCTGGAATTTTTGTATTTGTTGCTGTTCTCTAGGTAGTGGATCTCTTGAACACTATTACACTTTGTTAAGTTTTTTATTAAACATTTGTTTCTCCAGGGAGAAAAAAAAATATATGCAAAAGGTTTTCGTTTGCCTATGTGTATGAGGATAATCTTGTGGTATACCTCATGGAAGTTTAGAACATAATAATAAAACCTGATAGTTTAGAACCTCACTTTAGCTTTCATCTCATGTCCTCAGAGAACATGTCTTTAGTTATCAGTTTAGCGGTTAATAATAGTATTTCTCCAAGGTCGAAACAAATTAACTCTGAACAGCTGAGTTGATTAGTTATTTGATGTTGTGAAATCTGATATATGTTTATTGATTTTAGGGGCATGAGCTAGTATTGCATATCTTGTACCATCTGGAGGCTCTGGCTGTGTCCGATTCAGTTGATAGTTCCACATTTGCTGTTATGTATGAAAAGTTCCTCCTGGCAGTGGTAGGCACTTTCGACCTTTTCTTGTTTTGTTTTTGTTTCTCTTTCTGTGAGAACTGAACATATGAGGTCCTTTACTGCAGGCTAAGTGTTTGCTGGAGTCCTTTCCAGCCTCGGACAAGTCATTTAGTAGACTTCTTGGAGAAGTTCCAGTCCTTCCTGACTCCACTTTGAAACTACTAGATGATCTCTGCTATTCTGATGTTATTGATCAACATGGAAAAGATGTTCGGGACATTGAGCGTGTCACTCAGGGCCTTGGTGCTGTCTGGAGTTTAATTTTAGGGCGGCCACATTATCGGCAAAGCTGCTTAGATATCACTTTGAAGGTAACTTGGACTGGACTTTAAAGACGCAAAATTTATTTAATGAATTTTTCCCCGGAGATAGTTTTGCTTGTTAGATATCCTTCTCACAGATTAGAGCAACAACCAGATTCTGACAATTTGCTACTTTTGGATTGCAGTGTGCTGTTCATTCACAAGATGACATCCGAACCAAAGCTATCCGACTGGTATGCGATGTTACTGCACAGTAACTTCTTTGTGTCTATCTTCCACTTAAAGTTCAATCCCTGTCTTGAAAAGCAAGAATTATATGAACATCATATTCTCTTCTTTTCGGTTTTGTTTGACAGGTGGCAAACAAACTCTATCAGTTGAATTACATATCAGAAGTTATTGAAAAATTTGCGACAGATATGTTGCTGTCTGCTGTTGAACAGCCTCTGTCGGGTATAGAGCATTCACCATCTGAGTCCACTGGGCAAAGAACTGTTGGAAAGGTATGTTCCTTTCCTTATGGCTCTTCAATTCCTTCTTTGTTCATGTAAGCAACATCAGAATGTTGTATGGTCAAGATTATGTTTTACCAATCTCTTGAGTCGATTTGAAATGCCACGATTTTGTGGCTGCTTTTATTATCTCAGTAGTTCATGGGGATTCCAAAACTAAACATCTATGATCTATATTTAAAGTTGCAATCCTGAGTTGAGTAAAATTAGTATCTACAATTCTTTTTCAGTTTTTATTCTTTTTAGAGGGATAGCATCGACATCTGAAAAGTTCCTACTTAACATTGGAGGGGCATCTACAGTTCCACTAAATTACATGTCATTCTCCTTCTAATTCTTGCAGTTTGGAAGCCAAGAAACATCAGTTAGTCATTTTCAAAATTTGGAGTCCGGAAATTCTGAAAATGATTCCACAACGAAGGACCAACCAGTGTCAACAATGTCAATTCCTGAAGTTCAGCGACTCATTTCTTTGTTTTTTGCTTTATGTACAAAGGTTTGTCTGTGATTCCTTTATGATTGGTAACTAATTAACAACTTGTGATTGCTTCTTTCAAGGTTTTATTTGTCAGCACTAACATAGGCTGTTCTTTTGTTGCAGAAACCTAGCCTTATTCAACTTGTATTTAATACTTATGGGTGTGCCCCAAAAGCTGTAAAGCAGGTGACACTTTGTTGATTTTGTGAACAACTGAATATTTATTATTTGATAGCATATAACACATGGTAGTTTGTATATTCTAGGTAGCATGAATCTCTGACAGATGTGCAATTGTGAAACTTAAAGAGGAAATGTCTCAAATTAAGGACCTGGCAATGACCGTACATATACATATAGCAAACATAAAATATATGTATAGGTATATACATATAGCAAATTAGCAATACATATTTTCATGATGTCCTCTGGAAAGTTTTACAGTGTCCTGCTAAATTTGCATTGTAGGTTTCAAAGTGCTGCATAATATAGTTAAAACTCTTGCTGCATAACTGCGGAATAAGCCTTGCCTGAGAAAGGGTTCCTGAAATTTTCTTTTTATCATTTGCAAATATGTAATGCTAATCTTTTCTGTGTACCTTTGAAATGATGCAGGCTTTTGATCGCCATATCCCTGTTCTTATAAGGGCCCTAGGGTCGTCAAATTCAGAATTGCTTCATATTATATCTGATCCTCCACAAGGAAGTGAAAACCTTTTGATGTTGGTGGGTATCATATTTTCTGTTATGATAATGATTTTTAATCTTGAAGGTTTTTAACTTTTTATTCTTTTGATTTTTGTATTTTCTTTTACTATATTATATTCATAATATGCCTATGTTTTGTAATATGCAAGGTGTTGCAACAATTGACTCAAGAGACAACACCGTCGTCTGATCTGATAGGCACTGTTAAACATTTGTATGAAACTAAATTAAAGGTTTTCTAATAACTAAAGCTCTCTTTTTAACAGTAGTAAAATCTTTTGCCACTTTGTTTTTTCCCGCTTGAACCTGAGTTGGATAATTTCTGTCTGCAGGATGTCACAATTCTCATTCCAATGCTGTCTTCACTTGCTAAAAATGAGGTTTGTTTCATAGATATTGTTTCTCTTCCTCTTGTAGTACATGGCATTATATGTTATTTTGTTAATTGTTTTTGGTTTAATAAGCTTGTTTGCATGCGGGGCAATATTGTCACCTTAGAGTTTAGAAATTACTCCCTTTTAGCCTTGCTACTTATTTGGAAAGCTGCAGTGTCATGATTAGCTTCTTAATTTGAAATTTTTAGGCTCTGAGAACTTCTTGTTCTCTCTTATACGTTGATCATTTTTCCTATAAAATTTATGTTTCTTCTGAAAAATAAGCTGTTTGCATGCGGGGCAATATTCTCTATACTTAAAGCAACAATGAGTTTCTTACAGTTGAAAGTATTTTCATTTGTTCGGCGATTAGACCTGGGAACGTGTCTTCTTTTAGTGTGTCATGGTTATGTCGTATAATATTAATCATGTTCATATATATATATATATATATATGTGAAGCTAAGCCTGCCATCCTCTTCACCTGATACACGACAGTTGAAGTCTTGCTCTGCAGATCTGCTCTGTCATTTCTTGTTTTACCTGTTTTACAAGTAGACAACATCATACCAGAAATTACAAAGTTATGTTAAACAGGACACAATAACATATAGACTTCCTTGTTAGCATGACCTCTTACATCATATCTGAGAAAATATACATAAGTACCTGCAGTCTTGGAGTTTGTTAAGCTGCTAGTTTGACATAGATGTTTCCTTGTTGCTGTTTGATCATGTATGATTTTGTGGTCCCAGGTTTTACCTATATTCCCTCGGCTTGTTGCTCTTCCATTAGAAAAGTTCCAGACTGCACTTGCTCACATACTTCAGGTACATGCAGTTTTCTGTCTGATTTTTCATACATAGTGCTGTTCTCCCTGTACTAAAATACTACAGACTTGTATCAAGTGATACAAAACCCTTGCTTGTGTTATCCACTTCGTGTAAAAAAAGAAAACAATGTTAACATCTCATCCTATCAATTGCAGGGATCAGCTCATACAGGTCCAGCTTTGACACCTGCAGAAGTATTGGTTTCCATCCACAGTATTGTTCCTGAGAAAGATGGCCTCACTCTTAAGAAGGCATGTCTTCCGTGTCATTGGTTTTATTATTTATTTTTCAAATCAAATCTTATTGATTTCATAGTCAAGATAATGTACAAACAGCATCTTATTGTGCTTACACTGCATCTCATCTGGTCTGATCTGAGCTTCTGCCACATGTTCTACAAATAAATCTGTACCCAAAATTCTGAGAATACATTAGTTGTAGGCATATGATGTTGTGACGTTCCATAATCCACTATATAGGTCTCAGGTGCACTTCGGCATGCTAGATTAGATTAGGCAATAAAAAAATTCACCCAGGGTTTGAGCAAGTTGTCCACATTCTGACATTGGAAAAATGTCTTTGCTCAAAATTAAGTTCATGTAATTTGAGCTGTTTGGTATAGGTTGAAAACATCTTTGATATAGAAAATACAACTTGAATAAATATACGACTTGAATAAATCCTCGAAACAACTAGGGATTGATTATATTGGCTGAGATTCAGTTAATTTCAACTTGTCCAAAATAACCGTGGCCCAAATCTGACATGGGTCAAGGCACAGAAACAAATGGTTTGACTATCCTAGCACAAATCTGACATAGGTAATTTCTTCTACATACCATCAAGTATCCATGAATGATGAACTTTGTGCCCCTTTCTTAGTGCTATGCCAATATTTGATGCTGATAGTACGGTTGCACTGCATCATTTGTAAAGTTTTTTGCATTCTGTTTCATGTTTTCAGATAACAGATGCTTGCTCAGCCTGTTTTGAGCAGCGCACAGTTTTCACGCAGCAGGTCTTGGCAAAGGCTTTGAATCAGATGGTATATATCTATATTCTATAAAACTTGGTCCTATGCGTATTATTTAGTTCATTAAATAACTAATTAAATTTTCAGGTTGATCAAACTCCTATTCCTCTTCTTTTTATGAGAACAGTTATTCAGGCAATTGATGCTTTTCCTTCATTGGTAACTTCTTTGTTTCTTATTCTTTTTCATTTTTTTCATTTTTCTTTTTTGCGACAAAATAATCCTGGATTTATATTATACATGGTTTCATGCCTTCGTTCTATCTCAGGTTGATTTTGTTATGGAAATACTTTCCAAACTTGTAAGGAAACAGGTACGGATTCTTCAACCAAAATTAGGCATTTTTGTCTGTTTCTATGTCCTGCGTGCTCTTTCAGGTTGACAAGTCAGTAGTGGTTATTAGCTTGGAGAATGGGGGACAACTGATATTCTATATTTGACTGTAGGTTTGGAGAATGCCAAAGCTTTGGGTAGGGTTCTTGAAATGTGCTTCTCAAACCCAGCCACATTCTTTCCATGTATTGTTACAGGTATCATCTCATATATTTATGTGATAACTTACCTTGCCATTTATTGGTGATTTTGGTTACCACCTTCTTGACCTTTATTTTATTTTATTTTTCCCTTGCAGTTACCACCCCCGCAACTTGATAGTGCCTTGAACAAGTATACTAATGTCAAAGGTCCCCTTGCTGCATATGCTGGCCAGGCTAGTATAAAAGCTTCACTTTCTAGGTATATTATTATGCATCTGATTGGACTACCCACTTTAATACACTGAAATTTACTCTCTGCTTTATGTCTGGGGCTAATTATAGGGTAATAATATATGATATCCATGGTTTTCTCAACAACAATGATAGTTCCCTTCTGTGTGATAAGGGGAGTAATCAGCAGTAATTGTTTTAACCTCAAGATAATCTCGAGAGTTCTCTGATGAGGATATCCTAAAGAAGTTTTTGTCCCTTCAAAAGTGGTTAATTTGTTGTATTAGATGAACATTGTGATTCTGATTAGACATAGAAATACCAAGTATTTCCAAATCAGTGATTTTTTGTATGAATGTTTCTTATGGTGATGATTAGACAATGAGAGCACAGAAAGTTTCATAAATTTTTTGTGGAACTGCATGAACCTCCCATTGGTTTTTAGACTTGCAAACACATCCAGCTAACTTATTGCATGGGCTTTGGCAGACCAACACTTGCAGTTCTTGGTCTTACAAATGAACCGCATTTGCACCAATCGCATTTGTCGTCACCACCGTTTCACCCTACAGATGCAACTTCATCAGTTAATGGAGCAACACCATCATGATAGCTTGAGAGCGTTGGAAGTCGGCAACTTTACCAGCGATGTATAGTAGAAACTGGGTCATCGGATAACTCTGAGAGCCATTTGGGGAAGATATAAACTAACCACGTAAATGGCAACTGATCACTGGGGGTTTTTGACTGTTGATCAGTGCAACCTGAGATAAATTTCAGTCCAGTGGGCATATAGAATCATCAGTTCTTCAGGATTATTATCAAAGTTCGAAGAGATGCACCTGCGCACCCCCCATTCTCTCAGCTGCTGACAAATGTGTAACATAAATGTGTTGTTCTATTTGATTCTATACTGTATCCGTGTAAATTTTGGTTATACTTAATATCAGGTCAGGAGTTTTATTTTTGGGTAGTTAGCTACTGAAAGCAAGAAAGCACTCTGCTCGAGGTCATTTACTGACGCCTGTAAATTATAGTTGTATTTTTGTAGCTCATATTTTTGTTTACTTCTTTGCCACTGTGGATACTAGAGATGCATTCACACTCAAATTGGTCTGATTGTGTACAAAAGGAAGATTACGTAATGTTAAAGCTGCCAACAAGCTATAAGCCTAATGAAACACTTTTTGATGAAGAGATCATTGGACTATTAAAATGAGGACTCAAAAATAAGGAGGAGAAAAAAAGATAAAAACTAGTACGCGCTACACATGTCCCAGATTCTAGAAAACTTTGTCGCTGTTTTTCTTTGTTCTCGTTTGGCCCCGGTGTGGGCACAGGCTTCTGGCCTCGCCGGTGTGCATTGAGTGCGGAACGGGATGTTGGTCTAGGTGAGTGATACTGGAGGAAGCCCAGTAGGAGTGAAGGTTGTGCGGTGGTGGTGGCTTCGCTGTTCAAATTGCTTGAAGGTCTTGTAAGGGAAAGGCAGTAGCGGCTATATGGAAGGAGGGTGGCGCTGGTGTTGCTCCACTTTAGATCGGAGTGCGGACGGTGGGAGGTGTGTTCGTTGTCTGGTACGAGTGAGTGGTGGCGAGATTGAGATTGGATATGTGCAAATTGGATCGGATTTTTCCGATCTAGTGTGGGTTGTTTGAAGTTGCTCTAAGGAGGGGCGGCGCTCCTTGCTAGCGCGACTGGGATGATGGAGGGCTAGACGGACGGCCAACGATCACACGGTGTACTGTAGGCGACAGCGGAGCTGCTAGTGATAGTTGGACGGCAAGGCAAGGGTCTGACTTGCGAGATGGTGGTGCTGCATCATCTGTAGCCTTCAATTTTGGGTTGGGCTCTATGTCCTCCCCCTGTAAATAACAATTTCTTTGATCAAGATTTGAATGCAGTTTTCTATTTTGTTTTTTATTTTTTATTTTTAAGAAATAACAAACAGAAACTGGACACACCCAACACTAGGCATTCTCATCACTTATTCAGATAACAAACATACGTGAGTCTCAAGAACCAAAATACATCAGTTAACCCAACACTCCTGTACATGAGACTTCTCTATTTGTTGCTATGCAGCATCATCCCCCTAATTCTTCTTAGAACCTACAACATCGGCCTTGTTTGAATCAGCCACAACCTTTTCAGAACCAGCCACGACAGCCTTCTTGACCTCAGCCTTCTTAGAATCAGTAATTTTTTCCAGTATCAATATAAACCTCTTGAAAAAGTTGTCCGTGCTCTCACTTAACATTTGGAATTTGCACATCCCCCAATACCCAAGTCCCAGCTTGAACAAGAGATCAAGTGTCGCTTGTCTCTCCTCCAGAGGTTATTAATTAAGGATTGCTTCCTTCTCCATCACATAGATATGCATTGGTTGCTGCTTGCTAGCACGCACTGATTCTAATCAGTAGTACTGGAGAAACGTACATGGCAATGGAGAAATGTACAATTGGGAACAATATGAAATTTATAAATAGCGAAAACATAATGAAAGGAAAAAAAAAATGTAAAAACTTGATACGAGAAATTATGTAGAAAGAGAAACAAGAAATGATGAAGAACTTATGCAACAAAGAATAGTTGGACACATTTTCGGATGATTTCCTACCTTTAGTGGCAATGATGGAATCTCGAAACATACATCCTATTTTTGTGAGAGATCTTGCAAGATACCAAATCACTTTAAATATGTGAAATGTTTAAATAAGCAAAGACTTTGATTAATTAGAATTTAAGATCAATAATGATCCAACTTAGGATTTAAATCCCTAGATGTATCAAATCTTGTGTCAGTTTCTCATATAACTCATCAGCACAGTGCCCATCATTATATTCCATTATCCAAATCATCAGCTTCTTTATCCTCATGACAAGTGGATTTGTAGTTGGACCCTTAAATTTGGAGGTTTTTTTACTCTTTATTTCAACTTTAAGCAGCGTTTTCAATCATTAACATCAAGTAGCTTCATATTTTTACTGATGTATTACTCTTTTGTGAATTTTGTAAGGTGGATATGAAGCTGAGATGTATAGTTATAAGGGATTTATTGTTATTTTAATTTGTGTTCAACAATAAACTTACACCATGAGTTTACTCAATGATGGACTTTTATCTCTATGTGATTTCTATTTTGATTTTCATTTTGTATGTGAATTCTAAATGAATATTGCTCAACTATAAAGTGGTTAAAGATGTTGTCCATCGACGTTTTCAGCACTTGATGGACTTTTTATACTGCATATGGTCGTTTTTTAGTCAAGACTTTTTATACTTACATATGGTCGTTTTTTAACTATATCATAGCCATAAATCAACTTAGAGTTCTAAAATGAGTTATTTTTCAAATATTCTCCTTTTTATGTCATACCTTTCAGGATGGTCATTATTCTAATTTGATATCTTTCACTTCAAGTATAGGGTTTTTGTCTATTTACCCCATTTCTAGGGATTTTTTTCCCACTTACCCCATTAAGTTTTTTAAATTCCCTCTTACCCAATACACAGAGACAGAGATGCGTCGTGCTGGGGAGAGAGAGGAGAGAGGTATGGGTGTAATTTATTAATTAGGTTAAGGGTAAAATTGACATTTTATTTTAAGGGTTAAATACTATTTATTCCTTGAACTTTCAGGGAAAAAACAGTTCAGTCCCTGCCTTTTCAATTTCACACGTTTACTCCCTCATCTCTCAATTTTGAACCAATAGGTCAATTCCGTAAAAAAACTCTATTAAAATGTCTATTATACCCTCAGTTCATCTTTTTTCTTTTTCTTAATTTTTTTTTTCGTTTTCTATTTATCTCTTCTTCTTCCACCTCTCTTCTCCTTCAACATCAAAATTTCTAAAGCGATCAAATCAATCCGAAACACAAAACCTCTCTTCATCTGCTCAATCAGAAAAATGAAAAAAAAAAAAACAAAACAAAACAAAAGAGAAAAAAATCTTTTCATAAAAAATTAATTAATTAATTAAAAAAATTTGAGGGTAGAATAGACATTTTTGGTCGGAGAATAACAAATTGGACCTATGGTCCAAAATTGAGAGATGAGGGAGTAAACATGTGAAATTGAAAAGGCAGGGACTGAACTGTTTTTTCTTTTTCCTGAAAGTTCAGGGAGTAAACAGTATTTAACCCTTATTTTAAATTGGGTTAGTGGGAATTAAAATCTGTCACTGGGGTAAATGAGCTAATTTTATCCAATTTTGGTGCTTTGGGTCAAGAACTGTTAATGTTTAAAAGTCTAGCGGTAGCTGGACCTTAGTTAACGCTGATCCGGCGGGCGGATCGATACCTTTGTTGTGAGTGGTTCCCGTTACCTGTCAAATAAAATACAATAGGCGTCAGAGGGAGACCGCGCCGGGCGGTCTTCAACTCTCCGATGCCTAAGTTAGTCAATGTATTTATGTTGACAAAGTAACAGTAGGTAAGTATTGAATGTGTCATAAATGAGGAGAGAGGAGAGGACCTTTTATAGGTGAGGAAGAGGATGATCTTCTCCTTGTTTTCGATGTGGGACTGATGTGCTTCAGTTCCCAGTTTCAGTAGCTTCTGATGCTACCTTGACACGGCGCGTGGCGGCGCGTCGGTGGTGCTTTGGGGTTGATCCGGGGCTCAGGCGGTAACCTGGCTAGCTGTCTTTACGCCAGTCACTCATGAGGTGGGCGTTGGTACCCCTGGCGGTACCCTGAGCGTGGCTCATTATAGCTAATTATGCTTGCAAATGCACATGTATGTACAAGTCCCCCAAATCCCCAGTCAAGGAGGGCAATCTTGGTTGGGGAGTTGATCGGCGGTTTGAAGCGTTTCTCCCGCTAGACTTTGCAGAAGCATAATTAGCGTCAGTGCGTTGTCAGCCATGGATTTACTGAGCAAACGCTTTGTGCCCTTTCGGGTGGGCCCCTGCTAGGCCCCCAGGGAGTCCCCCACTCCCCGGCTAAGATGGACCTCCGGATGGTCGCTGTTATTGTTTGTTGAGGGGGAGCTGCACGGAGCAGAGGGTGTTGGGTTGCGAGCCCAATCTTAGCACCCAGGTGACGGGGGTCAACGTCCTGATCAGGGTTGTCGTAGACTGTTGACTAGTCCCCGTGTCCCGTAGGGACATTCTGACCGTAACTCCGCGTGGCGGCGTTGTCAGAGAGGCGTGGCCTCGGGATCCGCCACTGGCGGAAGTCCCCCGCTAGATGTAGCAGGAAGCAGCATCAAGTAGACGTGCTTGGTGGTATTTTATTGAGCGGTGTTGCGCTGAATAAAGTACGCAGCTTGTCAGATGAGAAAGGGGGTCAGCTAGCGGTGCGCTGTGTAGCGGAGGACGCCCCGTTTACCAAATGACGAGAGAAGCTCCGCTGGCGGGGTTTCACTCAGTGGACAGTCACCTGGGAGATGACAAGTGAGGATCCGCTGGCGGGGTTTCGCTCAGCGGAGGCTCCGTCACCTGGAAGATAAGTGAGGATCCGCTGGCGAGGTTTCGCTCAGCGGAGACTCCGTCACTTGGAAGATGACAAGTGAGGATCCGCTGGCGGGGTTTCGCTCAGCGGAGACTCTGTCACTTGGGAGATGCAAGTGAGGATCCGCTGGCGGGGTTTCGCTCAGCGGAGACTCCGTCACTTGGGAGATGCAAGTGAGGATCCGCTGGCGGGGTTTCGCTCAGCGGAGACTCCGTCACTTGGGAGATGCAAGTGAGGATGGATCCGCTGAGCGGGGTTTTCGCTCAGCGGAGACTTGCCATGGTTGGGGGTTTACTTGTCAGGTGGTTACTTCCCTTGGAAGCTAAAGAATGATGACGGTTGACACGTGGCCAACTCCCAGAGGGTTAGCGTCTGGAGGCTTGTCTCCTAAGCCTAGCCGTCTTCTCGTCATTAATGCGAGTAATGATGGATTTCGTAACCGAGGCGACGCCTCGGCTAATCCAGGGGGTTAGTGAAGACGTGGGACACGTGTACGGTTGGTACGTGATGTAGTTTTGTAGCGGACGGCTCAGGATTACTTGATGTTGACATAAAAAGGGGGGAACTGAGCGAGTTTCGACATTTCTGGAAAATCTTCAAATCTGAGTTGCCTGCTTCGAGCCTTGTTCGTCTGCGAATTGCGAAGGAGATCCCCGGGTTTGCGTGGAGTAGTCGGACTGGAGAGGACGAAATCTGTCAGTGAAGACGAGCTGCACTCCAAAGTCTTCGACGTGAGGTTGGTATTTCAGATCCTTTTCCTGTTTCATTGAATCTGCAATGGTGGTTTCTGGGTTTTGGTATCTCTGTTAATGGTATGACATTGCTTCTGTGTTATTCTCGGAGGGTGTAGGGAGAGATTTGAGGGAGGTTATGGTGTTTGACAGAAAGTTGGGGTTTTGGGTTTTGCTAGACGGTCCAATCTGGGTTGAGTGTGCGGTTGTTTTTGTTTTGGTATTTTTGTGGGTAATTGTTCTTGACATCTTTGGCTATATCTGATGTGAGAGTAGGTTAGATCTGTATTTGTGCTAACTGATGTGGGTTTTAGGGTTTGGGATGGCCAACGTCATAGAGATTTCGAGCAGTGAGGATTCCGGGTCTGACGTGTCGTTCAGCGTGGCGGATATGACTTTTATTGACTCGTTGCGTCCGTCTGCCCATGCAGGAACCTTACTGCCAGAACCGCTTGAAGTTGAGCCACTTCAAACCATCCCCTGGGAAGTAGCTATGGGTCGTGGTTCGCGTCCAGAGAGCTCTAAGGCGGGTGAGGTTGCTAGGCGCGACGAGCGCTTGGCGAGCAATAGTGCTGCTAGCGGCTCCGCTGGCGAAGGGGAAGTGCCGGGCCAAAGTGTCGAGTTGGCGTGGTACCTCTCAGATGGCACCGCCGTCGATGAGGCAGGTGGGCGGATGGATGCCGCCGCTGTTAACCGGATGAAGCGGACGTTCCGGTTGCCGGGCTCGGTGAAGCTGCGCCCCCCGACAGCGGATGAGAAGGCCTCGATGCTCCCAGCGGGATGTGCTGCCGTGCACGAGGCCATATTCCGCCAAGGAGTGACATTCCCGCTAGTGCCCAATCTCCAAATTCTTGTGTGCGAGTTTGGCCTTGCCTTTGGGCAGATCTGTCCCAACATGTGGCGGTTGATGTTGGCGATGAACTCCTTGTGGCGCTTGTCGGGGTGCGAGGGGCCTACCGTGGCGGAAGTGCTTCATTTCTACGAGCTAGTGTATGTGAAGCGCCGAGGTTGCAGAGGGTGTGTGAACCTGAGCCGCCGCCAGGGAGCGCCCAAGTTGATTGAGAATCTAAGGGACTCAATGTCCTACTGGCGGGGGACCTTCTGCGTCGCCACAGATGGCTGGGAGTACCACACCAGGTCGAATGTGGAGGGGCCGACGTTTAAGACTAACAGCCCATCCGAGGTTGGCAACTGGTTTCCGCTAAAAATAACTGGCGGGTTCAAACTTTTGCAAACCTGCGGTTTTTGCTAATGATTATTGTGTTTGTGCAGCGGGACTAAGGTACATTTTGA